>NW_026916072.1:2225000-3425000 GCF_034315485.1 Pezoporus occidentalis | reverse complement strand
TTCCCCCGCTGCGCTCAGCTCTGGACTGTCACTTCTGCTTTCAGTTTTCGGGGCTGAGCTGTGTTTCTATGGGCCTGATCCCGGCTGTTTGGGGAGTTCCTGCTCCCGGAGCAGCTGTGGCACCGCTGCTGGGTGCAGCCCGGCGCTGCTCCTGCAGGGCTGGCCCGGGTTTCCCCGGCTGCAGCGGCTGGTGTGCGGTGGGCCGGGGCTGTGGATGCAGCGCGGCAGTCGCTGCTCGCTGCAGCAGTCAGCGCAGCCCTCCTGCCTCGCTTGCAGAACTGCTCAGCCACGAAGGGCAGCTTCCTGCGCAGCTCCGGGCCGGCTCCTGACTCCATCGACTGGAGGAAGAAGGGAAATTTTGTGACACCCGTGAAGAACCAGGTGGGGAGCGTGTGCCATGGGCGATGCACTAAGCGTGGACCGGGAGAGGGGCTAACAGCTGTGGCAGGGCACGGTGCAGGGATGGGGTGTGTGTCTGCGGGGCAGCGGGCTCCCCGGAGCCCCTCTGTGGCTGGGGTAAGGCTGAGCAGAAGGCAAAGCCCTGGTGTGTCCTTCCCCCGCGGTGTTTTGGGGAGGCTGGTGACCCTGGGACATCTTATGGAGCATTCCCTTTCTGGTTTCCAACACAGGGCCCCTGTGGGAGCTGCTGGACGTTTTCTACCACGGGCTGTTTGGAGTCTGCTATTGCTATTGCAACAGGAAAGCTCCTCTCTCTGGTAAGAGGTTTTCCTTTCCTGTGCCCTGACAGCAAGTCCTGCCTCTGGTTATCTGCCAGGACGGGCTGGGACAGCCACTGGCTCCTTGTTCTGAGCTGGACACCCAGCCCTGCAGACCCATTACAGTGCTCCTCACGCTGAGCTAAACTGGCTGGGTGCTTTCTGTGCCCAAGGATGTGCCTGTTGCCATCCCCTCTTGGTGTCCGTGTGTCCCACTGCCCCGGGCTTGGGCAGAGCTTTTTTTGAAGCAGGACAACATTGCAGGCAGGCAGGAGCTCCCAGCTGTAAGCAGTGCTTTGTGAGACTGTTTATTTTTAAACTCCCAGAGGATTTATATTCTTGAAGAACTGGAAGGGCAGTAGTCACTGCTGTGACTTACTGAACAGCCAAGGGTTGGCTCTAAGTGTTAAAAACAAACTTGACCTTTGGAAGAGATCTCAGCCTCCCCTCCCCTGGGTGGGACAGTGGCCCAGTGACCCGGCAGGCCTGAGGGGGAATGCCTCCTGCAGCAGGAGCATCCCGAGCTGCTGGCTCCGTGCCTTCCTTGTCCCCTCCTCGGAATGTGGAGTGATTCTGTTGGTAAAACCCCTGCTCTTTGATCGCCTGCATTTTATCTCACGTATTCTGGCTGCAGGGGTTGGATATGTACTGACCCCAAACCTTTCCCATAGGCAGAACAGCAGCTAGTTGATTGTGCCCAGGCTTTCAACAACCACGGCTGCAGCGGGTAAGTAATATGAATAAAGCACAGAAATGAGAGTATGTCATTTTCCACGATTGACAGCCTTCCTCAAGGCCTAGTGTCTAAGTCTTGGAATGAGGTCTTTGTTTCCCTTTGGCTGAGATGTGTCTGTGTTTGCTTTGCTCATTTTAATTTCACCCTCCCTAGAGGCTGGAAAGTGTCACTAAAGCTCCAGCATTTCCCAGCCTCTGCTGTTCCTTGTTAGTTTTTCTTTGGATACTTGTTTGGTTGCAGTGGTTTCTGATTCCAGTCATGGGTGCTCTGTAGCCAGGCTTCAGTGTGCTCGGGGAGAGCGAGGGGGGGTTGGTATGCTGCTCCTCGTGGGTCACACACATCTCATGGTGCTTTAAGGAACTCACAGAAACCTCTGCTTCCCCTCTGATGAACTCCTCCTGGATTGCTAGAGAAGGCAGAAAATACAGCTGTTTTCTGTATGATGAGTGCTCCCTGAGGAATGCTCAGAGCTGAGCACAGCCACTCCATGCTTTTTAGTTTTCTTATGACTCCTCCTTAGTCCTCTGTTAGCACATCCTGATCACACTCCTTTTCTTCCACCTGTGGAAGAAAAGACCCCCTTTGGGATGCACTCCCAAAGGTGGCTGGAGTAGGGAGCCTTTCCCCCTGGTCTGTGGGACTGTGGGAGGATATGGATGGCTCTGCTTGTTGTTACCATCCGAGTTAACCTGTGTTCTGACTGTGCTGTCTTGTAGGGGCCTGCCAAGCCAAGCCTTCGAGTACATTCTGTACAACAAGGGGCTCATGGGGGAGGACACATACCCGTATCGGGCTGAGGTATTCCTAGTGCAGCTCAGACGCATTCCTGCTGCGGCAGAGCTGTCTCTAACTCCTGTTCCTTTCTGTCTGCACAGAATGGCACCTGCAAGTTCCAGCCAGAGAAGGCCATTGCATTTGTGAAGGATGTCATCAATATCACACAGGTAAGGCCCTGAGGGCTGGTTTCCAAACCTGCAGGGCTGTGCCAAGCGTGACCTGGAAGGTGCTTGGGTGCCGTGGGACATGCTGGGCCCTGCAGTGTGAGCTGCATGCTGTGTGCTCCTGGGAGAGGAGTGTGCTGCTGGTGTGCACACTGCTCCCCCCCAGCTCCCCTTTCTGAGGGTGGCACTGACCAAGTGGTGGAGCCAAAATACAGGCAATGGGGCTCTGTCCACTTTCCACAGCAGTGTGCCTGCAGGGTCTATGGAAGTCTTGGTTCTTGTCTCTCAATGCAAGCAGAAGGACAGGGTTAGCCTTCCCTGCTGGGCTCTGACCCCTGGTCTGGGGGTCCTGGCTGGTCCCAGTGTGACTGGGAGATCAGTAACTCTGGGATCCTCTTCTCTCAGTATGACGAGGATGGCATGGTGGAAGCTGTGGGGAAGCACAACCCGGTGAGCTTTGCCTTTGAGGTGACGAGTAACTTCATGCACTACAGGAAAGGAGTCTACTCCAAGTGAGTGTTTATGCACCTGGGAGGTGAGGGGAAGGTGTAGGCCTGGAATCTCTTCACATCCCCGTTTCTCCTGCTTTGCAGCACCAGCTGCAGGGACACTGAGCTGTTTAAAAGAAAACAGAAAGCAGAAGTAAATTGAGCCCTGATACACTGCTTTTCCGGGGGATGAGGGAGTGGTGCCTGCAGCCAGGTTACTGCTAGGAACCAGTCCAGCCTGAAGGCCGGGCTGTGTTTGCACTGAAGGTCAGGAAGGCAAAGAGCTGGGACCTGCCACAGGGCTTGATCAGCCTGGGCCAGGGCAGTGTCTGTGTAACCGAGCTGTGGCTGGTGCAGGCTCAGCCCAGGCGCTGCAGCAGATCTCTGGTAAAAAGAGCAGAGGTACAAGTGCGTCTGAGACACGAGGTGACTGTTCCTGTCCCGTTCCCTGCAGCCCACGGTGTGAGCACACCCCGGACAAGGTGAACCACGCCGTCCTCGCTGTGGGGTATGGAGAAGAAAACGGGACCCCTTACTGGATTGTGAAGAACTCCTGGGGCCCGCTGTGGGGCATGGAGGGGTAAGGAGCTCCCACCGCAGCCTGTGCCTGGTGAAAGGACCAGAGTGTGAGATTTCACCTGCCTGCATGAGCCCAAGGTTGCCCCTTAGGCTCTCGAGCTGGAATTTCACAGTGTATTCTCTGGGAGGACCAAGGGAATCATCCCAGCCTCAGGAGCAAAGGGGATAGAGCTCTACAGTCAGTCCTGGGAGGGGGGGGGGCTGGTTGGAGCAGACCCTCAGATTGATGTACCCACTGTTGTCCCCAGGGGTTCGGCTGTACCAGAGTTGTAGTGCCACTGGTTTGCCTGGTGACAGCCAAACACCATGTCCCTTCCGTGCTTTACAAACAGGTTGTGCTGGGAGCGAGTTTCTGCTCGGCTCCACAGGTATTTCCAGCTGCAAGTGAAATGTTTTAGTCAGGTGCTAACTCTGCTGGTTTGTGCTACAAGGGACACAGGGGATAGCAACACTTGGTTAACTACCAATAGGAACAGCTCTGTCACAGGTATTTCAATCCTCCTTGTTCTGGCATGAGAAATGAGCTTGGACATTGAGAGCAGTTGCATCACACCGCCTGTTTACTGACTGCCAGAGGAGGGAACACTCACAAACGGTTCCTTCTCTTTTTAGGTACTTCCTCATTGAACGTGGCAAGAATATGTGTGGCCTCGCTGCTTGTGCATCTTACCCAGTCCCTCAGGTGTAAGAGGAGAGCACAGGCTGGAGAAGAGGGCCCAGGAAAAGGAATGAGTGCTTGGCTCTGACTTTGAGCACTGCAATCAGGACCCTGAGAGCACAATGAAGCACCCGTTGTTACCACGGGCACCCTCCTCGGCTTGCACACAGCTCCCAGCAGCGGGAGCCTCCCCTCCCCAGCCAAACTCAAGCTGCTCCTGAGTTCCACACCAGCCTCTCCCCCTGGCTGCACTGTGCTGGTGGCACCGGGGGCTCTGCGACAGCGGGAATGCTTCCTCGTTACCTTGTGTACCATTAACTAGGGCCCAGCAGCGCTCCCCCTTCCTGCGGGTGCCGCTTCCCCAGCACCAGGTGTAACCCGTGGACAGCTTTTAATTTGGAGGTGATTTCTCCTTCCTGCAGAGGGAGCAGAGCTGTGATTTGTACATTTTATCTGTTCAGTAAATCTTTCTAGTATTTTTTTAATTAAAAGCCGGGTATTTTAATGCTAACACGCGCATGATTTTCTTCTCAATCAGGGGAAAAAGCAAGCAGCTTATCGCTGCTGGTTTATAAGCGCCGGGGAAGGAGCCCCGGTCAGCAGCGCGCTGCTGTTGTGTTACCCCACGCTAACCCTGCCCTGCGCCGGTGCGGGGCGCGCTCTCCGCGGGTGCGGGGGGCAGGGACCGGCGCGGCTCCTGCGAGCGCTGGGGGTGCGGGAGCGCTCAACCCCGCGGGCCGCAAGCGGCGTTTGCGAACGGCCTTAACGCGAACGGCCTTAACGCGCCCGCCGCCGCGCAACGAGGCCGGAAGCGCGGTGCGTCACTTCCGCTCCGGCGCGCCTACCCAATGGCGGCGTGCAGGCCGCGTTTTGGCGCGGAGTGCGAACGCTGACGGGGCTGCCCCCGGCGCACAGGGCGCCCCCCATGGCGGCCCCGCCGCACAACAACCTCCGGGAGCAGCTGCGGCGCCACTCGGCCCGCGGCGCCCTCAGCGCGGCCCCGCCGCGGCCCCGGCCCGCGTGAGTACCGCGGGGGGACGGCGGGGCCGCCGTGGCGGGGCCGGGCCGCGCTGCGCTCACCGCGCTGCTCTCTCCGCAGGGGCTTCACCTTCAGGAAGACCTCCCCGGCGGGCGGCCCGGCCCGGGCCCCGCGGGCGCTCCCCGCCGCGCTGCGGGACAAGGACGTGAACACCTCGCTGCCCGCGCTCGCGCCGGCCGGCAGGACCGCCCCCATCCCGGGTGTCCTCCCGGCGGCCCGCGGCAGGGAGCGGGAGCCGGCCCGGGGCGTGCCCGCGGGCGGCCCCGTCATCACCATCGAGGACGAGTGGGACGACATCGACGACTTCGATTTGTCCGCGGTCGAGAAGAGGCACTGCCGGGGGCCGCCGCTGGCCCCCCCGGGGAGAGCCCCCTGCCCGGCGGAGGACGCGGGGCCTCGGGCCTCCCCGGGGGCTGAGCCGGAGCCCTCGTCCCCGCAGTCGCTCATCTGCGTGGAGGACGCGGGGCCCTGCGGCAGCGAGGGTCTGTGGGAGGATGCGGCTGTGGAGGCCGCTCTGGAAGCGGGCGGGCAGGAGGCTCCCCCAGGTAACGCCTCCTTTTCATGCACCCCCAGGGGATAACGCGTTCGTGTCTGGGGCAGGGGCTTGGGTCCTCAGCGGGGAGCTGCCCGCTCGTGGCCCGCAGCGGCCCTTGGGTGACCGCAGGCTGTGCGGGCAGGGCTGCGGGCTGCAGTGTGTGCGCTCCGTGCCGCCGGGCCGGCTTTAAGACCTCCCGTATGGCGTTCCAGAAGCGAGCAGTGATCATCTCCAGATCAGAGACTCGCTACAGAGAGAGAAGCGCTTTTAAAATTCATGCAAGAGACATAAAATCGCCTTATACTTGGCTGTTATTCTTTCACTGTTCAGCTGCGGTTTTGTTCATACCAGAACGAGTGTACTGGGTTACACAGCAATATTACTGCACTTTCAGCTCCTGCTGGTACAAGTGAAGGCAGCCAGAAGCCAAGCCGCGATGAGACCAGCTCCCCCGAGCTGGATGAGGCCGAGCTCACGGCGCTCACGGGTGCTGAGCTCGGGGAGGACGATGACCTGGACGTGATTCCCCCCTCCCCTGAGGAAGAACTGCTGAGCTTCTCCCCTTCTGTGAAGAGCTTCAGGTGAAACACAGCTCATGGGTAAAGGTGTCTGTGGGGTGGTTTTAAAAGCACCGAAAAGGGTATGAAAGTAGTGCTTGTGGAAGAGTCACCGGCTGAGCTGCTTGAGTCTGTTCCCACAGTGTCTGTGAATGGCTTATGAAATACTTCTCTTTACAGCTGATGTTTAAGGTGGTTTTGTTTCAGGAAAAGCAGAGTTGTTTTTCCTTTTGTAGTGGGAGGGGAAAGCCATTACTGAAGTGAGTGGTCACCCTGGCACACACATGGGTGACACTGCTCAGGTGCTTGGGTTTTAACTAGGGGTTAACTGGGGCTTCAGAAAGGTCTTGGTCTTTTCACTTGGTCTTCAGTGCTGTTCTAAAAGGTCAACTTCTCTCATGGCAATGCCTTGATAACAGATACCTGTGTTTTAGTGACTTCTTTTGATCTTAGTAGCGTTTGCAAAGAGTCTCCCACTGATGGAAGATCCACAGCGGGCAGCGTTGCAGCCAAGCCTGGGACTGCTGCCACAACGCAGCCTGTTGCTGGGAGGGACCCTGGAGTGGAGGGTGCAGGTACGTGAAACCTTTGGAATTCTGTGTCCTAGATTTTGGGGTGGTTTGTAAGTGACTGTGCTCCTCTCTGTGCTGTGTCATTTCTTCTGGAAGTAAGTTTGAAAGAACTGTGGCAAGGTTGGAAAACGAATATAGACGGATAATGCAAAGGCAAAGATGTGTAGATGAGGTGGGTTCATGCACACAGAAACAGTTTCTGTATGCAAATGGACTCTAAAAAATATTTGGAATTGCTTAGACTCGTTTATTGCAATTTACTGTCTTTTGGGAGAGTGCATCACCTTATTACATATTGGAGTATTGCTGTCTGCTGAAATCCCTCTATCCAGCAGATAAAGGCTTGCCTCTGGAACAGCAGCTCTACGGTGTCATGGAGGAGATCTGTAAGCTGGTAGAGACCATTCCACTCCATGAGCTCAAGTCTCTGTCGTGTGCTAAAGACCTTCTCCAGCAGCGAGACCTCAGGTAGGCTCCAGTGAGCTTGGGCTGCTGGTTGCTGAGCGGTGCCTGCCTGCAGGTGTCCCCAGCGCACCGACCACAGGGCAGGAGGAGCTCTGAAAGGCTTAAAATCACTGAGCGACTGAAGGGGAAAACATACCCCAGCCTGCTGGAAGTGTTGTCAGTGCCCACGTTCTGCTGGAAGAGAGGAGCTGCTTCCATGTCCAGTCTGAGCAGGGGGTGTGCTGTACCCCTTCTCTGGAGGTGACCTGCACCCCTGCTTCCAGAGCAGCAGGGTGAGATGACAGAACCTGCTCAGCGCTCTCATAACCAGATACATTAATGTAATATCCTCTCTCTCAGACTCGCCGTCACTGGCTACAGTGATTGACTCCTCCTAATATCCACGTGCTTGTCACCTTTCAACCTGGTTACTGATACTGCGTCTGCTGCTTTACTTCTGCAGTATCTGATGACACAACACATAGATAAAATACAGAGATTGTGGTTTTTACTGGACTGCAGCTATGTGCCTTTTCTGAGCATTTTCAGTAAAACTAGTTTATTCTATTTCCTTTTATTACCACAGTCAAACACAGCTGTTAGAAAGTATAGAAATCCATAGTCTGGTTCAAGCATATTTTTGTTTTATTAACTTCAGGTTTGTGCCTCAAAGGATTGTGGTTTTCAGTGCTCTATCCTGCCTGGCCAGCCCCATTCCTTTGGGGATTTCTTTCCTTTTACACTTGCAGAGGAGATGTAGTAATCTTGTAATTAGTTTGCTTACCTCAGCTCTGGTGGAATTTTCTCTTCTCTGGATTTGCTTGAAGTGTTTTTAAAATACAGAGACACAGAATCCAAAGTAACCATCATATGGTAATATTTTGAATAGGAGAGAGACAAAACTGATTAATGTATGTTGTAGAACTTGGTAAGTCATCGCTTGTGACTAAATACCTCCTTTTCTCTCTTCTTCCTTCCCTTGACATCTCTCCCAGGAGAAAACTGCTCGCTAGTTCTGTTGCTTTGAGCAAAAGTAGCTTCAACAGCAGCTTTCCCAGAGCCTGGCAGGCGCCTGTGGAGCGGGGCTCCCCTACATGTCCTGGTGCTGCACCATGTCCTGGCCCCAGCTGGAGCTTCAGTTCTGACAGAAACTCTCCCAGAGCCACAAACCCCCCTTCCTTGGTGCTGGATTCTGTTCATTCAAGCAAGTTTTCTACCCCCCAAAGTCAAACCTTGGATACCTCTTGTGCTTCAAAGCAAAGCGGTGAGGAGATCACCTCCCCGGGCACCACGGCACCGTCTTCCTCCAAGGTGAATGATGCAGGGAGAGCTTCCCTCAGCCTCCATCCTGAGGTGGCCCTCAGCGGGGCGAGGAACAGTGAAATCCACCCTCTGCCGCAGAGGCCTCTTGCAAGCACAGCTCCAAAAGGACAGAGCAAGGCTCCCATTGGCATTCCTGCAGAAGACACTTCAGGTATAAATGGTGCTGACTTTGACCTGGACCCCTTTGTTATTGATGATTTTGATGAGGACTGGGAGGATGTGGTGGATGTTTCGGCACCAGAGGGGCAGTCCACACCCCTGTACCAGCCCATCAGGGAAGGGCCACCAGCCAAATCACTGCTCGCAAAGGTAATGTCCAAGGCCAAGGGATCTGCTGCTGTACCAAATCCTGCTGCTTCCAAGTCAAGCTCCTTGATGACAACAAAGAACTGTTCAGGTAGGTTATGTGTGTTGGGGTGACTTTCTTTCCCTTTTTGGATCTGGATGCACTTGATTTACTAAGGCCAAGTAACTGCCTGTAGGTTACATCGATGCCTTTTGTTTCTGTGGACATTTCTCTTGGTTTCTTTTTGCAAAGTCATCTTCTCTGTGAGGTTTTTGCCTCCAAGTGATGCCAAACTTCCTGAATACCCATTGGCCATGCAGGTTGCAGGCTGCTGGGAAGGTGAAGCTGCTGAAACTGGAAACTAGCATGTTCCTGTGTTCTGATTAAGGAACGATCCTGCAGTTGTTCATTCAAAACTGTACAACAGCTTTAGCTGCTTATGCAAAATGTTCAGAAATGGGCACTTGCTGAAGGCAGCCTGATCCCCCTGGGGGACAGGGGTGGGTCAGTGTTACTTGCGGTTGCCGCAGGGGTGGGTTGGTAAAAGGGAGGTGAAAACATTAACCCATTTTACCAGCTTCTCTGTCACTTATCCAGCTGGCACCCACCCTTGGGTAGCCACTTCTTAGCAGTCATGATTTGAGTTTAAAAGGTTTCAAGGGTGGAAGTGGTGGCAAAGTCATCTGTTATCAAAGGATGGTTTGTGTTGGAAGGGACCTTAAAGCTCACCCAGCTCCAACCCCTGCCACGGGCAGGGACCCCTTCCACTAGAACAGCTTGCCCCAAGCCCCTGTGTCCAACCTGGCCTTGAGCACTGCCAGGGATGGGGCAGCCACAGCTTCTCTGGGCACCCTGTGCCAGCGCCTCAGCCCCTCCCAGTGGAGCAGTTCTATGTTACAAGAAGATACTGTGGCTTACTGTAAGAACATTTCCTTGGTCTGTAGCTCCAGCAGTTGTTAACCCCGCACTGGAGCGGTTCAGGGGTCTGAAATTTTCCCATTCTGAAGAAATGATGACTATATTTCACAAGAAGTTTGGGCTGCACTGCTTCAGGACCAACCAGCTGGAGGCCATCAACGCTGCTCTTCTGGGTGAAGACTGTTTCATCTTAATGCCCACTGGTACGTATCTCCAGACATCACACAGCGTGCACACGCTTGGGAAATAGGGACCCGAAGCTCCTTTTGCAAGGCCTGTGACAAACCTTTCTCTGTGCCTTTGTGGTGATACATTGTGCTGCTGGACTTCTGGGGCGGCAGGATTTCGGAACACTGTGTGCTGTGGTGTTTTGAATGAGGTGATTGAATTCCTGCCTTCCAGAGTATTTCACATGGTAGTTCTTCCTTACCCTACTGGTACCCCATTGGTAAAAGTTTATTGTTTCTGAAAGTGCTGTAAAATGGGAAATAAGAAATAGGTCTCCTCAATTCCTCCTCTTCCCCGCACTCCCTCCCTTTCCTCTGGATATCTAGCACATGTTGTGCTCTGTTTAATCCTCACAGGTGGTGGTAAAAGCTTGTGCTACCAGTTACCAGCGTGTGTCTCTGCTGGAGTCACTATTGTTATCTCTCCACTGAGGTCGCTGATAATAGACCAGGTTCAGAAACTGAAGACTTTAGATGTAAGTTCAAACAGTTTTATTTAGTTAAAGAGCACGTAAGTGCATTGGAAATCTGAATTTTTACATCAAATCTTATTATTTCAAATATGAACTGCAAAAATTGGTTAGATGGGAACTGTAAAAGGCACACAAGGTTGGCAAGATCTAAATTAGATGGACTAGAATATCTTGGCAGTCTAACTGCTAAATTTACTGATGCTCGTGTGTATTTGTTATTGAAGCTTAGTTTTGAAGTGTAGATGCCCAATTTTTTAGGTTCTTGAGTGTTGTATTTAGTTGTATTTTGTCTTGGTGAAGTGTCTTTTTCATCCTTAGGGTATTACTGAGGTTGAGAGACCAGGGAACCAAAGGTAGATCATACGTTTTAGGACAAAACTGCAGAGGTTTATAACTAGATGTAGGAATGGTTTTGGAAGTTCTTTTGCACCTATTCAAACTTGATACCATTTTTCAATCTAGATTGCTGCAACATACCTGACTGGTGACAGAACAGATGCTGATGCCTCACAAATATACATGCAATTGTCAAAAAAAGATCCTGTGATAAAGCTCCTGTATGTCACCCCTGAGAAGGTTTGTATTCGGTGAGAGCTGTAGGATCATGGAGGCAGCAAGAGGAGGGGTTGCTGTGAAGCATTCAAGCGGAAGCACTGACCTTAGAGTGTGCTTCTGGGAGGAAAAACTGTTCCACATTGTTAGGTAGCTCAGTAAGAGGCTGTACAGATGTAACTCATCTCAATCAGCGATAAACCAAGAATGAGAACAACCCTCCATGCCTGTCCGTTTCGGTGCATCCTGCTGCACAGTAGTGGCTAGCTGCTGTCAAGTAGCTGTTAGAATCTAAACTACTATGAGTAGAATAGTACAAGGAAAATATATGTAACTGCCAAGGTAATGTGTGGTTGTCAAAAGGTTGCCTTGTACTCAATTATATGCTGTGTTTAAAACCATGTTATCCCACAAGAGCTTTGTATGAGGGGACTGTTCAGTGTGCTGATTGCATTTCTTTCCTCAGTATTGTCTTTCCCTATGTTTCGTGACATAAGCCATTTAAATTTACTCGGATTGTAGGACCTCTGGGTAGATGGTCCCAGAACCTTGCATAATCTCACACCAGCTGCATCACTGCTAATTAAAATGAAGCTCATTCCATCTTCCTTATGCCTTCAGGCTTCACCTCTGGAGTCAGGATTAACTTTGCTGCACAGAGCAGTTGTTTCTGGGTTCATAGTTAGGTGGGGGGACACTTTGCTCCCTGTGTTTGCTCTCTAATACCACTGGTGGATGTGGACCTAGGTCTGTGCAAGCAACCGGCTGATGTCAGCCCTGGAGAACCTCTACAACAGGAAGCTCCTAGCGCGGTTTGTCATCGACGAGGCCCACTGTGTCAGCCAGGTAAGAGCCTTGGCTTGGTTTGTAAGGGGGCAAAAGGCTCACCTGCAGCATCCAACTGGGTTACACTTGAATTCTGTTTTTAAGTGGGGTCACGACTTTCGACCAGACTACAAGAGACTGAACATGCTCCGCAAGAAGTTTCACGCTGTTCCCATGATGGCCCTCACTGCCACTGCCAACCCCAGAGTGCAGAAGGATATCCAGAATCAGCTCGAGATGCTAAAGCCCCAAGTGTAAGTTGCTCAGCAGCTTTCTGAAGCTATTTGTGCCAGAGAAATGTTGAGTAGAAAACCTAGTAAAGCAAGAAAAGCATCGCAGGCCCATCCGAAAGACTGAAGCCGTTGTACCGAGGAGTGTGTGCATGGAATTGAATGTGAGTTATACCCAAAGTGTTAAAGTAGGAAGGAAGCAACTTGCCAAACTCTTCCTTGCATGGCTAAGGAAGTTGTTGAATAAAAAGTAACCTCATGAAATTTTCTGTGTCACTGACAAAATGTGCGGGTTGTATTTTAGGGTGGTTTTCCTGGAAAACTGCAAGCACTGAAGTGGTTTTTAATTAGCATTGGCAGTGACAGAGATAATGAGGTTCCACTGGGCCTGGAGGCATTGTGATGTTTTCATGGTACACAATGGGAAAATAAAGCACTCTGGTTTGTGGAGTTTATTGTGGAGTTTAGTGTAGAAGAGGGAGGTGATGCTGCGTTTTGCAGATCGGGTCAGTCAAATGTGGATGCTAGTGTTATTCACTTGATGATCGTAAGCTCGTTTCCAACCCTAACTATTCTGTGATTCTATGATTCAAGAGGGAAATGAAGGCGAGACGTGTGTGCTTGGTTTATGGATGTTTCCTCCTCTCCACAGTGCCATGTAGCTGTGGTTTTTCACAGCCATGAGAAAAGAACAGGAATTTTAGCCCCAAACTGTGGGCAATGCCAATCTCTGTGGGCATAGTGGAACCAGAATTTCTTTGCAGACGGTGCAGAACAAGTAGCAGTAAGTTGGATTTGGGATGTTCCAGTCAGTACCTCGCTTGTTGAAAGGATTGCTGCACCCATAGGGCTGATGAGCACCCATGAACTGTTGTGTTTTAGGTTTACAATGAGCTTCAACAGGCATAACTTGAAATATGATGTATTGCCCAAGAAGCCAAAGAAGGTGGCAATGGATTGCTTGGAATGGATTAAGAAATATCATCCGCGTGAGTACTGAGCAGCACAGTGTGCTTGCAGGGAACTGATGAACTGCTTTTCAAGGCAGAAAAAGCTTTCCTGATGCTGTAAAACCCCCAAACGTGTGCCTTTGTGTAAACAATTTGTATATATACAAGGAAACCAAGTTGGAGGCAGAATGACATTAGTGCTAATGGGATTTGGATTTATGAGCATCCTAAAGACAAGAGTTCAAGTTAAGATGGAAAAGTGATTTCTAGTAATGACTTGAGTAATATTTCTGGAGGTTGCCAGACCTTTTAGCACCTTGACTTCAGCACAGAAAGGTCATCTCATGTCACACTGTTTAACTGCTTAATTCTGCTGGTCTGCTTATCTGTGGTTCCCCTTGAAGATACCTTTAGAGATTCCAATCTTTCCAGGAAGTCCTGAAAACAGTCCTCCTGGAGTCCTGCAGCTCCTGCTGCTGGATCGACTTCACCCAACTCCCTTCACGGCTTCTCTAGTGCTGTAACTTAGTGCATCGTTGCCTAAGCTGCTCTAGCTCTTGATTGATGTGTTTTAAATCCTCAGATTGCTCAGTACCAAGCAGGAAAACTTTTCTTGATTCAAAAAACCAGGAAATTGGGTGAGGAGAAACTAACACAGGCACCTGATATTGATAGAATTACTTTATTAAGCAGTTCTTGCATTACGCTTACCAACCTCTCCCTACTGGAACAGAAGTATTTGCTTGCCAGGTATGACTGTTAAGCAAGTGAAAGGGAGTGAAGCCGTGCTGTAGCACTCATCGTTTCATGTGTTTGCAGATGACTCTGGGATAATTTATTGCCTTTCCCGACACGAGTGTGACACCACAGCGGCCACTCTGCAGAAGGAGGGTCTGGCTGCACTGGCCTATCACGCTGGCCTCACCGACTCCAACAGAGATCTCGTGCAGAAGAAGTGGATTAACCAAGAGGGATGCCAGGTAAAAAAGCAATAGAATTCAGAGCAATTCTGTGCCTCTTGGCCTAGGAAATGAAAGGGAAGCTGGGTAACATCAGTGCCAAATGGGATGCAGTATGAAAAAGCTGATCCGAGTGGATCTGCCAGGACACATCAGCTGTCTTTGTGCTGGGAGTTCTACAAGTCAAAGGCTGCAGCACTGCACCGAGGTGTGATCCTCCAGGAGGGAGGAACTGAGCAGCACAAGGCTCCTGAAACATCTCTAGGCATGCTGCTGAATAATATACTGAGATCCAAATGTGGAGTTTTCCCTTTGTCTGGACTAGCTCTCTGAAAGGAGAAGTGGTTTTGCTGTTTTGTATTCATCTTAGAGTGTTAGAACTTGCATTCTGGGTTCTGCACCATTTTGTCTGGTTTTGGTGTGGAGTGCTGCATGAACAGCCTCATAACTGTGTAACAAAATACGTCCTTCCTAGGTTATATGTGCAACAATTGCCTTTGGGATGGGAATCGACAAGCCTGACGTGCGCTACGTTATCCACGCCTCTCTTCCTAAATCCATAGAAGGTTACTACCAGGAGTCCGGCAGAGCCGGGCGGGATGGGGAGATGTCCCACTGTGTCCTCTTCTACAGCTACAGCGACGTCACCAGGCTGCGGAGGCTAATCCTGAGTGAGTTCTGCCTGTAACCTAATGGACACGATGCTGAAGAAGCCTGTCACTGGTTCCTTTTAGACCCTGTTATTTCCTCATTTACAAGTGCCATGTGTAGCATTGCACAGAGGGGAGGGCTCTGCATCTTACCTGACTGGTGTCCTGTAATGAAAAACTTGTCACTTGTACTTAATTTTAGTCAAGACTGTTTTGTTTCGTACATATCCATGTCTTGATTCTTGCCATTCTGGTCTTATTTCCCGTCTTCATTCTTTACACCTTAGAGGTGAAATCTGCTCTAGGTTAGTTCTGGTCCAACTTACCTTTTTTAAGCAAAAAAGAATATTGTATTTTGTCTGTCTCATAATGTATAAAAATGAAGGTGTGCAGATAGAACAAATATAACTGAATTTGTTGCATTTCAGTGGAGAAAGATGGGAACAGCCACACGAGGCAGACCCACTTCAACAACCTGTACAGCATGGTTCACTACTGTGAGAACGTGGTGGACTGCCGGAGAATCCAGCTGTTGGCCTACTTTGGGGAAACTGATTTTAATCCCACCTTCTGTAAAGATCACCCAGAAGTGATCTGTGATAACTGCAGTAGGAAGAAGGTAAAAATCATAGCTCTTATTTACAGTGGTGTTAAACTGGTTTTGCATTCAGCTGTGTTAAAAACTGGTTACATGACATTTGGGAAGGCAAATGGAGAAAATCCGGGAAGATGCCTTCTATTTTTGTGATGTTCCAAGTTATTTCCAGAGTCTAAGCTAGAATAGAATTACAGAGTGGATGATCTACTACACAGATAGTAGACTATCCATGGGCTTACGATGTTATTTCTGTCAGAGCAGTACTAGTGAGGTGCAAGGATGTTCCTTGTGTTGATTTTTTTTGGCTGCAGTGCTTACAGGAGGCAGAGCTAATGCTATAATGGCTATGGGGAGATCCCTCAACTGCCTGCTCTGATGTTTTCAGGGCAGCTTTGTAGTGCCAGGGTAGCAGGAGTGCCAGTGCACTGCTTGAGGTGGCCCAAAGAGTAGGGTTTATGTGCCAAGCACTGAAGCATACTTGTTAGTGGCACGAGCAGGAGTAGAAATGAAGAGAGCTGTGGGAGCAGACAGGGAAGGAACACTGCTCTATAAACCAGATCAGTTGATGAAATGACTTCAGTCCTGTGTTTGAAGCATCACCTTATGTGGCCGTGATTCTAACAAGGTTGACTAGAATAACGTATTTTCGGTCCAGTCTTCTCATTTTAATCTGTATTGGAAGTGTAAGGTCTGGTGCATGGCAACAGAATAATTACAGGAATGCTGTCAAATGAATTACCTAGATTACCAGTGTTCAGCTGCAGCCTTGCAGCTCTCTCTATAGAATTAACACCTCGGAGGTTATTTAGAATCTGGTGATGTGTATTCCTGCATCTTCCAGACTGTGATCAAACCCAGAATCCCTGTGACTATCTGGTATCACTGTAGGTGTAGAAAATGACTGTTTCTCTGCTTGGAACAAAATGAATTCATGACTAGAAAAAGCTGAGTAACAGAAGCGCAGGTTGTCAGGAATGACTGTGTTAGGTCAGAACCACCTAAGGTGGTTCCTAATCAAGTCTATTTTAATAGGATTACAAATCAAGGAACGTAACAGATGAAGTGAAGAGCATTATAAGATTCGTACGAGAGCATTGTGGACAAAAGGGACGAGCAAATGGGAAGAGAAACACGGGTTCTGGGAGATACACCTTGAACATGATGGTAGATATTTTCCTAGGTAAGTGCTGCTCTTCCAGTAACAGCTGCTAAAGAGACTCGGTGCAAGATCCCTGCCGAGGCATCGGGAGGCCGTGCAATGCCAGCAGTGGGTTAAAGGAGGATCTGTTTTGCAGAATTATTCTTTCCAGGAATCTCTTGCTGGTAAATGATCCAAAATAACAGACTAAAGCTTTAACCCATTTCAGTTGCTATAGCGATCGTGTTAGTTTTCTGGTGGTGCTCAGAGTTTCTGGTGCTTAAATGCGGTTTTCTCTGGGCACAGACTATGGAATACCCTTGGGAATCTTCCACAGGTGCATCTGTAAACACGTACATCCACACGTAGGCTTCCCAGTTGCAGGCTGATCCTGGGGTCTTTGTCACACAGGTACAGCAAGTGCAAAGATTCAGTCTGGAATATTTGGAAAGGGAGCTGCCTATTCAAGGCATAATGTGGAAAGGCTGTTTAGAAAACTGGTCCTGGACAAGGTCCTGGATGAAGACCTGTATATCACAGCTAATGACCAAGCCGTGGCCTATGTAGTTCTGGGAGAGAAAGCTCAGGTTGTGCTAGATGGATCACTACAGGTGAGTAACAGGATTTAGTTTCTTTAATGCATTGTTTGAAGGAATGTGCTACATTTTTTATGCAGCACACAGCTGCATAGGGATAGTTCAGACATGGTTTGCCTGCCAGCTGAAGTACAGAACTGATCTTCAGCAGATGCAGGGCACAGAATCCAGCAAGCATGGTTTCTAGTCCAGCATTCTAACAGTAATGTGAGGCAAAAGGTGAGTTGGAGAGCATTGGAGAGGATTAAATCTTTCTCTTGTCCCCCCCATCCATCTTGATTGCAGTTGACAAGAAACAAGAGCTTTGACCACACAGAAAAGCTACCTAAGAAGAGAAGGAGCAGTGCTGCCCTCTGCATTTTCTGCTCTATTTTTTCCTAGTCACTCGTGAGCAGTGATGGAAAATGCACTTGAAGAAGGTCATGGAACCAGTCCCAGACCTGTCTGAGGCAATGTCTCCGCTGCATTAGTGCTGTGCTTGGAGGAGAGCCCTCAGCATTACGCCTAATGACCTCAATCTAAAGCTAGCTGAGAGCTGGCTTCTCGGGGTTTCATGCCTGTGCTGTGTGTACCCTGCTAGTCCTTTGCAGAAGCAACTTGGGAGCAGTGGAATAGCTTATAAAGGATAGTTTAAAAAGTGGGTAAACAGCTGTGTTTGGTTCATCAAAGAGCACTTTTGGTGTCCTTGTTACCATGTTCCCTTTGTATTCCTGTGTTATCAATCAGTCTCCTAATGATGGCTCTGCAGTAACTCCCCGGGCAGAGGTGATCGATTGGCTTCTTTTGGCAGGTGGAGTTCCATGAAACAGAAAGTGCCAGTGCCATCAGAAAGCAAAGGGCCTCCCTGGCAAAGATGTCCCAGCGGGAAGAGATGGTCAAGAAGTGCCTCAGTGAGCTCACAGACACCTGCAAAACGCTTGGGAAGGTCTTTGATGTGCATTACTTCAACATTTTCAGTACTTCGACGCTGAAGAAAATCGCAGGTAATGTCAGCTCCTCGGTGCCTGGGGCCCCTGCTGGCAGCTGTGTGCCACATCACGTTAGTGAAAGCAGGCTCAGGGGTATGTAATGCAGCCGGATGAGCCCTGGGGAGCAGCTGGTGCAGAGCAGGTTCCTGGAGCTGCAGCAGCACTGCTGGAGAAGAACCAGGTGAATGTCCTGCAGTGCAAACCTTGCAGCACTGGGGAGAAAACTCTTGGAGCAGTTTTTGTGCTGAGCACCTAGAAATCTGCTAGAATGAAGGCTTCCTTCCTGGAGCAATTCACGCGCAGGGTGGCACTCAGAGGAGTTAATTTCCTCCAGAATACTCTACCCTGATCTCTTTAAAAACCGAGTGTGTTTGACGTGTCTAATTGGTACCTTGTTACTTTGCAGAATCCTTGTCTTCGGATGCAGAGGTTTTACTGCAGATTGATGGTGTCACAGAAGACAAGCTGGAAAAATATGGTGCAGAGATAATGAAAGTGATGGAGAAGTACTCGGAATGGACCACACCAGGTTTAGTATGCCTTGTACCTAATGTGGGCTTCCCTGCTGAGTACCCTTCTCCTCTATCAGAAGTTTCTCTCAAAAGTTACCTGGTTTTAAGTACAACCAACTAACTCTTACTAGAACTAAACTCATTCTTACAGTTTAGTAATGACACAAAGGGAGCAATTGCATACTTTCAGAACATACAAAGGTCTTTGCTATCCTCTCACTAGTTAAATTCAGCCTCTCTCTTAAAGACTAAGAATGGGACATGGGAGCCAAGCTTAGTGCTCTGCTCCCAACCTGTTAGTTACTGGGATCTAAACACCGTTACACAGTGCAGAGGAGGCTGTGAACAGCAAGGACAGGTGTTTTGGTGCAGCCAGTGCATGACTGGCCCAGGCAGTATCTTGATTTCATTTTAACTCGTGTCTGTAGAAGATGCTGCTGGCCAAAGTGTGGACACAGGCCCGGGAAGTGCTGGCACACAAGGGAGTGATGAAGAGGCAGATGAAGGAACAACCTCAAGCTATTTCTGCAATAACACAAACCAAAGAAGGAAAAGGAAAAGGCCACCAAACTTCAGAGACTCCAAGAGGAAAAGGACAAGTAACGGTGGTGGCCAGCAGTTCCAGCACAGAGGGTATGTTGCTTGTGATCACTGGTAACTGGTGTTTGCCCAGAACAGGATGGTGATCCCAGAGTTGTACTGGTTTTCCCTATGGTGGTTTCGGGAGTGTGGCCTTTAAGGGTAGCATTGGAATTCTCCAGGTACCTGGTACCAACTCCTCTGCTTTGGTTTTTCTATACTTTTTTTGTTTAAAAAGCTCCTGCTGAGGAGGATATTAACACTTGTCCTTTGTTTCTCACTTGCCTGCCACAAGCTATGTAGTGGCACTGAATTTCGGTGTGCTGCCATAGCCATTCTTAGCAGGCTGACTGCATTCTGGGCTTGGAAACAGAGAAAGCTTAAAACTGAAAGGATTTGATGGAATATTTGAACTTTAGTTCCCAGTCCCTTGTTAATTCCAGTTCTCCCTCCGATTGTACTTCACAATTGCACCTGCATCAGGAGCATAATGTTTGGATCCAGGAGTCTGGTTAGTCTCGAGCTTCTAGGGCAGATCCACCACTGAGCTACTGCAGGGTGATCATCCTTTGAGTAATCACCTTATTTTTAGCAGTCAGTGTAGTTATTAGTCTGGTAACTCAAGTAGCAGCAGCTTGTGCTGAAGGTTCACGATCAAAACATGATGACTAATCAGTGCTGAAAGGGAGCAAATGAAAAAGGAGCAGCAGTTGGACAAATTCTGCCCTCTTTCCAAATGGGGGGACATTAGAAAAGTGGGGCAGTAAGCTCTTCTCTGGGGTTATCAGTCCTGCCTTCTGAAGGGTTGCTGTGCTCATAGCCTGCCTTGCACAGCAGGGAGCTAACCAAACAGCCTTCTAATGGTGCTCTGAGTACAGCAGGCGTGGAGGAGGGAACGGGGCAGGTAAAGCAGACCTGACGCATGGCCCTGCTCTCTCCCTTCTGCAGTGGCTACAGCAAGTACAGAAGGACCAAGAGGCCACCCAGCTCCAAGGCTCCGGCCCCATCCAGCAGCAGCACACTGGGGCAGGGCCTCAGCGCCACGCAGGGAGCTGCTGGAAAGCTGGGCTTCATGGCGCTGCCCAAGCCCAAAAGCAGACCCTTCCTCCAGCCCTCATATGTGGTACTGTAACTGCTGAGCAAAAGCAGCCCTGGATGTAATCACTGTTCGTTAAATCGTTGTTTACGTTGTGAAACCTTCCCCGACTTGCACATGTGTCAGGTGCAAAACCTCATGTTAAATAAATGGTTTTAAACTCCTAACTTCATTCCACCTTGCCTTCTCCTGTACGCCACGAGGGTTCTGATGGCTGCTGGAACCCCACCGCTGCGGTGTCAGTGCTCTGGGGGCTGTGTGGGACCGCACACCCGAACCCGCGGTGCTCGCAGCAGCTCCGTGCCCCGCTCTGGGCCCGCTCCAGCAGCTCCAGGTCCCTCCGTGCTGTTGCCCCGGGCTGGCTCAGGGCTGCAGGGGGCTCCCCAGCCCCGCTCCTCCCGGCGGCTCCGCCCGCCCCGCGCTGGCTCAGGGCTGCAGGGGGCTCCCCAGCCCCGCTCCTCCCGGCGGCTCCGCCCGCCCCGGGCCGGCTCAGGGCCGCGGCGCCCGCCGTGCCTGACCTCCAGGTCCCGCCCCACCGCCTGGCTCCGCTCCTTCCCTCGGGCGGGCCGGGCCGCGGCCGCTTCCCCCCCCACCGCCTGGCCCCGCGCTCCCCTCAGGCCGCGGGCGCGCAGCGGGGCAGGCCCGGCTCAGGCCGCGCCCCCTCCCCGCGCTGGAGGCGGGAGCCGGCCCGGGCCGCCCCTGGCGGGAAGCGGGAAGCCGCCGCTCCGCCCCCGCCGCCGCCATGGCGCTCCCGCCGCCCGGGACGCTGCAGCCCAAGGAGCCGTCGCCGCGCTCCCGGCAGCGGATGCAGGTGCGGGGCGGGGGGGAGCCGGGGCGGCGGGGAGGGGGCGGCAGCGGCCGGGGGGGGCCCGTGCGGAGGGGGCCGGGGTCGGGGTCGGGGGGGTCCCGGCTGCGGATCCCGCCGACCCCCGGTTCCCGCCCCCAGGAGTCCACCCCGACGGGGACCGCGGAGCCGCCGCCGAGCGCGGAGCCGGGCGGGCGCGGAGCGGGCGTGGGGCGGCAGCTGCGGGTGCTGCTCACGCCTCTCGCCGTCGCGGGCCGGCGGCTGCTGCCCCAGAAGCGGCTGTTGGGCGCCTACGGCGGGGCCGCGGCGGGCAGGGCCCCGGCCGGGAAGAGGCTGTGCCTGGAGCGCAGCCCGCGGAAAGCGGCGCCCGGCTCCCTCCCCGCCGGCACCGGCAGCGGCTGGGACAGCGCCTGGGATGAGGAGAGCGACGGGAGCGACGCGGGGGACACCCCCGTGGTGAGTGCGGCGGGGCCGCGGGTGGAGTTCACCGAACCATGGGGCGGTTCGGGCTGAAGGGACCTCAGAGCTCCTCCAGCTCCAGCCCCTGCCACGGGCAGGGACCCCTTCCACTGGAGCAGCTTGCTCCAAGCCCCTGTGTCCAACCTGGCCTTGAGCACTGCCAGGGATGGGGCAGCCACAGCTTCTCTGGGCACCCTGTGCCAGCGCCTCAGCACCCTCACAGGGAAGAGCTTCTGCCTAAGACCTCATCTCAGTCTCCCCTCTGGCAGGTTAAAGCCATTCCCCTTGGCCTGTCCCTACATCCCTTGTCCCAAGCCCCTCTCCAGGTTTCCTGCAGCCCCTTTAGGCCCTGGAGCTGCTCTCAGGTCTCCCCTTCAGGAGCCTTCTCTTCTTCAGGTGTGTTTACAGGTGGATGCAGTCATAAGGGTGATATTTGTCAATGCTCATTTATATTTAAATCATCCCTTCAAATTCTCAAGCCCATCATCTCCCGTATAAAACACAAGAATGAGCTTGGGCTGCCTTCCCTCTGTGTGCAGTGGTTGCTGTGGGTTTGTCTATTGAGTCACAGCTGGGTTTGTTCTGGCAGGGTTTTGAGGAACTGCCCTTTTTGTAGGATTAATGCTGGCTGATCAGGTCTGTAACACAAGTGAGTTGCTCTGTGGAGGAGATTGGGTGTGGGTATGGGATCAGCCCAGTTTGTATGGGTAGAGAATAACTCAGGGACTCACTCCCCCGGAGGCTGGGACATCTCTTGCACTGTGTCACTGTACCATGAGGAGCATTGGGCTTTTCTTTTCGTAGAGTGGGGACTTTGAGCTGTCGGCTTATGAGAGGAAACGGCTGAAGAACATCACAGAAAATGCCAAGTTCTTCGCTGCTCTGCAGCTGCATGAGGTTTGTACAGACTCCGAGCAGCGTCTGAATGTGCTCTCCAAGTGTGATGGTGGCACTGTCATCCCTCTCGCCACAAAGCCCTTCCCTAGCAGTGATGTGTGAGAGGAGCCATGGAAAAGTCCTGGGGCATCAGGGCATAAATGACGGGATGCGACAGCGGGGTTGTGCTGCTGGTTTGCTTTGCTCAAGATGGGAGGTTAAACTGTGAGCACTCTGCTCATGGGGTGTTTGTACCGGTCACAGTGCCTGTGGTCACAGAGCCCCATCCAGCCTGGCCTTGAGCACTGCCAGGGATGGGGCAGCCACGGCTTCTCTGGGCACCCTGTGCCAGCGCCTCAGCACCCTCCCAGGGAAGAGCTTCTGCCTAAGAGCTCAGCTCAGTCTCCCCTCGGGCAGGTTAAAGCCATTCCCCTTGGCCTGTCCCTACATCCCTTGTCCCAAGCCCCTCTCCAGGTTTCCTGCAGCCCCTTTAGGCCCTGGAGCTGCTCTCAGGTCTCCCCTTCAGGAGCCTTCTCTTCTCCAGGCTGCCCCAGCCCAGCTCTCTCAGCCTGGCTCCAGAGCAGAGCTGCTCCAGCCTAGCAGCAGCTCCGTGGCCTCCTCTGGACACGTTGTGCAGCAGGACGATGGTTTTGCAGCCAGTGCAGCAGTTGGGTTGTATTTTATACAGGCTCATCCTTTATGCTTGTTAAAAGCATTCTTTTCTATTCTCTTGAAGTCAGCTGCAAGACTTCAACAGATGGCAAATAAGAAGCAGTCTCATGCCACCAAAAGGTAAAATAACTGTTTAAGAGATTTGTATCCCTGTTCCTTCATTGTGTGTTAACTGCTTCAGCACTTCCATCTGCACAGACCTGATGGATGCTGCAAAGAGAGAGAGCTGGTGAGGAGCCTCTCTATAAAGTTAAATCTGAGTAACTAATGATCCTGAGCTGTCTGAGTTGATGAACAGCAGCTCCTCCAAGTACTACCTCTCCTCTGCTGTCCTTTGGGGAGAAGATGACGCTATCTTTTCTGTCAAATTACAGCATTTGGGGGTTTTGTGAATGATGGGAGAAGGTGTGGGAAAGAGAGAGGGGGAGAGCTAGGTGCAAGGGATGGGGTAACCGGCTGCTGTCAAAGGAAAGGCATTTGGCAGGGCCAAAGCAGTGCCAGGCAAAGCAGGACAATGAGCTCATGTCCAAATAAAGAATAAGATACATGATGGAAGAAAGTGGGAAAAGGTGGCTGGGTCAGTGAATGGGTGGATGAATTATAAATGAGGAGGGCTGGGAAGAGGAGTGGCCGTGGCTGGATGTATTACAAGAGAAGTAAAGCAGCAGCACATCTGTGTGCATTGCAGTGCTCTTGTTTGTTGCTGTCCTTGAGCAGAAGCAGTTGCAGCCCCGTGCAGTGAATCAGAACGGGGCAGGTTGGGCTGAGCCAGGGTGTTGGAGCTCCACATCGGAACCTGCTCTGGAGCCTCCTACTGAAACACAGTGTGGCTTTAACTGTGTGGCTTTGGAATGTTCTCACTGTTCTAGAGCTAAGCCTAAGAAGGCAGAAGATGAAACAGTGCTTCGAAGATCCATGCGCTTACAGAGAGTCAGTCCGTCGGGAATTCCACTGTCAGAGCTGCCTGCCCAGCCGGAAGCAGAGCAATATGTAAGATGGGGAAGGGCTGGACACAGAGGCTGTATAAAACCAGTGCTGATGAAGCTGAGTGGTAATACTTGTCACTGCTGAGCTTGTAAGCACCACTGGGCAATGGGGAGGTGCAATGTTGTGTGGTGACAATCGTCCAAGGTCAGTGCCTTCCCCCTCAGGCATCCTGGATAGCAGGATTTGGTGTCCTGTCTGCAAGTCAGTCACGATGCTGAGGAAATAAATAGTGCAGGTTTGAGTGGTGTCAGGGTCCGACTGGATAAAATCCCAGTGTTGGAAGTACTCTGTTCGTGATCCCCAGAGGGAAACGAACACGCAGCCGAGGTCAGGTACCGCAATGGGCGGTTGGGTTATGACAAAAAGAGAAAGATGATTATTATAAAAAGATAGCACTAGGACAGATGGGAAAAGGGTTGGAATTAAGCAGGAATTCGGAGTGCAGGGAGAGAGGGAGTCACCACCTTGGACCCAGGGGCACCCCCAGGGTCTTTAGTCATCATCTTCAGTGGAGGATGTCCCCTGGGGTCCAGCTGAATTTGTCACATGGCTCTTGGACACCAGCCTTGCTGGGGTCTAGGAAGGAGAGGAAAACCCAGGGCAGAAGATTCCCTTTGCTGTTGTGTTCAGTGAAGTTTTACTTACCTTTTTAATATGATTTGATACAAACTTCTTTATTTCTTGTGTTACCAGAGATGTGTTCCCAGAATGTCTCCTGTGTGGGAAGTAGCAATTCCCCCTGTTCTGGTTGTTTTGAGTGATGAAAATTCCTGATGTCGTTCCAGCCTCGGGTGCCAGCCGGACCTTTGCCAATGATTCCAGAAGATCAGGTGGGGAACAGCAAGTTGGCAGATGACCTATTGGCTACGTGGATGAGGATAAGTGAGGTACTATCAGTTACAGTGAGTTATTTTTGGATGATGTGACGGAGCTTCGGCTCTAATTCCTATACTTCCTTTCTGTTTGTAGGTGAAAGCTCATGGTACTGAAAAGCTCACAAGTGACATGAAAAGGTAATCAGGACAGCAGTTAACGCTGGTTATTGCCTTGTTCTTCTTTCTCCTCTTGAGTAGCTGTTACTGTGATGTTGTCTAGGTACCAGGACAGCCTGAACAGCATGGTGCTTAGTGAAGATAACATTAAAAAGGTGGTGAAATACCGAGTGTGTTCCATAGCTATTCATCCTTCAGAAAGCATTATCTTGGTGGCAGCTGGAGACAGGTGTGGGCAGATCGGTCTCTGGAATGTGGTGAGTTGCTCGCGTGCTCTTCACCTGCAGAGCTGTTTGCTGCGGGATGGGTGTGGATGGGGCACAGCCTGGAGCGTCCTTTTGGCAGGCTCATGGTTCCCCATTCCAATGGATAGCACCAGATCTCCCCTCTGTCAGCTTAAAGCCCTTCCTCCTTGTCCTGCCACTCCATCCCCACTCTGTCCTACGTGTCTGTCTGCACACTGGGCACCCTGCTGCATCCTCCACTGCTGTTACGTGGGCAGACTGGAGCACCTTTGGGAAACAGAGGCTTTACTTTGGAAGCTGCAGCAGTGAACAGAAATAGCACTGTGATTAGCACCCCTGTCCACTGGATCTCACTTGTGTTTCAGAGCTGCAGAGCTGAAGAAGGAGCACATGCCTTCACAGCACACAATGACCCGATCAGCTGTATGCAATTTTCTCCATTCAACCCTGCTCACTTGCTGTCTGTGAGCAATGAAAGCCTGCGATGTGGTGATGTTACTAGGGCTGTCTTTGATGAGGTGAGTGCTCCCTTGGTGATGCTACAGGCTCCTTGGAAACCTTCTGGTACGTGCTGCTGTGAAGTTTCAGTCTCCTCGTACCCAGGTTGTTGTTTGGTGGTTGTTTTGTTCGTGAGGAAGTTCAGGATTCCATTTCCACAAGGACGTGTGCAGTAACCCTTAATTAACCTCAAAAAATATAGAGATGCTTCCTGCTCAATAAAACCCAGTCACAGCTTGGCTTCTGCCAATTTCCTTCCTGCAGAGACAGTCCAAGTACTGAATCTAATTTCCCATCTTTACTTAGGCAACGTGTGCCTCTTTTCTGAAGCATTACCTTTTAATGAAGACAAACGAGAGCGAGTTAAAGAGCTAAACCTTACACACAAAAAAGCAAACCCAACCCAAATAAACGTAAACCAGCAGAAAGCATGAGCTGACTTTGCTTTTCCCAGGCTTCAGGAGAGCAAAACACTGCCTGTCTGGTGAGGCAGGCAGCTGAACTGAGGAGCGTTGTGAGGCTCTTGGCTTGTTTCTGCCAGATGCAGCTGCACTGATCACCTCTCCAGCACTGGGCAGTACAACAAACTACAGCGGTTTAAAGCCCCAACCCTTACAGGCACTGTAATTCTGCTGGGGCTGCAGGCAGGCTGCTGCTTGGAACCGTCTGCACTTGGTTGCTCAGGAGGGTGCAAGGGGCTCACTCTTTGAGACAGAGGCTTAAAGAATGTGCTTCTAGAGGTTGAGGGCAGAGAAGTGCTGTTATCCAGCTCCGTTTACCTTTGATTACATGGAGCTGGTCGTGCCCTGTGAGTTCTAGCAGGGAATTTGAAGCATGTTGTTGCCTGTTGGGTTGGGGTGGGAAATTGCTCTGTGGAAAGCACCCCAGTTTTACAGGAGGGTTACCCACATGCTCAGCTGAGGCTGGGGCTCTCAAATTAGCTGTTCTTCGTTAGTAGTTTTAGTATATTAAAAAGGGAAAGCGTGACATCTACAGCCCATAGAGTGGTTTGGGCGTCATGGATAGCTCTGTGTATTTTGTTGACTGCTTTTGGTTACATTTGGGCTTTCCTGTGCTCAGATCTGCAGAAGTGAAGACGAAGTCAACCTGTCTTCCTTTGACTTTTTGGATGACAACGCCTCCACTGCAATAGTAGGACACTGGGCTGGCGACGTCTGTGTTGTGGACAGGAGGACCCCAGGGACGTCTCCAGAGCTCTCTGCAAACATTGGCTTCAAAAGAACAAGGACAGTGCACGTTCACCCTGTGAATAAGCAGTATTTCCTTGCTGCTGGCTCCACGTACGTAGCTCCAGAGGAGCTGTGGTTGTTCTGTGCTTTCAGTGCTCTCTCTGCTTTGGTGTCTGAAGTGTGGGGTGGGTGGAGGGCAGGAGCAGCAGCGGATGAGGCAGCCAGTTGGTCAGCCTTTACTCTTGAGCTGTTAGGAAACAAGGTTTTAGCTGCCAGCAGGATTTAAGTGGGGTTCGCTTTGACTTCCTTTTGGTAATGGGTACCAAGGGGTGCTTTGAGTCACTGTGGGGTTTGTCAGGTCATGGTGCTGAGGGTTTGGGCTGGCTTTGGTGCTCTCGGACCCTTTGGAGGCGCTGCCTGTTTGAGTGTGCTGGGCGCCACGCAGGGCTCAGGAAACCCGCAGTGGCTGGGGCAGCTCTGGGTGAAGGAGGATGGGGCCGGCCCCTGCTGAGGCGCTGCGTGTGCTCTGCTGCAGGGATGTTTGCGTTTATGACGTCCGGCGCCTGGCGGCGGAACGGAACAAGCCCGTGAGCAGCCTGAGAGGACACACGAAGAGCGTCGCTTCTGCCTACTTCTCCCCTGTCACTGGGAGCAGGGTGGTGACGGTGTGTGCCGACAACAAGCTGAGGTGAGCAGCGTGGGAAGGAGTAACTCCTGTGCAATATGCCAGCTGGGCTGTATCGGTGCTGTTTCCTATCTGCATTACCCCTCACGGAGAGCTTCTGCCCGTAGCGTGCTTTTCAAAAGCCATATTTACGTGCACTGGCATTTAAATGTTATTCTTTTTTTCCCCAGTTCTCATTTTCCTGATGAATACTCGCAGTGAATAAGTCCGAACCGCCTTTAACAACCCAACCAAACCCCGCAAGCAACACCCAGCCAAACCCAGCTCATCAGCACAAACACACAATACTTAGAAACGGGTTATTTTTAGCTGCTGGTACTTAGCATGATGGTTCTGTCAGCTCGTTTATAACTCGTCTGCCAGTTTAACCTGCTATGAGTTGTTGTATGAGGGATCTGGTGGGGGGGTTCTGCTAGGTGGTTTTGTGACCATAATTCAGTCAGTCTGTTCCTGTAGACCCCTGACTGCATGGATGTTCTGTCTGAAATTGGATTTTCTTTCTCCCCTTCCCCTAACTGAGGAAGGTGTTCTTCTGTGTGAGTTCTGCCGCACTGGTATTTTCTCTCCTGTGATGTATTTACTAGATTCATACTCCATAGTAAGCTTGGCTATGAAAATTGTAAATCCTTGGTGCTAACAGAGCAAGGGTCAGAGCACCAACAGGACGAGAGTAAACCAGGATATTTGTGGAGAGAACAGACACAGGTTCATTCATTCAGTGCCTGTTAATGCAGTGACTGAAAGGATGGAGGAGCCTTTTGTTCGTCTACAAGTTGTTTCTGTCCTCCTCCTGTAACAGCGTTCAGAAGGGATGACCTTCCACTCGAGCTAAAAGCTCATCCAATTTAAAGAAGCACATTTACTCATTTCAGTTGGAATACTGGTGCTTCAGTTGAGCTGGATGCTGTTCGTTACTGTATTCCAGACCCCTGTGAGGTCTGGCCATGCTGATCCGTGCTCTGCGAGGCCAGGGCTCCCTTTTTTAACCTGCCTGTTTTATCGCCACACTGGTTTATGTTACAGGGTCTATGACACCACCTCTTTGTCACCCACGGTCACGGCTCTCAGCACTGTCAGGTAAGCTGAGCACACTGGGGCTGCAGGCTGTTGTGTGCCCAAAGACCACGGCTCAGTGGCAGGAGGGGCCTTGAGAGCAGACGAGTGCCCACCCGGCTGTGTGATGCTGAACTGTGCTTGCTGTCGGAATGCTTTCTCTTTGTGCATTTGGTTTAATAGCAGAGGTTACCTCTTGGTGGTCAGTGGCGTGGTTTGGGGTGGAGGCTCAAGGCTTGTGAAGCACTCTGTGCTCCAGGAGGGTGAATTCAGGCTGTGCACAAAGGGTGAACCGGGAGGTTGTCGGGGCTGGTTTGCAAGGGAACCACTCCTGGTCTGTGGTTTATCAACAGGCTCGGTGCATGTTTGTCCTATTTTGGCTATAATACAGAGCCATGAAACAGAACTACTTAAATTGATAATCCCGTACCTTGGAGTGCCCTCAGCTTTATCTTCTTGCTCCACCACCTTTCTTTGTCCTGTCCCACCCATCACAGGGGGGAGATCACCAAAGGGAGTGGAGCAGCACGATCAGGGGAATTGCTGATAGCTCAGGAGGCAGGAGGCTGGGTTGAAGCAGAAATGATGGGGCTTTCCGGGGCTGGATTCAATAAGAGGGGTGTTTCTCTCTCTCTTTTTCTCCCTGGTTCCTTCTCTGAAGCCACAACAACCACACGGGCCGCTGGCTGACCAGGTTCAGAGCAGTGTGGGACCCCAAGCAGGAGCACTGCTTCGTGGTGGGCAGCATGGCGCGGCCAAGGCAAATCGAAGTCTTCCAAGATACTGGGAAACTCTTGCACTCGTTCTCTAACCTCGACTGCCTGGGCTCCATCTGCTCCATCAACGTCTGCCACCCCAGTAGGAACATCCTGGTGGGGGGCAACTCCAGTGGCCGCCTTCATGTGTTCAAGGAGTAGAAACGTGCTTCAGGTGTTTGTATTTTCCTGCCCTCATTCCCTTGGTTTAAGCCCCATTCCACTGCTCCCAAACCCACGGGATTTTCTCAGGACAAAAAGTGTATTTGTAAAAGCTTTAAAATAAATTTTCTAAGCTACCTTTGACTTCTCTTCTGTAACTAGAGAATAAAATGAATCAGATGTGCTGTGGCGTCACTTTGTACCAAAATGGGTACTTTGTTCCCCAATTTTGCAAAAAAAGGAAACCTTGGATCAGTAGAATCCCAGATCTCAGTCTCCCCTCGGGCAGGTTAAAGCCATTCCCCTTGGCCTGTCCCTACATCCCTTGTCCCAAGCCCCTCTCCAGGTTTCCTGCAGCCCCTTCAGGCACTGGAGCTGCTCTCAGGTCTCCCCTTCAGGAGCCTTCTCCTCTCCAGGCTGCCCCAGCCCAGCTCTCAGAGCTGCTCCGTGGCCTCCTCTGGACTCATTCTGGAGCCGGTGCAGCAATTGGGGCACTTTGCTTTGCTCACCAGGAGCAGCACTGAACAAACCTGATACAACTCTGCCTTTCATGATATTTAAATATTTATTTAAATTTAAAAATACTTTTCATGGCACCAATGATTTTATGCTAACTAAGATATTGAATATGTAGAAAAAGGTACATTTTGAAGGAAAAATGTAACTTACAGTATTTGGCACATGAAAGGTTAATTCCTAGATTTTTTTTTTTATGAAAACTAAGAAATTCACATTTTCAGGTATTTTTACTGTCTACTGCCTCAAGATGCAGTATGCTAGGACGAGATCTTTATTTTCTGAGATAAGAACCTATGGAAACAACATTTTAATAGAAAGACAGGTAAAACTAACAGGGCCGGAAACACCAGAGGGAGGATGGAGCGGACAGGGAGAACGGACAACGGGGAGCCACCACTGGGGGTGGATCTGCAGGAAAAGGCTGGCTGGAACCTGCAGAGGAGCCCCAGGGCTGCGGCGCCGCAGGGAGCGAGGCCGGGGCTCCAGGGGCAGGCGCGGAGCCTGCGCTGGGCTCGGGCAGGAGGGAGTCTCGCTGCGGCCGGGGCTGTGCTGGCACGACATCACGCAGTACATCAGCAGGGAGGAGGAGGAGGAGGAGGGAACACTGCATCTTAAACCCGGGGTGAAAAACGGCAGGTTCGGGACTACCACGCACTGCATAGAAACACCATTAACTACGGGCTGAGGTAGGCGCACTACGCTAAGAGTTATTTTGCTATGTTATGTTGCATAAAACAGGATTATCATGTCGAACTCCATCCTCCCACCTGCCCCCGAGCGGGGCTGAGGCAAACCCTTCCTCGGCCCTTGTGCTGTGCCCTTGGCAGCCAAACACAACCCGGCTGAGGTCTTTATTCCCCCACCCCCCCGACAGATTCAGGACCTCTTTTATTGCAGTAACAAATGACCCAAGTCTGGCCGTGGTGTTGGATCAACCAACATCATCATCATGCTCCTTCTCCAGGCCCGGATTGGGCAGGAGCGGCCCCAGCAGTGATGGATGGATGGTGGGATGCTCAGAGACAAGAACACGGAAATCAGGCTGTTGAAAACTGCAGTTATGGCCCCAGCGTACGGAAAATCTCTCCCTGAGATGAAATAAAACGTGCTCACCTGTGTTCTCCTTCTTTTTGTTAAGTGTGTCCAACTTCTCAACCAAATCTGAACCAAACTGGCTTTTATTGCTCCCTGTGGGAATAGACCACTGCTTCCCAGGCCACTGGAGGTCCCGGTGGTCGTCACAAGTACAATGAGTTGGGTTTCTTGATTTTTGCTTAAGAAAAGATGGGTCTAATGGTTGTCCATTGGCTTGTTCAGTGTCACCTCCACTCCTGTGGGTCTGTCCTTTCATCTTCAGTAAAGTCACCAAATCAGAGCTCCTTCCTCTCATCCAGAACTAGCGCCAGGTTAATTGCTGTTAGGCTGTCAAATCCTAAACCCTCTGCTCAACGTGAACCGCTCGACCACCCGATCCGCCAAGTAAAAAAAGACTTGATCAGATTTGATAGCAAAATAGCATTTCCTTGTTAAAATAGACCTTGAAACTGTCTCTTTTTTTTTTTTTTTGTTCTTTTTTTGTGTGTTTTTGTACAAAACAGGTACGGCTTCTGGAGGGAAAAGGTCTTCCTAATAAATCCGACATGGTCACTACCAGGCTTGGCCAAGGGTGCCTGTTGTGCTCGCCCTGCCCCTGGGAGCACTGGTGCTGCGAGGCTGGGGAGGAGGTGGGATCGCTGAGGCTGCTGTGCTGCAGGGAGCGGGGCACCACGGCATCCCCATCGCATCCGGCTGTGCAGGAGGCTCCGGGCAGCAGGGAGGGACTGCGGCAAAGCGGCACGGGGACGGCGGGGCGCACAGTGGTGGATTTAGTAACGCAGGAGTGCGCGAGCGTTTGAGCCACTGCTCGGTAGCACCATTGCTAAAGCTTCTGCGGCACGGCATCGCCGGTGCTCCTGCAGCGCTGGGCGGCAGCAGGACCACAGCGCGTCCCTTGCTCGGTGCTCCCGTGGCAGGGGCGGAACGGTGAGGTGCTGCGCGGGCTCCGGGGGCCGAGCGCGGGGGGAAGGAGGCTCCGGGGGCTGTGCCCAACCCTCCTCTTCCTCCCGGGACGCTGCCTCCGGCCGCGCCGCGCTCTGGGTCGGGAAGGGAGGGTTATGAGCGGGTGCCGAAGGCGCCGCGGCGCGTGCCGGGCACGGCGCAGGTCTCTCCCCAGGCCCCCGGCTACTTAGGTGGCGGCTCCTGCCTTCAGGTGTCAATGAGCAGGCTTACCACGGCGCGGACTTTGCAGGCAAACCATCGCCTGAGGGGACAAAAGTATTGGTAATGGAACTGCTCGAACTCGGGGGTCTGGCGGATATCGCGGAAAAAGGCAGTGTCAAGGTCGGACTCGGTAAGGACGATGAGGAGGAGGAGCAAGACAAAGAGGAGTCCAACTGTCACAAGGAGCAAACGGAGGACACTTAAAACAAACTTATTCACCTGCTCGGCCTGCGCCGCGCCCAGGCCCCCGGCGCCGGGGCACAGCGCCCGCAGCTCGCCCGCCTCTTCCGCCTCGGCCGCCGGCGTGCCGGCCTCCGACTCCTTCTCCTCCTCGATGGAGCACGGGGCGCCGTTGGCCTGGCGCGAGAGCAGCATGAGCTCCAGGCTGTGCTCGGCCACCGGCGTGGGCAGCACGCTGTCCGCGGGGCTGTAGTTCTCGTCCGCGATGACGGCCACGCGCTCGCTGCTGTCGGCGCGGCCGCCGCGCCCCGGGGCCGCGAAGGCATCGCCGTGGGAGGCCGAGCGCACCGGGGTTGAGTGGGCGCTGTCCCGCAGGGACTCCAGGCCTGGGGGACAAAGGGGACACTCAGGGGGGTGCAGGACCCAACCTCACCCGAGCCGGGCTGAGCATCGCTGCTTGGGTCCCCGTCAGCTCTCCTGCACCGGTGACGTGTGACCTGTCACCGTCACCGACAGCCACGGGCTTGTCGTCAATGGGTCACAGACACCGTGTGCCGCGGCTGCGCTGAGGTGACAGGCACCCGCGCCGGGCGAGGCCCCTGCGCCGTCAGCAACACCAGCACCAACCGGGAGCAGCCATGGGCAGGGGTGATCACAGAATCACAAAGGGTTTGTGTTGGAAGGGAGCTTAAAGCTCATCCAGTTCCAACCCCTGCCACGGGCAGCGACACCTTCCACTACCCCCACAGCAGCAAAGGGGTACAGGGATGGGGGGGTAGAAACACTGCATGGTGTCTGCACTGGGGCAGCCCCCTGGGACAAGCCCTGCCCGTCTCCGGCTGATGCATTAAAAGACAACCCTGGGGACATTTCTCCTGTTAGGGAGGGCACCGTGCACCATGGCACAGCGCCACCGGGGGCCCTGGCTCTGCCAAAGGATGAAGAGCAGGGCCCGGCCCTGCCAGCATTCCCGGGGGCTTTGCAGCCTCTTCCTTGCAAATGCTGCCCCGATGCCTCTGGGTCAGCTCAGCTTAACACGAGTGCCGCTGCGGGCACCGAGCACAAGGGGCAGCTCAGGCGATAAGCACGGTGGAGGAATAAAGCTGTTCTCACCCCGCCAGCTATGTGTGCTCGGGTGTCACACAGCTCATGTGAACGGCCCGGGGGGGCGGGCAGCCCATGGCGGGGGGCCCACTGCTCGTCTCTGCAATGAGAGCAGTGCTGGTACCCCAAAACCAGACTATCCTGCCCTCTGCTTGCTCCAGGCCCTGACAGACAAAGCTCAGCAAGCTGGGTCCAGCTCCAACACCGAAGCTGCTTTGGATAATAACAGCCCAGAGTTCAGCCAGCACAGGAGACCGACCCCACGCACACATCCTGCATCCCATGTCCCTTATGGGGGAGCCGCGGGGTGCAGACCCGCAGCATTGCCTAGCACCCATACAGCATTAGGCAGCATTACCTAGCACCCGTACAGCATTAGGCAGCATTGCCTAGCACCCATACAGCATTAGGCAGCATTACCTAGCACCTGTACAGCATTACCTAGCACCCGTACAGCATTACCTAGCACCCGTACAGCATTACCTAGCACCCATACAGCATTACCTAGCACCCATACAGCATTACCTAGCACCCATACAGCATTACCTAGCACCCATACAGCATTACCTAGCACCCGTACAGCATTAGGCAGCGTTGCCTAGCACCCGTACAGCATTAGGCAGCATTACCTAGCACCCGTACAGCATTACCTAGCACCCGTACAGCATTACCTAGCATCTGTACAGCATTACCTAGCACCCGTACAGCATTACCTCGCACCCATACAGCATTACCTAGCATTACCTAGCACCCGTACAGCATTACCTAGCATTACCTAGCACCCGTACAGCATTACCTAGCACCCGTACAGCATTGCCTAGCACCCATACAGCATTACCTAGCACCCGTACAGCATTACCTAGCACCCGTACAGCATTGCCTAGCACCCGTACAGCATTAGGCAGCATTACCTAGCACCCGTACAGCATTACCTAGCACCCGTACAGCGTTACCTAGCATCCGTACAGCTCCATGGCCGCGTGGAGCCCTGCGGCTGAGGCCGGGCAGAGCCGGGACGAGCGGCAAAGCCCCCAGCGCCCGGGCCAGCAGGCGCGGCCCCAGGGCCAGCACCCGCACCCTCACGTCCCGGCAGCAGTGGTTGGCGAACCGCAGGTCCACGCTGACTTTGGTTTTGATCTTTATCAGGCACTTCACCATGGCGGCCCGCGGGGGCAGCGCTATTCTGGGCTCCCCGGGGAGCGAGGCGAAGCGGGCGCGCAGAGCGGCAGCTGCCGGGGCAGGGGCGGCGCCGTCCAACGGCAGCGGCGGGAGGCGGAGCTCCCTCGGGGGCGATGAATCCGTTCCCTGCTCCCAGGGACCCGGCCCTTCGGGCGGGCGGCGGTTGCGCTCCCTGTCCGTGCCCGCGGAGCGCGGGCTGGGCTCGGTGCGGCTGTGCCGGCCCCGCAGCCCCGCGGGAGCAGGGCACCCAGCGCGCACCCTGCTGCTGCATCACCAATTGAATCTACACTGACGCTGCCCAGAAATCCCCTCTGCTTTGCTTCTGCCCCGGAAACTTCTGTCCCACAGCCGGCTCCAGCCTTGCTCGGGCTCAGCTGCTGACGCCAAACTGGCCCTGAGCCACAAGAGCAATGTCTGGTGCTGCCTGGACTTGCCATAGGACCCTGGGGACACACTGGGGACCTTCCCTGCCCCGGCGTCCCCTCACCAGCATCAGGACCCCCAAAAATCACCTGGGGTTTGTCGTGTGCACGTGTGTGCACGTGTGTGCACTCATACACGCGTCCCCAGCACCAGGAGGTTGCCCGTGTCCTACCTTCCATGATGGAGATGTGCACGGCTCTCCTGCGGGTGCGGGGCACGCTACTCAGCCGGGGGCCGTGGGTGATGGAGGGGCAGCTCCGGCTCGGCACCAGCCCTGCCCTGAGGATGGGAGCAGGGACAGCGTCAGAGCCCTGGTCTGTGCCAGGACACGGGATCAATCCCGCTCCGCTCCAGCGGCTTCCGCACTGCTGCCGGGCTCTTACCGGTGAATCTCGGGTGGCTCCCTCTTGATCTTGGCGCTGGACTCCATCACCTCCTTCGCAACACGGCCGCTGTGGGTGGTGCAAGAGCAGCAGCGTGAGGACATGAGCGTGGTACCACGAGCTCCCCTGTGGCACCGGGAAGTCACAGGGAAAGCACAACAATCTGCTGGTGAGAGGAGCAGGGCGACACCTCTGCACCACGGCTGCTCCTGCCATGAGATGCTGGACACTGCGGGGTCACCTCCCCACCACGGGCACCCAGGCAGCCAGCAAGGAGGGTGCTGCTATCGTGCACCTCGAGCTGGGGCTCTCGTCCTGCAGATATGAGGTCCCAGGGCCGGGCTCTTGCCACAGGGCCAGGGACCAGTGACACCCTCTGAAATTTAGGGATTGGAGTGATTCGTTTCACTTCTTGGTCTCAAAAGTCAAACCCCAAAGGCCCCATCCTCTCCTCCACTCCTGTCCCTCCAAAAACGTGCAGTTCTGGCGCTGGGGAGGGGGCTGTCAGTGGGAAAACAGAGAAAGAGGCAGCGACGGCCTCGCTGGGGCTGACAGGGGGACCCTTGGCACGTCCTCAGACCCCTGCAGCCCTGAACTGCTGCCCAGAGCACAGAAAAGGAGCTTCCAAAACCACCCAGCAGCTGCTGCTTGTCATTATTTACCTGTAGCGGAACCGGCTTCCCTTGAAGAACAGGTTGCTGCTGGACACTGTCCGGACCTGGCTCGACTTCTCCAGCCTGCAACAACACCACCAAGAGCTGTGTGAGCATCCCACAGAGGATGGCCAAATCACAAGGGCAAAGCCCTGGAGATGGGCAACAGCACCAGGAACGAAACAAGGCCCTGTCAGCAGTGTGGGGGCCTGGGACGGCTGGACACGAGCACTACTTCAACCGGCAGCGGGTAAATCCTCCGGGATGGACAGTCCAATCCCTCCTCATCCCATGGGAGCTGCCCCCTTTCCCAGGAGGGGCCCAGCAGCACCTTGGCCAAGCCCCCGGCCCGCTCTGCTGGGTGAATAACCCAGGGGTAATTCCCTGCCACGATTAATCACGAGGAGATTTGTAAAGCAATACTGCAATTTCATTTCATGTTAATATAATGAGGAATGGAACCTGCTGATTGCGGCTGCTGATTGCAGTATTCCCAGGGAGGAAACATCACACGCTTTATCTGCGCCTTGCTGATTAAAGCAGAGCTCATTACAAAGCGCAGGGTAGGCTGGGCTTGGGCACAACGCGAGCAGGGTGGTAAAGCCAAACCACCCTGGTAAAGCCAAGCCAACCCCTGGCACCTCCCTGCCCTGGGGCAGGCACCGCAGCCCCGTTGACCGCACCGGGGGCAGGAAAGCTGCTTTGGTGGCCACACAGTGGGGAGCCCAAAGCTCCCGAAGGACAGCACCTCCCGAAGCTCCCGCGGCAGGAGCTGCAGCCCACAGACCCCCCAAAGCCAGCAGTGGTGGGATGGTCCCCCGAGCCATGGTCCCCAGCAGCCCAGGCTGTGCGTCGCCTCCCCGGGCCCTGGCTATCTCCCATGAACAGTTAATGTGTCCCCAGAGAGCTCAGAGCAGATTATTTGGGACAGTTTTCAGCCTTCCCCATTACAAGGTGGCCCTAAAGCACCCCTGGGCGACGGCTCCGCTTCCCTGGGGATTTCTGGGCAGGGTTCAGCACAAACAGCCCCTGTGAAGGCAGTGGGAAAATCCATCCCCCATCCGGGGCAGTGCTCAAGGCCAGGTTGGACACAGGGCTTGGAGCAAGCTGCTCCAGTGGAAGGGGTCCCTGCCCGTGGCAGGGGCTGGAGCTGGAGGAGCTTTGAGGTCCCTTCAACCCAAACCAGGCTGGGATCCTGGGATTAGGTCAGAAAATATTCCCTGTGCTTTTGGTGACTCTGCCTGTGCCCGAGCCCCGGGACCTGGCTGCAGCCGTGGGGCAGGCGCTGTGCGGGGCAGCACACAGCACCCATCGCACACCCCCGCGGGCACTCACTTGTAGAAAGCCTGGTTTTCTATCCCACACTTCCAGAGGTGTTTGCAGGCTTCCGGTGTCGGGGCAAAATACGTGAGAACGATTTTCTTTTCCTAAAGGAGAAAGATGGGGAGGGAGTCGGTGTGAGAACAAGTGAGCGGTGCCCATGGGGCAGGAGGCTGCAGTGCGGATGGAGCCGGAGCAGCGGAGCTGGAGAGCAGCATGGACACGGGCAGGTCCTCCTCCAGAGCCACTCAGGACACAGGGAGATGCTGGAGCATCACCCGACACTTCCTGAGGGGCAGGCAGATGTATGCCACAGTGCCCTCCTCTGGGTCACCTCCCAGTGCCCTCCTCTGAGTCACCTCCCTTCTGGACACCTAGAGACAGTTTGACAAGCCCCACGCTGATGGCTCGTGGGGAGCTGATGGCAGCCTGAGGTCCCCAGGCCGATTCCATTAACCGGGAATGGTGATAACAACCAACCACAGCAACCCTGGATACAGCCCCTGGGCTGGCCCGGAGCCCGGGCTCTGCAGGCTCTGACACCCACAGCAAGGCACCCAAAGCAGAGGTGACCCCAGTGCTGCCAGAGCCCCTGTCCCATAGCCCTGTCCCCACACCACCAGGCAGAGGGCTGCAGCCTGCCCGCTCCATGGAGAGCCTGCTGGGGCAGCCCCCGGCGTTCCCATGGAAGGGGAAGCACTCACCTCTTTCTGACTTACGTACAGATAGAAAGTCTTCCCTTCGAACTTCATCTTGGTCACCTCGTTCCTGAAAGCACAAGGACAGGCGGCTGAGGGCTGTGTGGGGCCCACCACAGGCCACCTGCGGCACGGCCACGGCACGGGGGCTGCGGGTTTGGAAGTGGGGCAGCCTCAGGACCCCGCTGCCCATCCCCGAGAGGAGCGCTGGATCAGAGACCAGCAGCTGCTGGAAAGGGGGACACCCATCAATGGGGGTCACCAGGGAGTGCCTGGGTGGCAACCCCAACTGCGAGGGACACACCAGTCAACATCTGGGGTGCGGCAAAGACCGAGGAACAACAGAACCTGGCTCCGAGGGGAGCTCTGCAGGACTCGGGGCAGTTTAACGCAGACAGATGTAGGAAATGGTACGTCTGGGGCAACAAAGCAAATGGAGAGAGCACACAGCTCAAAAGGGAGAGCCCCGCTGCACCCTGACTGGGACCGGGCTGGGGGCCGCCTGTTTTCTCCCCTGCTCGTGGGTGCTGGGTGTGCAAGCTCTGTGCGTGCTGCTGCAAGCGTGTGCAGGGCATGGGACGGGGTTTCCGGCTGCCGCAGCATCGCTCCCGTCCATGTCTCAGACCCATCCCAGCTCTGATGTGGGCACTGGGTACACTCGTCGCTTCACCACTGGCCCACATGGGAACATTGCTCTGTGACTGGGGGAGGCAGCCGGTGCTGGGATCATCTATGTGCCCCATCCATAGGAGCTCACCTGAGCATCCCTTCAATGCCCCAGGGAGCTGAGGGGCTCTCATGGCCCGGCCCTGCAGCACCACAGGCATCTCATGGCTGAGCAAAGAGAACCGAGCACCGTGGGCGATGCCGGCTGGGAACTCACCATTTGATGAAGTGAACTCTCTTGTTTCCCTGCAGAACAACGAACCCGAAGGGGGTGAAGGCCAGAAACGCTGCGTTCCCGGACACATCCTTTAAGACAACAGCAATTTCTCATCAGGATGCTTCCAGGCAGGGCTGGACGGGGCTCGGTTGCCCCAGCAGCCTCCTCCCCAGTCATTACAGCAGGAAACAGTCAAACCCCGTTAGCTCTGACTGCCCCCGAGCCCTGCAGAGCCAGGGCAGCACCGGCACTGCTGTAACCCAGCAGTGAGTGTCCTGTACGGAGCTGGCAGCAGTCGGAGTTAATCCCAGTGCCCAGCCTGCAGGGAGGTGCTCACTGACTGCCCTGAGCAGGGCACACAGAGCCTTGGGGTTCTAACAGCGTCCTGAACCCGCTGTGGGTGACCAGCGCTGGTGGGATCCACCCTGGCTGTCCTTTGGCAGCAGGCACCCAGCCGGGTTGCGGAGGATGCTGAGGCGAGGGGAAGGTGCACACCAGGCTCAGGGGTTCCAGTGCATTGGGCAGGACAAGCGGGTAAAGGAGTTTTACAGGGGCTGCTGCAGAGGAGCGGTGCCTGTTTGTGCCTGCGATGTTTCCCAGGGGAAAGCATGGCAGCATCTCCCCAGCCTGGGGGCACAAGGCTCCCCCCCGCTCCCAGTTCTGCCTTTTCCTGGCTTAATCACGAGCTGAGACACCTCTGCGCTCCCCCCCCAGCCCAGGGCTCTGGGTCTCAGTTCCTCTGCCGGCGCAGGGCAAGGAGACAGAGCTGTCCCAAGATCCCACGGACCTGAGCAGAGAGCAAACTGGGTTTAAATATAGATTCCATCAAAAATCCACCTTAATCTGTCAAGGGTGAACGGCCAAAAGCAGAGCACCCGGAACCGGCACCCAGCACCCCGCACATGGCAAGATGGGAACCCCCAAACCCATCGTGTCCGAGATGCAGCAGCCCTGCCTGCATCTGTGCAGAACCCACCTTTGCTGGGGGACAATGCGGGGGCGCAGAGGCTTGGTAAGGGCTGAGGTGTTGAATGGGGCACAGGGAAACAGGAGCAAAGCCCTCAGCGGTGCTGAGCATCGCTGCTGAGGCAGCACGGCCCAATGCAGCCGGTATGGCAGGAGAGCTGCCCCAGCGGCGTGATCCAGCTCCTCCAGCCTGGAAAATCCCCTCTGGCAACCGCAGGCTGCCGGTAAACGGGACATGCCCCCCCCAGGCCAGGTACATTTACCACAGCTGTGCATTTATGAGGTCTAATTCAGTTCAAAGCCCCAGGAGACCGAGAGCAGAGCCCACAGAGTAACATTCTCTGCCTGCTTTGCATCCTGCATCCATCTGCATGCGATCGGATTATGAGGGACCAGAGAGAGCCACATGCAGTGACATCTGCAGTCAATAAAAAGCATTTCAGACAGCAAACTGGATTACTGGCCGGGGAGGAGCAGGGTGATACACTGTCTGTGGCAGATTAACGCTTGCTGGTTTCCCAGACACATCCCTGACCTCGCTGCTGCCTCCAAATGACACGCTTTAGCAGAAGATGATCAGCCGCTGTCTTTCATAGCTGCCTGCATTGAAAACGCTTCCTTACAGCTTCCCTAAATACCCTCTGGAGCACTCGTGTCCCTGCACCTCCTTGTGCACAGACATCTGATTAGGGCTGGGTTTTAAGGCTGGAGAGGGTTTAAAACAGGCCCAAGCCCACTGGGTTTTGCTGCACTGGGAGCAGATTGTTACCAGAGCGAGAAATCCGGCCCCAGCAACGGCGTTAGGGAAAGGGTTTTACCTTGCAAGGGTGGGGGTCCACCCCATAGGTCTCCAGAGTCTGGGCTTTCCTGAGGAAATTCAGCTCTGAAGTAGCTGGTGTCTGCCCACTGCAGGGGGAAAACAGGGAAAAGAGAACATTGCATGGAGACGTGAAGGGGACAGTGAGCCCCCGGCTGCAGGCTTGCTCTTAATGACGAGGCATCAACCACGGCGTGTTCCCCCGACATTCCTCAGCACGACCAGCAGCAGGAGCCCAGCCCCCTGCGGCCCCATCCTGCAGGGCACGCACCGGGACGGACCCAGACTCAGAGCACCTGCAAAGGGAGGACTGGATGTCCTGCACAGGCGTTCCTCCGGGGGAGGAAAGGGGAGCTTGCTGGGCAGCAGCAGCAGCAGCGAGGGCATGGATTGCCGGGTTCATCCCTCCTCGACCTGCCGGCCCAGAGCCGCTCTGCTCTCTGCACGCTGCAGGCTCCCAGCACCGTGGCACCACTGGGATACAGCACAGCCAGCACCAGGGATCCCTGCAGCAGCCCCCGGCCGTACCTCAGCTCCGACTTGTGGATCTCTGCAATTTTCCTCTCCAGCTTCTCCGAGTGTTTGGGGAAGAACTGGAACTTGGAGCTGTAGCCTTCTGGGTGCTTCCCCGGGTCATAGTCCCCGATCTCGGCTGGTAGGAGACAGAACTGGTCAGGAACAGCAGCGCAGCCCAGACCACAGCGAGCATCCCCACCCGGCCTGGCCACGCTCCCCATCAGCAGGGGTCGTTTGATTGCCCCCCCTCTGCTGCGCTCTGGGGAGACCCCCCCTGCAGCCCTGATCCAGCTCTGGGGCAGCAGCACCAGAGGGACGTGGAGCTGTTGGAGCGAGGCCAGAGGAGGCCATGGAGATGCTGCGAGGGCTGGAGCAGCTCTGCTCTGGAGCCAGGCTGAGAGAGCTGGGCTGGGGCAGCCTGGAGAGGAGAAGGCTCCTGAAGGGGAGACCTGAGAGCAGCTCCAGTGCCTGAAGGGGCTGCAGGAAACCTGGAGAGGGGCTTGGGACAAGGGCCTGTAGGGACAGGCCAAGGGGAATGGCTTGAACCTGCCCGAGGGGAGACGGAGATGAGCTCTTAGGCAGAAGCTCTTCCCTGTGAGTGAACAAAAACCACCCCCTGAGGCTATGAAATGCCTGGGACAGACAGCTCAGCCCCACTCCCTCCTGAGCAGGGTCTGTCCCAGCCCCGCTCCCTGTCCCAGCACCCTGCAGGGGCTGGCAGCAGTCACTGCTGGTGTTTCCCTGTGGAGCTGGTGTCTCCTGCCGGGACTTGCAGCAATCCAGCAGCCAGCTGCCCTGGGGATGAAAGGACCTTGCTCTCATTTAATTCCCCCCCCATCTCAGGTCCTAAGTGAAGTGGAGGCATTACATTAACTTTAATGTCTCCGCCTTAAAGCCCTAAAGGGGGTAAGAACACCAGCGCTGTGGGATACCTCCAAACACTCTGGAGCTGAGATCTATGGGGCTTGATTGCCAGGGTGCATCTCCCCAGCTCACCCTGGGGACATGACTGCCGGTACCAGGGGACTGCCCAGCGAGGGGCACCAGCATCAACCAAGCACCCTTGGGTGGGGAAGACCATCATGGTGCTAATGGCACATTGAGGTGCTTCTGTACCACACCAGCAGCTCCCAGCGCTCCCAAACAGCCTGAGAGCCCCCTGCTGTGCACTGGGTGCTGCACCAGCCACCTCTGCGCTGCCAGAACCGCTCTGGGAGCATCCATCCAGCAGCACCGCCTGCAGCGAGACCCCGGCACCAACCTCAGCCCCGCGCAGCACAAGCACGGCCTTGAAGCATGAGCCCTGCTCTGGCGGGATGACATTTGTATTCTAGGTGCAGGGATCTGTTGTAAGTGAAATAATGTAATCAGTGCTCAGCATGAAAAGCAAATTTGTCTTGTCATAAAGCATTACCTTGAAGGATATAGGCGGCCAACAAAGCAGCATCCGAGGTCTTGCAGAGGAGACGGCCGTGGTAGAGATCCCTTTTGATCTGCAGGAAGACTAAGTACCTGAGGACAGAAGAGATAGTCCATTTATTAAGCAAAGTTTAAAATACCCAAGCAGGCAGTTTAATGTGGAATATCTGCCGCAAGACGCTAACAGTGGAATAGCTGCCACTGCGAGCAGCCCATTTCTGAGACATTACACTTGCTGGGGATGAGCAAGTGCCCATTACCAGGCAGTTCCTGGCTCAGGGCTGGTGCTGGGGCTCAGTCTTCACATCCCAACCCTGCTCCTGCCTGTAGGGACGCAGTGCCTGCTCCAGGGCTGGCACCCGACCCAGGGGTTGATGGAGATCTGCACCGGCACAGCCATGGCAGAGCTGCTGGCACAAAGAGCTGCCACCAGGGACTGGGGTGCCTGGGGATGATGCTCTGGAGGGGCCTGGTGGTCCTGAGCCCACTCACCACTGCGGCACTTCCCAGTCCTTGCCCTTGCTGCTGCTCAGCTCCCCATAAGGTGATTTTCTCCTTCCCAAACTTCGTGTCCTTCCAGGCCTGTGCGCACGCACCCTTTTCCCTCTCCGTGCTCGCCGATGATCGACACTCCATCACCTCCAGCAAGGTGCCCCTTATCTCCGTGCACCAAAGCCCAGGGAAAGATAAACCCAGCTGAAAAATTACATTTGAATAAGTTCAAACCTCGGCAGCAGGCTGGGCTGAGTCATGGGGCAGCTGGGAAGAACCTTTTGATGGCAAAACCTAAGTCAGAGAGTGAAGGAGCTCAGAACCGTGTTCAGATAACCAGCACTCCGCAGGGCCTCAGTCATGCTTCATTTCCCAAAGCCCTATTTAGGATGAGATAAACCCCTCATTTTCACTCTCATTAAAGAGAAATCCAGATATTAAAGCGGATTTGGTGCAGGGGAAGTAAATTTTAAGCCCAGGTTTAAGCCAGGCACATCTCAACCTACAGCAAGCAGGGGCAGCCCACCCCCGTTGGCGCTCACCCTGGGGCCGCTGTCAGACCTGGACCGCGGCACAGCCCTCACGGAAACCACACAAACCAAAGGGGTTTAATGGTGCCATTGATGCCTCCTGTTCCCTCAGACGGGGAAGGGGTGGCCGTCTGAGCTGGTTTTACAAAGAAAGCAATTCCACAGGTGCCAAACAGTTTCCCAAAGCCTTGCCTATGCCTTGGAAATACTCCCTGGAAAAGGGAGTTTCCCAGGGCAGCGCTGGGCTGTGGGATGAGGCTGCCCTGGGTGAGGACGTTAAAGATGGGAGTTATTTCTTCCCTGTCAGGAAGGCGGGGCTGGAACTGGATGAGCTTTCAGGTCCTTTCCAACCCAAACCCTTCCATGACTCTGATGTCTGAGCTCCTCGGCTGGCTCCATCCCCAGGGGGAAGGATGAAGGATTTCCAGGCACGCGGGAGGGGAGGACTCACCGTGAAGCCTTCACCAGCCAACCAGGGGCTGAGCAGCCCCCAGCACCACCTCAATGCTCTTGGGGTCCAGCTCCAGCTCCCACCCTGCAACCACGCAAAGCCCTGACCTGCATTTCAATTCTCCGGGCGTGCAGGACAAGCGCAGATGTTTGCTAAGCTCCGATTAAAGAAACTCAATTAAGGCACCGTGCGCGGGGCTCAACGCCCGCGCAGCAGCCGCGTTACCCGCAGGCACGGCTTTGGCCATTCCACATTTAAATGAAGGCTGCTCAGGGCTGCGTTTGCTGGGAGCAAATGTAAAACCGGCGAAGTGAGGAGGTGCCTCTAGAGCGGCCCCAGGAGATGGCTCCGCGTGAAAGCATCGCTGGCTCCTCGCGGGTCCCCTGAGCGCGCCTGGGCGAGCAAAGGGATCCATCCTGCCCAGGAAAGCTGGCTGCAGCTCCAGTGCTGGCAGCAGCACAGCCTGGCTCTGGGGACGTGAGGAGCTTTCAAAGAGGCCGGCAAGCGGGCACAGGGCTCCTTACAAATGCTTTCCTCCTGCTCTGCTCCCCTCTGAGGTCAGACCCAAACTGAAGCTTTCTCAGGCTTCCAAATATCATCTTAAGGGGCTCTTTGGGGTTTGGGGCCCTGTGTGAAACACAGGCGCTGCTGTGACTCCTCCACGAGTGTGCTCACGTCCTTCCTTCTGGCAGGAAGGGCAGCATGAAGAGCCCCTAAAGAGAGAAACTTGAGACAAGTGCTGCCAAGTTTCTGCATCGCAGTTTGCCACCCGCTCCTCCCAGAGCATCCATGCCCCTCATGGAAAGGGATGGGGGTAACTACGTCCAGGGGGTGTCAAGGGAACTGGAGACACTCGAACCCCCCCGGCAGACCACACACACACAGGGACACCTGATGTGCTCCGCAGTGGCACTAACAGCTGACCCACAGAATCCCAGGTTGAAGGGGCCTCAAGGACCACCTGGTCCAACCTTTCCAGGCACAGCATGACCCGCACTGGGTGTCCCAGCTGTACCCTGTGCAGCTGAGCCTTAACAGTGTCCAGTGGGGGGGAGTCACCTCTTCCCTGGGGGGATTATTCCAGGGGCTGGTTGTCCTCACTGGGAAAGTTTTCCTCTTGTGCCCAGTCAGAATCTCTCCAGGAATAACTTGTGCCCATCACCTTGTCTTTCCCTTGTGATTCCCAAGTGGCAAGAGCGTCAGCAGAAGCAGAAAGCGGACTATCACAGAACTGCTGCTCCTGCTTGAACCCACCTCCCCTGAACGGAGCACACGTGGGGAATGCCACGCTCCCACCACAGCTGGGACAGCCCAGGGAACCTCAGGTTGGTTTGGAAATTGAAACGGCTGCTGCTTTCCCTGAACTACGAAATGAAGCTTGAGAGCATGGTCCTGCCTTGGCCAAGCCTCTGCTGCCCCGGCGCTGGCCAGTGCGGGGCTCCTGGTCCCACCACAGCAGGACCCCCAGGGCCCCCATCCTACATCCATCCTTACCTGGTGATCTCCTCCTTCAGAGCCGCAGGATCCGTGGGGTAGAACTTGACACGGAAGCACATGGTGAAGGGAGGCTGGGCTGCAGGGAGAACAGCGGCACCGTGGTCACCAGAGGCAGGGCTCATCCTCTCCCTCCTCCCCAGTAACTGCACTCCAGGGGATGCTCGGATACTGCTGGGGTCTCCCCTGCCCTCCCCACTCCCCCCAAACGCACCCAGCTGCCCTGGTGAGGAGGGATGGATGGGCATGGGGCCATTCCTGGCTGTAGTGATCCCTGTGTGCCCGGGGTGTCTGTGCACAGCAATACTCACCCCGCATCTGCTTCACAACCGACTTGGTAAATTCCAGCCAGTGCTGAAAGGCAAAGGAAGGTAATTACAGAGGTTCAGCTGTAAAGACTCTCAGTTAATGATACTGACCTTTGAGGGGACAGCACTGAGACCTGTGTGAGCATCCCGCAGGGTTCTGCCAGGGGCTCTCGGCTCTGAGCAGTCCCATGTCTTGTTTCCCTCTCCATTACCCAAGGCAACAGGCACAAGTGTTTTGCTGCTCGGCACAAAGCCGTTGCTGGCCTAACCCGGGTGTTAAAGCGTGACTCTGGGCTAGAAATAGTCCTGCAAAGCCAGTGGCAGGAGATCTCCCCTTTCGCCTCTGCAGTAGCAGCAGATCCTCTCACTTTGTAAACACAAGTTGCTTCCACGCCTCGCACGGGGACCCAAGAGCCCTGTGAGCTCTCCTGGCTCACACATCCCAACAGCGAGGAAGCATCAGTGGAGCCTAAATTCAGTTTTATTGCAGCCATTTGCCTCCCGCCCCGGTTTCCCTCCCCAGCACAAGGAGGAGCCTGACACCAGTGAGCTGCAGGAACCCCCACGGCCCCGCCTGAGCTCTCACCCTCTGCTTGTCGGGGTCCACAAACCGGATGCCAAAGTAGTCCTTCTCCAGCAGGTTCAGGTGGTGGCAGAGGAGGTCGAACAGGTACTGACCCTTGGCATCTCTCTGCAAGACAGAAACCCATTTACAGAGGAGCCGGTGGGTGAAGCCCGGTTCCAGCAGCTCCGTAACCGCAGCCTGAGCTTTGTGACCCAGTGAAGCCCTGGCTGTTGAACACGCAGGGATGCTTGACACACCGCACCGAGCAACGGGAAAGGGTTAATGCCGGCCCGGGGGTTCCCTCCGCACGCACGGCTGGTGCCTGCTTGATCAGATAATGCACGTTAAATGTGTTTGTCAGGAAACAGGAGCCTGCGTTATCTGAGGGAGGCACCGTCGCCTGTCAGGAGCAGCCTTTGATCCGGGGAGATGCAGCACTGTAAAGCAGCTCCCCCATCGAGGGGAGGGTAGAGAAGGGCTCCGGTCTCTACCAGGCAGTTCTACCGCTTCTCCCTGCCTGGCCTGGGCGAGGGGGCTGCCCCGGGGGTACCTCACCTGGTTTAAGCTTCTCAGCAATAAGAGCAGGTAGGGACAGGCCAAGGGGAATGGCTTTAACCTGCAGAGGGGAGATGAGATGAGCTCTTAGGCAGAAGCTCTTCCCTGTGAGGGTGCTGAGGCGCTGGCACAGGGTGCCCAGAGAAGCTGTGGCTGCCCCATCCCTGGCAGTGCTCAAGGCCAGGTTGGACACAGGGGCTTGGAGCAAGCTGCTCCAGTGGAAGGGGTCCCTGCCCCTGGCAGGGGTTGGAGCTGGAGGAGCTTTAAGGTTCCTTCAGTGCAAACCATCCTGTGATTGTATGACCTGGCAGCCCGGCAGTGAAAGGCTCACTGCTCACCTTGTCTGGCTCAGCCCAGACAGACCATTAGTGGGCTTTTGGACCTGCTGTTGAAATGCAGCCGAGCAGCCAAACGCCTGCTGGCAGAGCCTGTGGCTGGGGATGGCCACGGGCTGGGCACCGCAGTGAGCCCCTGCCTGGCTCAGCTCAACTCACCCGGATTTATTACCAGGTTTTAAGCAGCTCTCCTGGTTGTGGAAGCGGGGACACGAGGCAGCCGTGCTGGGCACAGGGGGGTGAAGCAGCAGCACTGGGCTGGGAGCGGTGCCATGAGAGCTTGTCCCGAGGCAGCGCAGCGCGGCTGGGAGATGGGCTGGAGCTGTGCAGGCAGCGTCCTGCCAGACCCACCCCGGTCTGGGGAGATGCTGAGACCATGAACAAAGAGAGCTCGCTGCAGGCAGCAAGTGCTGCCACACACCGGGGACATCGCCCCGCAGCACCGAGCCCAGGTGCTGGGCATCTCCTCTGCCTGCTCCGCTCTCCTGCATCCCCCATTCCTCCTCACCAGGCCAGAGAGCAAAGCCCACCCCTCACCCTGTCGTGCGCCAATGTACCCAGCGCTGGGAAAATGAACCTTTCCCATTCCCATACTCACATACTGAAACTCACATTCCAGCTGCACCAGCCGCAGCCTGCCCTGCACGCTGGCCTCACTTAATGCTGCTCAGCTGCATTTGTTGCAGCCCTGCAGCCACGGACCCGCTGGTGGAGGGGTGCGCCAGCCCCACGATGCTGTGGTGCGTTGTGGCCATGTAGGACGGCTACAGCCACGTCCAGGCTGCCCCACGCTCAGGAATGGTGATGGTGCCCCACAGAGACCACCCTGCAGAGGAACAAGATGCCCGGGGACAAGGAACAAAGCACAAAGCACAAAGCCGTTGGAGGCGCACGGCGCCGCTGCTCAGGAAATGAGGCCTCTCATTTATGAGCCTGAATACAGATTTAGGTGCTGAACTTGGAAAACGGTGGCCTAGATTGTGCTTTATTAATAGGCTAATGGAGCATCTGCATGGATCATCCATCCCTGTCAAACAGCCGCTGCCCGGCTCAGGTACAAGGGCACAGAATGGGAAGGAGCAATGAAACCTGCCAGAATCCGAGTCCCTCTTCCTGAGCTACAGCAAATTATCATTCTTTCACTAGATAACATTCATTTTTCAATGAGGACTGAAGCAGCAACACAGGGCTTAAGGAAAGAGAAACTGCAGCAGCATCTTGTGAGCAGGAGAGCAAGCACCCCAGACTTGCTCTCCTGTTGGGCACAAAATAACCTTCCAGATCAGCTCTTCTGTGCAATAGAGGACATCTTCCTGCATTATAGAGAAGCAGTAACAAACAGTGATGCTTCCTTCCCCTTGTAAAGATCGCCTCGGAGCCTGAACACTTGACACAGTGCAGAGGTTAAAGCGCCTGACCACAAAATGGGTTTGTAGTTGCATAAAGACACACTCCTGCATCAGCCCTGAGGGGCTGCAGGGGCCGGCGCAGCTGCTGCAGCACGTGCCCTGCTCCAATGGTGGCGGCACATCTGGCTGCAGCAGCCGGGGCCCTGCGTGCCGCAGGCAGTGCAGGCACAGGCACGCTGCCCATCGCCTGCAGCACTGGGCTCCAGCCTGCTCCGGCTCCCCGGGCTTTCACACTCGGGAAGGTTTGTTACAGGGAACAGCCATGGGAACACCAGAGGAAGCTGCAGAAGCAGGAACCATCCCAGCCACACAAGGAGAGCCCACATCGTGCCCTCCTTGCCTGAGGGGTTTGTTCCCAGCTCATCCCCCTTTCCCTACCCGTGCCCCAGATGAACACAGAGATCTTCATACTGCTTCTCTGTGCAGTTCTAACGCAGACATATCGCAGCAAAGGACAGATCAGACACATCCCCCCCAGAGTCCAACAGAACGTGGTGAAAGTGTAAAACCACAAACAGCATTACAGGGGAAAGGCTTTCTCTTTGATCTCTCTAACTTGAATTAAACACACTCTAAATTAATCATTATGAGTATGTCTTTCAGGAAATTATCTGAGCTGTCTTTACAAATCACGACTTAAAAGAGCTCTCTATTGCATAATAACAGCTTAAACATGCCGTGGTTTGATCTTTGTATGTTCTTATAAAGAAGTCTTCTGTCTGTCCCAAGATTTGGAAGTTTCTAGGTCAGCCTTTCAGGGCCCGGCAGTCAAATGGAGGGACTGCCACCAGCTGCCCCATTCACCACCCCCCCCGGTGCACACAGGGAATGCCACGTGCCAAGCCAGCACCCACCATGTGAAGTTATTCGCTGTCCAACATTAACACCTGCAGGTGGCTTTTTTCTGGTCTTCAACTTCTTGAGGAGCTGCAGCTAAGGCACCGCATCGTGTCCAGGCACACACAGGGTGGTGGCATTAACATCACTTGTGCGATGGAGCCGCATTCCCGGTGGAGGCAGTGCCAGGGGTCACGAGCTGATGCTGTGCTGCTGCCAGCGCAGAGCTGCAGGGGGTAACGCAGGCTGCTGCTCACTCCTGATGGCCCACACTGAGCTGTCCCGGTTCCTTGCAGTCCTGGTTCCTTGCAGTCCTGGTTCCTTGCAGTCCTGGTTCCTTGCAGTCCTGGTTCCTTGCAGTCCTGGTTCCTTGCAGTCCTGGTTCCTTGCAGTCCTGGTTCCTTGCAGTCCTGGTTCCTTGCAGTCCTGGTTCCTTGCAGTCCTGGTTCCTTGCAGTCCTGGTTCCTTGCAGTCCTGGTTCCTTGCAGTCCTGGTTCCTTGCAGTCCTGGTTCCTTGCAGTCCCTACCTTTGCCTATGGCACAGGCAGGAAAGCTGCAGCCCTGGCTTTTCTGTGGTGGTTTCTGCAGCCAGGTCCTGCATTGCCCGAAGCACAAGTGAAACCCGAATGGTTTCAGCACTGCAGGGCAGAGACGCGCCACGGCCACCCAGCCCCACAGGCGTGAAGCTGCTCACGAGCCCATCTCTACCAGTGGGTGCTGGGCAGAGGATGGGGGCTCCCCTCCTGCACCCCAGGGCTCTCGTTCATGGAGGACACAAACCCGTGGATGAGGATGCTGCTGTGGGAAGCAGGAGCGGTGCTGGCTCCAGGCATCCATCACTGCCCACACTGCTCCTCTATGAACCACTTCAGAGCCATCCAGCCCCGCAGCATCTTTATGAGGTACCTGAGGAGCATTAATGTGTTAGCAACAGCTTAATAGAGAGATTTACTGCTCTCTGCTCGGGGAGGAGACGGGTTCATCAGTGGCCTCAGGAGCGAGCTCTTCCAGGGAGTTTTATGATCCCTTTATACATGGGGACAGAAAACCAGCGCTGTGCTGATGGCAGGGAGATCCTGCTGGGATTTCCAGTAGCAAACACACCCATGCCATGGCTTTGAACCTCCCTGTGCCCAGGACAGCACTCAGAGGCCCGAGCACCACTGCTGCCAAACCTGCCACCTCCATGACCAGTGCCAGACCAGCAAAGCCAGTTCCCAGGGTGAGCCTGAGCACAACCAGCCCGAGTTACACCCCCGTGGTTCCACAGAGCAGCCACAGCACATACCCAAGAAACAGCAGCGTTTGGAAGCGGCTCCTTCCTGCATTGTTCGGTTTGGAAATCTCATCATGGGGCTGTCCATTCCTCCCGCTTCCCCAGCTTAGGAGGAGATTATTTCTTAAAATAAACTGTCAAAAAAGTCTATTTTAGAAAGCGAAGTTTAAGCTTAAGTCTCTTTAGCAGCAACATCTGAGCTGGGGAGATCAAAGACCCACTGGCTCCACTGCCAACATGAAGAGATTTCCACCAGCAATTTGACTGCGCTGCTGTGGTTTAAGTGCTTCATTTTCAGCATTCAGCACGGCACTGGATGAGCTGGGATTTATTATCCCTCACACAAAGTTCCTTGCACTTTGCAGGCAGGGCGAGCCCTAACTGACAGCTCAGCCCTCAGCCAGTGCCGCATCCGAGCTGCCATGCGATGAGGAAACGGGTGCAACGTGCCTGAGAATATTCAGTTCCAGACAGGAACAAGCTCCCTGCCCAGGACACCTCCAACTCAAACACATGGAGAACCTGGCCAGCAGCGGGAGCCCAGCACAAGGCTGCTGGAGGCCCACACCCCTGTTGCCATAAATCACAGCACCAAGGAGCCCCTGGGAAGATGCTCTTGGAGCCATTGGAGCTCAGGAGCGTGCCAAGGGACCGGTCCCAGGGATGGTCCCCGGGTTCTGAGAAGCCCCCACAGAGGATGAGCCCTGAGCATGAGCAGCCCAGTGCAGGAGCAGAAGAGGGATGAGGATGAGAATGTTTCCAGCCAAACCTCCAAGCCCGGGGCTGGTGTCCAAAGGCAGCAGCAGGGAAAGGGAGGATAAAAGGCCATGGAGAGCCAGGGAGGACCTGGGTCAGGGACACTCGGATCCCGAGGAGCTTCAGCTCCCAACAGCAAGGTGCTGTGGAGGTGCTGCTGCCCAGACCCAACCAAGCCCACCCTGCCCTTGGCCCCTGCTGTTCCCACATGTGCCAAAGGAAGGGGTCTCCATGAAACACACGAAAAGCAAAGGTAACAGCAGCAGAGTTTCCTGATGGGCAAAGGGCAGCTGCAAACAGGACCAAAGGTGGGAAACACAGAACAATGCCTCAATAGCCCCAACTCCTGCTCCACCGCATGCTGCGGCCACTGGAGCCCACAGTCACCTTTCCTGTAGGAAGAGACTCAGAGTAAGGAAAAGGGGGTTTACATAACACTAAATGTAATCCGGCTGTATTTATAGCATGTGCATTTCAGTATTAATTCCCTTTTAGCTGTAATCCTTCCTCCTTGCTGGCACAGTGATTTCTGTCTTCAAGACTTATCCGAGGAGTTGGCTCCAGAAGTTTATAAAGCTTCTGAGAAGGAAAGTTCCAAAGGAAGTGACTCTGGGTGCCTTAACCTCCAGATTAGCAATGCCTTGTTTGGCTCCACAAGCAGGTTATTAAAGCCCTTGACATGCTGGCGTATGCAAAAGGGCCTGCACAGCTCTCCATCCCCGAGTTCAGCTGCTGTTTCTGCTTATGTCCCCGTTTTGGAAAGGGTCTGCTGTGGGACAGCGGGTTTAGCACATTTTTAAATCCTCTAATAATCACAGAACCCCAGCCTGGTTTGGGTTGAAGCGGCCTTAAAGTTGATCCAGTCCCAGCCCCTGCCACGGGCAGGGACCCCTTCCACTGGAGCAGCTTGCTCCAACCCCTGTGTCCAACCTGGCCTTGAGCACTGCCAGGGATGGGGCAGCCACAGCTTCTCTGGGCACCCTGTGCCAGCGCCTCAGCACCCTCACAGGGAAGAGCTTCTGCCTAAGAGCTCATCTCAGTCTCCCCTCGGGCAGGATAAAGCCATTCCCCTTGGCCTGTCCTGCCCATGGCCGGGTGTGGAACTGGATGAGCTTCAGGGTCCCTTTCAGCCCAAAGCATTCCGTGGTTCTCTGGTTCTACGATCCGACTCCAGCGCCTGTGGAAGGAGCCCTGTGCTTTGCGGTCAATGCTGCTGCACACACAGCTAATGAAAAATAAACCAAAACAAGCGAGGGAATGAAAACCTGAAAGCAGAACCCGGCACCTCCGGTTTTCTTGGCAGCGCTCCTGCTGGAAGCTCGCTTCTCTCCCAGCAACTGAATGCGCCGAAAAGCTCATGGGAGGAAAGGGAGAGAAGTATAAACTGCTCATGAAAAATTCACCTCTCCTGAAAGCCAGGGAACGCACCGCAGGAGCACGGGGCAAGCGAAGCCCCAGCCCAGCTCCCGAACCGGCCCCGGCGCCGGGGACTTCAAACCGGGACGGAAGTAAAGCAAAAATCGGAGGGGAAAGCCTGCATCCAGACACGGGGTGGAAGCTCCTGCCCCAGCCGGGATCAGACCTCACAGCGGGTTCAAAAGCAGTTAATACGTAAACCTCGAACTGCACCTCAAGAACAGAGACCCTCGGGCAAGGAAGGAGAGCACAAGCCTTATGATTAAGGCAAACCAGATCTTACTTGTGCGACAGAAATGACCATATGCGAGTCCTTTGGGGAGGCTGTAATCAGTCCGATTAACATGATAATGAACTCCGATTTACCCAGCCACGGGAAGATCTTTGTCCTCGGAGGCATTGTGTTGCTCGCTGAATATTAACGAGGGTGACTTGTTTTTCACAACCAGGGATGTCACTTGCCCGTTAATCCTCCCCCACAGGTGATTTGCCAGGGAAGGGAGGAGGGACAGAGCCCTCCGAAGGTGCGAACAGCCCACACCAACGGGCAGACAGGGAAACTTCCCAATAAACCCGACAGCACCTTCAGCAGGAAGAGGGATTCAGACACAAGCCCTGCGGGGTGTAAATCTCCACAACGACCATGCTATTACCAATAACACCGCGGAATAAACCTCAGACAACACGCTGGAGCTGCAGAGAGTTCCCGCAATCTCCTCTAGTTCATCCTTGGTGAGAACAGCTTCTTATGGGGCTGGAAAGGCAGAAATCGGGAGAAAACGGCGCTGTGACCCCCTTTTCCAGACAGGAGACCCAGAGCAGCTGCGCCAGCGCCTGTCTGCTCCAGGGTGCTGTGCAGGGATGCTGAGGGCGCTGGGGAAGCAACACCAGAAGCTGCAGTCGCAGTCACGCAGCTGCCGGTTCCCTTCTCCCCTTCCCAATCCTGGGGTGCTGCGCTCCGTGAGCTCAGCGCGGGAGATCCCGAGGGGCAGAAGCAACGCGCTCAGCCTGTGCTCTGCTGCCAGCATCCTCCTCACCAGCACCAGCGAGGACTTGGCCAGAGGCACCTGGAAAAGCTCACGCAGGCACTGCCAGGATATAAAAGACAAAGTGGAGAGACCTTTGAAAGGGAAATCTGCCCCAAGCATCACCTCCAATGGACTGAGGGCCACATTCCCACAAGGATGCAGCTGAATGGCTGACAGCAAGGGCAGGCACCAGCGACTGCACAAAGCGATACCTTTCCAAGGGAAGGGGTACCTGCACCGGTGCCTGCTCCCCTGAAGCCATGGCCAAGGGAGGCGGGCGGGAGCTTGGGTGCAGGCAGCAGCACAGGCAGGGAGCCCCATCTGTCAGCCTGGGGCCGGGCAGTGTGCAAGGAGACAGCCGGCAGCTCTGATCACAGCTCTGCTCCCTCACCAAACGCTCTACAAGCTTGTTGAGCAGCTGGGTGTCGACTTCAGAGCACAGCAAAGAGCCTGGTTGATTCATCACGAGTCTGAGATGAAAACACGCTCAGCTGAGAGCCGGTAACAGCAGCAGAGCCCCAGAACTGCATCTTCTAACAGTGCCCATTCCTTGCCTTGCCCAGGACCACCACCCACTGCCCCCCCTCACAGAGCAGCCCCTCTCTATGCTGACTGTGCAGCTGCAGCCAGGCGCATGCTGCAGCAGTGGCGACAAGCAACGGGTGAGCTCTCATCAACCCAGGTGCCAGCGTGCTGCTCGACACCAGCCCAGCACCGATGGGGAATCAAAAGTGCTGACTCAGCACCGGAGATGCTGCACAGGACTGCTGCCACCAGCAGCTCGCGGTATCAGACCGATGTCATGCGTGCTGCACGTGTGTCCTTCCTGGTCATACCCCACGTGTGCCAGTGCCACTTGCTCCACCGCAGGGTCTAGGGGCTGGAACCCCAGCTCAGCACTCAGCCAGGCTACAGACAGGGCTTCACCTGCACCAAGGACTTGGAATGCACCCAACCAAAGCCCCACTTCACTTCCCTGGTCACCCAGAGCTGACTTGCTTTCCCCCCCATCTCTAAGCAGATTTTTCTCTCTTTATTGAGGTTTTGGGGCTGACTTGGATCTGCAGAACAGCTCCCAGGTCATTCTCTTGCACATCACACACTGGCCCTGCAAACCCACCAATGCTTTCAGCACTCCAAGCTGCAGCAGCTCAGGTCCACCCCAAGCACTTACAGAAGCTGTGGGTTTCAGGGAAGGGAAGGAAGAAAATCTGCTTTAGCTGACAAGGTTTTATTTCTGAAGGCTGGCGGGTGTAATATCAGGAACAAGCACTCCAAGTGATATATTTGTCATCTCAGCAAGGCCTTTACTTTGCCTGTGGGTTTAATGTCTCAAAATACATATTCATTTAAATGCAAATGTCTGGTTTCACCTGGGACCCAACAAAAGCTTTTCCTGAAACGAATGGACCTTTCACACTGACTTTCCACCTCCCTTCCTTCTGCAAATCAAAGCCTCTGAAGGCAGCCTGGACTTTCGACCTTGATGCTCCCCCTTGGTGAGCTGCAGCCCTTAACTGCCAGCCCCTTCCCAGCCTGGAGCCAGGCAGGGTCCTGCAGGAAAATGCTCTGGGAAAACAGATTTCTGCAGGAAAAAGCTCCCTGGAAAATGCAGCTGGAAGCTGGGAGAGACTGCTCAGAGCTCAGTGCTGGCTGGTGCCGCGATGCTGCCCTGAACCCCACGGAGCTGCTGAGCACCAGCAACACCTCACAGCATCTCCTGCACCACCCTTCAGCTACGGAGGCACCAGGGCGTCTGTAGGGACCTCACAGCCCCTGCCACCCTCCATCTGCTCCCCATCCCTATGCTGGGGAGGGCTCTGCTCTGGTGACCAGCTCTAGGCACTGGGGTCTTCACGACCCCATCCTACTGAATGGTCCTGCTCCCCACAGCCCCCCTGCAATGGCACAGCCAGCCCCTGCTCGAGCAGCGTGTGCAGATCACTGCCATGGGGGGCACCGCGCACAGCACGCTGCCATGGGGGGCACCAAGATGGGCTGGGCACAAACCTCTCACGGCAATGGGGCTTCAAGCAGCTCAGTTTTAAGGACAAGCCCCCAAGGCCCCGTCCTCCCAGCCAGATGCCAGAGTCACTCTCGACCTTTTCAGATGAACCCGAGAGGGCGAGCAGCCTTCTGGTGACGTGATCCGGGGATGGAGATGCGGGCTGACATCTTCCCTGCAGGCAGCCACGGCACACAGCACGCTGGCATCAGGCAAAGACACGGCAGGGAACTCGAGGCTGCTCCGAGCTCAGAGCGGGTCCCTGGCAGGCGCTGCTGCACCCCCTTCTCCGTCCCCATCACCTCACTGCAGCCAGGGCTGCGCCCAGGGCACCCCCACACAAGAGGCACCGCAGGGAGCAACGAGCGGCCCAGCGGGGGAAAAGCGTGATCGGCTCCTGCAGAGAGCGCGGGCAGACCTCAGGAGTTTGTTTGCTCTCTAAAGCCGGGGGCTCAGGCAGGGGCTGCAGCCACCCCTGCAGGGAGGATGTGCCATCCTGCATGGCAAGCGGAAAGAAAACTGTCACTCACCCGACTCCCAGGTTCTCCGGCAGGACCCAGTTACCCCCAGCAAGCCATGAGCAGAATCAGTTTGTTTTCACCAACAGGAGCAAGTGACCTTGTTTCTCTGTTCCGTCCCGAGCTTTGGTGCATTTCCTCCCCCTGCAGCCCTAACCAGTCCCCTCTGGATGGCAGCTGCTGAGGAGACGTGGGAGCATTTCCCCTCGCTGCCAGGCAGGAGAATTCCTCATCCCTGTGGATGCTGTTTGAATCCCAGACGGTGGCATGAGCTGTACCTCACACTGGGGGATGAGCTGCACTGCTCAATGGCTCATCCCCAGCCCACCAAGCCCGCAGGGCTTCCCAGAGCCTGTCCAGACCCTTCCAGCCGTGCAGTGATACACCCTGGGACTGCGCAGGGAAAGGTGTGGGAAGTGTAGTAGGAAACCAAGAGCCTCCCCTGGAATCCCGCAGCCCCTCACTGGTAGGCAAATGGGGGACCTGGTGTCCTGCATGAGAAAGCTCACAAAACCACTCCGGATTCCTACAAACAAAAGCATTTCCCATGTGATATCCTGTAGAATAAGTGCTCTATAATCCATGCTAACAGCATCACATCACTCACTGCTCGCTCCAGCAGTGGGATCCCCCGAGTACACCCAGCACCCTGAACGCAGCACCCGTCAGAGGACGGCAGAGGGAATGAGGCTCAGCCTGGCGGCAGTACTAAACCCCCAGAGCCTCAAAGATGCCTTCATGTTAACTTGTTTACTTTCCATATCAAAAGACTGAATAAGGGATTCTTAGCGCTACTCGACAAGAAAAACGTTTGACAAAGCACCGTGCCTCCAGACGAGCTGTCAGACGGGCTGAGGCCGTGCAGGAGCCTTACTGCTGCGTCTGCACAACAGGGAAGAACCAGGAGCAACTCCAAGGGAGGGGGAACCGGCCAGGGCAGGACCCCGATAACACTGCCCCATCATCGGGTCCCCACCCCACCCGCTGCCGCAGCCACCCACACCGGACCCTGCGGGCTCTCAGCCCTGAGGGGAACCAGCTCCAGCATCTCCCATCGCTGGAGCAGGATGTACCTGGGCAGTGCTTGCTGCCAGGCTGGGGCTCTGGAAACGGGATGGGTGAGGAACCTTGGACACCCCAGCACTGACACAGCTGGATGCAGGGGCAGCAGGATGGGTGCCTGGCTCCCACCTCTCCCTTCCCAGGAGGGAAAGCACAAGGGGCTGCCCTGAGTGGGTAGAGCCGAGCAGCAACCTCATTACACAGAGCGGGGCAAGGTCATGCTTCTTAATCACTGCAATGCTTTACTGCCAGCTCAAACCACGCCAGCAGATGACAGCGCTGTCATGTCAGCCTTCACTGCATGAACTGGGTGATGCTCCTGACATGAGGCACAGGAGTGTGCTTGGAGCCTGCCTGCTACCTGACAGGGTCTATGCGAGCCGATGCTGGGGGAGATGAGTGGGAAATCAGGTCCTGCAACCGGGCCTTGCCAGCGTGAGCAGGGTCAGCATGAACCGGCAGAGCACCACCGCCGCCCGCACCCGGGCCGAGCCGCCTCTCACAGCCCGAGCATTCACCTGCACCGTGCTAAACAATGAGCTGGAATTTACAACCACCAAGCCAATGCACGGCCAGGACCAGGGGTCCCATGGCCGGGTGCAGGCTGTGCCACAGGGATGCGGCTCCAGTGGATGCGGTCCTGCTCCCTGGCATGACCTGGCATCCTCCCATGGAGAGACCCCAGCTCTGAGGTGCCTGCTGATGACTCATGGCCCAGGACCACTTGGAGATGGGTTTAACACGGTCCCCACAGGCAGGCTGAGGTCCCGGGGGTTTCCCTCATACTGGCACAGAGCCCTGCAGTGTGCACAGGCAGCAGATGCAGAGCTGGGAGCAGCCGGGGCAGCCCTCCTCACGGGAAGAGCATGGGACTTGCAGACGATCCTTTCCTTTGAGCCTGGCCCCTTCATTAAGCAGACTCCACCAAGTTCAAATGAATCATCCCTTTTAAAGATCAGCTCCTGGCACCACTACAGTTCATGGACGTTAAGAGGAACCATTGGAATTCTTGGGCCAAAAGCCATGTTTCCCGTGTTCCCACCCCTGTCCTGGGTGGCTGCTGCAGCCAGGGCAATGGCACTGCCTTTAAACGCTGCTTAGGGAGAATTTCATAGAAGTAATGCCCAGAAAGGGCCCTCCAGGGCGCAGGAGGGGCAGAGCTCAGGCACAGCCTCAGTTTTAGGACAGGTCTCCCCTGAGAGCAGCGTTTTCAGGAGGGGCTGGTTCCGAGTCCCCCTCCTTGGGCACTGGGGAGCCAGGGACACCCACCCCAAGCACCCCATCGCAGGGACCCCATTGCTCATGGCCCTGGCTCCCTTGCACCGCCCTCACCACAGCTGCCCCTTGCATCAGCAGCTCTGGGGACACAAACCCCAGCGCCGTGCATTCACAAAGCACTGATTAAACCATGCCAGGCAGCAGATTACTCATGTTGATGGAGAAAGCCATTGTTGTAAGCCCAGATGGCTGCGTAAGCTTCCCCGCAGGCCGGATGGGACCGAGGGCTGATGAGAACTGCGCGACTCAATGGAAGGAGGCTTCCGATCAAGGGCTTCATTGAAGCTAATGTGAGCGGAACAGCCAAATATGAGGCACTGGATTACTCACATGCAACAGCTCAGCAGTAAATACTGGTTATTAGCTTAGTCCTGTTCCCCAGAGAGCCGCTTTCTCCTGCCTGTACCCGGGGCACACATACTGCACAAGCGTTCGGATGTCCATGAAATGAACATCCCCATCAGAAACGAGCCCAGAACCCCACACACACACCATGTGCTGGGCTGCACCCCCAGAGTGCAAGCAGCAGCTCCGGGAGGGGATCCTGCCCCTCTGCTGTGCTCTGGGGAGACCCCCCTGCAGTCCTTAAGGGGAGACCTGAGAGCAGCTCCAGTGCCTAAAGGGGCTGCAGGAAACCTGGAGAGGGGCTTGGGACAAGGGATGCAGGGACAGGCCAAGGGGAATGGCTTTAACCTGCCCGAGGGGGGACTGAGACGAGCTCTTAGGCAGAGGCGCTGGCACAGGGTGCCCAGAGAAGCTGTGGCTGCCCCATCCCTGGCAGTGCTCAAGGCCAGGTTGGACACAGGGCTTGGAGCAAGCTGCTCTATGGAAGGGGTCCCTGCCCGTGGCAGGGGTTGGAGCTGGAGGAGCTTGGAGGTCCCTTCCAACCAAACCCATCTGGGATTCTATGATCCTATGTCTGTCAGTGCAGAAGTGGTCCCCGTGCCCATGGCTGATCCTTCAGCCCAGCTCTCACCAAGCTCACGAGCCTCTGGTGTTACCTCTGAAAAGCTCTGGGGAGCTGCACCAGGTCCCCTGTGCAGGATGGGTGCAGTGCCCCTGCCCCACCAGGCACATTTCCCCTTCACCTGCTTCGCCAGTGACGAGGGAAAGCGCAACAGAGCGCACCCAGCCTGGCTGTGCCTCGGGTATTGAAGAGGAACACTTCCACCACAGCCTCCAACCACCTTAGCGTGCTCCACAAGCTCATGGGAGAGTTCAGGGCTGTCCACGAGCTTCTCTGGAGCAAGGGGAGATGTGGAGGAGAGAAAGCACCAAACAGGGACCCGGCTCCGACAGAGGAGCTCTGCAGCAGCTCTCGAAGAGGTGAGGAAGAGTGAGAACAGGAGCCCTGACAAAGAGGGAGCACAAGAGAAACCCCCTCCTCCAGGCACAAGCCCCTCGGAGCCCGCACAAACGAGACCTCCAAGCTGCCTCCAAAGGAGGATGTCCCACATTGAACCCTCTCCTGGCCGGGCTCCGCAGCGCACGGATAACAGATGTGCAACACCGGGAGCTGTCACCCGCCCGAGCAGCCCAAACCTCTGCCAGCTTTAAAGGCAGCTCCTTCCCGGGGTACAAGGGCCTGTGCCCCAACGCTGCTCCCCGCCAGCCCCGCAGCAGGGATGCCCCAAGCCCACAGCCACGTGCTCGTCTCCTTCCATTTGACATTTACATGATGCCAGGCACCACAGCACTGAGAAACGTCCTCGCAGTAACAACCACAGCTCAGCAACTTCGCCCAGCCTCATTTCCCACATCTCGGGTGCTACAGAGACAGGGGACTTGTGCTGAGCACACATCCTTGTGTGCAGCCCAGCTGCGTGCAGAGAGGAGGATGCAAGCTCCAAGACGTCCCCCATCCCTCCAACGTCTGCACCCCAACCAAGTCCCACACTTGCCTCTGAACATGGGGTGGGATCCCCTTGGGAAGGGCTGAACTTTATTCCAGCCCTACAACTGCTAACACTTTGGCTCCATAAAGCCTCTGCAGTGGGCAGTAGGAGGGACACCCACCCCAACCTGCATCCTAGGTTTCTAATTGCAGGTTCCCCGTGGCTTCCACCTTTATACCGTTGTATTAACACATGCACTGAAGTATTACAGGAATATAAACCAATCTTATTTTCCCTACAACAGCCAATATGTGAATAATGAACACCAGAATCTATTGCAGGAGGCATGCAATTAGGAGCCAACTCACAATTCCCTCCTGCTGCCTGCATGCAAAGGGTGAAGTTAAACCCATCCACCTGAGGGGAGGTCTCTGAATGAATGGGGCTGTGGGGGTCTGTGGTGCAGTACAACATGCCTGGATTCACAGATCAAATGCCGTTTCAGGTGGAAAGAGGAAAGAGAAAACGTGATGAAACAGTTTTTCACAGCAGATATTATTGGCTCTACCTTAGGCAGAGCTGATCTGATTTAAGCTTTGTCCTTGCAACTGCCAAACAATATCCGCTTCCATTTCCTTTTGCAGTGCTCTGCTCCCCACCTGCAACCATTTGCAAAGGACAGCTCCAGGCAGCAGAAAGCTTCATCACTGACAGAAAGGAACAACAGGACCCGGCAGACAGGGAGAACGGCAACGAGGGAGAAATAATGGGGCCACCAGCATGGTGAACCCCTGGGACACATCACCCTGCCCTGGAGAACCAGCTCCAGCCCCTGGGGAGAAAACATCCCCAGCAGAACCTCACTGTCAGCGTCAGAGCATCACCAGACCCTGGGTGCAGACCCATTTCCCTGCCAGGCTGCCCCACTCCGAGGTGGGGAGAGGCAGCAACAAGAGCCCCGAGCTCCCTGCTCCCTCCTGCTGCACCCTGTGCTGCTGAGCTCGCTCCCATTACTCCTGTTAAAGAGGCCCCTCAACCCACCTCAGCAATATTTACCTCCCTTAATTAAAGATGGCAGCAATAACCATGAGCTACAGACCAAGAGCCACATTCATAACCCCTGCCTCGGGGAGCCGGGACGCGCGTCACATCAGGTGGTGCTTTGTTAGGGAATTAAAACCGTACATTGCCACACAAAGGCGATATTAAAAATCATCATCATAAATTAGGCTGGGGGGGGGGAAGCGCCTTCCCGTGGCTTTCCCAGGAAAAGGCACATGGCTGCCTCCAGCCCTGGATCTGCTCCTGCAGTGGGAGCATCCCATGGGAGAACCAACCACGGGGTCTCCTCCCGGGAGCCGTGGCCATGAGCACGTTGCCCCAGCGTTGCCATTCTCAGTCACAGGTTTCAAGGGGATCAAAGCCAAGCCAAACAGTCAAAGCCTCATCAGCTTCCCCTGCCCTGGGGACAAGGGCCCAGCTCAGATGCAAGCATTCACACCCAGAAACAGCAAACTCTCAGCGTACTCCAGATTTAAGCATTTAAATGGCAGTTCCTTTGGGATAGGGACTGTTTGGCACATCAGGGTCACACAGGTTCCCTTAGAAACTCTTCCCATGTTGTACCTCTGCATGAGAGAGCTCCAAAAGCCAGATGGGAAACAGGATTCTGCCACTGAACCACAGGGACCATGCTCCAGCCCAGCCCTCATCCCGGGAGTATAAAGGAGCTGCCAAACACAGCTTGGGAGAAATGCACCCTGCCAAATGGGTTTGATGTTTTGATGAGATTAAGAAGCAGTTAATAAAGGCGGTGCTGTTCATTTAATGTATTTCGACTCGCAGCAGACACTTAACCTGGTGTTGAATGGCATTCCCATTAAAAATTAGAATGATACAACATCAGCACGACACGCACTAACCGGATTAAGACTGCCTGAGACACCATTGGGATGCTGAATCCACTGGGTGGGTGTTTCACAGGGATCCTGGGAGAACAGGTCCAACGCCCAAGACCTTAACTGAAAACCCTCACAACAACCAAGCATGGATGTGAAAGCAGCACACAATGTGGCACAGCAAAGGAGGTGCCTGGTCACGGGTGCAGAGCAACTGGAATTGCTTGGCAAATTAAATACAAGTTCAAAATCAACATTTCTGCTCTGCCAAGTGAGGTGCACACCGCAGGGAATGGGAAGCTCATACCCACATCTCCTTCATCAAGGTAACAAAGCATCCCCACCTCATGGCAGAGAGGGAACCAAAGACCAGGGGCTGGTGGGGTGATGGACAGAGGGGCCAGGGAAGCCAGGTCCTGATGCAGGGATGTCACCACCAGCCCCAGCACCTCCAGAAGCAACATAAGGACATTAGCAAAGCCCACGCTGTCCCCAAGCCCTAAACCACACAGCCATGGGGAAAAAGCTGCTTTGAACCTGCCCCTGGCCGGAGGAGCCCAGCTTTCTGCTCCACTCCTCCCCTGAGCGCAGAACTCAAACCAAGGCGGCTCCACAGCCCACAGCCAGGGTTGGGGTGTCCCAGCACCTCGCATGGTCACAGTTCATACCCAGAGCTGCTCCCCCCCCACCTGCTCCAGGCCTCTTGGAAGGAAGCGCTGATTTGGGCCATCTTTCAGAAATACACAACCTGCACCTGCACCCCAGGGGCTTCTCGGGTCTTACCCACGACACTGGGGCAAAGCACTTGAAACCCAGGTGAGATGAGGGCCAAGACCCTGCACAAACACCCTGCTGCTGCAGTAACCACTGCCCTCGGTCTTCCTGCCACTGAAGCCCCTGGAAGCCCAGCTCTCCTCCAAAACCTTTGACAGAGCCACAGCCTGAGCAGCACCCAGAGCAGATCCCACCCCAAAGGCAAGTGCTGTAGGGGACAAAACCCTACAGTCCCCTGGAGAACCAAAGGGCTCCCACCCCACTGAGCTCAGCATCACCAGCACAGCAAGAGCACTTTGTACTCACCATAGTCCCAGCACAGCACACAGGTACCTGCTCCCAACAGACCCAAAGGACTTCCTGCCCTACAGCTGCTCCCCTTAAATACAGCCAGGGCCCAGCTCAGCAGGGTGGAGCAGAGGCCGCTCAGGTGGGTGCAACTGGGACTAATTAACACCATCAACTGGGATGAATGGGGCTGAGCATCTGCTGGGGCAGGGAAGCACCTTGTGCATGGGATACAGCATCCAGCTCCTGGGCATGGATCCAGACCGTGCCCAAGGTCCTACAGGCACAACTCTTCCCACGGTTTCAGGCCCAGCATCAGTTTTCCACAATACACAGAAAGGGAAGAGCCATCCCAGGGGCACAACCCCCGGGATGTGTTCCCAGGGAGCGCTGGGATATCGGCACTGCCGAAGGGACCTCCCAGCAGATGGCAGCGCTCATCGCTGCCTTCCCTCCTGTAGCCTTTGCGTTTCAGCCCCCGGCTCTGAGCTGCCGCAAGAGCCGCCTTCCCAAGGGCTGTAAATGGTCAGCAAAGGTTCTTCTCGGTCCCCCAGGAGCCCCGGGGCAGTCACCGCCCTGCAATACCAATCACAACCCATCTCGACACATGTGACAAGGAAAAGCTTGTGCATACAGTGGCAATCTTTTTGGGGGGAGAAAACAGAACCTTCCTGCATCATTAGTGCTAGGAGAGCAAAGAAGCAGGTTTCTGTTGTACATCTCCATCTCCTGTGTCCTCACAGTGGCATCAAGGTCCCCATCCTTGTCTGCTGCAACTACCCCCTTCAGACTCTGTGGGATGCCTTTCCAGGTCTGAACGTCAGTGTGAGCATTTGTCCCAGGGATGTTGTCAGTGTCTGACACCCATTGGCATTTCCCAATCAGAAACCAGATGTGGATCCCGGCCACACAGCTGGCATGGAGGCAGTGCATGGTGTTCCAACCCATCCAGAGCAGCTTCACCATTGAAGTGGGAAAAGCACTTCACCATCACCCAGCTTAAACCAGGCATGAAGGGGGTCCGCAGCCTGCATCCAGCCGCCCGTGAGGACACGGGCACGGGGACAGCCACCAAGGTGGGGACAGCCACCCTGCATCCGCTTCACTGGGCTGCGAGGGGGCAGCGGTGGTGAAGGGCTCTCTGCTGAGCACGTCCAGCACAGCACCCGTGCCTCCGCCAGCACCCAGCGGCGATGCCAGAAGTGCCGAATTGCTGCACTCCAGCAGCTGAGGCGACAATATCTGCTGATTATTGAGACACAGAACAGCATATGGCCGCCAGCAAGAACTGCCTATTAAGCACAACGTCAGAACAGCTCTACTTCATCCTTAGCAAACCCTCCCCATCCCTCAGCAGCACAGATCATTATTAATCACCTTTTCTGCCCTAGCGCAGGAGTCAATCAGATGGGAATGCTGCTAAATATTGTCCTGCGATGAACCTGCTTTATGGTTACTGATAGCCATCATTTTAATATTACTGATGCTCGTATCGCTGATATTTATATTTATTAAGCAGAAGCTGTGTCCGGCTGGATCTCGTGCACATGTGGACAAAGAAATGGGCTTTGATGGGCTGTCGCTGTTGCAGCCCAGTTCAGTGCAAGAGCACAGCGAGGGTTTGTCTTGGCTGAGGTTTCATCTGAGCACCGGGAGGTCACACTGCAGCAGCCAAGTGCATGTTCTGCTCCTCATCTTCACTCATACGGGAATATGAAGTAATAGAGAGGCCAAGGGGAATGGCTTTAACCTGCCAGAGGGGGGACTGAGATGAGCTCTTAGGCAGAAGCTCTTCCCTGTGAGGGTGCTGAGGCGCTGGCACAGGGTGCCCAGAGAAGCTGTGGCTGCCCCATCCCTGGCAGTGCTCAAGGCCAGGTTGGACACAGGGGCTTGGAGCAAGCTGCTCCAGTGGAAGGGGTCCCTGCCCTGGCAGGGGTTGGAGCTGGAGGGGCTTTAAGGTCCCTTCCCACACAAACCATTCCATGGCTCTATGATAATGGTAAGGCAGGACTTGTCCCCCTTCTACAGAGGAAATTAAAGCACAAAATATGGGTTCCACATGGAAAGATGACCACTGGCAGGGGCTGATGGTGGCACCGCTGAGCTGCAGGTGCTCTGGAGGCTGAGCCCGGCAGCAGGGCTGGGGCAGCAGTGCCCATCGCTGGTCCCCATCTGCTCCCAGCAACCAGGCAAGACCCAGCTCCCTGCAGGTGCTTTCCCAGGCATCATGGGTGACATCATCTGTGCCTCCAGGAAGGGAGGAGAAACGCCTCTGTTCGGCTCAGCGCTGCTGCCGGTGAGGAAGAGGAGCAGCCCAGTGCCCAGGCAGGCACGGGTTAAACCAGCACTGCTGCTGCTGCTGTGAATCATCAGCACCTGAAGTACAGCAATCAGCTCCGGGCAGTACGGAAAGCACTGACCTGGCTGCACTAAGCTGGATTCTTTCCTTCTTGGCTTTCTGGAGAGCAAAATCCCAGGCAGCTCAGACTCAGCCTGACTCCCCTGTTGTGCTGTCACCAGATAGCTCTCACCTTCTCATTTTAGCTTTGGAATAAAATAAGCCACCCCCCACCCCCAAAACGCATGTGCATTGACAGCAGCCCGTGATGACCCCAGGCCTGTGGCTTGTGGATGATCTGAATTAGACAGAGACAAAATCTCCATCATTCCCTTTTGTGAGTTCTTTCCACCCTCTGTGCACTTTGTTAAAGCAATGCACAATCCCAACGTCGCACAACGTCAGCCCCGGGGATCAGGTCTTGTAGAGGCTCTCCTGCAAACGAGATGCTGGGAGGATGGATACATGGAACTTGCTTGCTGCAAGTTGAAATACTGGAGCTTTTTTCTGTTAAATCCATCATTTCATTGCTGCTACCTTGTAATTTGTAAAGAACGAGCCATTTCAGAGTTCAGCATGATTCCAAGCAGCAGTTGTACAAGCGGCTAATGGGTTTATGAGCATCGCAGTCAGCCGCCACAGGACATGTGTCCCTTCTGCTGAGATCCTGGCCATGGAAGCTCTCTGGTGCCTGAGCCAGGCTGGTCCCGAGCGTCCTCAAGCCACCCCCCCTCAGAGCCCTGTTCTTCTCCCTGAGAACAGGGCTCCCTGCTGAAGGGCAGGGTGATTTGGTTGACCACAAACAGCAAAGTCCTGGGGAACAACGTGTCTGGAGGTGACCTGGAAGGGGGCTTCTCTCCTGCTGCCCCCCAGCAGGTGATGGCTGGACCCCATGGAAATGCTCTGATCCTTGGACAGCCTCCCCGGCCTCAGGAAGAGCCGAGGGAATGCCCAGCTGGGCCCTGTAACTCTAAATATTGCCATCTGCTCCCCTCGCACCATTAATCCCTGCCTCTCCATCCTTCCTGCCAAGCATGGACTGTAAATCACCCCATCCCCTTCCTCTGTGGCCCGGCAGCGCTGAGCCTCCTCCACCATCCATCCACCACCCTGCCCTGCCTCCCTCCCAAGCCCTTTCTCACTGCCTCCTCCTCCTCACTTAAACCAGGGCAGCCTGGTCCCTGCCTCAGGAATTAGCAACTCACCCTGGCACAAAACATCCCCACTCTGCAGGGCTGATGGCGTGACCCTCGTAACAGCCCAGTGTTTGGATGCGCCTTCAAGATCACTTCGGTGCCTTACGCAGAAGTGCTCATCTCCTTTGTCACGTAAGGTGACCTTGCAAAGGGTTTGGAAAGCCTGTAGATAGTCTTCTTTTTAAAGCATATATATAAATATCTAACCCACAGCCCCCAGGCAGGCCCAGGCAGCACAGTCCCACCCGGGTGTTAAAGGAACACCAGGATGTGGAAGAGGAATGTCAGGTAAGGGGGACCATGGCTGTCCTGCAGCACACAGCCCATCACAGCTCTGTTTTCCTGCAGTGAAGGGGCCCACCGACTGGGTGGAGGATGCTGCAAACAGCGTTTAATTCCCTCTCCCTTCTCCTGTGGGGCTGCAGAGCAGGAAGTCACGTCCCCCCAGGACCCACACACCGCTCTGCTCCTCCAGCCCTGAAGGGCTTGTTGCAAGTGCAAACGACAGGGAGAGAAGAAAAGGGGCAAAAAGGGCACTCGCAGCTTGCCCACCTTCTGCTGTCGCCGGTACCTGACCCCAGCTCAATACAAACAAGTGACAGCCATTCTGCTCCCCAAACCATGCCCGGGGACCGGCCCTCAAACCCTCTGGAGAGGCGGCGCTGGCTGATGCTGCACACGAGAGCCCCGCAGCCACGCTGCTCCTTCCGTCCTCCTCCTCCCGGAGCGTGGGGTCAGCCCAGACCTGCCAAGGCAGCTCCTCACTAAAATCCAAACCTGAAAACCAGAACCAGAGGGAGCAACACGGGCAGAGTAACCCAGAAAGGCCCTTTAAAATACAGGGACTAACTATCATTTACTGTCTCGGGGAGTGGAAATGCAACTACCTCGTCTTGGCTGAGATCTATTTCTAACCACACGATTTTGTGTATGTCATGGGCCTTTTCTCCTTGTTCTACTGATTTTTTTCCCTAATTTGTTCCCTCTAAAGCCTCTCTCTGTTCTCATTTAAATTTTCACCTTCACTGCTTTCCTGAGCAAAACTCCTCAGATGAGAAAGGAGCTGAGAAATCCCACACAGCGAGTGGGGATGGGGGCCCCTGTGCCCACAGCTGGACTACAGCTGTTGCCAAGGTGTTCTGGGTACCAGGCTCCTGCAGGGCTCCATCCCAGCTATGCAAAACCAGGACACGGATGGTGGCATGAACACCATTTGTGAAGCATCAGAACTTCATCTCTCTGCAGTCCCAAGCACGCCCTGCCTGCGAGGAGCTCATCGGTGTTAAAGGCTGCTTCCAAAAGCAACTTTACTATGGAGAAGGAGGACTAGAAGGACCCTTTCGTGTCACCAAGTGATGCCACCCAGCAGCTCCAATCAGCGGTCCCCCAGTCCCTCCTGTGCTGGGCAGAGGCTGCTGGGGATGGATGCAGGGGCAGACGGGACCTGCTGCCTGCTTCCTACCTAACCAGAAAGATAATGACATAAAGGATGCAACAAGCCGGTGACCCCGGTGCTACCCGGCTGCGTTTGCAGAGGTGGAGGGGAGCGGGGACACAGCACAGCATTCACCCGCTGCGGAGCAGCGAGGTGGCTGGAGCTGTGAAGGGGGGCTCCAAGGCAGCTCTGGGGAGAGGGTTTTGCTCTGCCCAGCCCGCCTGGGCAGGATGCGGGAAGGCTCAGCCCAGCCTCCGTATGTGCCTCACAGAGAGGGAGGTGAACACACTGGGGAGGCTGCGAAGGGACGCAGAAGCTGTCTGGAAGCCAGAGAAGCTGCCTTGCGGTGCAGAAGAGCTCAGCCTCTCTAATATCAGAAAGAAGAGAGAGGTGACATGATTATCATCGGTAAGTGCCTGCACAAAGAGAAAATACAGCTACTGAAGGGCTCTTCAATCAGGTGCAGAAAAGCAGCACAAGAAGCAGGAGCAGCGAAACGGAATGAGGAGCAAGAAGCAGTTTTTAAAGATCAGGGTGATTAAGCAGGGGTTGGGACTGGGTGAGCTTTAAGGTCCCACCCAAATCATTCCATGATCCTATGAGTCTATGAAACAATCCCGTTTGCTCTAAATTTTCCCTTTGGAGACAGAAATCCTTCCCCAGAAGTTTGGTGGCATGCAACGCCAGCACAAGCTTTGCCTTGAGGGAGGGTATTCCGCTCCCATTAACCACGGTACTTGGGAAAGGAGGCAGGAATAAATGGGGATATTGAAAAATGGATGAGAATAGGGTGGCTCCTGTGAGGGCATTCCTGATGGCTTAAAATGCAAATACCCCAGCCCGGGAGGATACAGATCTGAGCCAGTGTTAACGGGACCAGGCTGGGAGGCGGCAGCAGGGGCATCACTGGAGGATGCCGCAGCCATGGCAATGGGAGGGAGCATGGGAGGGAGCATGCAACCACACAGATCAAGGGCACAGTTTTACTGTCCAAGAGCTGAGTTTTTGTGGAGCAGCTCCTAGGGACCGCGGGGTAATAACGGCTGCATCCTATTTACCATGGGCCTTTATTGTGTCTGTAATGAGCTCTCCAGGAAAACCTGGAGAGCGTTTCCTCGGAGGCTGAGCGCCAGAAGCACAACTCCAAGTTAAGTGCTTTGCTTCGCTGGCAATTCCCTCCCATGCCCACACGCTTTGAACCACACAGCAGACTGATTAACTATTAATACCAGGGCAGTTGCAAGCAACACACTGCGCCCCGCTTTGTGCCACATCGCGTTCCCAACGCACCCAAAGCTTTGGCAGCGCGGAGGGCGGGTGGTGGCACTGGGGCTCCTCACCCTCCTCACACCTGGGATCTACCACCAAAGTGAGGAGCCTCCTGCATGGAGATTCCCACCACGCCACGACAGAGAGCAGGGCTGCAGCCATGGGCAAGCACCTGCAGAGCCACGGCTCACCCAGGCACAGCTCAGGGGGCAGGATCAGCCTAAATTCATCACCTCACCCTGCTCAGGCAGGAGCTGGCTGGTGTGGCCCTGGGGAGGCTCTGGAGAGACAGCACCTAAAAACATCTTTAGGATGCATCCCATGACACGTACACGCTCCAGTTCTGAGCAGCTCATCCCAGCAATCACCACATTTCTGTACACCTTTCATCAGCTACAGGAATAGGGCAGCAGGTTTGGGTTTGATTCAGCATTTGCCATGAACCGTTGTCCCTCTGCAGCTTTCTGAGCCAACTGTGGTACACATCTCGGCTGTTCAAACATAGGGAAAAGTTGTCTTTTCTTTTTTAACCCAACAAACACAGTCACCAACCCCCTTCCTCCCTTTCTGCTTAATGCAGTTTTACATCAAAACACCTCGGAGGCAATTCATTTATACCAGGCAAACTTCTAAGGCTTGAATTCTCCCTGCTGGCGCCGCTGGAAGGCTACAATCCCCCAGCAGGTCAGCGAGCTGAGAGCAGGATTTCATCTGCCAATTTATTCAGATAAGTCTTTCAGAAACATGAAATAAAGTATAGAGATGGAGGCTGTCACGTCGCTGCAACAGCCGAGCTCCTGAGCAGAATGACCAAGCACGAGGAGCAGTAGCAGCGTCCTGCAGGGCATGGAACAGCATGGCCCGGCTGCTCCAGTGAGTTTGAAGGGGCAGGAGGATGCAGAGGGCACTCCAAGAGGGAAAAGCGATGGGTTTAGAGATGAAAAAGTGTTTCCACTAATGACTATCATTACCACCATCATAGCACTGGTGCTGTGCCCACTGGTGCCATCCAAAGCTGTAGTCTGAAAAAGGGGAAGCTGAGTCCTTCTCTACATCGGGAAGGTTTTCCATCAGTGAGGGCCCATTGGGGTCCTGCCAGTGATGCTCACCTCCACCTCCCACGTACCTGCCCCTGTCCTGCAACACATTCATTGCACTCTACGCCCCCAGTAGAGCACCAACTGCAGCCACCAGCGGCCAAGTGCTGTTCCTTGGCACGGGGCAGGGGGTTTAAGAAGGCTACAAAAGCCTCAGGTCTGAGCTCAGTCCCTGGCCTGGGAGATGAAGAGAGCAACCGAGGGGAACTCCGGAGCAAGTAAAGGCTCTGTGGGGGCAGCAGGAGCTGGAGCAAGCGGCCGGGCAGCTCTGGGTGAAGAAAAGCCCCTTTGTGCCACGCACATGGTGGGCATTGTTCAGCAGCCGCTCACACCGGGGCTGCCCCGCTGCTGCCAGGGCCAGCCGAGCCTGAGCCACCGGCTGCCCACGAGCTGCCTCCGCTTGTGCCATTCACGCCTCTCTTCTCACACGCTACAAAGGCTCAGCTCCCGCCCGAATTCCGAATGCTCCTCTCCCCTCGCAGCAGCCCCGTGGTCTCCTCTGGACTCGCTCCACCAGCTCCGCATCCCTGTTGTGCTGCTGCCGCAGAGCTGGATGCAGGATGTGCAGCAGAGGGGGAGAATGTCTGTAGTACCTGGTTTAGCCCCACTCTCTGGTCTGAAAAGGAGCTGCAGGACCTGATCCCAGCACCCCTGCAGCAGCGAGTCTGGGTCTCTTCTTCTTCCTCTCCTCACAGGGGGGCTCAGCCTCTCTTTCCCTGCCTTGCTCACCCCCCTTCTGCTTCCGCAGCATGGCACGGCACGGCACGGCACGGCACGGCTTCACGGCGCTGGACGAGTGACTCTGGTGATGCCCATTAGCACTAATGGGAAGCTACAGTGCCATTTCGTCCCATTAGGGTTAAATGGGCGCTGCACAGATAACGCGGTTACCTCCGCAGAGACACAGCAGCTTCCCGACAGCCACACACAACATCAGGGTCACGAGCCGCAGCTTAATTCTCTCTGATACAGGAACAAATTAGTCCGTGCAGTGCTCTGGCACTGAAGTTCATTAAAGCAGGATGATGCAAGGTCAGCGCTGGGCACTGTCCTCCTCTGCAGCCCCATGCTGCCCTGGAGCACGCAGGCATCCTGCGCCAAAGCAGGAGAGACCTTGGGCAGCGCAGCAAAGCCTCATCCCCTGTCACAGCAGCACAGTGGGACCACGCAGGTTCCACATCCCAAGAACTGTAAAAGCCTCTGGGCTTGGCAGAATGCTCTGACCGGCTGGAGGGAGGGCTGCAGGGCCGGGTCAGGACATAGGGAGCACTTTTGCCACTCCAGCATCCCAATCTGCAGGACCAGTCACTTCCCACTGTCCATGCGCAGGTACAGGTTCTCCTTGTCCGTTTATTTCACACGTTATTCACATTCACTCCACATTAATTCAGGGTTCCTGCCAGGCCATCACAGGATTTCCACATTCACCTGCCCTTACAGGACAAACCCCAGCCCTGGTCCTGCTGCTGCAGCAGGATCTGCTTCCCATCTGCCCCGGCTCCAGCCCAACCTGCTCCCTGCTCCCAGGAGCACTGCGCAAGGCCAAACCCTTGATCTTCCCCAGACCTCTTGGATTCTGAACAGAAACCCGATTGTTTCTGGGTCTACTTTGATGTCATGTTTTCATAACGAAGCCATTTGCAGCATGAGAATTAGGATTGTGTAACGATTTATACAGGAGATGACAGCTCTGCAGGAGCTGCTAGCAGAGAGCATTGGCACCAAATGGATTTGTAGTGGAGGATCCCAGCCTTGGGAATTTTCTCTTTTTTTAAGTGTTAGTATTTACTAAAAAAGATTTTGATTTCTAATTCCAGAAGAGGAAAGGAGCTGAAGAGATTTGCCTCTGATTTGAGCTTGCAACAACTCGACATGGCCTCAAGGTTGGCACTCCTGCTTGGCAGGCTGACTCGGCAGTCTGCTCACATCCAGCATCCCGGGGGCGATGGGAAGCGGTCCAGAATGCAAACCCAGGGAATGTTTCACTTCTTCCCTCCACAAACTTATTACCTGCATCCCCAGGAACAGAGCACACAGAGACAGCCCGTGGGGAAGGTGAGGTCCCCAACCGTCTGGAGATGCGGTGGGTGCTTGCTGTGTCTTCAGCACTGACACCCGTATCGCGATAGTGCAGATAGCCCCTGGCCCAATACTGCTGGGGATGGTGGGAGGGGAGGAAAGCGCAGGTGAGATCCAGCTTCACTCCAGCTCCTCTGCAGCTGCTGAGGAAGTATTTCCACAACAGGTCGGTGTTGGAAGAGATGCATCTGCCCTTCCCTGCTGCTGCTGCTGCTCTTGGTGTCACCGGCTGCTCAGCTGCTGCAGACACCCACCTCCTCCTCCCCCAGGTAAAGGCAGAGGGGAAGCAAACCCCCAAAGTTCCCAAATCCATCGCACCGGTGACCCAACAGGATGGAGCCAAGAGCACGGCTGTGCCGGCACGGCCAGAGCTCCCTGCCTTCCCACCCGACCATGGAAACCAGTGCTGCTCTTCCACCGGGGTACTGCAGCAGCCAGGTGAAGTGTTTTCTGTCAGCAGGGGTTGGGCTGAAGGCTGCCACAGTGAGTCTGTTCCATGGGGACGGTGGTGTCAGCAAGTGATGCAAATGGAAAACAAAGAGCAAAGGTGCCTCACCTCCAGCACACATCGCGGCCCCAGAACGCATCATTCTGGCACTGGGTAGTTGAAGCTTTCTTAATAAAGAACATGATATTAAAAGGCTTGGACAGCTTTGCAGTAGCAGCACTTCAAAACCTCCATCCCCGTGGCAGACACAGGAACACGCAATAGCTCATTAACCTCAGGGCAGCTTCTGATGCAGCTCATCCATGGGGCCGTGCTCCTCCCCGGAGCACCCAACAGCTTCCACTCCTGGCAGTGATACCGAGCTGGGAACTGCAGCCTCACCCTGCAAAGGCAGCAGCCCCATGGCCCCGGATAGAGTCTGGGGGTGACACAGCTCAGCTGTGTGTGTACGAGCACGTGTGCGTACACCAGTGCTCCTGTGATGCTCCCAGGGCATGGAAAAGCCAGCCAAGCCCACCCCCGATACCCACACTGAGACTTACTGCATCAAACTAATAATTGAGTGAAAACAGGGCTGAAGTTTCTGGGCTGCATAATGAGGAACCGCGAGAGCACAAGCCTGGGGGACCAAGCCTGGGGATGCTCAGGTTCAAACCGCACTCACAGCTCCAGCGGGGCGAGTGCTTTGCTCTGCTGCAGGAGCCGTGGCCGCAGCTGGGCTGGCAGCTGAACCCACAAAGAGGGGACAGAACCGCTACCACGGTCCAGGAAGTTGCAGATGGCCTGGAGCAGAGCTGCTGGAGCCAGGAGCTTGTCTCTGCTCACGGCGAGCCGCAGAGCACACGGCTGATTAACCCCGCTCAGAGCCCGGAGCTCGCCCGGGGAGGGCAGCACGAACCCACGTTTGAGGCACAGAAGTCAGGGAAGAGGATAAAAGGGGCTTTTCAAACAAGGGCAGCACATGGAAATAAGCTGGGGAAGGGAAATCGGGGTCCAGGTCTACTTCTGAAGTGGAAGGGTGGAAGCAAAGGGCTGAGTGTGCAGCCACCGGAGAGCCCAGCTCGGATTTACGTGGGGAGGAATTGGACTGAATTGTGGATGCTGGCCAGAACCGTCAGGGATCCCCCTTCCTGCATTCCGACACAGACACCTTCAAGGGCTCTATGGCAGAGAGGGGTCAGCAGAGGATCCATACTTGACCCCTGGAATGGCCCCATGTCCGTGTTCCTGCATGGAGCAGCCTGGCCCCTGTGGCCAATGTCTCTGGTACACACACACTCACAGCACACAGCCTGCAACTAAATATTTAAGCATCCCATTAAACACTGAAATTGAGGGTGACCCAATGGCATCACCAGCACCCATCAGGGCAGGACAACAAGAAGCATCAGCAACTCGAGCTGCCAAACTGCCCTTGGGTTTAGTGCCAGGTGAGCAGAGGCTCCTGACTGCCCATGGGGGCTGCAGGACGGAGCTCCACAGCCGGAGCCCAGGACACCTGATTCAGGACCGTGCTGTGCCGGCCCTGCCGCCCTCCCATGGGCTGACCAGGGCCCGGTTCCCCCCAGGGGCTGGATGCGGTGCGCTGGTGCTGAGGCTCGCAGTGACAAGCAGCACCAGTTTCCCCCATGTCCATCACCCTCCGCGGTCCCAGAGCAGGGCCACTGCAGCTCGGGCACTGAGTGCAGGTGAGGTGGAGATTCCTGGAAAGCCCCTGGCCAGGAGCCTGCCGGGAGGGACCGAGGCCAAGGGCCGGGCTGGGGCCGGTGCCGGCCCCCTGCATAGCCCAGGAACATGCCCAGCCACGCTGCCAGCCTGCTGCAGCCCGCTCTGCTGCTGCCTGCCCTGCCCTGCCCTGCACGGACCAGCCCGCCCCAGCCCCTTTCCCCACAGCCCCCCCTCCATCCCTCTCCCTGCAGTCACAGAATCCCAGCCTGGTTTGGGTTGAAGGGACCTTAAAGCCCATCCAGCTCCAACCCCTGCCACGGGCAGGGACCCCTTCCACTGGAGCAGCTTGCTCCAAGCCCCTGTGTCCAACCTGGCCTTGAGCCCTGCCAGGGATGGGGCAGCCACGGCACAGCCGCTCCTCACTCCCCCCCTGTCCCACGCACCTCCCTGTGCAGGGTCCAGAGCATCCGAGGTTTTAACCTTCCAGGAGGTCTGGCCATGCCCTTCCCTGGGTTAGTTTAATGTCACTGTACAAACACCATCTGACTGCAACGAGGACCACTGTGCAAATACCAAGCACTGTTTGTACACCAGAGTCCTCCTCAAACACAGTTAAATCTCTGGGACTTTCCTGTGTACATTTTAAAGCATCCCCTGGTTGCTCCTGTGGCAGGAAGCAAAACCATCTACAGCCCCACTGTGACCACGACCAAAAGAACCCCCATTTCCCATTTTAATCCCACTAAGGAGCTGCAGCATCCTCCTGGGTGCCCAGCTCAGAGCTGTGCTGACAGCAGCAGCTTTTGCCCTGAGGTGTTTCCCATCAAGTGCCCCATAAACTGCAGTTTAACACAAGAACTATCCCCTGACATTCCCCAATCAGTGCACTTTCAGTGTGTTCCAGTGACTACCCCAAAGCCATGCTGGGCACTGCCCGGCACCACTGACCCAGCACTCAGGTTCTATGCTCAGTTTATGCACTGCCAATTCACAGGCAACAGGAAAGATCAGATGGAGCTCTCCGTGTAATTCCAGCTTTGAATTCCCCTCGCTGCTTATCAGCAGGGATGCAGACAGCCGGGCAAGAGCTGGCCCCATCCATACCGCAGTGGCTGTCCCAGGCACTTCAGGGAAGCGATAAATCCCCCGGGAGCCACCGGCACAAGATGCCCCGGGCCATGAGGGCAGCCCATGGACACGCTCCAGTGCCTGCAGCCATGGTCCTGCCATGGACTGGAAGCCCCAGATGGGAAGCTGATTGTGCGGATGAGACCCAAGGAGCCACTGAATCCCGAACTGAAGCCCACGGGAGCTGCAGTATCGGGGACATTCCAGGCTGTGCTTCTGCAGGGGGCACCGGAGCAGGAGCCGCAGCACATGGGCTGCAAACGTCCTCAGGGCACTCCGTTTAGATGGAATTTTTGGTATGTTCTTTTTACCCCCCCTCCCTGTTCTGTGCAGTTCCAGCACTGCAGCATCTGTTCAATGGGTACCGGACTCACCCTAAGGTTCCCCGCACCCCAGAGACGTGTGAACTGCAAGGCCTGTCTGAGGCTGAGGGCTCCTGAGCACTCCGATGCCTCAGTTTTAAATGGGACACACAAAATGACTGATTAATCGTGTACCCTCCCTGCACACGCCCAAACCCCCCGCCGAGGTGTGGGTACCCGGACACACACCTTTGTTCCCTGGGGACAGGGTGCCAAGGGGCTGCCCCTGCAATAAACGAGAGAATTCCCTTGCAGAACCTCAAGCAACAACTTGGAGCTCCTCAAGTCGTGGTTATCCACCCCGAAGGAAGCAAAATATTTACCTCTGCGTCTTTAAACCCAGCTTGGTGCTGAATGCAGGCCAAGTAACTCTCTCCTCTCCTGCGCTCAGGCGGCTGGCACGATAGTGCAGAAACCAGTCCAGCTCCACAACGGCACAAACCCCTCTCTTGTGGATTCTGGATCCAATTAAAACTATTTCAGGCTTAATGACTTGAGCTGAAGAGCTCCAGAGCTTGTTGTGGTGCACAACTCCTTATATTCCCTCCGAAGCAAACCAGGAAGCGAGTGTTCCCTGCAGCAGCAGCAGCCCTGGACCCCAGGCAAACACTTCAAAGGAGGCAGCATCAGTGAGAGCCCCCAGGCCAGGGGATCCCCATCTCCATCCCGATGCTCAGCCTGGCCCATGCCTTTCAGTGGGGTGCAGGTTAACAAGGGCATGAAAGACAGGCCAAGGGGAACGGCTTTAACCTGCCAGAGGGGAGACTGAGATGAGCTCTGAGGCAGAAGCTCTTCCCTGTGAGGGTGCTGAGGCGCTGGCACAGGGTGCCCAGAGAAGCTGTGGCTGCCCCATCCCTGGCAGTGCTCAAGGCCAGGTTGGACACAGGGGCTTGGAGCAAGCTGCTCCAGTGGAAGGGGTCCCTGCCCGTGGCAGAGGTTGGGACTGGAGGGGCTTTAAGGTCCCTTCCAACCTGAACCAGGCTGGGATTGCGTCAGAGAGAACTCAGCACTGCCTGGCTGCAGTTCCACAGGGACATCCAAGGCGTATCAGACCTGTGATGGGTCAACTCCCGGACTTGACGGCCTCAGACGTGCCCTTAAAAAACCTGCCCAAATGAGCTGCACTGAAAACGGAGCGATCAGATTGGAACAGAAACCCCATCTGGACAAAGGGATGCATTGCCTTTTAATGGCCACTGTGAAAGAAAACCAAGGGAAGCTTCTCCCAGCAGCTCAGCCTCCTAATTCTCAGAAAGCAATGGAGCTGTGCTGTCTCCAAAGAGCAGCCAGGCATCTCAAGAGCATGTAAAACAGGGATATCATGTCTACAGACAGCCCCCATCTAGCACAGTGCAAGACTGTGCAAGTCGAGTTTAATGCGAAGAAGGTTCTGCCTGTCCGTTCCACTTATCCCCATCAGAGCAGGTTTCACATGAGTAGAGCGTCTCTGCTGCAGGAAGGGAACGTTTTGGAACCCACGGGAAGCAGGAGGACAATACACCTCCAGACTGCTCATACAGGCTGGGGAGACCAGACAAGCTGCGCTAATTTGATCCAGAATAAACATTCTGATTACGTTTTCCATCTCCGAGGTGTTATCTGCGCTACAAGAACCACCGAAGGGTGTCAGACCATTGTGCGTTTCCATGCACACCGCTATGGGACAGAGGAGTACAGGTAAGAAGGTTCCTCACCGCTGGCCTCAGACTGGGGCTGGCGGATGTGCCTGCACCCCGGGGGATGTCCCAGTCCCACAGCAGCACTCAGAGGAACAGCGCTTGGTCCCACCAGCTCCCAGCTCCCCCCTGGTGTCCATCCCTGTGTGGGTCTTACTGCAGATCCCATCTCCCCGGATTCTCCTCAGAACCTCCTGGAGCAGAAAGACCACCTCAGTTCCAGCTGGCAGGCACGGATCCATTCCCAGCTCCCCTTGGGGAGCGGTGTTTGTGCCAGGCTGGCTCTGAAGGTGCCAGGGACCAGTGCTGTGACCCACACTCACCCCGAGCAGGGCCCGGGGCACCACCGGTGCCTGAGCACCCTGCCTGGGCTCACCACAGATGGCTCTGCACAAAGAGCCTTCCCCACCGTCCAAAGTGCTGCGCAATGGCTTTGCCCAGCATCAGCCCGTGCATTACTCGCTCAATTAGGTCCTTACGCCACAGAAATAGATGGGCAAAGAGAGAGAGGAGAACAATGCTGTCACTCGGAGCCGCTGAAGAAATGAAGGCGCTGCAGGGTCAGTGCTCATGGCGTGTCAGGAGCACAGGGGGTGGCAGGGGAAGGCGAGCTGTAAGAATTGCCATCTATCTCCCCCCGCAATCAGGGCAGCACCTTTCACTGCAGCAAGTCCTGTATGGGGCTGATACAGAAACACATTTTCAACCGTTCACTATCTCTGAGAGCCGCTGCTCCATATCTATCACTGAGGCTCCTGTAGTTTAGCAAAGGAAATAGAGGCTCTGGACTGGCAGAGATTTAATTCAAAGCCTCTGTGAAGACGCACGTATCTAAACCAGCTTTAGGAACACCCCCAGGTTTCAGCAGGGTGCCAAGGCACACTCAGCATGCCCAGGGCACTGCTGCTTAGCCAGCCATGGACAAACCCCATCCTTCACAGCATCCCTGGGTGCACACAGAGGCTGTAAATGCAAATAAACGGTGGTGGAGGACAGGGGACACCCACCAAGGGGAGATGCAGTCACCTGTCCCTCCCAGTGCTCCCAGCTTAGCGCAGGGTGGAACGGGAGCAGCCACACTGTGCCCAGCAGGGATGCAGGCATTGCCCCCACAGCCTGGGAGTGGTGGGGCTTCAGAGGGAAGAGATCAGGGGATGGGGAGGAAGAGCAAATGTCCTTGTAATGAACAGAAATCCTCTCCCCACCTTCTCCAAACCTCACTGGCCAGTAATCGCCAAAAGATGATGGAACTGGATGAGCTCAGTACCAGCGCACAGCACCCACAGCCCCTGGGACCCCTCTGCTCCCAGCAGTGCTCAGCATAGCCAATACTAGAGCAAGGTGCCTAGGGCCTGGTGTCAAGCAAGCCAGCAGAAAGCCACTTTAGATAAGGTGGGAAGGGAAGAAGCAATAAACAACCTCTGCAGAGCAGCTCCTGGCTGCAATTTCCTGATGCAGGCAGCAGGTCCTGCCCTCCCCGGGGCGTGCAGGGCGATGGAGGGCTCTGCTCTGCTCTGCCCTGCTGATGGCAGAGGAGATCCCACCAAGGAAGCAGGAGGCAATTCCCCAGCAGCTCCCCCGACCCAAGGGCACGGAGCCCTGGGTTGTCACCAGCCCCAGTGCCCTGCAGAGCGCAGGGACGGGCAGGGTGTGCTTCTGGGGTCTGCTCTAAACCAAAACCGTAATACAGGAAGAAAACCGCACAGCAGGAAGAGCTTCCCACAGCATCCTCCAACAGACATGTTGGTTAGCATTAATTACAGCAGTGTCCTGCCCCAGCCAAGGTGATGAAACACAGCATTAACTGATTAATAGATGGATTTCATGCCTTGGCCTGTAACCCTGCGCTCTGGAACACGTACACACCGCTGCCACATCCTTCTAGCAGCAAGGACTATGATTACTGTTAACTTCATGCTCTGTTTATGTCAGTGCCATGCCGTAGCTGTTATCTGCAAACAGCAGATCACCCGGGCTCTATTAAAGCGATATTTATATTGCAGAGGAGTCGCTCTAATTGCACAAGGGCCCCACAGCCACGTCTCTCACAACCACGGCAGTTCAGAGCCCAGAGCTGCAGCCGCCTCAGGAGAGCCCCTCGTGCTCCTGCTGTGGGTTTGTGTCCACGTCCCACTGGGGCCGGGAGCATCTGGGATGGAGCTGGGCAAAGGCACCAGGCACATCCCAGCCTCCTGCCCGGGGAATGTCAGGAAACGCTGCCCATCACCGTGGCTTTGCCCATCACCGTGGTCCATTGACAGCAGCCATCCCTGTCCTCGCTGCCCAGGGAGCCGCTTCCGAGGGCCGGGCCAGGTTCTGTCCCTGCTCCACAGGGATTGCATAAGCAGCCGGAGTTTGTCCTCGGAGCGCACAGCGGCAAAGGCACGTCAAGGGAAGCGCTCGATCCCCTCTGACAGCTCCTTCCCAACGCGCAGCGGTTGCGACGTGGCTGTTAAACCTCATTTAGGATAGCGGCTTTTATTTTAAAGGAGGTTGTGCAAAACAAGACACAGCCCAAGAGGACTTCAGAGCCCCGCTGCTGGCGTTAGCACGGGCTGGCAACATGAGCAGCACGCGAGGCAAAGCCCTCCAGCCCATCCCGATTCTCTGATGTCTCATAGAAAGCTCTAACCCGCAGCCCCAGGCCTTGCTGATGCTGGCAGGAGAGGGGTGGTTTATACAAGCACTTCAGTGGCTATAGCCATGCTTGGAAGAAGCAGAGATAAGAGGAAAGGCTGTCTCCATAAAGCAGGAGTTATGGCTTTACAAGCTCTTCCCCTGTAGCAGGGTGCTCGCATTCCTGGGGCGGCTGCAGAGACCTGAATCTGGAGAGGCTGAGCTCGTGCCCAGCATCAGCAGGCAGGAAGGAAACTGCAGCTCCATAAATCTGGCTGTAATTGTGGGAATACACTGGGGATGTCGATAAAGAAAAGCCACAGGATGACACAGGCCTGGGAAAGGTGCTGCTCTGTAAGATCAGCACTTCTGCCTCACAGAAGGGGAATTGATCCAGACAAAACCCCTCCAAATGCTTTGTGTTCTTAATATCTTATCAAATGAGCGACAAATGTAACAGCGGTAGGTGTAATTTACCTATCTCCTGCGAGCACTAGATCCTCTACAACACAGTAATTGATTTACAGAGCTGGGAGGCAAAGCAGGACTACGAGAGATTATTTATTGACTGAGGGATGAGAAACCCTCGGCAGGGAAGGTGGGTCCATCCTGATGGCTTCGGAGGATGCAGGGAGAAGTGGGGGCTTCCAGGGTAACCCCTTGTGGGGCAATGCTTGGTAGCGGCTGGCATGTTATGCTTTCTCAATCCATACCCTAATTGCTGTTAAGATCACCCCTAGCTGTGGACGAGCACTTTTAAATACGGCTTTGAAGAGATTAAATACATGAAACATTATTTTATAGATGGGAAGCTGCAGGTGGCCATGTGGAGGGCTGATTCCTGCCACCTCCCCACCACTCACCCCCCGTGTACCCTCGGTAACAAGCACTGCGAGGATGCTACCGCCTATTCCAGCATTAGGGAAGGGCTGACGTGCCACGTCCTATCTCCCCGCGGATGCTCCCCCCAGCCCTCAGACAGCTGCCCTTCAACGTGAGCACAGAACCAGTTGCTTCTTGAGCAGCCTCTCTTTTATCAGCCAAACACACCCTATCTTCAGCTCTTTCCCACCAAAAGGTAATTACCTTAAGAGCTCATTACGACTACAGGATGTGCAATTACTGCCTGGAAATAATGCGCTATTTTTAGCGCATCAGAGTAAGAAGTGGCAGATTGACAAGAATTATCCCTGGAGCACGAAGGCAACCGGCTTGTTAAGGCTGCCCTTTTTGGGCTACAAAGAGGTTCCTGTCTCTTTGGAGGGAAAGGAGATGGCAGCAGACCTGGGCAGGGTCCATGGCTGCCAACTGCCCTCTCTGCATCCCACCCCAGCTCCTGACCATCCTCTGCATCCCACCCCAGCTCCTGACCATCCTCTGCATCCCACCCCAGCTCCTGACCATCCTCTGCATCCCACCCCAGCTCCTGACCATCCTCTGCATCCCACCCCAGCTCCTGACCATCCTCTGCATCCCACCCCAGCTCCTGACCATCCTCTGCATCCCACCCCAGCTCCTGACCATCCTCTGCATCCCACCCCAGCTCCTGACCATCCTCTGCGTCCCACCCCAGCTCCTGACCATCCTCTGCATCCCACCCCAGCTCCTGACCATCCTCTGCATCCCACCCCAGCTCCTGACCATCCTCTGCATCCCACCCCAGCTCCTGACCATCCTCTGCATCCCACCCCAGCTCCTGACCATTCTCTGCATCCCACCCCAGCTCCTGACCATCCTCTGCATCCCACCCCAGCTTCTGACCATCCTCTGCGTCCCACCCCAGCTCCTGACCATTCTCTGCATCCCACCCCAGCTCCTGACCATCCTCCGCGTCCCACCCCAGCTCCTGACCGTCATCTGCATCCCACCCCAGCTCCTGACCGTCCTCTGCGTCCCACCCCACCTCCTGCTCAACCTCTGGCTCTTCTGCCCTGTCTTCAAGGTCCCAGGGCCAGCCTGGCTGGGTGCCACATCTCCTGCTCAGGGCTGGTTGCAGCCACGTGTCCCCTGCCTGCAGTGGCTGTGCCCTGGAGTCACTTATCCCATCAGAGCAGCCCTGTGTCCTGCAGGGATAAATCCAGACAAAGATCTTGGGAGCCCATGGGAAATGGACCAGTCCTGCCTTCCTGGCAGCCACCAGCTGAACTGGGTGACAGCCCTGGTGGCCACCCCACCACCCACCACAGACCCGAATGGGGCAGGTGAGGCTGCCCAGGGCCATGGGAATGGTCTTCCCAAAGCCAAAAGCGTCTCATTGCCATGGAGACCATGAGGAGCACAAAACCCTCTCACTGTTCTCCTCAGCCCCTCTGCACACGGCAGCCCCTGGTCACCACAGACAACCGCAGGCAGGCAGGGACATTTCTGGGCCAAGAGAAAGCCCAGGAGGTGAAACGCTTGGCAAGGCCAATGAGGCACAGGACGTGGTGAGAAACGGGCTTCTGCTTTTCCCACTCCACCTCCCTGATCCCCAGTGGGTTTGTGTATCTGTCCCACAGTGCCCTGGGAAACACCACTGCATGCATGGAGCCAAGCAGCCGGACGGTGTCTCAAGGAGCGTTTGCCTACGGCAACTCGTGCCCAAGGGAAGGGGGAGAAACAGGAGAGCAATGGGGGTGATGCAGCGCAGAGGAAAAGGGAGGATGCTGGAGTATGCCCGATGGCACCTGGCAGAGGAGGGATTTCTCTGGGCTGTGCTTTAAATTCGACAAAACCATACACACAGTTTTTAAATGACAAAAAGGGCCCCTGTGCCAGGGCAGAGGGGGAGGAGGCATTGACATTGACACCGCCACTGATGATGACTTTTCAAGTCTCCTGCATAATAATCTCCATTTCCAAGGAGCCAGCACCCAGACGGGCCTCAAGTACCACATGCAGGCGCTGGTGCCATCCCCGTCCATGCACCAGGAACCCACAGCCCAATGCCTGCAGGATGCCCAGCCTATCCCACCAAACCAGTGCTGCACGTCCTGACCCTCAGCAGAGTTTCCCACCACAGGGGCAGGAGACTCCTCTCTTGGCACAAGACACAGCCAAAAACCAGCAAGGGAGGAGGGAAAGTGATGGAGAGAGTGAGGATGGAGAGAGGACGGAGCAAGGAGGGAGGGAGGAGGGGGGGGCTCGCCCAGCAGAGCAGACACCACATCCCGTAGGGCTGGGCTTGGAGGTTCCAGAGGAGCTCAAACCCTCCCGGCTGTGCCGAGCGCTGCGCAGCTCCCCCAGCGCAGCTGCCGCGATGCCTCCGCCCCTCTGCCAGCGCCTGTCATAGAGCCACAGCCTGGTTTGTGCTGGAAGGGAGCTTTGAGCTCCTCCAGCTCCAACCCCTGCCACGGGCAGGGACCCCTTCCACCGGAGCAGCTTGCTCCAAGCCCCTGTGTCCAACCTGGCCTTGAGCACTGCCAGGGATGGGGCAGCCACAGCTTCTCTGGGCACCCTGTGCCAGCGCCTCAGCACCCTCACAGGGAAGAGCTTCTGCCTGAGAGCTCATCTCAGTCTCCCCTCTGGCAGGTTAAAGCCCTTAAATCTGCATCCCAGCCCCATCAACCGCAGGGGCACTCAGGCACCTTCGCGAGTGCTGCACAAGGCCCCTCCTCGCTATCAAGAGCTCTCTAGGAACAGACTTTATGACTCCTTCCTAAATCCCAGCTATAAAAACACACACGCAATGCTTGGCTACCTGCAGCTACCTCCTACCAGCCGTACAGTGATGCTCTCTGGAGCCTCTCCATAAGTAATGACAGATACAAGAGCAGTGTAGGATGATGTCAGATATGCTTAAGATGTGTGTGGATTACAACACCATAAATGTTTTAAGAGCTTGAGTGAATCTGTTGCTAACCTTATACCGAGCTCCATTGGTCCTCTCAGCCCTTCCCTTGGCAGCGGATGCCATCCAGGCAAAAGCATCATATTTTTACCCTGGTGCTCTCACTGTGTCTGACACCCTGATTAGAGGCCAGGATAACTGCAGTACTTAGAGAAGAATCAAGTGCATTCAGAACAGTCTTTTCTGGCTCCTGCAGTTTATCAGAGGATTTCATTTTCCCAAAGGTACCTAAAAGCCAGCCTGCCACCAGCGCTCACCCTCTCCTGCTTGCTCCGTGTGCTATTCCATGCCAGCTTGCTCACTTGGAAGAACACACCAGCAAAATGGCACCATATTTCCTTTGCCCAGGCACTGAAGAAATACCAGGAATGAGATCTGCATTGACATTTCAGTACTGCCAGCACGATGTGGGCATCCCAGGGCATCCATCAGGGTGAAGTCCAACAGTCCACTCTCCATCACCGACGCCAAGGCCCATGGTGGCAGACAGAAGGAGCCCCTTGGAGAAGTCCCCATAGCCCAGCAGCTGGGACAAGGCTGGATCTGGACTAACCCCAGTGGGTTTCAGCTCCATGTTGTCACATCCCGGGGCTGGACGTGAAGCTCCAGCACGATGTGTCTGAAGCAGGGGCAGGGCAGTGGGGATGAGGACATCTCCCAGGCGATGCTGGTCCCCCACTCACCAGCATCCCTGATCCTCTGTTCCCATGGCAATCCCAACCCCACCAGCTGCACCAAGGCATTGGCTTTTCTCCTCCCTGTGGTGAGATCCATGGAACAAAGCAAACCCAGACAATTAGGCTGTGTCCATGGGGTCACCGTGCAGTCACTGCTTCCAGGATGATTTATGGCTTCCCAAGGCCGTGCAGAAACCAATGCTGAGCCATTCTGGGCTGCTTCTTACTCTTATACCATCTCCTGGAAACTGCACAGGGTGTAAAACTGCAGCCCAGCTCATCTCACCTCCTCATCCAAGCATTTATCTCCCCACGATCACCAAGCCACTACCAGCTGAAGATGGCAATTGTCTGCAGGGGAGAAGCAGACATGTGGAGGGAATGGGAAATCCTGGGCTAAGAGGAATGGTTAAAAGCACAGCCCATAATTTCAGTTAAGATCCAGCGCTGGTGCTGGCTCAGCAAGGGAAACACCAGCACCCTCATACCTGAGGAAGCTTTCTGGCTGCTGCATCTGAGCCCTGGGAAAAGCGGCCCATTCTATGGACCTGGGGCTCAACATTCACACCCATCCCGGGGAATCTGAACTGTGACTCGAAATCAAGCCAAGCAGAGCTCCATTCGCTGTAACAGAGAAGCAGGCATGGATCCCAGCTCCCATCACGGGCTCTCCCAGCCGCCTGTGCCAGGCATTGGGCTCTGCTGGGATGCGGGAGCCCCCGGTGCGGTCCCTGCTCGGGGCACGGTGCCTTCGCACACCCAGGGGCTCACGAGGGAACACCAGCACAGAGATGAGGCTCAGAGAACACATCTCCTCCTGCTCCCTTCCAGGGGCTGAGCAGAAAGACAGAGCGAACTGGAAGTGCCTTTTCCGAGTGCACGAGGTTCAATCGCTCACGCTCTGCGTTATCAATGCGCTCCCCTGGCACAACCCCTTCACCCAGCGATGCAGGAACCTCAACTGAGATGCAGCTCGATCTGAGAAGCCTTCCGGCGGTGGGGCCCCCGGGGGACGAGCCCTGCCCCGGGCTGCAGCCGGGTCCTGCTCCTCCCCGCGCTGTCCTCAGTGCCAGCGGTGCTTGGGCGCTGCTGCCCCCTCGCAGTTATCCCCGTGGGGACCTGCTCACTGCTGCTGGGGTTTGCACTTCCTTGCACCCAAGAGTGGATCACCTCCTCCTCAGAAACAGTGCAGCTGTGAGGGCCGCGGGCGGGCACGGGGTTGAAGACACGGTGGGTCCCTGTGCTGGGACAAGCAGAGCTCTGCTGCAGCCTGCTCTGCTGCTCCTCTGTGTGCAACCTGCGGTGCGAAGCAACACCAACCCTGTACAGTGAAATCGTCCTCTCTGCTCATGGCACCGGCCCCGGCAAATCCATGAACCCAAGCACCCTGCCAAGCCAATCCTCCATGGCCCTCTCCATGCACTCCCTGCATCCAGCCTCTCACCAGCGTGTCCTCAGAGGAACCTGGACGGCGCAAGGACGAGCTGTTATCCCGGGTTTGCAGCTCGGGAGGTGGAGCAGGACCCTGCTGAACCCACAGCTTCCAGTGTTTCCCCCGGCAGCCCCAGGACACTGACAGGATGTGACAGGGCTCATCAGCATCAGCTCATGGGCACAGAGATTAACCACGTCTGAACAACACCTCTGGCCAGGCCCAGCAGAGCTGGCTGAGGACACAGCATCCGCAACCAAACCACCTCAAAATGCCTCGGACATCATTCCCTGACCCACTCAATGGCATCCTCGACGCAAAATGCCACTTTAACTAAAGAGTCCTACAGAAATGGGAGCGCTCTCCGGTACCGGGGGTTACTAAGGAAAGCCTCAGCCTGATTTCTGTCCCCCAAGCCCTGTTAGTTGTGGGTTTATTTCACGGGATGGGGGGGGGGGGGGGCACGACTTTGCCGGGGCTGACAGTGGGAAGCATCCCCTCAGGGCAGAGGGAAATCACTGTCATTGTTATTTAAGGCACCGTAATCAGTCGGGATTAATTCTGCATTTGCACTTACTTATGCCTAGAACAAAGCCCAGATGTGAAGCTGGGGGACCCTGTACCCAACCAGCACCAAAGCACTGTTAAGGACAAGCAAGCTCCCACTCAGGTGAAAGAAAAGCAGGACAGTAGTGACGAGGATCTGGACCAGAAGACAGAAAACTCCATTTTGGACCAGGAGAAGAACCTTCAGACTGAAGGACAGCCCAGCAACAAGGCCAGGTTGGGCACAGGGGCTCGGAGCAAGCTGCTCCAGTGGAAGGAGTCCCTGCCCATGGCAGGGGTTGGAGCTGGATGGGCTTTAAGGTCCCTTCCAACACAAACCAGGCTGGGATTTAAGCAGAAGCATGGTCCTAGAGAGCTGCCTTTGGAGGGAGGTCCAATGGTACCAGCGCAAGGGCAGGCACTGAGGCTGGGCTCCAAAAGCTGTCCCGCAGGATCCCTGTATGGCTGGAACAGGAGGGCCTGGCACAGTGGGGAATACTCCAACACCCATCGCACCCCCACTGCCCTGATCCTCTCACCAGCATCTCCCACCCGAGCCTTCTGCTGTTGTGTTTTCTACCACATTCCCTTCTCCACTTCCAATGGCCACAGGAGCTCCAGGCCTTCAGATCCCAAAGACATTCTGTTCTCTTTACATTTCCTTTGGAAAGCCATTGTTGTTTGCAAGCCAGAAATATTCGTCAGCAGGCTATATAGTGCACCTCTAATGAGAGTTAAATCGATCACGGGAAGTACCTGCTCAGCATGTTTATTGTCTAGTTTTCAAATGTAACTGTATTGGATTCCAGCTTTTTTCCCCATCCATCCGAAGAGCTAAGTGTATAGATAATGTATAGTCACAAGCTTTATAAACTCCCTAATCTATGCTCCTGAGATCTCTCTCTAGCTCCAGAATGGCTATATCAATTTTTGCCTTTTGTTTTATTAAAGAAAAATTCCATATAGGCAACGAGATGGATATTTCCTTTGGGATCCCGGCTTATGTGCCAAGCTAAAAGCCAAGGAGATCTGAAACAGCCCTGCTATAAATCCTCTGAGAAATAGAAAAGCCTCACCGATATGACAGATACGCCACTATAATTAAAGCTGTTGGTTACAGACGTTATGCAGCCAAAATAGTCTATTTCCAGCTGGAGCATTGATCACGTTTTGACACCCAGCATTAACGAACCGAGGTCTCCCAAGGCCACTGAGCCTTCGTTCATTATCACCTATTAAAATGCCTCGTGAATGTGCGGTGCCTGGCGAGTGCTGCCCTGCCTGCTTTCCCTCCCTCCCGCAGCTCCCGAGCAGCACGAGCTCTCCCCCACGCTCCGGAGTCCGGAGCCTCCTTCTTCACCGCCAGCTAAGGAAGACCGGGATCTGTGCAAGCCTTGAATTTCCGATGAGATGCTGGATGCAGAGAGCTGCCTCTCCCAGGGACAGAAAATGGGTCTTGGCGTGTGCTCAGCTCCGGCGGGACCGCAGCCCGGCCGGGAGCAGGCGGAGGCTCCAGCTCGAAGCATCTAAAGAAAATAGGTTACCGTGAGGATGTTCAAATCCTGGTGGCACAGCCAGAGCACGGCCCCGAGCTCTGCAGCGCGCGGGCCTCTTCGGCATGTATTCCCTAAGCTGCACAATGGGAGCGCACCCTCCAAACCCAGGCAGGCTTTTCTGGCTGCTCCTTGCCTGCAATTCCCATTTACATCCACTTTCCCGGGCAGGACCAAAGACTGAGCAATTCAGGAGAACACACACACACACAGTTTCCATGAGGAGAACTGGGAGCATCCACTAATGGAAGCACAAAGTTGATCCTCAGTGCACCTAAAAGATCCCGTGGCTTAAAACAGGGCTCTGCCCTACAAAGGGGTTCTGGAAAGCTGGCACCAGGACCTAGATGATCTTTAAGGTCCCTTTCAACCCAGTCCATCCTGTGACTCTCTGATGTGTATCTGGAGAGACAGCTGCTGACTGCATCGAGCAAAATAAGACTTCACTGCGTTTCACCCTACACAGGACAAGGCAGAGGATGCCCGATGGCATCCTGCATTTTGTGTGTGCGCAGAGCAAACTGCATTCCCCAGGAGATGTCAGCTGCCAAAGCACCTCTGCACACGGGAGCAGTGCTTACCAGCGAGGGCAATCTACATGCGTGGTCATTGCCAAAGTGCAATTAAGGGCGTGGTACAGTCTGTATCTTTAAAACGATGATACAGGACGGACAAAGTGCCAAGTGCTCCCCAGGACTGCGCCAGATCCGTGCCCGGCAGTTACAGAAATCCTGGTTTTCCCTAGAAAATCTCGCTGTGCTGCACCCGAAGCCCAGCTCCCCCATTCCCGCTGCACTGGCCCTCGCCAGGCAAAACGAGCCGGCGTTTCTTCAGATCTTGACTTCAGTCTCGGCCCGAATTCCACAAGAGACACCCCAGCGCCTGCCCCATGCGCCGGAGAACTGCCCCAGCAGCCCCAGCCCCGCAGGCTCCGTTCGAAACCGCCGGACCCCCGCTCCTCTCACCCGGGGAAAACCAGAGCAGTGTAAGATCCGTGCCATGGAGCAACGGGAGGAAGGCTCACACGCGACCGTCACATACCCACCCACCGCCGGCGAGCTGGGGCTCAGGTGCAGCCGCTCCAGACCTCGGCACCCTTCCTCTCCTTCCCCAGGGCTCCCGCACGCAAAAGGCAGCACTCGCCCTCCTGTCTAGCAGGGAAACCGCTGTAATGACATTTAACAGCCACCTTCAGCTGCAAGAGCTCCCTGTCAATGTCCCACAACACACACAATGAGAGGCTGGCTCCTTGGAGTAGGAGGCGGGTGCTGGTGGCTGGGGACATGCGGAATTTGACTGCAAGGCTTAAACCCATGGTTTTGTCCAAGATGCTCACCGGGCAGGGGCTGGGCTGCGGGCTGGAATTCCACACGCACACAGATCCCTGAATGACAACACCCCGTGGGGATGATGGAGGAGAGAAACCATCTCCTGCCCTGCCCCGAGCCCTGAAAACAGATCTGCCAGGTGCACCCACAGGGAGGGACCGTGGGCACTTTTGGTGCCTCTAGGCTTGCACAGGGCAAACCGAAGCATCACAAGAGGCTCAGCATTGCCGGAACGTGGCCGTGGTCATCACAACTGTATCCACCATCTCCCGAGCTCCGTCGGAATGCAAAGTGGGCTGCTCAAGGCACTCCCAGTATTCCCCAGGGACCTCAAAAAAGCCTCCTCCTCCTGTGCGTTACCCAGGTTTCACGTGGCAGGAGCAGAGAATTTCTCCCTCAGGCTGCTGCTGCACACACCTTCCTCCAGCGGCAGCTGTCTGTCTGTATCTGTATTTGTCTTCAACGCCTTATGAGATGGGAAAGTGATAAGCAAAGCAGTTCCTTCAGGAAGCCGGCTCTTGACGGGGATAGCTGGCAGTTTCACAGCGGGTAACGTTGTCAAACGTAAGAAAGGTTAACAGAAAATAGACATTTCAGCTGAAATAGCAGCACTAGAATCCTTTTCAGTGGGTCTCCGTAACAACTTGTGTTTCCGCCTCCCATTAAAATGAGAGTATGTCACTAGTTTTTCAGCGGACATTTAGTGGGTGCTTTCCTCAGCTGCCTTCTGTATCCTTTGTATTTAAAATTATATACTTGGAATTGAATTTAAAGGGGAAAAGGAGGTGAAACCCAAGAAGCTCTCAGCTTTGTTACTTTGTCTTCCTGTGCTTTCAGGCAGTTTGTGTTTCCAACCGTACACAGGTAAATGCTGGAGCAGGGAGGAAGGATGCTGCCGTGAGAGCGCACAGCTCCACAGAGATCTAACAAGAGCAATAGGTGTCTGCTGCAAGTACACATAAACAAAACCATCTGAATAATCCACAGGGAAGCAGGCGAGGAAATGTGGTGTCTGGTGCCCACCGCCCCTGGGCCTGCAGGCTGCCGTGAGACCCTGCAGCCCAGAGAGTCTGCTGATGGACTTCCCACTACATCACACTGACCGTGCTGCAGTGGCTCTGCTGGAGCCCCACCAGTGCTGGACCACAAGAGCAGGCGATGCTCCAAGGGCCCCACCTGCTGCATGGACCCGTGGCCTCAGACCCAAAATCCACCTTCTGCCAAGCTTTTGGTTTGGCATCAGCCCCTGCCCCACACCCGGGTTCAGGCTGCAGAAAGAGCCTTTGGGAGCAGGGAAACTTCCCAGCACAAAGCCTCATGGATTCAGTGCTCTCAGCAACAGGGAGCAACCTCCAGCACAGAACCCATCACCCGGGCTCAGGCCTTCAGATAGGAGACCCACGGCATGAGCAGTGATCTGCTAACCTGATTCCTGGGAAAAGGGGTTGGAAACTCTCGGAAGATGAAAACATAATGAACAAATAACCTTCAGTACCCAGCGCTGCAAGACCCACGGCTCCCCTTTGTGTTGACGGCCTGTTATTAATGGTCCTGTCAGGCCTCCTAATGAACTTTGTGCTTCATGTGGGAATGTGGGGTTTGCCCAAGAGCGCAGTCAAGAGCTTGTTTTCATTTATTTACTGTATTATGCAAGAAAGTTCTTACACTCTGAACCCAAGAAACTGCATTTCTGTGTTTTTCTCACGTCTCCACGTCCATGTAGTGCTACTGGGGTTTGAAACAGAACTGTTCCTTCAGGAAAATGCTTGCTGCACCCAGCGAGGGCAAATCATTTGTTATTTCAAGGCTCTTCCATCACCACTGACACCACAGCAAAGAATCTCAAACATTTCCTCAGACAAGCAGCTTAGTCAGAGTGAAGCTGCAGCGGAGCATCAGCACAGAGCATCAACCCAGAGCATCAGCCCAGAGCATCAACCCAGAGCATCAGCCCAGAGCATCAGCACAGAGCAACAGCACAGAGCACCAGCACAGAGCACCAGCACAGAGCATCAGCACAGAGCACCAGCACAGAGCATCAGCCCAGAGCATCAACCCAGAGCATCAGCCCAGAGCATCAACCCAGAGCATCAGCACAGAGCAACAGCACAGAGCACCAGCACAGAGCACCAGCACAGAGCATCAGCACAGAGCACCAGCACAGAGCATCAGCACAGAGCATCAACCCAGAGCATCAACCCAGAGCATCAGCCCAGAGCATCAACCCAGAGCATCAACCCAGAGCATCAGCCCAGAGCATCAACCCAGAGCATCAACCCAGAGCATCAGCCCAGAGCATCAGCCCAGAGCATCAACCCAGAGCATCAGCCCAGAGCATCAACCCAGAGCATCAACCCAGAGCATCAGCCCAGAGCATCAACCCAGAGCACCAGCACAGAGCATCAGCCCAGAGCATCAACCCAGAGCATCAGCCCAGAGCATCAGCACAGAGCATCAGCACAGAGCACCAGCACAGAGCATCAGCACAGAGCATCAGCCCAGAGCATCAACCCAGAGCATCAACCCAGAGCATCAGCACAGAGCATCAGCACAGAGCATCAGCACAGAGCATCGCCACTTCTCAAAGCCAGCTTCTGTTTGGTGACACGGAGAACATGGAGGTAAACACAAAGTTAATACACTGCCAGACCAGCCCCTCGCCCTGGAGATGGAACAAAACACCTTTGGGAAGGTGCTGTTTCCAGCCAAGCTGCTCCCCACAGAGGTGGCACCTATGGGAACAGGGTCCCCAGCACCAAACTACCACCTGTACTGCTTTAAGAAGTGCCTCTGTGGCATGTCACACTGTTAACATATCAGCTTTTCTGAGTCAAGCAAGCCCAACAGCTTCATGTTCAGGCAGTTGCCCCTGAGTCCCAGCAAGCAGCTGAGACCTGCAGCCCTGTTCACCCGGACCGTCCCTCGGAACCCAGCAGGGGCAGATGCTGGGACGACGTCCTCCCTAAACCAGCAAAAAAACCCCAACAATAAAACCACGTATGGAGTTGCCAGCTATTCCACTGCCTGCAGCAGCTTCGCCTCCCCACCAGCATCCCCGACCCATAGACAAGCTCCCCATGCTCCTCTGCCTGCTTGATGGGCTGCTGGGGAGTGAAAATGAGGGCAAAAGAGTCATCCTTGTCATCCAGACAAGGAACATGGGAATGTCACCAAAGGAAACTTGGGGTAATCCGTTAAGAAGGCTTTAGTTAGAAAGGGAATATTCAGGTGTTACCCAGCAGCACGGAGCCCCTACTCACACGCCTTTATCAAGCACAGCCAGAGGTTAACTCTGTTGGAAGGTTTAACCAGTGCCATTATGTGAAACAGAAATAAAACCTCTCGGAACCAGCTCTGCCTCAAGATCTCCTTTCCTTTCCCCATCAATGGAGAAGCCAGATGACCCATCAGACCCGCCACACGCCAGGGGGTGTGAAGCCCATCCACGTCCCCATGCACTGCTGGGGCGAGCGGGACAAGCCCATGGGTGCAGCAGCCAAATTACACGTTACAAACCCCAGCGAGCAGCTTGGCTCCGGTGGGCACCGCGATGGAGGGTGCTGAGCCCACAGCCCACGCCGGGCGCCAGGACAGCTTCCCCATATGCAAGTAAAAATAGGAAGACATAAATTAGGCACAACAGGCGTAGGAAGAGCCCGGCAGAGGAAACCCGACGGATCCCAGCAAGACGTGGAATATCTGCGCTCGTGAGGGAATGACCTTCAAAACTCATTCACCGCTCGCAGCCTGCGCCGTGACGGCTTTTCTCACTTGCCACCACATCATCCATTCCTCCTCGGTACACTTTAATTCTGCACAGACTATAAATACTTGCCTCATAGGGCAGGAATAGAAAACAAATATTTAAGTGAGGTAACCTTGCTTGTGAGGGTGCTCCATTGTACCTTGGGCCATGCACGCTCTACAGCAGCATTCACTGTTTACTGCGCTGAACATAAAAGAAGGCACTGAAATACGTGCTCAAGTAGTATTTTCTCTTAAAGAGAAAGAAAGACACACAAGATGACGACAGCTCCTTGGAAAATTATCTTAAGGACAGAAAATCCAGATTTTTCTTAACTGCATTGCCCACACTTTCCCTTCCAAATTACGGGTTTCTGGTTAATTTGTACTAAAAGCAGCCTCTGAGAGGTTAATGAGTTTTCCTCACGCAGAATAAGGCCGGTCGCCGTTACAGGTACCTACCGGGTCACACTTTACAGCCCAAGGGGAGGTGAAGGGGGACTTGCGGCTTTGGCCACCACCCCCCTCTCGCCCCCCGCCATCACTTGCCCAAATCATCGTATTTACCCATTTTGGGCTATTTAAGCAAAAAAGCCGGTCCCATCCAGCCCCCTCTTCCCCCCCCCCGTCCTGTCCCCCCCCCCCGCACCATCCGGTCACGGTTCCCAGGCACAAGTGCTTGGAGCGTGTCACCGCACCGGCGCGACCGCTCCGCAGCCGCGGGACAGGATGCAACGGGGGCCGCGGGGCTGGGGGGGCCACACGGGACGGGACCTGCTGCTGCCGGTGCCGCGCGAGTCGCCTTCACCCAAAACTCTGCCCTGGACCCTCCGCTGCCACGGGCCGGGCTGAAGGCAGCCGGTACCGGCGGCGGTACCCGCAGGGGCTGCAGCGCCGGGACCGGCCGGAGCCCGGGCGCTCCTCTCCGCCACCGAGGCCCCGTCACTGCCGCGGAGGCGGGGAGCGCGGTTTGCCGGGTTATAGGAATCCCACATCCCACGGTCCCTGCGCGCCGAGCCACGGTCCCCGGCAGCGAACGGCAGCGACCGGGCGGGAGGCGGCCCCGGGTCCCGGTCCTGCTCCCGATCCCGGTCGATGAGCCCCGTTCCCGCCGCTCTGCACCGTTACGGAGCCCAACCGCTCCTTAGAGCAGAGCCAGGCGCTACCGGGGGCGGCGGGGGCCGGGGAGCGCCCACCCCAGCTCAGGGCACCCCCGGTGCATCCCTGCCCGGGGGCACTTTACTTCGCACCGAAGTCCTCCTCCTCCTCCTCCTCCCCTCCATGCAGCCGGCTGAGGGGGGGAAGCACCGCGCCGGGGCTGCCCCCGCTCCGCTGCTCTCCGGGGAGGGCGGGCGGCTCCCCGCGCCATCCCCGCACTCCACCGCTCTGGGGGGGGCTCAGCCCCGGGGTTCCGCTCCCGCAACCACGCTCCGGTCCCTGGCGGAGCTGCGGGAGCGGGGGCTGCCTTTGTTCGCGGCGGCGGGGCAGGACCGGGCCCCCCACCGCCGCTCCCTTTGTCCGCCGGGGCCCCCCCCGGTGCGGGGCCGTCCCTCCCCGCGCCGCCGCTGACCTGGATGGTGCAGGTGTACTCGCTGTCGTCCAGCAGCCGCACGGTGCAGTTGTACTCGCGGTCCAGGTTCCTGCTGCTGCCACTCATCCACCTGCTCAGCATCTTCCCGAGCCGGGCGGCGGGCGCTGCCGCGGAGCCTCCGCTCACATCCCCGCTGCCGGCGCGGCGCGGTGCGGTGCGGAGCGGTGCGGAGCGGTGCGGAGCGGCGGGGCCCGCCCCCCCCACCCCCCGTACCCCGCGCCCGCCTCGGTCCGGCCCTGCCCTGTCCCCGCTGCGGGCCGAGCGGCGCGGAGCAGCGCGGAGCGGAGCGCAGTGCCCGTGCCCGGGCCGCGGCGCTCGGCGGGCGGGAGGAGGCAGGCCCGGGGGGGGCCAATCTCGGCGCCGCGGCCGTGACGGGCTCCGCCGCAAACCAATGCGGCACGGGCGGCGCGGCCCCGCCGCCTCCGCGGGCAGCCCCGAGCGGGAGGGAGGGGGCTTCGCTGGCGCGGAGGGGAGGGAGGGTGCGGGGGTGGGAGCGGAGCGGGGCTCCCCGGGGACACCCCGAGGGGCTCCGCTGCGGGAGGACCCCCCCCCCCCCGCACCCGCACCCTGCGCCCGCAGAGGGGCTGCCCCGCACCCGGGCCGGGGGGGGGGCAGCGGGGCTGGTGGGGGGCAGTGCCTCGGTCTCCCCCGCGACGCAGAGCTTGGAATTCCCACACAGGGGTCAGCTGCCAGCGGGCGGGTCCCCAGGGCACGAGCTTCTTTCTTAGTGCTCGTTCGCTCAGAAGGAAACTTTAAAATCCCTGGTTATTGGGTAAAATGGGCTCTAAAAGTGAGCCCACTGCTGGGATGCAGCTAGTGCTGCTCTGGAGACGTGGAACACCTGGTGGTGGTGCCAGCAGTGACCAGGGATGGATGGGAGCGCAGCCAGCAGGACTGCAGAGCTCTGCCCCTGGCCATGGGTGTCTCACTCCCATCTGTGGCCATCCCTGCCCCACTGAGGGGTTCAGCAGTGCTCCCACCACCACCCTGCTCCACGCACGCTGACAAATACCGGATCAGACACACACTGAGGTCCACGTTACCCTGCCTCATGTCTAACCGGTGGCACCACGGGCCCTCGCCCTGCTGTGCCCTCTTGGCTTTGCCTGGAGGCTCACGTTCATCCCTTCTGGCAGCCCCTGTCCTCCCTTCATGAGCCCCAGCCTCAGGCTCCAACTCTGCAGCTGACTCGTCCCTGTATTGTATCTGCTCCAATCTTGCTCATTCCCTGCTTCCCAGCCAGAAAGCCTGTTTACAAAGCCACATTCCTCTCCTTTCCCTGGGCAGCGCAGGCTCCCTTCCCACCAGTGCCCCCGTCTCAGGGGGCAGCATCCTCTCCTGCACCAGCAAACCTCTTCCCAGCTCCACTTTTCTGGACTCTCATACCCCTGACACACCATCCTCGCTATGGGGAGCCGCACCGTGGCGTGAGGGGCTGGGATCCTGGTGCTTTTCTTTGGGACCACACAATCCAGAGATTATCTCTGTGATGGGTAACAGGAGATGAGGCTTTCCCCCATCCCCAGTGGGCTGGATACTCTGGGTCTGCCCCTCAGGACACACCCCACAGCCACCCTGCTCTTGGAGGGACCGCAGAGGCTTGGTTATCTTGGTACAAAAGAAGCAATTAATCACAGTGTCCAATTAATGCTAAGGACTGAGTGGGAACAGGCTGTTGCAGGCAGTGGTGCTGCGGCAGTGGGGCAGGGATAGCGGGCGACATCCTGGAGAGGACGTTATTCCACTGGGAAAAATGGTGGCAGGGACTTGGCCTGTGTGGGCTGCCTGTGGGGAGCCTGGGTTGTGCAGCTCGCGGGAGGGTGGGCTGAGCCCGCACGTTGTTGGGAGGCGTGATGCAGAGCCCAGAACAACAACGGCGCTTTTCAAAAGAATGGGACCGGCTCCTGAACCATCTGGGCACTGTTACAAAGATGCTTGTATTCACTGAAGTAGCTGCGACTTCGCCACGGATCCCACTCAGCATAAATTGTTCATCTGCCTCACAGCTCCCTTCTGAACCAGCTGAACTGCTAGTGAAGAATGGGATCCTCGGCGCTGGCAGGTGCTGCTTTCATGGGGAACAGAGGCTCCGGAGCCAGCTGAGCGGCTTTAACCAAGAGCATTCATGGGCGGCTTTGTCAGGGAGCCCCTGCCCGTGCCATGCTCCGGTGTCCAGCAAGGGCTTTGCTGATGCTCCCGTTCTCAACACAGAAACTCCTCCTTTTACAGAGCGCCTTGGCAGGAGCCCCTTGACCGAGTCCATCTCCTCAGCTGCATCCTCAGAACAGGGAACGTCGCTGGAGCTGGAATCTGAGGGCATCTCTGCTTCTCTCTCAAGCTGCCTAAAAGGAAACCTAAAAGGTTTCCACTGAGCGTATCAAAGGCTGGGAGATGCCTTTATGAAACACTGTTCCCCAGCTCCCATTGCCAAGGACGCAGCTTTGACGAGTAATGTGCTTTTGTTTTCTTTTTAATAATGAACACAGCAAACCCCATCAATTCTCCCCATTTGGATTCTGTGCTACGGGCAGATTTCAGTTAAAAGATCCCAAGCACGGCTTTCCAAACGCACGTTTCAAGTGGACTCTTTGATGTATTTGTTTTCCAGCAGGTTAGGGGGTGTTTACTGAAAACCAAATACATCTGTAGTGAACAGCTAGTCACTGTCTTACTTTGCATTTACGTGGTGCAGTAATAGAAGGTGCACTGACAAAGTCAACGCTGCTCCAGCCTGGTGTGCCCAGGTGAGGTCTGGGAAGCACTCAGCTGTGTGAATATCCACTGTTGACAGGAGCAAAGGGGCAACAAGTGCCTTAAATTCAAAAGTAATGCTTTGCTTTCTGCCTCTCTCGGGTATTTCAGTGCACAGCCTTAAAGGACGACTGCTCAGCTTTGAGGTATGCCAGTGTTTGTAAGGAATAACTACTTGTTGTGCTCAAGATGACCAAAATATGCAGCTCTGCTGTATCTGGTGTTTCTTCTTTACATGCCTTCTGCATTTGCTTCATTGGGGGCCAGGAAATGAGGCTGTCAGTTCTGCTCTGCTTTTCAGCAGGTACCTGCGTCTGAAATGATAGAAAAGCAGCATTTCTTATCATCCGAGCTCCGGCACGAGCCCAGCACCATCCAGATGAGATGACAAAACGTGGCCCGAGCTCCCAGGGTTTGCCCGTCATGTAAATGGTCAATAGTACTGGCAGCGGGGTCTTACACTCCCAAATCAGCTGTAGCCAGTGCTGCTGTTCCCCCAGGTTGTCTGCGGTGGGAAGTGGGCATCGATTCAGCAGCTCTCAGGTGCTCACAGTTTTCTATACACTGATAAGAGATAGAAATCGAAGAGCAAATTCTCTATCATAGAATCATAGAGTAGTTGGGGTTGGAAAGGACCTTAAGATCATCCAGTTCCACCCCCCCTCCCATAATTACTGTTGCTCTTGAAAAGCTCTGGGGAAGACTTAGCCTGTTTTCAAATACCGGGATACCACAACCAGCACATCTGAGCTCCCTTCCTTTATTTGCTCTGCATTGGGAACAAATGCTTGTATATTCTTCACACCATGTTTTTCTACAACAATGAATGATTATAAACACTTTGGTAACCAGAGAGGGACCCATCACTGGCTTTAGGCCAGGATTTGAGCATGGCACGGTGCTTACAGACAGGAGGCTTTGCAGGGGATGCAGAGGAGGGAGTATTCCACCATCAGTTAATGTTTGTGGAGTGTGGAAGCCCTTCAGCTGCTGTTTGTACATCTTTCACTCTCAGCTGAACACCAGTGGCCATGGGAAACATTAGGTCCAGTGACTGAGTTACCTCCTCCAGCAAGATTAGGTCATAAATCCCAGTTCTTTCGTTAGCTGATATCCCACAGACACATCCCCTGCAGCGGTGGTGCTGGGCCTGGCTGGGAAGGGAGATGCCAAACCAACAAGAAACCTCTTGGCTCTTATTTCTGCCATGATTTCTCCCAGCACAGGGGGAAGGAGGGTAATGTGCTCCATACAAACCTTTCTGTGTGGCTTTGCTCCCTTTATTACTTCTATATACCCTCATGTTTTTTCTAGCAGCCCCATCTGATAAGAAGGGGCTGCGTCATCTCCCACCATGGTGCTGGAGGGTGTTTCACTGTGGGTCAGCTGCTGCAATGAGGATGAAGGAAGAAGGAGAAATGGGTCCGGTGTGCTGGGACCACCATCCCAGGCACAGCCCCAGCCTGGTTTGTGTTGGAAGGGACCTTAAAGCTCCTCCAGCTCCAACCCCTGCCACGGGCAGGGACCCCTTCCACTAGAGCAGCTTGCTCCAAGCCCCTGTGTCCAACCTGCCCTTGAGCACTGCCAGGGATGGGGCAGCCACAGCTTCTCTGGGCACCCTGTGCCAGCGCCTCAGCACCCTCACAGCTTCTTCCTCATCTCTCATCTAAACCTCCCCTGTAATAAAGAACTATATTAAAACATCTCGGCACCAAAGAAATCTCAACAGAAAAGCACGGAGCGTGACTCTTCAGGTCTGCGATTCGCAGGGAGCTGCTGCTTTGACTCCTTCCCTGCTGCAGAGCTCATCATAAGCACGTCAGGAAACGCTCTGCTCCAGGTTGGAGGCTCTCTGCTGCTGCCTGGCTAGAAGGGGCACGCAGGGGTTTCTCCTCTTTCTGAGTCACTGCTTTGGCAGACATTTACATCTCCAGTCCTTAACAGTGCAAATACAACTTCCAGTCTCCTTGGGTACTCGCAGAGGTAACGCTGAAAAGCGCTCTCGGCAGTTTTTTGCTAGCAAGATATGCTCTGGTTTATATTTAGGGAATACAAATAGGGAATAGTGCTGAATGCAGCCCAGCAATCCGTCTAAAATACTCCTGTAACTCTATTTACAGACTGCTCCTGCCAATGTTGTATCAGGCAGAGGGAAGGGTTTCTCTGTGCCTGTGTCTGGGGGCTCTACCATGAACCGGGGGATCCGTACGAACGTGGTACCGGGGTCACCAACACCCCCAGGGCAGTTTTGCCACGACCCGCCACTGCAATCCCACAGCTTGGGATTTCTTCTACGGCTCTCGAGATATTTAGTGGTATTTTTCTGGGAACCCCAGTTCTTGCTCCTGTACCTGACGGTAACCAGCGTCTGTCAGACTAAAACAACCCCTCGCTCCTGGCGGCAAAAGAAGGCTTGAACACGTGAGGCACATGGACCAGAGGGTGCTCAGCAGGGCCAGAAATCAGACAGCAGGAAAAGCAGCCCTGGAAGGGGCTCCTTCTATCTCAGGCTCCTGATTTTCAGGCATGAGGTCTTGGAGCTGCTAATGCTGCCCCTGGTGCCCAGCATCACAGCAGACTCTTCTCCCTTTGTAAGCACCTTCATGGCCTCGGTGTGCAGAGGGCTCCTGCTCCGGCAGCCCCAGCTCCGCAGATGAATGTGGAATGACAATGAGAGCCGCCTGCCCCAGCGCACCCCCAGCCACGGAGCCGTCCACCCGCCCTCAGCCAGGCGAGACACAGCACAAAGCCAACAGCAGGAGAATCCAGCGCTCCAGTCGCGTCTTTCCGAAGGCAGGAGGAATGGAGAAGCTCCATAACTGAAACACGGCACGGATCTGAGAGACCTGAAACCAGTGTTTGCCAAGGGGAGAGCAGAGAATGCTCCTCAGCATCAAGCATCTTCCTAAAACGAGCGGCTCTTGTGCACCGTGTAAAGAAGATGCCTTTGCACAGAGTGTTCCAGGCAATGGGCATCGCTTTCCATAACTCGCTTTTATTTTTCTCTTAAATATGTTTAAAATCACTTTTTTCACAGTATTTCTTGTAGGAGCCCCTTGTCTGAAGGAAATGGCTCCTGGGGTGCCTCTGCACCTCAACATTGAACAGCCCAGGTCGAGGATTTACTGCTTATTATCTTCATCTCATACACAGCACAGCACTGCACAGCACAGCATGGCACTGCACTGCACAGCGCTGCACAGAACACACTGCCCAGAACAGCATTGTACAGCACAGCATGGCACTGCACAGCACTGCCCAGAACAGCATTGTACAGCACAGCATGGCACTGCACAGCACTGCACAGCACTGCCCAGAACAGCATTGTACAGCACAGCATGGCACTGCACAGCACTGCACAGAACAGCATTGTACAGCACAGCATGGCACTGCACTGCACAGCACTGCACAGAACAGCATTGTACAGCACAGCATGGCACTGCACTGCACAGAACAGCACTGCACGGAACAGCATTGTACAGCACAGCATGGCACTGCACTGCACAGAACAGCACTGCACAGAACAGCATTGTACAGCACAGCATGGCACTGCACAGCACTGCCCAGAACAGCATTGTACAGCACAGCATGGCACTGCACAGCACTGCCCAGAACAGCATTGTACAGCACAGCATGGCACTGCACAGCACTGCACAGCACTGCCCAGAACACCATTGTACAGCACAGCATGGCACTGCACAGCACTGCACAGAACAGCATTGTACAGCACAGCATGGCACTGCACTGCACAGAACAGCACTGCACGGAACAGCATTGTACAGCACAGCATGGCACTGCACTGCACAGAACAGCACTGCACAGAACAGCATTGTACAGCACAGCATGGCACTGCACAGCACTGCCCAGAACAGCATTGTACAGCACAGCATGGCACTGCACAGCACTGCCCAGAACAGCATTGTACAGCACAGCATGGCACTGCACAGCACTGCACAGAACAGCATTGTACAGCACAGCATGGCACTGCACAGAACAGCACTGCACAGAACAGCATTGTACAGCACAACATGGCACTGCACTGCACAGAACAGCACTGCACAGAACAGCACAGCACTGCACTGCACTGCACAGCACTGCATCCCGAGGCGCTGGCCAGGGACTGGGAGGCAGTTTTCTCCATCACATAATGGTAGCAAATGCAGGATCTCTGCTGGTAAAGCACAGGTGAGCCAGAGCCTGGTGGGGCAGACACCGAGAGCGGCTGAGGCCCGGGGTGCTCTGAAACGCTCCCTCACCCAAGCAGAGCATGTTTTAACACGGCTGAGAAGCAAATTGGACATGGGAGGGCAGGGCCCCCCCGGCTGCACACGTGCTGAGGCTGCTCCTGCGGGAGCACAGCGGGCAGCGGCCAGGGAGCTCCCTGGCAGGCAAAGCCAAGAGCAGGAAGAGCAGGGCAGGGAATTTGCCCTTGGAAAATTCAATTATCCGGTGTTCAGAGCAGCCCTGGAAATCCGCCCTCAGTTTGGTGCTGGAGCGCTCAAGAGATGTGCAGACAGCACAGAAGAGAATGAGTAAAATCCCTGAGAGGCTGCAAAAATACCCTCCGAGCTCCATCTGTTTAACGGGTACTGAGAGCTGGCTTTATTAAAGTACGCAACTATCTTTGCGGAAAAGAAAACACGATGGTTAAAGGTTCTTTTCTTCAAAAAAGGGAGGCAGAGATGGTGCCGGCAGCTGGGAATCAAAGCAGAGAGGCTGAGACGAGCAATGAAGCAGACGGGGCTCACACCAGCCTTGGGAGCTGGGCTCAATGGCTCCCCACACATACCCCGTTTCTGCAGAACCTGTCTTACGGGGAGGCAGGTTCCTGCACACCACAGCCCTGAGTTGGGTCTCCTCTGCTTATTCCCACTGGTCCTGGGCCTGCAGCTGCTTTGGACCCTGAAAACCAGACTTCTAAAAGCTGTTCTTCAAAAAGAAGATGAAAGAAAGAGGAGGTAAAAAAGGAGATAAAGGCTTTGAAAGCAAACAGCAATTAACCTTCCTGTTCTGAACATCCAGCTTCCTGGAGCTCAGGCACACGGCACCGGCGTGGCCCCCCCCGCAGGATGCAGTGCCGGCTCAGCACCACGCACGGCACTGCTCGGCTTCCACACTGTGCTGGGACCACGGGCGCTGATGGTGGGTACCGGGGCAGGGAGCGATGTCACCACTGTACCCACAGTGACACTGCGAATGGGGCACGGGGATCCATGCCCAGGCTCCATTAAGCTCTTTGATGGAGCCTCTTTGGCACTGGTCTGGGCACTGCCATGGCCACGGATGGCTGGTGGGGATGGGAGGAGCAACCCAGCACAAACTGGATGGAGATCCCCCCAGCCCGAGTGTGCAGCGCTGTGGGGCACAGTGTGTCAGGACAGGAGGCACGCGTGCGCTGGAGGAGCTATGCTCAGGTTTGAGCAGGACCCTGCTGGGCTGCTTTCTCCTGCCTGGAAGCACATACAAGTCCTCCCTCTCCCACCCCTCCTGTAGCATCTCTTCCGGGGGGTGAACCAGCCTTCTTGCGGATGTGATGCCCATGTGCATCTCCCAGCAGAACAGGAAGATGGCATTACACAGTGCTGCAGTTTATTAGTCAGCTGAAATGACCGTGTTACACCCCTGCATAACAAATCCACCACTGTGCCACTGAGGAAACCCTACACAACAAAAAGCAGCATCAGATGCACTTCAGCAGGGGACACCGGCACAGAGCAGAAACCATCACTGTGTCTGCAGCCGTGGCAAAATGGTCCCAGAGCAAAGATCTATGGTCAAATGATCCAGGGGCACTGGGCGGCGATGAGGGGACTTGGCACAACCAGCACAGGACGGCATGGCCACAAGGAGCAGAGCAGAGCCTCGCAGGGCTCTTCCCTTTGGCACAGCAGCAATGACCAGGGTGGCCTCTTGCTCTCTCCAACACACGAGCAGCTCTGAGAAGCTGCAATTTGCACCTACCAAGCACTCAGCAAAGATACAGCCCACTGGAGAGAACCGTGCCAGCGCTGCCTGGTGAATGAGGCGAGGTGGCAGAGCCTGACCGTTAGCAAGGGCTGGTGCAACACAAAGGGAGCTGGGAGACCAAGCGAGACAAAGAGCAGAAGGTGAAGAATTCCCAGCCCGTGTTGTGAGCGCGGGCAGGGATGGGGCTCTGGAGGCGGGGTGATGTTTGATGGGAACAGTGCGATGCGAGCGCTATCTCGGAGCATCAGTGGTGGGAGCCCGATCTCAGTGTCACTCCCCAGGCTGGCGCCTGAGCATGGTGTGTGTCCCGGTTCCCACCATCCCATGCTGGGCACAGGCAGACCTGAAACCAGATTCGCTCTGCCCAGCAGGAGCAGGGGTACAGGCTGCACGCTCCCAGACCGAGACACTCGCAACACCTGGAAGAGGTGTCAGCATCCTGCAGGAGTGGGAACACTCATAAATATGGAGTGGAAAAGAGTTCAGTCAATAGGAGAAGCTGCTCTGCTGGCAGAGCCCATTGCCATGGTACCTGTCAGCAGCTCGCAGTGTTTCACACGTCCTATGCTCTGAAAAGGATCTTTTTTAAGCAGCAGCATTTTAAATCTGAGCAACGCAGATAGAAGTATCTTGCCACCCCACCTTGGCACCCACAAACCCAGTGAACTCAGTGTGTGGTTGGTGAATTGTATTAACTCAGTGTGTTCCAGGATATAAAGCCCTGGAAGTGCTGACTGGCTGAACCTCACAAAGTCCTGCTGGTATTTTATCACATTACAGATTACTTCAATAGCAAATGGATCCTCTTGACTTGGAGATTTGCAATAGCAGCAGAATGAGGTTTTTACTCTGGGAATGTGAGTTTCATCATCAGAAAGGTATTTCATAGAACCACAGAATCCCAGACTGGTTTGGGCTGGAAGGGATCTTAAAGCTCACCCAGTTCCACCCCCCTGCCAAGGGCAGGGGCACCTTCCACTGGAGCAGTTACTCATTTCACATGGTGCTTATGCACCCACCACACTTCCCTCTGCCCTGGGACGATCCTGCCCTTTCCTATGAGCTTACGATCAGGCCTCTTATAGTTTCCATCAGTTTCTGACCCCTTCTCCCTGTTACAGCTTTGGCCGAGGCTGCCCCTGGAAGCCTGGAGCCGGAGGAGCAGGATCCAGCCCTCTCCACTGAGCTGGGATCCAGGAAGCTCTGCACACAGAAGACCACAGCCCCTCCAGCCCCGGCATCCTTAAAGGCAGCCGAGTGCCGATGGAAAAGCCGGGGTTCCCATGGGAACGGGAAGTGCTGACATTTCTGAAGTGAAGCAGCAAAGTACGAGCTCAGCAGGACGCGGTGGCCACGGACCTGCGGGCGCACGTCCTGCCTCTGCCCCCTCCGTGCTCACACGGGAGACGCTTCCGAAGGGTCCAGGTTGAGCCTGGCTCCCAGCCACAGGCGAAACCGTTTCTGTTTGTCTGGTCTGGGGGTTAACCCAGGCCAACTGCCCGAAAGGGTCATCTTTATACAGGGGTCTGCGGAGCAGCCTTTACCTGTAACCACAGCAAGGGAGACAAAGCGCCCACATGAAGTCACACGGGGGCATTTCTCTTTCATGTGAAATGATGCAGATAAATAAGGCAAATCGAGCCACCATATTGCTGGAGCTGAGTTACTTCTTACAGCAGCATAAAACGCACTTGCTGCTCGGCAGTTACATGCCCTGGAGTTGCAGATAGGAAGATCTTGAGCTCAGGGATGTTTCTCTTTCTGCCAGATCAAAGTGACATTAGAAGTGATGGTGACTCAAGGGAGGTGCTGACGTTGGACACCCATGTCTCCAGCAAAAGGGCACAGTGCTGCCCCAAACACACCGGTCCTTCATGGACGGGAAGGGGTGCTGCAACCACAGCTCTTTCCTACAGCACAAACAGCTTCAACATTAAAACCGGTGATGTTTTCTGCAAAGTGAAGAGGTCGAGCGGATGAAGAGTCAGTTGTTAACTTCGGCTCACTCTAATCCCGAGCCATGGAAAGGAGATATGGAGGCACAGAGGATGCATCTAGCCAAGGAGAAGAGGGGGGGCGAGTCCCTGGGAAGCAGCCTGAAAATGAGAAACAAAATGGAATTACCAAATGTTTCTGATAGAGTGGATAAAAATAGCAAATGATTAATGTCATCATTTAGGAATCTCAGAAAGTGCCAGCGCTTGTGATCAGGAGCCGATGTGAGAGCGAAGCTGTGCTGCTGCCAGCTGGAGGCTTGGCTACCTGCAGGACAGGAAGGCTCCACTGCTAACAGCCACCCTCCCCATTCAAAGCTCCGAACGTCAGAGTCACAGTACAAAGTCAAAGCAAAGACTCCTCTCTGGAGCCAGGGGGTCCTTTGTGTCCCCAGGCTTTTCACATCCCCCAGCACATGGCACTGACTCCTGCTCACCTCACCCAGGGACCCTGGAGGCCTCTGTCCTCTCAGATACATCAGTTGGTATAAACGGGCCTGAACAGGTCCCTCTGGGAGCAGAGGGAGGGTGAGGAGCAGAGCCCAGCTAAGCCCTTCCCACGCTCCTCCTGGTCCCCAGGAGAGACCCTGGCCCTGGAGCTCATCCCTTCTTTCTGTGGAGCCAAAATGTCACCTGCAGAGTGCAGCAGCCGCCCGCAGCCCGGGGCACACCCCCCGTTACAAGTGTGCTCCCCGATGCTGCCCTGAAAACACTAACATGTTTAGGGGCTTGTTCTCACAAATCGCTCAGGGCATTTCCACCCCTCTTCCCTGGCACCTGGGCTGGGGTTGAAGATGCCCCATCACGATATTGCCTTTGTGGAAGGCAGAACCACAGTACTGAAGAAGTGGATGCAGAGGGAGTGGTTTCCCAAGCAACAGTAACCAGGTGAGAGCGTGACCCTGCCTCCGCCTCCTCCTCCTATTTTCCTCCTCCTTTTTCTTCCTTCTCCTTCGCCTTCTCCTCTCCTCCTGCTTCTTCTGCTCCTCCTTTTCCTGCTGCTCCTCCTCCAGACGGTGGGGATGCAAATTACTCATCCACTCACCAGCCCGTGGGTGGCATTTGACAGCTCGCTGCTGTCACACAGGTCAGCGCACCTCTAATTATAACAGGGGCGCTTACAGCACCGGTGCATTATTGAGCCCCGGGGTGAGGCAGGCGGCTCTGGGCAGGCACGCTCCCGGCTGCTGCAGAGCCTGGTTCCTAACGCAGCTCATGCCTTGCTCCCCCCCTCCTCCCAGAGCCTGCTTCCCCCAGTCTGACTTTGAGGCTGCTGAATGGCAGCAGTAAGTTTATTGACGCTGTGTGCAGCTACTCCTCAAACACACATCGGAGGTGGGTGTGGGCATCCCCTGCCTCCTGCATCCATGCTCTCCACAAGGGCCCTTGGTGGGTGCATCCCTGCTCCCGATGAACCCCACAACCAGCGCAGGGGCTCTGCAGACCAAGCTCCTTATGACCACCTTAAAAAGCACCTTCGGCACAGCAGCCTCTTCCCCAGGAGGGACTGAGCAGGAAAGACTTCCCAGGTGAGGAGCACCCAGCTGGACACTGCAGCATTTGCATCGATGCAGTAGGACTGAGTCATGGGCTGGGCAGCATCCCTCAGCTGGAGACACTGACTCATCACTCACACATCCTGGCCATCCACGAGAGGCTGCTGACCCATCTCTCCCTAAGGAGAGGGAGCAAGCAGGGCAGGAAATGCTGCACTTCAGTGTTTCAGGGGGTTCAGCACAACAAACAAGAGTAAGGGTAAAGCCCCCCCTGCCCATTGCAGATCCATCACTGGGAGCAGTTAATGAATCCCAGAGCAAGGAGCTATGGTACAGTTTGAGACAATGTGGAGATAACACTCACTGCTGGCCATGACTGAGATGGTCCATGCAGAGGGATTCGTGCTGGCAGAGGCACGGAGCAGCATCCCTGCCTCCTTGGATCCACCCCACATCCTCCTCACATCCATCAACTCTCCCACCTGCAGCAAAGCAACTTGTTGCCACCTTCAGGAAGAATTAGTGCCAGTCCTACCACTGAGACACTATCAGCTGAGGTAGTTCCCATCCCACTCCCCCGTGTTGCAGAGACAGGAGGACGGGAGACATCCTGCAGTTCCTGCAGTGCTGCTCAGTTTGCTTTGGCTGCAGGCACCTGCCTGGAGCACCACATCCCTGGGGTGACCAAAGGAAACGGTTGTCATGGACTTGCTCTCGTTTGCTTGTGCTGGAGGAGGATGAGTTGTTCTGTCTCCATTTTTGGATGCCAACCTCAGTCCTGGTCCGGGCTGGCAGTGAGTGATGGATGCCCTGCAGAGAGCATTCCTGGAGGGAAGTCCCTTGGCTGCTTCACTGGGCCACTCTCATTAAACTAGAGTGGTCTTATCTGTTTGACTGGCTCAGGCTGTAATCTGGTTTTATTCCCAGAAGGATACAGGGAGCTGTTTTCTGCCTTTGCTTTCATGGCTCAGAGGAAGTTTCCAATCTGGAGTTAGACAAGCAAATCCACCCCTCCTTCAGCATGTGGACATGTTGAAGGAAGACAATCTGCTCTTACCAAGGATGGCTTTCCAGTGACAGGACTAGGAAGACATGCTGACAGACTGCTGTCACTGATGGGTTTGCTCCACAACTGCTTCTCTGGGGACTGAAGATGAAGGAAGCTGTAGGAGATGGGGCAGTGTTGGAGCAGCTTTTTGTTTTGAGCCAAATTCTGACCTGCACTGCCCTGGGCAGCCGTGGTGCAGCCCCACAGGAGCCTGTGGGCATGGTTTCCTCATCCGAACTCTGGGGCGAACCCAGCTCCACACCCTGATTCTTCCCATTTCAGATCACGTTTGCCTCAGTGTCACCCACCAGGCACCAGGGGAAGGGGGAAGCAGCTCCTCTGTATTCCTGAGGCTGCATCAGCTTACAACGGCAGTGCCTCAGTGGGGTCCCACATACGGTCTCAGCCCGTAACACGCCGCTGCGATAGCATGAGCACAGTGAAAATGAGAGCAGTCCTTTCAGCTGAGAGGTCAGTTTGCTGCAGCAGATACAAGTGGGACTGAGCAAATGAGATCCAGGCTAGGGATCGGAGCAGTCCTGTGTGGGAACCAGGTACAGGACAAAGCAGCACAGGCTGGCTCAGCAGCACACACGCAGCACAGCACACACTGAATAACTTCGCCTTAGTGGAGATCTCTTCCATCTCCCCTTTCCGTCCAAACTCCAGCCACCATGAAGCTGATTCCTTTCCTTAGGAACCACCTTGCAGCTGTTAGAGTAAGTCCCGGCTGTAACAGCTCCTCTTCCCACCCGCACTGACCAGCAGCAGCAAGCAGTGGGTGACACACGGAGCCTGCCCGAGCGCGTGACTTGTGCAGTTAGAATGAGTGAAAAGAGCTCATGGTCCAGTGCAGCCTAACTCAGAAAACGCTTGTTAAGGGGTGTTTGGTGATGATTTCTGTGACGTACCCGTTTGCCCACATGTGCAGCTCGCTGACAGACCACAAAAGCATCTTCAGCATCAATATGGTCCCTTAGGGAAGGGAGCATCCCGCTTCTTTAAACTGCATAATCCCACCGTGAGCTGGCCACCTGGGAGCGCAGAGGTGGAGCACACACCTCAGTGGCCATGCTCAGCAGCGGTGTGAGGTTGTCCTGCTCGCTGGTGCCAAAACTCAGACGGGATGGTCACAAGGGACCACCAGCGGGGTCCGGCCTGTGTACAGGAAATGAGGAGTTCAGACAGTGCATGGGTGCACATCACGTCACTCACAGAAGCTGACTCTAGTTCTGACTTCAGCCCCTTGAACAACTGTATGAATATCTTATAACAAGGCAAAACTACCTGCTCTTCATAGTCCTCCACACAAAAGAGGCCACGAAGCTCAAAGGGGGCTGTAAATCAATCCCTCCCTTAACACCAAACATTCTGCTCCTCACGGTTCCAATCCAACAAACTGTGCTATTTTAGTGCACTTTTAAAGTGTGTCATCTGCATTCTAACCACTGACCTTTCCCTAACACCCTTCAGGCATCCAACAAATAGGTTACATCTGTTCCTGCAGAAGCACGACAAGATGTGGAGGCCAACGTCTCCCGGGGTTTGGAGCAAAGCAGCCTTATCCTCCTGCGTTCCCATAACCCAGAAGGCACGGGTGGGAGCACCCAGGGGCTGTGAGCATCATAGGGGTCCCCACAGTGTTCCAGGCTGCACCTCACACCCCTGTACATCCCCAAGATGATCCTTTGCTGAACGCCCCATCCCAGAGCACAGGCACAGTTCTGCCTATTTGCTGTTTACTGGTCAGTGATTTGGTTTTCATCGTCAGGGCTCAGCTGTCTCTCACCCTCCGGCATCACCTTATACCCACAAAGTGAAACGTCCGAGAAGGTGGCAGTTGAGTGAAAACCACACAGCTGACCTGGTGAGCTGGACACCCCCCTGATGACCCACGAGAGGGCTGTAGTGACCCCCAGCTTCCCAGGCCTCTGCAAGCTGCTTTGTTGAACTTCCGCAAGGAGAAAAACCTTTCTTCGTCCAGGTTCCTGGTTAAAAGCCCCTTAAAAGCTGCCTCCTGTGACAGGAGATGTAACTGAACCCTGACGTGTCACAGTTCATCACGCACTTTGATGGCTGGAAGTGCGCGTGGCCAGGAGAAAACCTGAGATGCTCCTTCTCTTGTGGGGCTTTCCAAAAGAAAGCTCTTTGTAAAGGCTTCCGAGGAGTTTCCCCACTTTTATGGGGTTATCGGGTTTGACACGGAGCACAGCAACAAAGCACCCCGATGGCTTCTCAGGGGCTAACCCCTGCTGCTGAAGAAGATGGCTTGCACCACTGGGTCTCATCCTGCCCAAAGTGGCTGACATCAGAGAAGGATACAGGGGACATCAGCATCTTCCCCATGGCCCAGGACAAGACTGTGAGGCGCTGGCACAGGGTGCCCAGAGAAGCTGTGGCTGCCCCATCCCTGGCAGTGCTCAAGGGCAGGTTGGACACAGGGGCTTGGAGCAAGCTGCTCCAGTGGAAGGGGTCCCTGTCCATAAGAATCCAACCCCTATTAATACAGCACAGAAAGATGCTGGAGGCCAGATGACAGGCAGCATCCCAGCGGAGAACTGCAATCCCCAGGCACAGTCCCCAGGCTGAATGCCACATTCAGAGCTGCCTCTTCTCCCCCCTCCCAGAGGCCTTCACGCCCTCAATGGGATGCAGTAATTAAGCTGACATGGAAGAACACAACCATTCTTCAAAGGGCTGGCAGATTGGTTGGGGATTTCTCCTGCAGTTGCACAGCTGCACTTCGGGGGGTGTGAGTATTGGAAAGGATGCTAAAGGAAGCAAGAAGAAACAGGCGAAGAGCAGAAAGTGAGGAAGAACAGAGGAGTGTGATAGACAGGAACAACAGAAAGGAAAATCTCTTCTCCTTGCTCAAAGTGATGCTGGGGAAGTCAGGAATGACAGGGCACAGCTGGCTCTGCCACGGAGCTGATGCAGATGTTCCAACAGAACGTAGCTGGCATGAGATTGAGTTGTGCTGGTCTGCAAGTCTGAAGCCCCCGCAAGTGCTGGGTCAAGGGCTGGGATCTGCAGGTCTCACAAGCTGTCCTCCTTAGCACCTTGCTTGCAAAAGAAATGAGGGACATGTGGCACTCCCAGCTCCTGCTCTGAGACTTGCAATGGAGATGCCCCTGTCTGAGCAGCCAGCTCCTGCTTAACAGCTCAGATGAATGATACAGCCACAGAGGCAGGAATCACTCAGGAGATGCCCTATCTAAAAGCAGGATTGCAATGGATGAAAGATATCCTGTTAGAAGCAGCTTGGTTTTGTGGGTGAGCAGGGGCCTTGCCCTGGGCTCAGACACTGTCAAGGGAAGCCCTGGTTTGATTTGGTGATAGCCCCTGACCACTTAAAACCTTCCCCCTTCGTGACAGACACAGAAATCACAAACATTCCTAGGGGCAGTGGGATACCTCACGTATAGAACACTCTATATGAGCAGTATAGATACTGCTATCAGGATATACAGATCCCAAGCTTAGAGGGAAGGCACAGACAGACACACAGCAAGTGGCTCTGCTGGGGTAGAGACAGGAAGGGACCAAAACCTGAACTGCTGTGCAATGATGGTTTGCAGGGGAGCACACACACATTCAGAAGCCATTCGTCCTTATTTATGAAGAGCCAGGGTCTGTCCTGCTCTCAGTGCACCATTGTCACTGAGCTTACCAGAAGCTGCTGCCTGACAGCAGTGCTAGGCAAGCACCACAAGAGGAAAACATCCCTTTCGGCAGCTCGGTGTGGGTGCAGGACTCATTCAATTCACACTTATCCAAACGTGTTTGTGACCAGGGTCTGGCTTCAGTTTAATCCATAACAAATGAAAAACATGGAGAGGAAAACCTCCTCTGAGGTAAGGAGCAACACAGAGATAAGTCTGATTAGGAAGACAACTATTAATAGCAATTATGCTTTAATTACTGTGCCTAATCTTTTTGAACCAGCAGTTTCTAACATGTCCTCTACCAGACAAAGACCTTAACCCTTGTGATTCTGTGCTCAGTGAGATGTAGAAGGGAAATGAGCGGATCTCCTTCCAGCAGATACCCTAGCAGGTAGGTACAAAACAGCCTTAGGAATATTTGCATAAGCTGCGTATGAGACAGCCTCAAAGAAAGGCTGGAGCTGCTCCTTATGGATACAGCGCTGCATGTGAGTGTAAACTGTCTTAACGCATCTCTTTGTCTCGAGGGCTGTTTCTCCAGGGCTAGGCTACTGTGCCCCCAGGCTGCTGCCACAAAATTCCAGGCACAAAAAAGGCACTGAAAAGGACATGAAACAGTCTAGACAGAGGGGAACATTGCAGTGCTGCTGGAAGGAAACACGGACTCTGGCTCGGATCCATGGCTCAGACAGCATCTGATGTTTTACTGCCTGGCTCGCAGCAGGAGTCTGGATCCAAGGAACACGTCCAGCTCCTCCGCATGCTGACCCTCACCAGTGGCAACGTGGTGGATGGGCAGAGCCCCCTGAAGTGCCTCCCTTCCCCTTGGTCTCAACCAGCACAAACTGGCCAAGAGGTCAACCCCAGTGCCAGGATCCCTGGGCTCACGTCAGGTATCCTCACCGATGGTTGCACCTGGTGATTGTGAAGCTGAAAACTTCAGTAAAAAGCTTTATGAAAAGTTTGTAAGGTTGGTAATGTGAAGGTGAGGATGAGCTGCTCAGATGAACACAACTTCACCGTGACCACAACAAATGCATGTCAAAGGACCCACTGAGAATCACATTTTCCAGCACAGTCTCATACACTCGACACCCCTTTGTGGTACCTCTTCCTACCTGTGGTACCTCTTCCTGCTTGTGGTACCTCTTCCTGCGGTGTCCTATTCCCCAACTGTCTTTGGCATAAATACTTTTAAAAGTAAGCTTCAATAGTGTCAACTCTGGAAAAATATTGAAGCATATAAAAGCCAAGTAGAGAAAAAGATACATTCCAAAGCACTTTCCGATCTTGTAAGGCTGCATCCTGTGTTAATGCGACAGGATAGGACCTGGGGGGAGCTGACTTCTTTCTCCTCCATAGAAAACTGTTGAAGAAGTTGATTGATTGTCTAATCTAAAAATGAATCCTTTTGTACATCTGAATGAAGAGTGCTACCAAGCACCATGGCACAACTGACCTTTGCAGTGAAATCACCCACAAATCTAACGCACACAGACAGATTAGTCAGGGTGTCTCAGAACTTCCACCAATAACCTCAGTGTCTGGCCCAGATTAAAGAGAGGCCCCGAGAGCAAACCTTGCACAAAGACACTGGGAGATAACGCAGTGGAATGGCCAGAACAGAAACCTTGCAGGGGTGAGGAGACAAACGAGCTCCTCCGCAAGCACGGGGCATGCATGGCAAGATCAGAGCCAGCCCAGCCTCTGCTCCAGGGCTCTCTGCAACCTAATCCAGCCTTCAAGTGAAATTCATTCAGGAACGGGCTGGTGAAGAGGAAGGATTCCCACTGCTCCACACTCGGCAGGCGGACTGTAAGGTCTAGGGCAGAGCCGGGATGGAGCTGTGGGTCTCCAGTGTGGGATGTGCCCATGGCCCAGTCCTGGCTCAGGATCCCAAGTCCCAGCAGAGTGGATTGTAGAGAAGCTCAGAGGAAGGAGCCAGGCTCAAAAAGGACTGAGAGGTACGTGTCAGGTACAGTGCCACTTACACACAAACACCATAGACTCAGAATGATTCCAGAATTCTATGAATTCCAAAATGAAGCTCCAAGTCCTTCTGATGTCAGGACCCCAGAGCTGGGCACGGGACTGCAGGGGGGTCTCACCAGAGCCCTCAGGAAGCAGCTGAGTGTCTCTTTGGGGAGACAGAACAGTAATTCAGTGAACAGCAGAACTAAGCCACCCAATTTCCATCTGTGTCCTGCCCCTGCATACGCCTCCTGATGGGTCTCCAGTCCTTCCCTTGCCCTTCAGTGCTACAATCACCCTGTGCCGGCCCGGCAGGCACCGCTTCCTGGGCACACAGGCTTTGCAGACCTGACACTGCTGCCACGAGTGGGCACGTGGCACAAGAGCTCGGGGGGGTCTTGCAGACAGGCAATGGTGTGGCTGCAGAGCTCCAGTGCATGGAAGAACCGGGCTCTGAATGTAGATCACTGGAACAGTCCTGAGGAGCGGGCGCTGGAGGCTGCACAAAGCCACTTGAGGCTGACCTTTCTCAAGAGGTCCCCAGCAATAATTGCTCCTCTCTGGCCGCCTGCTGTCATCTCCTCCCTTCATCCCCAGCAGGCTCTTGCCCTCAGTGCCTGCTCTCCAGCTGCAGCCATGCTCAGCACCACTCAGGACTCGATTCATCATCCCAACCCCGTGCGTGGAACCTGCTGCACCTCTCCGTGCGTCTGAGCACTGCGACGCTATTACATCAATGGGGCTTATTATTAAACCCCAGTCACTCTGAAGTAAGTGAATTATCCAGGTTTCAGTTGAACCAATTAACTGATATAACACGAGTCCTGCCTCCTTCAATGAAGAGCAGCATCTTGCTTCCTGCTCATGGCTCACCGTGAAAGCGATTCTTTTAAACACTTTAATCTAATTAATTTTGAGACTGAGAGTGTTGGAGGAGCTCAGGTGATGACAAGAGGGTGTTGCTGTGTGTGGTGCTAACCAAGAACACTCCCAAGGGTTGTGAGGATGGGGGGGGGGGGGCATGAAAAACAAGCTGGTGTGTTCTTCTTAGGACACAGCAGTTTAAGGCTAGGGAGGTCTTGCTGTTCTTCTAAAATACGATGGAAAGGTAAAGCAATGGAAGAAGCATTTTCAGACTGCTTTGGCCGTGGGCCTCCTCCAGAGAGAAAAGCTAGAAAAGCTAAAAGCACCTTTTGGGGTGTATGTGATCGAGCCTACAGAACACCAGCTACAACAGGGAAGTCAAGGGTGCACGGACTGACCCCAGACCTTCCCAATCCCAAACGCTTTGCCATGGAAACACAGGGTTCCCTCAAGCTGTCGAACAGTCCCTCCAAAGGCTTCCCTGCTCTGCTGTGATGCAGCTGGAAAGGAGTGTCCTGACATCAGGTGTTTTGCACAGATAAGTATTTCAGACTGGAACTGGAACGTGCCCAGCGTGGAGCTGGATGCTGCAGAGCTCTGCAGGAGCAGGTAGCAGCATCCCTGGGAGTCTAACGTGAATCATCCCCATGGCAATGACCTTGCAAGCATTTGTTACAGGAAATTACAGGAGCACAGGCCTTGATGAGTTCACTGTGAACTGAATAGCCACTCTAGTGTCTCCCATGTGCAGCTGAAGGTAGCACTAGATTACAGAAGGCCAGGAGTTGTACTGGCCCATATAGGCAAGGTAATAACAGGTCAAAGCACCGTGTGTGGGCAACAATGACTGTATTAAATGCAACTGATCCCCCTGTGTTTCTGCCTACAAATCAACAGTGAATCCGGGGAAGAATCATGGGGTAATTCTGACCGGCCCTTGCAATGTTATTAGAGATGTTATTATAAAACAAAGGCTGAGCTAAATGAGACTCTCAATGAAAGAGACAGAAAAAGGAAGCAGGTTAAAGTACACACTTGTTACTCGTGCTTACAAGCATGGTACTGAACTGCACAACCTACACACTGAGGTGATTTAAAATTAGGACTAAAATAGATTTATTCTGCATTTTCTCATTGGGACCGTTGAGCTCCTGGGGTTGTACCCAGGGCACACAGTGCTGCTGCTCCAACCCCACTGCCCAGGCCTTCCTCTGCGGAGCCCCCAGCACACGGTGCCTGGGGTAAGATGCTTGTCAGGCTGGGATTCAGCCACAGGAGTCCTGGTGATGCTGCTGCCCATCCCCTTCCACCCTGACAGGTCCTCGGACAGGGCTTCACCCCCTCAAGCCTGGCCTGCCCAGTGACCTGCGGTGGAGAGAGGCTTGAGGGTGCTCACCTCCCAAACGTGCATGGAATTTGTGCTCCCCTGGTATTTGGTGACTCCAGCTAAACGCAGGGATGAGGTGAGGGCATCGAGGGCATCTCAGCTGCTGTATAAGCAGATTAAGTTTACGTGCAGCTGATCCACAGAGAAATGGCTCAGCAGGAGTCCCTGACAAAGACAGATTCCTCCCCAGCTCACATTCTGCTTGCTCACAGCAACGCACTGGGTGATAGTGTTATTTACATGACCTATCCTCTCTTCTCTGAATTGCATCTCTTCACTGCTCAACCTCCAACCTGGGTCGCAGCCATCCCATTAAATTAGGCCCATTGCTGAAGCAGCGCTGAGAGACATTTTTCTTCCTGATCTCTCTGCTCCTCCCAGGAATGCTCTTGATGCCAACTGCAGTCCACTGGAAAAGGGATTTAGAAGGGAGAAAAGTAAACCAGCTGCTGTGAAAAGCTCCATCATTTCTCCTCATCGGAGGAACAAGAACTCAGCTTCTAACATGCCTTCAAGGAGGGAGGGAGGTCAGAAGGCACCAGCTCTGCTCTCAGGAAGAGAGAAGCCGAGTCTCAAAGGCACCGCTGCTGTTTCTCCCAGTCACAATGGCTGCTCTGCTCCTTGAGAAACCAGTGTGTGCAGTAAAGGCGGGCAGGATACTGGTGATGGTACCTCCTGGAGAGGGAGAGCTGCTACGGCTGTTCAAGGTGTTTCCCTGCGTCCACCCGCCCTGCTTTTCCCTCTCCCAGCTCCGGGCAGGATGAGGCTCCCCGGCAGCAGCACTCCCAAGGACAGCTCAGTAATGAGGCAGCCTGGCTGGCTCCCACACCAGTTCCCTCTTCTCATTCCCGTGCAGTGTCCCAGCTCCCTGGGAGCAGCTCCTCGCACTAATGGCTCATCTTCAGCGCCCTTCGGAGGTGGGAGCGCTCTGAGCCGGCTCCCCCTAAGCGGCCGGTCCCGAGCAACTGCTGAGGCTGATGGAAATTTCCTGCAGCGCATTCCGTGGAGCTCCTCCAGGCTCCCACCATGGAAGCACACCAAGGAGCACAATTGACCCTCTTGTTCTGCATCTCGTGGCTCACAGGCCTTAATGAGACTGAACAGTTAAAGAGATGGGTGACGACAGGGAAGCTATTTGGCACTTGGAAAACAACAAGGAATTTGGAGCGGGTGCGTGATGGAGGACAGGGAGCACTGGCAGGAATAGCAAGAATCATATTCACAGCGCTAAGGAAATAGGAATTTTCTCTGGAACCATTATTTAACTCATTTGCAGCCTAATTTACCACATCAAAGACTTCAGTTTCTCAGTGCCCTGCACAGACATGGTACTTCAGGCCAGCTCTAACTTCCAAGGACACAAGCACTTCCCTGACCTTAATGGAGCCATTTGATCTTGAAAACATATCACATTCCTGACCTGTGTCAGCTTTTCCTTAACCCAGCTCGATATTCCTTTCACCTTCGCAGGAGCATCTACACAGCATGTGCTTCTGCTGCCCTTAAGATTGGAGAGCAGGATTTTCCTACAGCGACAGATCTAGAAGAGGCTTGGGAAGTCACCTTAAAGCACGTGTCCTGCCTGCCCCCGCTCAGGAAGGACACCAGCACCTCCGGGTTTGAGGGTTCTGTCACCCACCTGATCCAGGCGCCGGCACACCAGGGAGCTGGAACACCACTGCCAAGGGTCTCCTCCTTCCTCCTCCGCCCTGCCCAGGCCGCCGGTGCTACCCGGTGCTCTCTGCAAGGCTCCCGGACTGGAGGAGCCCCAGCGAAGATGACCCCTCCGTTAGGTGGTGAGCACGGCGGGAGCGGGCTGAGCCAGCTCTGCGCCGGACGGGCAGCACAGGTCAGCCGTTGCGAGGGCTGCTCTTGCAGACACCCCCATTAACCTGGAAGTGCACACGCTTCATAGCACTGAAAACAGGACGGGGCGCAACGGGCACGGCCGGCTCCTGGAGCCCTCGGCTCAATAAAGTGCTGCTTTTCCCACGCTGCAACGCCAGCTCCTCTGGAGCAATAGGGAAAACCTGCCAAAATCCTGAGCAGTGTTTATCATCCAGCTCCTGGGGGTTCCACCGGGAAGGAAGAAACAAACACAGGAGCTTCTGCGGGACGACAAAAGCGCTTTCCCAGCCATGTGTTGTAATCATCACTTGGTTTCCTTTCTGCTGAGGACAAAGGAAGGTGTCTACCAGAAAACGAACCAACCCACTAAGCTAGGAATCATAACTGGAAACTGCATGAGGGGCATGAACAACATTAGGAACTGGTCTGTTGACACAGTGGCACTTCTGCACTCAGGCAGACATAGGATCATAGAATCCCAGACTGGTTCAGGTTGGAAGGGACCTTAAAACTTCTCCAGCTCCAACCCCTGCCTCAGGCAGGGACCCCTTCCACTGGAGCAGCTTGCTTCAAGCTCCTGTGTCCAACCTGGCCTTGAACACTGCCAGGGATGGGGCAGCCACAGCTTCTCTGGGCACCCTGTGCCAGCGCCTCAGCACCCTCACAGGGAAGAGCTTCTGGCTAAGAGCTCATCTCAGTCTCCCCTCTGGCAGGTTAAAGCCATTCCCCTTGGCCTGTCCCTACATCCCTTGTCCCAAGCCCCTCTCCAGGTTTCCTGCAGCCCCTTCAGGCACTGGAGCTGCTCTCAGGTCTCCCCTTCAGGAGTCTTCTCTCCAGGCTGACCCAGCCCAGCTCTCTCAGCCTGGCTCCAGAGCAGAGCTGCTCCAGCCCTCACAGCAGCTGCATGGCCTCCTCTGGACACGTTGGAGCAGATCCACAAATCAGGACCACCTGCGTGTACCAAATTACTCAGTGTTTAAAACTCTCCCCTTGGAACTGCCATTTCCAATTGTCTTCCAGAGCATTAGCAGTAAAGAGCACCTCCATTTGTGTGCAAGTTGGGTAAAGCAAAAGAATTAGCCAGGCTCTAGCACGACTTCTCATGGCCCAGCGAGCTCTCATGGAATCCCTTAATCCTTAATAAGTATTTGTCCTTAATTGCTGATTCTATCTGAACCCGGTACTTCTGCCATAATTGATGAACAGTGTTTGCAGCGGGGTTTTACAGCTCTCGGTGCAGATGGAAGCCTCGTGCAATTGGATCTCCTCTCCATGGAGCAGCGGTGGTGCCTGGCACCATCTAGTGCCGGGATGGCAGGCGCTGGCACCTCCGGGCAGGCACTGGACACCAGGACACTGTCATAGAACCACAGAATCAACTAGGTTGAAGACCTTTATGAGCATCAAGTTCAACCGTTACCCCATCTAGATTGCAGCATTTAAAGTTATGCATTGATATAATTCTGCATATGGAGTCTTTATTAGAAGGCAATTCCAGCAACCATAGTTGAGACAGGGCTTCATTGTCCTAGGGTGAGGAAAAATAGACAGTACCTGCCCTTGGAATGTATAAATGTGTGTATTGTGACCATAATGAATGGGAAAGCAGGTAATACGTACATCCTGGTACATCTTCTTGAAGCTTTAAGGGCATGCTCTGGAACTTGTATCACCCTGGACTCTCTAATTCCCCCAGATAAATCATTCTATGGTTCTAGGACATCCAGCAATAATTCCCCACATGTGGATACACCCTTGTGTGACTTCCAGAACCATCCCACCCACTCCTGGAGGCCAAGCCTGTGATTTGTGTTGCCTAAAGCATTCCTATAAAAATGCTTATGATGTTTTAAGCTGCTCCATGAATTCCATTGGCTGCAGTGGGGCCTTTGAGACCTGGCACAGCACCACCCCCTCAGGCCAGAGAAGTGCTCCCTTTGTCCCACAGGATCTCATTTACATTTAACAGATTTAAGTGTGAACTGTTCTTTTCCTGCTCTGCTTGAGTTTCCCAGCAACAAACCAAACCAGCAATGGAATATGGATGCTTTGTGGAGCCACAGCCACACTGGAGACAAAAGAGCCACAACCACCACCACATTAAAATACTTGTCCTCACTCTTGCTGAGCCACAGCAGCCTCTTCACAGCACATGAACCTCTCCCCTGGAGGGCAGGGAATCCCCAGAAGCTTTCCACACCTACTCAGGGGCCACAGCTTCCCCCTTCTCCAGGGATACTGCTTTTTTCCTCCCGTTCTGGGCTCTCTGCGGGGTTCACGATCGGTTCTCTGCCCTGGGGACTGGGTGGCACTGCCCCCTGCAAGCTCCCCCAGCACAGAAGGGAGCACCCCCCGTTTCGAGGTGCAGCCTGTCCTTCGCTCCACCACGCACAGCATCTCCCCTTGGTGTGTGCCTGCACCCCAGATTCCTTTCCGCAGCAGCAGCCACAGGGACCTGCTGCAGTCGTGTGCCTTTGAGGCTGCTCCCTTTCCACAGAAACCTGCAGCGATGCTTTCCCCTCCTGCTCCAGGGAAAAGGGGCGTCTCCCTCCCTGCACCGGCTCCGTGCATTCCCAGTCCAGTCTGCATGCCCCAGGAGTTCCTCTGGGAGCAGCTGAACAGAGCCTCCATCCTCAGCTGCCATCCTCAGCTTCCCTCTGAAGCCCAAGTACATTGCATTTCCAGTGCAACACCGGCTCTTCACTCCCCACACAGCAGCTCCCTGCAAACAGGCAGCCCAAATCTGTGCTTTGCCTTGGCAATAATTACTACAATAACCTACAGGAGCTCCTGCCAACACCTATGGATTTATCCTCGCTGCAAATGTCATCTGCTGTTAGAGGAATTCCAGAGGCACCTGGGAGCTGCACAAGGAGATGTGGCTGCTCCTGTGAAAAGGAAAACAAACTTCCACATGTGGAAAAGCACCTCTTTCCTAAATGCCAAACTGTGCACTGCACCTCCCCAGCTGCTCCTCGCAACAGATGCGCTTCCTGCTCCCAACCTGGGCAGGGGCTCCGAGCCAAGCGCTATTCCCTGGCTACAGCTGCACTCTGCAGGAAGGGCTTTCTTCAGAAGGTGCTGCCATTTGATGAGGCAGCCCAGATGTTCCTGTGCTTGTTTTCATAACGCAGCGTGTTACACGAGAGTGATGCTGATACCCCGCTCCACATTACTGATCCTCAGCCAGACTTCCAAATCTCAGGTGCCCATAAACGAACTTGATACCATTTCAGCCACATACATAAACATGGACTGCTTCCATTGCACCCTCTTTTCAAGCTGTTCTAAATGCCACCTTTATCCGTAAGAGGAAAAAGCAGCCAACATGCCTTAAATGTCTTTTGCAGACAAAGTTACCTTTTATTTCAGACATGGTGAAGATGGGGCTGAGATGCTTCTGAATCGCACTCAGAACCAAGGAAGTGGGTCTGTGCCTCCTTGTGCACCTCTGCCAGGATTCTTTACCCTGACCCAGGTACCACGATCCATTCACTTTCTTCCACTCCCCAAATGATGTTTTCTTTCTAGCTTTCCCCCCCGTCTTCTTCCCCCCCCCCCCCCCCCTTAAGTATTCAATTGGGGTTGCACAATTGAAGGTACAGGTAGGCAATCCCTACTGCATGTTGCCCTCCCTCCCTAAGAACTGGTACCCTGCTGGGCAGGTCTGCCCAAGGGTGTGCTCAAAAGAGAAGCCTGAACTGATGGGCTGCCTACCTGACCTTGTGCTCAGTAGTTCCCCTTTTGTCACTACTCCAAGGACAAAAGAAGCTTTTGATGCATGATGGGAATATCTGTACACCTGTGCAAATACAGCAAAATGCCTCGAAGGAAGGAAGGAAAAAGCAGCAGCATGGAATGTGACGAGCTTGCATGCACTGCTTTGTTATAATGTGTACTTGTAACATGCACATGTATGTCCAGGTACACATATGTGCATGACGTGATGGTGTGACAGCCTGCAGCTTTTCCACATCTTTTTGTACTCTCTGTGTAAGTCAGAGCCTGCTCCTCTCTGCTCCCTCTGGAACAGCACACGGGAAGTAGCAGCTGAGCTCTCTGGAAGTGCTGGAGGAATGGAGCCTCTTCTGATTTTGACAAGACAGATCACCCTTACAGACACAAAGGTTCTTCCAAGACAGAAATACTTACTAAACCTCAAAACACTGTTCAATCTATCTTCCTGTTGCAATGAGTTTTGATACAATCCCAAATGAAGGAAGAGCTGTCGGGAAGGTTTGGGATTACTCTGACACAGCATCAGCTCGTGAGAACAGCACACTAATGTAACAGCAGCATGCTCATCATGTCTCTATGTCACTGTTCCTGCAGTTTTATGCTCAGTGTTTTGCTGTAAGAGGAGGAAATGTCTCACCTTTCTGCAGAGCGCTGTGTCAGTGCCCAGTGCCAGGTATATTCACTTCAATATATATTTAGTGTTCACTTAGAGCTCGACTGCTGCTGGGTTTAATCACACCACGCACTTCACCTGTGCTCTGACTGAACAAAGTTTTATGGGAACAAACCACAGCAGTTGTTGCTTTTAAACCCAAAGACAAACCAAGCAGACAATGGTAATCAGAGTGTGAGTAGATCCTCAATCTAGAAACGGTACCCAAGAGGTTCCAAAGGACCTCAGTTCCGTGATGTATGCCTTTCTCAAGCTGACACAAATCCAGGCTGTGACTGGATGGTCCCTACAAAGGCCTAACAGCATCCTCCAAAATGACCACATGCGAGGACTCTTAAAATGTGCTGAAACTGAAATTAACTGTCTTTACCAACTGCTATTCTGGCAAACAAGTAACCAAAATGCTTGGTACAGCCCTAAGGAGGTGGCAGCCACTTCACAAGACCCCTGTACTTTGAGCATCTCCCTCAGCCACAATCGCATTGAACATCCCTGCACGACCCTGCTACTCTCTTTTGGGTACCAATGCCTTGCTCCTTCACTGCACTCTTGCAGCTCTGCACGGGAATGGTAGCAGGCTCTGCGGCTCATCTGGACAGTTGCTCAGCTTACCAACAGATGGAGCATGTTAATCACTTTTGAAAGCACATGCTAAAGTCATGGCTAATTTAAGTTCTGTATTCAGAATGCTTGCAAAAAATACAAGCTTGTAATGCATGCGAAAAGAAGAGCTTTGCTCTGCTGCAGTCGGGAGGGAACAGTATCTTAGGCTATTTAATTATATGCTTTTAAAATCTCTCAATTTTCTGTAATGCTGAATAGATTATTAAATCAGCGTGCTCTCTTATGCAGTGTATCCACTATTCTAGATCTAATTATGTAGAACATTCTTAACTCTACAGTTGTAGCTCCACTATTTAAAAAGAAAAAACCACTCTGGAGTGAGTCAGAGCAACGCTGCAGCCAAGAAACACCAAAGGAAGTCCCAGCAGGAACACCAGAGAGGGACAAGGGCCTGCAGGGACAGGCTTCAACCTGCCCGAGGGGAGACTGAGCTGAGCTCTCAGGCAGAAGCTCTTCCCTGTGAGGGTGCTGAGGCGCTGGCACAGGGTGCCCAGAGAAGCTGTGGCTGCCCCATCCCTGGCAGTGCTCAAGGCCAGGTTGGACACAGGGGCTTGGAGCAAGCTGCTCCAGTGGAAGGGGTCCCTGCCCGCGGCAGGGGCTGGAGCTGGATGGGCTTTAAGGTCCCTTCCACCCAAACCATTCCCTGGATCTGTGATTTTATGCAGAGAGATTTCTGAGCGGACTTGCACAAGTTGGTGAGAAACCAGCGCACCTCAACCCCCGCTGTTCTGAGCTCAAACTCGTTACGCTTATACTGCATTCACATTATTGAGACAAACGTTTCCTCCCCACAGCGTTCAGGTTTGCACAGAAGGGGCGCACGGGGCAGAACGGGCTGAGCGGAGCGGAGCGGAGCTGTGCACCGTGAGCTGTGATTCGCCACGCTACATTTAGCACACGAACCGACACCGCCATCTGCAGCAAGCAGATTGGCAAATGAATTGCCTACCAGCACAGAAGCCATTAGAAGTGCCAATATGCAAATATTGGCATGCGAATATGGTATAGAGTGAGTGCAAGAAAGGGATATATACACACGGTGTGCCACCACCACAGCCGACAGGTTCTGCATGGTGCATGGCGCCTGCTGCACCTCAGCAATGTGGTTTGCACGTTAATCCTTACACGGTGTTCTTCTTCTTTCTTTCCGGAGGAAAACCGCTCCCCTTGGCTCTCCACATCCCCCCAGCACCGTCCTGCAGCCTGAAGGGCTCCGGTTGTACAAACCGCTTCAAGCCCGAGGCGCCGGGCCACAGGAGTGCAGTGGAACCGATACCACTACGGGAAGGGGTGTATGGGTGTGTGTGTGTCTGTGTCCCCGTGTGTCCCCGTGTGTGTGCAGGCTCTGAGGCGGTGCAAACTCCCATGCCCGCCTTTGTTGCCATCCGCCTCCCCTCAGGAAACGCGTGTCAGGAGACGCGCTGAGCAGCCAACACCGCTTCCTCCCCCGTGGTTTCGGCCCAGCCCGCAGCCCCGGGTCCCGGTGCCGGTGCCGCAGGGGATGGACGTGTTAGTGCTGTTAGTGCCGCTGGTGCCGGTGGTGCCGGTGCCTTGTCCCTGTGTCCCGGGACAGAACCACCCCCGCCGCACCACCCTCCCCGTCCCTCCCGCACAAGATGGCGGCGCGGCGGCGGGCGGAGGCCGGGCTCTCGCGGGAGGCAGCGGCGGAAGGGGCGGGACGCCAGGCGGAAGAGCCCGGTGCCGGCCGGCGCGGCGCGGTGCGGTGCGGTGCCGCGGTGGCGGCCTGACCCAGCTCCGGCGGCGCGGGTAGAGCCCGGCTCGGCTCCGTGTCCGCCCGCCCCGCGCAGCCGCTTCGTGTCCGTCCCCCCCCGCCGGGGATGCCCCCGGTCTGCCGGGGCAGCGCCTCTGCCCGGCGTTGGGCTCCCTGAGCAGCCCCCAGCCTGACCCTGCTGCTCCCCTGTGAGGCTCGGGCGGAGGCGGGGAGCGGGTGAAGGCCCCGGCGGGCGCTCTCCCCCATGGTGGGCTTCGGGGCGAACCGGAGGGGCGGCCGGCTGCCCTCGCTCGTGTTCGTGGCGCTGGTGGTGGTGATCGCCATCCTCGCCTTCAACTGCTGGAACGCCTCGTCCCGCCAGGCGCTGCTGCAGGAGGAGCTGGCCGAGCTGCAGAGCCAGGCCAAGCGCACCGAGGTGGCCCGGGGCCGCCTGGAGAAGAGAAACTCGGACCTCATGGGCAAGGTGGACTCCCACAAGAAGCAACTGGAGCAGAAGGAGGCCGACTACAGCCACCTGAGCAGCCAGCTGCAGGCCAGGGACGGCCAGGTGAAGAAGTGCGAGGACAGCAAGGTAAAGAGGGGGAGACGGGAGGCTCTGCCCGGTGGCCGGGCTCCCTGCGGCCCCGGGCGGGTGAACCGAGCCCCCGGAGCTGTGTCGGGCTTGGTCGCAGTTGGAACATTCGCAGCATGCTCGGGTTTCTGAAAGCATCCCAGAAAAGAGCTGAAAATGCCCAGCACGGGCAGTGTGTGTGCGGACAGTGGAAACCCGAGAGCCCGCTGATTTCCAGACTGCTGTTTTTAAATGTGTTCATTTTCCTTCAGCTTTCCTCGTCTGCTGACCTTGTGTGATCAAAAAGCTGTTCACAGCCTTAAAACGACGGTTAGTTTGGCCTCAAGGAAAATGACACAAGTCTGACGCCCAGGTGCAGCGCCCTGAGCTCCCCTGGCACAGCACAGCCTGGTCCCTGCCTGTGCTTGGGGCACAAAACCCTGCTGCTGCTGAGGCAACGTGTCATTTTCCTTAGCTGGGAAGGAACAGGCCAGTGTGAAATCCAGCCTGCCCTGGTGTGTGCGGGCGGCCTGGGGATTTCTTTTGTTGTGGAAGGGAGGAGGAGTTCGTGCATCAACTTTCATGATGATCCCAGGCAGCTGGTACAGAGGAGTTACACGGGCGAGCGCTTGTACTCAGCCGTGCACGGCAGCGGGTACTGTTCGTATGCAGTTCCCGGTTCTGCTGGGTGAACGCTGTTTCTCTCCATGGGATTTATGGAAATGTCACGCTCTCAGCCTCGTTACTCTCTGAATTTGTTTTCCGGCCCCTTTCATGAGACACATTTGATGAGCAGTGTAAGAAAATGCATTTAATTGTCCCAGAAGAAGCTAAATACATGCACATCTCATTACAGAATGAGCCTCCTTCAAGCCAATGAACTTTGTGTTGAAGTTACGTTTTCTTTCCTGCCGAACCATTAAAATGAACCCATTTGTGTGTTCAGCAAACGTGGCACTTTGAGTTTATTTTTGTTTTCTGAGATTGGAATAAAAAGCCTGATCAGATTTGTCACAGGGGACCAGTGCTCTCGGCTGGAAACTAATGCCACTAACACCGGGGTGAATAATCCTTGATACTCTGAAATCTAGATTTAATTAATAAATAGGTATTCTATCCATGTCAAAGTCTGAGTAAGAGCTGAACCGAAATTGAAGCGGTTGGATTCCAGCCTGAACGATTCTGTGATTCCAGAGCAGTTAGGTTGTAACAAAGCTGTTTCCCCTTGCAGAAGGCAGAAAACCAGCAGTTTTCAAAACGTTTGGGTGTTTTGGTTTGGGCTTTTTTTTTTTCATTGTTGGCTTTTTTGAATTGAACTTCCGTATGCAAATAGAGGACAAATAGGTATAGTTGTTCTTTGCCCTCTTAGTAAAAGCAAGCACCCAAAGGTGGGAGTAGCTTGAAAACAGTACAGGTGGTGGTCAGTGCCCTGAGCTGGAGCTCCCTTTCTTGGGCTGTTGAGGGCACTAAAATAAGGGGAGCTCACAGCTGGGCTGGAGAAATCAATGGAGGAAGGCTGCTGATGGTTGGTAGATGCATTGAAACTGCCTCCAAGCTGTGGGCTGTTGGAGAAGTGGCCAAGGGTCTTCAAGGGGAGTACTGTAAGTGGATGCTGGTGGTGTGGCTGCTCTTTCTGTGGATGAGGTTGGGTTCCTGTTACTGAGCCTGCATTCATAGGGCAACGAACTTGTTTTGTGCATCATTGGCTGACAGGTGTCCAGCTCCTCAGTGACATTCAAGTAAGCCATCAGTCACTGGGCTGCGTGGCAAGGCTGGCTTTTAATACAAGACATTTTGTACATTTCTGTAAGGCTGTGATGTTTTACAATAGGACACCAGGCAAGGAAATGAGGGGGTGAAGTGAGGGTGCCTGGCAAGGGTTGCTGGAAGCCAGAGCCTGCTCTGATGCATGATGCAAACCAAGGTGCTGTTGAGCTGTACCTGCCTGCTGACCACTTTGTTCTCAATAAACCTGGCCAGTCTTTGGACACTCCGAGTCAGGAGGGGACCAGGAGAAATGTGAGCAGCAAAATGCACCACTTAATTTTATTGTTATTGTGTGCATGCTGCAGTATATGCCTTGGATCCTCACTCTTTGTTCTAGAAGCTGCCACTTAAGGCCAAAGGAGCCAGTAGCTTTTGAATATCCCCTTTTGTTCAAAATGTTTAGTGGGCCTTAACAGGCAAGAGCAGCAGCCTGGTTTATCAATAACCAGTCCCTGTCCCTTTCTCCTTTCCTCCCATGTGAACTCCTATAATGTTCTCGGTGGCAACAATCCTGGCTGGTTTTCCTTCTAAAAAAAACCCTTTAAGTGACTAGAGAATAAAGCTCTGCTTTAGGGAATAAAGATCTGTCATAGAAAGAAGTAGTGAGTAGAAGGTATAAAGTGTCTGACCAAAAAAGGCTTGAAGGATAACTGTTTTTCTCTGAAAATAGAATTTGGCAAGGATGTTCTTGGAACAAACTGGGTTTTACCAGCAATCCATTTGTGAAATGCAAAAGCCAGAACCAAACACCATCACTGGTAACTCCCAGGTAGCAAGTGATCACAGCAGGTCTTCGCTTGTTTCATACAAAACTCCTGTGAGAGATGCTTTTCTGGTGGTTTCTTTAAGGCTTTCTTTGCCTTGTGGTAATGCAAACTGGGTGTTCATTTCCCAGTGTTGAAGCAACTTGGGTTTCTGCAGGCAGCTTTCTCCTCACTCAGTGGTGTCTGTAGTCGAGCCCAGACCCTTGTGTGTCTCCTCCCTCCTGCCACGTTTGCAGCATGCCATTCACTGCACCAGGATGTTTGCTCTTGGGACCAAGTGTAGGAGTGTGACCTAGTGTCTTGTGGGGTTTCAGTTAGAAAAGAAAAAGCCTGAGTTCTTGGGGTTTTCTTCTCCTGTCACAATGCGATGAGCTCATGGTGGTCTCTTGGACCCCGGAACAACCAGAGGAGCTCTGGAGGCAGGCGGGCAGTGATTGCCCTGCTGTCTGGGAGGTGATGTGTGTGGGTACCATTAGTTTCCTTTGCAGCATACTGCTTCCCCCCCGCCATCACTTTGCACATCCCTTTGCAATAAGCTCAGTAAGATGAAGGGCAGGGATGTCTGGTGGAGAGCTGCCAGATGGCAGCCACCCAGTGTGGGGGGGTTCAGAGCTCTGTGGTTGCCATTGCGCCTGTCTCATCCCAGAGCTATGGCTGGTGCCCCGAGTGGTGCTTCACAGGATGGAGCTGTGGGGTAAAACATCCTTGGGAGCAGCTGGCTATGTTATTTGTTGCCAGAACTCCTTGATAGCTCCTCAGTTTGCAAAGCTGTGATACTGAATGATCTTCCATGCTTACCACATGCTCCTGATGCTCACTGTCATCCCTGATGCTGTACTAATAGCATGGTCATAGCAGAGCCTATTCTGAAAAAGGCAGTTGGCAACATTAGAAGAGTCTTATGCAAAGAGGCTTTTGAGCAGCTCTCCTGTGCTGTTCCTGCACATGCCTTAGCAATGTGTTGGCATGAACACTCGTGCTGCTTGGACAGGCACCTTGGAGGGTGCTCTTGTTGGGTAAGGAAATGCCCCCCAGGGAAGTTACTGCATGACTTTATCATTATCAGAAAGCAGCACCATCTGTGTTCTGTCCCACCATCCATAGAGAGAAGCTCCAGCCTGCTCCTGACTTCCTCTTCTCACCTCAGCTTTCATTACAGGACAGTGTGTTACCCTCCAGGCAGCACTGGGAGGGTTGTCTTGCATGTACAGAGCTCTGGCATGCGCAGGATTTCCGATGTTTCTTCCCTGTGCGGAGCTCATCGGGCTCCAGAGAATTTCTTTTGTACATCCCAAGTGCTTTGGAATGGATCTGAGAAGCTGCTGAGAAACAGAACATACAAATAGGACTAAAGGGGGACACAGCTCAGAAAGAACTGGACTTGTGCCATGGTTTGTGGAGTGTGTTTTTTTGTATGTGTAGGTGGAACAGATCCCATGAATCATAAAAAAGCTTCTTCCCTTCCTCTCCTTCAGATGAGGGACATTTGCTGTCAGCTGAGCTGTTTTGGATATAAATCCTGTCACTTCTCTCTGGAACTCAACATCACCAAGATGAAAGATTGTGATAAAACTGATGCTATCTCCAAATCAAACCGTGTAGCAGACAGGCAGCCCACCCCCAGCCTGTGGCAAGCCCAGTGTTTTATGGGATGAGCAGAAGCAAGCCAGGAGGAAGAGTTCATGTATGATGAATTCTGATAGATGAAGGTTTGAAAACAGAACCTGCCACTTCCCTCCTTTGTTGGTAGATTTACTGGGCTCTGGGAAAGAACCGCTTTAGAGCGGAGGAGAGGGAAGACTTGGTCATTATTGTCGGTGGCTTTGCAAAATAGGAAAGGTGCTTTTGGTTAATGCTCAACCATCATGGTTTGTACCTGTTCCCCCATGGCTTGATGGAGAGCTGAGTGCCTGTTGGAATAGAAGGGCTCAGTGGTTACTTCTGCCTGTGCTTCTGTGTGAAGTCCAACACAGGCTTTCATTTAATTGAGTGTTGTTCTTTGTGCATCCTGTAACTGGAGTGCCCTGAACCTCTTGGTGGGCAGAGCATGTGTGTGACTGTTGCTCCAATGTGTGGCTTGAACGTGCCGAGGCTGCTCCTCAAGCATCCCTGGGCTGTTCCCATTTTGTATGTGTTTCAGAGCAACGTGGTCAGGGATCTCGGGTTACCAGGAGATTGCATCATTTGCCATTCTTCCTAGTTTTGGGAAAAGCCTGTGAAGTGGCTGAGCCTTCCCCCCAAGGTGGGAGCGTGGTGGCAGTACCTCTTGGCTTGGTTCTCAGCCTGGGCCAGGGTTTGCTGCCAGCATTGCCCATGTATGCAGTGCTGAGCCAGGACACTGCAGTCTGGCACAGAGCAAGTGCTGGCCGGAGCACGCTGTTCCGTGAGGAGCCTCTGGGATGTGGCTGGAGCTCTTCCCTGGACCCGTGCCTCCCTGTACGCTGTGTTCTGCGGAACATCACGGCTTCAGCAGTGCTGGTACGGCCGGAGGGCTCCTGAAGGTGGAAGTGCTGCCTCAGCCATGTGGGACGCATTGAATCCCAGGTCCAGAGTGTGTGCGTCTCTCAAAAAGCCTTCATGCATGGTTTTGTGTTTAAAGACGTGAATAATTTGCTGAAAGGGAAGGCAGAGGTGGGTGGGGAAGCCTTAAAGTAAGGACATGTCTCTTGTTTGGTCCAACAGGAAATGTAGGTGACCAACTCGGCCACTGAGCTTCAGGATCCCTGTGGGAATTGCAGTAGCCTGAGTATGTCCCATGCCAGAGCAGGGCTGCTTGTGCCTCAGTTTGCTATTCAAGAGGTAGTTCTGACCTTGCAACCTGAGAGTCACAGCCCTGTTTCAGCTCCCTTTCTAGAGTTACTGCTTACATCGATCACGAAGCTGCAAGAGAAAGAATTACAGCATCAGTGTTGCCTGATGAGTTGTGGGGTTTTTCATCCTTTCTCAGTATGTTCTGCATGTGCATCTTTCTCTTTGTTTCTGCTGTCTTTGTGTAAGAACAAGGCAAATCATCTTTACTTAATGCACATGCATTTCTCATTTCTTGTAACTATTTATTTCCTTACTAAAAATACCCAATGAAAAGCTGGTGTGGAAGGCTGTGGTGTCGGATTCCCTCTCAAAAATAAAGCGTGTGTGGTGAATATTTGGTAGCATCACATCACTGATTTACTTTAAATAGCCATTAGGTAAAGAGTGGCTGTGCTGCTGATGCTCTGCTTATTTTTATACCCTTGCCTTTGACACTGGGGATGCTCCGAGGCCTCCTGCAGTGTCAGGATGCAGTGTGCTTCTTTAGTGCTGACAGAATGGGCTTTTTTGGATAGAAATACGTTCTGGAAATCAATTGAAGTCCTTGTTAGCAAGGCCTAAAGACAGCGCTCAGGTTGCTGGTATCACTTACAGGTAACTAAATATACATCCCTTGTGTTTACAGGAGCTCCACACGTCATTCTGATAATCCTTTATGTACAATGTCTTTACAAAGCAAACAAACATGCCTGAGCCTTCAGCCTCTGACCTGCTGATGCTCTGTACTTACACCACTGTTTCTTCCTTTCAGATTAAGCTGCAGAACAACATATCCTATCAGATGGCAGACATACATCGTTTGAAGGGTAAGGAGCTCGTGGCTCAACGGTGGTTTGGCAGGCTGGGAAGTTGTGTGTTTTCACTGCCTGGGTACTGCCGAAAACATCTTAAATGAGAGACCAAGTGGTGCTGGAGCATTGTATAAAGTGAAATGCCCCATCCCTGGCAGTGTTCAAGGCCAGGCTGGACGGGGCTTGGAGCAAGCTGCTGTAGTGGCAGGTGTCCCTGCCCATGGCAGGGGGTTGGAGCTGGATGAGCTTTAAGGTCCCTTCAACCCAACCATTCTATGAAATGTCACTATATGTGTTTATTGCCTACTCTGGATAAGCAAAAGGTTGGCTTTTGCTCTACTGTCTGCAGAAAGAACATGTTCTGACACTGCTCGCTTCCAAGAGACTAGAATAATTTTCATGACCAAATACACAGTTCAGCCCAGTTTGGATCAACAGCATTGTGATACTCAACGTTTGAGTTAGAAAAGGTCCAGAAAACATCTGCTGGGGCTGTTCTATGCAGCCATGATGACAGTGCCTGCAATGCTCCTGTGTGGGTTTCAGAGTGACCTCGAGCAGCTGATGCCAAACTTCGAACACGCCTGCAGACAACATACTTGGCACTTCTGCCTCTGTCTCTGGAGGTGCTACTTAAAATAGCAGGAAGCATGACAATTATTTGTAGCCTGAGGAGCAGGGAGAGGAACTTCCAGAACAACTGTGAAGACAGGAAATACGTATTGGCTTTATGGGTAGTGTGAAGGTACCTTCTGTTGTACACTTTCTGCAGCAGAAGAATATTTCATCATCACCAACCTAGTAGTACTTCTGTGTCACTCAGAATGGCAGAATCTTTCAGGAAATTAAGGAGATTTCCAACAGATGGGTGAACTAGCATTGTGTGAGTCTTCTGAGTGAAAAGGTAAAGAAAAACTTAGGGGTTTTGGCATGGTATGAGAATTGTTCTGTAATTCACACTGACATCTGGCAAACACGAGTAAATTGGCATCTTTGTCAAGTTACTTAAAGGATCTTTAAAGTATATCTAGAAGGAATAACATAAAGCTTGAGCATGTTTTTAACTTACTTGGCAATACTGCCAGTTGTAGCTTCTTCTCTTTCTGTTTCGTGTTGGTTTTTGCTGTTTGCTCTAGAACAACTGGCAGAGCTGCGTCAGGAATTCATTCGCCAGGAGGATCAGCTGCACGAGTACAAGAAGAACAACACGTACCTTGCAAGGAGGCTGGAGTATGACAGGTAGGCCTTCAAGAACGGTGGTAACTGTGGGTTTCTGTGTGTGTAGTGGAAGTCTGTGCTTAGTAAAAGTGCAAATTAATGCTGTTTCTGCTAATCCTCGAACTCGCGTGTGCTCACTTGGTGATGTGACCGTGACTTAGCTGGTTGGTTGATTTCAGAGTTCTATTTCTCGTGGTGTTCTGCTCCTCCCCCTGAAGTGACTCATGATCCAAGAAAAAGCTCACTTACTGGAGTTGTTCAGCATTGGACAATTTTAAGTCAATGCATTTTTTTTTTTAAGTTGGAGATCTTGGTTAGCAAATGCTTGGAGGAGTCCAGTTGAGTGTTCTATGATTCTCTAGGACACAGCTCTAGGAGTGTAATTTTATTTCTTTCACTGAAGTAGACAGCATTGTGTAGATTGGAATTTGAAGCTGACCTCAGCCTTTATTTGTATTCTTTATTCTTTACTCTTTGGTGTTGAGTATTAGTGGGTTTGTGGGAGACAGGAGTTTTGTTGAATTGGGTTGATGGTGATGTGGCTCATTGGAAAAGTTGGGATCCTGAGCTGTGTCATCCAGATCCTGTTATTTGAGTTGGTATCAGTAACTGATAGTGGTAGTTGTGCATCTTCTTTGCTGAGAGCCATGAGGGGAGATCTTGCTTTCCTGGAGGAGTTAATGTGTGCTGACAGGTTAACTGTGGAGTTCGACTTTCCCGTTGCTTTCCAGGGTTTGGAGACACATTCGAGGCCCTTCTGTTTCTTTTCCTGTTTTACTGCTCTGTCCCTGTTTTTATCCAGTTCTGCTTTCTTTCTGTATTCAGTCCATTTCCACTCCATTCCAGGGCAAGACTGTTTGGACACTATTCTTGTTCTAACTCAGGTTTGGCTTTCTGTGCCGCTTCATATTTTTCCCCTTATTTTATTTATGGGAGAGCAGATGCAACAAATGAAATGTAACTAACAATGTGTTTCTAATCAAGTCTGCAGTGTGGGCAGCAGATCAAGGAAATGAGACTGCAGCATGAAGAAAACATCAAGAAATTAATGGACCAAGTTATGCGGGAACAGAAGGTAATGCACAGCAAAGTTTTGTTGGGTTAGAGTCTGATGTCCTGTTTGTTTGACTGAGCATTGCAGATATGTGGAGGCTTTGGACATTTCTTCCCTACCTTTTGGTTAAGTATGTTCCTGAGCAGCCCTAAATGAGTATCAGAGTACACACATCTGCCTGTTCTGCTGTCAGTGAACTGAGCCTTGGAGATGGGGCTTAATTCCTTGCTCTGCTGCAGCCTTCCTACATGACATCATTGTGAAGGATTTCAGTTTCTTCTCTGTAAAATGGATATTACTTTACAGCTCTCTAGGGCAGGATCCGTGTCCTTACAGCCTTGTATAGATTACTGCAAAGGGGAACCTGATCTCTGTTGAGGCCTTGAGGTGCTAATGTGATGCAAATAACAATGGCGTTTGAATGGTATCAGGGGTGTAATTATGTGGTGCAAGCTGCCACTAGAACACGGGCCTCTTTCCTACAAGCAGATGAAATAACCTGCTTTTCTTTAAATCTAGTTTCCTTACTTGTCTCTGTTTACAAACAGGCAACGATAAGGTAAAGTTAAAGTAGATTTCAGTCTTAAAATCTAGAATAGTTTCAGAGTCTCTGATCTGAGGCTCAAGGCCAGTGACACCTTAACCTGTTTGTTTTACACTTGAGCCACATACACCAATATAAATGTCTCACAGCCCTGCTTTATTTCACATTTTGTGTCCTGTGTCCATCCTGTCATCTCCTACTCCAGGAGTTGGGTTTGTAGGTGGAGGAATTCTGCTGTTGGTCACTTTGGTGATCATGTCATTCAGAAATGCTGTTTTGCAACCTAAAGTAATCCTGAATTTGAGGGTGTTTGGTTTGTCATTTTCAGGGGTGTGTTTAATGCTGGTTCCTTCTGAATTCGTTTTAACAGGACACACAAAAAATTCAGTCCAGTAAAGACACTGAAGTAAGTCCCAATAATGATGACCAGCCGATACCTAAGACTGTTCCAGAGACAGAGGATAAAAACACAGTAAAGAATGAGCAGCCTTCAGATCACGTTGTAAATGGCAAAGGTATCTGTTAGGTTTGTTATTTCTGATGGATAATGAGCCAGTCTGTGGTGTCCTCATACAGAATCCTGCATTTCTCTGAAGTAGAACAGTGAATTATCTCGGGGTGAGCCAGGGAAGGAGCATCCTGTTGGAGAGCTGGTGGCTGGGGGTGAGAAGCCTTGAAACCACTGAGCAATGTCTAGCTGGGAGGAACAGTGGGAACCTCTGGTTATCAGCAGCTGTACAGAAGGCTCCTAATGAGTAATTAGTGTGGTTGTGTCCTCCCTGAAGGCCTCGTTAAAAGACAGATGGGGGTTCCCTCTGTTTCTACTTCTTGTGCTGCTGAATCAGCACATTTTGGTATCAGTTCAGTGTCTGTTCCAGTCAGCTTCTTGCAGCAGGCTTTCTGACCTCAGCTCCCAAGAGCAGTACGTCTGTTTCCCATCCTTTTCTGGAGACTGCACTGATTTTGGGAGTGCTGCTCCAGAGCAGTCTGCAGTGCAGCACAAGGAGTATTGTAGCTGTGTTATCAATATCGGATGCATTCTGTGGATAAAGGACTTTTCTCCTGGTCCTAGAGTCTTCCACAAGAGGGAGATTGACTGTTAATAAGGCAGCCTATTCTATTCTTGTCTTACAGAGAAAATCAAACCAGGAGGAGATGCAGGAATGCCTGAAATAGAGGATAATGACCCTGCTAAAGCTGAAGACACTCCCACTGGTTAGAAGTATTCTCATACTTTCACATTTGGGTTCTTGGTGTTGTATATATTCTGTTTGAATACCATGTGTTTCATAGTGAAAGCAAAGTTTTAAAATTTCTCTATGGTAATAATATTCAAGTGGGGTGTAAAATGGGGTAATTTTTACTGTGCTTTTGAGGTTTGAGGTCTCAGCTGAATGCTGATAACTTCATTATTTTTGTCCCAGAAATCTTGTCTTTTATATTGTAATCTATGGCTTAAAACCAAGAAAACAACAACAAAGTTGGCAGGGTTGTTAGGGGAAGATCTGGTATACACTGCCTGTTTCATGCTTTTGTCCTTGCATTTTGTTTTAGCTTTAAAGAAGCCACTCATTTCAGCTCCTAAAAGTGAAGCTCATCAACCTGTGTTAAATCTTCCAACTGAGCAGCCTCATGCTCCAAATCTGGCACCAGGTAAAGATCTTTCTAGCAGGTGGCAAGTCAGCATTTTATAGGAAACCCACTGTTAATGTCTGCTGCCCTGAGTGTCAGATGTGCATAGCCAGACCCTTCGTGGTGTTTGATGTGCTTGCAAAAAGCAAGCCAATGATCAGTCTCTGCAGGATACAAGGCTGCACGTGTCCTTAGTCTGGCTTCCTGTGGCACTGAGGTTCTGTGATCTTTTTATCCATCCCCCATTAATTTCTGAGTCTTTTGACCAACTTCAGCCAAATGAGAGAGTTACAAGTTTCAAAGAGAAGTGCTTCAAGATTTCTGCACTGGGCAGAGGAGAGTAATTGAAATTGGTATCTCCCCTTGGGGGTACTCATTACCCAGGGCTGCAACACATCACCGGGAGTTGATTGTAGATCTGTTGGTAGCCTGTTCTGTTTGGAGATTAAACAGTGGTTAAGTTGCTCAATGTCCTCCTGCTCCTGTGAGCAGCTCACTTGAGGGTGACTGGGGGAGAGTTAGGATATGAGAGAATTAAAAGTACTGCGGTGACGGGTTGGAAGAATTGCAGTTAGAAAGGGCATGAATCCATATAAAATACACTGAAATTTAATGCTTGTGGATCAAGTCACTTTGCTTTAATGTCAAAGATAAGGTTAGAGTCTATCTGCACCTTTGGCAAGTTCAAATACTGCCCTGCTAACAGCCATTCAGTGTAACATGCTTGTTACATGTGTGTGACACAGCAAACAGCTTCAAGTTTATTATGCCCATCCTTGGGCCCTTTGGAAAAAGGGGCAGCAGAAGCATTTCTGAATTTCTTTCCCTTGGCAGTGGCTGCATAAGCAGATGAGAGCACCAGAACTGGTGAGCTCGAAGCCTCTGTACGTTTTTAGAGTTTATTATTTCTAAATGTCAGATCTTTTAAATAGTTCCTTTCCTGTTGTTCTGAGGCAGTGCTTTTTGACTTTGATTAATGAGGAAACATTAAAGACAGCAAGTGAAAAGCTTGCTGAAGGAAACTTGCAGTTCAGCAGCAGCAGGTTGATGGGGATTTCAGGGGGTACCAGGGCTTTCTGTACTCCTTGGTTATGTGTTATTATAGTTATTATTTGCAGCATAACTGCTGTGACCTTCTGCAAGCTTCTTCTCATATCATAGCTCTGAAGCAAGAAATGATGCTCAGTAGACTTGAAAAGCTGAATTTTACCAGGAGAATAAAGAAATACATGAACATATTATTGTTCTGGGCTTCATCAAGCACTTAAGTACATACAGAAAATCACCTGAGAAGGTGACGACTTGGATTGATTGTGTGTTAACTGTGAGGAATTCTCTTTTGCAGTAGCTTTACAGCCTGCATTTGGAACCACGTAAAACTGAACATGCTTCCTTGCTCTGTAGGTGTGCGCAGTGATGCTGATGGAAACGCAGACATTGTCAAGCAGATCCCTCCCAATTCTCTCCAGCACTTGAATTTTGAAGAAACCATGGAAGGCCAGAAGGAACACAAAATTGAGACAGACCATATCAAAATCCCAAAGAGCAGAGTCAGTGACTTGCAGAAGATGAAGCAAAGTAAGTTGCTAATATCATATGCTTCAATAGAGTAAAATCACTTCAGTTTCTGTCTGTAATAGTGCGTGTCTGGGAAGTGGGAACCATTACAGCAGGTGGTCTTCTGGAGAGTAAGCCTGAAATGTAATGTGCTAGTGTGTAAAAGATACACCTTAATGAGGCATCTTTCATATATATATATATATATATATATATATATATGGATCTGTATTCAGGCATTAAGAAAAATATTTGCTTACAGGAATTACAAATGCTTTTGGAAGTTACTACACATTTAAATAGATTAAGTCAAAACCTTTGACACATGTATGATAGTTACTTATATTCACACTATTACTTAAATGAAGTTTTGGACAGTATCGTAAGAGTTCAGCCCTTATATAGAGGGTCTTTGGGTGGTGCATTTGTACTGGCCAGAGGTTTGTCCTTCTCTGTGAGAAGTCTTCCAGAACCCTTCTCTTCCGTGCCTGTTCAAGGAAGGAGCTGATAGACAGGACCAAATCATGTGTGTGTTGTGTGTGATGGTGGTGATGCTGCTGAGGCTTAGTGGGCAGGCAGCAGGTAAGAATTGCACAGCCATGCACAGCTGTGAGATGTCTCTGTCATAACACCGGGAGAGTATTACACCTACAGCATCTTCCTGTGGGAACGTCACACTGAAGTTTCCTATGGTATCAGTGGAGATACAACACTCCTAAGTATTAGTATAGAGTATAGTATAGAGTATTCTGACTGGGTGTACTGTAACCTAGTTATTTTAAAAGGACTAATTCTGATTGTTAAGCATTTGGGTGAGGAAGGGGAACTTGGAAGAAAAAACCCCTATGCCGAAAAATCTTTTTGGGTTGTTTTGTTGTTTTTTTTTTAAAGCCAAATAAGATTTTTCTTTCTATAGCTATTATAAATTCAACTTTACACTTCTTTGTGCTCACAGCTAAGTAGTTTCCATTTAGGCTTTGGTTTCTATTATTAAAATCATGCTGTACTCCAAGATGGCAGGTTGTTACATCAAAGCAGCATCCTCAGAGCCATGAGAATTAGGAGGCTACAGAATCCTTTTCTCACAACAGAGGCATGTATGAATGCTGTGGATCAGATACACAGTGGTACAGAAATAGTGGTTTTGGTGAAGTAGAATCCTGAACTGGTTTCAGTGACCAGTGAAGAGGATTCTGGAAGCTGGAGTCACTCTTGGGGACATGAAATTGTGAATTCACTTCTGTCACAAGTTTTAGCTTGGGCAGTTCCCTTCCTTAGAGTAAACCTGTAGATAACTGAAAGTGCCTGAGAGGTTTAAGAGCCCACCTGGAATGGCTTCTGAACCATGAACAACTCTGTAGTGTGATGGTACCTCTCTCAGAAAGACATCTTTAGAACGTGAATGGAGGGAGGATGTGAGGAATTCCAGAGACCCAGCAGCTCTGAGGCCTGGAAAGGCACCAGAACAAGCCCTCCATCAGTTTAAACATGACAAGTGGTTAGCACGGATTTCTCAGGAACAGACTGTGACCAAGGGAAGGGATCTGAAAGTGTGTCCTCAAAGGAAAGAGAGCAGCAAAAGCAGGAACCTGGCTTTGTTGTAGGCAGATGAATGGAGACCTGGTCAGGAATAAACCACTATTTGGTGGGTGCACAAAAGACTGTTCCAGGCATAGGTATTGCTAATGGTTTTATTTGCAAAGCTTCTGTGAGGTTCACAAAGGTGCATCCTCTGCTTGGTGGTGGTTGGTATTTTGAGTGCTGGATGACCACCGATGTAGGAGATGCAGCTTCACAACATAAAAGCTGGTGAACATGAAGCAGTCTGCAATCAAGAACAGGGAAGTTCCTGCCCAGAGTGAGTGATGCAGTTCGGGCAAACCGATGTGGGCAACAGTGGGTGTTGGTCACTAACAAACGTTTGAAGTGAGGTTTTCCCCTGGGATGTGATAACAGGATGTCAGGATGATGAGATGCAGTAGCTAACTCTGTTTTACCTAGGCCAGCCTCTGGCTTTAAATATCAAAGATGATGGGAAGCTGGAAGGAATTCAGGGGAGAGAAAAAAACAGGGTTTAGTATGAGAGGGGAAAAAGCTCTGAAAAGCAAAGGGCTGAAGAGGTAGGGAACAGGCATCAATTTACTGTTGTCTTTCAGAAACAGATCTTTTGGGAAGGCTTCAGGGATTTTAATATCCCTCATGGATGTTCTGTTGAAGCGGGGATAGGGGTATTCCAAACTGATGTGCAACCTGGCAAGCTGTGCTTCCACCCTGTATCCTGAGATGTACAACACAGTTTTATCCAAGGAGCTGCTTGAAGACCCTGTGCTTGCCAGGTGCCCACAGCTGAAGTGACAGAGCCTCGTGTTTCAGTGGTTGGGGTGTTCAAATGGATGTGCTGTCCTCCCCGGGAAAGGGGGAATGAAGGGACCTGGCTTTGCAGGCAGGAGCAGCGAGTGGGATGGCTCCACTGCAGGCTGCAAGTCGGTTATCATCACATTTCCTTTTCTCTTTGCTCCTTCATATTTGGAGTAGCTTCGATGTAACTATGCAGTGAGGGAGAAACTTTATCACCCATTCAAATAGCTGCTCCAGGTTTGTGGCAGATTTATTTCCCAGGGGTCGGCAGTGGCTGTTTGGAAAGGTCCATCAGTGCCACATCCATGCCCCTCGTGTGGAGGAGCCCAGTCTGGCACACAGCTTCCACTGGGGGTGATTACCTGGCTGGGTGTTGGTTACTGAATGCTTCAGACCTTGTTGTGCACCCAGCCCATGGACCAGTAAGCAGTGCTCAGGGGATCTGTCCTACCTCCCTGCTTTCAGAATCAGGGAATTTCTTCCCAAAATGTGTTTTCCTTTTAAATTTTGATTTCGAGGTGCAGAGCTGGGCACACTGTTTTTCAGTGCACTTGGGTGTCTTCCATGGCTTGTTTTATATTTGACATGTGTGAGTTGTACAGTTCTGTCTGCTTTTTATATAGGATGTAGTGGCCAAAAATACAAACAGCAAGGATTACTCGGCTGGGGATGAACAGAGAATAAGACGCTACACTTCTCATTTCTAAGCAGATCATAGTTTCTTCTAGTTTGTGAAAATAACTAATTCCTGTTTCTGTACACCCGAGCCTCACCAGATGCGATTCCTCTGCTTTTCCTCCCCATCCAGACAGCAGGGTGTTACTGGTTCTGTCCTGGGCTTTGTGGGCTGCCACACGGAGAGTTTTCATTAAGAAATCATTTCAGTTTTACATCTGTCCATTGCAACCCCAACCTCTCTTTAATCCTGGTGCTAAACTCATGTCCTTCAGCTTTAATTCCCTCTTTAATTGCTTCCACTGTGAACTGCTTAACATCTGCCCCTCAGAGTGTGTTCTCAGTCCCTTTCCAGCCTGTAACGATTGTATCGCACTTTAATCCTGTTGTTTCATTTCCACATCATCCCTCTGCACTTGGATCCTCTGCAGGCCCACTGTCACATTCCTGAAGCGACGGGCACGCAGAGTGAACTGCGTTGACTTGAACAGATCTGCTTGTACCCCATTAACCACCAGCTCTGAACTTGACATCACACCATTAATCTTTCATTGTGTGCTTGGGCGACTCTCTCGTCGTTGCGGAGCTCCAGCTAATTCTTGTGGCTTTTTGTGCATTGTTTCAGTGTCTGGAACTATTCTTAATTCTTTGTTGGGAGACAAAAATACTGGATTCAGAACATTTTGGAAACTGTTGAAGCCTAATAGGAAACCCCAGTGTAAAGCCAAATCAATTAGGTACTTAAAACCAGTCACTTCAGAGGCACCAGGCAGAGCTTTGCTGGGGTTTCAGCCTTGATGGTGTGGTGTGTGCTCAGCAGAGGGACCCGCATACAGGGTCTGCAGTCTGTTGCTCTGCTGTAAGTAGGAAAATGCTGGTGGTCCTCAGACATAAAGCCTGGGTACAACCCCCTGTGTCTGCTCTTCAGCGTGTTCAGAGAACTTGTGCTGGCGTTTGGGTAATGGAAGGTGGAGGTTTTGTTTGGGCTCTTACTCCAGCCCTTGCCTCTGAGAGCGAAGCTTGTAATGAGCCAAATGCTGAGGGACTCAGCATGGAGATATTCCAGGACTTGCTTCTCCCCTGTCCCCCTTCCTCCTCCAGCTGAAGCTACCCCAGCCCTCTCCTAACCTGCCGTCTGCTTTCATTTAGAGTCTCCCTGTTTCTTTTCTCTCTGCTTCTGACTTAATCCTTTGCCTACTTCACAGGCCGATTCTTTGATGAGAATGAGTCCCCTGTTGATCCGCAGCAGGGTTCTAAACTGGCAGATTATAATGGGGATGATGGTAACGTGGGTGAGTATGAGGCAGACAAACAGGCTGAGCTGGCTTACAATGAGGAAGAGGATGGTGATGGTGGAGAAGAAGACGTCCAAGGTGAGCTTGGGCCTTACCTCCATCCCATTGTGACAAAATCCATTCTGAGTTTCCTTGTTGAATTTGTGTAAAGCCTTTCTACATTGACCTGATCACAAACTTCCCATATGAAATGAATGGGCTTTAGGCAATCCTTCAATTTGGTCCTGCTCGTGCTTGAGAGCGACGCTCTGGCTGTGGGCAGTGAGAGGCTTCTAGTACCTTATTTTGGTTGTGCAGCTTCTGCTGGAGAGTCAAGACACTCAGATTTCCCAGATGTGGTTCCCACCTCCCTGGGATGCAGCCTTGGATGCTCCTAAAGCCATTTCAAACACAGAAGTGTCGTTTTTGTGACTACTCCTTTTGTCGTATCCACCCTGAGGCCGTACACAGCAAGGTCTCAGCTGGGGATCCCCAGTGTGATCTTTGTGCCTTGTACACAGATTCAACAGCTCCTGCTTTCCTCCTAACCCACCCTGCGAGCGGCTGACCCGCTGCAGCCTAACACCCACCCGTGCATGTCACCACCTCTGCATGCGCTGCTGAGCATCACCTCCATCGCTGTGTGCTGTGGACCCGCCATGCTCTCTGCCATCCTCCACCTATTGTTGGTCACAGTCTGTGAGAGGTTTGCATGTCTGGAGGGGAAAACATTTCCATAAGCATATATAGTTTTTTCCATTGAGTGCAAAATAGAGGGGAACCCCCCACTCCCCTCCCCAAACCCTGACTGATGTTCTGTGGGCATCCTGATTTTTATCCTCGTAATGCAGTTTCTCATGGTAGTGTTTCAGACACGTATTCAGTTGCTGTCCAAGCATAATTAATGGGGAAAGCTGGTACAAAGCACCTGATTTCTGTGGGCACGCATTAAGCTGTGCAGTGTAAGCGGGTTTTTGGCCAGGCTGGTGGTTTGAAACTCATGAGCAAGCAAAAGGAAAGTGTGGATCAGAACCAGGGCAATTAGTGCACTTGGTGATAGAAATGAGACCTGTGCTGCTGCTGTTACACTCTGCTCTGAGCTAGCAGTGCATTCTGGTGTTACCCTCAAGCAGTGGTTACGGTCGTGTCACTGGCAAGGGTGGTCACTGCGTGTCTGTGTGTCCAAGCTCTGCCCTGCACATTGCAGTAGCCGGTGGCTTGGATGCTTCAGGTTTAGGTCAGTTCCCCTTGGTGAGCAGGGGGTGATGCTCTGCTCCTCACCGGCTCCTTAACTGGACTTCACAAGACAACTCTTGGCACTTAACCAAGGCCAGGGAACTGTTCCTGAAGCTCTCCCAACTTCTACCAGCTGCCTTAGTCAGCCCTTGGGCCTGTCTTTACCAGGAGTATGGGAAGAGGCAGGAGGAGGCCTCAGAGCTCCACACTCGTGTCCTTGTTGGCATGAGGACATCACTACAGTGGCCTTCGTGGGGAAACTATGGGCTTTAGGTAGCAAGAGTTAATCCCATGTGTGTTACAGCTATTGCCAGCAATGTGAACAGTGTTCCTGTATACCAGGTACAAAAGGGTGGGCAGGATACAGGCATTAGTGGAGGAAAAGTGTTAAAGACCACAGAGATTGTGCTCATGTAGCTTGTTGTGCAAGGGATGTTTGTAAAAATAAGAGCTCTTGATGAAAGTGGCTTCGTAGAGCAGGCTCCCCATAGATGTGGTACTTGTCAGCTCACTGCTGGGCTGGCCTTACGATTGGACTTGGTGAAAACCTGTTATTTGATCCCCTGCCCTGTATCTGTACAGAGACAATGGTTTAGTACCTGGTGGTGAAGACAGAGTGACTTCTGGAATCCTTTTAACCAACAGTGGTCTGAGCAGTGCATGATACTGCCTCAAACCCAACTTTCCAAGCCCTCTGTTGTGCTGTTCCCTAATGACTTGCTGTTGACTTGTCCCAAGGCACAAGTCACACAGCGCAGGGAGAGGTGCCTCCAGGGACAGTGTGTCAGGGGAAGTGTCTGTTCTTCACAGGGATGTGTGTGAGGGTGGGATCATGGAGGGGGTTCAGGAGGGGGTTGGACTCGGGTAGGGGAGGAAAGAAACAATTCCTGTCGAAAAATGATTAGGAAAACATCACCTGGTTCTGCATCAGGCTGGAACGAGGCACCCGGCACATGCAAACAAAGCGGCTCCATCAAACATGGTTTCTGTGGCCACTAGAAATGTGTGGGCCTTGGGCTGAAGTTACGAGAGGCAAATACACAAACCTGAGGGATGTGTCCAGCCTGGCAGCCCAGTGTCCATCCCTGCCCCTGCCTGCGGGGATTTGAAGTGTTGGCTTCTGCTGTAGTCAGTGTGGTTTGTGGTGGCCGGGCAGGGGAGGAGTCGGTCCATGCATCAAGTGACGCCCTGTGCTGTGCGAGTGGCTCCTCACTGAACAGCAGCACATCTTGTAGGTAAGCTTCAGGCTCTCTGCTGGGAGGAGGTGCCCACCTCGCTCAGGGGCTGGTGGATAGTTGTTGTAAGAGCGTTGAAGGGCTTCAGACAGCTTCACACCGAGGGAGATCTTTGCTTTCCATTCCTGTGAACCAGCATCTTTGCGACTGTAAAGGCACAGCCCAGCTCTGAAGCACAGGAAGGGCTGTGAAAGGAAACAAGGGCTTGGTCAGTTCCTGGGGGAAGCAGGCTGGAACCCACTCGGGACAGAGTGGAGTTAGTGCAGGTAGAGGGCAGAGTATTAGAATGTGTTTTATAACCTCACTTGAAGAAACACTGAATGTGCATTTCCCTGATGGATTTTTTGCACGTGCTGCAGGAAATGGGCGTTCTGAGGCTGCACCAGGTGGGGGTTTTAACTTTATGGTTTTTCATGAGGCTCAAAAACAAAAATCCAAGGAGCAGAAATCAAGAAGCAGGGCAGAGTAGAGTGGTGGAGAGATGGGCAGTGTGGATCTGAAAGACAAGGTGGAACATCTTGGAGATTCCCAGCCTGGTTTGTGTGGGAAGGGACCTTAAAGCTCCTCCAGCTCCAACCCCTGCCATGGGCAGGGACACCTTCCACTAGAGAAGGCTGCTCCAAGCCCTGTCCGACCTGGCCTTGAGCACTGCCAGGGATGGGGCATCTTCACCCTTCCCATCCAGGACAGAGCTGTAAATCCATTGTAAGGATGAGCTGAAGGATGTGGCAGCCTGGAGAGGCAACGTACTGGCCTTGCTCTGTGTTCCCAGCAGAGCACGCAGCTACTCTGCAGGTCAAGAGGAGGCATCTTGCCTGGCGGGTCAGGTGTGTATCACAGCGTAGGCTTGGGCCAGCTGTGAAGAGCAGAACATGTTGCTGGTTCTTCAGCAGTGCTGGGAGGGAGAACAGGGATTTCACTGGCAAGAGCCTGGAAGGGGCTGGGAGCTGCCGTTCCTGTTTTTAAAAGCCTTTCTCCAGCTCTCACCCGCGGGTTGGAGGTGGGAGATGGGAGGTGATGGTGTGTGAAGCACTGACACCAGTCAGCAGTGGAAGATGCACCGGTGGTCCAGCCCGAGCAGTGGGTGGGAACAGTGTCACTGTAGCCTGGAGGGGGTGGTACCACCCTGAGGTGCACATGAGGTGCCAGCCTGAGCTCCAGAATGGGCTGAAAAGTGTTACTGGAGCTTTGCAAAGCAGCTGAGCGTGGAGCTGGGCTGTAGTGGGGGAGTTTGAAATCCTCATAGGAAAACTCTCAAATCACAGCAGTGAGTTTAAACTGTTTCATCACCTCCTGAGTTACTCCATCTCTGCAGCAGGGTTGCAGCAGTAGAGCTGAGGATGCTGTCCCAGGAGCCGACAGCCACCCCAGGCTCATGTGTGTTCTCTGTGTGTTCCCCAGTGAGTTCATTCCCAAACCCAGGCACACACTCAGTGTGGATGTATGCCGTAGCTGCTTAGATGTCTTTTCAGTAGCATTACATCAGGTTTGACCCGAGTGCTTCATTTGTAGATGATGAAGAACGGGACCTACAGAACGACCTCGACTATGGCAAGCCCCGCTTCAGTGACGGCGTCCTGTGAGCTGTGAACAGGGACAGGACAAGGCTGCACCCGTGGGACCCGACGTGCTGCAGAACTGAACCATTCCTGCTTTGGGTTCCTTACCTTAAAGGGAGCTGGTAACAAAAAGCATCACATACTCAGCAGTCAGCGAGTACCAGGAGGCCATTGTGTACATATGTGCATAGTTGTACTATTGCAGATTGTATTAAAACTACATTTTTGTTGTTACATTGAGCCAATTACTTAGACTGTTCCTTCTCTGTAATAATCTTGACGCTTCCAACTGGCGTTATAAATACGGGCTGACTTGTTTCTGCCATTTAGAGAACTTTGTAAACTGGAGAACTTGTACAGTTTGTATCTCATGTAACAAATCCACTGTGGAAACACTGTACAGCCAAAGGACTCCTTTTCTACAGTACCTGTCTGAGGGCCAGCACTCCCACCTTCCTCATGCGTGCCGTGTTGTGTTCCGCAGGTGAGCTCTCAGTTGGGAATGAGAACAGGATGTTTCGAGAACTGCTCCCTCCTCCATGTATCCGAGGGAAGTGCCGCTCCCTGGCAGCACGAACCACCTCGGTTCTGATCACAGCGACCAAATCTCATAGCTAGAGCTGGAAAGCAGCAGTTATTAGAATTCCAGTGCTTTGAAACAGCCTGAAATAGTTGTGTAATAGCTTGGTTTAAAAGGTGATAGAAATAAAGCAGCAGGGCTTGTAGGAGACCTGGGTGGATGTGCTAAAGAGAGCACTTGTGGTAGGGAGAGGCGGGCAGGTCTGTGCGGCTCTGCAGGGACGTTGTGTGTGCTCCTGCTGTCCAGCAGCATCCATCCTGTTGTCACACGAGTTAATTTGCAGTTTAATGCTTTGATGCAGGTCTCTGTTTGCCACGTTCCACGTTTTGATTTGCTGTAGCAGAAGGTTTGCAAGTTCAATACGTTTTGTATTCTGTGTTCCAGCACTTTCTGAATTTCCTGGGAATGATTCTGTTGATCTGCACCTGTGGAAATTAAGGTTCTGAACCCAACCTGCTTCTCCAAAAGGGCTACTGTGAACAGGGGGCCCGGGACCCGGGCGGGTGGACGGTCTGTCTGTACTCAGGTTCTGATCTGGAGCCACAGCTGAGGTTTGCTCAGTGCCCGTCAGTGAACCTCCAACAAGCCACAGGTTGTACAATTCTTTATTAGGCTGCAGGGATCTCTGACCCTGGCTTCACATAGAGAAGAAATAAAACCTTTCAGCCTCTGGCACGGCATCTCAAGGGGGTTTTGTTTGAGGCTCGAGTTCTTCATTCCACACTTCTGGGAGGCAGATGGGGAAGAGCCCTCTGCATGGTGCAAAAACCAGACACTGAACCTGCTCAGCATTAGCTCCCCTACTAAAACCCCACGAGAAGCAGGAACTTGTGCCAGGGCTCCAGGAACTGCAGCCTTCTGCAAATGCTCTATTTAAGCTCTATGATTTATTTTTTGTCTTACAATGTAATTTCACCCTGAATTAGGTGTTAACTTGAATTCTTCTAATGAAAGCAACAGTTATGGGTTCTAATAAATTGTTTAAGGTATGTGAGGCTTCTGGTGTTTCTCTTTGACTCTTTACAGTTGGACTAACTTTGGGCTTTGTGGAAGCTGAGGTGCTTTTAGCTGCTTGCCTCTTAGAACACTAAACCCATTTTGTGTTATTCCTTTGACTCTGCTTGAGGGGGGGCTTGTGAAAACAACAGACCCCCCCCTTTTCTGTGTCACAAGCAGTGGTCCCTTGGTGCTCGGGGCCTGGGTTAGTACATTTACCATCTTCAGCGAGGTGGTAAGTGGCAGGAAGGATCCTTAAGGTGATTCTGTTCATTCCGACTTTCTCTGTAGCCTGGTTACTGCTGGACAAGATGCAGAGTGACAAAGCTGTTGGATAACTGATGTTGGCAAACAGGTGAATTTTATCCTTATAGTTTTGCTATAACTATTATATGTACAATCAGTTTATTACATAGAACTTTTCTTGTCTTCTTGCCCCAGGCTGTCTCTTACTTTATATTTAGAAAAGCCCCACATTGTTTCTTTAGGTCAATGACAATAAAAATGGACACTTATCCTTAGCTTCCTGTGCTGACCCCCTGCCCCTCCATCGCTGAAATGGTTGCTGCAGCAGCCTTGCGATGCACCCACTGGGTCTGGGCGTACTTACAGGTCAGAACTGGTTGGGCAAACCAAGAAATTGTTTTTTTTCATAGTATTTGAAGCTGGTGAAACAGCCTGACCCTGGCCCAGGGGGATGCCTGGCCTCAACTCCTACACTTTGTGGGTTTCTCCGTTCTTTGTTTGAGAAACTGATACAGTTTTATGGCTTATTTCATGATCAGCCAAGGAAGGGGCAATACAGAGACATGAAGGTGACACACAAACATTTGTCTTGGAAGAAGATTTCACCTCTGCCATGGTCGGTGCCTCCTTGGAGAGCAGAAGGAGGGTGGCTGATGATGCACCCCCAGGCTCAGTGAAGGTTCACAAGGGGTGAGTGCTACCGCTTCCCTTTCCACAAGCACTGAGCTCCTCCAGCAGCAGCTGCTCTGCCTCTGTGTTTTGGGAAGTATCTGGCATTAGCACAGCCCCTATAGAAGCAGCTTGATCTCGGTGGGTATCCTTTTAAGGAATCCAATTTAGGTGACCAAGCACTTTACCCTTCGTTATTCGGTGATGCAGTGCTTAAAGAATTTTATTTCTAAGGGGAATTGTTCTGTCAAATTCCACTTTGGTAAAAAAAGCCAATTCTGTGTTCTTTTGGGAAGGGGCCAGACTGTGTTGAGCAACACTCCGTGCTCGGGGTGGCTGTAGGTGGCTTCCTCATGGCTCTTGCTCCTTCTTCCCCCAGCCAGCCCTGTCCCACCTTGTCCTTCCCGGGGCTCCTCCAGCAGTTCCTCACTGCCCTCCTCCTTCCACTGTGCCTGCTTCCAAAAGCTGGGACCATGGCTCCAGAGCATCAGGGTGCTTGCTTCAGTGAGGAGCAGCATCTGGGCACTGCTTGAGCTGGAAGACACCATCTGAACCATCACGCTGAAGGTGCAGGACCACAGCCAGGCACCTTCATCCTTCAGGAGCTCCTCATCCTCCAGGTCAGAGTTGTTCCTGTGCAAAATCCTGCTAGCTTAACCCTATTTGTGAGTGCTGTAGTGATGCTTGAATGGGGATAACCTCTTTGGCTGTAGGTGAGCTCTTCCTAAAGCAAGTGTCCCCAGAGGCAAAGTAGCCCCCAGAAGTAGGGCTTGCTTCTTTCCACTTGGTGCTAAGGGCTGCGGCCACCCAGTGATCCATCTGTGCTCAGGAGCCACTTAACAGTTCTTCACACGTGGAGCCATTACCACAGTTCTCACCCAACCCCTACTGCCCCTCCTTTGAGGGGGGTGGAGGCCTGAAGAGGTGACACAAGTGTGATAGTGCAGAACAGCATGTGTTGAACACAACCCAACCAATGCCTGTTTCTCTAACAGAGGGTGAACAAACACCACCTCACCTTTAAAAGCATTAGTTTGAAACAGTCACTGCTCTGCTGACTCTCATGAGGGTACCCAGCCAAGGGCCAGGCTCTGCTCAGCACCACTGGCTGTGTTCATGAGTGAAAGTGCTGAACGTGTCAGGTTTTGGTTTATAAATGGGATTGAGGTCCCTGTGCCGAGCCCGTACCCGTTTCCATGGAAATGGCAGCACACAAAACCTCTCCACATTCCCGAGCAAGCGACTTCCACATCTGCTTCCCCCAAAGCACCAGCCAGACTCTGACACGAAACTGGCTCCCGTGTTGGGTGGGACTGGTTCACACAAGGAATCAAACACGGCTCCTCACCACAACAGCTCAGAGACTTCCCAACGACAGACCTGGAGCTGAAGGAAAAGGGGGGAAGCATCAGCCGCTGGGTTGTGACTGCACTGGAGAACTTGGAATGATGTCAGTTGTTGCATGACCACACAGAAGGGAACGGGCTTCTCCAGGCAGAGATCCGGCCCTCTGCTGCGGTGCTGGAACATGGGAGCTCCTGAGCTACGGGCTCCTACGTGCCCAAACCAAGGAGGGATGGAAGCTGCACGGGCTCAACAGCTGTTACATGTGGTGTGAAGTGTGAGGACAGCCAACAGCCTCGTCCTCTGAGGGACAAGGAGCACAGCCCCGGCCTTGGTACCCAGGGGGCTAATGGGGATATTCAACCAGGGCAGCCCGTGGCAGCAGGGTGAGCTGCTTTGAACACACTGAATTATCTGCGTCCATGTAAACACCAGCATCTCTGCCCATTTTCTAATTAAAGAACAGCAGCGTTGTACAGCCTTAAAGCACAGACCAGGCAGAAACTCATGAACATGCACCTGGCTGAGGAAAATACCACATTCCTCCACCACCCAGAGCTGGTACCATATCAAAGGCCAAGAAAACTCTTGCAATTGTCCCATTTCCTCAGGATTTCAAATGCAAAACTATGGAGCAAACCACCTCTGCATAAAGAACCAAACCTGCCACCCCCATTACAAAGGGCTGTACTGGAAAAGCACTCCCAGGCCGCGTAAATGAATGATGAGGTGCCAAAACGGTTTGCCCAAGGTTAAACTAAGAAACTACGTATTCCTGAGTCGGTTTTGATCCGGCAGCGCTTTGGGTTTATGCCCAGCCCCGAAGAGAAACCTGATGTGAAGAGGCATTAGCATACAAATGGGCTCCAAGCTTCCTTAGCTTATGCAAGTGTTGCTCCATTGCAGCTCAGATCAATCAGGTTGCTGAAAATCAGAGAATAAATCTGTGTTCCAGTTTAAAACACGGGTCCTCCCCTGTACCTCAGAGGTACGCACGGAACTTGAAGCTGATAAAGGCTGAGCTTGCTGAGGAGGGGAAAAATCCTCCCACCAACCAGAATTCACTTCATGTCCTCTCTGCCAGTTTTCCCCACCTCCTCCCCGCTTCCATGGCCCTTCCTCTCCCCCCCACAAAAAAAGGATTGGGAGGAAACTAACTACTGATAATGCTAAATACTCCATTTGCCTCTTAAGATGATTAGATAATTTGACTCAGTCTTTGAATGTAGTTAAGCGTGAAACCAGAGGGGTTCATCCTGCCAGGGGGAAACCTCAGCACAGGCACGGCCACATGGCTCCAAGTATCTCTGTAACACAGAACAAAACAGCAAGTCAAGGACGCTGCTGCCGAGGCTGAAGGATGAGATGCAGGCACCTGCAGGGAGAAATGACTCCGTTTACTCCAGCTCCTCCCAGCTGTCCCACCTTGTGGTTTGCAGTACGCAGCTTTGCTGAGGCTTTCCCAAAGTCACACGGATCCCACAAAAGCCAAGGCTTGCCATTGAGCCTGGTTTACTTTAAACATTTGGAAACCCAAAGGAGCTGATGGTGATCTCCCAGCAAAAGGTAAAACCGGCTCCATGTGAAACAGATCAAACCCAACCACAGCCTTCAGGATTTTAGCAGCTGCAAAGAGCATTCTGCTTCAAAGTGACCAGATGGAAATGGACACTGAATAGCTAATGGTGTACTTTATTAAATCTCATCATTTCACATTTCCATACAGCCAAACCCATCAACAGTGAAAAACCCAAAGCCTGCAGAACAAAAGCTCTCTCCTAAGCAAGTGTTTGGCAACAGAACATTGTTTTTGGTGAATCACACCACGATGCACCTGGAAAATAGGCTGACTACACCTGACACATGTCACCATCTGCTTCTGCTTCACCTTAGCACTGACACACGCAGGAGACCCTCTGCATGAACTCAGTTATAACATGCTACATTGAATCTCCTCCCCCATCCAGTGTGGCTTGCCCAAGGCCAAACCAGTGCTAAAAGAGGAAGAGGAGCCAGGTCTTTGTCTGTCACTTGATGTACACCCACGATCAGGCACTTCTCTGCACACGTAACTGTTCCCTGCTCACTTCAAGCTCTCCTGGATTTGCCTGAACAAGTGTGGTGCGAACTGGTGGTTGTGGAGAACCCGCCACCGCTCCACAAGTTCACTCCTTCGAGGATCTTACTGCAACTAAAGGATTTACCCGCCCCCAACAGAGCACAGCAAAAGCAATTCCTTCAACTTCCACATGCCACCAGAAAAGCCCAGGTTTCAGCTGAACTCCTGACATTGTGTTACTCAAAACACAGTGTGCATCAACGCTGGATGCACATCCTCAAAGCAGTGAATCAACAAAAGTGATTAAGAGCTGTCCAAATGTTCTTACATGTTCCCAAGGGAAGAGAATTTAAGTGCTGGAGTGTACAAAAGGTTTTGCTCTATATATTTCATACAACTGTTTTCTTTACGTATTGGAGGAAAGCTGCATCAAAAAATGCTGGTTTACTTGAAATAAGTTCCTTGAGGTCCCGAATTCGTCACAGATTCCATTTCACTGTTCAACACCAGCCTCTGAAAAAACATCTGTACCTGGCAAATAACTACTTTACCTGTATTGTGGAGAATTCCAGCATGCCACAAATCCAGCTGTCACCTGCAGTCCTTACTCCAGGATACATACGGAACTTAAAGTAACCTGGGATCCAAGTATGGAACTTTCAGTTAAACCTTAAGTAACCTGGGACCTTTCCTGGTGGAGAAAGATGAGAATATTGAATAGGATCAAAACATCTTGCCACAGTTAACTAGGAAATGTGAGATTGGTGCATCACACCACTGTGGAGAAACAGCAGTGCTCTGCACTAGCTAGAGCTTCCCAGCTCACTCCAGGACTCGGGAGACCAAGTTATTTCTCTAGTATAGCACTGGACCAAATAAAATAGAAAGGAAAAAATCCCAAAGCAAAGAAACAAACCCCCCAAACCCACCCACCCACCTGGTCTATGTCTATTGACTGGAATGCAGTGGAATTTTCAGGCCAGCCAGAAACAGAGTGATGGTATTTATGCAAGAACTTCATGCCAGTGCAAACCCCATAACATTCTAACGCCTCAGCCTCTATTAAACTCCAGCCACACTAGGGTTCCCAGTGTGGATACCCCTCAGTTTAACCTCCTAAAGCTGGCCACTTGCGGGTGTTCATTTCTATTCCCACAGGATTGTTTCATGATCAAACATGTGCTAGATCAAACACACATAAAGGTTCACTTAAAGCTGTGCTTGCCTTGGTTTCTGTCGGGGGATATGGTGCCATCTGAATCCTGACTCCCATCAGCAGGATTATCAGCAGTGCGAACAGGGAGTCTCTGGCTGGACACATTGGATCCCAGCCGTCACAGCCTGGGAGCTGCTTCTCATTTCAGGGAGGCACAGGGCTCTGTTTACCTGGTGAACAAAATTAATTCCCCTCAGATAAGCAAAGAAACAACAAATACCGGGAATAGGTAATTTAAGGAATATAAACCCAGACAAGAACTGGTTTGTTTATACAACAGCTCTCAGTCTGTCACAGCTGCTTTCAGTTTAGCCAAATAAACTGCACCGAACCACTGTACTCAAAGCGCGAAGCATCCCTGCAACAAGGATGGGGAGATACCAGAGAAATCTTAAAGGAAGAGTCTTAACCCCCACATTACTCAGGGAATCAAACCTTTTTCACCTGAAAAAGAAAAGGTAAGGCAAGGTTTAGAGTTTTAGCTTATGGAAAAGAACTCGGAGGGACAATGTGATCCCTGCACACGGGTCCTGACACACAGAGGACTCCAGCAGTGCATTCTTGCTGTGAAGCACTGCATGGCAAACCAGAACCTGAAATGAAATACATCCTCTAACTGCAGGTATCTGAAATACCAGAGAAACTGGTGAACTCACCAGCACTTGATCTCAACGACAGGGACGTTGCTCTAAAGCACATCAGCTTACATGAGCATATAAACACAAAGCCAATGGATCAGCAAGACTTGTGCGGGGGGGGAAAGGTGAGAGGGAATTATAAAACCTCGGTGAGTGGCCCTTCCAATGAACATTCCGGGTACACCATCTCAGGGGTGCCCAACGTCCTGGCAACTACACATCCTTCCCTTCAGTTTCTCTGTAAAGTGAGGAAGATACACACCTAGAACACCTCAGACAGAGAGCCTGAAACCCACTGCCAGGGGAAACCCCACTGCTGCTGAGCCAACTGCACTCTCCAAGCCTCTAACGCTTCCCGTGTCCGCAGGCAGACACGGCGTTATGCAGCCTTTTGCCGTTTCACACACTGAAGAGCTGATGCTCTTCCCCTGCTACCCGCTCCACTGTGGGGAGCGGGTTACAGCAGGCAGCCCTCTGAACTCTTGCCTTCACAGCACTGCCCATCAGCAATAGGATTTCACATGTTCCCACCTGGCATGTGGCTCCCAGCCCTGCTGGTCCAGCCCCCTTCCTGACATAGCTCAGCACCAGGTAACACAGTGAGAGCACAACACCTCTGCAGAAGGTAGGCTTTAATATTCTGTATCTCAGAGAAGTACAACTCGTACCCACAGAGATGAGTTTGAACCCTCAGTCATAGGCTTTAATCTCTCCTCTGAAGGGTTTTTGGCTCTCATTATAAATGCACGCAGCTGGTTTGTTGTTCACACACAGCTCTGCTTACTTCAGATCCTGCTGAAGGATTTCCCCTGGCAGCCACTTTCCTTCTAATTACACACTTTGAGGAAGCATTTCCACCTACCAGTTTTCAGAACTCCTACTTCCTAAGCACCAGTGAATGTCCTTTTAGGTTTACGCCGTGAGCCGAGCCATCGCACAGTTATCCCGCCGTACTTTCCTCTGAAAGGACTGACACCCTTTGGGCAGGTCTAACATGTCCACACTCACCTTTTTCACAGCTGATCGCAGAAAAAACACTCAGATGCTGTGGGTAGTGAGTGTGCTTAGAAATCCTTCACTGCTGTAAAGGAACAAGGCTGCCTGTTCCGAATGAGGAAGGCACTGTTCCACTGCCTCCTTATTCCCTCTTTCCTTAGGAAGCTGGGGTAAAATTAGCTTTATGTCTTCTGCTAAAGAATACAGAGTCCTGTGTTAGAATTCTTAACCAAATCTTGGCTTTGCAGCTGCAGATGTGGTTCAGTTTAACAAGCCAATAAATGTTTGAAGTGATTACAGAGCTGGGACTGCCATAATATGACCCAGCTAAGAAGAGAGTCAACGGGTAGTAGAACAGGAAACAGACAGCACCTGCGTGGGGTTCTGCCTACTGCTAAGTTAGGGAATGAGGATACAAGCTACTTCTGTAAAAACATGCCATTCTGAGCAGCACCTTGAGGAGTTATCCTAATGTAACAGGCTTTAACCTAAGAGCTGAAGAGTCCGGTTTAAAAAGCTTCATGGACAAAAGCGATCCCCAACAGAAAGAAAAATCAAATCTACAGGTTCGGCAGGGTTCCCATTACACAGCTAAACCTCGCTACATCCTCTTAAAACTTCGCTGAATGAGACGGTCAAGCTACTTCATTAAGTCATTCAACCGCTAAAGCCCGCAGCATCCTCGACACTTCACACGGAAAAGGCTGCCTAAACAACACAACAGAACAAAGAGAAAGTGGAACTAGAACTTCACTCTACGCCCCGCTGGGGCTTCCAACAGCCGCTCAAACCGCAGAACCAGCGCTGCCTGCGCTTGGAAGAGATGAGCCCGGAACGCGAGCGGCAGCTCCGGCCGGGAACCAGCCCCGAGGGAAGGCCGGGCCCGGCCGGCCGGGGAAGGGAGGGAAGCGGCCCCTGACCGGGGGCTGCCTCCCCCGGGGCCGCCCGCCCCTCCGGCTGCAGCGGCCGCGACCACCCCTCCCGCCGCTTCCCGCCGCGCCGCTTCCTCCCCGGGGAGCGCAGGGAAGCTCCTCCCGGCCGCAGCCGCGCCGCCCCTCCGGGGAACGCTCCCTCCCGGGGGCCGCCAGCGGCGGCTTCCCCTCGCCTGGGGCGCCCCAGCGGGAGCGCGGCCGCCCCCCGCACCTCACTGCGCGGCCGCCCGCGTCCCCCCTCCCCGTGCTCCGCGGGGCCCCGCAGCGCTCGCCCCTCGCCTCACCTCAGGGGCCGCGGGCGGGCGGCTCGGCCCGGCGCCAACAGAGCGAGGCGGCCGCCGCTGCGCCGTGTGAGGTACCCTGGGTCCCGGCGCCCGAAGCGCAGCCTCCCGGTCCCGGCGGCGGCTCCCGGCCCGGGGAACAGGCGGCCGGACCCCCTCCCGCCGCCTCGGGGCGCCGCTCCCCGCGCCAGGCCCCGGCTTCCCTCCTTCCCGGCCTGCCCCGGCGCCGCCGTCCCCGGGCCCCCCGCCCCCGGCCGGGCTGCGCCTGCGCGGCGGCCCCTCTCCCCATCCGGGTCCCTCCGTGCGGTGTAGCAGGTCGGTAGGCGGGAAATGGCGACTGGCTGCTGAGCGGCGGCGGAGCGCGGAGCCCCGGCGGCGGTGTAAACAGAGCGGAGCCCGCGCGGCCCGGCCCTGCCGCCGGGAGCCCGGACACCGGGGCCCTGCTCCCCGGCACCCCGCACCCGCAGGTAAGCGACGCGGCGGCTCGGGCAGCGCGGGGTCCCAGCCCGGGATCAGGTGGGAGGGCGAGGGGTGGCCGCTACGGAGTGACCGGCGGGAGCCTCCCCTCAGGGCCTGCCCCGCGGCGAGCCCCTGCGCCCCGCGGCCCCGGCCGTCCTCCGGCGGCGCTCTGCTGCCTGCGGAGACACCCCGTCCCTGCCCGCTCAACCTCCCCGCGCCGGCCGCGGAGGCCGGACAGCCCCGGCCGCGCCGGAGCGGCGGCGCAGCCCGCCCGGGCCAGCCCCCTGCCCCCGGAGGAGCGGGCGGCTCGGCTGTCACCCCCGCGCCGACACCCCCCGCCTCCCCCTCTAGGCCGAGGCCTGCGGAGCGCCTCCGCCTCCCGGCCGCCCCCCGTCCCGTCCCGTCCCGCCGCCCCGTCCCATTCCTCGCCGCGGGGGCTGCGTTGTGTGCGCCGGGGGCGCGTCCGGGCCGGGTCGGGCTGGCTCAGGGGGCGTAGCTCCGCGGGCTCCATCCCGGCCCCTGCTGCGCACGGGCGGGCCGAGCCCGGCTCCGCGGAGCGAGCGCGCAGGACGCGCCTGTTGCTGGCGGCAGCGCTGGACGCGCCTGTCAGCGGCTCCGGGGGGGGAGACCCCGGGCGGCGGACACCAACTTCGCGTGCTGTCACTCGTGAGGTGGGGCCGGCGGCCGTGCTGTGCCGGTAACGTGCGGGACCACCGCCATCTCAGCCCGGTATTGGCTTCCCTGTCAACACCGGGAACGCGGCGTAAGGTATTGGCATGTTGCATGCCGCATTGATTGTCTGCTCGCTTACTAAGGAGGACTGTGCAGCCTGTTGCTCGATTTTATGGTACTTGGGAGCGCGTGAGAGGACAGGTCTTAGTGTTTCTTTGTGGCTGTTCTGGTGAGCTTCAGCCTAGGCTATTTCTTCCTCCGTGATGATGGTTGTAGCACTTGCTCTGATCCCAAGCCCGTTGTGTCTGGTGGGGTTTTTCATCGTCTTCAGTTGCTTGTGATGCGCTTCACAAAGTAATTTTGAGATTGTAGTTATTGCCTTTGCCTTTCTTGATAAGTTTCCACTGTTCCAATACATTAGTCTGTGAAGAGGATCTCTAAGTGTAACTATTCCTCTGTTGCCTTCGATGAGTCGCAGCCTCTTTTGCCATTTCTCCATCAGTAAAATGGGGATAATAATACCTCAGAGAGTTGTTATACAAAGTAGTTAATGTTTGTAGAGGGCTTAAAAGACCTAAGTGTTATTAATTAAGCCCCATGACACATTAAGGTAACAGTTAGCGAACCAGGTTTACACATGGATGAACCGAGGCAGGAAGAGATTATGATTTAGCTGGAGTAACATATTGGATCTGTGACAATAGGAGAAAACAAGTTGTAACTACTTCATGCTGTAGGCACAAGCGAACCGTTCTGTTTAACAGATAAGTTTCCAAGATTATTTGCCTCTCCCTCACTCCCCCCTTCCAATTTCAAGCTTTTCTGCTTGAGGAGGGTTTGCCTGTGTGACTTCCAGTTGACTGGATAGCTCCAAGGACACTTGTGGCTTGCCCACTTGAAAGTGTTTCAGCAGTTTCCATAACAAGATATATGTTCTAGGACGCAGGCCAAATCCCAACTTAAATTCCATAAAACATTCTCCACTTTTCCCCTGAAAACATTGTGTGGAACTTAGTTAAGACTTGATCCTGTTCCAGTTGGTGGAGTACGCACTGAAGCTGACATTCCTGCTTCCTTTGAGAAAGTTCTGTAGTTAGCGAACAAATTCCCTTGTCAGTGTGTCCCGGAGATTTAATGGCACAGTTGGATCACTTCTCCACCCGTGGAAACACCCCACAAATGCTGGAGCTGGACTTGGGTTTTCATCATTTAAAAGTAGTTTTCCACCTTCAGACTTCCACCACAAGTGCTGATAACTCCACGCTGATGTGACCACTGCTGAGGGCTGAGGAGCATTAAGCAGTTAAAAAGAAAAGAGCCTGATGAATTCAAAAGGAAACGTAGTCTTCATCTTATGGAGTTTTTCCATGCTGTACTGCCTTTTCTTTTCTTTGATCACTTGTTGTGCTGCTGAGGTCGACACCAGCAAAAACAGTGCTTGCAGGAGACTTTGAGAATCACGTTTTCTATGCAAATATTTCATTCCTGTGGAAGAAGCTTTTTCCATAGGTATAAGTGGAATAATAACTTGGAATGGTCGCCTATTTTTGTAAGAACAGGTACTGACAGTCAAACAGAATTATTTTGGCAAGAGCTCGCCAGGAAAGCTTGAGCAGGGGGGTTGAGGTGACCTCCTGAGTTCCCTTCCAACCTCCACCATTCCAGGAGTCCGTAAAAGCAGGATGTGTGGAGTAGGGCTGGAATTCACCAGAAGTTCAGAATTCATGTGCATTTCTAGACACACGTGTGCTCCGAGAGGAGCTTGTGATTTCTTGCCCTTTTGAAGGAGTATCTGGAAGTTCCAAGACATCATTGTCATAGTTGCAAGATCCCAGCTGGAGCCAGTGGGACTGTATAACTCTTAACACTGCCTCTCCCAGGGTATGGGTTTGCAGCTTTCCCTGTTCAAACCCCGTGCAAGTCCTTCCCCATCCGTGTGGTTTCAGCCTCGTCCCCGCAGGGGAGCCAGTTCTATCTGTGATGGTTTTTGACTTGGATCATGTCCCCATAGGACTATTAAGATCATCCCAGATTCAAAGGCTCCCCCCCACACACACACACACTTCCCCTGCCACTGCATCCTTATTCCATACTTTCTCAGGAACATTCCTCTCTGTCAAGTGCCTTTCTGATTCATTACTGTGACTAGATCAGATATGATGGTTCTTACTCCTATTAGCCCAGAAAGTAAAGGACTAAGTCTGAATGAAATTCTTTCATTTGCTGGAAGCTTCCATTACCACTAAGTGTTGGCACCAACCTCTTGTAAATTTTAAATGGGAGCTTGTTTTCCATCTCTTGCATATGAAAAGTTCCTTTGATGTTTATAGATCCCAGTTAAGTCTTCAGGAAATGCACATACCCACCTGAAGTGCCCAGCTGATGCATCAATCCCGGATTGCAGTGTTTAGAGCCAGACTCTTTAAATTGAACCACACTGCTGCTCCTGTAAGGGAGCTGTAAGCTCTTTCCAGGCTCGTTTAAAAGAGGAGCTGTCTCAGGGAGAGGGTTTGGTGGTGTCAGACCCAAATGAACACGGGTTAATTTGCTCAAGTGCAGAGTTGAGTGCAGTGTGGTGCATCTCTTCTGGCTGTTCAGAGGAGAAGCTCCCATAGCGCGAGGTACCCTGCAGCCAATGCAGCGTGCTGTTTGCAGGCTGAGCTGCCTCCATGGCCATTATTTAGTGTTCTAGAAAAATAAATATTTTACATTCAGAGATGAAGACATTTTCAATAGCACTTGAAAAATTAAGTGTGAAATCATCCACATCTAAAGCAATCAGTCTCAGGGGCTGGATAGTGGCTTCCCAGTTGGCAGTCTTAACTTGGTGTAAATAGATGACTTCCCAATCAGATCAGTTTCAGTAATTACTTTGATTAGTAACTGAAGGTCCTCTTCACTACAGAGAAGTTCTTTCATTGCACCTCCTGATCCCAGGAAAATACTTATCAGGACAATCTGGTGCAAGCAAGTAATGAGTTGAGTGTCAAGTAATGAGCTGAGTGTCACCACTGCCAGCCCCACCAGCTGTGTGATCACATACTGGTCCTCGTTGCCTCAGTTTCACTGCATGATGGGTCAGTATTTGTGGTGATGCTGTGGTCTGTGGACAAGGGGAGAGGATGGGCAGCCGCTGGAGGACAGGCTTAATCCAGCAGCCACATTGGGTTCTGCTGTATTGTGACATAAGAAATCCACCTCCCCGTGGGGAAATGTTTGAGAGCTCAACCCCATCAGAGCACCATGCACCTGGCTAAGAAAGACCCTGAAGGGCAGCTGGCTAGCTGGTGAGTTCAGTGCAATGAGGGTGCTCAGCCCACTGCGGGGTGGGGATGCCTGAGGTGCATGTGTAAGAGGGTGGATACTGGAGGGTGCCCAAATCCTGTGTGCAGTCAGAGCTTCTTTCTGTTGGGTGAGGAGTCTGGTTAGAAGACATAAAACACCACATAAAGTTACACCACTACAATAAATATGCAAGTATAACATTATAATGAAAGTAAGGTTAACTAGAAGGGGCTGTTCACTGCCTCTGGAAAATAAGGTGTGCATGCTTAAAGTAGTACAATGCTAAAAAGTGGATCCTGCTATTTATTGCCAAAGTGCCAAGTGTTAGGAGAAAAAAAAAATCTGACTGGAAGACGTTTGGATTAGAATTTACCTATAAATAAATTACTTTATTTTATATACACAACCACACGCAGTGGCAGCACAGCAGGAGTGTCATTATCGGCAGCGTGAGGCTCAGAAGGTGATACTGCAGGGCACATTGGCATCCTTGAAGCCTCGTATGCAAGGAAAGGAACCTGTCCTTGTTTAGGAATAGCTAATTTACGTTAATAAATGAACAGGAACTCCCATCAAATCAGAGCAGTTGTTGGAAGCTTCAGCTGCCCTGATTCAGTGTAAATCATAACTGTTTACTTGAGGCCATTCTAAACATGATTGCTTTGATTCACCCTGTATTTTAGAAGGTGCTAATTAGCAGAAGGCAGGTAATTCAATCTAAGGATTAGACTATCCCACAAGGACTTCCCTGGCACAGCCATACCAGCCTAGTTAGTGGTAAAACCCCTACACAGAGGGGTTCCTTTGGGCAGCACGAGTTGTACTTGCATGCACTGGGAGGCTTGCAGCCCTAGCTGTGGGTGACTAGGGAAAACCAGTATTGGCCCTTCCTTTCACATTTCTAACAGGCAGCATTTGGTTTAGACACAGTCCAATGTAGATTTCCTCAGTCTAGATAGAGCTTCAGAAACACTCAGTATTTCCTGCTTGGTACCTGGGGGCTGAAGATGCTAGGACAGACAGTCTAATACAGGTGAACTTATTTCTTACCCCTGTGGTGGGATCCTCATCCACTGTAGTTTCCTCTAGGCTCTTTCTTCTGTAGTTTACGTCTTATATCTGGTGTTTTTGAAGTATTCACTGTTTCAGGAAGGAGTGGGCTGGCTCTGAAGGTTCCGTGGTCTCCTTTGTCCTCAATTCATTTCCCAGTACCCTTTTCAAAAGAGATAGCACTACCCGAGTTGCTTCTTGTTTCTCCCTTTCCTAGGTACCTCTCTCACTTTACTGTCCTGGGGGAGCTCATTTAGGTGCAGCAGGCTTCCTTTTATCTGAAATAATGCCTTTGGGCTGTGGTGCCATGCCTGGTCACCTGAGTCAAATCCATCACCTGGGGGGAGATAAATCCTGTAGGTGAGGGCTCAGCTTGTTCTCTTGAATGTGTGGCTGTGCTGCAGTCCTGTATCTGTGTCTGTCTGTTCCTGAGAAATGATGAAGAAGAGCATCTGTTAGCAGTTAAGAAATAAATTAGGAGTGTAAGAGCAAGTTAGTTATTAGTAGTTACATGGGCAGTGATTATATTTCTGTGTTTGCTAAAGGGAAGCTTAGTATGGACTGAAGGTTTAAGGTATGTTTTTGGGTGAGGGGTGGGAGGTACAGATAGCAGAAATATCTGTGAGAACATTAAAGGTACTTTAATATTTGACTTGTGGGCTTGGTGTAGCTAGATTTAAATATAGGATGTTTGATTGAATTACCTATCTCAATTTATTTGACACCTTAAACTCTCATCAAGACCAAGTAGTTGTAATTAAATCACTTTAAATACACTTGGGAAAGCTGGTGCATTTTGCATATCAAGACAGAACTGAGGAATATTAAAGAAGAAAACAAGAAACATAATGGAAATTTGATACTTTTAATACTTAAAAATATAGATTTAGAAGAAGCTTTTGAAGACTTCAGTGTAGCTGCAGTGATACTCAAGCAGCTGTAGCTACTGGATGTAGAGTTCCTTAATTTTATGTTCCTGGGGACTGGAAAGCTTACTAGCACTCTTAAGAGAAAAGTCTTTGAAAGCTCAGTTGGAGAAATGGGCTCTGTACATACAGATCAGGTGAAGAGGTGTCATGTTTAATTACCCTCTTGAAGATGATTCTCTTTTGATACAAGCTGGGTTTATTATGTACCTGGAAAATGTTTGATAATGTTCACCCTCAAAGGTCCTGAGTCAGTTAATGTAATAGGGTTCCAAACCATAAAATAGCTTAAGACTAGAAAATAACCACTTGTCATCAGTGGTCCACGCTTGCAATGGTAGGAAGTTTATTCAAGCAGATTGCTCTTTGTACTGTCTCCTCTTCATGTGTTTTCTGTTCCCTTTTAGCTCAGGTACTGCGAGGTTAGAGGCAAGCCTGTAGTTGTCCATGTGCTGTTTGCTGGACGTTTGGAAGCTCTGTGCCTCAGGTAGCTGAGACTTTGTCAGCATCACGGGGAAAAGGGATGGGCTTTTTTTGTTTGCTGGGTTAGTTTTATTTTTAAACTGAAGTAATCACTGATGAACCCACTACTGTTACATCAGCTTACTCAGAGCGTTGTCAGTCTTCATCTGTATTGTCGAGTACTGTGGTGTGGGAGGAATGGGCCCATAGAATGCGTCTGTTGGTGCCGAGGACCTGATGTCCATGTTGTTTGCATTTCTGGAGGCTTTAATGTGATCTGGTCCTATGTGCTTCAGTGGTTGATGTGTATGCTCCAGTTCAGTTTCAGTCTGAGCACTCCAGGTGATAAGCTGCTTTGTTATGGGCACCCAAGCACTGTAAAAGAGGATGGTAAGAATTGTTTCAAAAGCCCACGCTAGACCCAAACTGAAGAATTGGTGCAGATTTGTGTCAAACATCACTTTGCTTTATGGGAAGGCAGAAGATGCCTCGCCACTTCTAAAGTTTTTGTTTGTGTTAAGCTCCTTGTGAACGGAGAAGCACATGGCGGTAATGGAAGAGGAGATAAATCTGATGCGAAGAGGGGGTGTAAAAGATGGCTAAAAGCCTTCAGTCAACCATCCCAGGATAGAATCAGATTCCGTGAATCTGTGCAGAGTTTCCTGGATGTCTGAGCAGATGCCTTTTCATCTGTTACGTGAGTTCATAGCTCAGCTCTGCTCTTCTCCGTGTGGATAGATGGACACTCCTCATCGGGGTCTGCCCACAGGCTGCTGAGCTAACTTGGTTTGAGATAGGTGCTTGTTTAATCAGGATGGACTTGGTTTATCCTCTGTGTTCAGAGAGTTTAGAAAACTAATTTCTGTGTTATAACATAGGTGAAGCTGAAAGGATGAGAATGATTCCCCACACACACTTTAATGTACAGGTTTTGAAATGTGGGTGCGAGTTTTGACCCCTGTAGTGGACAGGGGCAAAAGATGTTAACCTTCTACATGAATGGTGTGCTCAGCATTTTTCTTCAAACTCTGCTTTTGAGTTATTGTCACGTTGCATCATCAATACCTTGTTAATAAAATAGTCACAAGCTAAAATATTCCAGTTTGTTTGATATTGTTTCTTGAACAGCAGAGTTAGCACAGTCTGTTGCACAGGCTCCATTCCTCTGTGCCTTCCAGCCCTCCTCTCCTGTAATTCTGCCGAGTACCCTGGCTGCAGTGTTTTGGGTACCCCCACCTCCCCTGGAGCCCCTCCTGCAGTGCCTGCACTGGCTTAGCTGATGGCTGTTCTGGGAGTGGGTGTGTGGTTGTTCCTCCACTGCTCAGGCTCTGCTGGGAGCTGGCCTTTGGAGGTAGGCTAGGAAGTGTAGCCAGAGAGGATGTGGGGAAGGGTTGGGCTGGGGCCCTTTGTTGCTTGTTGGAGGTGTTAAAAGGGTCTGACCTACCTACAGAGCGTCTGATTTTCCTTGAGCTTGGAGGAACTTAGTTTGAGATTTCCCTCCTGTGAAATTGGTTGGTGTCTGTCAGTGGGCTCCACGTTTCCCAGGGGAGGACTGGCACACACTTATGGACAGTGCTGTTGTATAAGCCTTATTTTCTCTAGAAACAAGGCTGTAAAATATCAACTGTAACAGAAAAAGCTTGTTCATGTTAATGCTAAGGAATGCAGCCCATCAAAGAGCACAATAAGCAAATGAAACCCATGGCATAAAACACTGTTGCTTAAAAAATCTGTGATGGATAGCCTTAGTTAAAATAACGTGCTGGAAAAGGAAAACTTGAAACCTGAATAGTTTCAGTGATCGCATCAGCACAAGCCCAGCCTCATGCTGATAGTGAAGCAGATGAGGCTGTGCTTCCAAAGCAGCCTGGAGCAGTCAGGCTGCTGCAGTCCCACTGACCAGTCCGTGGTACAGGCCAGGATGTGCTCCTTGGCCTGGAGAGCACACAGTGACACAGGTTGTATCCTCCTGGTGAAGCTCTAAGCAGGGGGACCTCCTCTGTCCTGCCCATAGGGACCAGCTCTCTCCTGTGTATTGCTGTGAGCTGCTCTGAGCCCCATCCAGGAGAGCCCTGTGCCAGCAATACCATCTGACTGTGCCAGAGAGCTGAGCACTGAGCGGTTGTGTTAAGTTCTGCAGTTAGCCACGGGAGGCTGTGGTGCAGCGCGTCACCCCCATGCCATGGGCTTGCTGGTTTACTGCTGTGGCTGTCCTTCCTCCTGCCAGGAGCTGTGTTCCACCTCTTGTTCCTGTGCTGGAACATTGCAGTTTACTAAGCTGGCCTAAAAATATGGCTAAATGGAGGGTCCTGAGTGCCAGCATGGCCTCAGGCAGGGTGCAGGGCTACGGTGGTGTTTAGATGGGCTTGGGCTGTGCCAGAGCTGCAGCCTGGCAGCAGCAAGCCCTGCCATGGGGTGAGAGCTGAGTGGGGACAGGAGATGAGCCCCCTGTGCCATGCACAGTGACAGCTCCTGTCTCAGCTGCGCTCTGAAAGGCAGCAAAGTCAGTGCAGGACTGGACGGCTGGCTCCTTGAACTGCCTTTCCCTTCCTTCTGCCTGGCCACAATGCACAGGGAAAAGGTACCCCCTGAGCTGGAGGAGGTGCAGGGGAGGGAGGGCTCCATTCCTGCTGTTTTCATTAGAACACTTCTAAATATCAAAAATACTTTGCCATGATTTTGCTAAATTGTTTCTGCAGTGCTTCTAATGAAAAGTGTTGGGCGTATCGTCGTATCTAGCATGTGGCACATGGGTGACAGCTAACTTGCTTCCAAGTATTTGCTATTTAAGATAAATTAGCTCTCCTCAGTATCTGGAAAACTCTTCCAAATTAGTGTAACTGCTTCGGAATGGAATGAGTGAACCACTGTCAAACAGACTGGCCTTGCTGTGGAACATGGCTGGGCCCTCATGTTCTGTGGGATCCCTGATGGGGAGGGCAGGTTTCCTCCTCATACCAGGGAATGGTTGGAAGAAGAATCCAGCAACTGTGTAGGTTTATGGGTGGTATCAGCACTTCTGGTTCTTGCACATTTCTCTGCTTTAAAATCTATAGATACAGGTTAAGGGTCGAGTGTGGAGACGGAAGCTCCAGCCGCCTCTGTTCCATTCAGCTTTACTAGTGTGACAGATGCGTGCATGTTTCCTCTTAAGGATGTAAACCTGCACCACAAGGCATCACTGACAGTCACATCAATAGTTCTGTAGCTCCCAACTTTTGCTCAGATGCAGCTTTCCAATGGAAGGCATGAGGCAAACTGTCTTCTTGCTCAACAGAGCAGTTCCCTGTTTGCTTCCAGAGCCATATCTGCTGCTCTACAGCCATAAAGTTATTTCATTACACCTCAGGCATTTCAAAGTGGCAGAGATATGTTAGACCAAAGTGGAAGCAATTACCTAGGGAAATAAAGAAGCAGAATTCAGGGTAGCATCAAAGAATGGAAGATTATAGTGTGGATGCGGATCGGTTCTGGGTACAGGACTTCTGCTGCTGTCAGTGGCTTGTGCTTGTTACACTTTGTAATATTGGCATATTGAAACTTCCCATCACTTCCCACTGAGTAGTCACTGAGGTTTGTTTTCTTCTTGTGGATTTTTCACCCAAATTATAATAGGGAAAAGAATAATGAAAGGAAATAAGGTGTGTAAAATAGCCTCATTGGGATGGGATCATCAGACAGGTCTTCAGCTCATTGAAACACAATGTGATTCAAGTTGCTAATGTCTCAATATTGTGTTTTTAAGGTTGTATGTAAAAACATGCCATCCCTCACTGGTAAAGCTCTTAAAACCTGAGCACTTGTTTTCATATCAGTTTTAACTTGTGTATGTGCACAAATGAGCACATTCATCTCAGAGACTGCAGTTTGTAAGAATGAAGTTCTCCGTGTGAGGAACAGGCCAGAAAGGGCAATGAATGTGTCAGGGTTAAAGTAGCACCTTCATGGGAAAGGGCGAGTCTCAAATGTGTGCGATGGGCTGATGGGAATCTTGGCTGGGGTGGCATTTCCCTGCTTTTAACAGCAGAGTTGGTTGAGTTTTGTGTTTTAAATCAGGAAAGCCAGGTGTGAGAGGAGCATGGCAGCAGCCCCAGGCAAGGCAGAGAGCACGGTGTAAGCTATTTGTAAAAGTTCTGAAGCTACAGAGTGCACCAAGGAAAACTGTTTTCCGGGGCAGTAAGAATGGTATTATCATTTAAAGAGGCTTTATCCTACAATAAAACCCCTCTGCTATTTCTAAGGCCAAAGGAGCAGCCAAAAGCCTTATCTAGCCTTTAAAAGATAGCAACCTGACAGAGTCCTGCAGGATATGTGATTGTGGTTCTGATCCCACAGGGAGATTAAGGTGAAGGACAGCAAGATTAGGGTTTCTGGAGCAGTTAAGCAAAATGCAGCTCTCTTCTCTGTGTGGACCTTGCAAAAATTACTAGCTTCTCATAACAAACGCGCCAGTTACTCTGTGGCTTCCACAGTCCAACACAGACTCAGTGGGGCTTGTTACTACTGTTGGGTGGTTTAGTTGGGTTTTTCTCAATTAAAAAGAGAACTGGTGCGGAGCAGCAATTAAACAACAGTCAAACCCTGTAAGTCATTAGGATTTGTCTGTGGTCAGCCAGCATCCTGGAAGGGCTGTTCAGGAAGTGTTTAGCAACCTGGCTCTACCACGGCTTGCAACAAGGAGATGACTTCCAAAAATAGGCTTGCTCTGTGCCTGCAGCATGGATTAAGTGTCCGGAGCGCCCAATGTGCCTGGGGACAGCTGCTCCAGCCCAGCCCAGGATCACTGCTGGTTCTGGGGGGATTTGTTACCCTCTCGGCTAAAACTCGGGTGCTGCAAACTCCCATCTCAAACCATCGCAGCTACTGGTGAGCGCCAGGGTCCGGTGGTGCCTAATGTCAAATTCTTGTCTCAGCAACATCTCTCGTTGTAAATAGGATCTGTCTTCAGCAGCAGGTTTTGGGGTTCTGCTCTGGCATTAACTGTCCTACAGCTAACCTAGCTCTCCATTTCTCTTGCTTGGTTAACAGTCAGACCCAGAGCGAGAAGAGTGAATTAATTACAAGCTGCAAAGAGAAAAATATCTTGGCCACGAGGGAATAAACTTTTGGTTCCAAATGAGTACAGTATATTCAAAACAAAGCCTCCCTGGCAAAACAATGGCAGAACAATGGTGTCTAGCAATATGACTGCAGGGGTAGAAAGTGAAGTACCAGAAAAGCTTTCTCCTGTTAAGGCCAGTGATAAAAAGCCTCCTTTGTTGTTTGGCAAAGTCTTTCTTAGAAAGTGTGTCTTTTAGGGGAAGCGCTTGAGCTCTGGGAGAGCAGAGGGATGGGTGTGAGCCCCAGGCAGACACCCTGAGGAGCAGGGGTTCACATGAGGCGCTGAAGACCATGGGCTTCAAGCATGGCTTTATTTTGGATTGGGATGACTGAACCTGAAAGATGGGGAGGAGGAGAGAAGGTGCTTTCCATGAAAGATGGAAAGTGAGGGGTGTGGGTTGCATTGCATCTTCCAGCATTGTAATTGCCAGCTACAGTTTTGAGGGACCTTGTGGTTTCTTTATACATTTATCCAGATTTCTTAACCAAGCACCACCAGCTGAATAGCACATACTGTGGTCGGCTGTTTTCTAGAAGTCATTGTCTTTTTGTTTTGCTCTTACCTACACTGTACTGCAGACTTCCTCGAATCATGGTTTCCTGGTTAATAGTTGTCTCTTTAGCAGACAGTTGCAGAAAAACACACTTAAAGATTCGAGCCGTGGCCAGTAATCCAGTGTGTTGTAAAAACCAAAATACGTTGGCAGGAGTAGCGTGAAATTGCTGTAGTTTTCCAGGGAAGGAGAGTAAGTTGGTTAAAGAAAGGCCAAGAGTGTCTGGGGGGGGGGAAGTCTCAACATCTCTGAACTAACAACAAGCATTTCCTTGAAGTCTGTGAAGCGCTTTGGGGCCTGTCTGGATGAAAGGCTTTATCTGTAAGTCGCTTTCCTTGGCTTTGTTGTGAGTCCAGGCAGGTATCTCATCACACGAGGGTTAGCATTTGTCCCATATTTCTCCCTCCCCACCAGGCAAAGGCTTACCAACTTCTTGTCCATTTTCCATGGTGCCTCAGGCTTCACTAGCATGAGATCTTGTGTTTCTTGAAAGCATCACCAGTGTTGAATGGACTTGAGCCAGCTCCATGAGCACATCGTCTTGTTGGGATGTTTCTTCATGCTCAAAATCTGGGTCACGTCACAGTAAGGAAATGTGCTGATGAAACATGACTGGCATTATTTGTTTAAAAGGAAACGGAAGAAATACTTGGGTTTGGCTCCTCTTTCTGTGGATCCGTCTGCTGTGCTCCAGCTTGTGTGTCCTGAAATCCCTGGGAGAAGTGAGCAGAGTTTCTCAGCAGTGAGGTCCGCATTATCTGAGCTGGTTGATGGTGAGATGCTGAACCTGCCACTGGTACCTCACAGATTCAAAGCCAGACATCAGTTGTCACTGATGCTGTTAGATTTGGGGATGGTTCCCAGCTTTGTGTGTGTTGGGCACGTATCCATCTCTGTCTACAGCATACGCAGCACGTGTTGACACTCACTCAAAATCTCGAAAAAAGAACAAGTTTTACTGCCTTCTTGGCTTTGTGTAAGAAATGTTTCAAGAAATGCTGTGGAAGGAATGCAGGAAGAGCATTGTGGTGGTTAATGGGATGTATTCCACAGCATTTTTCAGCATGCTTTGTTTTGCAGTGTGAATTTTTCACCCTCGCTGGTCATCAGCCCCGTGATGGCCAAAGCTGATGTATGGGCACAGGGAGCCTTATGGCGTGTAGTTCCATCCCTTGGGAAGGAGGTGTGCTATGGTGGCAGGAAAACATACTCCCTCAACACAGGCCATGTCCACAAGGGGAGGTTATTGTCCTCTGTAGCAGCAGAAGCTCTCTTGCTGAGGGTCCCAGCAGAGCTGATGTGATAGCATTGTAGAATCAGCCAGGTTGGAAAAGACCTTTCCCCCAGCCCTGCCGAGGCCACCACTGCCCCATGGCACTGAGGCCTCATCTCCACGCTGTGTGAACACTTGCAGGGATGGTGACTGCAGCCCTGCCCTGGGCAGCCTGTTCCAATGCCTGAGCACCCTCTGGGGCAGGAATTGTTCCTCAGCTCCATCTAAACCTGCCCTGGGGCAGCCTGAGGCCGTTTCCTCTTGTCCTACACGTTCCATCCTTTCCTCTTCCATTTATCTCTCACCCCCCAGGAGAAGCTCAGAGTCCATCTCAGCCCCATGGAGCCTGGCTGGGTGAGTGCCCAAGCTCTCTCCAGCTCTGCATATCCCTTTTGGTGGTGCTGGGGAGCTTGGGACCTTCTCCAAGGTCCATGGAGGGTTTGTAGCCTCTGGTCTGCCTGGGAGAGGCCTGGGCATTGCAGTGTGAGAGAAACGGATGAGAAAAACAAATGCACCCTTTCCATCCAATGTTCCGATGTATCAGGAAGTCTTAAACCCTGTAATTAGATGGGCCTCACCTCATTTTCCTTTAGCGGTTTGGGGAAAAGCAGGTAAAGCAGTAGTACTGCGTGTGGTGGGGTAGCTCCCCAGGTGAAAAGCTCATGGAGGCATGCTCTTAGAGAAGTGAGTCATTCACAGGAATGTCTCTCCTGTAGGTACACCCTACCCATGCCATGCAGTAAGAGCAGTACTTACAGGGTGGTGTGCCTGACAGCTTGGGGTGTGGGGATGCAGGAAAATGGGGATTTACTGCAGCTGTAGCTCCTCTGCTGCTGCTTTTTAACAGCTCCTTCATTCCTTATTTTCGTGTCTCACACGTTGTTCAGTGAGAATTCCATTTAGTCCTTCTTTGCTGTGTATTTCTCTTTTGAAGAATGAGGGTTCTCTTTCCCCCCACTTTCTGGGTTTACTGGAACTGTAGAAGGAATTCAGGAAGGAAGGGGGTTTGAGAGCTTAACACATATAGAACAGAAACATCAGCTGGGTCTTTAAATGGTCAGCGTATTTGCTGCTCGTGTATTTAGTTGGCTTCAGGTTCATGATGTTGTGATAATAGTTCAGTAGCAACTTTTCTCAATGAGGAGGAACTAGAGGGCTTCACAGAGGGAGGATTTTGAGCCGCAAGCTCCCGAAAGAGAATCCGTCGACAGAGAACTAAAGAGAAGTCATTTGGGGTGGTTTGCTGCGATCCCCCCATGCACTGACTGTTGGGCTGTTGTCCCAGCGCGGGACCCAAGCACAGCCCCGTTGGGTGGCTGTGGCAGTCTGTGGTCACACAGCCCTTCAGGGGCTCACACTGGTGGTGTGAGCAGGGAGACCCAGACTGAGTGAACCCAGGGAAGGAAATCACCTGCGTGTTTAGACTTGAGTGCTTTGACTGAGTATGTGAAGTGTCTTAGTCTGCATTGTGCTGCTTTCAGGAAAGAAACACGGCTGTAAGTCAAAACCCATCCATGCCAAAGGTCTCAGGCTTCAGGAAAGCAAACTTCTGTCGCTGACAGGATTGTAGGGAACTGTTGCTAAGTCCATTAGAGATATTTATAACCCCAGGCTTGATATCCAGGGTGCGAAATGAGCCAAAGAACTCTGGCAGCAGTGTACAGATGAGTTGAATGGTTCCTTGCTGGATAAATACATACTTGCCGTTGACAGACATTATATTGGTTCATCTTGTGCCTGCCTGATAGTTCCTTCAGTTCTAGAAGAATTGGGCAACTTGCAGTATAGCAAATGAAGCAATAGTTTCATTCTCACACTGGAATCTCACTGGTGTCAGTTGTCTTTCAGTGTCTTACATATTCCTCTTGCGTTTTAAGCCTGCTGTTTCACACAGTCACGTTGCAGGGTGTTTTCCAGGTTTTCAAAATGTGTAAGTAACATTTTAATGCGTGTGCTTTACTTCTTTGAAAATAGGAAATCCCACTGCGGTTTAGTGTCATTTCCTTAACTCCTGATTCCCCATGGGAAGCAGTTGTTCATCCTCTCTCAAAAACTTGGAGTAATTCAGTGCAGCTCTCTTCTCACCTCACAGAGGTTTATAAACCAGATAAATAAGAATCTCACTTGTGTCCACGTTTATATTCAACATCTATTTCAGGGATGAGCAATCTCTCTGACTGCTGCCCTTGTGTGTAACACCCGCTTTGCAGATTGCTCCCAGCACAGAGGGCTGACTGTAGTTTGTGCAGTTGGAGTGGCTTGAGACCACAGGTGATTAATTAAAACTTCACCTGGCAGCGCTTTGTGAGACAGCAAAGTGGAGATGCACGTTCTGATAACGGGCAGGGTTGGTTCACGTCTTGCTATAGGAGCGTTTCTCTTTATTTTCCGGGTGCAAGGAGCAGGGACAGGAAATTGGATGAAAATCTCTGGGATTATTTTCATTATTTTTCTGCATCACTTTCCTCCATGGACAGTGGATCCTTTTAAACAAAGTGCAAATATTAATAATGAAAAGATGCTCTCATGGACCTCAGAGTTTTAATGGTTCTGTTACTAGAGGACACAAGTTTGTGAGAACCAGTTTTTATCAATGTAGACTATGGTTTTCTGTTGCCTTTCCAAGAACCTCACATACGAGTCCACTTCCACTGTAGCTTTGTCATTTAGGAATCTTGACGTTCCCTGAAAACAGTTGTATGATCTGCTGGTGGAAAGTGCTGCACATGTGCCTCTGAAAACTGAAATCCCATGCTTGCTGGCAGTTAAATATTGTATGTAACTGCAGTACTTCACTCTTGACAATACCACTTGAGCACTTTTTCTGCTAAGCCTTCCAGCAGTGGTGTCAGTAGTTATTGTATTCCTCATTAGCTGTGAACAGCATTTGAAAGCTGTTATCCCAGTGTGTCTGAATCATTCCAGTGCCACCATTGCCTTTTCCTGAACAGAAGAGCTGTTGTGACATTGCTTGTATTTTAAATGTTACAGACTATTTATTCTGTCTCTTCAGCAGGAAGATGCCTGCTAAATGAACTTCAGAAAAGCAAATACCCATTCCCATCAGGATAAGCATATGCTTCCCTTTAAAAAAAATGCTTTTTGCCATGAGTTCGGCTGGGAAATGCCTGTTAGTTGCTTACCAGTGTTTCTGTGCAGTACAGCTCGCAGGGATTTCTTACTGCTGCTTTTTTTCTGCTCCTGATCCTGTCTGTGCATAATTTTAAGCACAGGAGTAGCCCCCATTCAAATTGACCTGAGCGTGAGCTTCGTCAGCTGGAGAGGTGTCCCTTGGTCCAGAAGAGCAGTTATATTTGGCTGTACCAGCAGCCCAGGTAAAGGTTAGAGATAAATGGGACACATTCCCTGGAATGGTCCTTTACTCAGCTTTAATAAATATCACCCTTGCACAAGTTTTGCTGTGGTTGGATCTTATCCCCAGATAGAGTTGTATTGAAGATCAGTCGTGGGTTCTGTTGCTGGGCTGCTGTACCCTCACCAAGCTGAATGCACGGTCTTATTTCATTTCTTCTTCTGTGAACACTTGACATGAATATAGATCTATGCCTCAGCCCAAATTTGGTGTGGAGACTTAAAATGAAGTATTATGAGGAGCACAGGGCTGGAAAGGGCTGCCTAGGTCATTTGGTCTAGTCACTTGATGCTGAAGACACCAGCTACCACATAATGCTCATCTTAAAAGCAGGCAGAATTTTTGTTCCTGCTACTTGGGTTGGAGGGTTATGCAAAAACCTCATTGGTCTAATGGTTAGATGTATCCCCAGCCAGATTATACTCATTTGTTCTTCTGCCAGTGTTATGCTTTAACTTAAATAGCTCTTCTGTTTGATTTAAATTAAGCCATCTACATGATGTAAAAGCTTAGTGCATCAGAACACTGTCAGTGTTATATAATGTTTTGAATTCATGATCTGGAGCTCAGTTCTTTTCTTCAATGACTAAAGTATTCCTGGTGTTTTTTCCTTTTATAGCTTTACATGTGGTACACAGGAAAATGAGGCTGAGAACGCGGAAAGCTTCTCAGCAGTCGAATCAGATCCACACACCACGTGCTTTGAGGGCAAAGAGGAAACACTCGGAGGTGGAGGAGAGCTTACCTGTCAGTGGAGGCAGGCCCGCCAAGAATGACACCGGCCTGCTGTCGTCCATCAAAAAGTTCATCAAAGGAAGCACACCCAAGGTATGCACCAGTGGGCTGCTGCTTTTGCTGTTTCACTGGGGCACGTTCAGTGAGATTTGATTTAAAACGTTGCTATAAGAAATGGTTCTTAATGTGATGGAAGCAAAAGATCCTTGTCAAGAGTTAGAAGACAGCAAGCCCCTGTGGTGGTTGTAGCAGGTATTAAACGAACCAAAGCAGACCTGCAAAGCCTGCAGGAGTCAGTGGTAGGTGTGTTTAAGGCAGCTCAGGAAGGCCCAGGGTTTGCCACCAAGGTATTGCTTTGTGAAAATGTTCACTGATAAATTCAGTAGCTAAAATTTTAAGTTCTGTTTGAAGCATTCCCGAAACTTGGGAATTGCCAGAATTGTTAACTCAGAAAAGCAGTTCTGTAAGCATGAAGTTGCTCAGTATTTTAGCCATTCGATTCACAGTTGTTTAGGAGTTCCTCAGTCAATAAAGGTTAAACCTCACAAGTTCAACTATCCTGACATTGCTGTGACTACTGTGTATTACTGCAGTGAATGCTGCCCCTCAGTGGGTCAAACGAACGCTGTCAGGGCTAAATCACTACATCCCAGCTGTCTTCAGCCAGAAACCCCAACCTTACCCATTTCCACCTGTTAGAGCCTGTTGCATGTATGTTTTGAGGGTGAAAATTTTACACACACACATATATATGTAACTTTGATGGGCTGAATGTAACCTTGCAATTGCTTCCGAAACCTTCAAGAAACTGTTTTTCTTGTGTGTGAAGGGAGGCCCCGTGAAAGAGGAAGTTTAATTTGGTGGCAGCAGCCCAACCATTGCCATTATGTAGCTGTAAATTGTAAAGAAGAGTAGCCACGAAGTCAGAAGTGAATTAAAATGTATCCCAAAGTAACTAGATGAGACCTAAAAATCGACAGTCTGAAGTATTTTCTGGGGTTTGATCCAAGTGTTGAAACTGTAACTTTGTAACAAGCTGAAGTAGAAATAACTTTCAACTAAAATAACAGTGTCTTCTTAAATTGTAAAACTAGAGTGAAAGTTCATGTTTAGTGGCGTGTGTTAACTACCATAGAAACACTGAGGTACCCACAAAGGAGCACTGCAGTGAGGAGAAAGGGTTAAATCACATCTTGGTTTTCATTACGGCACGACAATTAATCTCTTCTGCATTCACCATCGATAATGTAGCTCAGCAGTGCAACAGTTTGGCTGCAAAACCACTGCAACAAATGCTGAAATCTAAGCAAAACATTTTAGGCTGGAATTTTAAGATAAGGGAAGTATGTCTGCTTTTCCTTCCCTTTGTCTCTGGGAGGCTGGGCTCGCTTTCCCTCTCCCCCGCTTCTCTTCCTCTCCCAAAGCTCTGGATTACATTTCGTTCTTTATTTCCTTGACAGGGTTTTTAATATAAAGTGTCCACGTTTTCCTCTGTTTCCTTTCATGTCCTCTCCTAGCAGGACTTGGAGTGGTTCCAGTGGCATTAGCATGGCACGATATTGATAGTGCCGGGCTATCTTCCAGAGTGCTGATGACTTAACCAAGTAGTCTGGAGGCTGCCATGGAAACGTTATAACTCTTTGCGATAGTGCACGGGTATGACTTGTGGAGCAGCTCCTTTCTGGGTGTGCACTGAGGGCATGTGGATTTACGGCAGTAACTGTCTTTGGAACAAGTATATCTCGGTTGTGATCGTAGTCGCAGGTCGTTCGTTGTCTGGTGTGGTAAAGATGTGTTGTTGGAAATACTCCTCAAACAAACAGACCCTGAAAAAGCCTCAAGATATTTAAGTTGGAGAAACCAGAGACTAACATACGGCTCTGAGTGTGGATGGTGACAGGTCTGGTCTCGAGGTCCTTTACTAACACACAGCCCACTGGCGAGTCAGCAACAGCATGGAGAGCACAACAGTGTTTGTCATTTCCAAAGTGTCAGATCTGATACACCAGAAAAACCAATACATGGATGCCTGTGGGGAGTGCTGTGAACGTTCCTAAATGTCAACTTTGGAGACGTTGTAGAGGTTCCTCTTAACTTGCCTGATTTGGGGCTCTAGCACTAGCACTGTCAGACAGTGCACTGACCTCGAGCATGTCATACTTGAGACTCAGTGTAGCCCATTCCCTGATACACACGGGATTTGTGAACCAACCTAACAACAGGCAACATGTTTGTGTTGGTGTGACATCACCGTGTTTCTTATGGCACGGTTATTGATCATAATGGGTTATACTGAGTTGAATAGATCATAGAATTCAAATAGATAGTTATATAAATACATAAAATAGGTACATTTAATCCTATATCTGTCCAATTAAATTTTCAGTGTATAAAGCAAGTAGCACAATAACATCATTCTGATCTCACCATTGAATTCTATTGACCAGTACAACACAGACACAGCAGTGGGAGCTCTCTGACCACACTGTGACATCTCCTCTTCGGGAGCATGAGAGGGGCCTCCCGAGTCAGTGAGTTCTTCCTGCCTCTGCTGGTACCTGTTGCCAGTGTGATTACTGGAGTGCTTCTGCACTTGTTTTCCATAAAGCAGACCAAGAGCACAGCTCATTTTATGAAGGCCAGTTGATGGCTTTTACAGGTGAATTTCCCTCATTTTCCCCAGTGTTGAACTTTTGCACGGATGTCCTAGGAGCTGAGCTGCTGTCCTGTTCTTGTGTCAGGTCAGGGAGACACATGTCAGCCCGCTTCCATGAGTGTTAGTATTTCTCTCAGCCATTGTACTCTTCACATGGGCTTTAGATTAAACTTTCTACAAGATCCAGTTACCTTTTTTGGAGCACACAAACTCTCTTTCTCTTTTCTTTTTAAAGCTGTGAAACTGCAGCTCCAGGAGGGTGATTCTGTAACTGAAATGGAAATGTTCATTGACTTTGGCATGGTCTGTGTCCTCATTTATTTTGATATGTAATTCATTTTGCATTGTCTCACAGCTCACATTTCAGTGTCCTCTATATGGTTCTGCTTTAGATTTCAGATTGCCGTTTATTAAGCTGTAGTAAGTGCTTTGAGGGGAAAAGGGCAAGAAACCTGTCTTAGAATCATGGAAGACACTCGTAGAATGGTTTGGGTCTTAAACATGTGTGTCTATACCTATACTTATGCACAGAAAACGGGCAAAAGTGTTTGGTTCTGTATCATTCATGCAAGTGCCACAGGGAAGAACAGCCATTTACTTAAGGTAAGAGACTCACTGGGCCATAACCCTTGTCTACAATGTTTTTAATAGCTGAGTTTTGCCATCTGATAGGGATTGGATAGCAGCAGGTTCTGTCCAGGTATACAACTGAGGAACCCATTTTGTGTAGGGAGCGTGGTGGAGACCTCCACATGGGCTATTGTAAACTTTACTTCCTGGATGCCTCACAGGCAGAGAAATCAAGTTCCATGTCATTTTAGTTGCCTTGTACCTACAGGTCCCAAGCTGCACAGCGCTTAGATATTTATAAATGGGCTATCCAGAGAAATAGAGACAGTTTTTCTACTACAGAAGTTCCAGGTTTTCTTTCCTGATATTTTGCTATTTACCTTGAGCTGTGTCGGTTTAAATGGCCAGCTGGCCAGATACATTTTGCATGTTGTGCATCTGGAAGTAGAACAATAAATGGATCTTTTGTGAAACTTTCTCTAAGAGCTGACATTTTCTGGTAGTATCCACTGGAGAAAAGAGGCACTGTTCAGTATGTTCCTTTTTTATCTCCTTTTCTATTTTAAGGAAGAAAGAGAAAATCCTGCAAAAAGAAGTAGGATTGAGCGGGATATCGATAACAACTTGATCACATCCACACCTCAAGCAGGAGAAAAGCCTAACAAACAGATCTCTCGAGTGCGACGGAAAAGTCAGATGAATGGAGGTTTGTGAACACTCTAATCCTGTGTTGCTGCCCTACTTGTACAGACAGCACAGAGACCTGTTACTGAGAAGTAAATAACTTCTCTTTATTCCAGGCTCAGAGCTGTGTCTTGGAGCTCAGCCCCGAGATGGCAGTTTCTAGTTCTAGGATGTACCTTGCTGTGCATGCACACTTATGGAAAACCTTCACTGTTATGTGTTGTTTTGTAATGTGAAGATTTATTTTATGCCCTTTGTTATCTGTGATAACAACTAAAAAGTATTTTACTTCGGAACTGTATTTGATGTGTGTTTGTGTGTGGGAACCGTTAATTATAGGGAAGCTTGGAGGTTCCAGGCACTGGAGTTCACTGACACTTTCTCTTGCCTCCATCTAGTGGAACCCCACTGATACTGTCAGCTGTGTGCTGGGAAGGGTGCACAGCAGCTTGAAGTGTCTTCCATTATCAAGCTCATTTAAAGGATTTAAACTTGTGCTGTTTGTTAATGTGTAGCATAATTTCTGTAAACAACAAGTGCTTCCTAAATTGTAGGGCTGAGACGGTGCTAAGTTTTTATCTCAAGACTGAGAGGCTGCTGCTTTGGTATTGCCCAAGTTGAACTGTGAACAAGAGGGATCTTTCCTATAATGAAAATGATACTGATTAAAGGGAGGACGTGTGAAAACCAGAAGCGTGGTATTGTACCTCATGAGTTTTCTTTTACAGAAGCTGGAAGTTATGAAATGACAAACCAACATGTAAAGCAAAATGGAAAACTAGAAGATAATCCTGCCACGGGCAGCCCCCCCCGAACCACGTTACTGGGAACCATATTTTCTCCTGTTTTCAATTTTTTTTCACCAGCAAATAAAAATGGTGAGTATTATCTGGCCAGCCGATCGTATTAAAGCTCAGAATGATAGGGGTTTTTAAGAGCAAGCTGTTTTGAGTGGCAGTACACTTAACGTGCTGGTTTACAGACCAGGAGTTACTACTACCTGATAAAGGGTTCCTTAAGTCTTTGAAGGGCTGATAATTAATAAAAGAAGCAATAAGTTTATATGCATTAGACTGTTTCTTTTACAGGTGTAAGTACCCAGTGGTGTATCTTTCATTTAAAAAAATGTAATAGTAATTGGTATTAAGTTCCTTGTCCCAAACATAGGAGGCCTTTTGGGTCTTATTTTTGTAACATGGGTCAGATGTGGCTATCTTCAATTATTCTGATCAGTAATATCAGCATTCTGATGGGTAACTCAGCCTCATAATGACTGTGAATGTACTGAAATCTTAATCCAGGAACATCAGGATCGGATTCTCCAGGACAAGCTGTTGAAGCTGAAGAGATAGTCAAACAGCTTGATATGGAACAGGTTGATGAGATTACCACAAGTACTGCAACATCAACCAACGGGGCAGCTTACACTAGCCAAGCAGTGCAGGTCAGGTCCACTGTCAACAATGGTTTGGAAGAGGTGGAGGAAACAAATGACCGGGACCTGCCACCACTTACAGGTAAGAAACCTGTGCTTGCCTTGCCCTCATGTGGGAGCTGTGTGTGATTGTGCTCTCAGGGAAACCCCAACACCTGCATTCTCTAGAAACTGATATTTCACATTTGCTTAGGGCGTGCAAACAGTAGGAACAGTGATTTTTACTCTAATAGACAAACCTGGTTTATGCACCAGAGACACGATTTTGCCAAAGCTTATCTCTTATTCCCAGTACAGCTCAGTAGGCTTCCTAACACTTCCTCAGATGGAAACAAAAGATTCCAGAATGCATACTGAAGCCTGCCACCCCATTAGAAATGCATATCCTGGCCTTGCTGCTCACAGAAGAGCAACTTGCAGCATTTTGATCTCTTATATTAGAGCCTCCAGGGAAGCGAAATCAACCTCTGCATAGAGGGGCTGGTGTGGGATACATGATTCCATCCAGACCTTGTGGTCTGGTCTGTTGCTGTGTTTCCAGAGGCTCCCTCAGCTGTGGGAGCTGCCGGTGGAAGAGCTGTGCTACCTCCTTAGGCTGGCACGTGTGAGCATCCAGCCACTATCAGAGGCTGTGTGGGGTCTCCCAGCTCAGCCAGGTCATGATGTTCTGTGGCATGAGAGGACACTGGGCTCTCAGGTGGCTTCCTTGGGAGCGGTGCAGGCCGTTTCTGAGGACACATGGGGACAGAGGGTGGGCTGCAGGGAGAGGTTTCCACTGCTGTGTGAGGCACTGGCGTACCAAGGGCAGACTGTCACTTCTGCAGACTGCACTAATAAGACCAGCTCTTGTGGTGTTTTGTTTTATTTTTTGGTTTGGTCATTTTCGTTGAATTTTAGCACCAGTATCTCCAGACAGTGGCTACTCATCAGCCCATGCAGAAGCTACGTATGAAGAAGACTGGGAAGTCTTTGATCCGTAAGTGCTAATGTTTGTACTGCAAATACTAAACTGGTGGGTTTGGGTGTTGGACTAAGGCATTCTTATTTAAGTTGGAAGATTTTTATATTATGGAAATGAATTCCAAAAGCTCTTAACTTAAAAAAATAAATGTAGATTGATGTGGTTTTTTTTCAATTTAAAATACTTCTTGTGCAGCCTTAAATATTTGAAATATTAAGTGGGGCTTCAACATCATGTAATGAATTTGAGATGCATATCTACAGCCAAATCTGTATTCTTTCCAGGTATTATTTCATCAAACATGTTCCACCACTAACAGAAGAACAACTGAACAGGAAGCCAGCTCTTCCACTGAAAACAAGAAGCACACCAGAATTCTCCTTAGTTCTAGACTTGGTAAGTGTCTTTATAAACACATTCCAAAAGCAGGGGCTCTGCAGCATTTCTGTCATTTTGCTTGTTGCTGAAATTAGAAGTGTTTGCTTTCAACAAAAAGGCTTTGTCAATGTTACACAATTTTCAGTTAAATATAGTTTGCATTGGGAAAAGATGATAGTGGCAAGAGCAGAAAGCTTGCTGTGCAAGCTGCGTGCTTAACATCCTGCCTGAAGAAAAGCATTACAACTCTTATTGTCTCAAACAAAGAGTTATCTGTCCCCATAAAGCTTTCCTAAATCCAGTGTGGGAAAACTGAGATGGAACAGCTGGGAAAATTCAGCTTCATGTCTTGCATAAAGATTGATCAAGAACAAATCTTCTAATTCTTACAACGTATTTATGCTCAGAGGTCACGAGTTGATTTTTCAGATATCCATAGAAAATATATTTGTCTTGATAATAATTTCTCTTTGTCTCCCTGTTCGAAAAGTTGTTTCAGAGCCTGTTAATGATGGCAGGAACATTAGTTTAGTTTATCATGCCCAGCATCACTTGGCGTGTCCTCCAGTGCCCGTATAAACAGATACATTATTCACAGTGATGGGTGCAGGTTTGACTGACAGGAGAGCCTACAAAATGAAGATATCTGCTTATAACTGTGCCCCCAGCTCACAGTTGTAAGTGATTTAAAAAACCCTGCAAGAGTAATGAATTCATTCGTTCTAAGAGTTCTTCAATCTTGACAGCACTTGCATAAAAATATTTTCCAGACTAAATAAACCTACCTTAAAATGAGCATAAAAATCCAGAAACTCACTTCTATTTTTAATATTCCTTTCACAATGTTTTCTTTCCTTTATGCCATCTTTTCTTGTTTTAATAGGATGAAACCTTAGTGCACTGTAGTCTAAATGAATTAGAAGATGCTGCACTCACTTTTCCAGTTCTTTTTCAAGATGTCATTTACCAGGTAATTACTGTGCATGGACAAATATGGAAGCTTTTATTTTGTTTAACATAGGAATTCTTGCTGTGTGTATTTGTTACCATCCTGTTGCAGGAGAGGTAAGAAACTGTCTAGCATTTAACAACTGTCTGATTCTAAATGTATGGGCTTTGGCAGATTGGGTTGTCCTGGGTTAGAGGTGCTGCAGGTGGAGGCAGGAACACCAACAGTTTAGCCATTCCCCAGGAGCAGCTCCTCACCAACTGTTAACATTCCTCCCTTGACAGGGAAAAGCAGTCCACATTGGCTGGGCGTTTCTCTCTGTAGAGAAGACATCTTCAGCACCTGACACTGAGTAGGTTCTGTCCAGTCATCAGGCTTGTTGCACACTTCACCCATGCCTTCGTTACTCCCCGGTAGTGTACCCAGTCTGCTGGGTATTAGTGTGATTGGACTGTCCTGTGGGGACTGCTAGGGTTCAGGTTTGTTCTGCCTCAGGAGATGGTTGCTGTGTGTGTCTTACATTGACCTGCCCTAGAGGAACAAGTGGGAAGAAGGAACTGTCTTCCAGCAACTACCAGAGATGCTGCACTGATCCAGGCTGTTGTTCTCAGGTCCTTTTGTGGGGTGTACGTGGGAGCAGCCACAGCTTCCCCACCATGTAGTTCACATGGTATTGGACCCCACTGTAGTATCTTTGAAGAATGAGGCAGTCATCAGGCACCTTAAAAGGACAATTGTCCAGGTATTTTTCCTGATTCTAAAAGTACTTTTCTTTGCTGTTGCATATAAACCCCTTTGGAATCTGGAATAACCTTTAAACATGGGTTTATCTTATCACTTTGTTGGTGATGGCCATGCACAGTTTCTTCCCAGGATGACCTTGAAAGGAGCCCTAGAAGTAGTTCTTTAGAGGCTCTTGACACTGCTAACAGCACCAGGAAGACTAAAGCTTCAGTTTTTAACTTCCTTCTCTTAGATCTCAGTATGATTCAAGTACTTTCTGTCTATAACTGGGTCTTTTAGTGACTGTGTGTTTATGCTTTTGCCTTTAGGAAATTGAAGTCAATGGAGAGAGTGACTTACAATATTTCTAAAGCTTTATTCAGTGGCATTGTACACAAGCCTATATAGATAGCCCTTGACACAGTACAGCTACTGTGTGGGTCCTGGAGTTTTCTCTTAGCTCTCTCTGGAGTCCAGCCTGGATTTGCTGAGGAACAGCAGCTTCTTGCAGGCCTGAGAAAGTGAGCTGCTATCTTCAAGCACACTCCCCTGGTCGCTGTTTGGTTTTTACTGCTTTTTCATCACACTAGACACTGACAAACATTCATCTCTTACTAGGTAACAGCTAATAAGCAAGATGAGTATCTTAAGGGTACAGTTAAGTTCATCTTTCACTAGGGTTTAATATGCAAAATCCAAATAATCTTCTGTGACGAAAGTTGGAAAGAAGTTTGTTATTTCATGCCCTTCTTAGCGGTTTTAGTCAGTGAATAGTTGTTTACCAGCTTATAAAACTTTCTCTTGCGTATTTCTTTTGCTTATCAGTCTGACCAGCACCTCTGGACCAGCCCTGTGCTGATTTCATATCTCTGCATTTCCTTTTGGCAGTAATTTCAGCTGGCAGCAGAGAAGCAGCCAACTGAGCTGTCCGAGCAAAGTAGAAGCCAGCAAGTTACTATATATAAAGGATTGTGTAATATATCCCACTGAAAAAATACAAGATGTGGAAGAGACGTTGCTGAAGATGTTTTCCATTAGTATTATGTACCACTCCCGTGTAGGTTTTCCAGAAATATTGGACAGTTCTCTATTCATTCTTTTTAAGAAAGAATAAACAGCACTTCTTTTCCTGCTGAATATCACATGAGGCCTGGTTAATACTGCAAATGGGAGCCTGGGTTCATAGCATTTCCATTTTCTTCCCTATCAGAAGGCATCAAGCCAATGCTCTTGCAGCAAGAGTATGGCAAACCAGGCCCTTTCCTGAAAAGATGTTCCAGACCTGGCCATCCCAGGGTACTGCAACAATAAGAACCAGGCTGACTCAGGTTCTAGAAGGTCTCTTATAAAATCCAGCTAAACTCCACTGGCCTGGGAGTCAAGCACAAGTTTGACGTCCAGGAACTTGGCTCTCTTGGTGCTTGTTTCAGTGACTGCAGGTGATGGTCTGGTTTTAAAGAAAGGTTTCTAAAAATACGGGTTTGTTTGCTCCAGGTGGTTTCTCACAACTTCCCTGGGGTTACGCAGAAGAACTGAGCGTGGAGCAGAGTTCTGCCAACTGAAAAATGGCATTACTGTGATTCCAGCACTGACACCCAGGGTTTAAACCTCGGGTTGAGTCACATAGCTGATTTCTATTAAAAAAGCTAGCGGTGAGTTGGGCTTGCTTAGGTCAGGCTTCTGAGGCAATGAATTTGTTCCTGTTTTCTGCATTGAAAAAAAAAGTCTCTAAATTAGGGCAGTTTTTAAGGTCTGGGCTTAGTAAAAATCCAGTCTTTGTGCAGCTGATTTTCTTAAGCACTGCTAAGTGCTGCCTTACATCTGACTGGAGAACAAAAACCAATGACAGTTCTTCAGCTGTAGACTTCAGACTTTGTACTCTTTGTTGTACTTTACATAAATGAGATAAGCAGCATATCTTCTGAAGCAATTAATCTCTTTTTCCTTGGTAAAGAGGTTTTGTTTCTGTTGCTGACTTCAAGTCCCAGGTACGAGATCGCCTCATCCCTTTGTTCTGCTCTGGAGCTGCCTTCCCGGCTCCCTGCCTGTAGTCAAAAGGCAGGTCCTTTCTGTTCTTCACTGGAAGGGCATCTTTACTGATCTACCTCAGAATAATTCCCTTTGACTTTTGTGATCCTTGAAAGATGTTCTGGAGCTCCATAGGTCAGTTGTAGTTACTGCATACAGGGTTACACATGTTCCATGTCACCTATAACTTAACTGCTTTACTTTGTTACTGCAGTGGAATGAAGCAAGCAATGCTTGGGAATTCTGGCTCTCCCTTTGAGTGACCCCCTCTCCGTTTCTGGGAAATAACAGAAGAGCCATAAAGCTTTGGATCTGGAGGCCAGGAAGCATTGGTGTGTCTTTGGCACATCCACCAAGAAATCTGGGCTTAGGTTGGGAAGACGCTCTCTACAGCTACCTCAAAGGGGGTTGTAGTGAGGTGGGGATTGGTCTCATGTTGATGTGGCACTTAGTGACATGCTTTAGTGGTGGATTTGGCCGCATTCACTCAGTGGTTGGACCTGAAGATCTTAAAGGTCTTTTCCAACCCAGTTGATTCTACAACTTCATTTTAGTTCAGTAGAGCCTCTAGAATTCCACTTCTGGCCCTTGAAGAGCCACAGCTGGCTGCGCTTCAGGCACTTCTGTCTGGTAATTCCAGGGATTTTGACACCAAGTGGAACATGTGTCTTGTTCAGGTTTTCTAACGCGGGAAAGGAATACTGTTTCCTCCCAGTTCCACCTTGGGAGAGCTCAAGTCCTGTGTATTTTGAACAAGGAAGACATTGACAGTTCAGGTTTTGCACATTTAGATTTTGTTGCCGTTGAAACAATGGGATGAGTTGATTGTTTGGGGGGAAGAAAAATAACCTTGAAAACCTGCTACAGGGCTGTGAGGGGTCTTCGCATACACGTTGTGCATTTGTGAGTGACTTTGAAGCAGGTGACGGCATGTGTTGCTGTTGACAAACTTTCAGCCTTTAAAACCACTGGAAATTACTGTTAGGCTTCTATTTTCAAAAGTGATCTCTCACATTTACTCATGGCAGGGAGGGATGTGTTTTGTTCTGCTTTGGTTGCTTGATTCTTGTGCTTGGGTCAGAGTTCTGTGCCAGGTTGGTGCAGCTGGGGGTAGTGATGCCGTTGCCTTACGCTGTGCCAGTGCCACAAGCCAGAGAAACCAGAGCAGTGAGCCTGCACCGGGGGCACTGTTAAATGAAGTGTGTGTCTGGGCAAGCGGCAATGAGAAATACAGGTTCTGACAGGAAAGTGGGTTTCCTGGGTTTCTCGTTTGCATTCACATGTCGCCTTCTTAGAGAGAGATTGATACTGCGATAGAGAGAGGTTGTGTTGAGATAGATGCCCATTTATAACCGCTTGGCAGTAATCTCAACTAGAACATCTTACAGCGATGCTGCGGTTATCCCAGGACTAAAAAACCAAACTAAAAACCAAGGCAGGAGCAGTGTCCACCCCTGAGGAGCCCGACAGCCGTAACTGATCTCTGATCTAACGCCTGTGTAACTGGCTGCTGTGACTGATACAATTCCATCCAGCTGTAAAAGGAACAATAAATTACCCAGAAAATGGGTTTATTTACATCAGCAGCAGTTGAAGTACTGGCAGATCGCTCAGCTGCCCTCTTTGGTTGCCAGGAGAGTTTGTAGGAGGGATGCTGAAGAGGCTGTTCCTGAGGTGACATCTGTGTTTCTTCCATAATGGGGGGTAAGCTTTTTAGTTTGAAATCAAGCCCTTGAAGACGATCTCCAAACCAAATACCATCCTCTCTACCTACTACCATTAGCGGCTGTTACCTGTGTGCGGGGAAAGCATTAATACCCTTTTTGTGCTGGCACACATCAGCTGGAAGCTGCTCTGGTGCTGCCCGGCTGGTGAAGCTCGTTCAGGATGCCTGCTCAAAGCAGCCAGTTTCATTCTGGCTTGTTGTCCAACTTTTAGATTGTAGCTGAAGTTATTTCTAATTCCACCAAATGTTCCAGTGAATTTGTTAAGCCTGATTTTATCATCTGATGCTTTCACTTAGAGCTGCCTGGGCTGCGAGCTAATGCAGTATTGGTTTAGTTCAGTTAGTACTCTGCAGGAAGTCAGTATTTGCTGTTTACCTTGTTCATAATGCTCATTGTGACCTTGTCTTTACAAACTGGAACTTAGTGCAGGTGATAGCTGAGGTGTTGAATCTTCATTAAAGTCTATTTCTGCTGCAGGTGTATGTCCGATTAAGGCCATTCTTCCGAGAATTCCTGGAACGTATGTCTCAGATTTATGAGGTAAAACCCACCAGATGCTGCCTCTGAATTTCACTGTCAAATTATAGTCACGTCCTTATACCCAAAATGATTGCTTTTCCCTCTTGAATCCACAGATCATTCTTTTTACCGCTTCTAAGAAGGTGTACGCAGACAAGTTATTGAACATACTAGACCCTAAAAAGCAACTGGTCAGGTAAACCCAGAAAACTGAATGTACCTGGTGTTTGTAAGCAAACTAAGTGCTGTTTCGCATCCAGTGTGCTGAAGCATGTGCTGATGGCGTGTGTCTTACTGAACTGGGTCTCTGTGGATTTGTCTGGTCTAGGAGTGAGAGAAAAATGAAGTGATTGAGCTATTGCCCTGAGGGTAGAATGAATCCAGGCAGCTTCACACTGCCCTCTGGGGCCAAACCCCATAGCCATTTATTTGGTCTGAACTACTCAAACTCGAGTGATTGCTTGTAAGTTGTGAATTGTATAGTTATCCTTACAGTCAGCATGGTTTTCTTTCTCACTCACAAAGTAATTTGTTTGTGGGTTTTCTATTGGAGCTGGTTTAGTTTTTCATTTCCTAATAGCGAGTGTGCTTGGCAGTGATTGGCATTTTGCAAGAACAGCTCCTTAGGGCGGAAAGATGTTCTGCTGGATGAGATTCTTCCTGTTATTGCTATCTAGGAGGGGGGATGTTACATGGGGAAGCTGAGTCCAAAGAGGATTCCTCTCAGGGATTCACCTGCACGGGGTAACCCCAGTAAGGGCATAAACTGGACAGAGCCAGGCCTGTGTAAATGCTGCCCTTGGTATGTCACTGCAGCATCTTATTGTAATAGTTGTCAGGAAAGACTTGATTTTAATTACACACATAATAAACTAACCATTTGGACAGAGGTGGTGGCTGCATCCATTGGTTTTGCTGAGTAGTTTGGGCACACGGTAACTCATTTTCTGGATGAGTGTGAAGATAAACTGTTTGCTGGTTTTCATCCAGGAACAGTCATCTCACTGCTTGTTTTTGCACGGCGTGCACAGCACAATCCTGCTTTGGCTTTGGTAGCCTGACTGCCGCTGCCTTTTGAGCAGGCAGCTAAAACTGGGCTTTCAGATACTTCCAGTCCTGGGAGTGTCTGAGCTTACCCGCATCACGCGGCCAGAGGGGATGCGCGTTAAGGAAGGTTGCGTGTCCAAGTGTGCATCCCTAGTGTTAAAAATCTTCCTCCAAGAGCCTAATATGTGTGATTCAGGACTGGGTTTAGAGCAGGAGAATGGTAATAAAATACACAGCCAGAGAGTCTTCTGAGAACGGCGGAAAGACTCACGTGATGCATGAATTTAGCTGTGATTCATGTGCCACCGAAAAGCTGACATGGAGGCATGATTCCCTTTGGCATCAGCCTCAAGGTGGACTTGTCAGCGCTCCACACATGTGACTCAGAATCTATATTTAAATTCATTCGCTGCCGAGGCATCAGCTTATTTTCCTCCATAGCAACATTAGGAGCTCAACCCCTCTCTGAAACTGAGCACACTGTGTGCAGCTTCTAAAAGCTTCACTTAAAAATGCAAGGAGCCTTAAAGACACTGAAGTAACCCTGCGAGAGCCCACATCTGTCTGGTTTACAATTTGTTTCTAAGTTACAGTGATATTCCATGAAACGTGAGTGTTATTCCTGGTATGTTTTAAAACTGGGTCCTTGTAGTCTCGCCATCCATTTCTTGTGTAATAAGTGAAAAGGGAGTAGGCTAATGGGAAAGGAAGCACTCACTGGAATGTTTTGGCCTTGAGGCTTTTTTCACATTCTAATAACTGAAATAGGTTAATTGCAAACAGAGGTAGGTAACATAGACACCCCTGGTACGTGGTGTTCTGGCACGTGGTGGTGTGGGGAGGCCACAGGTTGTGACAGCAAAAGGAAGGGACAGTAAAAGCCAATAAGTTGGCTCCTGTGCAGGATGAATCTCTGCTCTTTGGGCCTTGCAAAAGCGTTTGAGTGTCCTGGGTCCCTGTGTTGATCCATCACTAGAGGCTGGAAGGCAGGCTCTGCTCACAGATACTGCTTGTATCTGAGTGGAGCTTTTCTGGGTAAATACAAAGAGCTGCCCGCAGAAGGAGGCTGATGTAAAATCACCTTCAGTGGTCATTTTACTGGGAAAAAAGCTCCAAAGAGAATGGGAAAAAGGGAACAGTTTTTTTCAAAGGAGCTGGTGGATGGGAGGAGGAGAAAACTGGCTAACGTCTGGCAGAGACAGCTCTTCCCCATGCCGTGCAAGTTGGTCTCATTCGTTAGTGTTCTGCTTTACTTGCAGGCATCGACTCTTCCGCGAGCATTGTGTTTGTGTACAAGGAAACTACATCAAGGATTTAAACATTCTTGGTAGAGACCTTTCAAAAACCATCATCATTGACAATTCACCGCAAGCCTTTGCTTACCAGGTGAGGATGGTGCTGCCGGGGGAGAGGTGAACCGCTGCAGCCTGATTTAACAGCTTCCCCATGGCTTGTGAGCCAAACCCTAGCAAAGCAGCCAGGTTTGCTTGCCTTTCTCTTACATTTAGTGAAGAGCTGATTGAGTGCAAACTGTGTGACTCCTGATGAACCACGTAACCCGTCACGTTTGCTTCTCACTTAGCTTTTTGGCAGAAGCCAGCAGGCTGCCAAGTCTGGTGCTTGGTCTCTAGCGTGGAGTTCATTTCTTAATGCTAGTGAAGGGATTAGGATCAGATCTCTGGCTGAGGTGACCGCAGCTGTGAAAATGGCTCACGCTGAGGTGCTATGGGGTTACACACTGTGTGGGGGACGTTCCTGTCACACTGGGGACGGCATGCAGAGAGGGATCCCCAACGTCTCACCTCCATCAAAGCAGCAGCAGAACAAAGAGCTCTTTGGCTCAGCCTCACTTGCACGCACACAGACAGCATCCACCAGTGCTTTAGTGTAAGAGTGCCTCAGAACAGCAGCACCTTTCCGACCTGCAGAGCTTCGAGGGCTAGTTCTGTTTCAGCTTTGAGGTGGAAATCTGTGTAGTGAGGTATGCAAAGGAAGCAGGCATTTTGGAAGTGAAGTTCAATGCAAACTTCAGAGGGAAAATACGTATTAATAAACTTCAGCTTGAAACATTTTTCCTCAAAGTGCTATTTCACAAGTTACATTTTTAGACGAATTAAGTATAAACCGTGTGCTGATGGTTTTATTCTCTCTTTACGTTAGCTTTCGAATGGAATTCCTATAGAAAGCTGGTTCATGGATAAAAATGACAATGAACTCCTAAAATTGATTCCATTTCTGGAGAAACTTGTAGAGCTGGTAAGTGTTTCCTCGAGGTGGCTCTTCCCCACCCACTGCCCAAACCTTAGTTACCTCTTTTAGGTATTTTTATGGGCTAGAGCAGCTTGCTCCAAGCCCCTGTGTCCAACCTGGCCTTGAGCACTGCCAGGGATGGGGCAGCCACAGCTTCTCTGGGCACCCTGTGCCAGCGCCTCAGCACCCTCCCAGGGAAGAGCTTCTGCCTAAGAGCTCAGCTCAGTCTCCCCTCGGGCAGGTTAAAGCCATTCCCCTTGGCCTGGCCCTGCAGGCCCTTGGCCAAAGCCCCTCTCCAGGTTTCATGTTGGCCCCTTTAGGCAGTGGGAGACTGCTTATGTTTTGTTGTATTAAAATGCCAGTGGTAGAAAGCTGACCTTGTTGAAGTAATGGGGTTTATAGGCGTGTCTGTCCTGAAACCCGCACCTTTGTTTTCTCTCTCCCCTCCCTGCAGAATGAAGATGTCCGACCTCACATCAGAGACAGATTTCGCTTGCATGACTTGCTACCCCCCGATTAAAGCCTTTTGCCTCATTACTGAAGGGGGAGAAAATGCAGGACCCTTTTGGACTAAAACAAAACATTGCCATTACTGTTGAAATTTTGCATTTTTGTACCCCGTCTTGCTTTTCTTATCTTTGGTGCCCAACAATAATCAAGGGTTACAGGAAGAGACTTTCTATGGCTGAGGTTGAACACGTTCAGTACTCCACCGTACAAGCCCGTGGGTAGGCTAGAACAGAAGAGTCTTTAGAACTAGTGCAACTCCAACACGTTTTTGTATGTCCAGGACATCTGCGGTTTATAAAGAATTCTGTTTCTGCCACCAGCAGTTTGACCTGTAGAAACACAGGATTTTATGATACAACAGAGATTGAAAATGGACTCGTGTTTTCTCTCTGTTCGGTGCTCTAAGTGGGTTTGTAGCCACTTTTCTGTTACTTTTAAGATTCTCATTTCAACAGGAATGGCCAGTAAAAAGTTGTTTTATTTTTCCTGTTAAGGTTTATAACCTTTTTACATTTTTGACCTGTATTAGATTAGAATTTCATTATGCATTCCTTTTAGTTGAGGCGCTTCATAGTTTTTCTGGAAATAGCCAAATTTTCCTAGTTTTTTATTAAACAGTTGATGGCCGTTTTCCTGCTTTGTCTGCCTGCATACTGTATATTTGTTTAAAATACTCTCTAGTTTTAGCCCACGTAAGTTTCATTTAGAAAGAGGAAAAAAACCCACCCTGCATTTATCTTTTCCTTTCTGTAATACTCTACTGTAGTTGGAATCTTTTCAGCAAATCAAGAGACTGGCTAGATAAGAAGATGTAAGAGTTCCTAATATTCAGACTGTTTTAAAGCGTTGGCGGCCCGTGCGCTGGACAGACAGTATCTCGCGGTGGCACAGACGGACAAGGAATACCTCAGACGATGCCGTGGGTGCAGGTCTGGAGAGGAGCAGCGGCGCGGGGCCGGGCGGCTGGGTCGCTGCTGCCTCCCCCGGGGCTGCCGTGCTGGGCTCTTGCCGGTGTGCGTGGTGGTGCCGGTGCCACGCGGCAGGTGCGGAGCTGTGCGCGCGCCGGGGGTACCCCCGCTCCGCAGCCCCTCGCTGCCGCCGTGGGCCCGGGAAGGGGCCGGCAGCCTCGGCGCCGGGGGTTCCAGTGGTGAGTCCATGTCCTCCGCAGGAGGCTTTTCAGAGAGGGTTTAGGTTGCAGACGTCGGACGCCTCCGCCCGCATGACCGCGGCCCAGGCGCGGACTGGTTTTGTGTAAGAGATGTCACAGAACGGCACTTTTTCTAAAGAGAAGTTTGATATTTTGTATGCTTGTTCAGAAAGTACAGTATTGGAGATTAAAGGTGGACAACTGCTAATGGAGAAGTATGTCAATTAATTTTTTATGTATATTACCTGTTTACTTGTACAATTTTATTGTACAAATTACATGCAGCTTCATTTTCAAATGAGTCCTTAAAATAAGGAAAATCTTTTTAGGAAAACATTTAATTTTTGTATTTTTGATTTTAAAAGGCATGAATTATGTCAACTTTTTCCAGTGTATTAATGAAGATTTTAACTTTTCATCAGGTTGAGTGTTTTCTTACTATATTCTCTGTTGTGTATGTAGCTAGCACATTGTGTCACTGAACTGTTTAAAGAACTTAGCATGTAGAGCAAGCCTGTTTTGTGGAAAATCCTTCTTCATTAAAAAGCAAACCATCATGGCAGATTTTCTGCAAAAGAAGTGAAAACATTTGCAATTCAGAATACTGATTTTTTTTGTATTTAAAGAAAGGTATTTTGCTTGCAGGAAAGAAATACTATGGATTCATTTTAATGAGAATCTTTTAAATGTATTTATCTCTAGGGCATCTGGGCATCTTTACGCTGTTTGTCTTATGTCTTTATTGAAATAAACTGTACATAACATGACCTTTATATCTGCTTCTGCACAGACGCGTGCTCCTGCACCCCCCACACCCCCCCCCCCCCGGGTTTGTGGCCATGAGATGGTTCTCAGGTGTCTCTGGGTTCTAAGAGCGGTCGGGGTTTGGATTGCTCCATGCTTTGCCAACTCTTTCTTTGGTTGTTCCTTACAATGTGAACCTAAACCTGGGATTTTTAACTCCTTTAACAGTGAATCCCTGCTTGCTGTGGAATTCTGCCAGCTGCCTCCCGAGTCATTGCCGTGACAGAGCTGCTTTAAGATGCACTGCTCAGCCAGAGTGAAACGGGTTTTGTGGAGCAGCTCGTGGCTCTTCTCTGCCGGTAAAGAGACCATCGTCTGTTCAGAGCATGTCCCTGGGCACGGGGCTCCTCTCTTTGCCTGACCCCATTCTAGAAGTGCTTTCTTTAGTTGAGGAAACCAAAGCACACGTTGCACTTTACAGCTGTGTCTGTGTGGGGAAACGCAAGCAGAGGGTTTAGTTCTGTATCGCTGCAGAGCAGGAGTAACAGAGACTGCTGAATAAACATAGGAAGTAGTGATATTGTAATGTGCTGCAAGTTGGTATTTATCACCCTGAGCTTCCTTTGCAGAATGAGTCCTCCTCCCCCCAGATGTAAGTTCCTGAACACGTCAGACACCTTGGTGTGAAGGCTGTTTGCACGCAGCAAAGGTACAATAACCCTTCAGGTTCTAGTTTCACCTGGTTAGCCTTGAGGGGAAGCTCAGCTCTGCCTCTGCCCTGGGTCTGGATGGACTGTGTGAGCCAGAGGTGACACGGGTGCTGGGGAGGCTCCACTCCATGCACTGCTCGAGTCTTGCAAGCAGACTGCATGCATGCATGCAGCAGTCCTGCAGCTCTGTCATTGATTCCAACCCTGTGTAATCTTAGAAAACACAACATCCTATTTCCAAAGGTTGTCTCGTTTTGTGGTCTTTTCCTTGAGCCTGGCAATCGTGTGTTCCTTTTGCATGTCCATGTGTACCCTGTTGGAGGTCAGAGCATTCTCCGTTCTGACAGCAAAGTAATGTCTTTCATGCTTATTTTGGCAATACATGGTCAGCGTGTTTGGGGTTTTTTAAGTTGCTCTATAGCTAGAACAGTGTGCACCTCGGTGTTCCTAGCTTCCTTTCCACCACTGATTCATTTCACCTTCCATCTGGGTAGGAAAATGTGTCATTACTTTTGGAATGTATCTGAAAGGCTGCAACGTGTCAAGACCTGATTAAAAGTCTCCCAAATGAGTGCTGTGGACCACGGGCACACTGAGGAGGGAGACTGCCTTCAAACAAAGCCCTTGAGCAGCCACAGCTGGGGTGCAGGAGGAGGATGAGGCAAGCCTGGGGCTGCTCCTGCTGAGAGAAGCCAGCATCCTTCCATGGCACATCGTCCCCTCCCTGTGTGCAGCTCTTCCCAATGGATGCCCAAGTGTGAGACCAGGAAGTTGTGGGTGAGAGGCCGAGTGGGTGCCTCCGGCAGGACCTTTAGCAGCAGAGTTGCTTGTTCAGTAAAGAGACCTGTCCAGAAACACAAACCCATTGTGACTTTACCAGGTAAATACCCAGATTCCTTTCTTTTTCCTCCTGGCTCTGCCCTCCTCACAGCGCTGCGTGGCCAGTCGTAGCCTTTTTTCTTTGCCTGAACAAACTTGAGTCAATCAGCGTGTTGAAGTAGATGATGGGATTTGGAGCTTGGCAGTTTCTACAGGACCCAAGGCAAGCCCCAGCCCGCACCAGCCCTGTGCCCCTTGGGACTGTTCCTCTTCCATGTGAGGATGGGATTAGTGCTGAGACGGCCCAAGTATGGGGAATGAGAAAAGAGAACTGTGCCTTCATCCCCCACTCGCTGCAGCGCTCCTTGGAGGATGTGGAGAGGAGACCTTTGCAAAGCTTGGATTTCCACGTGAAATGAATGCCTGCGTGGTGCAGATGGATGAACTGGAACCTAACCGCAGTCAAAGCCTCAGAGCAAACATTCACATCCTGCTGCTGGTTTGAAAACCAACAGTACCTACTGTGGGAAACCAGCTCGGAGAGGGGAATCTGTGCCAGCAGGTGCCACGGGACACAAGTCACTCCTCTGTTAATGTCTGCCACTGTATGGAGAGCATTGGGTTTCACAAGCAGTATTTTTCTGGTGAAGGGACTTCCTTGGATGTGTGTGGCAGGATGACAGACGGCACCTTTGATCCGCAGTCAGGCCGCTTCCGTATTTCATGCCATGAAACTCCTTATCAAAGACCAACACCTGCAAAACTGGAGCAACCACAGTCACACAGGCAGGGAGGTGAATGGCTTTGGGTTTAGAAGTGCGTCTTCCTGGCAGAAGGAATCCCTTGTGTGTCTCTTCAGACCAAGAGACTGCTTTGAGGACTGGAGTTAAAAGGGACTGTGTGTTTTAAAATGCAGAAGCATTCCTGGGCTGGCTGAATGCAGGGAGGTTTTCTCTCTCCTGCCTTCCTCCCCCTCCCTGGGTCACATTTGTTACCTGCTTTCCACCCAGCTGAGAGCTACCCATGATGGGAGAAAGAAGAGACAGCGAGATGGTGGCAGGGAGGCTGCAGGGCTCCGGTCAGTTATGGGTGCTGCCGATGGAACCTGAGTGAAGCTCAGGGGTGCCACAGGGCTCATAGCAAAGACTTGGTGGCAGCAAACCCACGCCTCGGGTTCTTCACGCCGGGGTCCTGAGCAGCTGATGAGACGCAGCAGGGATGCAGCACTTCATCGCTCGTAGTCACTCTGTAAAGGCAAAGGTAACTTTCAACCCCCTCCCCAGCATCACAGGCAGTGGCTGTGGTTGGAAGCGAGCGCAGCTGCGGCGCTGTGTGACCTGGCGCTGCCTGGGTTGTCTTGCCCATGTAATAACTCTTTTCCTTTCTTCTGTTTGATGCTTGCAAAAGTGCCATTGCAGCGATGGGCTGCATGGTGTCAAATACAGCTGGGAGAGAACTCGTGTTCTGTGAGGTTGTGCTGCTGCTGCTGCCGTCGTTTCTAGCACAGGTTCATAAAGGTCTCTATGGAAGAGTTGGGCTCTGGCTCCTGGATTTACGGTTTGTAGCTGATCCTCCACTGCACACTCTTGTTCTCTGCAAAGACTCCTCCATGTCTGCTTTCAGCCTTTGAAAGGGAAGGAGAAGAGGGCTCTCTGTGTGCGTGTGTGTTTTAAAAGCTAAGGATACTGGAGGCCCAACGAGAGAAAAGCAGATGTGCTTTGTAATCGGTACAGCGCATCCTCCCGAGCTGTTCTGCTCCAGGCCTCCTTTTCCACGTGCTCTGTGGGCATCTGTAAAACAACCACAAGGCCCCATTGATCTCCTCTGTATCAGTTTCTCCTCCTAAGCAGAGATGTTGAGACCGGGCCGTTCGCTGCCCTCCGGGGCTGTTCCCCTCCCTCCACGCTGGGCTCGAGCAGGGCTTTTGGCCTTTGTGCCTTCATTTCCCCACCAGTGCAACGGGAGCAAATTCCTCACTCCTTGAACTGACTTCAGGCGCGCTGCGTGAATCCAGGGCCCGGCTTTCACCGTGTTCCGCTTCCCTCACGGCGGCGAGGATGCCGCGGGGGTGTTCGGGCTCTGGTTACCGGAGCCGCAGCTCCGTGCCTGCTGTTGTGGTACCTGGCAAGCGGCTAAACCCGAGCGGGGATCAGCCTGGAAGCTTCTCTTCCTCCCTGCCTCGCACGCGAAACCCTTCCCCGCAGCGCACGGAGCCGGCTGCGACCCCCCCCAGCTCTTACGCGTTTGCTGTCGCTTGAGGAGGGAGAAGGGCCCGCACCGGCCGCGGTCAGGCCCGGCTCCGGCCTCACCGGTATCGCTCCCCTCAGGCCGCAGCTGCCGCCCCGCCACAGCGCCCGGGGCCCCTCAGCCCGCCCGGCACCGCCCGCGGCCCCCGCGGTGGGCGGAGCTCCAGCGGTCCGCCACCGTCCCGGCGTGCCCCGCGCGCGGCTCCGGCTCTGCCGCTCTGGAGCGGCCGCCTCGCCGTGCCCTGCGAGCGGTGGCGGGGAAGATGGCGGCGGAGGCGGTGGACTCGTGGGGTAGGTGCGGCCGCTGCCCCCGCCGCTGCCCCGGCCCGCGCGCCCCGCGCTCACCGCGCTCCTCTCCCCACAGATGCCGACAGCTTCGAGGTGGTGGAGCCGGTGGCGAAGCGGCTGGTGCCGGGAGTGGCCGGGGACCGCTGGGCCGGCGAGGATGAGGAGGACGACGTGAAGGTGCGGCCGGGCCGCGGGGCCGGCGGGGAGCGGGGCCGCTGCCACACGGTGCCTCGTGTGCGGGGGCCGCGGGCCCGGCGGCGCGGCCCAGCCCGGGCTGGGGCCGCGGGCGGGGCGGGGAGGCCCCGGCGGGGGAGGTCGGGCGGTCGCGGCCAAGCGTCTGCGGCGGGGCCGCGCCGGGCCCGGGTGCCGGCGCCCCGAAGGCCAGCGGCGGCCGCGGGTGACAGTGGCCGGAATGCCGGGGGAGGACGCGTCTGACGGGGCCCGGTGGCCCCAGTCCCTGCTCTGAGCGCGCGGAGCCGCCCGGGGTGCACCCCCGCTGCCCGCCGGCCTTCCCGGGGAGGGCAGGGCAGGGCGGACCCACGGGCGCTTTCTAGGCCTGAAGAGGCTCAGGGGAATCCACCTGCTGCTTCCCAGCTGCCTGGCTGCTCTGGGGGCCGGCCGCTCTCCCACTGCCTTCCGCAGCACTTCAGACCCATTGCTCTGAGTGGGGGTGAGCTCCTGGGCAAGCACTGGGATGGGATTCAAAGAAAGCTTTAAATTGGAGCCTCTGTGGTTGACCAGAGACTTCTGCGGTCTCCTTTGCCCCCCTTTTGCCTACTTCACACACACACTTTGGGCTCATCATTTGAAAAGGCAGCAGCAGCCTTACTGTGTGGTTGTGGATTTGGTAGTGCCTGAATTACTTAAAATCGGTTTATTAGATGACAGGGGGGGTTGCTGTGTTTCACGAGTGGTGTCTGCGTGGAATCAGGGTTAAAAATGTGCAGATGTTCACTTCCGATGCTTCCAAAAGCCTGTTCCAGCTGCCCCTGCAGCTGGAGGCCGCAGAAACCTCGGTTTGTGCCACGTTCATCTGGACAAGAGGGAAATGATGCCAAGCAGCATGGCAGGAGCGAGGAATGGAAACATGTCCACTGAAAAGGCCTTTCTGTTCGCGGCGCAGCAGCGGCCAGGCCCTGGTGACCTGGGTGCTGTTGGTCACCTCTCTGGAGCAGTGCTGCTGCTCGCAGTGTGAGGCCACTGACTGCCACCGGGACCTCTGACAGCAGCAGCGCCGCTGTCCTTGAGCGTGGGCTGAGCTGCTGCTTGCAGTCGCTGTGACAGAAGTGGTTCATCTCCTCTCAGAAAAGCAGTGACGGTGTTGGTGTGAGCTACAAGCTATCCATTTTCCTCCTTCAATGTAGCAACACCCACACTCTTCAGCTCCCAAAGGTATCCCACTGCAGCCGGCAAAGTAAAGGTGTCTGCGTAGAGTAGCTGCAGTGCTTTGTAGTGTGGTTAAGGTGTAACTGTGGGCGTATATGTGATTTCTGCATGTAAGTGTGTGTACACACACATCTTTTAGAGACATTGTTTCTGTGAGGCTTTTCCTCCTGCCTTTGAAAGTGAGGAACTTCTCTGCCAGGATAGAATGTGTCCAAGAGAAGTGCGCTCTCAGGGGTTACTCTTCAAGGACACCTCTCCCTTGGGCTTTGATAAGGACACAAGGTTCTCGCACATGTAGTAAGAATGCAACTACTTAACTCTTTGAGAGGAGTCATGGGTTAGAGCTGGGGCCGGGGCCGGAGAGGAGTGGTCCAGCAGAGAAAGCTGCTCTGTTCTGCTTTGATCTGCTCTTCTGCAGAAGGCCTAAGGTCACAGAGCTGAGCCTGTGGTGGTTCTTGGGCTCTGGCTTCCCTGTTTGCACCTTGGGAAGTGGCTGTGTAAGATAAAGGACATGGTCTAAAGCAGAAGCTCTGTGTGGTTTCTGAGCAGGAGCGGCTTTAGGGTTGGTATTTCACAGTTTGGAATGGGGTTTCTATATTCAGATCCTGGCGTTTATTTTGGAAGATTTTTCAGGGATGAACTTGCAGGAACTGTTCAGTTGGGAAACTTTGGCTTCCCCAGGTTTAAAATTAGCATCTTCATCAGTGACAAAACTCTCTGGTGCTTCCCAGAGCACAAGTTTCCCAGAGGATGGGCCTTCAGCCAAGGAACTCTCATCTCACTCCTGGGCCATTCTGTGTGTAGCAAAGCCAGGGCCACCCAGACACTGAGCTCTGAAGGGAGGAGAGCTCACGGGTCTGGTGGGAATCTGTGTGCTGGAGGGGCTGTTGCTCCCCAGTTCTGTCTCCTGGGTTTGGGGGGCAGAATGTGCATTATTGTGTGTTTGAGGTCCATGTGATGGAGCACAGGAAGCCATGAGAGCTGCTCTCCTCAGGGGCTTGTTGACAGGACATGATGTTCCCAGGAGCCTCACTTCAGTTCAGTGCACCTGTGCATTGCTGAAACACTCTGGGATAAAGACATCATCTTTGAGTTACTTCGTATCAGTGTGAAGATACAACAGGAGAGTAATTTTCTTCCCCTCCTAGGAAGTTCCCTGGAATTCCAAACCACAGGAACAGGGGTGGGTGCTCCCCTGCCCCCAGTTACAAATACATTCAATTCAAATAAGCTCTGCCATCATGTCCTGTCCCTGCGCAGGCACGTGGGGAGGGGGTGAGCCTGTCCTCACATGGAAGTCCTTGCCCATACTGGTGACATGCAGTAGCTGCCCTCAGCCCCTTTACCCCACGGGCAGGGTCAGGGTGCCCTGCTCTGGGGTTTTGCGCTCTCAGACACTTGACTTTAAGACCCGTGAAGGACAGGGCAAGGGCTGAGGCAGCAGTAATGGAAGGAGCTATTTAAAAAGTGGGTGTAACAAACTCTTAATTAGATGTGAGCTAAAGTAATGCTGCTCCAAATTCAAGTCAGCTCCTTGGAATGGGGAAGGAAGCTGGAGCCCTCCCAAGTGCCAATTAACTGGAGTGAGCTGGTGGATGGACTCGGTGGCTCCCTTGCTTGGGTCAGCACATTGAAGTCCTCAGTGCTTCCACCCCTGCCTTCTATTTGCTGTGCTGTAGCAGCCTCAGAATTGAATAAATCACTTGATTTAATCAATGATGTGCATTGCTGGGTGAGGCGAGATCACAATGTTCAGGACTTACGGGGTTTAAGCTTGTCTGTAATGATGCCCTGACAGTGTGTGTGATTTGGGGTAAAGGAGGTCTTGCCAGATGCCATCTCCTGAGCCTGCAGGTTGAGTGGAAACCAGTAACTGAAGTTCTGAACTCCTGTGAGTTTCTCGCCTTTAACTTGTGGTGCGAGCATCGTGTGGTACTTGGCACGTGCCTTCAGATCCAGTTTAGAGCAGTGATTTCCACATGGAGGACACAGGCTTGAATTTGCAGTGGGGTTAGGACAAGAATATGGATTCCCATAACTCTGGTCTAGGGAACAATCAGGAAGAACCTGTGGAATTACTGCTGTAGAGTCTGCAGGTGACATTGGCAGGTCAGCTCTGTAGACACTGCTTCTTCTGTATTTGTTTGAACCATGGATCGTCCATTGGGCACAGGACAGTGGCCGGGAGGTGAGAGATGGTGGGCATAGAACAGTTTGGCTTGGAAGCGACCTTGGAAGCTGGGACACCTTCCATTAGAGCAGCTTGCTCCAAGCCCCTGTGTCCAACCTGCCCTTGAAGGTTGCTGAAGGTGAAAGCTGGAGGCAGAGTTACTGCAGACGCCACAGCTGAGACTGCTTGAAAATACACCTGAGGACGTGGTGGCTGTTGGAGAGCATTTAAATGATTTATTTGTGGCAAGAGTCTGTCAATAGCTCCTTGGTGATGAAGGAGCCATCGGTGTGGTGACTGTTAGGGGCCGGTATTCCTGTGTGGCACCAGGTCCCCTGCATCCCCTCTGCCTGCTGCTGCTGCTTCCCCTGCTCCCGCAGCACGGTGCTGCCCATGAGTTCCTGTGGGTGCTGATGTGACCGTGACCTGTTTTTGTGACTCCTGACACAAGCTTTCTGATTCTTTAACCAAAAGCTGCTGTTTCCAAAGTAAGAACTGGTCCTGAAGCCTCCTGATCAGCTCCAAAAGCCCTTGTACAGCTCAACTTCCTCCCCACTTCCTCACTCCATACATAAGATTAATGGCTTTAAAGAGGTGGTGCATGAGCTGCTGCTCTTCGCATTTGTTACCTGAACAAGTAAGTATCTGTAAAAATCTTAATTCAGACTCTTTTTGTAGGATAACTGGGATGATGAGGAGGAAGAGGAGGAAGTAAAGGAGACAGAGGTAAAACAAGGTAAGACTTAAAGCACACGTGGCTCTGTGCACAGCAGAGCAGACGTTGGTTCGTTTGGAGTGTATCTGAAGAATCAAACCCACTAAATGGGGTTGGTTTTGTTCTGACAAAGTGTGTCCTGGAGCTCCCTGGGTTCGGATGCCACTGATGGAGCTCCAGGGATGACTGTGCTTGCTGGGAGTAAGCCCTGGTTGTTGAGAGCTTTGGTGTCCATGTGTTACAGAGCCAAAAGTCTCCGAAAAAAAGAAAATAGCAGAAAAAATAAAAGAAAAAGAAAAGCTACAGAAGAAGAAGCAAGAGGAGCTTAAAAAAAGGGTAACTCCTGTTTCCTTCTGGGTCTCAGAGATGTAGAGGACAGGCTCAGTTTGATTCTTTTGAGGTTGAACAAGCCCTGTAAAGCTCTTGACTATGATAAAACAAACCTCAGTCTTGCACTGAGTAACATGGGGGGGGGGGGGGCATCAGCTTTAATATGTGTAATTGGGCCAGCTGCTGAAGCGATGCTCATCTCTGCTGCTCATGGTACAACGTGCAGCGGTGAAACACAACTGAGGCGCTGCTTCCCACTTGCTGTAGACTGTTTGTTAAGCGATGCGGTGGTGTTACCCTGCTCAGGGGCAGGAGTAACAGCGTGTCTACGTTTCTTACTGCAGTTAGAGGCCCCAGAGGAGCAGAAGGAGCTCACCCCAGAAGAACAGTTAGCAGACAAGCTACGACTAAAGAAATTGCAAGAGGAGTCAGACCTGGAGTTAGCAAAAGAAACCTTTGGTAAGTGCGAGTTGGTGCAACTGCAGCAGCCCCAGAGGGCTGTGTCCTGGAATCAGCCTGGTGGGGGGTACCTGCAGAGGGAACTGAGCAGGATCTGCCTGTTGGCACACACAGGTTGTGTGACTGAGAGTAAAGAGGGGTTGCATTGGAACTGCTGGAGGCACGTCTCGGTGAGGGGGACTAATTGGAAGAACCACAAAACCGGCTTTAGCACAGGAGGTGCTTTTCCTTAGCAGGTAATAGTAGGAGCCCGCAGGAGAAAGAGGTGGCTGGCTGAAGTTTCCAGCATTGCACTTGGACGCACTGGTACTTGTGGTAAAAAGCTGAGTGAGACGAGTGTGTAAAAAGAAAACCCAGAAGTGCTGTCTCTGAATGTTCTGAGTGCTTTACAAGAGGGAGCTAACAAGGCTTTGGAGGACTGTGGCACAGCAGAACTCGCTCCAGTGTGCTTCCCTTCAGGCAAACTGTGGCAGGCCAGGAGGAGGGAAAGCCAGCCAGGTCAGAGCAGTGAGATGGTGGAGACGAGGTGGATTTAGAGCAGATCAGCCTGGTTTTGTGCTCTGACAGCATCAGCAGAGATCCTGACTCGCAGCAGCATCCTCCACACATGAAAGTGTGTTTCCTTGATTATAGTGAATTATCCAGCTACTACTCGGTGGAAATACTTCTCTGTGAGTCCTTGGCAGAGTAGGGGCCGGAGATGCACCAAAACCAGCTGCAAAGAACCAGCTAAACTTTGCACTGGGGAGCTCAAGACAGGAATTCTTTATTTAAGGGAAAGGGGCTTCCTGTAGAGTGCATTACTCCAGGGAATGGGAACAGCTGGTGCAAATTACTACATTTTGGAGTAAAACACCTTTCCATAGAGGCTCATAACTGGGGCTGTTGGCTTTTATGTGGTGGAAGCAGTGAGCAGAGCTCAGCTTCGGCTGGGGGTTTGGACCCGAATGTCAGCGAGGTTACTGCTTCCTCTGGTGTCACCCCGGGGCTCACGGCTGTTTGTGTAACACCTCTGTCTTCCCGTGCAGGTGTAAATAACACTTGTGGAATAGATGCCATGAATCCCTCCTCGAAAGATGACTTTACGGAATTTGGCAAGCTACTAAAAGAGAAAATCACACAGTACGAGAAGTCCTTACATTACGCCAGCTTCTTGGAAGCGTTAGTTCGGGACGTGTGTATTTCATGTAAGTGTCATGGGAGCCCTTCCGGAGCACGCTGCTGGCAGAGCGGTAATGCTCGAGGCTGTGTCACCACTGAGCTGTGTTTACACCAACTGAAGGAGGAATCCATTCCCCCACTGAGCACCCGACTCCATTCCCACAGACTGTGTTAGGGATTGTCTCCCTGTACAGGAGGCTGCTTATCTGGGGACCTTCAAACATTAACTGTGATTCCAGGGACCAGACTCACTCAGCCTGTATTCTGCTGATTTAAAGCAAGTAATTGCCCATCCCCATCAGAGATGCTTATTTCTACGTCTTGCAGGGTGGTGGTGTTGGGTTATTTAACTGCCTTTGAAAACAATACTGACACAGAATCCTTTTTCTTTTCCTGACTTAGTGGAAGTTGATGATTTGAAAAAGATCACAAATACGTTGACAGTACTATGCAGTGAAAAACAGAAACAGGAAAAGGTAAGGCTTCTGCGTGGTGGTAAGGGCTGCAAGGGCTGGGCTGGTGAGGGCAGTTCTTGGACACTGCTTCAGCTGCTGGGTATGGTTTGGGAGTAGCAGGAGATTAAATGATCACACATCCACCCTGGCCTTGAACACTGCCATGGCTGGGGCAGCCACAGCTTCTCTGGGCACCCTGTGCCTCAGCACTTTGATTCCTTCATTAAACTGGTGATTTCACAGAGCTGAACACCAGATGCTGCATTTACTTTGTTATTCTACTTGTTGAGAGCTGGGTAAAATAGGATGACAGACAAAACATGGGCAGGTCCATGAGGGAGCTGTGGGGTACCTGAAAATACCACAGCTGTGCTAGGAATGGATTGTAATTGATGGCATTGCAGGGTGAAACACAGGGTAGGAGTCGTGCTCATTGCGTGGCTGTGTGAGTGCTCATACGCAGAGACGTGAGGTGTTACTGGAATTGGGGTACTGACTCATTGCTATGGAGCTGAAAGTCAATGTGCTCTTCCTATTTAAGCAGAATAAAGCCAAAAAGAAGAAAAAAGGTGTTGTGCCGGGTGGTGGTTTAAAGGCTACGATGAAAGACGACCTGGCTGACTACGGAGGATACGATGGTGAATATGTACAAGACTTTGAAGACTTCATGTGACATTTATCTCCCTTTCTGTTGTTTTTCTGTTGCCCATAATCCCTTAAACATGTAGCACAACTTTTCTTCCTTTAAATTCTGCCAAATGCTACAATCAGAATTGCAGTATCTGTGCTGGTGGTTTAAGTCCAGATGGGTGCCTGGTCACGGCTTAGACCCAGGATGGTTCAAAGCTATGTAAATTGCAGTAAACCCCCCCAGATTCTCATACAGGGTAACTGTTGCTATTTGACTCCACAGTAACAGCCACTAAATTGGAGTTTCGACAGGGGACAATGTTATTCCCAGCAGGGTTCAGTGACTTGGCCTTACCTAAGTGACCTGTGCTGAACCAGCGCAGTTTGCAGCGAGGGTGTGGTGTGCACTTAGTATTACAATTGCTTTGTCTTACGTTAGAGCTTGAGGATTTGGGGTATTGTGAAGGAGAGCCACTAACTTCAGTGCGAGGATCCTGCACTCGAGACGCTGCTCGAGTGGGCATGGGGTGGTCATGAGCCAGGAGGGTACCTGAGCGGAAAGGAACGATTTTGTGGCTTAAGTATGAAGTTTAGTTTCCATTCATCTGGATTTCTACTAACGCAGCAGTATGGGTTTGGGATTCCTTAACAGTTAATTGCCTGGTTTAAGTGTAAAAAACCCATGACTTCCTTTTGGGCTGTCCTGGGTTGTGGTAGATCTTTCACAACTCGGCCATTTTCTTTCATTTAAAACCAACAAAAACTTGCTTAGCAAACTGCAAGAGTTGCTACAGTTGGGCAAATTGTTATGTTAACAATTACAACATCTGCAGTGTTTTATAAAGCAACTAATTTAATAAAAATCACTATTGAGGACCTCACCCCGGCTGCCTCTGGACCCGTTCTGTTAGTGTCTTAAAATAAGAGGTGGTGGGGTTGCGGTGCTGGGACTAACCACAACAGCTTGGTCTCATTTCTCTGACAAGACTGACTGGCACTGCAGTTTGCAGTAGGGCTCTGCTCAGGCTTACTCCTCCCTGCCCAACATTCTGTTTCTTAGAGGCGCAGTGACCTGAACTATGGTGGTACCTGTGTGCCCCATGACCATAGCCGTGTACAACCTCCAGAGCTGCCCTGACAGCTTTGAAACACTGCGCAGGTGAAGCATCATCACTGGTGTGCAGCAACCAGGCAGAGGCTCTAAGCTGTAAACTCAAGATCTTTGCTAATTAGCTGGGTTGCCATGGCAATGGTGGTTTTGCTGGGGTAGTGTTTAGAGATAGTGGGATCCCATTGCTTCATTTTACTTAGAAGCCATCTGTCTGTGTGATGCCTCCAGCTGTGAGCCCTCCCCCTGCTCTGGGCCAGGAGTTAGTGTCTGTGTTAGCCAGGAGCTCTGCAGGCTGCTGTTACTTGGGGCATGTACTGAATGCAAGCTGAACCCCAGTTTCTGCCTGAAGCAGTGTCCAAGTCTTACCTTCCCTCCTGATTTGCCAAAACACCTCAGCAGCAGAGTGCCTATTGCAGCTCCTGACCCAGTGTCAGGGCCAACCACCCGCCCAAGCACGGAGGGGAGTTAGGATCCCTAAGAATACATCACTACATTTTACTCCCAGCAGCAAGTTAGTATCTGCTGTACAGCCCTAAGGGGTTGTACAAGGCATTCTCTCGATCACTAAGCTAGGAACCAAAAGCAGTCTGATCAGATGAGAGCCAAAGCATGGATTATCTGGGCACGTACCTCAGCCTTCCAAAGGAGTTCACTAACACTCCCGCTGACTCCATCACCACGTACGGGCCTGCTCCTCCAGCTGGTTGCTGGTTTGGACACCATTCCCGTGGTGAGCCACAGCCTGACACGAGTGGCTGCTGGCTCCCTGTGGTTCCAAGGGGCCATCCCTGGCCGCAGGGCTGGTTACTCACGTGTTTTGTAAACAGATTTATTATACAAAACACAGTTTTAGGTTAACCCAGCCTCAGCCCTTGCAATATTTACAACCAGCACCAGTTCTCTGGAGCAGCCTCCACGTAGCAGCACACTGCTGTAAGCAGATGGATAAAATACCTGTTAAAGAGTCAGTACTAACCCTGCGGGAAGCCGGGCTCTAGTTTGACAACATGTCATTGAGGCAGCAGCCAGTCTGAGCGTCCTTCAGGAGCGTGTTCACCACGTCGTAGAACTTGTTGTCATAAGCCAACCTGTAGTACGTGTAGATGTCCTCACAGTACGTGAGCAGCTTCTTCAGGTTCTTCAGAGCAGCTTCAGTAGGTGGGTGTTGTTTAACTCTGAAAATAATTGTGCACATACTTGAACTAGAAAGGCTTCACAGTCACCGCTAAGACTGATTTGCTACAGACCTCTAAGAACTGCGATTCCTAAAAAGAGGCTGTGCTCCTCTAAAGCAGCCAGTAGGAAAGAACATTCCAGCTTGTCCACACAATACTCACTTCTTGGCGATCTCCTCAAACATGCTGGGCTTCAGGGGTCTTTGTTGTTTGAATTCTTCTAAGTATGTGAAGTCTCCCTTGGTGACCACTTGCTGGTACAGAACTTCAGCCCAGTCCGGCACAAACTCATATGCCTCGGCCACAATGGCTGCCTGCAGAGGAACAGAGCTGCAGTGACCGAGCAGAAAGAGGTGGTTCTGGCACAGAGACATTCCTGTATTTAGGATACTGAAAATACTGCAGGTCCCCATCAGAGCTGTGCTTCTGTTTCCAGGCTGGCTCCTGAGTGGGCAGTATCATGGGGTAACAGTCACAGGCATGGTGGCCACGTGGCAGAGCTGAGCACTGTGCTCAGGTACCCGCTGTGTAAAACAACCCTGGTCAGAAGCAGCAACGGATGAGGGAGCTGAACTCACCTGGTAGAACCGAGGCAAGGCCACGATGGAGTCCATCAGCTCCTGCCTGCTGAGGTTGATGAGCATCGTGCTCTGACCCGTGCTGAGGAAGTGCAGCTGGAGCGTTATGAGCTTCGTCAGCCGCCGGCAGCGCAGGGCCTGGCGCACACAGGAGTCCTGTAAACACACCAGAAAACAGGAGCTTGTTTTTCAAGGGAAGTAAAATCTTCCTGACAGCAAGCATGAGTTCAGCCTTACCCAGCACTCCACCTTCTAGACCACTGCAGGGTTATCACTGTGAGCCTTAAACAAGGCTTCACGCACCACCAGAACTACTTCCATCATAACCACACTAGGTTTTAAACTCATTATACTGTTCTACTCCTGCTAGTTAAGCTCATGGCCACTCCTAAAACTGGGGGACCCAACTGTAACCCTAAAGTGTAGAGCCTAAGGAAGGAACAGTCATCTGCTTGTGAACGCAGCAGTGCTACCAGGGGGATGCCACAAGGGATTATTCCTCTGCTCCCCTTCTCCTGGGACAGGATTCCATATCCCTCCCTAGCACAGCTTGCTTTGTCCTCCCTGTTCAGCTCACTCCTTATGCGCTCCCAGTTCTGTACATCTCATTTTACCTTAGAATAACTTTCTGCTGCATCAATGAAGAGCGTCAGGGCTTTCATCAGCAGTTTCTTTAAATTTGCAACATCCCGAAGAGACTCCTCTGAAATGGGGAAAAAAAAGAACCAATTATTTATAATGTGACAAAGTAAGTTACAAAAATAGCTCCTGGTACCAAGTGTGCCCCCCGAGGGGTGCCTCAGAGCAACAAAAGTCTGACAAAAGATATTTTGTACTAAAAAAGCACAAAGAAACAGCACTGACTGCTCGGTTAATGGAGCAAAGCCAGTGCTGGAAGCCAAAGGATGTTATCAGGACCAGACTGGCCATCAAAACCGGTCACCCTGCATGTCCTCCTCCTGAAACAGACTTGGTTTCCACTCACCCCAGGGCTGAGATTCAATGAGTTTGAGCTGTATGCAAGCAGCAGCCTCGTGATTCTCCCCGATCTCTCGACACATGCTGAAGCACAGGGCTATCATGTTGTGCTTCTCACTGTCCCCGGGCCGGCAGCGCTTGATGTAATCCAGCAGAGCTGTCTTCAGTGTCCCGCTCTGGTCAGATGAAGGGAAATCCCATCAAGATTTGAAGAGCCTTTGTTTTATTCCCATTTTAGTAAATATTTCTGATTTTAAAACCTTTAACTGGAAGTAAATCCAAAGCAGGACATGAGATCTGAGTGACAACCCAAAGCTTGAAGTTTCAACGCTGCACTTGGTGCAGCACTGGACTAATTTGAAATAGTTGAACTAAAACCAGAACAAACTCCAGAATTAGCTTATTCCTGCAAAACTTGATGGAGATTTCCCATACTCTAGCAATTAAAATCCCCAGGTAACTGCACTCTGGTGTGTAAATACCAGTTCTGATGCAGCCACACAGTTCCTCGAGCTTCCCCCCTTTGTACCCCTCCACTTACTGGGTCTAACTTCTTCCTCATGAGCACTTCGAAGTAGTGTTTCTCATGCAGCAGCTCAAATATGTAGGTCATCTCATTGTACCTGCCAATTCCAGTGAGAAGACGAACCTGTGGAAACAGCAGTGAGAGCCTGGAGCCCAAAGCAAGCAGAAACCCCACTCTGTCTGAGCAGTCAGGGCCATGGCAGGGAGGGGGCTGCATGTGGCAGTGCTGGGCTGGCCGATACAGATACAGGGCACAGTGAGGGGCATCAGGCACGCAGATGCTCCCTCAGAGCCACGGAGGTTTAAGTTTTCAACCAACCAACTGCATCCTTTTTCCTGTGAGGTGAAAGGATGTAATCTGACCAAATTAAAATAGGCAGTGACCCTTCTAGCAATGACACCTTTACACCGGGCATGTCTCCAACTCCCGGAGTCCTTCCAAGGCAGGACATAAAGATGTGCAACAGCCCAGTAACGCAAATCCTCACATTTGACCAGCAGCTGAATTACTCTGACATTGCCATCCTGATCTACTTCCCTGCTGCCACTTCACCGCTCCCCTGTCTCCTCCTCTGTTTTCCAGAGAAGTCTTTTAAGAGCTTTTGTGACCTGCACACATCAGACCAAACACCCACTTTTAGCTTCTAGGGCCAGGCAGGACAAGGCAGCTGTCCAGAGGAGAAGGACTGTGTCCATTCCAGCCCCCAGCTCCCCCTGCCCTGCTCACCAGCAGAGTTACTGCTGATGTGCACATGGAACCCTCTGCACACATCTGGATAAACACACAGGGCATCAAGACCCGTACCATGACTCCGTACTCTTCATTAGGTGCCAGATACTCATCCGTGAGCAGCCGTGCTGCTTGGAGGACTCGAGTGATCCCCTCCATGTGGCAAGTCAAACTGAAGCAGTTGTGAGCCACGATCAGCAGTTCTGTAACTGAAGAATGGAAGAGCTCAGGTATTTATTAACTAATAAACTGAGGGGGTTAATTCCTGTGCCTCACTCCACTGATGCTATTGCTGCTGAGGACACACAGCCCTTCCAGTTACAGACAGCAGAACTGGATTAGAAAGTTGAGCTGTTATGGTCTGTCCTGTGCAGTTTCAAGTAGTAACAGTTTCTATAACAGCGTGCATCCAGTCTGGCTTCTCAAGCTGTGGGAAAGTCTGGGTTTTTCTGGATCATTTTCTGACACATTATTTTATTCCACACACAAAACTTCCAACCTCCTCCAGCAGAAGCAGGCTGACAAACGTGTAGGAATACACCAGCATGCCACTGCTACCAGGCAGCTCTGCATCTGTGCTCTGTGCTGTGATTTTAACCCAGGTAATGCCATGTTCAGTAATGCACTGCTTACATCAAGTATTAATTGCCATTTACTTACTGCACGACAGTTCCCCATGAGGTACAGAGGAAATCTTATCCAGTAACTTCATGCCAACCAATGTATGATCCTGGCAGAGCTTAGCAAGCTGTAGGAATGCCTGACTCTCAGCTGCTGGGTTCACAACCTGTTTCTGTCCTGTGTCCACAGAGAGAGAGTGAGTTATGTCCCAAGTGCTACTTGTTAGGGTGAGATTAGCTATGTTAATACAAAAATAAACCAAACAAACCACTCTAACTTCATCCACACTGAACAAGTATGCAAACATTTTATACAAAACCCTATGTAAGGTACACAAGGTTTACAAGCCTTGTACAAGAGCTGCCCAAACATTACTGACTATAATCAACACTCACGTATCTCGAGAGCAAGGACTGTTTTGCAGACACAGGAACACCACACTTACAAACCAAACCCGCTAACATACAAGACCAAGCTTCTTTACTACCTTTCCGTTCTGAAGATGCCAGTAGCTCCTGCATGATTTCCTCAGCCACCAGCTCTGCCACGGTGCTGGGCTGCAGAGCCTGCGTGGTGATGAACGCCTGCGCCTTCTTGCACCGCTCCGGCTGGCGGGATGACAGGATGGCACGAAGCAGCTTCTCAGGGTCCTGGGCTGACATCTCACTGTAGCAGCAGTTCAGCTCCTAAGAAACACACATGCACTTAGAAGATCCTACACAGCAAAGGGTCCAGCGCAGAACATCTATTGACCTCCAGTACGACTTGTTAGCAATGAGGTGATGCAGGAGAGGAGAGCTGGAGAACAGACAGAACCCAGGTTCAAAACCTGCAAACATCATCTGTCCTTAGGTCAGGTAACGTTCACCTGGGTATCTTAAGTATTAGTGCTCTCCAGATCAGGGTGACATGTAACTACTCTGCATTTGAAGTTTAATACTCACAGAGCAGTTGCCATGAACAGAGGTATTTTCCTAGCCCAGTATAAACCTTAACACTTGAAATACATAGAAGAAAGACAGGAGCATATCCTCCCAAAGGAAGAATTGTGTTTTACTGAGTAGGTTTCACTCCTGAGGTTCTTTCTCCTCTTCTCTACATACCACAAGCTCACAGCGAAAAAGACATCCTCGTTTTTACACTGGCTACATCTGGCAGAGGTGAGGCTCTGTAAATACTCTCCTGTGACATACGACAGCTTTACAAGTGTACAGATTCATTGAAAAATGTACCTCCTAAACACAATGATCAGCTCTTAATTCAATAGTAGGGATACATGCAGCTTCAGGCTAGAAGTATATGAGTGGTATAAAAGGCAACAAGCCAATCATACAACTACGTAGCAGCACAAACCGAAAGCCCTCCCTCTGAATATCTGAGGTATGCAAAATTCGGTAGGAAAATCAAGGAAGCTCTGTGATAAAGGCAATTCTGAAGTCTTCAGCACACAAACTGATGTTTTTATTCAGGAAAACCTAATGCTATGTTTCAAAAATATGAGCAAATACCATGGAAAAGGGTTCTGTACCCTGAAAGAAGTGTTCAGCAGCACCTCTGAAGCAGAAGCAGAGTTGGGCTGAAGGCAGTTCTGAACGTCAAGGAGCACAAAGGCAGCAAACAACAGTCTGCTGCCCCTCCTGACACTGTCTGGGTCAAACCACTTGGAAGTTATTACCCACTCCTCTGAGCAGCCTCTGAGTAAGGAGCTGTCACTGTGGAGCCTGCAGAGCACTTCTGTGCTAAACTTCTAAGGCAGCTGCTATCTCTATGTCTCCTCCTGGGTTGGGGTTCATTATGAAGGCATCCCACAACAAAGGCCTGAAGCAAAGTGTGAGATGAACAACATCTGCTTGAAAGATTATGAAAAAGGCACATCAAAGAGAGCCAGGCTGCAAGCTGGCTCAGAGGAGTCAGAGCAGGGTCCTGGGGAGCCTGGGAGGCGAGTTCATCCCAGCACTTCACACCTAGGAAGCATCTGGCCATTTCTCCACACAAAGGTTTGGCCATTTCCCCCTCTGAAGCTTGCTGCAGGCACCCACTGAGTACTTTCACCACTCATTATTCTTTCCTCCAGAAACTTCCACAGCACAGCTTGATACAAACCACATGTTTCCCCAGTAATCTTACTAGACACATACCTTAGAAAGCTCATATAAACAGAGAACCTGTCTGCAGTAATTCCTGCCATGGACACATTCTTCTATAAGAGCCTTCAGGCTGATAACAACTTGATCATCTGGAGGTGGAGCCACAATGTGAGTCCAGTCTTCTAAGCCTGATGCTGGAAACAAAACCACTGTCAATTCCTTTCTCATAAAGACTGGTAACACCAACAAGCTTTATCCTTGGAGCTAGGCTCCAGATATCTGCAGCAAATACATAACACTTCCTCAGTCTTTGAAAACTGAACTCAATAATACCTCGGATGTACAATTTCTAGGCATATGAGAACATAAGGGTTCAGCAGCTTAGGCTTCATTTATTCCCTTCTGTTTCTATTAAACTTTACAGATGTTAGTATCAGAAAGTAACGTTCCAGCTGAAAGCTTTCTCATTCAGACTTCACAAATATGCACAGAGTACTTTATATATCAACATTATCAGCCTTAGCCTTGCTATTAATACAAAACACTAAACCCTTTACAATGTACAGAGTACTCAGAGAATCATTACTTAAAGCATTTCCTTGTTTCAGATCCAGAAACACACTCAAGATTTACTAGCATGTGTCTTCCAAAAGCAGGAATATTGATGAAGCTCAGTGCTACTTTATCAGAACAGAAATGTGAAGTATAAAAAAATGAATGGTTAAGAGACTATAGAAACTGTTTACAGAAGCACCCTGCCTGCAGCACATACAAGCAATGTATGTTACAAGGCTTCAAATTCCTTTCACCAGAGGATTTATGAACCAAGGAGATAACCCACTGCCACAGAGACCTTCTTTCCTGCAGAAATGCTGAGGGAAATTAACACTGTCACAGAAGAGGAGAATCCAGTGGAACCCAACAATGGTATTACTTGTGATGTGGCTGAAGTTACTCACCACTCAGGACTCTGCTGTGCTCAGATGTGCTGCTTTCAGATGACTTCTCTCTTGCTATAAGGAGAGTCTGAATATCTGGGTGTAGGTTCTCTAGATCAGCCTCCCCTGAGGCCAGAGCTCTGCAGTGCAAAACCAGTGAAACATCTCTGCTGTAGAAGTGGAAATACTGGCAAACACGGCTGGCTTCATGCACGCTGCCTTCATCGAGGAGGCACCCGATCAGAACCTTGAGTGACTGCTCCTCATCACAAGTCAAGGTCTGCTGAGACTCTCTGAATGCAAGCCCCTCTAGTTTTAAGTACTCTGGTCTGTTGAGAGCAGGTAGCTTTGAGAAAGAAAATTCCTTTGCTAAGTCATCAAAGGTAAGATCTGGGCTCACAGCAACATGGGAGGAGAATCTTGCTGTGCCTGACCCCTCAGCAGTGGGTGACGGTTGTGCGATGCGACAAATCCAGATCTGCTTCTCTATTGCCTCCAACTCATGCAATGACACCGAGTCACTCTTGGCAAGCCAGTGGCCAGCCAGGGTAAGCAACAAATGCCTCTCCATGATGCTGGTTATCTTCTCATGAGCTAAAGACTCAAATACCGTGTTTGCCTGATCGAAAAAGAAACGAGATGCAGCTTTGCTGGAGACCGAGTTTTTCATGAAGCTGTCATTACATTTCTTCCAGAATTCAGTTCTTGTCTGGGTTTGGTGCCACAGTCCAAGCTCTCTTAAACGATGCAGATCTCTTAGAACCTGCAAAATTCACAGAGAGTTTAAATACCCGTCTTTCCAAGAAAGAAAATTCACACTGGATGGCCAACATAGTGAGAAACTGAACTGATATTCAGTGTCTCAATATGCAACAAATCCACCTATTTACTCACCAAATAAAACTGACTGCATAGCAAGGGAAGAGAGTAAGAGAATAAGGAAAGCTACACTGTCCCTTTCAGCTCAGCACCCACAGCCAACTTGTCTGCTGTACTTGCACTTAAAATAAAAAGTGATTTAAAGAAAAAAATGGTTTTCAAAAAGGCTGAGAACTAACGTTCTCAACACTGCCAGTACTGGGAGGAGTAAGAGGTGAGTATCGCTATTTAACTCTACTGTACCTCTTGTGTAACTACGCTGTCCACGGGCAATTCAGCCAGTGCTGCTACCTCCCGAGCCAGTGAGAACATCCCTTTCTCTTGCAGCTGCTCCAGAATCGATCTGCACTCACTCTGGAATGTCTCCAGATCAGAACTGGTTAGGATGGAGCGATTAATTGCTATGGAGGAATCCTTGAGGATCTCACTGAGTGCACAGAGTTTCTTCACGTAGGGGCCTGTTGTAAGAGAGCAGAAACATCTAAAGGCTTTTAAACCTGAGGAAATAACTGCTGCTTATTTCAGCGTGCAACCCTGCCAGAGGAGCACAGATCTTACACTCTAAAGCTTTCACGGGACTGAAAGTCAGCTCTAAATCCATAAGTAAAATACTTCTGCAGATAATCCGTGCACTCCTCCACAACACTTGCACATAATCACTCTCCCAGACTTGCACACAGTTACACTTTCACAACTGCAACTCACTGTAAGGACCAAGTCTGGTTGTATAAATCCTTACACAGTATGAATACACTTAAAGTAAATACTTTCACTCACTCCAGAAACACTCTAGGTGGTCTTTAGATTAAAGAGGTACACCAGCTAACAGAGGAAGCCGTATTTACCATCAAGCAGAAGACCATCTGCTGCAGCAAGCAGCTGTAAGAGCTTTCCCAATTCATATTCCGTTCTACATTGCTGCATCATCAATTCAAGAAGAAACAAGGTTTGTGATTCCAACCACTGCACAGGGAATTCTGAGGCTGCTGGCTCATCTTCGGTTTTAAGCTGTGTAGATAAAGTCTTTTAAGTGTTGGGTTTTTCTTTTTTTGCAACTATACTCTGCATTTTGGTGGGAATTGTGCTGGAAATGGAAGGCACTGGATCTGCTTCCTCCTTTAAGAAACAATGAACTGCCACTGCTAAAGGGACAGCAATCTATTACAGATGCAAGTTTGACTTTGATCCGAAAGTAGTAAATTTTATGAAAGGGTGACCGCAAATTACTCCTGATAATCATGGAAGAGATAAAAGATGCAAGAGGGATCAGAAATGGATAGATAAAATAAATTGCTAGATCAATAGCTCCTGTCATACTTCTGTATACTTGATAAGCATATATGCTGTGTGAGCAGCACACAGGTAAACCAGTGTAGCTCTAGCTTGAATTGCAGGAAGGAAAACCAGTAATGACATGAAATGTTCATTACCAGGATATTCAGGGAACTAGAAAACTGTGATGGAAAGGGAAGAACTGAAATCATTTCTGAAACATCTTGGTCACTATTTTCATATACAACATTAGATCCCATTCTAGTAAGGGAAGAGTCAAGCAATGGCATTTAGAGAAAATGAATACTTACTTTTGTGAAACTTTCCTGAAACTTGTCCAGTTTGGTTTTAGCTTCACTGTATTTTTTACAGTTCATACACAGTTCATACATCTCCAGGATATGCAGTAAAGGGGAATCCTTGCAGACACAAAACCAGGTTAGAATTCTTTCCTAAAAGTACCTCAATAAATGTAGCATTTATCTTCCTCAGTAGCAGAGCAATAAACTTCCAATTTATTAAAACTGCATGCAAGGCTGATACTTGATTTGCAAATGTGTAATAACTGGAAGAACTTCCATTCAAGATTTTCCTACTTGATTGGGATTTTCAGTGGACTGCACCCAGGTTATCCAGGCCACTAACAGCAAGACAGAGGGAGAATCTGTGGGCTACCTCTTCAACACCATACCAGATACACTTAAAAAGACATTACCATACCTTTAAAAAGAGCTGGAAGCCATTCAGAAGTGTTCTACTTTTTTGCTTTCTTAAAAACACTTTCCAGATAACTGCCAGGTCATGAAGATCCCATTCATGGTTTTCTGCTGAGCTCTGAATATGGTTTGTTGCTTCAGCTCTGGTAGCATCATCCACAGTAGTAATTACCCAAACACAGAGACAATGAAGAATGTTTGCATCCTGTCAGAAGACAGAACGATGGTTTATAGAATAACCTCATTATGTACTACTTGGTGAAATGTGTCACAATAGTCACAATTGTTATAAACACCGAGAAAACCCCTCAATGAATCACAGAATCATATCTACCACTGCACATGATTACGCACAACCATCACTTTTTCATTACTTATTCTTCTAAGAGATGAATGACTTCATCAATACTCACTTGGAAACATGCTGCTAAGACACTCAGAATGGGAGCCTGCTCTCTCAATCCTGCAGTCAAAAGGTAACGTGAAGGGTTTGAGTTCCCCTGACACTGAAAAAGGATTTGGAAGAGGCTATCTGCATATCTGCCCTTAAGCACACTGGCAGCACTGCTTCCAGCACTCCCTGCAGCAGGACACACACCGGGTAGCTTCTCCAAAGCCAACATCAAGTGATCTTGTAAAGTGGGAGTGAAATCTTGAAGAACAGAAATGACCTAGGAAAAAAAGAACCAAAAGCATCTATACAGAGTGAGATCCAAAGAGAAAGAGGGGGCAGAAGGACCAAAGCATTAAATACATAGAAAATACAAAGCATTCTTCAATTCTGACTTTTAGAACAATTCTGGAGACCTAGAGAAGTGTTCTGTCTAATAAAATACTGAAGTTCACCCTCCTACATGAAGCTAAAATGCCTCATAGAGACACTCATTTCTGTCATATCTCTCATACTACCAACACACCATGAAAAGTGTCTGGTTAGTTGCTGTTGTGTAATTACATATTTTTCAAGACCACAGTGAAAAGATCCAGGTTAAATTCCTAGGCCTGCTCGTTATCATCTTACCTGGAATTTTCCAGTTAGCCTCCTCACATTACCCTTCCCAAACTGCTTTTCATTTTTACATGCTAGTAATATTTTATTAATTTTTAAATTACATTCTAAACCAAAAATGGAAGATTTGGTTTCTCTCTATGTTGTCTCCACAATGTAATATTCCCTTGTTAAAAGAACCTATTTTTTTCCCTCTTTTTCTCAACATCACACAGGAAGAACACTCTTGACAAACTCTGTCTTCACTTAAAATCAGACAAAGGTAGCTTACCTCATCTGGCTGGTAGCTGTACAGCTGGCTTTGGATGATGAACTGCAGCCAGTCATTGCATTTGGCACATTCCTTCAGGTAAGACGTACTCAGTCTGATATTATGGAGTTTACAGAACTGCATTACCAAAGACCACTGCCTTCTAGAGTCACTGCATGTCCTGTATGGGATTTAAAGAGCTTCAGCTGTAATAAACTCGCATTTATACCAGACGTTAACAATGTACAATCTCATCACGTGGCCTGAGATCCACTGCCTGCAAATGGCCACACCAGCACTTCCATGGACTTCACCACAGATTAAGTCACATTCCATTGTGGGAGCTCCAGTCCTGCACCCTGTGGACATTCCCACCCACCACAGCAGATACATTGCCCTACCTGGACAGTGCTTGTTTTGAAACTAAGTCAATGATGTTCCCTTCTCAATGTGCTGCAAGAACTCTGTGGAGCAGCTTGTCCAACATGCTGACTGCACCTCCTTATTCTTGCCACATGCCTCTACTACCTCTAGTATTTGAAATACCAGGACAAGACTCTAAATTCAAACACTGTTGTTCAGTTTACTGCAATAAAGCCCATGTGGATATTTTTTGTATTATCTGAACACACAAATGGTAAAATTCAGTGCTCAATTCCATTTGCCAGCATAATCCTTTAAATCATGATTTACTCACTTCATTATTCCTTGCTGCTCAACTGCATCCCAAAAGGCTTCTTCTAAGGAGGTAAGAATTTCTGCTGCAGTTGCTTTGTCACCATCAGCCAATTTTCTTAACTTTTCAACTGTTTAAAAGAACATATTATTATTTTTGAGATGTTATTTGGGATTAGAGTAAGGGTAATATTTTCAAAAGTACCAAATAGTTTCCTAGTTAGGACAAAAAGACACCTGTGGACCTATGGTTAGAAATTCAAGTTTCTAAAGGTATTCCTAGGATAAATCCTTAGTAATAATTATTATTATAAATTTAATAATTTCATTAAAGCTTTGAACATCTGATTTTACTGCAGCTATAAGATAGTTTTCAAGTATGAGAGAGAAAAAAGATTTGGAAATGGCCCCTTGTTTAATCCTCTAGTTATATTATTACATTAGGCTGAACCTTACTAAGTATTAAACTAAGCCTTCACCAGCTGTTGCATAGTGTCTGTTAGACACTCCTGCAGGTCTGGCTGCATGTCACATTACAGTCCTGCCCTGTTTGACATGCACTCAAAGTCAGTATGAAGCAGGAATAAAAGAGCAAAATTCTCAGCCCTTCAATGGACAGGATGCTTTTACTGCATTCCTGAGAAGCATCTTTCAACCCATCCCTGCTTCTCTTCCCAATGTATACAGAGTACCCTAACTGAAAGCAAACAGAAGACACCCTTACCCAAAGATTCTCTTATTTGACTGTGCTGAGAATCTTTATGTCTTGTTCTGTAACTGAAAATCATGTTTGCAACTTTAACATCAACCCTGAGTTTGAGGCTGTCGAGACCGAGTAATTCCAGGAAACAGGCACAGGCTGCTCCTACTGAAGGTGCACTGAAGAGAGAAAGAGCTAAACCGTAGGCTTCATTCCCTGCCTGCTGAATCCTGGAACAGAAAGAGCAAGTTAGCATACGTGATTTGTAACCAATTTCCAAACATGAATATTCCTCCCATAAACAAGTACTTACAAGATTTACTAAATGTACAGCCTTTAGTAGCATGAAAGAAACTTACAACCCGTAAGTTTCGTATCTATATTAACAAAAAGTTTCGTATTTATATTTTAGAATCTTTGCTGTTTACATAAGTGAAACTGATTTGTATAGAAATGAGGAAAAGAAACAAATAGTGACTAATACACAGCTGCATTCTAGGCATTCTAGAAACAAAGCAATTTGTTATGATGTAATTCCTACTAATTTTGAATATACTTCATAGTAAATTTAATATATTCAAGCAGGATGTGTAATTTGAAAGTATCCTTTTGACCACATGGTTTTGAAGCTTCAGCCAGAACATTTAATTCCTTCAATCTCCAGTAGATTTATCTTCTTAATCTCCAGTAAATTTGTCTTATTAATTTAACTAAATGAAAAGTCAAAGGGACATCTTGTTTCTACAGTGATCTAGAGGCTCAGGTCCTTGGAAGAGAAGCCTACCTGTGTTTGATATGACTGGAACAGTTTTCATCCCTTACTTTCACTGTGCAGATTTATTTAGGCAATTCAACACAAAGGTCACCCTCACTCAGGTGATATTTGATTTTTATCCTACTTGATGCTAGACTGAATAGTCTCCTACGAGACCCAAAATTTCAAGTGATGCCATGCACACCACCTGATGGCTGTTGGCAAGGATTAAATGTTACTCCATGTGCTAGATTATAACTTCAAAAGAACTGTCTGACTGTCATTGTTGAGAAGACTTACAACTGTTTGGGGGATTTGCTCTTTACTAACTGCTGGACCAAAAATGTACCAAAAGCAAATGATGGACGTCCATGGTGCAAATAGTACAAAAAGTCCAGTCGTTCCATTATAGCATATTTGTTCACCAGTTCAGGGGATGAAAAGTGAGGAAAGTCACTTGATGCATCTAGAAAGAATCATTATTATTATGAGCTGATAAACAGTTGGATTACATACAGAAAATGACTTGCAGCTACAAAACATGAGCTGACAATCAGGCACCCCTCCTCTTGCCCTAATTCAAATCTCAGCGTACCCAAACCCACTGAAATTCCGATTCTCATTGTAAAATCAGAACTCTGGATCACTTATAAACCCTCAACTTGCTTTTAGAAGAAAATATTGCTTTTCTGTCTCATAATATCTTTAGACAGAACTCTGTGAAGAGCTTAATGGAGAAAGGGAACCTATTGAGGACTTAATTTCAAAACAAATTTTAGTAAATGACCCTATTTTTTTGGTAAAAGAATTGGCATTTTGAGTAAGCTTTATCTGCCAAGTCACTTCACTGGAAGGTGTTTTATCCCAGGTGCTCAGGCTAGGAAAGCATAGAAAACTTGAAAAGTAACATACCTGACACAGCAAGAGTATTTGCTGACTGCCAGCCAAACAGTTTAGTGGGATCAAAGGGCACTAATGACTGAAAGATTAGAAAGAAAATACATTGAGACAGCTTAAGATTTTCACATCAGACTATGGAATATTTTAGGGAGCTACAGTAGCAGAGAATCAGGAATGGCCTGTGCTGCTATCCAGCAGTGATCTGCCTTGTGCAGCTCTCTCTCAAAGGCGCATATTTATCTACTCTGCATGATCTGAATACAAACAAGTGCAAGGAAAGATGTGAACTTTGATCTAGGGCAAAAGGGGAAGAACATGCTTAAGTGTTTTCTAAACTGTGATCTTAGCAAGGCCAGCACTTCCCTAATAATGAATAATACATATTAGTTCTTCCAGCATTCAGGTTTTCTCATACCACAGATCTGAAGTGAAAGGCATTTGCCCAGGAATGTGTTAGGACATTCCAGGAGACACTATCCTTTAATCCTAAATTTCAAAAAACATTTTAACTTCTGTAATACTGAACAACCTACCCGCTAAGCACAGCAAGAGTATCACTGCTCTCACATGCCAGATTGCTGCAGTTAAACACTGTCTGTACCTGTCTGAGGAACAGGGGGAAGCGACTCACACTACTTAGATACCATTTAAAAACCTGTTCAGAATGAAGCTATAAACTTTATCTCCAAATGAAGGATTCCAAAGAAACAACATGTGGTCCCCACCCTCCAGGCATTAGCTGAAAATAAGCTTCTCTTAGTTTACTTTTGTTCTGCCAAAAAGCACTACTGAGAAGCACTCTGTGTACCTGAACAAGATGGTAGAGAGAGATGTCAGGTGGCAGAATTCCATGAGGAGTACACGGTGGAAAGAGAGCAGCTTTGAGCTTGGGGTAAGGAGTCAATGCCATTTTTAGGAGCTGTGGATCAACCTTCTTTAGAGGATTTTCCATATCTTCATTCTGAAGAACCTGCATTGCAAGGAAGCAAAATGATTCTGTTAGGAAGGAGTAACTGCATTAGGAACATAATAAAACAATCTCTGAATGCACCAAACTACCTCATGGGAACCTGGCATGTGGAGACAACACAGAAAGTCCCATTTGCTGCACACAGTACCTGATCAATACCTCCAGGTGCATACATTGTAGTAGCAAGTGCTAACAGTGTACGTCCTTCCAGCAGCATGCTACTCACACTGGCTTGGTTACTAGGAATCAGGATCTGAGCATTTGCTAGACTAGCCTGAAAAATCATCTTCGGATCTGAAAGAAAAGAAGAAAGATTTAATTTCATGCAAAACGAGTACTACATCATTAAATCATGCATTACAACTGTTCTGTGACCCGGAAAAATGCTAGGGTTTTGTTGTTAACAGTTATTTTTCTCAATTTACTTATAAACAAAGAAAAGCTGTCCGAAATTTTACTAAGCTTTTCCCAGTTTCAAACCACAGCTTAACCTACACAGGTGGATTTGGATTGAGTCCCACAGTTCAGCGTTGTATTGGTTCAATTCTTTATCCTACACTGCTCACACTTCCTGAAAAAGCTTCACTTGGGCTTATTTTTATCATTTATCAATGTGTGGCTCTACAAAAGCTGAAATGTTCCCAAAAGAAGTGAAAGGGCACAAATTTTACTGATTTTCAATGGCAACAACAAAACCCCCAAAAAGCAAACACATAATCCAAGAGGCAATGAACTAAAAATGCACCACAAGAACTAGAAGAATCTTTACTTTTAACATATATGGATTTTCTTATGAATTCTCCTGTTCAACCTGCTGGGAATGTAACCAAATTGGAGGTAATGATGATCATAAACAAAAAGTTTCTAACATATCTACAGCCTCCAAATCTTTATGTCCAGTTTAAGCAGGAATTGTAATCCTCAATTTAGAGATGAGGAATTAATGCACATACAGATGATTTGCCATGGACATGAAAAGGTCTGCAGTAGAGCAGAGAATTAAACCCAACTGTGCCCCAGACTCAGCAGCATAAGCATGGGACCAGGTCCTGCATGGCTGGACTCCTACCTTGTGGGTTACTGGCAACCCCTCGACACTGCACCAGGAATTCAAACCAGGGATGTGCTTCATGCAATTCCTTGTTATCCAAAATTGGGCAATTTGAAGAAGTTAAACTGGAAACGAGTGAAATTACAGGATTTGTAACCATCCTCTGTCCCAGTATAACACTGCATTAAAAAGTAAGAGCTTCTAACTTGCTCCTACAGTGGCTTATTCCATCCACTTGGATGAAACAGACAAATCACACCACCCTTCTCCACAAGCTGTGCAGCTTAAGCCCATGTGGCACCACTGACGTCTCCCTTCTCTGTTCCTGTGCTTGTTTGCCTCTGTAAATCAAACTAATAGTTTCCAGACCTGCCAACCCCAAACACTTTCTGAAGAAGGGACTTGACTCACAAATACCACTCTGCACAGTCTTTTATGCAAACTAAAATTGATTATACAAACAAACAAATCCCCCCCCCCCCCCAAATTATTGGCTTTTTTGTGGTCCATTTCTATTTTCTTAATAATTACACAGTTACAGTGGAGTTACAGCTATGAAATTTTAACTGCAAGGTACTCATTAAGAGGAATGCATTCATATAGTTGCAATACCAAATATTGCTTTATCCTTCCAACCCCAGCTAATCCTTATTTAGATGCAAACCAGCAATTTCTTTATTTGTGAATGTATCAAGACTGAACTCATACTTGTGCTCAAGTGAGAGTTTGCGAAGAACCAGCTGTCCTGGTGCCTTTAAGATTCTATTGCTTATAACATTATACTAATGACAACTGTAATTGTTTCCTTTGATGAGTGATGCACAAATTCATATTGATGAGATGACCTAAATAAAGCTTCAGAATACAGCACGAACCCTCACACAGTATTTCACTGCATGACCCTGCCGTGACCCAAGCAGCCTTTCTTGCCAAACAAGAAGGGTTGAGGAAACTCTCACTGCCAACTATTAGAAGTGTTTCATTATTTAAATATGCACAAGATTTGAGGGGTGAAAAGCCTTCATACCTGTAATAGTCTAAGTAAGTGTATAACAGATACTGCAAATTATGTTCTAAACAGTGAAGGACGAAACGAGCGTGGAAGTCCAAGCCACCTGCAGCACTGTACTTTGGAACAGGGTGAGGAGTTTGCAGAACTCCCCCGAGGTAGGACAGTCTCTGGAGCAGAAGTTCAAAATCTTCCAACTCAGAAGAGACAAAAACTCCATTTCTATCAGGAAAGAGAGAAAGCACAGGCACTGATGAGACAGTTACCTCTTCAGCAAGCTCTGAGGGGTGTTTTCAGTTCAAAATAACAAAGCAGACCTTTCCTTCTTGGGGAAGTACCTTCACTACTGAGGTAAACACAACACGCCAGAATACCTTTGACAGTATCAAACAATACCACAGTTACTACAGTTCACTGCAGAGAATGAGGCATAAAGAGTGACATGCTCTGTGCATTAAAATGGGCATCAGAAATGTAATCACTGTGAAAGATCAAAGGGCTGATGGAGGATTTTTATTGCTCTCATGTTTCTCACTGTTTTCAGATAACAAAGTGCAAGTACAAGACTAAAATTCAATTTATTAATGGATTTGCGCTGTTTAAAAAAAAGGCACTAAATACAATATAAAAATCAATACATATCAAAGATGTTACTAACATGTACTGCTGTAAATATCTGATTTTGGCTTCAGCTAAGACTGGAAGCTGTACAATGCATCAAGGGCACATACCTTGCCAGCTTGTTTAATATGTCATTCCTCATGTAGCTACTACATAACATGTTCCTGTCAATGATGTCTGGAGTAAGTGGGGGCCAGTTAGCTTCTCCACACAAGGCCTGGCTGGGCTCAGATTCTTCAATCCAGGAACAAATATTAAGCCAATCATGCTGGGCTGTCAAGTGCATCCAAAGGACCTCGGGATTACATGTCTTGAGCTCTGTGTTTCGGAAAGGCAAAGTGATGAAATCAGCACAGACACCACCAAGGGAAATAGTGACACTTATACATGTACATATTTTTAATGAATGGTTGCAAATATCACGTTGAGATTAAGTATGCTGTTACAGCTTGCTAGAGCTTTAGGTTGGAAAAGCTAAATGTAATACCACAGTGTAATAAGCTCTACAAAATATAGCAGAAGATGACATTTAAAAGTCCCTTTCAGCTAGTTCCAAGTTTTTCCCTACAGGAAAAACACAGATCCCTGCCAGAAGACAACAGAATAAAACCACTTGTTTCACCCATTTTCAATGACAAAAATTGAATGAGCTACTGTGGTAGCACAAACTTTATTTGTATCAGTGCCACTCCTACACAATACTAAGTCAAAGACACGTTTTTAGTTCCAAATTCTTCTGAATCCTCAGTAACACAACACTTGCCTTGGCGTGGTTTTCTGGGGAGAAGAATCATTTCCTGAATGAGCTCATCCCACCACTGGGCCCAGTTAAACATCACTCTGACTCTCCTATTGGGTACCCGACGTCTATCGCAACTCAAGGAGTCCAGAACAGCTGAATGTCCAGAAATGTCTTGTTCCTTTCTCCAGTTCTTGAAACTGCAATGAAGAATTGCAGTAGAACCTTCTTTAGTACTCTTTTAAAAACAGTCTAACACATAGATGATGATCCTGCCTCTTTACTCTGCTCCTGTGAGACCTCACCTGGAGCATTGTGTACAGTTCTGGTGTCCTCAACATAAAAAGGACATGGAACTGTTGGAACAAGTCCAGAGGAGGCCACGAGGATGATCAGGGACTGGAGCACCTCCCGTATGAAGACAGGCTGAGGAAGTTGGGGCTGTTCAGCCTGGAGAAGAGAAGGCTGCATGGAGACCTCAGAGCAGCTTCCAGTATCTGAAGGGGGCCTATAGGGATGCTGGGGAGGGATTCTTCATTAGGGACTGTAGTGATAGGACTTAAACAGGGGAAGTTTAGATTGAATCTAAAGAGGAAATTCCTTCCTGTTAGGGTGGTGAGGCACTGGAATGGGTTGCCCAGGGAGGTTGTGAATGCTCCATCCCTGGCAGTGTTCAAGACCAGGTTGGATGAGGCCTTGGGTGAGATGGTTTAGTGTGAGGTGTCCCTGCCCATGGCAGGGGGGGTTGGAACTGGATGATCTTAAGGTCCTTTCCAACCCTAACTATTCTATGATTCTATGCAAGGGTCAGCAAATTTTGCCAGTCCATTTTGAAGAGGGTTGTTCTTCCCCCTGAAGAGGGACTTACTTCAGCTACAAGTCTGAGAATTCATGCGAGAGCAATGAGCAGAGAATTACCTCATTTTTCCCAAACTGGCATAGCAACTGATAAATACCATGACATTTTACAATTAACTGTAAAATGATTTTTCAAGGAGATTGCTTTATTACAGCAATCAAAACTAGAGCAAACATTCCATTTGAAACATGTTTCATTTGATTAATAATGCTAATTATATCATTTGTTATAAAAATACTTCATTTATGGAGGTGATGACATGAACAGAAGACTGCTGTTACACTGATAACCGTACATCATGGCTTAGTCTGGAAAGAACATGACAGCAACTGATTGTTACATTAATGAAACAAGTAACCTGTTCCCACACTGACCCTTGGTTCTGCAAATGAAGACCAGCATGAAAACAATTAAATTACAGAAGACTGTGTTTGTTAGTGCAATAAATCATAAGGCATGAAGAAACCAGCATATTACAAATCCTATTAACATTATCAATTAATAATGAGAACCAATAAGCCCGCATTACCTGGCAAGAGATTGAATCTCTCTATTTTCTTGGGAGGATTCCGAGTAAAAGCTTTCAACCTGATGCACAAAGTCTATCATTTTCTTCTCTTTCTCAGAAAAATAATTTTCTTCTCGTAAAATTTTCACCTTTAATTCAAATGAAAGTATAACCTCCAATTACAATTTTTATTTACTTATAAGATATTAAAGTTGTAAATGATCCTGCAAGTGTAAGCAGTTAACCAACCAACTGTAGGAAATAAAGCTGGAAGCATTGAGTGAATACACTTAAATTACAAGAGGGCCAGGACTTCCCAGCGTGTGCAAGCAGATGGGAACTAGATCAGAGCCAGAACACAGAAATGACTTCTTAATCCATTTTTACTTTAACTGCAAATACAAAAGAGCACAGGCATGTGAATGGCATGTTCCAGCGACTGCACTGTAAGGATGCAGGGACAAACCTGCCTGTTCCCATTCTGAAAGCATGATCAATACAGCTATTTCTCTCAGCATAAATACACAGCAGACTTCAGACCTGAGAACATCAGTTGGACAGAAAACTACACTTACCAACAGATCTCGTACGTGCTTATCAACTGTGTAGAAACAGATCTTACGCAATTCCTCCTTCACATCAAAGCCCTAACAAAAAGGAGACACTCATTGTATGCAAACTGTACAAATGCAGTGTGCAGCGTACAGAAACTGTACGGTGACAGAACGAGGGCACCTGCTCACTTTCCAAAGCACATAACCTTTTAAAGGCAAACTGTGATATTCACTTCACCAGTTACCACAGATGGCATAACCCAGGGGTCTGCCAGATGTCTCCAGCATGTCTGGATATGACATCAGGATACGCTGGATATGTCTCCAGCATGCATATCCTTTACTACCTGACTTGCCAGAATCACCTTTACACTTTGCTGATCATCACATCAGTCAATACACACAAATAGGCTCCTCAGCATGCTGAAGGCACTAGTGAGCAAACAGTTCTTTAAAACAAGTTAATTTTCACTGTAATACATGTATCTGGCAGAATTAATGCATCCATAAGACACCTAAATGCTTCCCATCCTCTCAGCACTCATGTATTTCATTAGTCACCAAGAAGGGTTGAGATCAGCATGCTTACTGAACACCTCTCACCATGTTTCTTAACAGTTCTGAGGCCTCTCTGGTGTTGTCCTTCAGAAGCCGGTCATAGACCAGGTTCAAACCTGTCTGAGTAAATTCCTGAAGACTTTGAGCCGGATGCTGATGCTTCCGGAAGAAGGTCTGGGCCTCTGGCATTTTGTTGTTTAAGATGGCCTCAGCAATGACTTCCTAAAAAGGGGAAAAAAAGGAATGAACTGATATCAATAATCTTCAGGGTTACAATCTTTATAAATCCTACACTGATTTTTTTTCCACATTTTAAATACATTTCCATATCAGTAATTTCCTTAAATATACTTAAGAAGCGTTATAAGAAATTGATTACTCATTTTTACCTCTGGGGTCAGTTTTTCCCACATGTGGCTTTCTTCTAGTTCAGGCAGCTCTTCATCAGGATCACTTCCTGTGTGCACGGGCTTTATTTGTGGTTGAGGATATTTTCTCAGGAATTGTCTCAGTTTAATAACGTAATCAGTTAAAATATCTGCAGCCTTCTGCAGGAATTCATCAGGTTCTGTCAAAAGCATCCAAGACACCAGTTAAACAGAAATGAACAATACAGCACTTTTAATGCTTGGTAATGTTGAATGTGTTCTCCTGACTAATAAGCAGAACACACCTCAGAGGAGAGAGCTCTGTCCTGCAGTGTGACCTGGGCAGGTACTGGTACCTCCCACCACTACCAGCACACTGCCAAGACACAGTCACAATTCTCCAGAGGCACCCCCTGTCCTCACTGTGTGTTTTCTCCTTCAGGGACAAGCAAACAAGAACTGAATTTTTTTATCAATCCATCCCATTATTACCAGGGTAAGTCCCATTTAAAACGCAGGGACTTTTCAACTTAACATTCATGCAGTAAGAAACAAAGACTACTAAAAATCACGTAGGAAAAAAAGAGATGAACAGTTACTGGTCTGCACCATTTACTCTCAGAAGAAATAAGGTCTGCTTTAACATGCAGAGCCTGTTGGTCCATTGACTAAGAAGCATTGCTGAGGCAGCAACCCAGACCCAAGCAGCAGGACAGCATGCTGTATGGTGGGACATGGCACCCCCTCTCAACAGCTTTCTCTAGCAAAACAGAATTCCCCTCTGGAATGCTGCCATTTTAATACTCACTAGCTATGAGCTGTGGCTCTATTCTTGAACCTTTCAGGCTGTAGTGCAAAGAGCAATCTTTCCATAACTGTGCCAGAGTAAGCATTCCCACAGTCCCACATTGAGTCTGCAACCCACCAGACACTGCCTCTTGCTCCCAGCCACCCCTCGGTTATCCTGGAATGTGTGACTCTCTTGCCACCCAGTTGATCGGACTGGGAAGTGATCCAGATAAAAAATAACCTGGTAGGCTATTTATTTTCAGCTGTATCAGTTTCTTAAACTGGTCTATTCCATTCCACAGCCACACAAATATTTTGCCAGAGTATTTTCAGTGGTAGCATTGAGAAAAGCAGGAGCAGCTGAGGGCTGCTCATACCACTTAACAGCACTGCCACCAAGCATTTAGCAATAGCTGCAAGTCCCATCATGCCATTCTTAGCCATCCCAAAAAGATCCTGTTGATAGTATCCTGGCTGACCTGTGAGCCTGACTGTAGCTGTTTGGGCTAACACAGATACTCTAGCCAGATTAATTTCTCATGTTTCCCTTTAAGCAACATCTTTCATTCACTTCTTTCTAGCACTTTGTTGTTGTTATTTCTAGGCAAACCTAGGCTTTTTAATATAAAAAATTTAGTGGTTCCGACAACTAATGACACATTACTACATATGGTTCAAAATGAGTAATCTCACCCTCAGTGTGCACAAAGATTTCGTCCAGTTGCTTGGTGAGGAAAGTCAAGGTGAGGTTTAGCAGCTGCTCAGAAAAGTGTTTGCTGTGAGACTCTGTATCATTTTCTTTGATTGCTGAGCAAAGCAAGTTTAAAGCTGGCCTTAGCTCTTCCAAATCTGCAACATTTACACAAGAAGTTAAACCATCTGCAACCCACCATATGTCTGCTCACATAGATATAAACTTCCAGTGGAAAGTCATAAAGGTATGCTACAAAATGTGTCAAACAATGTATGTAACATGCTTTGCCTTCACATCAAGATGCTTACAATGCGTATGCCAATACCAGAACACAACCAGAAAACCCCTTACATTATGTATCATTTCTCCCTTATTTTCCAGAAGCAGAGAAGCTGCCATATAGCATCATCCAAACACAGAGGCACAGGCAATTCAATCTGTTCTTACAAACACAGCCATAAATACCAAGGCAATTCAATTTAAACCTCTATGTAGCTGAAAGTTTTTTACTTACTTTTCAGGTAAGACTGGGATGTACTATGAGGAGACTGCTCAGGTCCAGAGCTGGGTGCAGACAGACTGAAAAGACTTTCTTTGCTTTTTAAAAACAAGTTTACTGTGTCTAGTTGACGATTTTCCAAACCTGCCTAGACAAACATGCAGCAGAACAATTAGCTATGTATTCTAAAATATGTACTGTATGCTCACTGCTAATATTTGTACTTCAGATTTGTTGACCAAGTGAACATGCAGAAAAAAAGAAGACATTTAAACTATGAGAACCTGTAGCCCAAAATAACAAGATGACCTGGTAGGTACCTGCCATGCTCCTTTAACAGGCTTTGCAAAAACCCTGCCCCCTATCTTCAGAGGCAAAATGTTAATTCAGCAATCTATTACAGAGTTTGATTTGGGATATAAGATAAGTACTGTGAGAATCAGAACTCTGAATACTTCCTTTGGGTTACTCACCTGCATTACTCGTTGTTTCAATGGTTTATTTAATAACTAAACCACTAATTTTTGCCCCTAGGATACTGAGGCATACTTTTAATTGCATTTAAACCCACCATTAACATTGCTAAACTGAATTCATTACTTTAAAGAAGCATTTTTGTCATCTGCAAGACACAAACCAGATTTCTTTACCTCTAGTGCTTGTATGGGAATTGAACACCGAACCCATCCATTGAGGTGACAAACAGCATCTACAACTCCAGCGCTGCTGTAGATCATCAGTCTATTCAGAAACTCTTCTTGAGTTACACCAAAGAGAACTAAGGACAGACCATGCTCTGAATGAAAGAATGAAACCACAATTACAAATAAATCGGCAAGGTGCTACACAGCAGGATTTCTATCTAGTGCCTCTCTTCCTAAATAATGATGCGAAGGTGCAGTAGCCCCATTTGGATTTCACCTCAGCAAGAATGCATTAAAAATCAGACAACAGGGGACAGAAAAGAAGAGCACTAAGAAAAAAAAGGCTTTTATCAGAAGGCTACATGAGAAGAATTCTATAAACCCCCTCACCTGTCAGAAGCAGAGATAGTGGCACCTCCTCGCTGCAATCCACATATACACTATTTTTGCCAAAGCGGTAATAGGTCACATCTTGCGACTCGAAATCCCAGACAGCAAGAGTCAACCCTCTGTCATTTGTCAGTACTACAAACAGGGCTTTAACTCCAGTCACCAATTTACACTCCAGTTTCACCACTTCTTGTGGTGTTTCTTTGGGGATTTGCTTCCATTGCTGCGGTGCATTCCTGGGGTTTGTACCACTGCTCTGTGATGGCTTGGACAGTGCCCAGGTAAGAACCCATGGAACAAAAGATACCACTGTTTCAGAATCTTCAGAGATTTCAGGATCATGGTCTTCAAGATGGTTCAAAAACTGATACCAAGGTAAAGTCAAGTCGTTCACCATATCTGGAGAACCTGGTTTTCTTCTCCTTACTTTATCATACAGCGAGGATAAGTGCGCCTTCCAGGACCTGGGGTGAAGAAAGAAGTCACCTATAGCACCAGGTGTTACCCCAAGAATAATGAGTTTTCTCAGTTAAATAACATGTATTTTAAGCGTATAGATTCCACACAGCACCTTGCATTTTAACCTTCACATGTCCTGTTTATTTCTATGTAAATACTGTTTGCAGCCGAGCTAAATGATCACAGCTGCACTAGCTGACAATGTCCCTCAAGCTGAGCATTTTTAGCACAATATTTTCTTTTCTCCACAGAAAATGCCCCATCAGTTAAAAAAAAAGTAAGATTAAATTAATTCCATAATTGAGTATTTCTTACATTGGCATCTAGTTATAATTAAAACATTTTATCAGTATTTATGCCTCTAATACTAATGGTCACAACATGGTTAAAAAGTTTTACATGAACACAAAATACACATGCGCTCATCTGCGCTAAACACACAACTGTGAAGTACCTGGAATACAAAGATCTGTCAATACTGGTTCAAACTAAAGGTAACACCCTAAACAGCAATTACTGTTTGGAAGCTGCCGGATGACATACGTAAAGTTGTCTCGGCCCATTTCCTAACATCAAAAGATTTAAAGCAAAATGAGCTGATTTTACTTGCCACAACTCCAGTAAAGAAGAGGCAGCAGTTTGTTATCAGTGATGTAAAGGAGGCAAACCCCAGGCTGGTATAGAGGTATGTTCATTATGTACCTGTCTGTGCGGAAAGGCAAGGACAGGAGCTGCATGCTATAGTCAGAACTAGCAAGGTCATCCTCATCAAGTCCTTCAGGAGGCTTCACTGGAAGTTTTTCTGGATCCCTCTTACAGAGCAAATGCTCAGGGAACTGTCTGAAAATAAATAAATGTTAAACTTCACCTCTACCACAAAGCCGGAACTCAAATTAAAAAGCTCAGCACCTCAACTACTACAATACCAAGGTCAGGCACTTTTTGTTAGTTGTACTCAAACCTTTCACTCAGGAATTCTGCTACAAACACACCTGAAGTACATGTTCAGATCCACCAGGATGGCACAGTGGGAGGAACTGATGATCACAGCAGCACTGAGATCGTGTGACACTCTCACTGCAGTGAGTGGCACTGCAGTGGTTGGACTCGTGGCCTCACCCTTCACGTCCCCCTGCCACAGTGCTACATTGATGCTTCCTAGATTTGCACCATCAAAAGAGTCAAAGATGTCTTTAAAAAGTGTCAAAGAAAACACCAGGCCTGAGACTGAGCAACAAAGAGATGACATAGAAGTGGAAGAGGGCGACCTGCTGCTGACTTTGTGGTCCATCTCTGCACAACACAACATGTGGAACCCACCTATCAAAACACCGAAAACCGTTACTCCGGTGTGAAACAGATTTCCAGTGGCATGTTGAAAAACTACATTCGATACATGACTACATTTTTACAGCAATATCTGGCACTTCCCTACACACCCCTTTATTGAAAGCATCTTCTAAACAGATGCTCCAATGTCTTTCAAGAAATTTCTGCTTGACCCTGACAGAAAAGAGAAACAACTTTGTACTTCCAGATCATTTACACTGACAGCTACTCACTGCCACAAAGGATACAAATCCAGCCAGAGCTATCCAACAGGAACAGGATCCGTCTGCAGAAGTGGACATCTGTGATTCTATCCAAAACTTGTGGAGGTAAATCAAGGGTAAAGCAGTTGCTCGTCTGTAAGGATGAGTCTTCTCCATGAAAGGCAAGGTGCACAACAATGAAGGTATTGAGCAGCAGCGTGCACTTGTTGTTTTTAAAAGACAGTATCCTCAAAGAGAAAATTGAAGACAGACCTGTAAATGTAAAGGTATTTTAGGATTATAATAGTCTGGTACCTTTTATTTGTAAAGACAGCCCAAGAAAATTGCAGCTCAAATTCATTGCCTCTGCTACCACCTTAATAAAAGTTGTCACGGAGGAAGACACACATATGACTGCCTTGGGTTTAAATCTCACTTTCTACACCAGCAGCACTGATTTTACAACAGCTGCCTAAAACAGTGCTGGATTTTTATGTAGAGTACTACGGAGAACACAAAAAATCACCACATAATGGTCAGCACTGAAAAGAAAAGCTGCATTTAGAAATAAAAACACTTTAGCCAGAGAGACTGTTTAACATGTGGAAGATCAAAGGCCTGCAGTGATTGTGCATCCTAACTGCACACTACATGTGCTAATCATAGAACATGAGCTTGAACGCATCCTTATTCTTCACAGGGTTAGTGAAGACCCTTCTCTATTTCCTTCCCATCAGTTTCAAGATCAAAAGTGTATTTTAATCTCATCTCACCCAAACACCTCACCCGACGACAGTTTCGTTCCCCCCAACAACGTCATCTTTGAACACAGAAATGTCACTATTACTTTTCACTAGCACTGCTACTGATCACTTCAAGTCAGTGGGACACGTCCCTCCCGTGCAACACTACCGCCTCCGTTTTTCCACCAGGAGAAGCAGAATTAGAATACTTTCAAATACAGAATACACATGGAAATGTACTCACTAATGTTTTTAACTTCAAGGAGCTTTCTAAGTGTATCTTCCTTACAACTGTGCAGGGAAGCCGGGTTGTATTTTCCATCTTCAAGAGTGAACTCATAGACAAACAGTTCATGACTTTTACCAAGAGCCAGTATTTTGGTCTTGCCTGCTTGCGGATCATCTTCTGTGCTCTCCCACATGAAGCTGAAGATACAACAGTCAGTATGTTTATTGACCTCACTCTTTCCACCTTCCATACACTGAACAGTTCTGGCTGATGTACTTTGTAACCTTAACCTTTTGCAGTGCAGATGCTGCCCCTACCCCATCCCTCCCCAACACTAGAAGGTATTTCACCCCAGCAGAGACTGCAATGCAAGACAGCACAGGAGGAACCCCTACTGCTCTTCCTCTCAAGAATACAGGGGATTTCTATCACTGTGTGTTTCCTTCTTTTATTCATGCATGAGTGTGAGCAGAGCTGCGCTTCGGGACCTGGACGAGGAGCACCAGCGCTGTCAGCTAGGGAGAAGCAGAGCATTCTGCCCATTCCCATATGCTTTGCCTCCCCTTGGCTCAGGCTGACAGACTCTCCAGGTGTGTCTCCAACCCCCGCTCTCCTACAAGAGGGAAATGGGCAGAGGAAGCACGGAGAGGCCCCTCAGTGAAACCCCCCGGCACTGCTTGTCACCAGACACACCAGAATTGCCGTGTGGCCGTGGGTTTGACTCAGCATTAGAAGCTACCAAAGCAGATGAAAAACATCATGTGATTGCCGGCTGTCCCACACAGGAGCCTGCCCCTGCTCTCGGACAGGGAAGTCAGGGCTCTATGAAACTGTTCACCAGAAACTCGACAAAACCACACACATTTTCTTCGTTGCCTTTTTTCCTTTGCGATCTCCCATGATGGATACACCCACAACTGAACAAACAACTCGATATAAATCAACCCCCCCTCCAGCAAAGGCATTTCCGTGCAGAGCCTCCCGTTCGAGGCCAGGCTCCCTCAGGCCCCCTCAGCCCCTGCCCGGCGCCTCCTCCCTCCCGGGGCCCACCCAGCGCCTCTCACCGAAGCGGGGCGGTGCCGGGGACCCCGTCCGGCCTCCCCTTGCCCTGCGCGGCCCCCCGCCACTTACTCCGCCCAGGCTCCCGGGAGGACGCTGCCCCGGGTCCGGCCGCCTCCGCCGGGCGCCAGGGACTCCAGGTAGATCCCACCAGGGACCAGGAGGCTGCCCAGAGCGTCCTGGGCCCTGCTCAGCCGGACGCGGGCCGCGTCCCGCAGGGAGCCCCGCGCGTCCCGGGACAGGGGCGCCAGCAGCACCCGCAGCTCCCGCCTCGCCCGCTCCATCCCCTCACGGAGCCGCCGCCACCGGCCTACCGGCACCCCGCCATCTTGGGCGGGACGCCCCTTCCTTCCTCTCAGCTGACGGCGCTCACCAGTCCCGCGGCAGGACTGCAGCTCCCAGCAGGCCCCGCGGGCCAGCACCGCCGGGCGGGGCGGCAATGCCCGCTGGGAGCTGCAGTCCCCCTGAGAGGATGGCGCTGAGCCCGGTGGGACCGAGGCAGGCGGCTGCCCCCGGCGGCCTGTGTGCAGGCCCTGCGCGCGGCGGAGCCGCCTGAGGAAGCTGGAACCGGCTCCCTCCGACACGGTCCGTTAGAAGCGTGACCGCTGCCAAGCGTGCGGCTCCCCGGGGCAAAGCGCGGCGGGGCGGGGTGTTTGTGCGGGAGCGGACGGGCCTGACGGCGCCGCGGTACCGGAGAAGGGTCAACAACAGCGGGACACCGGGAACAGCACCGGGCGCACCGCAGCCCCCCCAGTGGGCGGAGCTTCTGTGGCGTGGCCCCGCCCATCGCTACCAGGCTCCGCCCCTCAGGCGCTCCCGCTGGCGGAGGACGGTGGCCGCGAGGGTCCGTTTCGCGCTCTCCCATGGCGGAGCGGGAGGATGTCGCTGGTGCTGGGGCTGCTGTCGCACACGCTGAGCAGGGTGCTGCGGTACTCCGGGCTGCGTAGGGGCTGCCATGCCCCCCGGAGCCACGCCATGGAGCAGGACAAGGCGCTCGAGGTTTACGGTGAGTGTCGGGGGGCTGCTGGGGGCTCCCTCGAGCAGGGCTGGGGCCAGGGGGCTGTGGGGCGGGTGGTGAAGGAGCGGGGCGCTGCGAGGGGACAGGGCGGCCGCGGCTGCTGTGCCCTTGGCGGGGTGGGGTGGGGTGGGGTGGGGGGAAGCCGGGCCCTGCCCAGCCCCTGTGGGCGCTGAGGGGGTGTGTGTGGAGCCCTGAGGGGCTGGGGTGAAGGCGGCTGCTCTGGGGGTGGGGCTGGAGGGCAGGGTGCTTGTCCTGCTTGAGGGCTGGAATCGCTGTCAGGGCTGTGGGGTGCGGAGGGGGCACCCTTGGGGTGCTGGGGAGCACCATGTAAGGGTGAGCTTCCCCCAGCCCCACCGCCAGCCCCCGGCTGCGGCTGGATGCTGTGACCTTGGGACGGGGCATGTGCCACGGTCCCTGTTAGTGGGATCCTGAGCAGGGAGCGTGCTGGGAACTGAATCCCTGCTCCCTTTGAGCCGTGGGTGCTGCTGCTTCCCAGCTCCCGGGTGAGCGTGCGGGAAAGGGCTGGGCTCAGCCCCTGCACTGGGGGCAGTTTCCTTGGTGTTTCATCACCTTGGACAAGAGGAGCTGGACACACCTGGAAAGGCAAGTCATTCCGGAAGGGTCAGCCGGTGAGCCAGCGAAGGGGAGATTGCTGTTACTGAGTGACTGCAGCTACCGTAAGATACAGAGAGGTTTTACCTCTGGAAATGCTGCGTTGAGGATCCAAACACATCATCGAGCTGTGAGGCACTGCTGGGTTGTAGGCAGTGAGGAGTTTAGGCAGCACCCTGCAGCTTTATGTAAAAAGAATAAAAGGGGAAACGGTGGCAAACAAACGACAAAAAAGGTGATTCCTAATAAAAGAGCCTTTTACCTTTATTGTTGGTCACTTGTGTTCTGCTCTAGATATAATCCGTACTATCCGGGACCCGGAGAAGCCGAATACTTTGGAAGAACTGGAAGTGGTAACAGAAAACTGCGCTGAAGTGCAGGAGATAGGAGAAGACGAGTATCTGGTTATCATCAGGTTTACACCAACAGTACCTCATTGCTCTTTGGCTACTCTCATTGGTAAGATTCCCGTTTCATTACATCTGTATTAGTGAGTGTAAAGTTAACTTTAGGTTGTTTGAGTAATTTCGGTCTTGGTTAAAATTGAGTATTGCTTTGTCAGCAGTTTGACCATCTTGAGAGCCCTGCTAGCAATGAAACAGACACAAAAGCAGAGGAAATATGGGGACACCCATCTGTTTTCAGCAAGTTAGGGAAACTCTTCAAAGGGAAGCTCTCAAATCTCGTGGGAAGTAGCCCAGAATTCCTTCTTCATGTTCTCCAAATCTCTCTTATCTTCCCCTTACCTGCAGGGCTGTTCTTCATTCCCACACACATACAACAAACCCACGCTGCAAAACAAGGATACCAAAGAAGGCTCTGAACCCTTAGGAGTTTGGAAGCCATTAAATTGAATGAGAATCTACACTGGCTGCTTTTCCTTTTTTTTTCTTATTTATGCAGAGATTGCATCTGGAAAATCATGTCTGAGATCTCTAAAATGATTTGTTTAAATGTGCCAAGATTAACATCTCTTACCATTATATATCAATGCTGAGATATCCCAGTGCGTCTTAAAGATTTAAGGGAAAATAAGTCTTTAATGTAATGCAGAAGTACATGTATTTATGCCTTAATAAACCTTTGCAAGTTTATGCAGAAAGTAAAATAGGCAGTAAAGCATTAGCATGCCAAGCACTAGGAAGTTATTTATAGGCTGACCCTGTTCGGAATGTCAGTGGGTTAAGGCTCGGGCCTGAGGATCAATGATGCACATACCAGATCTTAAACATTGTGCTAATCGTGTTCTCAGCACTTAAATGTCCACCAGGTCTGTGGTGGCTGTTTGATTGTGAGTTATCAGTATCCTGTGACCTTTGAAGCACAGCAACTCCTGCTATTACATGACAGTGCTGTGGGAACTGGTTAAAAGAGCTGGGTAGTGTATGTAAAAATGGAGGCAGTAAATAGTTTGGGTTTTGTTTCCCAAACTTCTCTGTCTGTACAGAGTACTCTAATTGAGGAGTATTTTCTCTTCTGGGGAGTATCTTCTATTGCTGGTACCACTGGCTCAGCCCAAGGGCAAACTGGAGCTGTGGTGTGGCTTTGTCTGTGGGTAGCTCATTGCAAAGCCAGGCCTTGTGGGGAAACTGCAGTGGGCTGGTGCTGGGGGTGTCCCTGAGCTTGGATCTCACTCCCAGAGATGAACTACAACACTCCTCTGCTTTCCTGTGTCTAGGAGGTGTTTAGAGACCTAAGCTTGTCAGGCGGGTGTGAGCTTAACTGAGAAGCCACATCCAAAGGGTCAAACCACAAACTTCAGTCTCCTGTGGCTTGTGCTGCTCAGAACACAAAAGAAGGTTGTCAGTTATACTGGTTTTTGATTGTTAAATGTGAACTCTCTGAAAATGCACCTCAAACCTTGAATTTTAGAAGAAAATCTCTTCTCTCTTTTGTTTAAACAGGCCTTTGTTTAAGAATAAAACTTCAGAGATGTTTGCCTTTTAGACATAAGGTAAAGTACCTTTTCTAGAACTTCCTTTAAACTACATGAGTGCATGCCAAGCTCTCTTTAAGAGGGTGTATGCTGCAGGGTCAACTAATTTCCAAGATGTGGGGTCTTTTTAGAGCTTGTCCTTTGCCTGTGGAGGGAGGGGATGTTGGAGCACAGTGTAGCATCTGAAGGGATCTGCGAATGACTTGGTTCTTTCCTTTACAAAAGACCATTTCTTGCTGCACTTCTGAATGCTGGGCTTCAGGGGGTTTCCTCACCTCAGCAGCTGTCATTTGGGTTCTTGCCTCTTGGAAGAGGGTAATTTCAAATCCAGAGTTTCAAAGAACAGAAGTGTTAGTGCTGCTGCTCTGAGATGAGGGAGGAGGTTGTCTTGTGACTGTGTTGCAGTGAAGTCTAAGCTCAGCTCTTGCCGCCGATCCCCTTCCATTGTCTGTACACTTGTATCAGTGTGCGTGACAAACGCTGCATGTGTGCTGTGCAAGTTTTTCCTCCAGGAATGAATTTATTCAGCTGTTGATGTGTGCATCTAACACTCCTGCTCTCCCCTCCAGCTGGAAATCTACATAACTGAAGGTACACATTCCACTGAAGAAGACAGTAAGTGGAGCTTGTGAATGAGTGCTGCCTCAGCCTTGTGTCTGTGTGCTTTTGAGAAGTCCTTTTCTTCCCCTACCTTACAAACCTTTTGTAAATGCATACACTGTCAAAGCTTTAAAGTGAACCAAGCAGAAATCCCCCCAGTCTGTGCTGCTGAATCATTAACATGAAGAACCGCCTGACTGGTTGATCTCACTATCTTAGCATCATCATACAAAAATACGTGCTTCTCAATTGGGGTTTAAAATAAAGCTTAGAGGACACTGGAATTCTTTCAGAGCTGTGGCCCATCACCGTCTGAAGGAGCTTTTTACAGCCTTTGGCCAGGCAGTGTCCCAGGACTTTCTGTTCTTAAGCATCAGCTGTCTTTGTGTGGCAAAAATCAAGTTTTTTTGATTCAGTGACTAGAAATAGAACCTGGGCTACTAATTAGCTGCAAATTTCACACTTCATTTCAAGATACGCCATTAAAGCATCTGACGTTCTTTTCCTGAACTAGAAAAGTAACAAAAACCTTTGGTTTCTGGTGGTTGTTTCTGTGACTGAGCTTTCATTTGCTTTGTTCCCAATCCCCTATTAACCCTCTGTCCTTTGACTGCTGGCTCTTGAGCACCCTCATACGCCTCTTGTCTTGTCATCCTTCTACTGTGCCTGGCACAAGCTTCTTGGCCCTGTAACTTGAACTTCCAGTGCCCTGTCAGCTCTTGTTCTGACTTCACCTGGGGCATTATGCAAATAGCATCTTCCACCTAAAGAGAACACTGAGAAGAAACTGCTTCTGACTTCACTTCTCATGTGGTGTTTTGCAGTCAACAAGCAAATCAATGACAAGGAGAGAGTAGCAGCTGCGATGGAGAACCCGAACTTGCGTGAAATCGTGGAGCAGTGTGTCACAGAGCCTGACTAGCAGCCGGGGCAGCCACACTTACCATTTTGATACATTTCTTAAAGTATCTTTGTTAAAAAAAAGGAGGAAATAATAATAATCAAGGCCTTGAGTTTAATACTTGAGTTCTTTTTATCTTCCACGTTTTTTTAAAAGGAATTGTTTATAAGATAGATTTAAATTATGACAAATTAGTCTTTGGAATAGTGAAGTGTATAGTGTTCAGAACTGTGATTTCTGGTGTCCAGAGAAGTATTTTGTGATTAAAAACAGAGCAACACACAGGCGTTGCCTTCTGACAGACATTGTGATATAAATGCAGTTTTGAGAGGGGAATTTCTACGTTGTTTCAATCACTGCACTGTAAAAATAAAAGAGATTCTTGTACTGAGATGCTGCTTTCTGAGCTCAGAGACTTTCTCTTTAGGCTTAGGTTTAGCTTTCTGTTAGAGAAGGAAACATTTCGTTCAACTTCCTCGTGGGTGAAGCTGGAATGAATTCAGAACAAGAGTTTGGAACCAAAGGACTGGACTATTCAAGGTAGATCCTTACTGGGGCACTGTTCCTGCTAAATATTTGTGCTTTTCCAACTGTTAAGTTCATGTTTCTGATTCTGGAGGCTTTGCTTTCTCATCACCTGAGGGTAAAGTTTTCCTGCAGGACAGATCTTGCCGGTTTGACCCTGCTTTGTCTTAACAACTTCCCTGTAAGGCACAAGGTGACAGAATCCCCCAGCCCTTCATCCCTCTGGTTCCCAGTGTCCTGTTCCTTGTTGCTGCTCCCTCTCTAATCTGATCTGGGGTGTCCCAGCTGTTGCCAGCTTTACCATTTGCTCACTGAGGAAGTTCCCCAGGGTTGGTTTCCACGCAGCTGTGGATTTGACCATGGATTTACCTTTTCCTGATGAATTAGGCAGATGCTCCTCACTCAGCTTCCTCTAGTGGGAGTGATGTTCAGCACATGCTGATGCTCCTGTGCAGCCACAGGAGCCCCTCGGTGGTACATGTCTGGTGAGCTATTTGGCTGTCCCGGGGTATGTTTCCTGGTCAGTGCATAGTAGTCCCTCCTGCAGTGGTTCATGAGAGATTTAGTTCCTTTATGAAACAGGGATTGAACTTGGTTACACACTGAGAATTCCTGGGGGTTCAGTGCAAATGTCTGCTGAGATTTCAGGGATTTGTAACCATTTTAATGATAGAATCAGAGAATAGTTAGGGTTGGAAAGGACCTTAAGATCATCCATTTCCAACCCCTGCCATGGGCAGGGACACCTCCCACTAAACCATCTCACCCAAGGCTCTGTCCAACCTGACCTTGAACACTGCCAGGGATGGAGCATTCACAGCTTCCCTGGGCAACCCATTGCAGTGCCTCACCACCCTAACAGGAAAGAATTTCCTCCTTAGATCCAATCTAAGCTTAAGTTTTAACCTGTTACCCCTTGTCTTGTCACTATTACTGATGAGCCACATAATGCTTTCCTCAAGGCGTGAAAGGATTGAGTGGGCTCCAGCAGTGCTGAGCATTACACAGCGTGGGGGAGAAGGAGGGAGGGTCGTGTGGGCAGGATTTTGGGTGCATGAGGAACATGGGATGTTTCTCCAAACGCGGGTAGACAGGCCGTGTCCCCTGCCCTCACTCGCTATCATAAAGTGCTAGAATTATCCCTTCATGGTACCAGTATTTTGCATTTACAACGCGGAGAAACAACTGCAGAGGGCAGCAGCAAGTCACAGAGTGATACCACAGCGGGTAACTGCGGCATCCCTGCCCCGGCTCCCGCTGCCCACCTCGGTCTACACCCGATTCCCAGCTCCCTGTCCCCAGGCTGGCACCTCCTGGGGCTGGGAACCACCGTGGGGAGGGGTTGGTGGAGAGGCTGTGGGCAGGCTGGGAAGTGGAGGAGCCGATGGTGGCAGTGCCTGATCTGAGCCGTGATGGTTCCTGCAGGGTCTTGTCCCTCTCTGCTCACGCCCGTTGCAGAGGAGCCACGTTTCACAGCAGGCTCCTGGGGCATGCAAAGGGGTTTATAGCAGCTTCGGGACAGGACTTGGAGCAAGCTGCCCTAGTGGAAGGTGTCCCTGCCCGTGGCAGGGGTTGGAGCTGGGTGAGTTTTAAGGTCCCTTCAACCCAAACCAGGCTGGGGTCCTGGGATTGTTACTCTGGTTTTCCAGGCAGCACATCACAGATCTGAAAGCTGGTTTCCAGCCCCGGATCACCAGGCTGCAAGTCCAAAGGGTGTTTGTGTCCTCTCTTCCTGCTCACACCTGGGAGGTCTCGCCATGCCTGCATGGCACCAGGGCTGTGTAAGTGGATCACATCTGCCAAACCTTTACGTGGGAGCGTAACTTACTCCCTGCAGGCAGCCCAGAGCCGTGGCTGCAGAGATGGGGCTATTTTTAGCATATGGATATCTCTAAATATTTACATGCAGTTGCCTGAGCTTTCCTAGAGCTCAAATGCAGGTCGGCAGCTGCGGGTCCTGGGGATGCGAGCGGTGGCTGTGTGAGCTCTGTGGCCGGGGCCCTGCGGGTCCTTCCTCTCCTCCCCTCCCTCGACACGCTCGGCAGAAGTGGTGGCTGTGAGCGAGCAGAACGTGCCGTGCCATAGAAAAGCCAAACCAAGATGAACCAGCTCAACTCTTCAAACCCTTTCCTCGCTGTCCTGCCTTTGCTTCCCCGACCCTCCAGGCTGCGCTTGTGAAACCTTTCTGTGTCATAGAACCATAGAATCGTTAGGGTTGGAAAGGACACACAGGGCTAGAGGGTTTAAGAACAAGGGAAATTAAACCATCTCTTAGCTGAAGAGACATGGAAGGATGGGGTGAGCTATTCCTGGTCTTTGCCGCCTCCTCCTGTGCTTGGGTCCACATCCCTCACCCGTCACAGAATCATTTAGGTTAGAAAACACCTTTAACATCATCGAGTCCACCTGGTTGTTGGTGACCCCTCTGGCACTTTGGGGATTAGAACACTCCAGCTGAGACCATCTGGTCCGGACAGAAGCACTTGGTAAGGGTTGAGGGCCTGCGCAGCGCAGGTGCTCTGATGGAGTGACCCAGATGCTGCTGGAGATGCGGAAGTGGTTCAAGTGTTATTGTTAACGTGAGACATAAACAACCTCCTCCATAAAACGCTGCTTCCCAGCTAACGAGCTTGTGGTTCCTTCCTGGCTCCAGCTCTGGAAGTGTCTGGAGCTGACCAGGGGAGGCACAAAGTCTGATTTCTAATCTGAAGCCAAAGCTTCCGGCTCCTCTCAAATGAATAAATAGAAGCAGCAGCAAAACACGAGCTACAGGTAAGTGCCCTAACGTCTTGTGGAGGTTCTCCTGCAATGCTGCAGTCAGGAGGAGTCTCAAAGTGTTTGTGAGCATCATCCTGGTGCCGATGGCTGGGACGCTGCTGCCAGTCACCCGTCTCCCAGTCACCCGTCTCCCAGTCACCCGTCTCCCAGTCACCCGTCTCCCAGTCACCCGTCCCCCAGTCACCGTCTCCCAGTCACCCGTCTCCCAGTCACCGTCTCCCAGTCACCGTCTCCCAGTCACCCGTCTCCCAGTCACCCGTCTCCCAGTCACCCGTCTCTCAGTCACCCGTCCCCCAGTCACCGTCTCCCAGTCACCCAGCCAAGGTGGCTGTTTAAAATCTGGATAAATGTACATTCCTGCCTCGAACCCCGCCCTCAGCCCCAGTTAACCCAGTTGGAGTTGGCAACCAGACTGGAGAACGCAATTCCCTGCATCCTCCCACAGCCTAGTGGAGAAACCAGCTGGTTTTCAAACAGGCCAAGTGAAACCCAGCGGCCAAAGGTCGGGGAGACTTGGACACCCCCATTGCTAGAGCTCACAATGAGGGGAATCCCCCCTTTACTGTGTGCCAAATGAAGCATGTGAGCTCCGCAGCGCTGCTCTTCAATGGCTCTTTCTGAAGTAATGAACCAAAAGGATCTTAGAATGACAAAGTGAATGGTGCTGGTCACCGCGCATCCTGTACCGCTAATGAGGAGCATGGTTTAGGGCTTCCCTTCTGTCTGGGCTCTTTGGGAGGCACGGAGGGGAAGGCTCTGCTGGGGTTCTCGGCGTGAACACATTGCTTGTGCTGCAGGGACCTGCTCTGCACAGACAGGTACTGCAGGAGATGCTCACCAGGACCGTTACCACTGCAATGAGCTGCTTTGTAAAGCCATTGTAGGCACGCATACGGCACAGAAGCTGGAGCCTTTCGGTCCGCCAGCATCTTCCCCATCGACCCAGCTCACGTTTTAATCACACAACCCCCAGCTGCAAACCACAGCTTTCAGTGATGCTCAGATGCAAACTGATTGCCCATTTCTGCTGCAGTGAGTACCCACCCCCCTGCTGCTGCCAGGGCCTGAACTGGCTGCACTTACCTGTGCTTTCAGGGACAAATCCCCCACGGGAAAGAGAAACCCTGCTATTTCCTTCAGGAACTGCTCAATTTAACACACCCATGAGCTACAGCCATTAACCCCCCACAGTGGCTGTCCCTTAGCACCACCTGGGAGTGTGACAGAAGCATGGGACGGATGGAGCCGGTGCGAAGGAAACCAGGACTGGACGCAGGCTCTTGTAACGTACAAATTTACACCATGTTGGAAAGGAATCAAACACAAATGGTGAAGTCATGGCTTGTGTTTTACATACAAATTACACGCAGGAATTTCCCGTTCTGGGAATGTTGTTCCTGGCAGCACCCTGAGCTGCAGGCCCGATGCTGGGCTCCAGCCTTCAATACAACCAGGATCCCCCTCATGGACTCCCAGTTTTGGCCATTCTCTTAGCCTGAAGAGTAACACGGAAAGGGATTCCTACCTAAATGCTCCTGACCCTCCTCCAGGGACCAACCAGAGCAAATCCTCCCAAAGACAGGAGGGATTAACACATGGCACTCCCTGTGCCGGCCGAGTGCCACTCTTCATGCAATATTGGATATTCGAGTTAAAAAAGTCAGCTAAACTTAACAGAGGTGAATCTATATATGCAGGAATAAAGGGGTTTAGCTTGTAAGAACACAGAAAAACACCTTAACCAACCATTCAACTGCTACACCACAACTGCATACAGAAACCCGGGCATGTGAGTGCTCTGCTGCTCAGCACCGGGGCAGAGCAGCGCTCCCCTCCTTCACAAACACACCCACTGTGGGACTCCAGACCCATTTGTCATCTCGCTCGTGCCTTGGGGTCCCTGACCATACCTGGGCAAGGATACAGGCAATGGCTTCAGCAGAGAAAGCCAGCAGTGGGGAGATGAGGGGATGGAGCCTCTGCACCTACCACGAGCCTCATGGGGGAACCGAAGCCAATGTTTTGTTCCTCTGCTCTGTCTCCACATCTTCAATGACGGCTGTTTAGCTTCAGTGCGTAAACATTTTAATGCAAGTTACAGAAATGGGCTGTGGGCTTCAAGTCCCTTAAGGAATAAAGGCAGTGCTCTAACCCGAGCAGTCGCTGCGCTGCTGGAGCGCTGGGTGCTCCTTCAGACACCTAAAATAACAATAAAGGTCAGGGGGTTCGTGCTGGCCTGCCAACACCATCGAGAGGCTGAGAGTGTCAAATGATAGCACCATGAGCATGGCCGAGAGGTCTCCCGTAACTATTGCTGCTTTCGGTTTCCCATCCCCAAAGCAGCAGCGCGACCCTGGCAGAGGGTCCCGGCTGCCCCAGCACCCCCCGTGGGAGCGGCGGGACCCGCACACCCAGCCCACGCCAGACCTTCCTTTCGGACCGATGGTTGAGCACCGTTAGTGTAGCACAGATACAAGAGCCGAGCCCTTCCCGGGTGGCAGAGCACCGTCCGGCACAGCCGCCGCGCCGGGGGGACCCAGCTCCCTCCTCCGCTGCCCCGGGAGCCGCCGTGGGTCCGGGCGCCTCTGGTCCGTGGGGCGGTGCTGTCACCTCCGGGAGGCCCGCTCGTCCCCGCGGTCCCGGGGCCCCTGCTGGCGGCAGCTCCGGCAGCACTGGACGTGGACCGTGGGGAGGTGGCACCGGCCCAGCAGCCGCAGGGTCTGGCAGAAGGCGAACGTCAAACGGTCGCGCTCGCAGGCGAGGCCTGGAGGGAGGCAAAGGAGGAGAGGACGGGGTTGTGAGTGGTGTCACCGGTGTCAGATGTGAACACTGCTGTGTGGTTGGCAGAGACGAGGATGGACGGCACCGACTGCAGAGCCCACCTTCACCCGGGTACCAGCATCCTCATCGTCTCTAACTGCCAGCCGGAGCACCACCTGCGCTGCTCTCTGCAGCATCTTCTCAGGGTAGCAAAACCATAGGGGTTGGAAGGGACCTCTGGAGATCGTCCGGTCCAACCCCTGCCAAGGCAGGGCCACCCAGAGCAGGTTACACAGGGGCCCAGGTGGGTTTTGAGTGTCTCCAAAGAGGGAGATGCTGTGACTCCCCTGGGCAGCCTGTTCCAGGGCTCTGCCACCCTCAGCATAAAGAAGTTCATCCTCGTGTTGAGGTGAAACTTGTGTTTTGGTTTATGGCCATTGCTCCTCATCCTGTCACTGGGCACCACTGAAAAGATGTCCTGATCTGCACTGATGAGATCCCCTCTCAGTCTGCTCTTCTTCAGACTAACAGGCCCAGCTCCTGCGATCTCTCCTCATAGGAAAGATGCTCCAGACCCCGGAGCATTGTTGTGGCCTCCAGCGGCCCCTCTCCAGTAGCTCCTCGTCTTTCTTGTTACTGGGGAGCCCAGAACTGGACACAGAACTCCAGACGTGGCCTCGCTGGGGCTGGGTATGGGCGAGTGGGGCTGAGCCCAGGGCTCGCTCCTGGTGAGGAGGGTCCGTGCTGGAGGCTGGGGAGAGGTGACAAACTGCAGGGCTGTCTCCTCCCAGTGCCAGCCCTGCCCCAAGGGCGGCAGAAAGGAGAGACCTCATTGTCCTTCATTGTGTTTGTTTTGAGAGCCTGCAGCGTCTGGTTCCCTTCCTGCAGGTGTCAGCCCCAGCAGCTCCCAGCTCCATCACCAGCCAGGCCAGGCTCAGTCAGGCAACAGAGACCCATCACCACCGTTGTAAGAGCATGGGGTCAGCTTGGTTTAACTTTTAACTTCCTCCTTTTCTTCATACCAAAACGAGCGTGCACCTCACCGGGCCTGCAGCACCTCACCCCGTTGTGTGAGACATTTAACGTGCATCAGCTCTGATTTTACCTCCCATACAAGTGATCAGTATAGATGACAGTTTGTGTCTCACAAGGTGCTCCCCTGGGCCATCACCCCCCAGTCCCCTCCACCGCCTTTCCCTGGGCACCCTCTGCCTGGGACCGTGCGAAGCACACACAGAGATGGGGCAGAAACGGGCTTTTCTCTTTCTCAGGACACTTGCCAGCTGGGCAGCACGGGGATGGAGCGGGGGGCTCTCAGTGACCATCACCTCTCACCACCACCCCTCTGCGAACAAAGGCTGTGCTCAGGGACAAGCTGCTGCCCCCATTCCCACAGGGACGAGCCGGCCGCAGCCGCTGATGTGAAGGATGCAGCAGATGCAGAGCAGAAACTTCTCCCCCGTTGGGATTTCAATCAGAGCCCTCCCCCCCAGCCCCTCTGCAGGGAGGTCGCTCCCCAGCTCTAAAATTAACCTCCTGTTTCAGCAGAGGTATTTCCTCTCCTCCTCTCCAGCGACAGCTCTTTCTACCCAGCAATAGCACCTCTGTGCCCCCAACAAACCCCTTAACACAGTGCTGCTGGATCCAGCAGCTGCCTCCAGGTCGGGATCGAGCTCTGGATCCCAGCCCCGCAGCAGACTCCCTGGCTGGGGGTTGCTCCAAGCCCGCGGAGCTGCAGGACAATGAGGATTTATCCTGCTGGTTGAGCAGAAATCACTGTGCAGCCAGAGCAGCTCAGGAAAGGGGAAGAGCTTGCTCATGTGATGCTCCGCTGGGGTCTCAGGGATGGAATTCCCTGGGAGCATCCCTGCGGCTCTGCACAGCATTCTCTGAACCCCCAGGACCCTTCTGCACTGGGACATTGGAGCACACCAATACATGGCTTGGAGCAAGCTCCAGCGGAAGGGGTCCCTGCCCGTGGCAGGGTTGGAGCTGGATGAGCTTTGAGGTCCCTTCCAATGCAAACCATTCCATGGCTCTTGACAGGCGCTGGCACAGCTCCCTGACCTCAGCCATGCCCCCCTCCTGCAGCATTCACTAATCATTTACCCTTCACCGGGGCATGCCCGACCTGAGCTTCCCATGGGATTTATAACTCCCGGAGGTTCAGGTTGCTGGGACTGGAAGCGATATTGAATAGGAGAAACAGAGAACTCGGGCACGGGTGCCGGCAGGCGCAGGCACGGGCGTGCTGCGGGGGGTTAGCTGTTCACCGCAGTGCACGGAACAAGTGTCACGGCACTAAAACCTCCCCAGGGTTTAGAGCGCCGTTAAAAATCCCTCCTGGAAGGCTGGGAATGCCGCCGGTGCTCCGGGGGGTCAGTGCCTGCCCCCTGCCAGCACCGCGCTGTTTGCAGGTCACTGCTGCTGTGCCTCGCTGGGCTGGTCCCCGCGCACCAGCCCTCCCTTATCGCAGCAGCCTTCCTAGAAAGCTATTTATGGATCACAACCAAGCTGCCTCCTGCCTTCCCTTGAAAGAGCTGTGAGGCCGCTCGCTGCTTTCCAGGACCAGGGCTGATGGGTTGGCTCTTCTCCCATCGCTTTCCAATGCGACAAAACCCTGGGTGCCCGTAGGAGGCTCGGGACCTGCCCTACCGGGGCCATGCACAGCGTGAATAAACCCATCGGTGTCCTGCCGGGAGTTACTGCTCCTTGCACACCACGTTATCTGCAGAGGGTTGAGCCTGCTGCGGGGGACCAGCAGGGATGGGCTGAGCACAGGCTGGGGAAGAGGCACCACCCGCGGCTGGAGGCAGTGCCACAACCCCTCCATCACCTTCCGTGGGCGCCGGGCTCCCATGTGCTGCCATGGCACGAGGTCAAGGGGAGCTGCTGTCCCACATCAGGCTCTGGTCCATGCGGCGCCTCAGCTGGATGCGCGAGGGGTCATGCTCAGGTCTGAAATCCTGGCGGAGCTCCCGAGTCCTCCCTGGAATCTGCTCTTGGGCAAGGGAAGCTGTAATAAGCACTCCATCTGTCAGCTCTCCACAGAGGTCCCTGCAGAACCGACCCACGTTGCAGTTAATCCTTTTACTGCTGTTTTTTTTCCTATTAATTTTTTTATGCAATCCTAACACTTCATTTGAACACGGGCTCTGTGAGCCTGTGCCAAATTCTCCTCTGAAGAAATAGCTTAAAGCAGGGCTTTAGCGTCCAGGCTCAGTCAGCACATTGGAGGCTGAGCCCCCCACTTTCCTGGTTGTTTTTTCAAGTGGAAGTTGTTTTAAATTTCATTTCAGCTCCTGCCGTCCAGCCCTAAAGCATTTACTCCTGTGCTGGGGACAATAAACTTCCTGGAGCAGGTTGTGTGAAAACAGGGATAGGTCGAGCTCGGAGCTGAGCTCAGCACAACCAGGAGTTAAGCTGCTGACCTCTGCCCTTGGGGATGCTCCCAGAGCCAGGGCCAGGCTTTAACAAGCATTATCCCAGGCTCCTGCCCTGGAGCTGCGGTGCCCTCCCCCGGGAATGAGCCCTGCCGAAGGCAGCACTCGAGCTGCCAGGTTTGCCTGCATGGTGTCAGCCCTCCTGCTCCTGGCACGTCTCGCTCAGCACCATCACAGAGCTCCCACTGACCCCCCCGTAGCATCCAGCCTGGGAGGAGGAAATGCTCTCTAAGATGCTGAGGGGATTATCCGGTTTTTAGAGTCCCTGGATCCAAGAGAGAGGAATTCTCATGTCCAAAGAGCTGCAGCCAAGCCAGGACTCTCCCTTCACTCCTCATTGTGTTCCCCTTGCTTCTCACGACTGCAGGGAGGGGGAGCAGAAGCAGCTCTGTGAAGCGGGTCACTGACCATGACCTGCCCGGCTCTCCAGAGCCCCAGCCGCTTTGACCACGCTGCATCCAGAGCTTCCCAGAGCCGGGCCAGCTCCGGGACCCACCAACGGAGTCTTTGCTCCTTCTGCCTTTCCCTAAACACCCAGGTCAGGGAGGGGAACGGAGCCTGCAAGCAGCCCTGAGCCCTCCTCCTCCAGTTCAACACCGAGGGAGACCGACTGCAGGCAGGGCCCCAGAGCCTAACTGCGGTGGCTGAGCAGGGTTCATCCTCCAGCCAAGTACCTGTGCTCCACTCCTTCACTTGTGCCTTTGCTTTCGCCGTTTGCAGCACTTCAAGGGCAGTATCCTCTCTGCTGCAGGTCTGTCTTCGGCCCCCAAAACTACGCCCTGGATGTACTCTGGAGAGCTGTCAAAGCTAAGCAGGGGTTAACCTTGCATTGTTGGGATTAGGGTTTGCCTCCTCCCTGCCAGGCTGGGCAAGAGGGTCCTGGCAGAGGTGTCCCCTGGGCGCCTGCACAGGATGCTTCGTGTCCACACACAAGCACCCAAGGCAGAAGGGAAGCAGATTCTTGTACTCTGCTTAGGTCCATTGTGATTTACATTCAACAAAACCCAGGGAATCCTCTCCCAGGCATCCCTTTTCCACTGGCAGCTCTTGTTAGCAGTAAGTAAAGGGCTCAACTCCAGCAGCACCTCTCTGTCTTGCCACTTGGACACAGACCTGTGTGCTCAAATGACAGAGAAAATTGGAATTTGCTGCAATTACTCTGAGCACGTATTCCCGGTGGACAAGCGCAGCCACAGGCAGAACCATGGATAATTTCATTTCTCTACTCAAAGCAAGCAGGAATATAACATTTAATTGCCAATTAGGCTTGAAATACAACCAGAGCCTGAATCATGAGCCCAGAGCAGCACAAACAGCAGCAGCTGAAAAGGGCACCAGGGGTTTGCCCTGGTGCTGAACCTGCCTTGAACGCTGCCAGGGATGGGGCAGCCACAGCTTCTCCGGGCACCCTAATAGGGAAGAGCTTCTGCCTAAGAGCTCATCTCAATCTCCCCTCTGGCAGATTAAAGCCACTCCCTTTGTCCTGTCCCTTCATCCTCCTCCAGTGTGAAGCAATTGCTTCTGTTTGAGATCCCTTTGACCGGCTGGATGGGCCAGCGCTGGTTTCTCCGAGCACTCACGCGGGACCTGCTGCTCCCTCCCTTCCAAGGCGGCCATAAACCAAAGGGTAATTCTTCAGCACAGCAATCACACTGAGGGCTTTCTTCCAGCTCTGACTTACAAGAAATGATCCGGTAACGGGAGTCACCGATGTGGGTGTGAGCGCCCTGCTCGGCCCGGCCTCGCCACGGTGCAATCAGACAGCAACAGGCTTTCCTGAGCCAGAGCTGCTCTTATCTCCCCGCAGCCCTGCCCAGCCCCAGCAGAGCCGTTCCAGCTCCCATTGCCCTGCCTGTGCTGTCGGGGACAGCGATGTCCTCCCCGTTCTCTGGATGCCAGTGAGGAGCAGCAGGGCTTTCCCAGCTCCCGAGAGCAAGGTGAGAGCAACAGCTCTCAGCCCTCGTGCAGGTTTTCCTGTACTGGAGTTGCATTTCTTTGAGCTCCTTGTCTTAGAAACGTCCCTGGTCTCTCCCAGAGGCATCATACGGAGGTATCTGAGTGCTCAGTGCTCCCCAGGATCCATGTGGGGACATGGCCAACCCCAACATCTCTGCTCACAGCTGGGTGCAGCTGTAAAACACAGGCACATTTAAAAATACCCTCTGTGTAACCTTCAATTCATTTATGTGCTGGGAACAGAGCGGGACCCTGCTCTAATGAATTCTGACCTTTCACTGAGGAGAGCTGCTGGCCGGCGAGAGGTTCATTGTGCTCAGTCTGTTCCATCGCTGCCTAAACTCCAGCTGCTGCTGGTTGTAACATTTAAACTCGACTGGGGTCACTGCGTTTGTGTGTCCTGCAGGAGCACGACTGCTCACAAAGGCAAACATGATCGTGCTGGTAGCGGTGCACCTCATGTTAGAGGAGATGGAGGCTCCTTGCGCTCCTAGCACAAACACAAGGATCACTCCAGCCTGCATTCATCTTGCGCAGTGAGGATCCCTTGGAAGACAGGAAAGGGCTGGAGTTTATGCTCATGCCTTTTCTGGGAGCCTCTGCCTGTGGATTTACACATCTGTGATTTCCTGCCATGTGAAAGTCTTGTTCCTCCTCATGCTTTGGCAGGAGATGTTTGTATTTCCAAGAGGCGTTTCCTGCCCTGGGCTGCAGCCAGAGCATTTATGTCATCCTTAATGCAGGATTTTCACATCTATTTCTGTGCTTCCTACACATCTGAGCGGTTTCTCTGGTGCAGCCTTGGCTGCGCTGCATGGCTCCACAGCTCCCATCAGCAAGCCCTGCACGGAAACCTGCCCTTGACAAAACCAGCCGGAACCACACATCGTTTCTGGAGCGAGCCTGAGTAATCATTTCCTAAGTGCTGAACTCCCCAACAGACCTGCAAACGCAGGAGGGACACGCAGCCAAACCAGCAGGAGTGGTTTGATGGCTAAAAGCACCCTGATGGCCCGCAGTCAGTCTCCAGATCCCAGGTAACCAAAGCCAATGCTTCTGCCCTCCCCAGGATAGGTGTTAGGGGAAACGCAGCTGGATACAGGACAAAAATAGCTGAAAGGATGAGGATGGATGTCCCAGGCTGCAGAGGGGGACCTGCATGGAGGTGTGCATCCTCGTACCAATGCCATCTAATCCTCTCATTACATGGCTTTCCCTTCAAGTGCTGTGAACCCCCTGCAGCCCACAGATTTCTGGCTTATATAGAACTGCCTGGTGCCTTGGGATCTACCTCTCTGAGTGACAGCAAGAGGAGAAGCCAGGTGAGTGCCTGTGGCATGGCCAAGCACTGCGGCTGCAGCCAGAGCAGGTAAATGAAGCTGTGAGCACTTTGCATGGCTCTCCTGGCACCAACTCACTGCAGGGGCTGCACAGACAGACCCAAAGATGCTGGAGAATGGCTGCCCCCGACAAGCACATCCCAGCTCACACTCGTGCCAGTAAAAAACCACACCCAGCGCCTTGAGACCCCAACACTCCGGACGTTTATAGGCCGTTATAACGTTCCCACTTAATTATCGATTAGCCGAGCCAGCCTGACACAATTCATGTACAAAGCATCCCCTCCAGCTTCCCACAGACATCGCCTTCCAGAGGGCTGACTGCTTTTTCCTTCCTCCCTCACCCCCTTGCTGCAGGCAGCTGCAGCTCCCCATCGGTCAGCACCTCGAGCACAATGTGCCCATTGCCCTTCCCTGCGCCTGGACCCCAGGCTTGGCTGTGGCACCCAGACTGTCCCACCCCGGGTGCTGCTGCTGCACGGGGAGCGTAACCACACTCTAGACACACAGAAGTTCAGCTTCCAGGACGGGCAGAAGGGCCACGGGGTGCTGCTTACCTGGCTCGGGGCTCTCGCAGTCCTGCGGGTTGCACTTCTGGGTGCTCTCGGGCCAGGGCTCGTGGTCGCAGAGGCTGCTGTCCTCCTCGGCCAGCCCCGTCTTGGTGTTGATGCACTTGACCTGGCGGCGCTGGATGCCCCCGCCGCAGGGAGCCGTGCACTGCGGGAGCAGGGCAGCCCCGTCAGACGTCCCCACGCCATGCAGAGGCACCCCCAGTGCCACCGGCCCCCGCGGCAGCCTCCGGCTGGGATCTGAGGGCCGGGCTCCCCCCCGTTGCCTGCGCTCACCTCTCCCCAGGAGCCCACCAGCCAGGTGGTGCAGGGCTGCGTGTTGCAGGGCCGGGTGGGGTTGGGTCGCAGCGGCTCCTCGCAGCGCCCCGGCTCCGGGCACGTCACCAACCGCTGCTGCTCCCCGCCGCCGCACGGCTCCGAGCACTGCCGGGACACGAGCCATGGGAGGGGAGGCGCAACAGGGGGGCAGCGCGCTCCGTGCCCCGGGCTCTCCGGGAGACACCGCAAAGCCGCGCTGCGGGAGCGCAGCCCCCGCTCCCCACGCGGAGCACTCGCTCCGCAGCCTCCCCCGCTGCTGCTAGTGGGTGATTTCCTTCTCCGTGCTTGGAAGCGCTCGGGAGGTTCCTGGAGGCAGGGGGACCGAGCAGACCCACTGCAACTGCGGCTGAAGCCCCGCAGGCACGCCAAGGGACAGGCTAAGCCTGCTGCATGCCTGCAGCAACGACTGGGGGGGCTCCAGTGAGGCCCATCCCTGCAGGCAGCTCTGCCCCAGGCACTGAGCGTTCCAGGCCAGGCTGGATGTGGTTCTGGGCAACCTGGTCTAGTTGAAGATGTCCCTGCTCAACCTGCAGGGGGTTGGACTGGATGAGCTTTAAGGGCCCCTTCCAACCCAAACCGTTCCATGGTTCTGGGCAAGCAAATGCGGAGCACTGGCTGAGCATGCTTCAGGGCAGAGAGGAGAAAGAAGTGCTTGAGCCCAGCATGCGTTGAGCACTGCCCCCCCCGGCCTCATCCCCCTGCCCAGCAGCCCCCACCTCTCTCCAGGAGGACGTGTACCAGTCCAGGCACGGCGCGCTCTGGCAGGGCAGCTGCGCGGGCGGCTTGTACAGGACAGCCTGGCAGTGGAAGGGCCGAAGCAGCCGCTGGTCCCTGGTGTCGATGCAGTGCACGTCCCGAACCTTCGTGCCTCCGCCACAGCTCCTGGAGCACTGCAAAACAGCACGGGCGTCGGGCAGGGAAGGGCAGCGAGGGCTGGTGCAGGGGGATCCCTTTGGCAGTGGGAGCTGACCCCAGAGACACGCTCTGCCTTGGGCTGGACTGGGGGGATGCTCAACCTCTTTCTCTAGACCAAGCTAGAGGAAAGCACATGCAGCTCTGAGTCTGTCGTTACCATCCCTTTGAACACAACTGGTTTCCAGCTGTAACAGCAACAAAGTCTTTACTCACTGGATAACTGATGATTCCAAGAAACAGCAGCCACCCAGAGCAAAGAGGTTTGTTCCCCATTACTGAGCTCACCAGATTCACCCAACCCCACTGCAAATGCCCCCTGGTAGTGCAGAGCAGCCACGGTTTTCCAGGACCCCACCGGCTGCATTCTCACTTACCTTGCTCCAGTTCCCCACACGCCACATGGAGCAGGGTCTCAGGGAACACCTCCGAGCAGGGACGGGTTTGTTGGCAGCGGCGCAGGCAGCGTCACTGCCGGTGCTGCAGCGCACGGTCCTCCAGATCGCACCCACGCCGCATGTGACCGAGCACTGCAACACAGGGGATGGGCTCCTGATGCTCTCCTCTGCCGCCAGCCCCAGCGGGGCTGCTCCCTGGTGTCCCCCATGCCCTGTGCCTGGCTCTGGCCAAGGATGGAAACCAGTGGCCCAGCAGAAATGTTCCTGGGGACTCGCAGGCATCGGGAGGGTGCCAGGGAAACCGGGGCGTGCGGAAGCAGGGCTGCGGGATGATGAGGAGAGAGGAGCTTTCCCAGACACTGTGCCCAGCACTGCCTGGCATGGCACAGGGTGCCCAGAGAAGCTGTGGCTGCCCCATCCCTGGCAGTGCTCAAGGGCAGGTTGGACACAGGGGCTTGGAGCAAGCTGCTCCAGTGGAAGGGGTCCCTGCCCGTGGCAGGGGCTGGAGCTGGATGGGCTTTAAGGTCCCTTCAACCCAAACCATTCCCTGGTTCTATGATTCTATGCAAACCCAGAAGTGCCTGCGTGAGCCATGCATTTTCTGCATGCAAAAGCAATGCCCCAGAGACCTGCCAGGAGAGGGACAGGTCTCTCACCTCCACCCCAACCACATCACTTAACAGGACAACACATACCTCACTCCAGTTCCCAACCTCCCAGCTGGGCATCACAGTGGCTCCCACCGTGGTCAATGGTAGAAGCAAAGCCTCCTCCTTCTCCATTTTTTCATCCTCCCAGGGTGGCAGGGGGACAGGGCTGGGCTGGGGTAACTCGTGCTCCCCATCATGGAAAGCAAATGTCCCTGAGGTTGCCCACAGTGAGAGCTCCCCTGATGTGGTGCTGCTGAGTGGGGGCCCATGGGAGCTGTGCTCTTCATGGAGTGATCCCAGCTCTGGGTGCTGGGGCACCCCCATGGTCCACCATGCTGGGGGGGACTCGGAGGCTGATGCTCCCACTGGGTGCACAGGAGGGCTGTGAGCTGGAGCTGTGGGCACGGCTGGTGCTGGGGTATCTTGCTGGGTGAGGCCACTGGAGGTGAGCTGGGTGGCTGCTCCGGGCATGGCAGGGGACAAGGACACTGCTGCTAGAGGGGCTGTAGTGGCCACCAAGGGGGGCAAGGTCAGGGAGGTGGGGAGCTCTGGCTGCCCCACAGAGCTGCCATCAGCACCCATGGGATAGGAACTTGCAGGGAGATGGGTGCTGCCAGAGCCCCTTCCCATCTCCATCTCCCACCGTGGTCCCTGAGGAGTGGGGAAGGAAAGAGCTGCCCACTCTGTCCCATGGGATTGCTCATCAGCTGCTGGCACTGTGTGTGTGCCCACTGTCCCCTCTGGCATTTCTTCCCACCCTTCCTGCCCTGTGGCCTTGGGGGCAGCACCATCAGCATCACCAGCGATGACAAGATCCATTTTCCTTGAGCCTCCATGGGCCCTCCCTGCAGAACCGGCCACGTGGTGCTCCTCACTGCCGGTGGTACCCATCCCCTCGGTGCTCACGTGCCCCCCACCACGGCTCCCCGGCTCTCCATGGCTGTCAGATGAGGCTGTGCCAGCTCTGCCCCTGCCAATGGGCAGTGGTGGGGAGGGATCAGCTGCGGAAGGAGCCTGGGGAGCGAGGCCCTGGGCTGGAGCATCCTGCCCAGCGCTGGTCCTTGTCGGCACAGCTCCCCAGGGTCCATCCACGGGCGGGAGGTCATGGCTGTGACTCGTGGTGCTCTGGGTGGGTGAGTGCTCCTCAGCGCGGGGCACGAGTGTCACATCCTCCTCCTCACCCCCAAAGCTGGGGATGGTGTATCTGGGAACAGCAGTTTCCGCATCCTCAGGGCCCACGCTCAGGAGGTCGTTGACATGAAACCCCTCAGGCTCCGTCTCTCCTTCACCATGCACGGGAGCAGAAGCGTTTGCTTCGCTGGTCACCAGCTGGTCCTCGCTTGCTGCTCCCCCCAGGACAGGGGGCACCTCATGGGGCCCCTCCACATCGTTGGTGCTCAGCCCTGGCTTGGGCTCCCCACCTTTGGTCTCCTTCTCCGTGAAGGGATAGTAAGAGAGATCCTCATGGAAGTTGATAAAGTTATAATCGTAGTAAAAATCATCAACAAAGACGTTTCCCTTTCTGGCTGAGAAGTCCTCCTCGGTGATGATATTGACATCATTGGACTCCGGAATGCTTGGAATTAAGGGGTTAAATTTAGGAATGTGCTTGCTGGGAACATAATGGATTTCATTAAATATCTCCCTGCTGGAGGACCCACTGCCAGACCAGTCCGTGCTGGCACTGTCCGATTTCTTCTGGCACTGTGGCAAGGAGCAAATAGTTTCCGAGCTGGGTCTTTCTGCAGGGTCACAGGCGGCTCCAGTGCTGTTGCTGCAGTAAACAGGGCGCCTCTGGGTCCCATTGCCACACGTGGCAGAGCACTGGGAAAGAAGGAGAGACACCGGTGTCAGGGATGGGAGCGCAGCCAACGCAGGGTGCAGCAGGAGGAGCCGGGAAGGAGCCCATGCCCCTCACCAGTGCTCACCTCTGAGATACCAAAGCGGGTGCCCAACCATCCCACGTGCCACAGTGCTTTGGGCTCAGCGAGAAGGGGCTCCAGGTCCCTCTACCACACTCCCACCACCCACCTGGGTCCCAAAACATCTCCCGTGCCAGCCCCACCGATGGCATGGAGTCCCCTGCACCAGGAGTCAGGAGCAGGAGGTACCGGTCACACCAGTAAGCACTGTTATTACTGGCCACATCTAGAGGCAGGGCAGTCTCCCCGTTAGAGACCATCCAGGCAGGGCTGGAACTGCAGGGTACTTTGCTCAGGGTGATCCCTGACCCGCACTCCAGCCAGAAATCATTTTCCCGGGAGATGGCCATGGTGAAGGGCACGGGGTAAGATGATCTAATAGGTCTTTTGTGTGCCCTATCACCATGAATTGCATCTCCTCTTCTAGAAGAGAACTTTGTGAAGCAGGGAATAATAACATGGGTGTAGCCCTAGTAGGGAAAAAGCCAGGGTCAATAAGGAGCTTTGTTGAGGGCAGCCCCTCCTACAGCATAAGATTCTCTTTGAGATTGCTCAGAACAGAAAAACCCCACAAACTGGAGGGGACGACAGCAAAGTTTGTGGCTGGTAAGTAAATCCCAGTGCTACCAACATCACGTGGCTGCACAAGCCACAGGCCCCTGCAGTCTGGGTGACAGAGGCACAGAGCATCAGTCACGTACATCAAAGCGCCTTGGACAAGCCAGCCAAGGAGAACAAATGGTCAGCAAGGCAAACAAACCCAACGGAGCTGAAATCCCTGCTGTCTGGATGAAAACGGACGGGCTGAGGCAAGGGTCTGATGCACAGCCACCAGCAGATGGAAAGTAAGGGGCTGGGGTGGACTGCGCTGGGCTGGCCAGGAGATGTGCTCCTCAGGCGATGCATCCTGCTGGGTTCTGAGCCCTTCTCATCTGTGCTCAGTCACCGGGACCTGCCCCACTCCCTGTGTCTGTCCCGATGGGTGTCCACCCGTGGCACATCTCCTTCCAGGTAGCGGCTGTCCAGAGGCACCACGGCAGGGTGCATGAGGCACGTGCTCCTGCCAGGAGACAGATGCTCCCTTTGTGTATTAATGGACAACAAATAATGATCCTGGCTGCACTGGTACCCTCTTTGGCAGGGCCATGAAGCTGGGCACACATCGCTTGAGGGTCCTTTTGAAGGCACTGAGGGCCAGTGTCAGCGCTTGGTTGAGCTACCCAAACCTCAAATAACCCTTTCGGCTTTGCAGGCTGCCCAGGCGCTGCTGGTGCCAGACACAGGCTGCCCCGCCAGAGGGTCTGCAGGTGGGGAGAGAGCAACGACCCCCTTATCATCACTGGGCAGAGAGCCGTGCTCCTGGGAAGCTCCCAGGCCCCTCACAATTCTCTGCTTACCAGAGTAGGCAGAGGAATGGAGTCTTCTCTCCTTACCCCGGTAGTGGTGGGATTGGAGAAGGAGGAGGGCTCCCACTCTAAGCGAAAACAGGGCAGAAAATGCCTGCCATCTCAGGGTCTGCAGCACATTGCCTGGGCTCACAGGTCCATCAGCGCCAGCGCCACGGAGGACAGCTGGTGGCTTCTGCTGGCTCCAGGCTGCCTCAGCCCTGCAATTGTGGCTTTTGGGGGGCCCTAGGAAAATATTTCTCACCAGCTCCCATTTAACCTTCAGGTTTCTGTTCACTTTGCGACTCCCTTTGTTTCTTAGCAACAAGCTCCCTTCCCAGGCTCACATTTCTCCCCTGGTATTTGCCTTCACACTGAACACTCTGGCAGCGTCTGCTTAGATCAGCAGTGGTAATTTTCTGGTTAAAGCCCTCAACCTGTGGCTAAGCTGATGCACAGCAATACAGAAATAAATGGAGGCTACCCGGGGTGCCCCAGGGCTGTGGTGTTTTATACACGGGGCTTTTGGGCCTTCTCCTCTCTTTTATAAAAAAGGTGCTGAAAAACGTGGGATGCCCCCATCATTCCCTGGCAGCATCACTGAGGGGCCCCTGTGTGACCACCCCTGCAGCGGATACATGCACATCGCGGTGCACCCAGATCCTGGCTTGCCCTGAACAACGTGCCTCAGGCAAGAAATTGTTTTGCCACAAGCCTTACAAATAAGGGGAAGAGCTGTGGTGCTGGAAAGTACAAGGAAGGGTTGGAAGCCTCTTGTTTCTGCCCTCCTTGCAGCAGGAGCACGGAGCGCGGCCACCACCCTGACGGAGGGAGCAGTGAGGTTTGGAGTCGATGGGGCAGAGGCAAGCAGCCCGGTGCTCCTTCCTCACTCTAAGACCTCCCTGTGCAATGGAATTCCCGTCCCTGTGAGCTGGTGCTGAGGCATGAGCTCACGGGAGCACATCCATGAACTCTCCCACCGCTCCCAGCAGGCTGAGGATGAGGATGTCGGGGGGCACTTTGTCCCCAGCTCCCACCAGCTTTGTAAGACACCAAGACCCCCCCCCCCGATGCTCCTCCTCACCTCGGACCAGTTCCCCACGGCCCACTGGGAGGGACAGGGGACGTGCCGGGGACAGGGCGCGGTGGCGTCCGGCTTGGCGAGGTGCTGGCAGTCGGCGTGCCGCAGGGCCCTCTGCTCGTCCAGCCCCACGCTCTGGATGCAGAGCACCGTCCTCTTCATCAGCCCCGCGGGCCCGCAGCTGACCGAGCACTTCTGCCACTCCCCGACCCACCACCTGGGACACGTGGAAGGGAAAGGTCTGAGCCAGGAGGTGCCCGTGGGCTTTGGCAGCCTGCAGCGATCGGCTGGGACACGGGGGAGTTAGTTACGATCCCAAGCGCAGCGTGCGTTCCAGCCCAAGGGCAGGGAGCGGAGACCGAGAGGCAGGGATCACAGAATCACGGAATCAATGGGGTTGGAAAAGCCCTTCAAGCTCATCCAGTCCAACCGCTCCCCAGCCCTGCCGAGGCCACCACTGCCCCATGGCACTGAGGCCTCGTCCCCACACTGTGCGAGCACTTGCAGGGATGGTGACTGCAGCCCTGCCCTGGGCAGCCTGTTCCAATGCCTGAGCACCCTCTGGGTAAGGAATTGTTCCTCAGCTCCATCTAAACCTGCCCTGGGGCTGCTTGAGGCCGTTTCCTCTTGTCCCATCCCTTGTTCCTTGGGAGCAGAGACCGACCCCACCTCACTACAACCTCCTGTCAGGCACCTGTAGAGAGCAATAAGGTCCTGTCTGAGCCTCCTTTTCTTCAGACTTAATGGATCAGCCCCCGTGCTGGTCCGGGGATGTCTATCTACACGGAGAGGCCCCGCCTGGATGGTGCCTTCCCATGTGGGCAAGAAACGCACCGTGGTGGTCGGGCAAGCACAGGGATTTGCAGGCTCCGGGATCCATTCTCAAGCATGAGATCGAGGAGAGGTGCAAACCCAGGGCTGCAAATCACTGCACACACCCTGCTGCAATGCAGCGCGGCAGCTACCGAGGTCCCCCCGCTCTGGTCACCCCCTGGGACATCAACGCCTGGCCAAGAAGGAGCGAGGGGCAGCAGACCTGGCCGGGCAGGGCTCCTCGCTGCACGTGCGCTGCTGGTCGTCGGGCCGGGTGAGCGCGTCGCAGTGCCGCTCCTCCACGATGCCCGACAGCTTCTCCACGCAGTGCACGACCTGGCGCTGCACCCCTGCGGGCACGGGGGGACATCAGAGAGGGCACCCCACATCCCCTGCCAGCGGGAGACTGGGCACCCATGGTCACACACACACACACACCCCTGCGGGCACTGAGGGACATCAGAGAGGGCACCCAGCATCCCCTGCCAGCGGGAGACAGGGCACCCATGGTCTCACACACACACACACCCCTGCGGGCACTGAGGGACATCAGAGAGGGCACCCTGCATCCCCTGCCAGCGGGAGACTGGGCACCCATGGTCACACACACACACACACACACACACACACACACACCCCTGTGGGCACAGAGGGACATCAGAGAGGGCACCCAGCATCCCCTGCCAGCGGGAGACAGGGCACCCACGGTCACACACACACCCCTGCTGCTGCACCCCTGCAGGCACGGAGGGACATCAGAGCAGGCACCCTGCATCCCCTGCCAGTGGGTGACAGGGCACCCACGTACACACACACACACACACACACCCACCCCTGCGGGCACAGAGGGACATCAGAGAGGGCACCCCGCATCCCCTGCCAGCGGGAGACAGGGCACCCATGGTCTCACACACACACACACACATACACACACCCCTGCTGCTGCACCCCTGTGGGCACGGGGGGGCATCAGAGAGGGCACCCCTCATCCCCTGCCAGTGGGTGACAGGGCACCCACGTACACACACACACACACACACACACCCCTGCAGGCACGGAGGGACATCAGAGCGGGCACCCTGCATCCCCTGCCAGTGGGTGACAGGGCACCCATGGTCACACACACACACGCACACACACCCCTGCTGCTGCACCCCTGCGGGCACCCTGCATCCCCTGCCAGTGGGTGACAGGGCACCCACGTACACACACACACACACACACTGAGGCTTTGGGGCTGTGTCCCAAGAGGAGCCAGCTGGCAGCAGCACCGTCCTTTTTGGCAGCTTCTGCCCCAGCTCACGGATAAATCACTGCCAAAGCCTCGTGTCCCCATCTGCAGTGCTTACACGGTGACATTTCCCCCTCAACATGCTGCCTGCTTCCATCCTCCCTCTTGCAACATGTACTTGACCCCTGACTTGGAGAGCTGCAGCTCTTAACCGCTGCCAACAGCTGAGATTGATGCAACCCTGCTGAAGCTGCTGAGTTGCGCTTGGGCTCAAGCTCTTGAGAGCTCATAGGGCCAGTGGGGCTGGAGCCCTGGGGCTGGCCCTGCAGAAGCAGCTCAGTCTGAGCTCTCCCAAACCCATGTCTCAGCTCCCGCCATCACCCAGCCCAGCGAGAGGGGCTCAGTCAACTCCAGCTGCTTGCCTGCAGCTGGACATCCTCACCCAACTGCCTGACCTGTGTTTCCCTCCTGTGCTGGAAGCCAAACCTTGCAAAGGAAAGCTGGTTTTAAATGAATTCAAGTGCCCAGGAGCAGGCAGGAAACACCTCCCAGCACTCTGTGCTGCCTAGAAAGTGTGAGTGTGCTTGAATTCCCTTTTTTCAGTGGCAGCAGCTCTTGAGGAAGCACTCACTGGTCTGAGCCTCCCCTCTTGCAGTGTGCTAGGACCATCCCCCTCCATTGGCTACCCCAAAAGCTGCCCTGGGGACCCCGGGATGCTCAGTGGGGTGGGATGGGGGGAACGCAAGTGTCTGACACCGTGGGTCAGTGCAGGAGCCCAGTGCTCTGCCTGCACCAGGCACCCTCCCACGTTTCTCCCCATAAACCCCTGTAAACGATCCCCCCTGGAGAGACCCAGCCAGGCAGGAGCCCTTCCACGCTCCCTGGACTTCTCTAAAGCTCCTTTGTCTCCATCACCCTGACACCAAGGAATACCCGGCACAGTAACAGGACACCGAGGCAAGTGCTGCTGCAGCCTGGGGTCCCGGCGCTGCGGTGCAGTGACCGCAGCAGAAGTTGCTGTTTTATCCCCCCATCCAAGACCTCCTGAAGGAGGAGGAATTCCTAAGGCCTCCTCGTGGCTGGGAGCCGCACTCACCGGTGCCGCACGTGGCGGTGCACGTGGTCCACGAGCCAAAGCGCCAGAGGAACTCGGGCTGCTCGACGGCGTTGTCGCTGTCGGCGGGGCGCTGGATCGTGTACTGGTACCGCACGCCCGGGTTGGTCTCCTGGAAGAGCAGCTGGGGGGGGAGGACAGCGGTCAGGAGGTGGCCCCAGGACCTGCACCCCAGGACCATTGCATCAATGGGGTCAGCAGCGGAGGAGCTGCCCCTGCTCAGGGCGCTGGGCTTGGGGCAATGTCAGGTAATGATTACAAACAATGAGGACACTGAGGACCACCAGGAGCTTGGTTTTGTGTCTCCCCTGATGAAGGGCCTGGAAGGATTCCCCTGTAAACAATGCTACTGATGCAGGCAGCCCCAGCCAAGGACCTTCTCAAGGCTGAGCATGGTGAAGGGCCCGGGGTGGCCAGACATCCTCTTCTCCATCCCTTACCCTGCAGGCAGCTGCGGCAGGAGGTTTCGCCTGCAGGCTGTGGCCATGGGGCAGGAATGACCCTCCTGGTGGCCAGGAGGATGCTGAACATCTGCCTCTCCATAACCCCTCCTGACTTCTCCAGCAAAGAGTGGTAGAGCTGGAGGGAGGCTCTGATTGCTCCCAGCCCCACGTGCTGAGCTGATGGGGGCTGCCCCAGATGGATGGACATCTGTCACTGTGATGCGTCCTTTGGGATAGCAGCACCAGTCTAGCCCAGAGGAGGAGGACTCCGATCTCCTCACCTCCATGTGTCCCAGCGAGCAAACTTCAGTGATGGCTGGAGGCGACACACGTCCGAAGGGATTTCCCTGATGGCCCCAACTTGAAGCAGGCTCCTGCTGCTCTCAACACTCACCAAGTGGCTCCTGCAGCTGACAGATCCTGCCCAAGCACCTCCCGCACCCGCTCCCAAAGGCTGGGGGTTTATCCATGGTTTTCTTAGCCTGAGTTCTCCCATTATTGCCAAAGCTTTGTTGTTGTTGGAGCTGTGGCAGGAGCGAGGGCGTCTTTCCAAAACCTCTCCATGAATATTGACTCGTTCTTGTCAGAAGGTTTTAATTAGCTCACGAATCCCAGAGAGTGCTTTGGGGGTGCTGAGCACAGCAGCACGCCCAGCACCAGCAGCACTTGGCGGCAGATGAGCCCAGCATCCTGCTCACATTTCACCCTGAGCCTCTGCTGAAAGACAAGCGAGAGGCAAAGACTTTGGCTGCTCAACGTGGCCAAGCTCCAGGGTGAGCTTGCGGGAAAGGGCTGATGCTGATGACAACAGGGAATGGCTTCAACCTGCCCGAGGGGAGACTGAGCTGAGCTCTTAGGCAGAAGCTCTTCCCTGGGAGGGTGCTGAGGTGCTGGCACAGGGTGCCCAGTTGGACACAGGGGCTTGGAGCAAGCTGCTCCAGTGGAAGGGGTCCCTGCCCGTGGCAGGGGTTGGGACTGGAGGGGCTTTAGGGTCCCTTCAACCCAAACCAGGCTGGGATTCTATGTTGGCTCCTGACAGCCATTAACAGGCAGAACCCTCACCCCTGACCATTGCAGTGGCCATTCCCAGGGGAAGGAATTGCAGAGTCCCTGCACTGCACTGCCCCCCCCCCCCCGACAGTTATAACCCCTGCAAAGCTCATTGAAATATAAACCCAGGCTGAAAAGTGATTCCCTGGGCAACTCTTTTCCATGGATACAAGGTGAAAAGAGAGAGGGATTAGCTCCCAAAATAAAGCCATCTCCAGAGAAGCCCCAGAGCTGTGGCTGCTGCAGCGCAGGAGGGGATTAGCAAGTTGGACTCATAGGAAAAGCATTTGCAGGATACACCAGGTGGGAATTCAAGAAGGGAAGAGGCTTGGAGCAGGACCAGCCCCTGGGCAGCTGCCCAAGCTTGGGGAAGCAATTTTGCCTTCAGAAGCCATGGGCAGCCTCCCAGCTGCAGGAAGCAAACGTGCAGAAAGAGTAAAACTTGACATTTCTGGATTTCAGAGGACTTTAAATGATCCTGTGGGATTTCTGCCTTCCGCCTCAAGGGCTTTCGTGAGGAATCAGAGCTGACCTGCAGCACCCGTGTGTGGGCCATGGAGCATCACCCCATGGGCTGAGCTCCTTGCCACGGTGCTGGTGGGAGCACAGCATTGCTGACGGAGCCGCTGAGCCGCCCTCTGTCACCACAACAGCTCCCAGCTCTCACCACCTCCAGGCCTGCCAGAAGCACCACGGGCTCTTCCCCGCTCTTGATAAGATAAGGGAAAGGCCTCAGGAAATGGGCTCTTTCTCCTCATGCTCTCTCTCCTGTGTAAATATTTTGAGGAATGCTGCAAAGGGGACAAGGCGTGGGCTGGAAACGCTCCCTGGGGAGGCAGCGGGTGCTTGGCTGCTCCCAGCGCTGGCTCCCAAAGGAATACACCCTCAGCGGCAGGGGAGTGCCGTGATGGACACCAGCAGCTCATGGGAAGGCAGGAGATCCATTGGTTCTGTCCCCTTCCCACTGTGCATCCCAACCACCAGCACCGCCCAGAGTGTACCTGGATCCACACAGGCTCCACAGTGGGCCCTGGCGAGGTGAGGTTCTCCCAGTTTCCTGTCCTCTTATAGGTGAAGGTGGTTCCTGCCACCCTGTAGTCCCCGTTCCACTGGATGGTCCAGCCTCCATTCAGGAAATACTTCTCCGGGTCCTCGCTCCGCAGTGCCAAAAAATTCCCGGCTTCTGCGACTTCCTCAATGCGGATCTCGCGGGCTCCCACGGGGATGATCCCAATGTCAACATAACCTGGGAATGGAACCGAGTCAAAGACGTGGCAGAGATGATCCGTGCCTTTAGGTGGGTCCTAGCATCCCCTGGGTGTCAGCACCACGCCAATCCTGACATCTCTGTAAGGCACCAGCAGGCACTGAGCCCGGCTGGTTCCCTGCTGGGACAGCCCAATGCACAGTGAGGCATTTCCCACACGGGCACTGCAAAGGCATTTACCACACCCTGAATGTGTCCTCGTCAGCACACAAAACCCCTTAAACCTCTCCAAACCAGCTCCAGCATGCACAGATTTGGTTTCAGGCCTCTAGACACAAAACAGCCATAAGGAGATGTTTTTCTTCCAAGGAGCAAGAAGCGGAACGCCAGCGTCACACCTCCCCATGCTGCTGCTTGGGTCTTACCCCATCCCGATTGAGAAGCTGGGATTAAACACCAGGCTGCAAACAGCAGCAGCGAGCCTGGCTCGGTGTGCAACACAGCGCGTCGGGGATGGAGCTGAGCGCCCTTACCCAGCCCCTCGCTGTCCTCGAAGGTCTTCTGGACGGTGTGGCACGTGGAGCCGTCCCCGTGGCACACCCCGCACCGGTCCTCCACCGCGTTGGAGTCGATCTCGTAGTCACAGCCCACGTTCTGCAAAGGCAGCGCTGTCAGCACCCGCTCCCCGTGCACCCCGACCCGCTCCCACCGACAGCCACCAGAGAGGGAGAGGAGGACCAGCCTTGGTCCTCAGTGCTGGGGAATAAGGAACACAGCGATGCAGCCACATCGCTGCAATACGGGTTTCTCCAGCGTATCCTCAGGTTCCTGCTGCCCTGCTCATACACAGTGAGGATCATAAGGATCATGTTTTTACCTTTTCCTACCCAAGCTCCTGGGCAGCAGAGCCTGTCAGCTCAGTCAAGGTGGGAAAGCCCCTTGGTCCTTGGCCCGGCTAGTTCTGTTTCAAAACACTTCCCAAAACCCTTTCCTATATTCTGCTAAAACTCCCTACACCTCATGCCAAATGATGGAATCACAGAATCACGGAATAGTTTGGGTTGGAAGGGACCTTAAAGCTCATCCAGTTCCAACCCCCTGCCATGGGGCAGGGACACCTTCCACTAGAGCAGCTTGCTCCAAGCCCTGTCCAACCTGGCCTTGGTTGTGCTCAATTTCCTCAAGGAAAATTACATTATTATTATTAACAGAGATTAAATAAATCTTTACCATGGATCTCATGGAAATAAGGAGACTTTGGAAGTGGTGAATGACAAAACGAGTCAGCTCAGCCCATTGTGTGCGAGGGCGAGGATGGTGCTCACCCAGTGGATGGATAACAGCATCCACCTGCATTTCCTGAGCCCGGGGGGTCCTTGGGCCCCCTGCCCAGTGTGGCACCCACCTTACAGATGCCGTTGATGCAGAGGTCGCGGCTGGCGTTCATCTCGTAGCAGGGTGTCCCGTCAATGACGGCGTCCCGCAGCTTCTCTGCGAAGTACTCGTGCTCGGGGCGGCAGTGCAGCTCGCAGGGGTTCACTGGCAACGCAACAGGCACAAACTGAAACTGAACCCCAGCAGCTGGGGGCCAGCGCCACAAAGAGAACCCAAACCTGCAAGCCCAGACATCCGTACAATAGGGTGTAAACACGCTGCCAAGCCAACCCTGGCCACGCACGGCAAAGTGACTCTGCCTTGGGTTTCTCATTGGGGCTGCAGGCAGGAGCCTGGCAGCGGGCTTTGCCCTCACTCACTGTTGTTGGGCACTGGTGTCCACTTGTAGAACTTCCCTTTGTAGAGCATGGGGTTGAACTGGCTGCACTGGAGCTGGCGGAAGGAGGGCTTGTCGGGGGGACACAGCCGGACGTTGCAGATCCGGAACCGCTTCCGCTCCCCCAGGCAGTACCTGCCCCCGTACTTGGGCCTGTCCACAGGGAAGAGGGAAAATCAGAGTCACAAAGGGTTTGGGTTGAAGGGACCTTAAAGCTCCTCCAGCTCCAACCCCTGCCACGGGCAGGGACCCCTTCCACTGGAGCAGCTTGCTCCAAGCCCCTGTGTCCAACCTGGCCTTGAGCACTGCCAGGGATGGGGCAGCCACAGCTTCTCTGGGCACCCTGTGCCAGTGCCTCAGCACCCTCCCAGGGAAGAGCTTCTGCCTAAGAGCTCAGCTCAGTCTCCCCTCGGGCAGGATAAACCTGTTTCCCCTGTCCTACCAAATAAAGACCGACCACACGCAAGGGGAAACTCCCTTTTTATTCACAGCTAAGGGAGGGTGGGTTTGTACCTGCCGCTAAGGTTTGATCAAGCCTGAGCCCACCTGGAGTCAACAGGGAGCTCTCCCAGTTATAACCCACCCATCGCCCTGCTGCAGTGTTGGTGTAAGGAACCTGGCTGCGAACCCGACATCCGGATCCCCAAACCACAGAGCAAGCTTCTGAAACCCATGGAGCCATGGCCCACGTCCTTCTTCTCCCAGTCAAAAGTAACAACAGGTTTTTCTCAGATGCCAACAGGCTCCCAAAGTACTGCCACTGCCTCCTGATGCCTTTTCCTCGTGTCACAGCGCTCGCCATGGCCCACATCCCCACGACCAGATGAACACTACTTGGCCCCGATCAGCAGGGTCTGGACACACTTTGCTGAAGAGAATGAAGTTACTCATTACTTTAGGGCTGCGTTTCCATGCCCTGCCCCAGGAAAGGCCTGCGGGAGGAGCCTGCCCAGCACACACGTTTGTTCACTCCATCCAAAAGGCAAAGCTGAGGATTCAGCAGCAGCGGCCAAAGCAAACAACTGCCCAGGGCAGTTCTGCTGCTTCCAGTGTTTGCTCTCCTGCCCGCAGCTGTGTTTGAAACACTCCATCAACTACAACAGCACTTCTGCCACTCAACTCATGTCAAACACTAACCCAGCCCTTGACCTGGGACCGAGATGACAGCGCTTCTTGAGACAGCCCGACTGCATGTGCTGAAAACAACGCGCCCAAGGAAGAGAAAGCACATCTGGGCTCTCAAGAGAGCCTGCTCCCGTAGCTTTCAGAGCTCCTCCAGCCATTGAAAAGCCACTGCCACTGGGACGATGCTCAAAAGTCCTTTTCTCTCCCATCCCCTGGGAGAAAAGCACTCTGACAGCCAGGGCTTTGGCTGAATCCAATGCAACAGTGATTTGGTGACCAAGGGGGCATCTGGGGAGCATCTGGGGGACCCTAAAATTCCTGGAATGGACCAGGCTGCTCCTTCATCACTGCCTGGATGCTTCCAGGGGGGAGCCAGTGCTGGCTGTGGAGGCAGCAGGCTGGGTGGAGGCAGCCTCCAGCCGGGCACAGACCAAAGATCCCTCCTGGAATGCAACGGGGTGATAAACAGCAGCGGGATTTGTCAAAAGGGCTCTGAGTCAGGCTCAAAGAACGACTGGTTTTCTTTCCTGTCGCTAAAGGACACTGGATGTGTTTTGTAACGGGAAGCAGGGAGTCTTTGCTTTGTTTGAGTCATATTGCAACTGCTCCCTGCCTGCGGGAGCGACTTGTAAGTGGAAGGAGACAGAGCAAACTGCCCTCCCAGAAGCTTCCATTGCCCAGTGGTGGGATAACCCTGGGATGCCCATAGCACTTCAAAAGCACATCATTCAGACCAATAACTGCATGAGCACAGAATCCCAGCCTGGTTTGGGTTGGAAGGGACCTCAAAGCTCCTCCAGCTCCAAGCCCTGCCATGGCAGGGACCCCTTCCACTGGAGCAGCTTGCTCCAAGCCCCTGTGTCCAACCTGGCCTTGAGCACTGCCAGGGATGGGGCAGCCACAGCTTCTCTGGGCACCCTGTGCCAGCGCCTCAGCACCCTCACAGGGAAGAGCTTCTGCCTCAGAGCTCATCTCAGTCTCCCCTCTGGCAGGTTAAAGCCATTCCCCTTGGCCTGTCCCTACATCCCTTGGCCCAAGCCCCTCTCCAGCTTTCCTGCAGCCCCTTCAGGCACTGGAGCTGCTCTCAGGTCTCCCCTTCAGGAGCCTTCTCCTCTCCAGGCTGCCCCAGCCCAGCTCTCTCAGCCTGGCTCCAGAGCAGAGCTGCTCCAGCCCTCGCAGCATCTCCATGGCCTCCTCTGGACTCGCTCCAACAGCTCCACGTCCCTCTGGTGCTGGACACAGGAGTGCAGGGGCTCCCCCAGAGCGGAGCAGAGGGTTCTGCCGTGCTTCATGGGGCGATAAGGACACGTTGGGTTCCTCTCCTCAGCAGGGTCCCATGGAGGGGCAGAGGCTCACTTACGTGGGGCTGCTGCACTGCCTCTCTGCGCTCTGCACGCCCGCGCCGCAGCTGCGGGAGCAGGCAGCCCAGGAGCTCCAGGAGCTCCAGCCGCCGTTGATGGCGTCGGGACGGAAGCCCACGGGCACGCACTCGCCATTGAAGCACCACTGCCAAGGGACAGAAAGCAAGGTTTAAGGATGTAATAACTGACAGTGAGTCAGAGAGCCTGGCCGCGGGGAGCAGGGAAGCCCAGCACCCATGTTGCTGCAGGAGCATCCGTGCTTCTTTCGCACAGAGGTACCTGGGGTCAGCCGGGATGTGCCAGAGCCTCGCACACCCCTAAGCGATGGGGAATTCGGAGAAGTTGGGCTGTTTTGGGGACTTGTCTGAGGGAACACAGCCAAAACTGCCCTGGGACCCCTCAGCCCGGAGGGGAGAACCAGCAAGGCACAGCCACAGCCAAATGGAGGTGCCACAGGGAGCAATGTCTGAGCCCGTGGCCATTCCTGGTGCTCTGGGGCCAGCGGAGGGGACACTGAACCTGACCATGACAGACATCTACAGCTGGTTTTGTAACCCTGTGGTTTTATGCTACCTTGGGCAGGAAATGCCTGTTCCAGAGGAGCAACGTGTGACAGCTCTGTTCCAGGGCTGCCGTGGTACATCCTCACCCACGCAAGGGTGACCAGAGCTGGCTGCAGACACCCGGTCCCCTCCACACCCCATGCAGCACCCACCGAGCTGTCATGGGTGCTCCTGGACCCCTCCACACCCCATACAGCACCCACCGAGCTGTCATGGGTGCTCCTGGACCCCTCCACACCCCATACAGCACCCACCGAGCTGTCATGGGTGCTCCTGGACCCCTCCACACCCCATACAGCACCCACCGAGCTGTCATGGGTGCTCCTGGACCCCTCCACACCCCAGACGTGGGAGAGGAGCTTCCCCTGCAGGGGTACAAGTTCTGCAGAGGAGCACCCACCGCTGCAGCAAACGCAGAGCAGGACAAGCCCTCTGCTCTCCTGCCAGGGTAATGAACTGCGGGTTCCACCCTCTCGAGGCGTTTTCAGCTTCCCTTGGGCAGAGCAGGGGCAGTGGGCTGAGCCGGTCCCTGTGTGCAGGACCAGGGGGCTCTGCTCCCCATTACCTTGTTCTCCCCGCAGGCCGTGCCATCAACAGCAGCGTCCAGCTTGGAGTGGCACGTGTTCCCCACCGTGCACCACAGCGTGTTGCAGACGCTCTGCGGGAAAACACAGACGTGCGGGACGTGGTTACTGCAACGGCATCAGCAGAACTCAGAGCAGCTTCCAGTATCTGAAGGGGGCCTATAGGGATGCTGGGGAGGGACCCTTCATTAAGGACTGTAGTGACAGGACAAGGGGTAATGGGTTCAAACTGAAAAGGGGAAGTTTAGATTGGATCTAAAGAGGAAATTCTTTCCTGTTAGGGTGGTGAGGCACTGGCATGGGTTGCCCAGGGAGGTTGTGAATGCTCCATCCCTGGCAGTGTTCAAGACCAGGTTGGACGAGGTCTTGGATGAGATGGTTTAGTGTGAGGTGTCCCTGCCCATGGCAGGGGGGTTGGAACTGGATGACCTTAAGGTCCTTTCCAACCCTAACTGTTCTATGATTCTATGATTCGTTTAACTTGCAGGGAGAGGACACAAAGCCCCCACCCTCAGAGCTGCACCAGCCCCTGTTACATCGGGGGCGGACGGGACCCATTGCTTACGTCCATGTCGTCGCAGAAGGTGGAGTAGGCGCCGTACTGCAGCCGGCACTGGTGGCCCACGTCGTAGAGGACACCCGGGGGTACCAAGGGGTAGTCCAGCACCTCACGGGCTGGGGGGTCATCCAGGCACAGCCCCCAGCCCCGGCTGAAAGACAGAGGTCACAGCAGCGTCACCACCAGCCCCGCACACCCGTAACGGTGCTCCAGCAGTGTCTAATGGAGCACCCAAACATTAACTCACTGATGTCCCACCACGATGAGGAGCAATTAGTATTTCTGCTGCTATGACCCCGGCTCTCAAATCAATCCCAGAGTTGCTCCAGCACACGGGTGGGCACTTGGGGTACCAGCTCCCCGAGCGATCACCCCACAGCCCCTGGGAATAGAGGGTTATGGGGAAGGCAAAGGCAGCAGCAGCTTCCCCATGCAGCTGCCAGGCTGGTGCCTTGCACCGTCCCCTTTTCCCCTCCGAGATGCCCCTGTCAGAAAGCCAGAAATACCATTTTTTCCTCGGAATAACCCCCTGGATTTTTGCTCTGTGAACAGGCCCTCAGCCAGGACCCTGCCTTCAGCATTCAAGGCAAGAGTTCTGCCGAGCAAACATTTCACTGCTCAGCAGCAGGTGCTGTCCCTGTGTTCATACATCACCCTGACCCCAGAAACATCCCCCTGAGGCCACAACCCGCGTGTCAATGCCCTGCTGATAGCAATGAAGTTGATTCCCAGCAGCAAAACGCATTCACCCTCATATCTGCTGCTGCAAACTGTGCTCGCACTGCGCTGCACAGGGCTGCAAAGGGATATTAGAGCTGAGCCACTGAGGCGGCTGGTGGCAGGCAGCCAGGCTGCGGAGCCGCGGGGACAGCCCTGCACGGGGCTCGCTGCTCCCAGTGCTTTCGCTACGATACTCCACAAACACACAAGACACTCTCACTAGTTCAGCTTCCAGTGTTGATGCAAACAAGGCTGTTTCCAGCAAGGCAGAGCCCCTGGCGAGCGTTCCTCAGCAGATTAGGTTACTTGGGCTCGTTGTGATTGGGAACAGGTTTAAATGAACGTGAAACAAGACTCTTTTTTTAACCCAAACCAACAACACAGAAACAAGGGTCAGCAGTATGGCAGAGCTCCTGCTTGGGGGGCTGGCAGTCCCATGGGGTGATGCCCAGCAGAACCAGCACCCCCTCCTCCCTTCCCATCCCACCCCAGTGAAGTCCACACTGGTAAACAGCTCAATTGGTGGGGACAGCTCTTCAAATACCTTGTATTGTTTCATAAGCAGCCTCCCTTTTGGAAATATCAGATTGCTTTCAGCAGTCCAGGGGCCTGACAGTCTCTATTCCACGCTCACAACAGCAGGAGCATCCTTCCTCTCCCAGGCAGGTTGGACAGGGCTTGGAGCAAGCTGCTCTAGTGGAAGGTGTCCCTGCCCGTGGCAGGGGTTGGAACTGGATGAGCTTTAAGGTCCCTTCCAACCCAAACCATTCCATGGGTCTATGACACTGGTGTTCCTCAGGACGAGTTTGTCTATTCAGGTACTAGCACATGGGATGATGCACATCATCCCCAAACCACCACAACCCTCCTTGTCCTCTGATCTGCTTTGAGTCACTTTGTCTTGTCCCAGCTTATGGGACAGATCTCTGTCCCAGCATGGGGGGTGATTGATTTGCTGTCAGCTCTCCAGTTCTCTGTTCAAAACCTATTTCTTCATTAAATATTTTACAATCTTCCTACTGGTGCCTTCCATTGGCCAAAACACATTCCCGAGCCAGGAAAAACTGGCAGGAGTTTCCCTGTGGCTTGGCAGGGGTATGCAGTAAACCACACGGCACTGAAACCACGCAGGGTCTGCCTGCTTCAGTCCTTCATTAACGAGCCCGGTGATGGAGGGGATGGCAGGATGATTAAAGCTCCATATGGGAGCAGGCTGGGAGGATCTGCAGCTACAGCTGAGAGCAGGATTAACATTCCAAAAGCTCTCGGAGAACGGGAGGAAGGGTCCAAAAAGCCAAGACAGAATTCAACAAAAACAAAGTGGAGTTTGGGAAGAATCAGCTGCACAAACAGGGACTTGGCAGAACTCAAAGGCAGGGGAAGACCAGTCATCCCCAGGCTCCAGGGAGCGGCTGGAAGGAGCCCATGGAAGGATGATGGTAGAAAACCAGCAGCACTGTGCAAAGGGGCTGAAAACCTGGTTGTCTGGCCTAGAGAAAAGGCTGAAGGGAGATGAGACAACCTGCAGCTGTGCCAAGGCTGCTGCTGAGATGAAGGGAGGCTGCTCTGTGCCACTGCATGCCTGTGGTGCAGGCATGAGACACTGGATCCTGTTTCATAAGGGTATTCCACCAGGCAGGCTGCGAAAGAGCTCATGTCAGTGTGAGGGTGGAGAGCAAAGAGCCCACAGCATCTTCTGACTCCTCTGAGGGTTAGAGGGGGAAACCATGGAACACCAAAAAGGGCTCAAAGATGCTTACATGTGCTTGTAAAATAATAAACTTTTGTAAAATAATCAGCATCATCTGAGTGCCATTTCTGTTTTCAAACACAAGATCCCTTCCAAGCACATCCAGCAACCCCAGGTCAGCTGGGTCTCATTTTCTGGCTCATTCCTTCCCATTCTCCTGCCAACATCCTATTATAAGGCACTCATGTCTGTGCTGGCTATGAGCCTCTCCCTTGCCTGGGGGATGTCACAGCCGGTGGAAGATGCCTGCCAGGATCTGCTCCACTCTCAAGGAAGAGCTGCCCCTTCTCTGGGGACAAAGAGACCCAAACCCAAGCAGGGAAGCATCCAGCTGCTCTCTTTCTTCCCCCTCGCAGCCCAAGGTTATCGCAAGCAGGAAATGCTTAACTCCAAAGTGAAGGTTAAAAGCAGAAGGCCAAGAACACTGAATATGAGAAAGCTCCGTTCCACCAAGAGCCACAAATCAACAACTGTTCCCCCTGCGTGGAGCCAGGGCCATGTGTTCCGGGATGGGATCTGGAAACGGAGCTCAGCCCCAGGCAGCCTCCCCGTGGTCCTCACCCAGCTCTGCCCACCGCTGTTTCTTACTGATGCTCTCACTGTTTTCTAACCATCCTGTAGCAAGGAAGGAAAACGATTCCCCAGTGCAAGGCACTGGCTGAGAATCACACATCTCTGGGCTGCGTTCCTAGGAACTTCATAACAACAGGCTGAAAACAGCCACGGGGTGCTAAAAATATACAAATGCACAGAAGAATCTGGCTCAGTCTCGTTCCCTCACGTGGTGCCTCCTGCCTCCATGCAAACATCAGCTGCGGAGAGCAGCGAAGAAAACCTCTGGCTCTATCTGTTTAAGGCCGGTGCCACTGCCCAAACACTCGTGCTGCTGCTCTGTTCAAACCCATCCTTCACCGCAAGGCCTGAGGCAACCAAGGGAGACAAAAGCATCCCCGGACTCCTGGCTCAGCTCCCACTCACAGCCCCAAGCCCTGAGCCACCCCCAGCACCCCCTGAGGGAGGACGAAGAGGAAGGGAGGAAGAAGAGGAAGGGAGGACGAAGAGGAAGGGAGGACGAAGAGGAAGGGAGGACGAAGAGGAAGGGAGGACGAAGAGGAAGGGAGGACGAAGAGGAAGGGAGGACGAAGAGGAAGGGAGGACGAAGAGGAAGGGAGGACGAAGAGGAAGGGAGGACGAAGAGGAAGGGAGGACGAAGAGGAAGGGAGGACGAAGAGGAAGGGAGGACGAAGAGGAAGGGAGGAAGAAGAGGAAGGGAGGACGAAGAGGAAGGGAGGACGAAGAGGAAGGGAGGACGAAGAGGAAGGGAGGACTTACTCGAGGAATCGTGTGATGTACTCCCGGCTGCAGCGGGACCAGGTGAGTGGGGACGTGTCATACAGGAGCTGTGGAGACATGATGAAAGGTCTTTTCCCAACTGGCTCACAGTCATTGCTGCTTCCATCATGCTGAATCCCAAAACTGTGTAAGAGCACAGCCCCACAAAGGAGAGGTGAGCCGCACGCCGCTACAACCGCGCAGCCTCTCCGCTCCCAGCACAACGACACCCAGCGCCGGCCACCACAAACCATCCCTGCTCTGGGGGACTCGGACACCGACACTGGCCCTGCCTGTGGGGGACACTCAGTGACAGCAGGGACACTGCTCCGACCTCTGTCCCACGCTTTGGGTTCAGCTGTCTTAGTGAAAAGTCAGCCAAGCAGGAAGTAATGGGAATATGGAACGAGATCAGGTTCATTAAACTGACCGGGTATGGGGTTTTACCACACAAAGACACTTGGAGCAAGCTGCTCCAGTGGGAGGTGTCCCTGCCCATGGCAGGGGGTTGGCTCCTTCCAACCCAAACCACTCTTTGACTCTATGATTCCATATTATTTACTATGATGTTCAAATGATCTGGTCAAAATGTAATTGACATTATGGCAAGCAAATTTCTGCTGCTGCTTCTATACACAGGTCCTATTTTAAAGCTTCCCAACGGGCAAACCTCCTCTCCAAACCCTTCAGCATCAGCAACCCGGGATAACAGCCAACAGACAAAGGCGGGTTCTCCAGGCTGCCTTGCCCTGGGTGATTTTCCTCAAACCTGGAGCAACCGAAAACTTCAACCTGAAGCGAAATTCCCCAGCAGAGCTCTCACGGGTGCGGAAGGTCTGCACCAGTGAGGAACCGACGGCAACCTCCTCCCGGCTTCCACCCGCGCCTTCGCGAGCCCCGACTGAGCAGCGCAGGGGACCGAGGGCAGAGGAGAGGAGGAGGAAGCTGGTGGTACCTGTGTCCGAGCTCATGGGCCACGGTGAAGGCCAGCGGCAGCCCCGTGTCCTCGTTGATGTTGCAGCTCCTGTGGGGCTGGCACATCCCCGCCACGTGGGACAGCCCCAGGGTCTCGCAGGGTCTGTTCATCGCTGCGCAGATGTCCTTCCTTGGGTGACCAACACAGACACAGAGCAGAGAGGGGGGGTGAGGCGGGCAGGAGCACGGGATGCAGCCCAGCCCATGAGGGAGACACACGGACACGGGCCAAACAGAAGTGAGAATGGAGACATCCAACGTCTTTCCGCAATGGAAAGATTTACGACCTTTCCCTTCCCCTTTACTCTCCCAGTGTCCCTGGCTTATTATGAAGCCTGATTAATGGGAAGTGCTAGCCAGCCTGGCTACGTTATTCCATTGTGTAAATAAAGCTGATGCTGGGAATAATGAAGCAATTACTCCGTTGCTTGGGGAAGCACATCCCAGGAGTGCTGTGGTCCAGGGCAGAGCAGCTCCAGCCACCCAGGAAGAGCAACTCCATTGAAGTGCAGGGCCTTAAGTGCTTTATTTCTGCTACAAAGCAAACTGCCTAAAGAAGATAAAAGTGCTGTGGGTTGTGAATGATCACACAAACCACCGGGATACCTCCAGCAGCCAAGTCCCTGCAGCCTGAAACCATCAAACTGCTTTTCTTTGACTGCAAGGTGTAGAAACTTGGCCAGAGGTATGAATTCCTGCCAGCTTCATGGGGGGGTCAGGGGCCTTCTCAGAAGCTCCTCTGCCAACCTACATTAGCCTCCAAGGGAAAAAGGGGAGTTAATCCCTGTGTACATCTCCTGACAGGATCCAGCCATTCTTGGGCTTGGCAACAGGGCCATGGGGAAAACCTGGTTCGGAAACCTCCACTTCTACTCAACTGGGAGCTGTCTCCAGGTTTAAACCTGAGATGCGAGACCAGTTCCAGCATGAGGACCAGGCTCCCTTCAGGTTTCATGTCACACATCTGATGGGCAAGTGTCCAGGCAGGGCTTAGGCATGGAGAGCAAGTTTCCAACAGCTCCCACTGAGATGTCCCCCTGCCTGCAGATGGTCCTGGCTGCCAGAACAGCACCTGCAGCATAAAATCAGCACATGGGCACAATACCTTGTGAGCAGGACTGCGACGTCGTGGTGCAGGGGATGGGAATCTCCTTTGACGTTGATGCTCTTCTGCCATTTGCAAAAGCTTTTCAAGGTGTTGTCTGCATGGTGGGAGATCTTCAGATCCTCCTGCCAATGTAAATAAAAGTCTGCTGTGATATTGGTGCTGGATCCCTCTGGGTTTTAGGACACAGCAGGGAAGGGTCTGATTTCAGACTCAGCAGAGTGGAATTGGGAGTAACTGCCATGAGGACGGAATTGCTCCATAGTTATAGGTTGTAGGCTGGGTGGGAATACAGTGCTGAGTGGGAATACAGCGCGGGGTGGGAATACAACGCCTTTCTGCTTTTTTGTCATCTCTAATTCAACCAAAACATTAACTCATCTGGTAATGGGGGTTAAGAAACACTGCAGGAAAATATCCCATCCTGCCTGATGGCAGAGGATGCAGCTGGGAGCCCATCTGGGTGGCACCAGGATCCCTGAGAGCCCCTGCTGCAGCTGGGAGCACAAACATCCAGTGATTCACATCCCCCTGCTACCGGCGGTGATGCTGAGTTACCATGAATTATCCTGGGAATCAGACCTCAGAGCTCCTCTGGCCGTGCCCCTGACATCACCATGGCTGCAGCCCATGAAGACAAGCAAGGCACAAGCACCTGCATTCCTCTTACCCGAACTCATCCAGGCCATGAAGACAGCACAAGAGGGAGGTTACGGGCTTTCAAGGCCAGCTCTCAGTGTATCCCAGCCTGGCTGCCAGCCTGCCAGTGAGTCACTGTGTTTTCTCCTTACCTCTTCATCCTCCAGCAGGATGAGTCGCACTATGGCAATGTTGATGGGGTTCCCAATGCTGGCGTGGTGGAACAAACCTGCCACCTGCAACAGCAAGAGCCAAAGAAATAAAGCCTGAAGGAAAGACCTTGCCCTGTGTCACTGCTGGGAAGGGCTGCAGGGGAGCACAGCTCGAGGGGAACACACCGAATGCTGCTGCCAACACCTCTGGGAATTCCCCAGAACAAGACCAGATGCAGACCTGGACTAAAGCATTTGGAGTGTGATGATACCCGTACAAAATTGATCTAATCTGTGTAGCACATTGAAACTCATCCAGGAATGCCTGGGGGAACACCTCTGCCTTCAATAGAGGTGTTTAACATCTCAAAGAAGGCCTGACCTCCCGGGGTGCCTTCATCAACCCCAGAAACACGGGGATGTTTCTGAGGTCCTCTGCCCAATCTCACCCCCTTTTCTGGCCATGGACCAAAGCTCTCTTCTGAAATGCAAATAGGTGCTACCACAGCGGCAGAAGAGCGAACAGACTCAACCGACTCACCCTGGTTTATCTGTTTCCTTTATGGCACCAGCAAGTCCTTACAGATTCTCAGTGGAGACCCCCACAATCTGGTTCTCCTTCCCTTAACCGTCCTAAGTGGCACCTTCCCAGGAAGGCTGTTCCTGTCTCTCCTGCTAACCAGGCCAGTGCTGGCACTGGATCCCTCTGCGGGCATGGCCAGCCCCAAGTGCGAGCGAGTCTGAGCCTAAGCTCCCAGCTCCCTGTGGGTTTCTCCTCCTCTAAGGAGGTTTCCTTATCATGCAGAGGGTCATGGGTGGCCCTCGGACAAGTTTCGGGGTGGTTTCAGCTTCATCCCTGTGCCCAAGTCTCCCTGCACTGAGCTTCTGGCCTCAGGCTCACTGACACCAACCCATCCTCCCATGGTGGATGCAGCCCTGAGCAATGCAGAAAAGCCACTGCGCGGGTGGGAACGGCCTGTCTGGAGAGAGGGTTGCTGAGGTCCCACCAGGGATGAGTCCTGGCAAGCCCAGTGGTCTTTATGCCTCACAGCCCCGTCCCCGAGGAGCCAGTGGCTGGGCCATGGGAGGAGCAGGACTCACCATGTTCATCACGGTCAGCACGTACTTCTCGATGCTCTCGCTCCCGTGGTATTCTATCATCTTGGTGTCTGCCACCACCAGCGTTTCCACCCACTTCTCCTTGCTGATGGAGCGCTGCTTTATTCTTCTCCTCCGGTGCTGCTTCTGTTCCCATCTTTCCCTCCGCTTCTCAGACCTCTCCAGGCTTTCCTGGGATCCTGAGGGATCAAAGGAGATAAAAAAAACTTTGTTGTTTTGATGAAATGTTTGCAACTTTGCTAAAACCTCATCAAGAGATGCCCGAGCGTGCACCACTGAGAACCAACCCCCAGCGTTTGTGACTGTCGCCCCAGGCAGAGACAGTTCCCCAGTACCATGTGCTCTGCACCCCTAACACTGGACTTGATGCCTTGAGCCAAATCCCAAAGCTCATCAGTGTCGTGGGCAGGCTGGGGTGTTGCAGCACCGCAGAGAGTCCCTTCAGCCACACAGAGACTGAACTCTGCTCCTTCCCATAGATAAACAACAGGAACATTCATGGGGCTGAAAAGGGACTGGAGGAGAGCTCGGATGCTCCTCACGCACACCAGCAACTGGGAATTCTCAAGCAGAGACTTTTCCTGTGACACCGCTCCAAGATCAAGGTCAGGGTCAGTCCCAAGCTGGGTAAAGGCTTTACAAACCACATCCCACACAGTGGGAATTGCTTTTATGACCAGTTTCTACGGGCTCAGGCTTACTTTAACAATGGACTTTTACATTTTATGGACTATACTGTACGTTAGCTGTGAAAGAGAGTTTTATCCCCCAGCCTGAAAAATCCCAACTATCTCGATAATTTGATGCACTGCTAATACCACTGTGACAGTTTAATCACAACAGCTTCCTTGGAGCTTGCTCCCATTGTGTCCTTTGCTGCTAAGCTTCCAGCCAGGACGTGAAGGTACTGCAGAGAGGATGGGGAAGAGGGCTCCCAGGGAGGCATTTTCCCTTTGAGCTCCCTCTTAAACTCTTGTCCAGCTGCACACACAGCCTGCCCTCGGTATTGACAGAAGCTAAATAACACCTAACAGCCTAACACCAGCTGGCTGCACCGTGCTTTGCAAAGAAACCCAGCAATCCATCACACAAAACAAAAGGCTTGCAGTAATTAAAGCCCTGCAGACTCCTGGTTTCCTGCCCAGGGCACGCTTCACGTCCACTCTGCTAGCCCAGATTGCAAAAGGGATTCACACAGGCTCTATTACACCCAGTGAGAGTCATTTACCATGAGCAGACTTCGAAGTCTAGAAGGAGCCCTTATGATAGTTACCATAGATTAAATGATAAACTTAGATTAACAGAAGAATGCCTGAAAATAACCTGATTACAGGAAAACCAAACCAAACCACCAAACCCCCTTTTGTGAAAGCAGGGAGCCCTAAGAAATGTGCAAACCAAGATGCACTGTGTGAAGATGCAGCTCCACTGATGCAGATGAGGAGCAAAGCGCCTGTGAGCTGGTGGGGATGTGCTGAATTCCTCAGTACATGAAATCTTGGCTTTGGGAGTTTCTCCAGCCCATCTGCTCTAGACAGAGGAGCAGGAACCAGCAGGAACCCTCTGCCCCACACAGACTGACTCTGGGGCAGCTATTGGGTTTCACTCCCAAAGTCCAAGGCCCCAGCAGGTCAGAAACCAGCGTTTGCAAGGAAATGGAACCAAACCCTCAGTCTCCACAGCATGGGGGGCTTTGCAGCAGGGCCAGAGGAAATGAGAATGAGAGGCCTGAGGTTCAGCACGGGCTGAGTCAGGTATGTGACAAACGTAAGCAAACACAGAAAATGGGCAGGAGAAAAATGACCCCAAGCGTGTGTGCAGCGATGCCCGTGGCTCGTGGGTGAGCTCTCCCATGATAAAACTGCCTGTGGAATGGCTGCATTGGCACCCCTGGGGCCAGGGGCTGTTCCCCATGAGCAGCTCCAGGCTGTTGGACGCTCACCCACCAGCAGCATCGTGGTGGTTGTCTATATTGGGCTGAGGGTTTTCCTTCTTGCCAGCCTATGTGGCAAAGGGAACCTCCAGCAAAACTCAGACTAAGAGCCGTGAGTGTCATTGGTGGATGCTGGAGGTTGAGATGGGAGCTGAATGCCAGGTTTAATGAGTCTGTGGAGGCAATGCAGTGTTAAGGCTTGGACCTGCTCCCTTTATGTATGAGGTGCTTCATATGAATCACAGCTGCTGCCGGCTCACTGCAGCACTGCAAGAGGAAGGGGACCTTACCTTGCACACCACAAGTCTCCTGTGGAGCTGGTGGCCTCCTGCCTGCCTCTGCCCCCAGCTCGGGTGCCTGGCGCTTGTATATCCTGTGGGGCTGTGCTGCTCCATCCTCCCGGAAGCTGCTGGACACTGGCTCGATGAAGTAGTCCTCATCCATGAGCCGGAACACACCTTTCTGGCAGGGAGAGACGAAGTATCACTGTGAAGCTGTCTGCATCCAGCACAGACCCACATGAAGAACCTGGGAATGGAAGAGGGCTTGCAACTGGTACTATGGCTATATTAAGCTCTAAACTCCCAGACAAAAGAGAATAAACCAGCATGGAGCAATCGGTAAGACAGCAAAAAGCTAAAGAGATCCCATCACAAAGTACAGACGGGTGGTGAGCCCCATGGGTGTCTGACAGTGCAGAGCTCAGGGGATGCAGGGACGCTGAGAAATGCCTCCTCCAGAGAACCAGGGCACACATAAAGTGTCAGACCATTCCCACTGCACCTCTGCTGACCTTCCTGGAGACCTCAAAGGATGGCTCTGACTGCAGTGCAGCACCAGTGCTGCGAGCAAGCGTTGCACCAACAGAGGTGTTTCCTGAGCAAAACCCCCTCAGATGCAGCCGGTTGCTTCGGGCCGTTGGCAGCACCACTTTCCCGACACAGAGCCACAGTGATTTCAAGACTGGGTAGAGAAGGTTTAAAGCAACTTCAGGCTGAGTTCCGCTCACTGTTTATGGGCTGCAGACCCTCTCACAGCCTTGTGCTGATGCCTCGAGTGAGTGAAGAACTTCTTCTGCTTCCTAAAAGCCAATAGTAATCCCCAGCACGATACTGTTCATTTTCAACACGCTTTACAGACCTCAGTGATGGTGTTCACCAAACACCACAATGGAATGGGTGTTTTCAAGTGACACAATAGATGGGTAGCAAATTATTCAGTAAGTAACTTCTTCTTTTGCTCTCCTGTCTGTGTTTAATTCACAGAGCAGCTTAATTCTGGATGAGCTTTAAGGTCCCTTCAGCCCAAACCAGTCTGGGGTTTTATGGTTGAAGTCTTGAACTTCCCTGGCAAAGTGCTGACACAACAGCCTTCCTTGGGAAAGGCCGGCCAGCTTTCAGCCACACTTCAAACCCATCTGCAGTGGAACAGGGCAGTGGAGGTGCCCACAAAACATGGTTTCCCTGCACAGGAGCTGCGCTATCTAACCCCCCCAGGCACCCAGCAGCTGTGCTATCTAAACCCCCCCGGGCACCCAGCACCTTGCTCTCAATGTGTTCCTCATCATCCCACATTTAGTTCTAGAAGGCGGAGGTGAAATGAGAATTGCTCTTTGGGAATTCGATCACAAACAAGTAAACACTCCCGGAAAGTTCCCAAACCGCTGGAATCCATGGGAAATCTACAGTCAGCTCATCCACAGCTGCACCGAGCCTACGGGATGAGGATCCCGACTCACTGCTGCTGGGAGGAGCTTCGCTATTGCTTTCAGCAGCAAAGAGGCTTTCCCACAGCTCCTGCTCTGTCCTGTACAGGAGGGATCTGTACTCACCAGGCCATCGCAGGTGCTGAGCGCGGCCGGACCCCCCTGCAGCGCCCGGCTCCGAACCTCCCCGATCATATGGCAGGAGTTGTAGGGCTGAGACTGGATCTTGGCGCTGGCGATGCCCCCGAATCGCCTCTCGGTGACGAAGCCGGGCGCCAGGAGGTTGTTGTTGAGGCTCAGGTTGAATTTCAGGGGTTGTCCTTTGTAACGCAGCTCATAGAAGGCAGGAAACTTGCTCCTGGAGGAAAGGGACCTGCGGTGGAGGGCTCGGTGGGCCAGGTCATAGGACAGGAAGGAGCCGCTCTCGTCCACCTTAATGGGATGAACGATGTCGCTGCTGGAGTACGGCGGAGGGGGCTCTGGGGAGGAAGGGGTCCTGTGGTTACCTTTGGGGCTCATCTCCCCTCACGCTGACCCCCCGGGGCAGCCCGGTGGGGTCTGGTACCCAGACAGCAGCTGGACCTCGTAACCGGTGTCCCCGTGGGGGCACAGGCAGAGCCCCACAGCCATGGGGCGCATGGACCCCGCTGGGTCCGGGCCGGGCTCCCTGGGAGAGGATGGAGGCGGGTAACGGGGGTCCCGCAGCTCCCGTTTCCACACGCACATTGCCGTTGTTCCGTTACAGCTGCGGGTTAAAAGAACCCAACCCAGCCAGCCGAAAACCACCAAAACCCCTCCAATCCCGGTGTGAAACGGCGTTTGGAAGCCGGCCCTGGGGGAAAAGCATCCCCCGGCACTGGGCACTGCCCCGGCTGGGTGGAAGCGAGGGAACCGGGGGGAACCGGGGTTCCCTGCCCAGCCAACCAGTCTGCACCCGCCGACATCCCCGCGCGTCCCGCCCGCTCCCGCATCCCTTCCCGTTCCCCCCCACCCCCGCTCCGGACCTGTCCGCTCGGTGCCTCCGCCCGGCTGCGCGCCCGCTGCCAGCGCCAGCGCGGCGGCGAGGCTGAGGAGCGCGGCCGAGGCCGGCATCGGTGCGGGCGGCGGGGCTCGGCGCGGCGGGGCTCGGGCACGCCGGTGGCGGGGGGCGGCCGGCGCCGGGAGCGGCTCCGCCTCTCGGGGTGTGCGCGGAGGGGGCGCGGGCAGCGGGGGCCTCGGCACCACGGCGCGGCCGGCGGCGCCCCCTGGCGGTGCCGGTGCGGAGCTCCCTCACCGAGCCCGTGAGAATTCGGTGCAAGGATGAGAAACGGAGCCGGGGCCGCGGCGCCTGTGCGTGCGTGCGTGCGTGCTAATTACCTTAATTGCATTTCGCAGTGGTAATGAGCTGGCAGCGGAGGAGCGGGATGGTTCGGTGCTAATTCAGCAACCCCTCGGGGCCAACCCGCGGAGTTCCCGGGAGCGGCTGTACCCGCTGCCACCGCCCCCGGGGGATGAAATCGCTTAATTAAAGCGATGTTATTAAGTATGCAAATGAGGCCTGAGCCCCGCGCGAACACGCTCCCTGGCGGCCGCCACGGGGAACGGGCAGCACTCAGGGCCGGGGGGCGCTGCTGAGTAGCGCGAAGGAAAGCCGAGCAGCCAGCGCCCGGCTAGCTCAGTCGGTAGAGCATGGGACTCTTAATCCCAGGGTCGTGGGTTCGAGCCCCACGTTGGGCGCATTGCTTTTTTTTTCCCCCTTCTCTTTTTTGGTGCCTTTTCCCTCCACCCTCGCTCTCTTCACGGCCCCCGCAGCCAAGCCCGGCCGCAGAACCGCTATGGCACCCCTCCGCAATGCGGCCGCGGGCGCGCCGCTCCCCGCCGCAGACTCCAAGCCCCGTCATGCCGCGGGGGAGCGGCGGGAGCAGCGCGGCTGCGCGGCGCGGGCGGGGCCGGGGCCGGCCGCGCCGATCGCGGCGGAGGTGGTGAGGCCCCCGCGGGGAGGGGGCGGGAGGAGGCAGAGGCACTTATAAATGGCGCCCAAGCAGGACCCCAAGCCCAAATTCCAGGAGGGTGAGTGCGGGGGGCGGGCTGGGGCGCGGGGAAGGAGGCCTGAGGGGCGGGCGGGAGGGAGGTTGTGGGGTCCGCGTCCCTGAGGGGGCGGCGCGCCCGGAGCCCGGCGGGTCCCGCTCCGCGCCCGCTGTTAATGCCGGCGGGCCCCCGCTGCCGCCGGTCCTGGCCGGGGTGGGTGCGCCGGGAGGAAACAAAGGGAAGGGGCTGATGGTGGGGAACGCCCGGTGAACCCGCCGCGGCTCGGCCTGTGCCGCGCTGCGGGGCCGCTGTGGCGGAGGAGGCTCCGCGCAGGCCGCCGGCTCCGGTGCGGGCCGGGCGGGAGGCGGCTCTGCCCTCGGGCCTTCCCTTTATGGCGAGCCGAGGGGATGCAGAGCTCCGGCTCGCAGTGCCCGCGGCCTCAGCCGGGCTCTGTGGCTCCTCAGCGCGGAGCGCGGTGCGGGGTTGGCTCTGCTGCGCAGCGCTGACAACGAGAGAATACGTGGGGAAGGAACGAATTCCTGCGGTCTTTGTCTGCCTTCCTGTGCCTCTGCCCGACCGAGAAGAGGTGGGGCCTTCCTATCCCCTGTTATTCTAAATAGGCACCGTTTTCCTGCAGCCGTAGGCATTCATTGGCGTTAAAGCTGCAGAAATCTCCCAAATCTGCCTATTTTTTATCTTATTGAGCATCAAACGTGGTTACTGTTTAACCTTCCTTGCAAGAGAGCTCAGTGATGGATCCTCATGCAGGAGGATTCATGGGAGCAGCATTTGGACTGCAGGTTACGATGGAATCCATATTTGCAACAAGGCAGCAGATTATTGCAAGTTTTTAGGTGAATAAGGCTTGGAATTATGCTTTTTAGGAGACTTATTTTGCAAACATTGTGGATTTTAGGTAATCATTGTGATCGATAGTACTCCATGTAAAAGAAAATGATAGAGAATGGTAAATAGAAACCAACATCCTCCTTTCTCCTCTGCCCAGCCCTCACTCTGGTTTCCAAGCAGGGCTTCCCACACGGGTGTGATTTGTCTTTAAAAGCACAGTTTGCAGCAGCACCACTGGAAGTTGGCCGCGCTGGGCAGCTGGAACAACGCTGTCCCTGTGTGTGCTTCGTGGCTGCTGGCAAGGGGATGTGTTCGGTCCTGCGTCAGCATTCCGTGCCACGCAGTAATGCCAATGGAATTGTTAACCTGCAGAAATAATCAAGATTCTAATGTATGATTCACATTATAATAATAAATGTGCAATTAAGTGAGCTGCAGAAATGAAACCTGAGTAAAAATCCAGGCTGAAATTATGCTCACAGCTGTAGGAATGTGAGCAAACTAAATTTGGTACAGAAGGTGTTTTTAGGTGTTTTTCCATGCTGTAAATGTGTTTGTGATTTCAAATGCAACATTAAGAGGGAGAAAAGTGTTGTGGATAAATCTTCCTGCAGGCCTGAAACTGAAATGCTTTATTGTCCATTGGTTGCAACATGACCAATGGAAATGATTTTAATTGCAGATTTTGTAGCTAAATGCACATGAGGGAGCAGGAGGTAGACTTTGAAGTTGTCTCTGTTGGCTTTTTTCACGAAGCAAAGGGTGAGGAGGGGACTGAATTTGTTGTGGAAACCTGTAAGAGCCAGGAAAACCTAACTGTCAAGCTGGAGGTACAAGTACCCCTTGAAATGAAGGGTCTGATGCTTTTATGTAGGCATGAAAAGTGAGATCAGCATTGGTGCAGCTGAGCTGGGAGCTGTAAGTACTTGAAGTGTTCTGCAGCTTGACACCAACTTCTTTCTTTTTTTTTAAGCAAATAGAAGAGTCTCAGCTGTCAGATTTAATTCTGAGTTGCTTAAGGCAGTTTTCGTCATCTTCTGATGAGAATTCAGTGCATTCTGGTCTGTTCTGAAGGTGGTAGTTAGCCTGACATCAGTGGGAAGGCTTCATTGGTAAAGGGCATTCAATTTCTATTTGCAGAGCGAGTGTCTCTCAGTGGAGGGTAGTTTTAAACCTATAGCCCAAGAACTGGTCCTTCCTCTATCCTTGTTGTTCCTGAGCTTCCCACAAGGAAGAGGGCATGCAGGGTTCTGTCACTGGTTAGATGGACTCTTCTGAAGGCTGCCTTCCTGATAAGTACCTGCATGTGTGTTCTGCTCATGGTGACTGCCACGGCTCTTCTGTCCACAGTGTCCTGGGCAGCGTATTATGCAGCCTATCCCTCTGAAAATGAGGCACTGCAGCTTTCCAGAAGGAAACATCTGTACTCAGATATCCTGTGTTAAGTACATTCAAATTCCCACAACGTAACCACACAATAAGACCTTGCCATTAAGGAGAAAAAAAAACAGACTGAAGAACAATCTCTTCCCACTTAAAAACCACAAAGTGAACGTTTTTTTCTTGCTGTTGCACAAAGCTGGCATTCTGTCGCACACATCGGATGGAGGAACAATGTCAGGGTCTCTCTTCCTGACTTGCTGAACTAGAAATACCAGGTGGTGAACTTCCTGCAGGAAAAGGAGCACTAAGGACACTTAATAGAATCACAGAATGGGTTGGGTTGGGAGTTCCAACCCCTGCCACAGGCAGGGACACCTTCCACTGGAGCAGGTTGTTCCAGGTGCCTGTGTCCAGCCCGGCGCTTGAGCACTGCCAGGGATGGGGCAGCCACAGCTTCTCTGGGCACCCTGTGCCAGGTCTTCACCAGAGCTCTGATCCTCTCTTGCATGAGAGTGAATCAGCTTCTCAGATCAATACCTGCCTTTGAATGTCCAGGTTGATGCTGGATTCATGCTGTGTTGTACCTGATGTGTTTTACAGAAATGGCACCTTGGTGGTGTTCTAAGATGTTTGTCTGCAACTTTCTTTCAGGTGAACGGGTGCTTTGTTTTCATGGACCTCTCCTTTATGAAGCAAAGGTATGTGTGCTCGCTTGCTGCTGCAGGTGGTTCTCAGTGCTCAACAAGAGAATAAGGAATACCTCACTAGATTGGATTAAGGACTGAAACTAAAATGAATGAAAACCTGGTAATGTAGAAAACAGGTTTTAAATCCTGGAGCTCTGTGTTATTTCAGAAAACCCAGTGCTACTATGCAGTTATTCTGGTGAACTACTAAAGGCTGGGTGGGCTTGTGTGCTGAACATCCTCTAAACCTGTGCTCCCAGAACACGGGAAAGCATTTGTGCTCATAGGATGTGACACTGGTGCTAATGCCTGAGCTAATAAGCTGCAGTTTGAGCTTCCTCAGAAGTGTAGATGACTGAGTACAATGAGTGGGCTTCACATGGGACCACAGCGCAGAAGGTAAGCCAGCTGTGTCCTGGGCTGCATCAGAAGAACAGAGACCAGCAGGTCAGAGGAGGTGATTGTGTCCCTTTGCTCTCTGAGACCCCACTTGCAGCACTGTGCGCAGTTCTGGTATCCTTAACATAAGGACATGGAGCTGTTGTAGCAAGTCCAGAGGACACCACAAGGATGATCAGGTGCTGGAGCACCTCCCGTATGGAGACAGGGTGAGGAAGTCGGGGCCCTTCAAATTAGAACAAAGGGCAATGAGTTCAGACTTAAACAGGAGAGATTTAGGTTAGATATAGGGAAGAAATTCTTTACTGTGGTTGGAATAGGCTGCTCAAGGAAGTTGTGACTGCTCCATCCCTGGCAGTGTTCAAGGCCAGGCTGGATGGGGCTTGGAGCTACCTGCTCTAGTGGAAGGTGTCCCTGCCCATGGCAGGGGTTGGAGCTGGATGATCTCTAAGGTCCTTTCCGGCTCAAACCGTTCTGTGGGTCTACTGCAACTCTTTCTACTGAAAACAATGTTCTCTCTGTGGCTGTAGAGATCCATATCATTTGTTTTACTTTTGAAGACTCCTCTACTTCAGCCAGCTTACCTGCCTGTGAGGTAGGGGCCTGCATGTGAGCTAGCTCTCTAGTGAATGGCTTTGGGCTAACTGGGGGTAGCACAGGGGAAGTGGCTTGTTTACTCTTCTGGTCTTCCTCAGGGGTCTCTGATCCTTCTTGTGAATGAGGGTGTTCCTTTGGACAGCTGAGCAGTTGCTCTTGTGCCCACCCAGCCCTTCCATATTTGTAGCCAGGCAGTAACCTGTGGTAGAGAACTTACTTTTGGCTGGGAAATAACTGCTGGTATTTCAGTCAGTTGCATGGAAATCTTTGCATGCTTGAACCCTGGAAGCTGAAAAAGCAAAACTCATTCAGATCTCTCTGTTCTCTTTGGTATTGACTGAACTTTCTTCTCTGTTCCAGTGTGTAAAGGTTGCCATAAAGGACAAGCAAGTGAAATACTTTATCCATTACAGTGGTTGGAATAAAAAGTAAGTATTGCATAAAATGAAAGCAGTAGTTAATTTCCTTTATGGGAAAATGAAGCTTTGTCAGTTGGAACACAAGCTTGATGGATGAGCCCTGCTGTGTCCCTGCTGTTAGGAGTTTGTTTCTGAAATAGACCTAGATGGTTTTATGCATCAGCCAGTGATTTATAGCAACACAAAGAAAACATTGTCTAACTAACCATTTCCTCCAGAGCTTTGCTTGTAGAGACAAACCAGCTCAGGGCATCAGGAGAGTGCTGGGAATGCTTTAGTATAGCAGTCTGTTTGTTCTAGTTTGAAAATACCCACTGTAATTCCCCCTGGCAGAAATAGCTGGTGCAAAAACTCCCCTGTTATGTGTCGTACGAGAGACAGTCCCTGCTGAGGTGGAGCAAAACTCTCTGCTCAGATACACAGTGTGCTTTACTCTTACATCACTTCTGGCAGCAAAGGTTTGGAGGAACATGCGTTAGAGAAGGCTGTATTCAGAGTGGGGAAGGCTCCCTGGTTTAGCCCTTCACAGGAGCAGGTTTAGTCTGTGTTTCAGTTCTTGCCTCTCATGCGAAGGTAAAGATATTTTCCCCCTTTGCAAAATGGTAGAATTCTAGGTGAGAGATTGCTGAATAAATGTGTCTCCATGAAGTAAATGTTGAGCCCAGACTAAATGTGAACCCTTTCATGAGCTTGTTTCATTTATGTACTTGTGTTTTTTTCTTTCATTTAAATTCTGTTCTGCCATGAGGTTTTGAATTTAGGCAAAATGGAGCTGTTTTTCTTAGTAATTAAAAGCTTCAGCTCTTCAGACTGTACAAGTCTTTCAGAGAACAGCTCCCTCTTTGGGTTTGTTTCATTTCAGTGCTGCAGACTCCAGTCAGGACTCTCAGTCACTGGTGTCTCGATCTCACTGACATGACTAAAAGCTGAACTTCATGTTTTAGTGTGTAACTTGTTCAGATGCACCCGCACACCCTGCCAGCAGATAAATGTTTTGCTGTAAACACCTACAGTTCCAGGAAGTGTAATTGGTTCTTCTGGAGGCTGCTGTCTGTCAGTGAGGCAGCATAAATGGGATCCTTCCTCCCCTGTTCCCCTCTGATGGAGGGTGCTGTAAGTGATGCCGTGATTCCTGCTTTCCTTGCTTGCACTGTTGGACTTTATTTGCCTTCAAGCTTCCAATTAACTGCATTAAAAGTGGCATTGCTGCACGATCAGACAGCTGGGGCAGTGTGACTCCTTACCTTTGGTTCCTGTAATTATGGTCCTTTGTTACTTGTTAATTGCTTGACTTAATAGTTTTTTTTGCAATATCAACAGTTAGGATCCCAAAGAGTTTCTTCATTGTACAGATAATGTGCTGCAGTTATATAGCACTTCTTTTGAAGGTCCCGTGCAGCTGTACAGGCAGGAGTAAGATAAGTAGTTTAAATATCTAACTAGAGCACTATCCTAAGCACATAGTCTTAGAGGGGTACAGCTGGATGGGGGGTTCTCTGTAACTCTTGGATGCTAAGCTTCTCTTGCCTTAATGCTCCTGGAGACCTTGTACTCCTGTAGTAATATTGGTTTTCCCACCTTGATATTCCAAGACAGAGTTGTTGCCATGAAATGAAAATGACACAGAACTTTTCAGGTGTAAGGTTTAGTTTGCATCCTTCAGATTAACTTGGCCACTTTTAATGTGTTCTATTTGAAATAAGTTTGCAGATTGCTTAGATGATCCACTCTTTGTCAAGTGGAATTCTTGCTCCTAATGGCAATTTCCCCAACACCTGTTCTCTTAAATCGTTCACTTCAGATTCTTCAAATATTCATGCCATCTTGGTTTCCTTCACAGACAGAAATCAGAACTCTTCTTCTTACAGTAAGATATTATTGCTGAATTTGTTAACCTATAAAATGTTGGACTAGTTAAAGGAAACTTGCTTTCTAATATAGTTATGGCTACAGGTGTCCCATCGTTTAGTAAGTGTAGGTTATTTTTTTTCTTTCCTGAGATGCTTCTTTTAAATGAAGGACATTCCCCTCCCTCCTAAATTGCCCATCCTTCAACTTTGGGAAACTTTGGAAATGACTGAGGGTCCCACTTCCCTAGAAAATGTTACAGCTGCAGTCAGTGGGGAATGTGTTTGGTAACTTACACTTCCAGTTGTGCCAGTTCATGACCTGACACCAAAGCAGAGTTCAGCCTCCAGTTCTGTGAAGCTTTTACTTGACTGTTGCGTGTAGAATGCAATTGTGTCATGGTTTTGAATGATGGTTTGATTTCTGGATTCTTATTTCAGCTGGGATGAATGGGTTCCAGAAAGCAGAGTGCTCAAATACGTGGATACCAATCTGCAGAAACAAAAAGAACTTCAAAAGGCCAATCAGTGAGTATGTTTTTAGAAGTCCTTGGCAGTAAGTAAGGTTTTTTTATAGAGCTTCAATCCAACAAGTATATATCAAGGGAAGTTAGTGAGTTTAGAAATGAAACAAAACACTTTCAAAAGGTGTTCCTATGTTCATCTGCTGTTGAGATGCTTTGGCCCACAGAGGTGCTCTGATCAGCTTCAGGACACCTATAAGTACTTTGATTTTTATGAACGCTAATTTGTGTTTCTATAATAGAAACGCTTTAATTGAGAGCTTGGTTGATGTTTTCAGCAGCACTGTGCTGCTTCCACATGATTCAGAATGAGGATGGTGGGAGTGGGAGGAAATGGCTGTTCACACTGCCAAGTATTGTATGAAGAAGCCTAAATCTTTCTGATAATGAACTGAATTTGTTCCTGCTCATGACACACTGTTTCACAAATCCATTTACTACACATTCTCTAAATGTTTTGCATGACCTGGTTTCCTTTGAGGGGAGAGAAAAAGCTTCTTTTCCCATTAAAGTTTGATTTATGGATTAATTCTTTTTAAAGGGAACAATATGCAGAGGGGAAGATGAGAGGTGCTGCTCCGGGGAAGAAGACTTCTGGGCTGCAGCAGAAAAATGTTGAAGTGTAAGAAGCTTTTGTTTTATAAAACCCCCCAAAGCCAAAACCCCCTCCAAACTTTTACCTGCCAGTTTTACTATTGATCTTTAAAGAGGGGATTTTTAGAATGGGTCTGCAGGCTGAACTACATTGCTTCAGACACAACTCATACAAAAGCCGTGTCTCACTTTTGTGATATCAAAAGGCCTTTGTTGAATTACTTTATGGAAACTCTCTTCTTAGGTTGTGCACTCTTCAATGCTGAATGAAGGGACTGAGTAGACACTAACACTGCTTTTTTGCACTCTGTTCCTCTTAAGTTAGTGAACTGGCACTCAAAGTGGTGAGTCCTCATAAGACTCGTGTATCTCAGTGAAATCACTTTCTATAGAGAACATTACAGTTCTTCCAGGCTGCGCGAGCAGTTTGGCATAAAATCCTTAATGCCTTGCCTTCTTACTGTGCAGTTGTTCAAACTGCATTGCAAGAGTCTTGATTTTGCTGGTTTTGACAAAACTAAACCCATGTGCTATTAAAAATGGTTTGGAATCTTAAGAGACCAGAAGCAAGCTCAGACACTCCTTAGAAAAAGGGATCTCAGGATGTGACTGTCAGATTTCTTTCATTCCATCCTTTTTGTTTTTCAGAGTAGGCTTCTATGGTGTGATGTGTAGAGTCTCATACAATCAGTACAGCTCTACTGTACTCATGTGCCATGAAACTCTTCTATTTGGGTAGTACTTCACTTAGTGATGTTCATCATCATCATCATTACTATTGTGATGTTCTAACCTGCTGACTTCATTTATGATTCTAGTCTTCATGAGGAAGCTGCTGAAATGACATCAGTTCTCATGAAGAGCATTTGGCAGCAGCCTCAGATTTCATGTCTCATTTATGGGCAGCTTCATGCTCTGAAATGTGTATGTTTGATCTGGTAGTAGGTACAGAAACATGTTTTTGCTCTAGATCCTGAATGCAGATTTCACATTGGCATTATTGGCAGCCTGGGCAAGGCTGGAAATTGGCTCTTGATCCTGGAATGAGGAGTGATGGATCTGGCTGCAATGCTGTGTGCATGCTCCCCTGTGGTCTGTCACTGTGGGTGCTGAGGTGCTTTACCACCACCAGTTTGGGGTGCTCCCTCAGCACAGGCACCTACTGACCCCTTTGGCTTTGAGGCTGAAAAAAAACATAACAAATGCCTGTTTAGGCAGTTCCTAATGAATGTCATTAAAATCTAATTGAAATAGATCTAAATTATGACTGTTGCTAATTTGGCTGCTTAAGGGGTTGCTGCACCTGAGCTGTCTGCATTTTAGTCAGTGGGCGTAGGATTAATTTCATGTGTAACTTTGACACATTAGTGATGACTCAGTTGTAAATGTCTACAGTTTGCATTACAGAGAGCATCCTGACAGTAACTTCAGGACTGAGTTCCCTACACTGCCAGCTTTAGTCATCTTGGTAGTTCAGACCGATTGCAGTGGGATGAGTTACTCTCTGGCTGAGTAAATGTTAACCTGTGCTTGGAATCAAAGTTGGCTTCATCTCCTCAACCACACCTAATAATGTGGCATCCAAGGGAGACCCACACACCAAAAATGACTTGGACTTAAGCCTCTGTGTGACTATAAAGCTTGAAAGCATGTTGCCAGGTCTGTCTTTACTCTCTGGTTGAAACCAGTTGGGGAAAGGGAGTGGCTTTGCTTTTTTGCTGTCATCACTATCCTGAGCTTCCAGCACAGCAAACCAGACAATAAGTTAATTCTCTGAAACTTCTGTTTCCTGTTAATTGGAAAAGTTAATTCCTTGATGGTGGGTTTTCAGAGTTGCAAAGGAGAAGAAGGAAAATTCCTGTCATTAGAACAGCAGTCTGGTGTTGGGAAAGTTATTTATGACAGGGTCCCATACGCTTGTTGCACTGATCTTGCTCCTAGTCTCTAGCCATTACCAGCATCCAGTGTATCCTTCTAAATTAGACCTGTGATGCTTTCCATGAAGTCTCCCTATTTTTCTTCTCTATTTGAAGGCTGAGGGAGAGGAAATACTTTGACTTACCCTAGCATGATGCAGGGCTGAGGTACTGATGTATTATTGATCAAACTACTGGTGCTTATGTCCTGCTACAGCTAAAGGCAAGATGGCTTCTGAGGAATCTCAAAATCCAGTTCCTGAGTAAAACTTGTGGATTGTTCTCTTGTTGTAAATCTAAGGGCGTTGTAGATATATAAAGTACTGGTGGTGGGGAGGGGGAGAAACTGGTCCTGCAACTATTCTATTTAGGCCTCAAAATTTACCTTTTGTAGCATTCTTGGAGGATGGAGCAAAAGGGAAGGTAACTTAGAGGTTGAAACTCTCTTCAGATAGCCAACTAGTAGTGGAAAGGAACTAGCAATCTAAGCACAACTTATCCTCCAGGAATGTTCAGTAAGACTATAGTATGCTGCTAAAAAGGTAAATTTTTGAATCCTAAATAGATTCTCTTTAAGGCTAAACACAAGGTCTGACATTCTTTCCTTAACTCAACCCCATTGTGCCTAGATTTTTCAGACGAGATGGAGCGCACACAGTTTGCTGTTTGGAGACCCCTACAATCTCGACGCGGTGAGTTAAGGATGGATTGTCAAACCAGGATTTTCATCCTGAAATCCAGATCTCCTTCCTTTCATAGATTTCTTTTAGAGACTCTTAAAGTCCTAAGTTGTAATAATGTAAGCTTTGGTAGCGGTTAATGATAAGTACTGCAGTGTGTTGTTTGGGGTGGTTTTGTGTTGGTTTTTTAAGCCAGTATGGACTACCAGACTTCAGTCTCTCTGAAATGTCTGCCTTTTCAGTTGGGGTAGGGTACAACATGAGGAGTCAAATGCATTCAGTGTGTCCACTCTTTAAAAAGTGAGGACAACTGACTTCAGATTTGGAAACTGGCTTGTTCTAGAACATTGCATTGCTCTGCATGCTCACTGCTGCCTGGTTTCTGCTTCTGTGGAAATCAGTGACAAACAACACAGTCCTCTGGAAGTCTTGGAGCGAGGCTGCTACAGGACAGTGTTAGAACTATGAGGTGTGAACTTGCTCCTTAACGTGCTGTGTTTTTATTGTTGGCTGGAGTCTGTTCAGAGGCTTTTGAGGTTTGTAAGCAAGATTGGAACAAACAAATATGCAAATGCAGGTTGTGTACCTGTGTTTTTTAAATAGCTCTTCATCTTAGGATAACCAAAAGCTATCATAGAGAAAACTTCTGTATGGTTATAGCGGGTGGCTGAAAATGAAATACAACCCTACAGCTACTGGCTTATCCAGACTTCCACATGTAGCTCTGCTGAATTCCAGCGTCTAAGAGTTTCTGCTTCCTTTCATGGGCTTACTGTGATTAAATTACCAAAACCAGTACACAATCAGAGTTAATGGGTGCTTGGCAAATAAGAAGGGCAACTGAGAGTGTTCCGGAGGGAAGATAATGGCACTGAATACCAAACGTGAGAACAGCATCTGTTTTTAAATGATCTATCTGCAAGCAGTCTCGTCCGAGATGCTCTCAAAACAGCATCTCCGCTTGGGAGTTTCTGCGTTTTCTTGTAACAGAAGTCCTGTTCTTCATCTGAACGTATTTCTCAAAAGCATATGCTCTTGCTGCACGTCTCGTGGCATCCTCTGCTGTCTCTGGCACAGCCAGTAGCTCTCACAAGCTACTTCAAGTCCTCCAAATGTCAAGCAGCATATGAACGCTGCCTCCGTGCCAGTTGTCTGGGGCTGTAACAAAACGACAGCAGCTCAAGCTGGAGATTTTCCACACCTCTTCTGCTCTCTAATGGCCACCAGTAACACGTACTTAGGGATAACCAAGTGAGTCACGTCTGGAATGGTGCTCTTCCCTATATACTCTTCTTGCTTCTAGCAGCCTGTAATTAAGGGACTTCAGAGCTGGAGGCTGTAGCCATGTGATGGGTTTAATAACCTTTTGTAGGACTGTGTTACATTTATCTATTAGTTGCTGAACCCTTTGGACTTCTGGCATCCTATCATCTTGTCACAGCATGTTCTCATTTTAATTCAGTGCTGTGTTGCAGAGGAGAGGAAAGATGACTCCTCCTGCCTCTTTAATGCCTGCTGCTTTGGGTTTTGGTCTTTCATCTATCTTGAGGAAAGATTGATTAGTTCTTTGAGCATCACCTCTAGCACATTTCCCCTCTCTTTCCTGCCCAGTTGTCACCTTGAGAAAGCTCTTGTCTGCCTGCTTGCTCCTGGCATAGAAGCTGTTGTACACTGCCAGCTATTCTTTGTTCTCTTTACGTCTTCCTCATTTTACTGTGTGGCTTCTACAGGTAGGTTCCTGATGAGGCACAGGAGACGTGTGTATGTAATCCTGGCTCTGGTTTTTATCCTTTTGCTACTAGTGTTTAATTGAATCTTCATAGGAATCTTGCTTCTCACAGCTAAGGCAGTGACCAAGCTGTTTGAGCAATAGCAGCTGATACTGTGCTTTTTTACAGCGGACTTCTTTCACACTTTTAATATACTTTTTAATACCATACACCTCCTATTAGGAGAGGCTTTCTGATTTCATATAGCTTAGTTTGCTCTATCAGCAAACTGGTGCCTAATCTCCTTTTTCTGGCACTGTTGAACTCAAATGCCAGACACCGAGTGACAGCTACCTTCATCCTCTGGTGCTCAGACTAAACCAGCTGTTGCAGGGAGGTTCTAACAGGCCTCCAGTTCCCTTTAAAAGGTGCATGGATTTTGGCAGAGTAAAATACTTGTTATGGTCCACAACATGTTTATCTGCCTGCTCATGGACTCCTACCTATTGTGGAGTAAGTAAACCTTCCAAAGTCTTGGGGTTTGTCCCTGGTGTCATTTGTCTGTGCTGTATTGTTTTCAAAGCTGGGTTTATTTCCTGCAGACAGTTCCCAAGACACCTCTCAGGAGACACTTCAGACACTTCAGTTTAGAGCTCTGAGCGTTAACACTCACTCTCCTATAGACTCACAGAATGGTTAGGGTTGGAAAGGACCTTCAGGTCATCTGGCTTCCTGAGGTGGTACCTGAGGTTCTGTGACAGATATGTTTATCTTTCCTCTGATCTGCAGAAGGGTGAGGTGCAGTCTTCTCTATGTTGTCTTCCCTGGCAGCCTCCTCACTCTCGCCATTTGATCATGAACACAGTCCTGGTTTGGATGCTGAGATTGGAATTTCAGTGTTATGCTCTTGTGGCATGGGCTGCTTATTTTCCTTCCCTAACCCTGACCCGTTTGATACTCGGGATTTCACTGTTGTGAGCTGTTCTGTGAACTGTAGCACTCTTTGGTTTCTACTGCTTCTCTTGTTTCTGCACCATTTCAGATGTCAGTAGTTCAGTTATTTTTGGCTTTCTAATTCAGCCTCACATGTTGATCCCTACCACTTGAATATTCTTGTTAGAGCTGTGTCTTGCCCTGCTGAAATAAAACCCTTGAGGAGAGCTGGAGTAGCTCTTGCCAGAGCTGATTGCTAGTGCCCTGCTTTGAGGAGGTGACGTCTGGCTGCAGTGGGATGCACCCCTCACGTTTGAAGTGTGAGATCCTTGCTCCTCTGCTCAGTCTTTTAACACTCCACAGAAGCTTTCTTGAAACTTCCCATGCTGCTTTTTAGTTGCCAGTCTGTGGGGGAAAATGCCAGTCAGAGGAGAACTGTGGATGAAGAACAGCAGCTGAGCTGGGCTGAGAAGTCAGTGACAGCTTGATGCCTCTTCTGTGCAGCAGTATCAGGCTTGCTGTTTGTGATGTGATTGTGAAAGGGCACAAAAGGATGTGTTGTAACCTATCCTCGGTATGCTTCATCTTGTGTCACTTCAGGACCTGCATTCCATTTGTTCTTGCAGGAAGGCATTATCTGCCATCATGAGGAATGTGCATGGTGCTCTTCAGCTGTATGTCTCCAGTAAGAGTCTGCTGGTGTGATTAATGGGCTCTAGTTATCTGACATGCGCTGCTCATGTCAGGCTGCAGCTCTGTCAGTCTATAGGCTGTCTATAGCCTCCAAGATACAGATGCTGCATGTTTTCCTGCCGTGCCTCTGGTGCTGTGCACACAGCAGCCTTCACCTCGTGCGGGTGTTGTTCCAGGCAGCCTGCTGTACAGGCAGGAGCCTGCCACATGCTGATGTTTTCTCTCTAACCGTAGCTCTTTCTGCTTGTTTCCTAACTCTGTATTCTAGACTTTGCAGACAGATGGCTGCTTTGACTTGAAGCAGAGGCATATGACTTGAGATGTAAGGAATGAGGTGGGAGTGCACAAGCAACTGCCTAGAATGGATTGCGATAGACTTTGTGCTCCAGTAACGTAGATGTGGTTTACTATCTTAATTGCAGTAGTTCTTTAGGTACTTTATATAGCCTGTCTGTTCCAGTTTAAGACAGTGCTTCTAGACTAATGCTTGACATTTTTACCTTGTGATTTCACTTCTGGAAAGAACTGCCTGTTCCTTCTTGTTTAGGTTTGGAAGAAAAAACTTTCTCTTCAATACACAAGTCCATTATCAGTGACTTAACTTGGCAATTGTTCCTTCTTCCTGAAGAGGAGTGGTCTTTATTCTGCCCACAGTTTAAGCCTAATTAATGCTTGTTTGACTTGAAGCTTGAAAAAAGTCTGACACTTGCTATCTGCAGACCTTCCTAGAAACTCTGCCTACTTCCTGACCCAGTTCAAAGCCTGGATACAGAAGTCACTTGAGATAATGGTGAATTTCCAAGGAAATAATCTTGCTCTGGTAAAGAGTTTTATCCACGCAGTCTGCAAGAGGTTTAACTGGACTCCTGTTAATAATGAGCAGATTGAAACATGATGAGTAGTAGTCCTCTGAATGAAAACGTTCTGGATAGTATATATACAAAATTCAGGTAACAACAAAAATACCTGTTATAGGACAGCTTAATTTGGTCATTGATACTTCTGACCTACCTGAATATCTGCATGTTGTGTGCATTGTATTTCAGGTGTCCTTCAGGTTTTGGAAGTACAGCTTTTAGTTTAGAATAAAAGCAAAGGCTGAGGGTAGACTTTAGAGAGTGGGGAGTGTGTGAATTTCAAACAGTAGCTGCTGAGAGAAGCATTTGGAAGAAAAGGCTATTTAGTGTTGTTCCAAATGTTCCTAACAAGTGGCAAGTGTAATTGTGGCCTCCCCTGAGAGCTGGTGATGGAATCGTAACCTTCCTGCCCATAACTCTGAGAGTTCTAGTTAAACTTCCCTCTGCTGCTGTAGCAGGCAAACTGCGTGGGGTGTTTTCAGTGCTTCACTGGAAGCTAATTCAGTTGCCTCGAGATTTATCTGACGATTCCCAGCACTTGGCCCTGAGTGATCCCTGCAACACAGAAAGAAGCCACCTACAGATCTGGTGCGGTTTGCCAAGAGCCCTTGGGAAGCAGGAACCATCTGTAGATGTTGCTTGCAAAGTGTCAGTACTGGTTTTAAATCCTCAGGTGTTCCTGGCCTATCTTCTGGGGGGGTATAGGTTTACATTTAGTGATTCCCCAAAACCAGGTGAGTTCCAGCCCTGGTACATGAGAAATCCTGTAGTGTCAGAACTGTGATGCTAAGTCAGAGCTGACATTTTTCAGTTGCTTTTATCTGAATACCCTGTAGGCCACTGAGCATCGCTCATTGTTCTGCACTTAGTGGATGTTTTTTTTTGGCTTTATTCTCTTGATTCTTTTAAGTACCATTATCTCTATATTTGCAATAATTTGTGTTCTTCTTGCAGGAAAACAAAAAAGAACAAACAGAAAAGTAAGTATGGCTTTCTTCTGTATGGGAGTGGATATCCTTAGGGAAGGATTCTTGCCTGAGGCAGGTTTAAGGTCTTATTCCAGCTAAGTTTACTTACTTACACCTTGTGTTGTTCCTCCTGGACTTGAGTTGTCTCTTCCTCTTGGCCAGGAGGAGTGCATCCTTTCCTGGTTTGTACACAAACTCTTTGGTCCAGTGCTCTTGCAGACTAAAAGCAAAGATTAAAAAAGCCATGGATCTGTTGAAATAATTTCACAAGTCAAATTTATGTTTTCTTACTGAGGTGGAGACGTGAAACATCTGCAAAGCTGAGCTGCTGGCTCCAAAAACTCTTCCCAAGAGCACTGCAGATGGTGACATTGGTTTGGTGTTAGTGCAGAAACCTCCATCTTCAGATAAGTGTGAAGACAGCAATTTAAACTGTCACAAATGAGTGGCACTGCCAGAACACAGCTAATACTTAAAACAAGTGAAGATGTGACCTGAGAGATATCTGAGTCTTGCTTTTAAATCCTTCCTCTAAATCTTTACTGGTGTTTCTTACTGACTTGCCTGGTTCCTTCAGCAGTGTCATGTGTGTGTTCTGTACAGCTCCAGGCATTGGAGAGGGGAGCAGTACCAGTGAGACTCCTCAGCCTCCGAGGAAGAAGAGGGCTCGAGTAGATCCAACCGTTGAAAGTGTAGGTATCCCTCATTCTCACAGGGTAGCTGGAAGCTTGCTTTGCTCAGAAAGACAGCAGTATTACATCCTGCAGCGTGGAGTGCTGCAGCTTGCAGGACTAAGGTTCCCAAGTGGCCTTGAAAAATCTAAGCCATTTCCTTGTTCCCTGTGGAGCCTACAGGAATGACTGCAGGAATTCCACAGACCAGTTGCATGTTTCAGCTGTGAGAACAGGGAATAGGGGTGACTCCAAGCTTGGGCAGGTGTCTGACCGTGATTCGTCTGGCTTCACTTGTTTTCAGGAGGAGACATTTATGAACAGAGTTGAAGTGAAGGTGAAAATCCCAGAAGAGCTGAAGCCGTGGCTGGTGGATGACTGGGACCTGATCACCAGGCAGAAGCAGGTAATGTGGCAGAAGAGCAGAGCTAGAGTTTCATCCCCTCTTCAAGTGCAGTGTAGGGAGAGCTCTTGTACAGTTTGACAGCAGCCTCGTGGCTTTGCATGGCAGCTCCACGCCAGCTGGGTTTTAACCAAAGGTCACCTGTGAGTAGGACTGTGGCCCCCCAGAGTTGCATGTGGAATAGGCTTGGTCTAATCAAGCTCAAGCTGGAAAGGCAAATCATTTAACTTATTTAAGCTTTAATTGTGTGCAGTCTATGCATGCTTGGCCACTGGAATGTTTTGAGCAGTTTACTGAGCTGGTGGAGGATTGGGCTGTAGGCGCATCACGTGTGGTGCCACTTTTACTTCAGCTCCTTTCTGCCTTATTTACCTGTCACTCCCTGCCAAGTTCTACAAGTACCTTGAGTTGTTCCACAGCTCTGACAGCAAGTTGTCACTTAGCAAAGTGAGTCAGCTTCTGCCAGGCTGGATCCATGTATAGCTTCCTGAGAGAGTAAATTAAACTTTGCTTTCTGTTTTAAGCTTATAAACCACTTTCATGAACATAAAATGTATTAATCATTACTTGTGAAACCACTACTAAAATTGGCAAGAAGCATAGAAAACAATACTGGTTTTCATTGCTTGCTAGACTGCAATTGCGTGCTCTAACTTACTGCTGCTCCCAGGTACTGTCTCCATTCTTGCGATCCCAGACACAGGAAAACTTGATTCAAGTCCTGTGTAGATAAGCAAGTTCATCCTTAATCTGCTTAAATTTAGCTTGCAGATACAAATATCTGCATAAATTAGACCATTGTTTGTTCTGTTTTCCTGCCTTTGTAGCTCTTCTATCTTCCTGCCAAGAAGAATGTGGACTCCATTTTAGAGGATTATGCAAACTACAAGAAATCGCGAGGAAACACTGATAACAAGTAAGCAGTGGCTCATTCAAACCTTAAATACTTGTTCTGCTGCTGTGGTTGGGCCTGTGTTTCATGGAAAATACAGGAAGGTTGTTAAACACGTCCCAGCCCCACGTCCAGCTTCTCCATCACCTTGCGTTTGGAATATGGATTGTAGAAGTCTGTGAGGCAATTCAGGAATGCATGCTGCTTTCTGGGCGTTATTTCTGCTTCCCCCACTTTCCCTAAGCCTTTTCCTAAAGGAAGCTGATACAAGGCAGTGAGTAGTTTTCCACCCATTCATTTGAGCTCTGGCTTCCCATGGTGGGTGAGCACCCGCTCGGCAGCACTCGCTGTGTGCAAGCTGGGCAGACTCCTCTGAAGAGCTACCAAGCAGATGACAACGTGTTTCTGTATGAGTGGACTCTCATCGAGGTAGAGGGGTGGGGGACAGGGAGGTAGCCAATGACTCTTAACACAATCAGCTGGGCAAAGCTAATTGCTTTGAGTGATAGCTTTGAAGATCTTGTTTGTAATTATCCAGCAGTCCTGACAGCAAGCAAGGGGCGGTTATTCCTGAAGGAAGCTTTCCTCTCTAAAGGGGGACAAACTAGAAGTGTGAAGCTGTCCTCTTCCATGCAAGAGGAAGCTCATTACTGCCTTGTCAGGGTGCTTGAATGTTCTTTTATCCCATTGTCCTAGTGTCTGTTCCGAATTTGTTTGCAGGGTGGAGTGCGGGTTGTACTCCTCAGCCCTGCAGTCACTGCTAATTCCTGTGCGGTTCCTTGCAGTGTTTTCTCTCTTGCCCAGGGAGTATGCTGTCAACGAAGTTGTGGCTGGAATTAAGGAGTACTTCAACGTCATGCTGGGAACTCAGCTCCTCTACAAGTTTGAGAGGCCCCAGTATGCTGAAATCCTGGCAGATCACCCAGATGCTCCCATGTCTCAAGTGTATGGGGCCCCTCACCTCCTGAGGTTGTTTGGTGAGTAGCACCTCCGGGGACTGAAGAGCAGCAGCCACAAGTATCCAGACACTTCCTTTTGCCATTGTGAGCCTCAGTGGGTGTGAGCTGCAGACATTTAACAGGTCACTGAGAAGCCTCTGGTTTCATTTTCCTTGCTCCGTGTACCCAAAATGTCCAGAGCCATTCAGGGCTTTGGAATGGAAATGGATTTCCAGCAGTCTTGTGATTTTGAGTGAGCTTGTATATGTTGGAATAGATTCCTGGGCTGCTTTTATATGCAAACTGCAAGGTTGTGGCCTGTACTCAAATCCTTGTGATGCTGTTGTTCGTGACTAACGAGTGCTACTTCTTTTGACACAGTACGAATTGGTGCTATGCTTGCTTACACTCCTCTGGATGAGAAGAGTCTGGCTTTGCTCTTAAACTATCTGCATGACTTCTTAAAGTAAGTACTTGGACAAGCTTCCAGCAAGAAGGAAGTTGCTCAGTAGGCACAGGCTGTTGTAATGTGGCCTGTTTTCAGTGTGCACACCACATACATAATCCTGGGCCTGTGTGTGGGGCCTTCCCTTAGGATTTCAGCTCAGCTTTCTCAGGCTGCTGTACCATGCCCTGTTAGGAGCAGTTTTAATTCCTCTGCAGTTACACTGAGGTTATTACTACTTAATGCGTGTTTATGTATCTATTAGGCTGCACTTTTAAACTGTCCCAGCCTGTTACTTGTTTCAAAAGAAATGCTTCACCATTTACTTGTAGCTGCTGTAAAAAGCAGCTGACAGTTACAGCAAACTGTTAAATTACCCAGCAGTTGCTCAAGAACACTTGGGCAAATGTTAGAAACTGATGAGCCTTACGAAGGTTATTTCTGGGGCAGACGGTGCCTGTAGCTTCAGCACCCTGTGGTGCTGCAGACCTGTTATATTTAGGATGAAAACTCCACCCTAAATGTTAATACAAGATTTAATGTGAAAGCCTTCTAAACCAAATCATCAGCGAGCTGATTTCAGGCGAGTGATGGAAGGTTTCCTCGCTGCTCTCAGGGTCTGTGGGGTCAGTGCTGCTCAGTTCACCTGGAGGTGTTTCCTGAATGGGAGATTGGAGCTGGAATTAAACCCGAGTTTAGTGCCTGAAGTGTCACACCGTGTCCCACACGTGTGTTCCACGCTGTTGGAACCTCATGGTGCTTTTGCAATGTATCTACATGTGTATGAGGGGCAGGGCTGTGGTACAGCACTGCTGAGCCGTGTGCCAGCTCCTGGCAGCAGTGCAGCCTTTTGCCTTTGCTGTCCTGGCAGATCCTGCTCAAGTTTACTAAAGCCATAAACTTCCATGTGTGATTATGTCATGCGGAGATGCTCTGAGTTTCCATCCAAGGCTTTGTGGTTGCCCACTTACAGTGTTTGGCAACATTGACTTGTAAATAGAACAGCAATGGACCAGGTAAGCTGTTGGAAGCTGATACAGAAACCACTCAATAAAGCAGAGGTGGCTCCAGAGCAGAGGTGGACTGGGACAGCCTGAGCACAGGGCAAACCTGCATAGAGGTGGTCCCAGAGTCGGGGGTAATCGTTGTCTTTTGGGGCAGTAAACACAGGTGCTCAAGAGCTTCACAGAAGCATGAAGCTGGTGACCAGAAACCCCTGAGCTACAGAATGGTCTGGGTTGGAAAGGACCTTAAAGATGCATTCAGTGAGCAGGAATGGGCTCCCATCACGCCTGTCTGCTGCTGCTGGCCCTCGGTTTGCTCTGGCCGGCCTCGTTCAGCCATTCAGGCTCCCTCTTTGTGCAGACAGGACTTCAGGGTGCCCAAGTCCGTGTCCCATCCCCCTGAGTACAAGCAGGAGTAAGTGAACTCTTGGTACAGCAGCTGACTGACCTCAAACGTGAGCTGTTTGACGCTGTTGATCATGCCCCCTCTGTGCTCACAGGGCTGTTTGACAGCTTGTTTGGGATTGAGGTTTTGGCAGGAGCTGTCAAATCTTCATGTGTTTTCTGCAGCTGATTCCTTGGTCAAAACCCGTTAGGTTTGTACTCTGGAAATGGTTTGTGGTCTCAGCAGACGCCGGACGTGGTGCTGAACAGCAGAGACTTGAGGCAAGGAGGTCATTTCAGCTCTTTATTCTGTTCCATAGGTATTTGGCCAAGAATTCCTCTGCCCTCTTCAGTGCCAGTGACTATGAAGTGGCTCCTCCCGAGTACCACCGGAAAGCCGTATAATGCCGCAGCGACACCCCGGTCCCTGCCACTGCCCACTTCCACATCTCCTCCTTCACCCTCCTCTTGCACAGATTATGTAGACGTCAAGTGAATAAAGTGGTGTGTGTCAAATGGAGCTGGCCTGTGCAGGGTCTCCAGACCTCTTGCCCCGAAGCTGGGAGTTAACAGGAGCTCTCTGGTGTTTCTGGCTCGCTGCTGGTGTTTGCCTCCGTGGGATGTACAAAGGATGCGTTGTGAACCTCATTGTGTGAGCTCTGCCGTGCTCGTAGGTCTGTGCTGAGGGGAAGGTTTGCTTCACTAACCCAGACTCAGACCCAGGGGGATTTCACCACCCTCGTGTCAGCCAGTGCTGCTGCTATGGATTCATCTGACTTCAAACCCATTTACTTTCTCAGTGTTGGAAGTGAAGTGTCTGGTCCATAAACGTGTGCTTTGATTTAGGTAGTTGAAGGACTGTGACTTTTTATATTCTAACAATAGGAAAATGAATTCTCATTGTCGTGTCTTGGGAACGTTGCTCTTTCACAGAAGCTGTTTTACAGACCTTCAAATAAACTTTTTTAGTCTCAAATCTTGGACAGTTGTGTTTGCATCATTTAGCCCTTGTGGCAGTGACCCAGCACGTGTGATCCGTGCGCTGAGTGGGGCAGAAAGCTCTGCAGTGCTACCCTGGAGCTGCTGTTCTGATTCAGAGGAGCAGGAGCTGAAGCCACGCACCCAGCTCCAGTGGGTTCAGGGGGTTCTCAGGAATCACTCTATAGTCCATAAGTAGTGATCTGTCGGTTGCTTTCCCATTCTATTCTATCTGCGTGGTGGCATCTCCTGTGGAAAGCTGGAGGCCTGCGGGGGTCACTGTGACTGGCACTGCTCAGGCTGCCCGTTCAGCGCTGGTCTGGAGCTGTTGCCATTCCCTGTACTCCTGGTTCTTGTCTTGGCAGCGCTGCGAGGGCTGTGGCAAAAGGAGGTAACGGCACGGCCATGAGCAGCCTGAGCTGCTGCTGACACCGAGGGCCTGGAGCTGCTGTTGGGGGCGTGACTGCCGTGGGCCGGGTTGTGTTGCTTTTGGCTTTGCCTCTGGCATCAGGCGTGTAACCCTCGTCTCTCGGTGCTGCGGGCTCCCTGTGTGCTTACACCCCTCTTCTGGGAAGGTCACTAACGGCATTAGCGCTGGGTACAGTGTGTGCCTCACCCTGGTGCGTGCGGCTGCCCTGTCTGCCTTTTGTTTGGTTCCCTGGGTATTTCCTAAGGGAGCCTGGCTGTGCCGGGGCATCCTGACGTTGGGAACTCGCTCTTCCAGCGCTCTGTGTGGGGGAGCCATCTCCTGTTCAGGTCTTCTGGCTGCACCTCCTCCTGCCCTTAGGCCTGTTGAGAGACTCCTCTGTAAGGGCTCCTTTAGGTCACGTTTCCAGTTTGGGAGCTCTGCTGCTCTCTTCATTACTGAAGCCAATGCCTTAGCCCCAGAGGAAGGGAGCTCGCAGGACCCAACTCACTGCATTGGGCTTGTGCTCTGTGGCACATCCTTTCCTACCAGGATCCTAGATCTGGAGCAGCTCTCGAAGCGCCTTCATCTCCTGTGGGTAGCAAGGCCCTGAGCTCCCTCTGCCCCTCTTGCCCAGCGCGCAGCGTGGTTTGGGAGCAAGGAGCGAGGGTTTGGGTCAGACCTATTAAAAGCATTGCGTGCCTTGGCTCTGCTCTCGGTCACCGCTATTTCCAGGCAAAAGCCCAGGCTTTAATCACTGTTATTGCAGGAAACCGCAGCACCAGGGGAGCAAGAGCGGCCCCGCCGCAGGGCTGGTCCCGGGCTCCGCGCCTGTGCCCTGCCCCGGGGGCTCCACCAGCGCTGCAGCCCCGGCCCAGGGTGCTTCGTGCAGGGGCTGCTTTGGCTGCAGGAATAGGGGGGGTCCCAGGGTTTGCTCGTGCACGGCCCCATGGGCCGGGGGTTGCCTGCTCCTGAGGGCTCCTCCTAGAAGGGGGAGCTCCTCCCAGCCTGAGGCGTTCAGCCTCCGCTCCCGGGCAGCAGTTTCAGGCTAAGCTCAGTTAAAGCCCTGCTGGAGCACAGGCTCTGTTTGTTGAGGTGAAGGGCTGTAACATGGGCCTTGTGCCCGTTGGGATACAAGCATCCCGTGCTCCGAGCGCTGAGGGGCACGTGTGGCCTGTCCCAGGGAAGCAGTGACCGGAGCACTGCGGGGACTCATCTCCCTCCTCAGCCAAGTCTCTTTTGAGCTTCCTATGGGAAAGCGAGTGGGGCTGCGCCAGTGTCTGTGTGTGTGGTTCGTGTATCCCCAGGGAGCTGGAGCCACAGACTCATGGCTTCTGCCTCCTTCTTGGTGCTCAGCACCAGTGATGGAGCTGCAGGCGCGCCAGTGGCTGGGGTCCCTCCTGCTCCTGCACATGGCAGATGGGTTTGTGGGAGGCTGTGGATGAGCAGTGGGCACCAATGTGCCCCTCGGGGTGACTGCAGCTCTCGGGGGGGGGAAGGCAGCGCTGCACAGCGGCTGTGTTTCAGCCACGTATCCTGCCCCGTGCATTGTTTCACCTTTTTCCTTCCTTTGCTCCGTTCTCCGGGTGGTTTCCTGCAGCGCAGGGTGCAGGGGACGGGGTGCATCCTCGCCTTGTTTTCCTGCTGCCGTTTCGACCCTGCGCAGCGCAGGGTTTGTGTCGGGTGGGATCCTGGTGCTGCTCCCCCCTCAGGGCAGATGGCTCGCTGTGAGCCTGGCTCCGCTGGAGGGACAGCAGAGGGGAGGAGGTAGCAGAGTGCTCCCAGCGCTTCCCCCAGCTCGGCCATGGCATCCCTGCAGGTGAGCCCGTGCTTTGGTCCTGGGGCTGCGGAGGGGGCTGGCACATCCCACGGTGGCCCCACACGTGGCTGGGCCCACGGGCTGGAGCTGCCTCACGCGTGGGGTCTTGGCTCTGCCACAGGATCCGGGTGCTGGCACTGCCGGTGCCAGGGGCTCGGGAGCTCACACTGGGAGCCGGGAGCTAACAACAGGTCGAGCCCAAGTCCATCAACAGCAATGGGCTTTCGTGTGCGGGCCCTGGCGGGGCTGTCCAGGGGCGCTGCTGCCGCCTGCGGATCCAGCCAAAGCTTTGCCCTGTTCGGTACTGACACAGAGGGGAGCCAGGGAAGGAAGCAGTGAGGAGCCCGGAGAGCCCCCGCCGCGCCCCACTGAAGGTGGCTCCGAAGCCTCCGGGCCCCCCCGCGGGCTCTGCTGCCTCCCGGGCTGTCAGGAGCCACAATCGGCTCCTCTCCACGGAAATGGGGCTGCTGCGGGGCAGCGAAGGAGCAGGGGGGGCCTGGGGCTGCCAGAAACCACCTCCTTGGAGGGTCCTCCATTGGCTGCTGCTGGCGCTGCCAGGTTTCCATCTCCATGGCACTCCCTTTCCCTCTTCCCCCCTCCTTGGCACTTACACCAGCCCTGAGACGAGCCGGTGTGTGGCAGAGCCGGGCTGCTTGCCGGGATGGTGGAGCTGGGGAGCGGGACAGGGTCCATTCAAACCCATTGCCCTGTAGGGAGCCAGGGCGTGGGGAAGGCGCTGCCCTCCCTCTGCCCCACGGCCAAGGAGCTGTATTGGTGAACATGGACCCAGCTGAGGAAGTTCTGGCTCCTTCAGTAGCAAAATGAGACGATGCTTAAAAGCGCTGCTGTGGTGCCCTCAAACCAGCTGCTTCTCGCTCTGGTCCCTGCGCTGGTGTGGGTCTGGTTCATTGGCTCTGTGCTGATCCTCCTCCCAGGGCAGGATCAGGACCTGCTGGGGCCTTCCCCACGTGCTCCTTGGTCCCTCACGGGCAGCACTGAGCCCTTGGGAGCGGCCGGGAGGAGCTCCTCGTGCTGGTTCTTTCTCATGGGACTTCCACATCAGAAGCTCTTCCCTGTAATTTGTTCTGATGTGGCTCAGCCCCAGCTTAACCTGTGCAGCAGCTGCAGCCCCACCTGCCGCGGGTCAGGAGCCGCCGTCTCCTGTTCATCATTTCATATCCGTTCTTATTCAGCCTTGTTCATCGTTTTAGTCACAAGGAATAAAATACGGCTCCCAGCGCAGCATCCGCAGGGGGTGTAAGGATGCACAGAGCTTGTCGCACCCCCTGCTCGCGAGGGCCCCTCTGCTTTCCAGCACTTGCTCTTCTCTTCACACAGCAGAGGTACTTCCAGTGCAGCCAGCGGCATGGGCCAGTGTGGGGTTTTCCATCCTGGGAGAACTAATGGTACATAAGCACTAACTGTGATCCAGAACTGGGGGCTCACAGCGGGGGTCGGGTTTATTCTAACGAGGGAAAGCCCGGGTACCCCAGAATGATCCCAAACTGGTGCCTGAGCCGCTCCTCTGAGCACGTGAGGGGTGAAATCAGTGCTGCAGGAGCAGGGGAAACGGAGGTAGGAGGAGAAGGTGCTGAAGGAGAACGGGCTGTAGGACGGGGGCCTCGTGTCTGGCAGCTGCGGTCCGGTTACAGACCCGTGCCATTGGGGAGGATGGGACCTTAAAGCTCCTCCAGTTCCATCCCCTGCCACGGGTGCTGTGCTCGTGCCGCACTGGCCACCCCCTGTAACCAGGCCCTGCGGTGTGGAGCGATGGGGTGCTGAGGACACGGCACCCGCTGGCATGGCTCTGCCTTTGTCACGTTGGGGATCACGTCTGTAAGCTGCTCTAATTCTGGATGTGAGCTCCCTGCACGCAGGAATGAGGGAGTGCAGGTGTAAAATTAGCTGCATTATTTATGGGCTGGCGGTTACCAGTGCTCCATCCATCGCTCTGCCTGCCCTGCTCCGTGCCAACCGCCGTCCTCCCAGCCCAGGATTAGCCTGCCATCGAACTCTGCTTATCCGGGGGGAGGTCTATGGGGAAAGGATGCCATTCCTGCATTCAGGAATTGATCCGTATTGGGATCAGTTAAACATAGTAGCCTTTCGTTCTCCATGGCACGGGCTGGGAGAGCTGCCTCCGTGATGGGACAGGTACAAACAGTGTGTTCCCAGTCACTGCCACAGCTGGGGGGAAGGTTATGTGAAGTAACACGGAAATGTTAATCAGCATTAGCTGTAGTCCACATTCCATTAACAGGAATGCTAAATGTGCTGGGATTAGGCTGGCCACAGGCTCTTTTCCTGATGTTTGCGTCTTGTGCTCCAGCTTTTCCTTACGATAAGAGTGATTGTCTTTCCCCCCCGGGTACCAACAACAGCACGTCAGGATCCAGAGCAGCTCTGAACCAGCACAGGCAGCAGTGGACACTGCCACCACACCGCGCTGCAGGGGCTGCCTCGTGGTGCAGCAGTCTGCAGAAGGAAAGGGAAGTTCCTATCCCTTGGTATTAGGCTGCTCGGTCCCTGGTCTCAATGCCTTTCACTGTCTGCTTTATCCTGACCCGCGTCTACCACGTCTTTGTAGTTAATACTGAAGTAACTCACGCTCCCCGTTACCATCCAGCTGCAAGCGCAGGGAGGATGTGGGCAGGGCGCGGCCTGCTCCCAGTGGCATCTGACGCGATGGATTCCTGATGGATTCCTTACTGCAGTGATTTATTGGCGCTTCCATTCCCCTCCACCGGCCGCGCAAGGGGGAGCGGAGCGGTGCAGAGCAGGGCGCTGGCTGCAGCGGCCCCTCTTGAACTCTTGCAAGGAGGAGTTAGAGTGGAAGCTGCCCTGTTAGCAGGGCAGAGGCTGTTTTGTCCCTGGAGCGAGCAAACAGGTCCCTTTGAATAACAAAGCAGGAGCGAGACGAGCCCTGGCGCTGGTCGGCGCGGCTGGAGTCTCTCCAGCTAAAACCAGCCCTGAATTTAGGAGTCCTAAGCCCCGAATCTAACACAGAAACCAGGGCAGCGAGCCCTTGGAGAGCCGGGGGGATGCTCGCAGGTTTACGTGGTGTCTGGGGGAGCTGGAGGAGCTCTTGACTGAGACATTGTCTGGTGTGCGCTTTGAGGGCGCCCTGCACGTGAAGGGCAGAGGAAAGGGCTCCTTTCACAGCGGTTCTCAGGTTCTTTGGGTGCTTTGTGCTCTCCTTTGAAAGGACAAGGCAGAAAACCCTCCCTGAATAGCTCTGCCAGGGCACGTCAGGCGCTACCCAGGCACAGGTATCCCATTGCCCGGTGCTCCGGCTGTCCCTGCACGCTGTGGGAGGCACAGGAGCCGGGATGCTGGGGGCTGCCTGCATCCAGGGCTGCTCCGAGGCTGCGGGCTGCTCTGCAGCAGCTCAGCTCCCGGATCTCAGTGCAGATTGGAGCCCAGCGTGAGCCCAAGCTCCTCTCCAGAACGCAGTCCTGCTCACAGGACACTCACAGCCCATTCCCAGTGGCCAGCGTGCAGGAGGAGGATGTATTTTGTACCATGTACAAAGAGCACCATGAAGTGCAGGAGCTGGCAGTGCCAGTGCGAGGTGACAGCCAGGCGCCAGCCCCACGGGTCACCCCAGGCACTCCTGCCTGTGTTTGTGCATCCCATCTCCCCTTCTCCTGTGCTGCTGTGGCAGGTTCTGCTGCTGCCTGAGCAGGAGGAAGGATTCAAACCTGGTTCCCTGCTGACCAGACCAGATGGAGAGCGAAGTGTGGCACAGATAATGAAGCTGTTTGGCGAGGCTGGGGGAGCTGTGTAGTGTTTCTCTGGCTTCAGGAGATGCTGCTGCTCAGGACTGTTGTGGGAGACACCATGGTTGCTATTATTATACTGCAAATCCATGCCTGGATGGTTGCTAAACTGAGACCCTGCTTGCTTTGGTCCTCATCAACCTGAAAATGAACCAAGGACCTCTCCTGTGCTGACAGGAGCTCTCAGGAGACACAGTGTGAGGCAGCTACTGAAGGTCGAGGGGCTCTGGTTTCACTGTTGATCCATTTGAGCTTAGGCAAGGCTCCGAGCTGCTGATGGTCCAGCCTGGGACATCATACTCACAAGGACCAGAAGCTCAGGAAGAGCTTTCCCTTTGCTACTGATTCCATCACTAAAGCTTTGGAAACTGCGTTGGCGTTGCCTTGGAGCTCTGCTTTCCAGGGCAGCCAGCCAGTAAACCCAGCCCAGCGGGGACGGAGCAAGATGTGCCAGTGACAAACAGCTACTGGAGTAGCTCCTCTGGGCCAGGCTGGCTCTCCACACCCAGAGCATCGTCCCCCTGCAGACCTGTCTGCAGCCCTGCTCGTGTTCAGGTGGATTTGCAAGCCCTGTTTTCCCTCTGAGACACCTTTTTTCTCTCTCTTTTCCACTGCAAATGAACCAGTTGTTAAACTGGAGTGTGGTTGCTCCCTGCTAGCCTGTTCTATCAGGAGCATGAAGGCATTTGGGGCTGGTTAAGTTCCGTTTGATCTCCACGTTCCTTTAGGCTCCTTATCACTTCCCTTTATCACTTCTGTTTGTCTGTCCTCCCAGTTACAGTATTTATGGTACAGCTTTATCTCTGTGACCAAACCAGTCCATTGCTTTGTCCCACTGTTGTTATTTCACTGGGTACCACCCCAGAAGCGCTGGTGAAGGCACAGAGGTGCTGAGGTTCTCTCTGCCTGTGCTCTGAGCTAAGGCCAGGCTGAAGCAGCCCCTGGGGCTCCCCATCAGCTCTCTGCAGCGAGCCAGCCCACTGATGGGTGCTTGTCAGGGCGGGTTCACAGGGTGAGCTCAGGCTCTCCACGTTCCAGATGCTTGCTCCGTGGTTCTGCCTCCAGAGCCGTTCCTGAAGTGCTTTGCTGACCCTCCAGGCTCGCTCTGCACAGTGTTTGCCGTTCCACTCGCTGCCATTCCTCAGGATACTGCGGCATCTCGGAGCCCCGGACACACGCTCCTGTGCCGCTGCATTATTTGATTGAAGCTCCCACCGCTATTGCTGGTAAGCAGAAGCAGCAGCAAACCCCACTCGTGTTTGTGCTGTGGGCAACCCGAATGTAGCGGCAGTGAGTTCCTGATGCATTGTGTGAATGTGAGGAGTTCTTGGCACGTTGCTTCACCCACTTGTTTCTAATTCCGTCCCCGCAGCGTTCCCATCCTCAGGTACAAGCACAGTGTGTGGTACATGAACCCAGGCACAGCTCTGGGGTGAGAGCTGCAGTCTGTGTGACACACTGACTTGGAAACTCCGCTCCCTTATACTTGTTGCAATGTGCTGCTTAATTAATACAATTCATCACACGGATGCTGTGGAGCACAATGCTAAACACAGGTTTACTGCTGCCTCTCAGAGCTGCTGCCCCATCACAGCTGCATTTCCCTGAAAGCATATTTGCTTTCCTGCAGCAGCAGAGGTGCTTGGCAAGGCTTGGAGACCCAAGATAAGCTTTCCGTGTAAATCTTTCCTAGTGTTATTCCAAAATCTTCCCCTTAAAATGGGAACTGGAGCCCCATGGAGCCATGAAAATTAACTGAACCCCGTCCTGCAAACACGCGTGTGTGGGAAGAGCTGTTCTGCCTCAGCCTTCATCCACAGCCTGCACTTCACCCGCTCCTGCTGCCAAAGCAGCTCCCCTTCCCTTGGGGTGTTTTCTCTCAGGGTGTGTAATGACTCCATAGGACAGGCTGTTCTGTTGGCTCTCTCGGCAGCAGCCCTGGTTTCTGCACCCACTTCTCACCTGATGGACAGCTTTGGAAAGCCACATCCCGCCTGTTCCCGTTCCCATCGCTGCCCTCTTGGTTGCACGCAGGCTGCTCTCCATGGGCACTGCTCTCCATGGGCGCTGCTCTCCATGGGCACTGCTCTCCATGGGCACTGCTCTCCATGGGCACTGCTCTCCATGGGCACCGCTCTCCATGGGCGCCGCTCTCCATGGGCACCGCTCTCCATGGGCGCCGCTCTCCATGGGCACCGCTCTCCATGGGCGCTGCTCTCCATGGGCACTGCTCTCCATGGGCGCCGCTCTCCATGGGCACCGCTCTCCATGGGCACTGCTCTCCATGGGCACTGCTCTCCATGGGCACCGCTCTCCATGGGCACCGCTCTCCATGGGTGCCGCTCTCCATGGGCACTGCTCTCCATGGACACTGCTCTCCATGGGCACCGCTCTCCATGGGCGCTGCTTTCCATGGGCGCCGCTCTCCATGGGCACCACTCTCCATGGGCACTGCTCTCCATGGGCACCGCTCTCCATGGGCACTGCTCTCCATGGGCGCTGCTCTCCATGGGCACCGCTCTCCATGGGCACTGCTCTCCATGGGCACTGCTCTCCATGGGTGCCGCTCTTCATGGGCACTGCTCTCCATGGGTGCCGCTCTCCATGGGTGCCGCTCTCCATGGGCACCGCTCTCCATGGGCGCTGCTCTCCATGGGCACCGCTCTCCATGGGCACTGCTCTCCATGGGCACCGCTCTCCATGGGCACTGCTCTCCATGGGCACCGCTCTCCATGGGCACAGCTCTCCATGGGCACCGCTCTCCATGGGCACCGCTCTCCATGGACGCTGCTCTCCATGGACGCCGCTCTCCATGGGCGCCGCTCTCCATGGGCGCCGCTCTCCATGGGCACTGCTCTCCATGGGCACTGCTCTCCATGGGCACTGCTCTCCATGGGCACCGCTCTCCATGGGCACTGCTCTCCATGGGCGCCGCTCTCCATGGACACTGCTCTCCATGGGCGCCGCTCTCCATGGGCACTGCTCTCCATGGGTGCTGCTCTCCATGGGTGCCGCTCTCCATGGGTGCTGCTCTCCATGGGTGCCGCTCTCCATGGGCGCCGCTCTCCATGGGCGCCGCTCTCCATGGGCACTGCTCTCCATGGACACTGCTCTCCATGGGCGCCGCTCCCCATGGGCGCCGCTCCCCATGGGCGCCGCTCTCCATGGGCGCCGCTCTCCATGGGCACTGCTCTCCATGGGTGCCGCTCTCCATGGGCGCTGCTCCGTGCACAGAGCTGTTTCCGTGCCTGTCTGCAATAGCCGCTGGTGACACCCGAGAGCAGCCAAGTTGGCAGCCGGGCTCCTGTCAGACTTGGCTCCCCAGAGGCTGGCACTGGCTTTGTTTTCCCCTGCGCTGGGCACTGGGCCAGCCTGGGTCAGGAGCACAGTGTGTAAACCCTGGCTGCACGGAGGCTGCTGCCTCAACGTGTTTCCTCCCTGCTCCCTTTCTTGGAACCCAGAGCAAAATGGGGGTGAAAGGAGGAACACGAAAGCTTGGGCGCCGGGTTGCTGCGGCTCTGTTGTTGGATGCTTCCTGCTGCTTGCCTGTGCGTACCCACAGCCGGCTCACTGGGCAGCCGGGAGAGGAGTGCTGTGGCCGGTGGTGGAGGATGCCCTCAGAGAACAAGGCCTCGCTGTACCCATGCAGCAAAGGCTGTGACTCCTCATGGAGCAAAGAGGGATACAATTACATCGTCCTCCATGCGTGTCTGGCATGGGGATTAATTTATCTGCATGATGGAGGCAACAAGTGATGCAGGAAGCGGCGGGGTAATTCAGGTAGGAACAGAAAGCGAGGAGCGTGTTTCCCTTTCAGTGATGCTGGGGTTTGGGTTCCAGGTCCTGGCACAAAGTGACTGCTCAGTGAAACGCCTGGGGAAGGGTGACGCGTTCAGGCTGATCTGCTCTGCCTGAGAACCACAGCTCGCTCAGGCTCTCCTGCAGACAGCTCTTGGTCTGTGGGAGGATGCTCCCAGCCAGCTCCTGTGTGGCTGCAGGGAAGAGCTCCTGGAGCAGGGCAGGAGGTCCTGGAGGCACAGCTGGTATGGAAACCTGCTGCTCTGCTGTCTCATGAGCTCACAGTCGGTATCACCCTGCTTTGAGGAGTGTGTGACCCGCTCAGCTTGGGCTGGTCTGGGACTGATTCAAATACTTCTTGATGGCGGGTAAGAGACTTGCGCAACTGCTGCTCTTCTAATGAGCAGAAAGGCTGACTTTGGCACTGTGACTCTGAAAAGCCTCCACCATGGCGAAGCCATCCTGAAGCCGTTCCTTCCTCCTATCTCACTGCACCATTTGGCTCCAATTAGTTGTCTCGACTGCTGCATGTGCAGGCCAACACCGCTGCTGTTTCAGAGGGACTTGCCAGGGATTAATTAGATCCCAGGCCTGTTAGAGACTGGGCCAGCAAATTGTGTGTGCCATGAAGTCAGTGCTGATCACAGACACTGCTGGAATAAACACAGCCCCTGTGCTGCTGCGAGGGCAGGTTGTCACAGAAATGAAACGTTAGAGCAGATGCAGCCTGTGACACTTTCTGGGCTACGTAAGCTGCTTGTTTAGATCAGGTTTAGCCACGGTTACTGAAAGGGCACTGAGTGGGTACCACATTGTGCAGCCTGGCTGTGCTCAGCAGCGCTCAGGCCACCCTTGGGGTGTGGATAGCACAGCCTGGTTTGTGTTGGAAGGGACCTTAAAGCTCCTCCAGCTCCAAGCCCTGCCGCGGGCAGGGACCCCTTCCACTGGAGCAGCTTGCTCCAAGCCCCTGTGTCCAACCTGGCCTTGAGCACTGCCAGGGATGGGGCAGCCACAGCTTCTCTGGGCACCCTGTGCCAGCGCCTCAGCACCCTCCCAGGGAAGAGCTTCTGCCTAAGAGCTCATCTCAGTCTCCCCTCTGGCAGGTTAAAGCCATTCCCCTTGGCCTGTCCCTACAGGCCCTTGGGCAAAGCCCCTCTCCAGGTTTCCTGCAGCCCCCCTTTAGGTATTGGAAGACTAAGTCTTCCCTGATTTGGGAAGACAGTGGAACAAAGCTCCAGCAAGATCTCTAGATTTCCATGCCGTCTGTCAGCAGTGAGGTGACCTTATCTAAGCACCCTCAGGTTGTGCTCTGCTGTTTGTGCCCAGGCAAAGCAGTCACAAGCCATAGCAGATCAGCCTGTATTGACTTGTCTCACAGGAGAGCTGGGAGAAAGTGTGCAGACAATGAGGCGAGAGAAGCCAAGAACCAGCAACGGAGCGAAGGTGAGAGCGTACTGCAGAGTAAGCAAGGATATATCTAGCTAATAGCAGAGAGGGGATGGGACGTGGAGAGGGGTGATGTAGTGGGAACTAGATGCCAAGAATGTGAACAGCAGCAGCTTGAATCGATTTGGAGACCAAAGAGAGGAGTCTGGGGACAAAGGCTGTAGTGGGTGTGTCCAGAACCAGGGACCAGTCCTGGTGCTGTGGCCAGAGGCAGGGCATGGACATGTGCGTGGACTGCAGGGCTATGGCCCTGCCTGGGCTGGGCAGTCCCAGGTGGGAGATGCAGCGTGTGCTGTGGAGGCAGTGAGATGAGCTGGGATCCCTCCTGCATCTGCCTGACCTGGATGCCAGTCAAATGTGCAAGTCAGCCCCTAGTAATTTAACGTGAAACATCTTGTTCCTGCGCTGACACGTGTGGCGCTGGGGCTGGCAGATGGTGTTCCCATAGGGAGCTTGCTGCTTCAACAGCGGCGAAAACAGGGGAGGCTCCACTCTGCTTGCTTTACCCTGCACAGGGGTGGCCAGGGAGAAACAGGGATGACTGGAACCAGCTTCCCCCACCATCCAGCCGGCAGGAGGAAGCTGGTTCCTGAGGTTGATGCTGTCCTCTTACCGCAGCCTCCAAAGAGCAGAGACCAATGTGTGATTGTCTGGGGACAGGGAACGGCTCTGGAACTGGTGAGCACTCAGAGCTGCTATGGGCAGCTCCTTGCACTGACATTATAGTGAGGAGTCACTGCTTTCCCTTGTCCTGGAGTGACTCAGGAGGAGCTTCCTTTAAACAGCATAAATACAGTGGAAGGAGGAGAAAGCTCCTGCGAGCTTGGTCCTGGGAGTTGCTATTTTATAAAGCTGAAACTTTCGGTAACGAAACCTCATTTTTAACAAACCAACTCTTTGCGACAGCTCGTTGGGCAGTGGCTCCCACCCGAACACCTCAAACCAGTCCATCTGCCCCAGGCTGGGCTGGGGCTGGGGCTCAGCTCTGCGCCTGGATTCCTGAGTGGCCACGATCAGTGTTGGCTCACGTCAGTGCAGATCCTCAGCAAGCACCCTTCGCAGGAGCTGTGCCTTGGGTGCTCTCGAGGGATCTGGTTTTCAGTTCGGCTGAAGGGAGCCCATTGCCACGGGTGGAAACAACGGGGGGGTCCTGATGCCACCCGCTCCAAGCTGCTGCTGTCCCTTTACCCCCCGTGTCACTGTGGTTCGTGGCTGGAGTGCTGTGTCAGCAGTGACAGGCTGGCTGCATGCAGGGGTGCTGAGCGGTGTCAGCCCCTGCTCTGCTGCTGGCCCTTGGCAGCGCAGAGGCATCCCGGGGGGAATGGAGGCGGCTCCCGGAAGGACAGAGGCTGCCGTAAGCGCGGCTCCGTGGGGAGAACCCCGCTCCCATTGCACGGCATTGAGAGCAGGAGCATCTGCAGGGCTCACCGCTGGATTTCATCCCTTTTAGGTGAGGTTAGGCTGGGGTTCGGATCCTATGGGATTTCGGTGCTTCCCGGTGCCCTGCTGTGCACGGAGTTCCGCTGTGTGCTTAAAGACAGTTCTCTCTCCCCCTACCCAGGCCATCCCTAGGGAAACCCCGGTGTCTGAGCACACATCTCACCGGGACCGGTTAAAACGCGGGACCGTGGGCTCTGCCCGCGTTACACACCGAACGGCTCAAACCCAGCCGCAGCGAGCAGCCCCTGCGCCGTAACGGAACGGTCCCAAACCCCGCCTGACCCCAGAGCCCCCCGGCGCCGGCTGCGGGGTGAGGCAGGAGACCTTCCACAGAGGTGGGGCTGCGCAAAGCGGGCACCGAGCAGCGACCTGCCCCCCTCAGACGTTCCGTCCAGGCCAGGGTCTTCCTTTCGCTGCTTCAGACGCTGCCTCTGCTCCGCTCGCGGATGAAGCGCCCGTTAACGGGGGGGAGGTTTGATGGCGGCGGCCCCGCCACCGCCTCCCGGGTCCCCCTGAGGGGCCGCCCCGCGGCGCGCCCCCTGCCGGGTGGGCGGTCCCGCCACGCCGCTGCTGCCACGCCCCCCTCAGGCGGGCTTTAAAAGGAGGAAGTCCCTCCCCTCGCTGTTCCGTCTCGTGATTGGCCACAGCGCCCGCGCGGGCGGGCGGTGATTGGCTGTGGGGTTCCGGGTGGGCGGGGCCATCGGATAGGGGTGCCGCGGCGGGCCGGAGCCGCCCCGTCCCGGCCGTGGAGGCGGCGGCGGGTGCGCGTCGGGGCCGGTTCGCGGCCGCCCCCCCCACCCCGGGCCCCGCCATGAAGAGCCTCAAGTCCCGCCTGAAGAAGCACGAAGCGGTCATCGGGGGCAGCGCGGTGGGTGCCGGCGGGGCCTGGCCGGGGTAGCGGGGGGCACAGTTCCACCCCCGGGGGGCTGCGGGCCCTGGGCTCCTGTGGGGGGAACGGCGGCCGGGCCCTGTGGGGATGGAGCGGAGGGGCCGGGCTCCGTGAGCGCGCAGCTCCTGGGAGGGGGTGGGCCTGGGGGGTCCCTGGGGTCCGGATGGAGCCAGCCCTGGGCAGGCGTGGAGCGGGGTCCCGGGGGTGAGGGAGGGCGGGGAGCCCTGGGTGGGCTCTGTGGGGTGCGGGGGTTGTCCCAGCGCTGGTCGGGGGGAGGCGGCGGGAGAGCGTGCCCCAGCCTGGCCCCAGGCTCCTGCTCAGGCTGCCCGGAGTGCCCGGTGCCTCGGGAGCCAAGCAAACCACGTTCCGGCTGCCGTCGGCTCTGCTGTCTGGCCCGGCAGACATTAACACCTTCCCCCCCACCCCGTAAGAGCCTTGGAGCCGGTGTGAGCTCCGGCTGGCAGCCTGCCCCGGGGCTTGCCGAGGTGCGTGTGCACGGCATTGCCCGGAGCTCGTTCAACATCAGCGGTTTCTGTGGCAAAATCGGAGCCATCCTCCCAGCGCACAGGAGGAGGATTTGCTTAGGAAGCTCTCAGAGTGGCTGGTGACTTTACACACCTGGGGTTTGTGAGCATCCAGTCTAAAACTGGGTCTGGGGGAGCTGCAGCCCCTGGCAACCGGGTACTGTTGTGATGGTGCAGATGGCTGTGCCTTGTTCTCGGTGGCTTCCAAAATTCAGGGCAGTGTTAACTACCTTTAAAGGGCTTTATTGGTTTTCTTTTTCACTTCATTCATCTCTGCCGATGGCCTCAGATGAGAGAGGTCTTTGTAACCGAAGGAAGCTGTACTCGGAAATAACTTTGTGTGGTAAATCATCTCTAATTGCGACCTCTCAGTAAATCCTTCCCTGTCAGTCTGCTGGGACAGTTGCACTCCGAAGCTTACTGCTGTCTGCTAACCTTGCCGCTGGCTACATGGAATAGCAGAAAAGGGCAGGTTAATATGATACGCTGACTTTTATCAGTCCTCTCTTAATATATTAGTTATCTTTGAAATCCTCCTGCACGTTTGTCTTGGATCTGAAGCTATTACTTGAATATAATAGCTCATTTGAAAGATATGTAGCTACTCAGGCTCGTAAACTGCTGACCAAACCCCTCTGACAAGATGACGGCTCCTGTGGAAGCATCACCGTGCCCAGCACTTCCCTGTGCAGGGGAGTGATTCACAAGGCTGTTATGATAATTTGTAGTGTGGAGGCTGGCGCTGGGTTATGTTATTCTTTAGCTGTCCTATACTTTAGAACTCTTTATTAGCTTAAAATAAGCTTACACTAATTAACTGTGGACAAACAGATCCCTATTTGTGTCTGAATAGGCGTGGGGATCTTTTACTTCATAGGGGAAGGCTCAACAGGCTTTCCTTTCAAAGGAGGTTTGAGCGATCTTAATACTTGTAAGGGCTGAAGGTATTTTAAAAATCTCTCTTTCAGTGGGGATCCTTTAAAACAGGTTTGTTCCCATGGAACGCTTCCTTAGCCTCTTTATTACTTATTTTGGTTACATGATCACTGCCTCCTCAAACACCAACTTAGAACATACTATGGGGGGGGGGGGGGAGAAGACTTCACACCCATGGGTGGGTGTTAATAGTGAGGCCGAAGGGGGGTGATGGGCTCTGTGTTTGGAATTGGGGAATGGGGAAGCTGGGTCTGTGTTTGGAACTGCTGGGGAAGGAGGAGAAGCGGGTGGGAATCCTGCCAGCGGGAGCCACAGGGATCCTGCTGGAATCCAGCGTAAAAGAGTTCCCTGTTTGAAAAGTTCATCCCTCCCTCCTGTCCCCACCCAGTGCTATTTCCTGGGGGGTGGAGAGAAACTTAATCCCTTCATTGTGCCTCTGAACGTTTTCCTCCAGGTTAAGGTGGTAGTTCTGTGTCCTCGGTCTTCCAGTGGGGATCTGTGGGACATGGCTTTGCCTGTCTTGTGGTGGAGGGGAGCCACGGAAAGCGGCAGAAAATCAAAGTGATAGTTATTACCAATTCCGCAACTCTCCAGAATGTTGTGTCTGAAGATGGAATAATCTGGTTTTGCCAACTCCATCTGGCTGAGGGGGCCTGGAAAATAATCTGTGCAGCCTGTTCGGTGTCTTCAGTGCTCCGAATAGTGAGAGGAGCGTTTGTTGTTTGCAGTAGTGGGGGCTGGAAGCTTTAATATCAGGTTCTGTGGGGCACAAAGCCTTGAGGGCATGGTCCTCATGTTGGATCCGAGATGATGCCTCATGCACCAGTATTTACAAGGTAGATTTTCATTAACATGGTCCTGTTGGGGTGACCATGGCAGCGTGTGCTGCTACTGTTTCTGAGAGTCCAGAATACATGCTGAGTACTTGCAGAATCCTGCCCTGAGAGGGTGCTGAGGTGCTGGCACAGGGTGCCCAGAGAAGCTGTGGCTGCCCCATCCCTGGCAGTGCTCAAGGCCAGGTTGGACACAGGGGCTTGGAGCAAGCTGCTCCAGTGGAAGGGATCCCTGCAGAAGTGGGGGGCTTCTGGATGGCTTGCTTGAGGATGCTGCTTGCTGTGAGATACAGGATTCCTGGCAGTGCTTTGAGCAGGGCTGAAGCTGTGTCACTGAGCAGGTTGCATCTCTCTGGAGCTGTTTGCATCCTAAGGTAAGACATCAAAGGCAGAACTGGTGCGAGTTCCATGCGTGCTTCCGAGATCAGCAGCACTGCCTGGAGCACCTGCAGGTAATGAGAATGAGCAGTAAAACCATGCAAGAACTTCCATCAGTCCTTTCTCCTTTGGGAAGAGTGATGTTGGGCTCTGTTTTAATTAAGAGAAACTGAACATCGTGTGTAATTAGCGGAAACCATTGTGTAAGAGACAAAGGTGGACATCTGAGCACTTGCCTTGGTATGAAGAGCTGTGGTTATTCACGTAATAGCCGAACAAGTTCTGAAGTTAAGTGGCAGATGAACAAGGTTGTGCTGTGTTTCAGTGGTGACTTTTCCTCTGTGTAAGGAGTGAAACTCTGTGGGTTGACCCAATATGAAATTAAACAGCTACTGTCAGCAGCAGAGGGGAGGTACCACCTCATTTGACCTGACTGTTTCACTAACTGAATGTAAGGATGCTCCTTGGGTCTGAATTGGCCCCTGAATCAGCAATGCTACATCTCTTTGTGTACAGCAGAACAACTTAACAATGATTTGTGTGATGTGGAATACACGTTACTTCACTCCTTCAGTTAGTGGAAAATAGATGCTTGGTAACCTAGTTTTAACCAAAGATTCAAGATCACTTTTGTGTTGAGCTTCTTAAGCAAAAGACAACTTGTGCTGCTGTTTGTAAACGAGCAAGATTTCCGCGGTATTTTGTGGTTCCTCTGCCCTGGGCAAAGGCAGTGGTTTCTGTCAGCCACACTGATCACAGGACTGTGATCCATCAGCAGGATTTTCCCAGCATCGCTGCTCTTGGCTGGAGCAGAGTTGTTCTTCCCTTCCCTGTCCCTGTGTCTGCTGAGGGCAGCCTCGGGTAACCGGATGATGCCATCTTCAGGCAACGTGGCCGCAATAAGTGCCACTAATATCCAAATGGCAGGTACTAGGCTGGCTCTGGTTACTCTTCAGAGTCTGTCTGGGTTCCAGGAAGCTTTATTAAGGCTCCTGGTAATGTGTGTGTTCCTTGGCAAAACAACTTCGAGATTCATTTGCGTTTCAAGGGAATCAGTGCTTGTTTGTGTGATGTTTGTGGCTGATGCTGGAGAAACAGGAGGTCAGGCAAGGCAGTTTGAGCTCGGCAGAAGCCCTGTGCAGCAGCCTGTTTCCAGGTGCACTGTGGTTCGCAGGCTCCTCTGACGGAGCATTTATCAATGCAGTTCACTTTGGAATGTAGCTATTACAAATATCTTCAAGGCGGGAGGTGCAGGAGGGCCTGTGTGCAGGTTCAATCCCCTTGCTGGTTTGGGCATAGTTCTGCAGATAAGGCTGGCGATGTGGTCTGAGTTCAGCTGACCTTTTGCTCAGATACAACTTCTGTAGTACTCTGTCAGTATTTAAATATTGATATTTATCAGCAAGCAAATGCTTATGGTGTTGGAGGGGACTGGACGTGTCTCCATGGTGTCATTACTGAATGGTGACCAGACGGGATTGAGTCAAGCTGTAACGCGGTATTCCCTCCCCCATGCATATGTGCTTGAGGCTGCTTCCTGCTCCAGGAATGGAACAGTCATGTTGTGTTTCAGCCCCCCTAACACTTTCTGCTCCTTTGTTGTTAACAAATGGAAGCAAAATCAATCAGTCCTCACCGGGGAGCCCGTAATTTCAAGCTAATGCCTGGCCTCGCTGCCCGAGGAAGGGCTGCGTGTGATCTGCTGCTTTCAATGCAGACAAAGGCAGCTGGACTCTGATCTGCTGCTGCTTTCTCCCTGCTTAAAGGGGAAGCTCATCCTCCAGGCATACTCCGGTGTCAGGGGCAGCGCTGGGCTGCAGCAGGACCTGGCCTCTGGGGTTCCTCTTGTTTTGTGGTGAAAGCTGTGATGCTCTTGTTGCCGTAGAAGGGTGCAATGTTCCTTGGGGTGTGCAAGTCTGGCCCGTTACCTTAAGATGTACTTAACAATCTGTCTTAAGAGCAGCTGCAAAGCCACTGGCTTGTTTCCAGAGCACAGAACTCGTTCTGATTGGTTTTATTGGTGTCCAAGCTGGTCTGTATCTCAGGGCTGAGAGCTTGAGGATGGTTTATCAGAAAGGGCACTTGGGTTCTGTGCTGGCAATGAGACATGAGGAGGGTGTTCAAAGCAAAACAGAAAATACCTTCAGTTGTTTTAGCAGACTTTGCCTCCTTCAGGAGCTCTTTAACGCTTCCACTGCAGTGCCTATGCTGCTGGAGTTGGTGCTGGCGGTTCTTCCTCCTAACTGTGGAAAGAGCACAAGGTTTTGCTGTTCAGTATGTGTTTCTCTTTGCAGACAGAAATGTGTTCTTTGACACGGATTTGGAGCCTTAGGACTGTTTGGCATGTCACAGGGAGAGCTAGAAGATTTGAATACTCTCTTGTTAATTGGTAATTTGCTCTTGCAGGGCTATGCTAACTTGTACTAGGGAGGGTAAGAACAGGGTGAAGTCAGCAGTGGTTGAGGTTATAGAAGGTTACTGTTTGTTTTCCTTCAGTCTGTTTGTTAGGAGTAAATTACCTGGATTAATTACAGGCTACAGTTACATTTAAAGCAGCACAACTGTTGAATGTCTTCTTGGCAGGAAGCTTTTGAGCAGTGCAGACCCAGAGCAGCCTTAGGAAGGCTGATGGTTTTGATTGTTTTGAGCCTTGCCCACTCCATAGTGTTCAGTGACTTTTCAGGATGCAGAAGTTGCAGTAAATGAGGTGGTAACACAGCGTGCTGCCTGTGGGAACCTGTGGGTGAAACAAGAACCCTGTGTTGGCTCTGTTTTCCCTTATGCAGACCAAACAGTGCATCTTACTGTGCGCTTTTAAACTCCAACACGTTTGTGTGTGAGTACAGACGCATCCTGTAACGTATGGTTATAACATATAAAATGCCGTTCTTTCCCCAGCTGAGCTAATGCTTCCCCAGACCTGGAGCGTGCAGTGCCTGTCTAGGCAGCTGCTGATAAGCCCAAGTCTATAAGGTAGATGGATACTGGCTGATGTGTGCCTGTACCATGGGGGGAGCTGCATGCGGGGAGCCCCTGTACAAGAACAGATTGGTTAGTGTAACTTAGCCTTTCATTCTGTGAGCCTGTGCACGTTTTAACTAAATCAAACCGCTTCAAAAGCAGCTGTCCCAGGGTGTGTCTGTTCTGAGCACAAACGTACCCTGACCTCTGTGGAAAGAGCAGGAAAACTAAACCATGCGGGTGGAGAGATGTGCCGGGTCTGCCCTCACCCTGCTCACCTTGCTGGCTGACACGGCTATGTTTGCCGAGTCACTCTGCCTTGCCAGCGAGTGTCTCTGTAGGAAAACTGCATGAGACCTGACCTGGGAAACAATATCTTGGGATAAAGGTGGGCCTAAAGTTAAGAGTTGTGTGTCTCTTCTCTGCCAAGGATGATTCTCATGGGCTTCACAGAGTTCAGAAACTGCAGCTTTCAGAGAATCCCAGGTCGAAGGGACCTCAAGGACCATCTGGTTCAGCCTTTCTAGGCAAAGCACGACCCACACTGGGTGTCCCAGCTGTACCCTGTCCAGCTGAACCTCAGCAGTGTCCAGTGCTGGGGAGTCACCTCTTCCCTGGGGAGATTATTCCCGTGGCTGGTTGTTCTCATGGGGAAAACTTTTGTGTCAGTTGGAATCTCTCCAGGAATAACTTGTGCTCGTCACCTCTCGTCTTTGCCGTGTGACCCCTTGTAAAAAGGGAGTCTTCTTTGTAGCCATCCTTTAAGTGCTGGAACATGGTGATAAGATCTCCCTGACCCTTCTTCTCAGTTTTAGAACTGTTTCCATAAATTATGGCGTTAGTGCTGTTGCCTGGAGAGCTTTTAGGACCATTCATTCGGGAGCACTTGCTGTGGGTGGTGATGGGCAGCGCATTACCAGAGCTCTTTGCTCCCGGTGATTTATGTGCTTATGTCACCGCTAATGGCATTAGAGGAGGAGGTGTCCCGTTGGGGTTTCGTTAATAGGATTATGTGCTGGGCAGCAGCGCCCAGGAGCTGTGCTCACTTTCACAGGTTCATGTCAGCTTCCGGGCTGAAAGCTTTAAGAACTGCTTTGAATTCCAGCTGGTGTTTCTGAAGCGAGCCGGCTGACTGCTGAAGGTTGGCCAGGCTCTAGTTAAATAAGCTCTTTATGTAGTTACTGTTGCAGCTCTGTGGGCAAAAGACTCCGAATGAGCAATTCGGGCTGGGGTGGATGCTTCCTGAGCAATACTGTTTCAACGGCAAGTTAACTTGTCACAGTATTTTTCACCGCAACGTGTAGTCCCCTGTTTCTTGGGTCCCTGGCCCTGTGTTGCTTTTTAAAGTGTATGGAGCGTATTCTCAGATGGGAGCTGCACCTCAGTGGCTGTGCTCACGCTGATGAATGACTAGAAACATCTCCGCCTGGTGGCCTGAGGAGCCTTGTGAGCTCCTTTCTGGCTGCTGGGATTTCACTCTGGAGAATATTTGGGTTTAGAAAAGCTGCTGGGATGAAAGGGTGCTGGGGATTGCTTTCCAGAAGCCTTCAGGTTGGGGTCCTCATTTGCCTGTCCTGTTTGGGCCCCCATAACCCCAGTATTCTCTTCTCTTGTGTCTTGGGATCACTACTAAAGCACTGTCCTTGCTCCGAGTTCTTTGTGGGGGACGCCAGGGTGGGTGGTGTCTGTGCAGTAAGTTCTGCACACTTCAGGACACTACCCGCTCCTCTTGTGGTTGAGAGGGAGAAGATGCTTGGTAGTTTCAAGCTCAGATTCCCTAAGGATGCTGCTATGTTTATTGGTAAATACATATCCTATAACCATAATAAACTTCAAAGGTTAACCCCACTTCTCCGGGTGTCAGCAGTGTACAAATGTGTATTTTCTGTAGCCTGTCAGAGCTACTCTTGCTGGCAGCACCCCGTGGCTTTCGCTGCCAGCCCTGGTGTGTCCTTTCACTGCTGTTGGTAGCACTAGAACATCTTGCTCAGTGAGAGCAATCAGTGGTACCAAGCATGCCCTGAGTGTAAATACCTCTGTTGGCTGTCGCTAGTGCTCTCACTGCTCTCATCTTTAAACACTTAATTGTAATGACGGGTGAGGAGCAGACTTGTTTTTGAAGGTTGTAATTTAAAGCATGTCCTATAAATGTTGAGTCTGAACTGTGCTATATAGTCAATAAACAACTGAGAGTGGTGGTTATCTGCTGCCCGAACTGGTGCTGGTGGAGAGTGTTGCTGTGCAAACAGGAGGAGGATGTAGTAATTGTGATGTGGTGGTCCAAAGATAACTGCAAGATGAGAACTGCAGGTAGATGAAGTTGACTTCTGATCTGCTAAATACCTGGTAAGGTAAGGGGTTTCAGGTTCAGAGAGCAGAAGTAGATAATGGTTCATGCAACGTATAGTAAAGCTGCACAGTTCCTTACTAAAGGGTGTTGAGGATGCTAAAAGCTGACTTGGACTTGAGCAAAAACTGGGTAATAAAGCAATTCATTCAGAAATACGAAGCATGTAGGTAGAATCCCTCCAGCCCAGGGAGTTTAAATCGTTTACTGAATGCGAGGAGAGCACTGGCAGAAGTGTTCTGTGCATGTTCAGTTGATGTTCTCCCTGAGCGTGCTGGTGTGAACGTGTCTCTGCATCACTCCCGAAGGCGCTGCGGTCCCAGATGGATGCACAGAGCGCATGCAGACACCCAGAGTATCTGCTTCATACACAGCCCTCAAACTGAGAGCACGCCAGGTACAAGCTGATAGGAACAAGTACTGCTTTTGAGCTGAGCAGCGTGGTGCAGATGGGGTGCTCCCTTGTCTTTGGGGACCCGAAGTTGGGAAGAATTCCTGTCGAGCTGAGCTTGGAAAAAAGGTGCTCCGTCTTAACAGCAAATGAGCAATATTGGCCTTAGTTAAGCCCATGGTGTGTCTGGCAATTCAGCACTTTGAGATCTGCACTGCTGGTGTGTCTGGTGATGGTCTGGATACATAAAGGGGCTGCGAAAAAGCTGAAGAAGGGCTTTGGCCAAGGGCCTGTAGGGGCAGGCCAAGGGGAATGGCTTTAACCTGCCTGAGGGGAGACTGACATGAGCTCTTAGGCAGAAGCTCTTTGCTGTGAGGATGCTGAGGCGCTGGCACAGGGTGCCCAGAGAAGCTGTGGCTGCCCCATCCCTGGAAGTGCTCAAGGCCAGGTTGGACACGGGCTTGGAGCAAGCTGCTCCAGTGGAAGGGGTCCCTGCCCGTGGCAGGGGGCTGGAACTGGGTCAACTTTGAGGCTTCTTCCAACCCAAACCAGCCTGGGACTGTGCTCCTCAGACAGAGTGAGTTTGTGCAAATATGAATGAATGACTTAAAGCATCTTCCGTGAGAAGATCCATTTATTGAGTCACTCCCAGTCTTGTGTGTGTGGTTTCCCTGGCTGTGCACCATGTTTCTCTTCTGCAGACTAAACAGCAGGTTGCTTGTCACTCTGACCTGGTCCTCTAAATATTGCACTGGGGAGACCTCAATTTGAATTTCCAACTTGTGAAAGCAGACTCGGCATCCTCCTCCTGTTAATCATTATGCTGTCTCGTGAATGTTTTCACAGCCTCTGTGACTCCTCTCCTAGAACATGTTGGGAGACAGACTGGCAGCAGCAGTAAACTGAAACCGGGTTCTGTTCGGATGGGTTTCAGTGCTGGAAAAGGAGGATTTCTTTTAAAGCAAAGGCATGTGTGTTTTCTAATTTAAAATCGGTTACATTTCTGTCGAAATAGGCTCATGCATTCCATCTGCTCTGCGTTGTAACTGTCTGAAGTCTGATCCCGAGTCTGCTCTCGGCTTTGTGGAATAGGAAAAAATTACTCCTGCGAGTATTTCGGTCCTCCTGTGTTATTAGTGGTGCTAAGCATGACCTTCCTTAATGTCAGTGGGCACTTAATTTGACTAACGTGTTTGTTATTTTAGAGGGAGCGTTTGCATGTCTGCAGATCATAACAACACTGTAGTACAGTTTCCTGCGTGCTTGTCTCGTTAGTTAACATGAAATCTCAATGCGTTACTCAGGGCATGAGCATGCGGGGAATGTATTAATAGCGATTGCTTTCTATCGCTCGGCTATCAAGTACTGCGCTATCAGAAATAGATCTGGGCTGATGAGACTGTCTACGTATTGTTTACAAGATATTTCAGATCTGGGCAACATTTACTTGTGAGTCTGAGTCACTTGAGCAGTCTGTTGCAACGCAGACACGGAGGGAGGCTCTGCCAGGGCTCTCCTGGAGCAGGCAGCTGGACCACGGAGGGCTCCACCAGCCCCTAGCCTGGGTTTCTGCAAGAGTTATGAAGTCTGAAGATGATCCTGAGGATGGGGAGAACTTGCATGGGGATCCAAGTGAAGTGAAGGATGGAGCAAGATGAATTCAGGGCAGAGGAGAGAGCACGTTTCTCAAAGCAGCCTGCTTGAACTCTGCCTCAGTGCTTTGTGAGCTGCCCTGGCTTGTAACTTGATGTGAGATAAACTGATCGCTCCTGGCAGCGGGACGCTGTGGGTTTGACGATGACTTGTTGGTTTTCTTGTGCAGCTAAAGACACAGTAGGTATCCCGGGTCTCACGTCAGTGGCAGCAGCTTGCAACTGCAACAATGCAAAAGCTTGCGTTTTGTAACCGACAGGTTCTTTTTAATTAATGTGTAATATGTGTCTTTAACAACTTGTCCTGTGAGGAATTTTCCTTACGTGTGAGCTGTTTTGGTGGCAGGATTCGGTTTAGTACATCGTAGGAAATGGTACCATTTACTTAAATGTTGCAACCAAAGTGGGGGAAAAACCATTAAGATGATGATTTATTTAAATACTGCTCTTGTTCACCTGAAGATTTATGAAATGGGCTCAAGGAATGGCTGGTGAAGGGTTTTCTGCAGATCTGTGTGAGCTTTTGCTAGCAGGTGTATGCTGTAGGTGTGGAATGTGGCGATCTAAACCCAGTTGCAAACATGCAGGATGCGATCCCTTCCCTCCAAGGATGTGGAATGTGTCACGTGCAAAAGAATTCCGAGGGGCAGAGCTTGGTGCTCGGAATGTGCAGTTCCTAAGGTATTTACCATAAACCCGAAACCTTGCCCAAGAAGGCAGCTCGGCAGAGGAGGCTTTGGTTGAGGCTCCAGGGAGTGCTGCTTCCCTGGCACTGTGTGAGAGCAGTAACGTCATGGTGTGATGCTGCATTACACCGAGCAATCTGGCATGGCTTTTAACCTAATGCATGTTTCCATTGATTGACAGATGGGTTCTGTACTTTGCTGGATAATGCTGGGGCTTGTAATTACGTTAGCTGTCTATTTTTACTGCTTCAGGTCACTTTTAGCACGTATTGTACTGAAAAAGTGATTACTATGGCTTCATGATTAGTGTAATCTTTCTTTATCATGAGGATGGGAATAGGGATAATGATGGTTACAGCTCTGTTATCTGGATCATTCTAGAGGCTGGTAATGGGGTTTTGGTGCTCCTGTTTTCTGTGTCTCCTCTTTAGCCTAGCAAAGCCTGGCTCTGGTGCAAGGTGAGACCTTGCACAGCTCTGGGCTCTGTCCACTGACAACTGTCCACTTGGCATTGGCACTGTTCTTTGTGGATCTTCCAGACTTTATTATGTTAAATCCTGGAAGATGTTGGTCTTTTCTGGCAACGAAGTCATAAGGGGAATACAGGTCTGTCTTGATGGAACGTCACTATTTATTTTTAACATGAAAATTGTACAGCTTTGGGGGTCTTTTAATCTGTTCTTCTTTTCATATGATAACTGAAGGCTTTTGAATAGTGGGTTTGGAACTTCAAGGAGGTGGAGGAGGGTGTTATGATGAACCCAGCATGAAGGATACAGGGTTGACGGGCTGCTTTCTCACTGCAAGAAACAGAAGTGTCTTCAGCTGCTCTAGTATGGAAATGATGAGGTTTATCAGTTTTAATGTTCTTTGTTCAGTGAGGTGTGGAACTTCTGATCCACAGTGATAAGTTACTTTATGCACCTGCAGGCTGCCTGTGTCTCACTGTTATCAGTAAATTCCTCTGCTGTGTACATTCTGTTTGAATATAATGTTCCTTCATAAGCCTTTTTCTTCTGTTAAAAGCTTTGTGACTATCAAGTCATCAGTGGCCAGCTTGGCTGTGAGGAACAGAATTTCCTGAAGAGTATAAAGCCATTCAGAAAGGGGGGCTGGCAATGAGGCGAAGCAGCTCCGTGTTTTGGGGTGGGATGCTTGGCCTGGGCCTTGAATCTCTACATTTGGAGTAAACAAGGAGAAAGTGGGGGCTGAGGAATGTCTGAGGCTGGATGTGCAGTGGTCTATTTATAACTGACTCCTGCTTCCTCTGCACTCTACATTGCTTTGGTAATTGCAGGCAATTGAAAGCTAGAAACTTTGAGTTTCTTTCTTCAGCTCAATTGATGTTCATCTCTTGAATAGCACACTTGGCTAAATTTTGCCCAGTGGAGCAGTCTGACACAGGAAAAGCTGTGTCCCGTCATGTATTTTTAGCACCTCCATTTGATGTTAACATCTGAAACCTGCTTGGGACGTAATGGAGCTGGTTCAGATCTGCTTTTAAGACTGGCCAAATTGAGTGAGTTGTTATTAAGTACCTTTCTGTGCTGGTGCCATGTGTGTACCTATGATGACTCGCAGCACTTCAGCATTCAGCTTCGTGCTATGCAGGGTTGGGGTCTCGACTGTATCAGACCTGAGGCATGTGAAGCGCAGGGGTGTGAAGGGATGCTCTTCCTGGCAGCATCCTGTGGGTCAGTGGAATGGGAAGCAGCAGCAAACTGCACCCTGTGAGTGGATGGAAGCGTGTGCCGAGGAAAAGCAGGAAGCAGATTGTGAGAATGGGCAAGGTGAAAACTGGGCTCTGCCTTTTGCTTTTCATTGTATTAGCTAGGTGTTGGACATGAAAACCAGTGTGACTTCAGTAGAGCTGGAGGCTCAGCTGTTCTTGATAAATCTGAACAAGTTTAGAGGGCTAAATTTAGGACATATTTCATGTCTTGCTGAGTCCATGAAACCAGTCTGCTGTTGATTGCACATTTCATAATGTCCTGCTTAAGTATCATACCAAGCTCACCTGTTGAGTTCTCCGTGGTACTTTCACTATATAAGGGTTGACAGGGGGAAACTGTAGCAGCTGTGATTTATCTGCCCACTTCCTCATGAAATCACTTGTAATGAACACTGAAAAGCTGAGACTGAAGATGACTGCTTGGATTGGAAGCTGTTAGCAGTACTATTTTGGGCTCTGTTACTTGCAGTTACTGACTTATCTGTTCCTTTGTGATGCATCTTGTTTATTAATTTGTAAATTCTGAGGCGTGTGCAGATATTTAATATGTGGAAGTGAAACATTTGATTGTCTTATTTAGATTCTTGCAAGTCAAGTAACTGACAATAAGGATGAGCAGGAAACCCTCCTGTTTTCATTCAGTTAATGGAGTTAATTGCCTTGCTGATGTGAGAGCAGTTGATGTGCCTTCCCTGAAGGGCATGAGACAAAGAGGAGACAGCTTGTCAAATCTATAGCTGCTGCGGAGAAAAGGAGGGGGGAGTTCTTAATGTGCAGAGTGGAGAGATTAAACAGTGATCACTAGGCATTAGGAAAGATGTTCTCTGACACAGTGAAGGAAGGACTGAAGTGCAGGTCTCCTTGGGCACTCTACCCTTCCTTCAGTGGAGCTCTTGAGAGGTATTAGAACACCAGGCTATAGGTGATGCTGTGTGGGGCTCCCTCTCTGCATGACTTCTGAAGTCCCTTTTAGCCCCACTGTGGGGTTCTTGAGATGCTGCAAGTTGCTCTTCTCTGAACTGTGTACATGTACAAGTGCACATGGTAGCCCTTCTTGTGCTGTGTGAAGTCCTTAGTTCATCACGGCCCTATGGAGCATGTATAGGAGAATGTATTTGTTGATCAGAATGGAAGTATCCATGATGAAGAGGAGAAAAAGCAAAGACGCAGTGACGAGACAGCTATCCAGGCAGTTTTGTGTGGCACACAGAGGGGCTAGAAGGAGATGACTGAAGGCAGCCTAATATGAGAAACCATCCGAAATCATTCATTTTGGAATGAGGATAGGGACCTGCTGTATGTGGCTTTAGTTTTAGGCCTAGGAGACAGAGCAAAGAATGAGGAAAACAGAAGAGGTTTGATCCTCAAGGTCTCCTTTAGGACAAAAGCAGCTTAACCAGACAGTCTTGGAGCACTGTACATGCAATGCCAACAACCTGATTGAAATGCTACAGTGAGATGGTACATAAATAACTCTAAATATCTTTAACAGGTACGACTCTAATTGCAAACAAAGGTATTTTTTGCGTATTCCCCCAAATGCATTTGATCCAGCCTTTCATTGCAATCCCTTAGTAGATCAATAGTGTACCGTAAGCTCACTTGCTTTTCTGTTCTCTTACACAGCTGAACACAGACTGGAACAAATACGATGACAGGTTAATGAAAGCAGCCGAAAGGGGAGATGTGGAAAAGGTTTCATCAATCCTGGCCAAAAAAGGAGTCAGTCCCACCAAACTGGATGTGGAGGGGAGATCTGCGTAAGTAACTCCCAGTGCTCTAATAATGGTGCTGGGAAGCTGCTGAAGGCTATTCAATTCCTAAATCTTGCTGCTGCTCTAAAACCTCTTCTTTTAATACATAAACCCGTGTAGTACATCGTGTTAGATTAGAATCTCATCCAGATTGGAATACCGGGTAGCCAGAATGTGAAATTCTCATAAACAGTCTTCACTTCAACAAGAAGATGAGTATTTAAATACTTGCTCTTGCCAGATTTGAATATTAAGGAGACATGGAAGGCATATTGGTTTTTCTTCTGGGTCTCTGATTCAATGGTTACTTCTCAGGAAAGCTATCTTGTTCCTTAAAGTAGTATCTGCAAGACTCTTGGCTGGATTTGGGTGCTGTCCAGAGTTGGGTTTGTACTGTGTAATGATTTCAGTGCACAGCTCTGATTTTTCTGGTTAATATTGCCGTGTTTGTGTGCAAACCAGATGGGTTTCAGCAAGGTATTTTCTATTTGCAGATTCCATGTTGTAGCATCAAAGGGAAACCTGGATTGCTTGAACACTATCCTTATTCATGGAGTTGATATCACAGCCACAGATGCTGCAGGTAGGCTTCCTTTTGCATCCCAGCGCAGCTTGCAACAGTTCTTGGCTTGGTTTTCACTTTGGAGTAGAATTAAGCTGAGCTTTGGGATAGAGTGTTTTCCTCCTTTCTGTAGCAATGGTAATGACTCATGGCTGAGCTTCTAGGAAACTGTCATGTCCTGTCCTGTAAGTTATTGAGCTCTGCTGCATTCATGAACTTGGGGTTTGTGCTGCTCTAGGTATGTTCTTCTTCAGACTCACTTGTGAGATAAGCATTTCTGCTTCAGAATCACATTATATGAACAGTTCTAAATGAATTTTTGTTCATTTAAATACTAAGTGTATTTCACCGAGCCTTGTGAAGTGCTGTACACATTGAGGATTGGAGCTAAATGATGTGGTAGGTGTTTGGGCACCCATACTGAGCCCTCCAAAATCCAGAGCGTGGCTGTGCTACATTCCTTTGGGATTTGCATGTGTGGTATCGGAGTTTAGGTGAAGGTCTTGGGGAAGAGGTAATTAAAAAGGTGCTAATTTTGCCTTGGATTATTTAACATGGCTAATGAATATTCTCCTATTTTAAGCTCCAGTAGCTGAAATAACCCAGCCTGCTCCTTTCATATGACAGATCAGCTTTGTAAATGCTTATGTGGAGTCATTTACAGTACTTTGAGATTAATTTCATTATAGAACTTGACTCCTTGGTTGCAGTTTCTCTAAAGCAAGAGAAGACTGTAAAAAATCAAGTAAATAGGGAAGAGATGACCTGGCTATAGCACTGACAGAGCTGAAGGAGGGCACAGGGACTGCTGTAGCTGAAATGATAATGCTTTAGTGACGTACAAATGAGCGTTTTATGAATGATTGTTACAAAGTTAGCAATGGACTTCCTGAGAAGCAGCACAGGCATGTTGAACTGTGTGTGGTGTTTCTAAATGCATGTTAACACAGATCCCGGGTTGATGCTGATTTCTGTTTTCAGGTAGAAACGCACTGCACCTCGCTGCGAAGTACGGGCACGCTTTATGTTTGCAGAAGCTGTTGCAGGTACTGGAAATACAACTTCTCTGGTTTTATTCTTGAGAGGGGAAAAAGGTGCTCTTAATACACTTCATTAATGAAACAATACTGGGGGGCTGCTTTAGGTTTGTGTGATATTTGTGTTTATCTGCATTTATTCCTGGTCAGTTTGTGCTCATTTGAATCTTTAGCTTTTAATGGGCTCTTCTTACCTTGTGTTTGTATGATGCATGTCTCTGTGCAGATATAAATGGCACATTCTCTGTGGAGTGCCAGAGCTAGTAGTGATATTGGTAGTGAAGGAGTCGTGACGAGTAGTGGGAAATCTTAGCCAGAGATTTTGAAACACAGAATATCCGAAAGTGTTTGTGAAAAGTCACTGTGGGATTGTGCATTTTCTTTGCATGGTCTTAATTCTACAACTCTTGATCAATGTGATGAGAGCACGGAAGTGCATGTACCCATGGCTTTTTCTTTCGTGTATGTCACTGTATTTGTAAATTACAAACACATTTTCTTCAATCGCTCTTTACTGCTTTAATTCAAACCTCAAAACATTTAGTGTTTTGGAAGTGCAGTCTGAATCCTAATGGATAACTGGGGTTGCTTATTTTAACAGTACAACTGTCCAACGGAGAATGTGGATCTCCAAGGAAGAACTGCTCTGCATGATGCAGGTAAAAGGTCTTGCTTTTCTGGTAACTGTAGTATGAAACCTAGCTTGAATGAAGGAATTAATTTTCAGGTGGGTCAGATTCTTATCTTTTAGTTGTGACTGTGGTAGGAGAAAATGCTGTCATTATATTTGTCCTCACTAGCAGCCTCTTAATGGTTTTAACAGGTTGTAGATCTGAGTCTCTTCTGGAGCCCATGAATTGTCTAGTAAAATCTCAAGTATCCTGAGCAGTGTTATAGAGCAATGATGTTAATAGGTTGAGATACCTCTACTCTGCATTCGCACTGTGCTATGCAGAGTCTTGAACGGTCGTGTTTGTTTTCTTTAACATGCTTTTGAGATGGTTGTGAGAGGACCCAGTCACAGAGCCATGTCATGCTTTAAGTTGGTTGCATGAATTTTTGTGAAGCAGATACACCCATGGAGGTGTTTGGGGTTTCACAAAGGCTGCTTTCAGCAATGTAACCTACTCTTTTCTTTTTCTCTCGAAAGCTATGTCGGACTGTTCCTCAAGCATACAACTACTGTGTGATCACGGGGCCTCAGTGAATTCAAAAGACGGAGTAAGTGGTGACTAATAAATGTTGCATTCTCCTGCACAAACCCTATTGGAGTTCTTGTGCTTTCCCTGCTTTCCCTCCTTCTCTTATTACTTTTGCCTTTCTTCAGGATGGGAGGACACCGCTAGTGCTGGCCACTCAGATGTGTCGTCCCACGGTTTGTCAGCTTCTGCTAGACAGAGGAGCAGATGTAAATGCCAGGGACAAACAGAACAGGTAATGCATGCAGGGGCTTGTCAGAGCGCCCGCTGACATTTAAAGGGTAATAAAAAGCTGTCACTTGGCTTTCAGGCTGCAGAATAAATATGCTAAATTCAGTGGAAAAGAGCCTGCGTTTTAGTTCCAAAGTACATGTGCCAGTTCAATAATGCAGAGAAGCATGGCTTTATTTCGCTGCTTATTCTTGCATCCTAAATACGTACAGGCTTGTGCTTGCCAGCAGAGGAACTGCACTTGGTTGTTTTAAGGGTTTGTCTGTCCAAAGCTGTATCTTACACCTTTTGGGATCAACATACAGAATGGGTCATGACAAAGGTGGCATTCTGACAAGAAGTACTTGAGTCTCATTGGAGCTCCAAAGGGACCTAAGGACCTTGAAATGTTTAACTTCTGTGTTCATGGAGAAGGGGCCAGGGGAAGGATTTTCTATTTGCAGCTGCTACGTCTGCCAGTTGTTCTCTGGGAGGGTGACTGCCTGGTGGCCAGGGGACACGAGGCTGCTGTGGGACAAAGCATGGATACTTGCATTGTGTGCTCTGAAGCTGGCAAGTTATTTTTAAGGCATTGCCAGGGCTCTCAAGCTGCACTTGGCCCACCCTGAACTTTGTCTAAACTTCTTGTCTTGTTTGTTGAGTCTATTGAGATTTCTATCTAAATAGAGAGGAAGCCAAAGTCATATGAGTTCAAAACACTGGGTGGCTCTCCCACAGGCTGTAGGTTTGTGTTGGGTTTCATCAAAATACTTCTATTACAGTGGGCTTGGTTGCTTTTTAACATATTTATCCATTGACAAAATAACTTCTTAAAGATTAGTTTCCTCTCTTGATAGAGAAGAGATTCCTTGACTCAAGCTTCTGTGATTAGACAGAAGTGTATGATGGATTCTTTCTGTGATTGCTCTGTTAAAGCACAAGCACCCGAGTCTCTGAACACACTCTTTCTCCCCATCCTCAGGACTGCCTTAATGTTAGGCTGTGAATATGGCTGCAGGGATGCAGTGGAAGTGTTGCTCAGAAATGGTGCGGATGTTAGTTTGACTGATGGCCTTGGTCATGACTGTGCTTACTATGCCAGGATTGGGGACAATATTGACATTTTGGCTTTAATAAAAGCTGCCGTTGAGGATTCCAGCAAAGGTACGAACCACGTGGCTACAACAGCTTTTTGTTGTCCTTTCATTTGAATTGTGTATCTTCCCACTGCTATGTCTTCAGGAGCTATGGTTTTGGAGGGCAGCCGTAGTCCTTTGAACACACAGGTGATACACTGCCTGTTTGGGAGGGGAAAGAAGGCTTTGGGGTTTTGGTTTTAGTAAAGCTTTTAAGGTAAATGCAGGCTGTGATGCGCTGAGGTATTAACAGTGCTTGAGCCTGGCATTGCAGTATTGATCATAGGAGTTATTTGGGCTCACCTGTAGAAGAACTTTGCACTTGTGAATGTTTCCATGTTGGTTTAATTGGGTTGCTGGTGAATCTAATTATTGAAATGATCAAAAATATGTAGAATTAGCTGAAGGTGTTGCAGGAGCCTGAAATGTGTATTTTAACTGCCTACTTTTGTGGTGCTTTTTTAGGAAGAGATACCGTGAAGAAGGGGCAGCCCGAACAAAAGGTAAGGCTGCTTGTACTAAATGTCTCTAAGGCAGTATATTCCTGGGGTTGCTGAGAGGGTGATTAAGATCGTGCTGTGATGCAAAACTAGTTCAGTGGTTTTTGAGTTCTTAACTTCATCTGTAGCTGGGAAGATTCCCGCTGTAATCAGCTGGGGTGGCTATTTCTGTTTGAGAAATATGTGATGATGTGCATATTTGGGATTAGAGTTTTGACAAGCATCCCATTTTCTGTCTGGATGAGATCATGAGTGACCTCTTGCTGAGAAGCAATCTGTCCAAATGCAAAGGCTGGTAATAGTGCCCCCCCAGCAGGAGCTGGGATGGAGGCAGAGCTCATTGTACCCAGAAATGGATGTCTGCAGAACGCAACAGGAATGTAAATTAATACTTTACTGTTGCAATAACAGATTACTAATGTGCCACAGAAGTGGAATCGGCTGCATGCGCAGGAGGAGGTGAATGTCAAGCTGTATCAGAAGGAACATAACGCTCAGGTAAGTGAGAAGGATTTCTCTGACTTGCATATTCCCATGTGCATAATGAACCAGACACACTAAAGACAAGATGTGCTTGTAAGGAGAGCATTAGTGATTCCATTAAAGGTCATATATATTGCTGTTTACTTAAAACTTAATTGCACAACTGTGTAATGTGGCAATTGTGCAGATAAGCTGTTAACTTCAGGAAAAACATACCTGTTTGTGTAATAAATAGTTGCAAGCCTCTTCATGTCTTAACTTTTCCTGACTCTTAACCTTCTGTCTACTTCCACCTGTAGTGAAATCAGAATCGTAAGCCAGGAAGGCTTATTTTTTAACATTCTCAATGCATCTCACTAAAAATAACCTTTTATAATGGTTCTACCAAGGGTATTGATTTTTCTCATCTCATTACTGTGTCATTACAGTTCTCAGAAAGGTAAACAACGTTTTAAGCTCTGGGGAACAAACCACTGAGAAATAGAGGCCTGCATTCTGAAATGCTTTGTAATTAAAGGATAAAGATCTCTAAAGGCAACTTCTCTGCTTTGAGCTAAAGTAGTTGCCCCAGTTAAGGTGGCGCTTATCAGGCAAGAGTTAAAAGGGCTTTGTTGTTTGCATGTGAGCACTGGACTGACTGATGGGGCACACACCTACCACTTTCACATGCTGGGTTTGTTACCTGTTACTAGGGTGGTTCTTGGGGTTGTTTGGAACAATTAGCACACCGGAGGGTTGCTGTGCTTCATGCTGGTTGAGGCTTTTTCATCACACCTTTGGCTGCAGCACCTGGGTTTCAGGAACTGTTTTAACATCAGCTATTTTTACTTGTTAACAGACAGCAGATAAGCAGTCTGAGTGCTGTCAGCATCAAATGTAATCTTGCTCTGCTCATACTTTCAAAGCCTGTATGTACCCTTACAAGAGAATGATTTATCTGGAGCTGAAAAGCTTAAAGACTGGAGCTTGTGCATACGTAAACCTTCAGAATGAACCAGACCTGGAGTAAGGCCCCAAAAGCATTAGGGGACTCACTAAGCAAAGCTTGATGTCTCTAGTGACTGTTCAATCTGCTGGTTCAGATTCTTTGGTTTTCCCAGGGTGTGTAGTGTGGTTGTGTGGTGCCTTGGTTTAATTTTATATCTTTACTTCTAAGGAATTGGAGTTAGAAAATCAAGATTTGAAAGATCGAATGAGAGAAGCACAAGAGGAGCAAAGGATGCTGCTGGATAGAATCAGTGGGCTACAACTGCAGCTGAGTGAGGTAAGCCTAGTGTTGGAATGGAGGGCTGTAATAGCTACCCAGTGCTGACAGGGGAGGCTGCTAGAAGTAGAAAGGAAAGCACATGTGACTAGGATGTGGTCTTCACTGCTTTCCCGTGAATCATTTCTATGTGTCACTGTCGTCGTCTTCTGCTGCAAAAGCCTTTGGTCTTGTAATAATAATCAACATCTGAGGATTCAGGATCTGACCTGTTACAATGTCATTCAGTGGTGCTCGTAAATGTGAGCAATAACATTTATGGCTGTACGTATGCAGCATAATGTGAACTGTGAGGTGCTCTGGCCAGTTGTAATGGAGAGCAAACCACCTCCGCAACTAAATGTAGGTGGTGTGTTACACTTTATCATAGCTGCTGCTCATTTTACAGCTCTTGCTTTAAGTGGAAACAAGAGACAAATCTTTAATTGGTAAAAACAGAAACAAAGGTTTTTCAATAGGGGATTTCTCACCCACATTCGAAACCCTGATTTTAAAAAAGTTCCCTCCTCTTAAAGGCACAAATTTGACAGTAGAATTAAGGAAGAAAATAAAACCAAGGGCTTCTTTCCTCTTTGGGGAGGCTCATTCTTGTTTCTCTCACTGTATTTTTGTAGAGGTATGCTTTAAGAGGGTGCAGCTTCCCCTCAATGTAGCACACAGATAGAATATTTCTTACTGGAATCATCTTATCTGAACTGTTCTTCTAAGCATTTCCTCAATAAAATGAACTCCTTTATACTCGCTTTCCAAAATCAACAAACTTCTACTGACAAACTGCTCTCTTCTGCCTCAGTAGTGTATGATCTAGACATCTGAAGATAGTCCAGTTGTCTTGTATGCACGTCAAGAGACATTGCTCTGTCAAAGACTCTGAACTTCTGTTTGTCCTCTCTTCCAGAGCTTAGATGGTAAAGCAAAGGGGAACAGTCAAATGTGAGGCATTAAAACTGGGGTAGATTTGTCAGCTGCTGAACTGTGTTTGAGCCCCTTATACCTCATTGCAGAAATGATTTGTGGGGGGATTTTCTTTGTTATTTTTGCAGGAGCAAATGTTTGCAGATGATCTTGAGAATGAGGTACGATATCACCTGCAAGCGATAGTCACTTCCCTACTTCCAGTTCTATCGCATTTAACTGATGGTACATGAAACTATAGAGAAAAGCAAAGCTACCTGTAAATGCTAAATGAAATATCCACTGGTGCGTGCTCAGCTTATACAGCTGCACAGCACTTCTGTTACTACAAATAATATATGTAATCCCTATGGCACCTTTAAAGCAGACTTAATAGTATAAATGTCTTTAGTGACTTTCGGTAATGCAAGGTTAATAAATGTAAGTTAAACAGTAGCAAATAATGGTGCTTTATTCCCTTGACTCATTGTTCAAGACTCCTCTTGTGGAGGAGCAGTGGAAGAACTTCAGAATCAAACATTTAAGAATCCTTTTCAGTGCTGGTCTTGGTTGAAGTTCTCCCTAAACCTTATAAAAGTTGCTTAGTTGCTTGAGTTCTTATCAATCTGTCTCTCCTAGTGGCTTTGGCTACTTGGCATTCTCTCCTTCTCTTTCAGAAGGATGAGCTGAAGAAAATCCTAACCACCAAGGAAAAACAGCAGGAGGAAAGTTTAAGGACTATTGAAGCTCTCAAAGCTAAACTCAAGTATTATGAAGTATGTGAATTGATTTGAAATGTAATACAGCAATTGGTATTTATTGTAGTAAATACTTAACCACTTAAGCCTTTCAACAGTTGCTTATCTCCTTATAAAAGCTTCCCTGCCCTTTAATCCCTAGTTTAACATACAGTAAAACTTTGAAATGAGTTTTCAGCTTTAATTTTGTGTTTCTTTGTGTTTGCTTTTAGGTTGATTTTGTGGGATCTGGGAGTAACTTTGCTAACAGTAAGTATTTAGTTATTAAATCTTGCCATGTGTGATGCAGTGTTAGCATATAGATAAAGGGTGTGCTTTTCCTGTTCTCTCTTCCTTTTGTTGGTCTTAACTATAGCCAAGCACAAGCTGTGTGTCCACACTTGAGACCTCAGAATCCAGTCAGCTTCAGCTGGGCACAGCTGGGCATGCACATGAGGCACTATCGATCAGTCTTGCTTAGGGGCGACTGGTCTTGTGAAATGTGCATTTTAACTGCTGCATCTTCTGATAACATGAAAAACAAGCTGAGCAGGACCTGTGCTCCCAGCTGGGCTCCTCTGTCTGTCCTTCATGTCTTAAACAACCCTCGTGTCTAGCTTAGGACAAGAAAACGATGGTCTTTTGTGTCCAACTTGGTCACAGGCCTGTCTTGCACCTGTGTAACTTAAAAATGTCCCTTAACCTGTCATGAGCCATGGTGAGAGCTGTTTGCCTGCCTGTCAGGAAGGGTCATTCATTTGGAGTGCAAGGGGATGCTCTTCCCTGGTGTTCATGGTGCTTTTCATGACTGTTCTGCAGAAGGTTTTACTGAGCCCGTTACAGTCCCACTGAACAGAATAAAAGGAGGAAGGAAAATCATAGTTTCTGTGACTGTGTTACAGTTTTTAACCAGAGACTAAATGGTGTTTGCTTTGAAAACCTAGGAAAAGAAGATTTATTGCTTAAACAAGGACAAGTGTTTGCGGGGGAATCACAGGTAATAAATATGTTGCTGCTTGAGTGAGTTCTAAGATATTTGTGCTTGGGAAAGCTAAAGGTAGTTATAAATGTCTGTATATTAACCGTTGCTTTGGAATACAACGTTTCCCTTAGTACTTGCTTGGTTACGTTTAAGTGCTGGTGCCCTCTAGAGCTACACATGTGACATAGCCCTGAGTGCTGGGTGCTGAATGGTCTGTGGTGAGCATCCTTACAACTCAATCACACTGCCGGACCAACAGTGTAAAGGGCAATTGGTTTTCACCTCCATAATTCTTCTTGTCTACTTTTAATTCAGTTAAAATTCAGGAAACTTGATGTTCCTGCCAGCTCTGCAACAATTTCCTGACAACTTTGGTGGCTGATAGCTAGCTACCTTGTAAAGCAGCAATTCAGTTATAAACAAGATCCATCAGACCCTGACAGTGAGTCATACATGACAGGGACTGGTCCTAACTGACAGGCTGTTCTTACACTTGAGTGATGCTTTTGGAGGTGAGTGATGGCTGGAAATAAAGCTGTACATCCTGGGCTTTCTCACTGGGTCTCACTGACAGATATTTTTGATGTTCTGCTGCTGACACAGAAAAATCCAGTCTTTTCTGCTGTGTTTCACATGAGGTTATCCCTGTGGTCTTGGGATTTCTTTATCTTTAACTCAAGTTTAAAATGAGTTGGTGCGTAATTCTTCATGTAAAAAGAAAGGAAAAAGGGGGTGGGTGGGTGCAAAAAGCCAACTGACCCAAAAACCCCAAACCATGTCCCAGGGAGGAATTAAGCTGCTTTAAGCTAGTCTAAGCCAAGCTTCCAGCCTGCCTGACAGCTGCACAGTACTTTTTGGCCCTTGGAACATGAACAAGTGGTGGGTGGTAATGCAAACCACCTAACGGGAGGGCAAAGCTGCCTTGTGAGAGATCCCTTCCTGGATGGTAAATTACATGAGTGTGTCCCTCAGTGTTTTTAGAGAGAAGTTTCCATCAACCATGAGTGTCTGTTCTAATTCCTTTTAAAATTATTCTCCCATGCTTGAGGGCCGGGGGAAATCCCTTCATAAATGAAATTTCTTCTAGCAGATGAGTGAATAAATATGAAGAATATAAGAAGGAAAAGGAAATGAATACACTATGCCTGAACTTTAGTGTCGGTGGGTCTGGTGGTTGGGAAATGGTAATGTAGAGCTCTATTAAAGATTTTCAGGGTTAAAAGCTGAAATACACATGTTCTGTAATATGGGCAACAATAGAGGAGTGTGTTCCTAAGGAAAAAATAAATCTCAGGGCTGTTTTATGCTCATCTCACCATGGGTTTAAGACAGTTATGTACGTGGCTTGTGTAAACGTGTATCCGTTTTGTGCCAATTCATCTTCAGTCCAGGTCGATGCTGAGACCCCTGGAGCTCTCCCTGCCTAACCAATCACCCACTTCAGAGAAGGAAACTTTAAAGAAGGAACTTGACAACGTGAGGACCTGCTATGGTGCCGCAAAGGAAGAAATCAGCAAACTGCAGCGAGAGCTGTCTCACAAGGTATCGGAGTGTAAAGCTTTGGCATCAGAGTCTGAAAGAACCAAGGCGGAATCTGACGGACAGATAAAACAGCTGGAGGATGCTTTAAAAGATGTGCAGAAAAGAATGTTTGACTCGGAAGGCAAAGTTAAGCAAATGCAGGCGCACTTTCTTGCTCTGAAAGATCACCTGACGAACGAAGCTGCTTTGGGAAACAGTAAGCTAACAGAGGAGCTGAAGGAGCAGTTGAAAGAAATGAAAGGCAAGTACGAAGGAGCCTCTGCTGAAGTGGGAAAACTGAGGAACCAGATTAAGCAGAACGAACTGCTGGTGGCGGAATTCAAGAGAGATGAAGGCAGGCTGGTGGAGGAAAATAAAAGGTTGCAGAAGGAACTTGTGAAGTTGGAGATGGAACGAGATAAAAGGGGAAGAAATGTCACGGAGTTAGAAGGGCAGCTCAGAGAAACAGCGGCAAAGTTGGCCCACTCGGTAACTTCAGAGACATTTGAAAACATGAAGAGTTTGCTATCGACCGAAGTGAATGTGAAAGCAAGGAGGTTAGCAGAGATGGAAGGAGAGCATGGCAAACTGCAGGCAGAGATTCTGCTTCTGAAGAGGGAATCCGAGAGTCAGAAGGCGAAACTGGCTCAGCACGTAAAGCCGGAGGAGCACGAGCAAATGAGGAGGGGGTTCGAGAAGAAAAATGAAGAGCTTGGGAAGGCAGTTTCTGAATTGTCCCAGAAGAACCAGGCTCTGCAGAAGGAGCTTGAAAGATTGCAGGCTGATAACAAGGTATTTAAGCAACAAATCCAAATGCTAAAAACTGAACTGAAAAGCCAGAATGTGCCTTTAAAAATCCATGAGGAATTGAAGAAAACAAATGATCTGGCCGTCAGTGACCTGACCAGAAAGCTTTTTGAACTAACAAAGAAGTACAATGAAAGCAAAGCAGAAGCTGAAAAGTTGCTGGCAGAGAAGAACAACCTGAATGAGAACATGAGCCACTTCCAAGCTGTGTACCTGTCTCCAGAGCAGCACAAAAGAGAGGTGGAAGCTTTAAGATGCAGCGGTATGGAGCTGGAAAAGCAGCTTGCTGAGCTTCAGAAAAAATATGATGCTGAACAAGGGAAAGTGTGCAAGCTGGTCTCTGAAAACACAGCCCTGAGAGAGACTCCCGGGGATCAGTATGTGTTGGCTACAACACATGAAGAGGTTAAAACAGCCTTGAATAACACCCTCGAAAAAACCAGTAAGGAGCTGTCAGATCTGAAGGGAAAAATGGAAGAGGTAAAGCAAGAACTCCAGAGGGTGAATGAAGAAAATGGAACCTTGAAGAATAAGGTGAAACTCTTACAGAATCAACTGCAAACAGAGTGTATAAGTTTGAAAGACCATGAAACTGCAGTGACTGCTTTAAATAAAAGCATGCAAGAGCTTCAAGAGAACAACGCTGCAGTTAGGGCTGAGTATAAGAGGGGTCAAGAAGAAATCTTACAGTTGCATGCAGAAATTGAAGCCCAGAAGAAGGAACTTGACACAATTCAAGAGTGCATTAAGTCCAAATATGCCCCAATTGCCTCCTTTGAAGCCAGAGAACAAAGGTTTGAAGCCACAGTGAAAGAACTAAAAGCACAGTTGGAGGAACAGGCGCTGAAGTACAGAGAAATGGAGGAGGAAAACCTGAAGTGCAAAGAGGAGAATGAGAAGCTCAGAACCGGTGTTCTGTCCATCCAGAGCGACTTGCAGCAGAACTACATCCTGGCTGAGAAATCCCATGAAATGGAGAAAATGTTCACAAGCAAAATGGAGGAGCTGAATGAGCAATTGAGGGACTTGCTGCAGGAATACACAGGTGAGAAAGAGAAGGATGAGCTGCAGGAGAGCACCGAGCAGCCCATGACCGTCCAGGCTGGGCATCTTTCAGCAGAGCAGATTGAAGCCTTGAAGAATGCTCTTGGCCACACTGTAGAGGATCTGAGGGAAGCCCTCAGAAGTAAGAAGGAATGTTACAACAAAGAAACACTAAAAGTAGGACAACTGCAGCAGGAATTGTCAGGTCTAAAAGAATCTTCAATCCCTTTGGTAGAATATACCCAAATGAAGGAAACATTAGAACAAGAAATTGTAGCAATGAAAACCAGCTTGAGAGAAAAAGAAGAAGAAAACCAAGTGAAAAGCAAGGAAATCTCGAAGCTGCAGTCGGAGGTGCAGCTTACTCAACAAGCTTTAACAGACCTGCGGAGGAAAGAAGTGATTGACGTGTCGGAATACGAATCCATGAAGAGTACTCTGGAGGCCCAGATTAACAGCATAGCTGAAAGCTTGTCCAATATGAGTAGAAAGTATGAGGAAGCATGTGAGGAGGCTTTGCAAGCTAAAAAGAGTGAGCTTTCTTTAAAGGATGAGAAGGAATTGCTTCAGTTACGGAGCTGCAGTATTGAGCAAGAAATCAAAGACCAGAAAGAAAGGTGTGATAAATCATTGACAACAATTATGGACTTGCAGAAGAGAATACAGGAATCTGCAAAGCAGGTGGAAGCCAAGGATAACAAGGTGGGATATGGCAGTTAAGCTCTGGATGCTTTTAGTTTAGGGGTAAGGAACTAGACAGCAAATGCAGCTACTTTAGTGTTCGAGCATGACTGTGTGTGCTGAGCATTAAGTACAGGGTGATGTGGGTGTATCTGATGGTGGTCTGAATACCTAGATGGGGCCAAAAAGAAGGCTGGAGAAGGGCTTTGGCCAAGGGCCTGTAGGGACAGGCCAAGGGGAATGGCTTTAACCTGCCCGAGGGGAGACTGAGCTGAGCTCTTAGGCAGAAGCTCTTCCCTGGGAGGGTGCTGAGGCGCTGGCACAGGGTGCCCAGAGAAGCTGTGGCTGCCCCATCCCTGGCAGTGCTCAAGGCCAGGTTGGACACAGGGGCTTGGAGCAAGCTGCTCCAGTGGAAGGGGTCCCTGCCCGTGGCAGGGGTTGGAGCTGGAGGAGCTTTAAGGTTCCTTCCAACCCAAACCAGGCTGGGATTTATCAGACTTCAAAGAGTGTTAAAAAATATTGGTTTTTGTAAGTGATACATCCTTAAATTAGGTTTTTTTTTGTGTGTTTTTTTCTTTCTTTTAAAGATTACAGAGCTGCTTAATGATGTGGAGCGGTTAAAACAAGCTCTTAATGGCTTGTCTCAACTTACATACACCACTGGGATTCCCTCAAAGAGGCAGAATCAGCAGGTTGAAGTGCTCCAGAACCAGGTGAAAACACTGCAGCAGCAGCTTGCTGTAAGTAATCCTGTTCTCACGAGTTTTGTTCTTTTTTCTCCTCCTTGCTTCCCTCTAAATCTTTTGCTTCTTTCTCCCCATTGGATTTGCACCATTTGGGAACTTTTCCAGGTAAAAAGGACACAGACAATTTGGAATCTGTGCTCATGAGCTACGCTGCTGTAGTTTGTGCCAAGAGCATTTCCATATGCAAGTTCCATGCTCATATTTTCTTACAAAGCCCACCAGCCATGTATATTCTCACTGCAAAAGAAAGTGAGGCGGTCCTTCCTTAATGGATTTGATTCCATGTTCCCTTGCCTGCAAACACAGAAGAGTGTTGCTTATCATTAAGTGTACTAACAGTAAATGGGAATACTTCAAGTGCTGCGACTGCACACAAACACGTTTGTGGCCCCTGTGACTTCAGTAAAGCTCCTAATGAAAGCTGTGCCTGTGAGCAAGGTTAGTTGTAAATCTGTGCAGAAGCAAGATGTGTCTTTAACAGTGTTTGTGAGGTTGACCTCACGAATGAGGCGAAGCATTCTTATATTGGGTGGTTTAAAACAAACAGCTAATGCTGTTGGTGAAACAAGTTTTCACCCTGGCACCTGTGCTTGCCACACTAGATCAGCCTGCCTCTGCCAGCCTTCAGCAAAACTGCCTTGCTGCAAATCAGCAGTAACAAAAGTAAAGCAGTGACTTTCTTCCTGATTAATGGAGGGGATACAGCTAACTTTAACCTTGATATTCTGCTTCGGCTAGTCTGTAAGTACACAAATCCAAGCTCCCAAAGTTGGCAAGAGGCAAGAGTAAATGTTAAAAGAACTCAATGACTTCACCTCTTCTTCCTCTCTTCTTTTTATAGGATGCTAAAAGGCAGCATCAGGAGGTAGTTTCTGTTTATCGGACCCATCTTCTCAGTGCTGTACAGGTATGATAGTCCCAGGGTCAGATTGGTTTACTGTCATCTCAGCATAAGAGGTTCTTGAGACCCACTTCTAGCTGCCATACTGGAAGACCTCAAACGTCTTCAAGTGCCTGTTTTGATGTTGAGAGTTTTAATTTAGAATGAACTGATCCAACAAAAGCAAACACACCCCACAGCTCTAGACTTGGGCGATCTTCTTACTACACTTTGTCTGTGTGTAACTCTATATAACCATAACCTGCTTTGAAGGGTGGTGGTGTCTGGTGGTGTGAGCCTGTTATTTAGTTCTGCATCATCCCAGGTAATGCTGGAGACAAGTCCAGTAGAAGCTGGAAACCTAGTGCAGGCTTACCCAGTGGCTCTCACTGAACAAAGAGCTGATCAACTCATTCCAGTCTTATGACTCCAGATACTTGAGCATGCAAAAGAGGGAGTGCTACCACAGCAGCAGGCTGTGGCGTCCAGAGGATAGGAACAGTGATTTCTTCCCCACATCATATTTTCATGGAGGAAACTGCTGTGTCAAAGAGGCAGCTCCTTCTTGTTTGCGGGGAAAAGTAAAAGTATTCTTAAAGTACTGCAGGTTTTCCCAGTGAGTGGTGAAAATACAGCAATGATTTAAGTCTTTTGGGTGATTTTGAAGAATCTCCTAATGTTAGTGACGGATAGTTGACACTTTATGGGATTTTAATTGTTCTTTTAACTGTTTGCTTGCTCCAGGGTCACATGGATGAAGATGTCCAAGCTGCTTTACTACAGATCATTCGGATGAGGCAGGGACTTGTTTGCTGACATGTTAGTGCCATTGCTCGTGAAGGCTGCTGCATTGTAGGAGTGCTGTGGTTATGGGAGTGATAACCTTCATGAGGTTTATATAGTTATGATAATATAGCTGCAATTAGGACCTCCAAATATGAAACAACTTACAAAGCTGAAACATTTTCTTCATCTAAAATGGTAAAATAGGGCTACTGAGTTTCAGATCTGACACTTATTAGATTAATAAAAGATGTAGAGCATCTTTTAAAGCTGGTATACAAGCTGACTGTCAAAATGATGACATGGTAGTTAAATCCTTTTAATGTCTGATTGACCACTTATTAAAGCAGGGCTTATACTCATAAACCTGTTTATCCTTGAACTTGAACTCTCATGGTATGGTTAAAACATAAACTGGCTTCAAATGAGTTTGGCTGAGTATAATAGCTGTACATCTCCTTTAATGATTAAGAGAAAGTGGCTATTTTGTCACATAAGCTGATCAGGACATACTACAACATGTTTAGTGAGTCAGCTGCAAAGGTAAAGGAAAGGTGTTTAGGTCTATGTTGTAACTTGGCTGGCCAAGTTACAGACTTTAACTATAAGCTTAAGCTGTAGTGCCTTTTGCTTATTGCAACATTTAAAATCAGGTTTACCATCAAAACACTAACTTCTATGTTTGCCTCCTCTTCCCCCCAGGATTTTTCAGGAATGCTTTGTAATATTGATTACTGTAGGCTAAAGCAGTGGGACTGGAGTGGCACGGTTTGTAGAGCAGCATTTTGAGCTAAACTCGATAGTCCTGCTCCTCTATAATTTCATTCTTCATTAGGCTGATGGGTGCAGACTGAGCAGCTCCTGAAGCTGCACACTAATCAGGTATTGGATTTTCAAACACTATCTCATGGCAGTTTAAGGTATTTTCCTCTTAGCTGTAAATTGTGTACTATAATCTTATTTATGGGGAAAGATGCAAATAGTAAGGATTAATCGAAGGAGAATTTTGATCTGCTTGGAATCTACCTATTAAGCCTGACAGGGCTTTGTTTTTAACTGAAGGATGATGTTCCCATAAGTAAGTTTTGTGAAAGAGAACATGAAATTTGGGACTATTCAAAGGAAGTAACTGGAAGACAAGCCCAGTAAGGTATGTGATTCTAATAGAGCGAAGAGCGTAAGGGCTGTTGGTAGTTGTGTTAACCTCAGTCTGTGCTTGAAAGCATTTGCTTATAACCAACAAGTTAGGAACCTGGCATCCTGATGCAGAAGAGAGAAACCTCTTCCATGTTCCTGAGAAGTGAGGACCTAAGTCAGAGCGTGGAGTTCTCTGTTTCACAGTGACTGAGCTTCCCCCCAAGCTGTGGGCTTAGGTCCCATTGTTTTAGTTGTGTTATGTTTGTTTCCTTTTTTTATCCCTTCTTGGGCAGAGTCTTAAGGAATTGAAGAGACAGCTGCCACATGGAGGAGGATGCAGACATAAGGATGAACGTGCAGGGCAGTTTTTATTATATAAATACACTTAATATATTTACTAAATATGTGTCTGTAGTTAAACAGATCTACCGCTGCTTTCCTTTAATTTCTTAGAGGACTATTACAGAAAACATCTCAGTATATGTGTTACTTTTTAGCCAAATTCTTTTATGATTGCATTACTTGAAACTCTTATTCGAGAGCCTTTGTTTTGATATACTAACTCCGGCGTATTTTGATACTGTATGGTCCTTCTCGAGGGAGTTCTATCTATGTTTTTCTAAATTTCTCCCTTCCTGCATCATCAATAAAGTGTTTTCTTCTTTTTCTTATTGTAGTGGTCAGTTCTGTCGAAGGTAAAGAAATGCAGTCTGGGTAGTGAAGGGTCTTGAACGCACTCGAGTGCTCCCAAATACCAGGTAACATGTTTGGGGTGTAGATGTCCACTCTGGGGTTACTGGGTTTTTCTGTTTCCAGAGCTTCATAGTTTCACAGAATCCCAGGTTGAAGGGACCTCAGGGACCATCTGGTCCAACCTTTCCAGGCCCAGCATGACCCAGACTGGGTGTCCCAGCTGTACCCTGTGCAGCTGAACCTTAACAGTGTCCAGTGCTGGGGAGTCACCTCTTCCCTGGGGAGATTAATCCAATGGTGATTGTTCTCAGTGTGAAGCTGTGAACTTTGCATGAAGGTGATGGTAAAGCCTGGGCCGTGAAGCTCCCATGGCAGTGATAATCCATGTGCTTGGTAAAAACATCCGTGAGGCATCTCCTCCCTAGTGAGGAAGCTTTCAGTACTTGTGCATTCATGGACAAACATCACTGATAATGGAAGGAAGAAAGGAGAGGAGGGCACAAGAATGTCAAATGTAAATGAAATGCATCCAAGAGGTTTAAGGGATTTTAGGAGCTGCTCCGTGCCCCAGTAAAGCAGCATCAATAAGGTAATGCAGCCCATAACTGATTGTGGGCACAATGTTCCTATTATGCAATACCACTTTTTATAGCGAGTATGGGACTTCCTTTCAGGTTTGGAGTAGCAGCCTTTGGAATCTCTCTGCATCCTGGGGAGTTCAGAGGGATTACTGCTTCTTTTTCTTAATCTAATGCCTGCATTGCTCTGCCAACTCAGAAAATTAACTTTTAATAGAAAAAACGTACATGTAATTGTGGCAGCTATTACATCAGAAGGATTTTGCATTAAGTGCAAAAGACTGTGAGCATTTAAGGGCCATTAAGTTGTGAAGCTTTCTCTTGTTGGACTCGGAGCCTTCAAGCCAGCCCTCCGCTGTGAAGGGTATTTATTTTTACATTTGCAGGGGATGCTGGATGATGGGAAGGGAATACATTTGAAAGGAAAATAGGACATGAAAATGTGAAGGTTTTCCACTCGCTGAACAGCTAGTTTTATTTCATAATAATTAGTTTTACACTTCATTAAATGTTGGGATTTGTGCTTATGTGCTCTTAGGATACAGTGGGGAAGACTTTAAACGTTCTCAGCAGGGCATCAACTTAGTTTTATAATGTAATGGGGGCAGTGCAGGGTAAGATGGGATCTTGCTCTCATCTTGAGGGTCAGGTGTAGTGTAAGAATTATTCTGGGTGCAAAGATACTTCTGGTTGGTGTCTTTCTTGCCATGCTGCTTGCTGGGCTTTGGTTGTGTAAGATGCTGGCTTACATACCCATGACCAAACTTGCAGATGGTGAGTATAGACTAAGTGAAGTCACAGTGTGATCTGGTCAGGGCAGACTTGGACAAGTAGCTTTGTCTTCAAGTGGCACTCGAGCTTTACGGGTAGGGACACCTGTGCCTTTGGGTTAGGGAAGCTGTCTCTAAACATCACAGCTGTGAGGAAGGGGTGATCTGACCATGCAGGTGTAGTCCAACTGCTGAATTCCTCTGAAATAAGCAAGGATGGCAGAGGTGAAGTCAGCAAGAATTCCCTAGGGAGAAGTAGGAATGTGGGAGGAAGAGAAGTGCCAGCTCTGGGATACCGGGATAAAAACCTCTGCAGAATGTGAGGATGGAGCTTCAGGGAAACAGCCAAAGCTGGCTTGGTTTTTATTTGTGTGTGTATAGGAGGCCAAGGACTTAAAAGGAGCACTTGCTGCAAGCAAGAACAATAGCCAGGTTTTTAGAAGAAAAGGGTTGAGAAATACCCATTAAGTATTTATGGGCCTGGCTTGAACTCATGCAACTGGAATACATTCCAGTTGGTGAGCTGTTACGGGGATATACTGGAAATAGCAGGATGGGTGCTGAGGTATGGTATTAAAGCTCCCAGAGCATCGCCTAAAATCAGAGGGAGCAGTGTCCTCTAGGCTGGAGAGCTACAGCAGGGAGAGAAAGAGCTGTCTGTGGGTGGACTCGGTTCCATCCCAGCCTGAAAAGCTCTAATTTTAGCTGAGGAAAGCATTCACAGGCACTTGGCCTTCCCTGCTCCGACTGCTTCTGTGCAATCACAGCCCGGAGAAGCTTGTGAAGATGCTGATTGCTGGTGGTGCTGGTGGTTGGGAGACACCAAGAGACCCGTCAAGTGGTATTTAAGTAGTTGGCAGCCTCCATCTCTTGGAGCAGGGCGCAGTGTTGGCTCGTCAGTGAGGAAATGCAACATTGCTACTAGTGTGTTAGAGCTGGAAAAACACAGGGAGGCTCGGCTGAGATCTGCATGGTACCACACCAGGCAATGCCGAAGTCTTCAATTTCCTTCAGTAAGACGGGGATGTAAATGCACTTCTGGCTTTTGCACATCAAATCTGAAGTGGAAATTACTCCAGCATATCTGCTCCTATTCACAGGGTGCTGAAGTGATATACGCGTGAGTGCTTTCTGATGCTAGCATGACATGTACTGGAACCGGCCACGGAGCAGAGTGCTCTGCATTGTGCAGCGTGCTCGGGGGAGCCACCAAGCTGGTGAGTTTAGTTGCCTGAAGATGTGTTTCTGCTGAGGAACCCCCTCCTCCCCCAGCAGCACTGCTGCAGTATGCAAACTGCCCCATGGCTGCAACTTCTTGCCTTTAGCATCATGCGTTTACCTGCGGTGCGTCCCTCATCCTGCCTCCAGATGGGTGAGGATGGTGAAGGGCAGTTTGAAACAGGGCAGGGAGAAAGCCTGATCAAGAGGGAGCTGCTCTCTGGTCTTACATCTCCCTACAGCAGCCAGGGGTCTGGCACAATCCCCTGCTGCTGCCCGGGCAGGAGACCTGGAGCTTTGCACTGCCTCACAAGGGAAGCGCTCGGCTGCAGATGTGCTAACTGAAAGGGTAGGTGATAGGTGTGAGAGCTTCACGTGCTGACCTCGCAGGAGCCAGGAATCCCAGCATCGGCTGTTCAAATGATGCTATCCCTGTTGTCTTCTGCCCGGAAGGAAATCTCCTTGTCTCCTCTTGGGACTCCTGGGCTGTTGGCAGCTTGCTCTGATCCGAAGCTCACCAGAGTTATCGAATTCTTATAAACGTGAATAGGAGACAACTGCGTGTAGGCATCTGAGCTCTGGAGTCTGGCACACTCGAGCTGTTGGAGGTTTCCCTGGAGGTGCTGTGTTGATACCTTCCCCGCACACAAGGAGTGGGTGTGATGTGCTCGGCGAACAGAGCCTTTGGTGCTCAGGCCTATTTCTGTACGAGAGCTGAGGCAGCGAGATGGTAACCCTCTGCTTGCAGCCTCCTCCTGCCTCAGGCAGTTGAGTCTCTCACGTCCTACTGTTGCTGGAAGGTAGAATCAGTGGGCATTTAAGTGGTGAGACACTGATGAGGGGGAGTGCTTTGGAAAGCAAAACCTCACAGGAGGTGAGGGTGGAGGGAGAGCAGGGTCTGCAAAAGGGAACAGGGCTCTCCAGGGGCCTCAGGTTTACCTGGGGAGGGTGAGGGAGTACAAATCCATGTTAACGTGGGCAGCTTGGAGGAATCCTGGCATTCCTCTGTTGCTGTTCCCCCTCAGAATGAGGGCTGTGGGCTGCCTGCAGGGGCTGCGTCTGCCTGGAGAGGACAGAGATGTGACATTGCACTGGACAGCTTCAGCCCCTACGTTCCCTGCATTTAATCTGCTTATTCTCGTGAGCTGTTCCAGAGCTGAGGACTCTGGGGATAAAGGAAGGATGATGCAGAGCTCTCAAACTACTGGGGCTTCAGCTTGCGGGTCTGGCCAGAGGATGCTTCCTGTGAATCCCAAAGAGCCCAGTCAGGCTGCAGCCATTCCCTTGACCTTGGCAAGGCAAAGTGAAGGTATTTAACACCCTGCCCCGCAGCCCCAGCCCTGAGCCACGCACCCAGCTCCTTGCTGCCTCGGGGCTTGTGACATCTGATAGAGCGTGTGATACAGAAGCTTCCCAGGTCACCTTTGCAGTATCTCATCTGCAATTGATGGGGAAGCCAGGGACCCATTAGAAAGTAAATTGCATGGAACAAATAAACCAATCTGCTTCTGGAGTGCTCCTGTGCCTTTGAACACATGGACTGGCTGCGGGGGGGTTAAGGGTATTTTGATTCATCCTAGTTGAGTTGACCTTAAAAACAAAAGGCAACAGCTCCACAACCACCCCATCCAGTGCTGTGGGTGGCTGCTGAGGAGGTGTCAGCGTTTAATCCCTGCCAGCCTGCCCCGGGGACACTGCAGTTATCGCCTTGCACCCCCAGAATCCAGGCTCTGGTGGTTGCTGATGCGGCTCCCATGGCTCGGCCATGCCCTGGGCCAAGAGCAGCAAGGAGAAGTCTCCTCAGAGCCGCTTCTGGCTGCTCTCCCTTTGCTAGCGTGGAAGGAAGGGAGGGAAGCCTGAGCGAGGAGCATCACCCTGGTCAGGACAACCTCATCTGCTCCTCTCTGTCTTCCTACCCCTTAAATCTGACCACGCTCTATGGCCTCCCTGCTCCGAAGCAGACTTCCACCGCTCACTGATGTCTGTGCTTGCTGCTGCTGCCTCCGGGGTTAGGCAGCGCTCGCAGCCGCAGCTCTGCCCCGTGGGCTGTGCTCCCACTGCGGGTTAGGGACGGCGAGCAGCGTGCCTGTGCCATCACATCCCCGGGCAGCCTCTATTTGCCTGCCTCCAGCGTGAGCCCCTCATCGTGAGCCGTGTCAGGCTGCTGGAACAGGCAGTCCTGGGCTGGGCCGGGCTGTGGGGCTCCTGCCAGCTCTGGGGGAACTGATGGTACCTGTGCTGGCACTACCTGTGCTGGCACTACCTGTGCTGGCACTACCTGCCCTCCGCAGTCAGAGCTGGGCTGAGGACAGGGCTTACCTGAGCTGGTGCAGAGCCCGCTGGGGTGCATTTGCTGTGCCAGCGCTCCTGGAATGGGTTGGGACTGCTTCAGGGAGTTTACACTGGGTCAGCAGCCCTGGGCTATGTGCTTATGGCACGTGTGTGCCCTGTGTCACAGCCCCGAGCTGGAAAGTGATGGAAACACTGGGAAAAGGGGGGCTCCGGTGCAGCGCCTCTCTGCCTCCTGCATTGCAAGCTGGGTTTATCCCTATTCTCCTCTCAAATCCGGGTGGGATTTGGAGGTGATGCTTTGTTCTGTGTGTGGCTGGGTTTGGCCATCTCGTTGCTCCGATGACAGCTTCTTATCCTCCTTTCTGGGACCAGGAGGAGGAGGAGGAAGGCTGCAGCTTCCTAGGACAGGTAAAGAACTAGAAGGGGCTGTAGACCCTCACCAGCAAAGCTGCTGTTCCAGCTGCTGGGCTGCGTCGGGGGCAGAAGACCTCCTGCTTGCCACGTCAAGGCTCCTCTCAGGTTTGCCTCTAAAGCTGCTCTTCCCTCTCTCAGTTTCAGGTGCATTTAACTGCCATGTAGTTGCAGAGCCGCTGCCTGCGGGCTCTGGCAGAGAAGCTGTTCTGCCCTGTGGCTGCGAGGGGTTGCTGCCAGCTGCCTTTCCTAATTGCCAGCGTTCACCCTGCACGGCAGAGACTGCACGACGAGTGTGCCAGGGGCGGGCACGCAGGAGGCTCTGCCTCAACACAAAGCACTTACCCAGGAATGCGCTTATCTGGTGCCTTCCCATCTCAGGCATGAGGTGCTCCTGTATCTCTGTTCAAATGGATGCCCTGGAGAGGTTGGAGCTGCTGCAGATGGACTTCCCTTTGGCTACAAGAGGGAGTAGGGTTACCTCTGGCTGCAAAGGGTAAACGTGGCTGTCCTGAAATCCTGGGAATGTGCTCCAGGGGGACAGGAGGAGCAGAAATGAACGCAACAAGCGGTCCGGAGCTGGACAGCAAGGCAGCTCTGAAAGCAGGCCAGTGTTTGATGGGTGTTCTTGTGGCTGGATGTGGACCCCCCTGAGGCTCAGCACTGAGGGATTGATGGGTGCTGAGCTCCACAGCACCCTGAGCTGCATCTGGCCCAGGTGCAGCTCGTCTGCAGGGCTGTGTCTTGTGTGCCTCCGACCAGCTTAATGCTTAGTGTGGGACCTCTGCTGCCCTGGGCTGCCACTGAGCCCACGATCTAACATCCCCCAAACCACGGGGCCAGCAAAGCAAGCCTCAAAGCTGTGTTAATGCTGCTTGTGGGAGCGCAAAGGACAAGTCTCTGCTCAGTAACTGCGGGTCATGGGAAGCTCGGACTAGGGAGGGCCTGGCCATGCAGGCAGCTCCCAGCTTCTGGAAAGGGCCAGGTGGGTTTTGGAGTCCTCAAGTGTTGCCTAATAGGAATATCAGACAATAAGAAGGTGGCAGAAGTCCTGGCTCTTACAGCATCCAAGGGGAATGAATAGGACATGAATGCTGTCAGGCAGAAGCAGTCATGTAGGAAGAAGAGTGTCTGCTGCATGGCATGCTCCAGTCAGGTGTTGTGGAGAGATGATCCTTCTGTGAGTGCTTGTGTTGGCACTGCAAAGCTTGCCACGTTTGCTATGGAAATGTGCATGATGCGAAGGGAAAGAGGTGGGGGATGCATTCCTTTAGAGGAAATAGTTCTGAACTCACAATGAGAATTCCCATCAATAAGAATTAGGAGAAAGAAGGGCTTCTGAGTGCCCAGGGGAAGGTGTTTAATTGTGATTTAAAGGTCGCTTGCCCCATCCTGATTGGATTCACTGGAAGAGGAGGGGTGGCTGAGCACTGACTTGGCAGCAGAGCAGCTCGGGCCGACGGGAAGCCGTGTGCTTTGGGATCACTCCTGGGTTTGAACGCTTGCCATGTACTGAGCAGCTGGGTTGTGCCTGCTCCGACACGCTCCCCACGGCCGGGATTTGCACTCCTGCAAGCCCTGGCAGTGCCGCTGGGAGCATCTCGGGGCTGAAGGCTCCCGTTCTGCTTCATCAACTCCTTAAAGCCCCGGTGAAGCCTCCCTGACCCTGTGCAGGGTCCACGTGGGGGCCTCCCTGTGTGGGGTGAGCTCTTGAGAGGCTCACAGGAGCATCGCTGAGCACCTCTGCCAGTGCACGCGGGTTGTGCAGGCTCCCGCTGGGCTCTGGCTCTCGGTACGCTGGCGATGGGGTGGTGATGGCCCTTGGAGGTTGCAGCGTCCCAGCTGCTGCTTGATGGCTCTGGTGCTCACCACCTGTGGCCCGAGCTGGTTCACGGCCACTCTGTACCCGTTTTCATGCGACGCCGACGTTGTCCTTCAGCAGAGATGCTGTTCCGCACTCTCAGTGCTTGCTGCTGCTTCATCTCTGCGTTTCTGAGTAGCTCTGCAGTGCTCCCTGGGTGGTGAGGCTCTTCCAGGCTTGGGAAACCTTGTTCTCCACAAGCACTGGCAGCGGCTCAACTTCATCTCCTCCGTCTCGAGCTGCTCTCAACAACCTGCTCCGTGTTGACGCCCGTTGATCCCGAGGCTGAGCCGCGGAGGGCTCCAGTGTGCGCTAGGAGGGGGCTGACGCAGCCGCTCCAGTGCCTGCTCCCTCTGCTTGTGGGGGTTCTTTACGCTGCCTTTTGCACCAGAGGTCCCTGGAGGATGGATCGGGTACCTCCTGTGGACAGCAGAGCCTTGCTGCTGCCCTGCCTCCGGGAGCCAGCCCCGCGCAGGCGGCGGGGGAAGCTCTCCATGTGGTTCTGCTCCTCTTTCCCATCTATCTCCATCACTCCAACTGCTCTTTGAAACCCGCTCTGAAGTGTCACGGGGGGGCTGACCTCAGTACTTCCGACAGAATCAGGGAATGATTTGGGTTGAAAGGGCCCTTAAAGCTCATCTGCTTCCAGCCCCCCCCCCTCCCCCTGTCGCTTGAGCATTGCCCTCTAGGCTGGCCAGCAGAAACAAGTGATTTATTTTCATTATCCCTTTTTTTCCCTTAATGAAACCACCCGGATTCCACAACGTGCTCTGGAATGTGCCGAGCAGCAGATGGCTCCGTGCTCTCTGCAAGCACCCATCCTCTCCATAGCGAGGAGCACCGACGTCATGTTGCTCAACAAGCTGCAGCAAACACTATTTTAATCCACCCTTGGTTCCCCTTCTCCCACCCGCCGTGGTCTGTTGTTCCACTCGGTAGCTTGCCATAACCCATCTCATCCTGCCTGCCTCTGATTGGAAACACCAGACGTGGCTTCATTACAAGCTCCGTGGCTTCCCCCCGCACTTAACATACCATACAAATTGTTTGCTCAACTTTGGCACCTTGCCTCCCAGGCATTCGTGTCGTTTGAAGGGTTTAAATCAGCTCTTGGAGCCGCTCACAACAGGCAACAGGAGGCTGTTAGCTGATGGGAGCCATGCTCGCTGGCACTGCGGGCCCTCGCAGGGATCGCGCTGTCACGGAAGCCCCGCGCTGCCTCTGGGACCGAGCGATGCTAAACCCCAACCCCTGCCCTGGGAAAACTCATTTATAGGGAAGAAGTGGAAGGCGGAGACGGTTCCAGGCACATGTTCCTCGTTTTCCTTTATTGCTTTAACATGTCCTCGCTGGAACGCGCCCCAGCGCAGCGGCGGCTGCCAGGTGTACACCTGGCTTGAGCCGCGGAGGAGCAGGCGCAGCCTTTCATCTGCTCTTTGCCGTTATGATTGGAACCAAGGCTTGGCCCCACATCAGACGAGGGGAGAGCTGAAGCCCGTCCTCCGAGCTGCTTTCTGGAGGAAGCCTTACAGGTTCTCTATGGGGCTGGGGGAATTGGGTGTTTTCCTCCCTTTTGGAGCGGTCGCGTTGGGTTTGTTACACTGGCAGAGGCAGGAAGCTGTTGTGTACAATACGGCAAACAGAGCCAGAGCCAGCCACGGGCTATGAATTAGTATGGTAATTCCTGGGTTTATGGTTTTGTGTTGACTCCAGATCAAGAGGAGAAAAGGTGCAGTGAGGCAGCTCTTCAGTGAGGAGGCTGCTGCCGTTAGGCTTCGGTGAGGGATGCAGGCACCGTTAGGCTTCGGTGAGGGATGCAGGCACCGTTAGGCTTCGGTGAGGGATGCAGGCGCCGTTAGGCTTCGGTGAGGGATGCAGGCACCGTTAGGCTTCGGTGAGGGATGCAGGCACCGTTAGGCTTCGGTGAGGGATGCAGGCACCGTTAGGCTTCGGTGAGGGATGCAGGCGCCGTTAGGCTTTGGTGAGGGATGCAGGCACCGTTAGGCTTCGGTGAGGGATGCAGGCACCGTTAGGCTTCGGTGAGGGATGCAGGCGCCGTTAGGCTTTGGTGAGGGATGCAGGCACCGTTAGGCTTTGGTGAGGGATGCAGGCACCGTTAGGCTTTGGTGAGGGATGCAGGCATGGTTAGGCTTCGGTGAGGGATGCAGGCACTGTTAGGCTTCGGTGAGGGATGCAGGCGCTGTTAGGCTTCGGTGAGGGATGCAGGGAAGTGTGAACAGGATGCTCCCGGAAGCAGACGCTGGGTTCCAGTGCTGGCAATGGGGGCTGTTCCCCCCTTTGCTGTGTCAGTCACTTGCGCTTCCTAGAGGCCAGGTTTCTGGAGGGGAATCCAAGCTGCACCACGCTCAGCGTTCCCTCCAGCCTGCTCTGGGTTTGCCTTCTCCCATCGGCTGCCAGCGGACCATGCTTCCCAGAGAGCAAAACCAGCTCTGGATTGAAGGGGAATCCTCTGCTCATTTCAAACCCATTCCAACTTCATTTCGCTCTAAGCTCAGGACCCCTTCCCCTGGTGCTGAGGAGCCATCAGTGGTTTCCACCTAGCAGGTGCAGCAATATTTCTCTTTCCAAAGGGTTTCCAGAGCGGATTGCACATCTGTAACCAAGCTTGGGCTCCTCTGCTCGTCGCCTTCAGACACGGCCGTAATTAAATGCAGATATTAAAAGTGAAGCCGAGTTTATGTTCCATCATTCTTTGGAGAATGACCCCTCCTCGATGCTTGTTTGAAGTCTCAGTTAACCTTTAATCATCTGATGCTGAGCCTGCCTTTGATTTTGCCGCTGGAAATGAAATGTATTCTGCAAAGCCTTTGGGAAGGGAACGCACCCGCGCTGCGGCTCCTGCTGTGCTGGGGGGAGCAGCTGAGATCTCTTGGGTGATAAAGTGGAATAAATCACAGAACCCCAGCCTGGTTTGTGTTGGAAGGGATCCTAAAGCCCATCCAGCTCCAACCCCTGCCACGGGCAGGGGCCCCTTCCACTGCAGCAGCTTGTTCCAAGCCCCTGTGTCCAACCTGGCCTTGAGCACTGCCAGGGATGGGGCAGCCACAGCTTCTTAGGAAAGCTTTTTCCATCCCCATGCTTGAGCTCTGCCTCTTCTACAGCTGGTATCCAGCATCAGAGGAACAGCTCCAGCGCTGCTCAGAGATGCAGGATGCTGTGGTGCAGGTCTCGGCTCTGGAGTTTGCTCAGGCCTCAGCTATGCTGAGTGGGTACCTGAGGAAGCACTTGCAGGTGTTCAGAAGAGCAGGACTGAAAGTGTGCAATCTTCAGCCCGTTCCATGATAAAACCGGAGCCAAAAGCTCCTCAGGGCCTCGGCTCTGTGTGTGTGTTTGTTGTGCCTGTGGGAGGTGCTGGGTAACCCACCCGCAGCTCTTACAGAAGCTCGGCTGTGCCAAAGAGCGAGCTGCAGAATGCCCCCTGCCCGCTCCCACCCTGGTGCATGGTGCGGGACCAGGGCTGGGACAATCCTGCCTTGCACTGCGGGCCTGGCCCAGCACCGGCGCTTCCCATCCGAGCCGGGAATCCTGGGGCTGCTCCAGTGCATGGGCACGGAGCCCGGTGCCCTGGGTCGGACCCGCGCAGCCGCGCCATCGCCTGAGCATCGCGCTCCCAACCGCTCCAGGTCCTCATCCCGGTGCCAGGGGCTGCTCTCCACCCCAGTTCCTTCCCCGTGGCCCTCACAGCTCCTCCCCACCGAGGAGCAAGCTCCAGCCAAAGCCTGGTAACTGCTGTAAGTGGCTGTCAGCAGGGCCCGCGCCAGGCGATGCTGTCAGTGAAACCCTGCTCATGGAGCGGGGAGGGATGCGCGCTGCTGCCCAGGGCTGCGCCTCGGCCCCTCCGCATGGAAGAGGCTTGACCATGGGGGGACAGATCAAAGGGAGGGCTACAGTGGCTGTGCACCCCCCAAAGCGCTCTCTTCCTGCCCTGTTTGCTTCCCTGTGGATGTGAGAGTAGAGGAGGGGGGAAACAAGAGGACATGGGGCTGGATTTGGGGAGCTCAGGCTTTGTCAGTTGCTGCGTTCTTGCCTCCCGGTGCTGGCTGGACCTCGTGGGGCATCTTTCAGCCCTGTCGTGGGCTTGTGAGCACTTCTAGTGAGCCCTGGTGAGAGCTGGGCGTGTGGGATCAGCCCTGTGAGGGGCGCATGGGATCAGCCCTGCAGCCCTGTGAGGGATGCGTGGGATCAGCCCTGTGAGGGGCACATGGGATCAGCCCTGCAGCCCTGTGAGGGACACATGGGATCAGCCCTGCAGCCCTGTGAGGGATGCGTGGGATCAGCCCTGTGAGGGGCACATGGGATCAACCCTGCAGCCCTGTGAGGGATGCGTGGGATCAGCCCTGTGAGGGGCACATGGGATCAGCCCTGCAGCCCTGTGAGGGATGCGTGGGATCAGCCCTGTGAGGGGCACATGGGATCAGCCCTGCAGCCCTGTGAGGGATGCGTGGGATCAGCCCTGTGAGGGGCACATGGGATCAGCCCTGCAGCCCTGTGAGGGATGCGTGGGATCAGCCCTGTGAGGGGCACATGGGATCAACCCTGCAGCCCTGTGAGGGATGCATGGAATCAGCCCTGCGAGGCTCCCACAAGCCAGCTTCAGCTCATGGGTTTGAAAATGTCCACTTCCCCCACGCTGAAGGCTCTGCATGGTCCTGGCTGTCCTGCTGCAAAGCACCGTGCGTGCTAAGCTGAGAAGCTGCGGGAGATGCTCAGTGCTTTGGCCTGACCGCAGGCAGGTTTTGGTGCTTAAATCTCTCTTGGCTTTGGCTCCCTGTCTGCGTGCTGATGACAGACGCAGCACTGTGCCTGTCCAGGGGCTTGGGAGCAGAAACACACTGGAGGTTTGTGAAACATCGGATGTGGTAGCAATGGGGCTGGCTCGTGCGGAGGGAGCTCTGCGGGCATCCCAGAGCACCACACTGCCCTTCTCATGAGTGCTCTTGGTTTCTTTTGCTCCCCTGAATGAACTCGGTGCAGTGACTCCCGTGTTAACACCGGCTAGTGCAGTGCAGACTGCGGCAGCTCCTGCTTGGAGCTACCAGACCCGTGCTAATTCTCTGTGCTTGAAGGCAGGGTCTGAAGATGCTCCTGCCTCCCCATGCACCCTCCGCCCGTCCCTTGGGAGGAGCTGGAGCCCTGGGCTGCGGATGGCACCGGCACCTGCAGATGGTGCCAGCGCCGTGGACAAGAGCTGTGCTGCAACCCAAAAGCTGCTCCTGGGGGATGCTGCGCCCGGTGGTAAAGGTGACACTGGGAGGAGAGGGGAAATGGAGAGGAAACCTGAACCGAGGGGGTTCCAGTGAGGTCTGGTCCTGGCCCTGTGCAGGGGAGGATGAGGGATGCAAAGGAAGCAGCAGGATTTGCTCTTGAATGCACTGGGGAGGGTTATACCTAAAGAAGGGCACATCCACTGTCATTCCCGTGGCCGGGGGCTGCACAGCAAACCCCTCACCCATCCCACCTCGTGTTCCAGCTGCTTCATGGGCACCTCTCCTGGGTCTGAATGTCCTTGAAGGCGTTTTAATTAACCTCTCAGTCTGAGTGTGAAACAGCTCAACACAACCGAGGGTAGCGAAGCAGGCTACTGGGTTATTCTTGCACTGAGAAGCCAGAACGTCTGGAGAGCAGCAGCATCTCTGCCTTGGTTACCATCTATCACAAGGCTGAAATAACTGGTCTCTTAACGCCCAAAGATGTCAGATTTCATTTGTTTTCCTGTTAAAGTACATGCAGTTGGTAAGAACTTGGGGTCAACAAGAGCTTGCAATGGAAGAAATCCCTGGTCCCTCCTGCTGCAGGGGATGTCTGCTCCCAGCACAAGCCTGGCATGGGAGTTCTGCTCATACTGGAACCAGTGGGCCTGCTCAGCAGAGCACAGCCTCTTAGGGAAGCATTAACTGTATAGGGTTGGGATGCCTCTTTCTCTTCTAGAAGAGCTGAAACCTCCTGCCATGTCCCCCCATATCAGGACCTCATCCTACCAGAGGCAGCATCCTAGGAGGAAGCTGGGACCAGCTGGGTGAACTGATGGTGGGTAGCACCCAACCAGCTTGTGAGGACCTGGCTTTCTTGGTCAAAACACACTCACTGGCCGTGCTCCTGCCATGCCACACGTGTCCAGCACGATTCCTCTGCCGCATCCCAGCTGATGGCACCATGTGTGGAAGGGATGCTGGATGGAGGCTCTGATCTGGCTTCGCACCAGCCTGCGGATGTGATTTATTCTCCACGGCCGGTCCAGCTGGTTGCCGACTGGGGCAGCGGGGATGGCGTTTCCCTTTTCAAGTCCCTTTTCCGTGGAGAGCGGTTTTCTTCCTAGGTGATAACTTTACAGAGCAGACTAATGGCCACGTGTTGATGAACTGCTGCTGGGAGCCCATCTGGAGCTGACCTGCGGCTGTGGGCAGCAGCTGGGGAGCGAAGACAGCAGAGGGAGCTGCCCCAGCAGCAGTGGAAGAGCTTGATCCCTTTTCTCTCCCGCAGGCCTGTTAGCTCTTCAGGATCAAAGCACTTCACATTTGGGCCCTGTACTTGAAGAAGCTCAAGTGTTTCCACTGCAGACATCAGTGCTGCTGGCTCTGCTCCCTGCCACCCAGCCCCAGCTCCGCTTTGCCAGCGTTCTCCTTGAAACTGTAGTTTACAGAAATAAAACCTAGATTAAAGGCAGTGCAGCTGCCCTGAGGTTTGAATCCGGGCGGGTATGATGTGGTGCCAAAGAGAGGATCGCTCAGGAGCGCGGATTAGAGCCGTTTGTTTCCAGAAAGACCTGGCCTTCAAAGCCAGGGAATTTTCCCAGCTATAGCTGGTGCATCTTCAGCTCCGGGGCTCTGCTGCTCTCCCATTGCTCTTCCTTTGGCTCCCACCTTCCCCATTGCTGCTCTCACCAGCTGTGAAAACTTGGATGCTCTAAGAAATGCGATTCTTCCTGCGCTGTTTTGCTCGTTCTGAGCCATTCTTGTGCTGCTGAGGGCCAGGATGCTCCAGGAGGGGTCAGGAACCCCAGCTTTTAGCCGGTGGGTCTGGGGAAGGCGCTGCTGCAGTTGTTCTGCGCTGTGCTTGTGCCATATGGCAGCATCTCAAAGCAGCAGCACAGGGGCTCATGTGCCGGCCTGCACACGGGAGGAGGAGAGCTCCTGACCTGGCTCTAACATCCGTGCTCTAATTGCCAGATGGAGCAGTCTGCCGTGAACGGGGCTGGGGCTGTTCACGGAGCCATCTGACCATGGAGGTGAAGCAAGGAGGGTCGTGGCGCTGTGGAAGTGATGGAAACAAGCCTGTCCCAGGTCACCACCCCCTGGCAAGCTACCCTGAGCCTTGTCCTGCAGTGTGTGCATCCCCATGGAAGCGGGGCTGTGCCCCCTGTCCAGGGAGTGAAGGGCAAATCCCCTTGGATTGCAGGTGCTCAGCATGGGCTTGGGTCCTCAGTCTGGATGCTCAGCCCCGCGGTCTCCATCCAAAACCCTGCACGGAGGTTTGTGGTCCTGTATTGAACTGAAGCTCATTGTTGGTATCCAGTGCTGGTGCATCCCATAGGGCTACAGCAGAAGTGGGTGCTGGGTTCCTGACTGCAGGTTACACCACGTGCTGTTAGTAGGAGGCACCAAAGGGCTTGTTTCAGCAAGGGCACAAAGGCAGCAGCCCTGAGGGGGTCTGGATGGTGACCCCCATCGCACCATCCTCAGGTCACCAGACTGAAGCCATTGGAAAGATACTGACCTGTGTCTGGGAAGGGAGCTGGTCCTTTGAGCAGGCTGCTAGGAGGATGCTGGCAGCCCTGCAGTGTGTGGTGGTGATGGATGCTCTGATGGACTCGGGCTTTACTTATTAATGTCCCGTTTTCGCTTGTTTGTCCATCTCCTTAACAAGGTCATGGCTGTAAAACCAGGGTAGCATCCAGGAGGGATCTCAGCCTTCCCATTAAACCTCTCTTACAGATGCAGCCTGGGTCTTTAACAAGGAGCTCAGCCTGGCCCAGAGGAAGGGTGAGCACTGCGTTCCCCATGGAATAGAGAATTCCTTCCAACAAATGAGGACCTGCTTCCCTCTGCGTGGAGCCCCCAGGATGGTTTAATTTCTGTGTCAGTGCTAATTGATTGGAAGCAACAATTTTGCCAGACAAAGCTGTAAATTAGTTTCAAATGGGGGAAACAGGCCACCCACTGCCCAGCTATCACATTGCAGCAACAACAGTGAACACAGAGCAAACCAGAACCCAGGGAAGGGAAACCCAAGTGAAACCAGATTTCCACTCATTCCCTTTCCCCGGGAAAGTGGAACCAGATGGTTTGTGGCTTTGATAATAAGCGAGGCTGATTCTTTCAGATACAGCTTAGGGTAAGCATCGCACAGAGGGATGGGCTGGGAAGCAAACCCTCGCAGGCACAAATCCTGCCCCTGGAGCCTGCCGGCATGTGAATCCCTCCCAAGGAAAACACTGCAGAGAGCTCTTCCTCATAGCAGGAGCTGTCCCTGCTCACTGCCCCGTCCCAAGCACCAGCGCTGCTCCCGCACTGCACCCACACACAGGGACCCTCCTGTTGGTGCCCATCCCGGCACGGAGCCTCCACCAGTGCCTGTGCAGGGGGCAGAGAGCCAGGGATGCTCTGAGGGCAGCGCTGGGGTAACGGGTGCATCCTGCAGCTGAATGGGGCTGAGCCAGGCCCTGTCGGGGCCGGGAGCGCTGAGGAGCCCCGCGTGGAGCTGGAGCTGACTCAGTCTGTGCTAACCGGGAGCTGTGGGGCCCCGGAGTGGGTTCGTGCTGCGTGGGGCCGCGTTAAAGCACCGGTGACTGCGCAGTGTCCCTGGTTTACGGGGTCAGCTTTGTCAGTCGTCAGCTTGTGTTGCCTTGGGGGCTGGCTGGGAGCAGCCTGCAGGTCCTGCCAGAGGCTGGGTGTGCTGCTGAGCATCACCCAAACCTTCACCTGAGCCGGGTCTGATGCCCTGGCACTCACCCAGGAGGTGAGATATCTTCTGGGTACAGACACCGTGGTGTTTTGGTCCCTCATGGAGCTGAAGGAAGGGACTCATCACGGGAAGACCCTGCTGAGCCCAAGAGAGCCCTGGCTCTGCTGTGCTGCCGCCTTCGCCTCAAAGTCCTGCCCCAACAGGGACACTGGCAGCAGCGAAGGCTGCTGAGTGAGCGTGAGACCCGATTCCAAGTTCCATGTGGTTACCCATGTACTCCCGTCGCATCGAGAGCCCTGCTCCTGGGCAGCACATCGGTGTGCTGGAGGCAGATGAAAAGCCTGGTCTGTGGAATGCAGATCTGGGCATGGAAACCCTCACGTCCTGGGGGAAGTCCTCCCTTCAGCAGCGGCTGTGGAGGGGCAGGCGCCTGAGGGAACATTTTCCACCTTCCCCCCCGCCTTTTGCTGTGTTTTCTGTTTGGTTTTGGACTGTTACCTTTCCCAAGCTGAAGTCTTCCCACCGCCGCCTGCGAATTGCCTTGGCAGCGACTCCCTCGTGCTGGGGAGCAGCAGGTACGCGGTGGAGCAGAAACAAGGAGCTCCTGTTGGCAGCTCTGGGGAAGGCCCTGGGCTGCCTGGCGCTGGGCTCAGGGAGCTCCGGGGGTGTTGTGCTTGGATGAGGGCTCTGAAAAACCAGCAACAAATAACTGCAGTTTCCTCTTGGCCTTGCGGTGAGGCCAGAGCCGGGGCTGCGGCACCGCCGCTGCCTGCTGCGATGATGTCCAGGGCAGCCGCCTCCACCTCCGCCTGCAAGAAGAGCTGTGCAATCACCTCTGAATCACTGCGGGTTGCTTTAGCCACAGAGGCAAAGTCTGACATCCAAATGCACACCAGAAGGCGGGTAGGAAGTGCTGCACAGACCTATGTATGTGTGTGCTGGGCTCTCCTGGTTGCGGAGGGGGTTTTCTTTCTCTTAGGATCACAACCTGGTTTGTGTTGAAGGGACCTTAAAGCCCCTTCAGTTCCAACTCCCTGCCACGGGTAGGGACACTTGCCACTAGAGCAGCTTGCTCCGCTCTGTCTCTGCGCTCCCCTCTGGAGTGGGGCAGGACTTCCATTGCCATCCTGCCTGCCCAGGGGGAGGCTTCTCCGCGCTGGCTCTGTGTGTGATGGCTTTTAGCCTGCCCGGGGGCTGGCGATGCTCTGCCTCTCGCACCTCCCGCATCCCTGCCTGCTCAGCGCCGGGTCACGTCCTCGGCAAGAGCCGTGTGTAAACTCCCTTGTACTCAGAGCCGGGCTGTGCCTGTGTCGTGGTTTAAGCCTGACAAGCAGCAAAGCTGTTCCTCTGTTCCTTTGGCAAAGCGCTTGTGAAACACAGGATGACACAGCCTGGGAGACGCATAGGAAATTCCCATCACAACCGGAGAACACCCCGTGGTCCTTGAACTTGTGAGGACTAGCAGCTCTCATTATGCATGCGGCATCTTCTCCCTGGGTGCCGGTGGAATTACAATGCCGGGTTCTCCCGGGCTAATCACTGTGTTGAACAACAAGATTGATTGCTTTCTCCTTTAATTATTTGCAGATCACTGAGACTTTGCAAACCGCTCCAGGTGACACAAACCGCGCTTTAACGAGCTGGCATTTGCCCATCCTGGGGATTTTTCAAGCCTCGCCACCAGCAGGGCTGTGGGAAAGGAGCAGTGCAAACATCCGTGTCCTCTAATGACCTGCCTTGCATGCATGCCTTATCGTCTGCCCCGACGCGATGCTCCGGGGAGCAGACGGGGTGTCTGGTCCTTGTCCCTGAGCCCTTTCTCATTCCTGCGGATGAATGCAAGCACTTAACAGCTTTCGGCTGCCGATTTGCACCTCAAAACCGTCGGCAGCAAATGAGCTGGTGAGCCCCGGACCGGGGCTGCTCCCCCGGCTCCAGCCCCTCCGGCAGGGCTGCCCCAGGCCGGGGGCTCTGGGGGGTCACTGCGTGTCCGTCATCCCCGCTGACCCGGAACGGGGTCCCGCCGTGCTCTGTGCCGAGCTGCCCGGCAGCGCTATTTAAACCTCGCAGGGGTCACGCTGGGCTGCATAGGCTGTTACAGCGGGGGCTGCTGCGGGGCCGGGGGGAGCTTGTGCTTGTCGGGTCCCATCCGGCAGGGAGCGGCTATTCCCGGGTCACACAGGAGCTCTCCTCGTGCTGGGGAGCACGCATTGCTCTCGGGCTCCTTCGCGTGCCGTGGGGTAAATGGGTCAGGACACGGGGCTCACCCGGGCCTTCAAAGCCACGGCAAAGCCGTCAGCATCCTCCAGAGCTGCGCACCACGGGGCCACTTACTGTCCCTGCAGATGCCTGACAGGAGGATGGAGCCAGGAGGCGCTGGGCTCTGCTCCCAAGGAACAAGGGATGGGACAAGAGAAAACGGCTTCAAGCTGCACCAGGGCAGGTTTAGATGGAGCTGAGGAACAATTCCTGCCCCAGAGGGTGCTCAGGCATCGGAACAGGCTGCCCAGGGCAGGGCTGCAGTCACCGTCCCTGCAAGTATTCACACAGTGTGGAGACGAGGCCTCAGTGCCATAGGGCAGTGGTGGCCTTGGCAGTGCTGGGGTAAGGGTTGGACTGGATGAGCTTGAAGGGCTTTTCCAACCTGGCTGATTCTGTGAATCTGTGGAATGATTCCATTCCGCTGACCAAGTCCCTTCCAGCACCTCACTTCCACCTTCAGGCTCCAGACAGGTACAGGAAGGAGCCATGAGGGTGCTCCCAGGTCCCACTGGGAGCTGGGGAAACCGTCCCAGGCCAGGTAGGAGGATGCTGAGTGCCACCATGTCCCTTAACTGCTGATTCTTTGCACTGAAGAAACAAATGAGCTGTAGGGCAATGCACGCCTGCTATACATTTCCATTTAAAGCACAGCTTGGTGCTGATTAGATCTGGAAGTTACATCAAGAAAGGGGAGAAAATAATCAGTATTATTTCATTTTCCCCTCGTCCTTTCAACAGATGGAGCTGCACTGATGGGATGATCTGCTCCCTCGCTGCAGGACGAGTTGTTGGTGGAAGATGTCTTCGTGGGCTCGAGCTGGGCGCTGGCTCCTCTCTGGCAGTGAGGATGATGCTGTTTGTTCCCTGTGTGCTGAGTGGCTTCCGCCAGCCCCAGGAAGCAGCCGGGCACGGTCCAAAGCTGGAGTCGGCACCGGCGACTGCTCCTGCTGGTGACAGCCTGGCTCCGGCTGCGTTCAGTCGGGCTTTTCTTACATGAAATCACTTCCTGGGAGTAATTACATCAGCTGATTATGGCCTGAACGGGCTCATTAGAGCAAAGAGACAGCTCCTTCGTGTCACCGGCAAGGAACACGGTGTAACGGCAGGGACTGTGCAGAGCTGCTCGCTGCCAGCACCCTGCCTGCTGCAGGAGGTGCTGGGTGAAGCCATCAGCCGGTGCTCTCCTTTGGCTGCCCTGTCCGGGGGGACACGAACTCCAGGTTCCAAGAGCCCTGCCAGCTCCTGGGGCTGCGGCTGCGCTGGATCCGTGTGGAAAGGATCACAAGGAACAGGACATCGTGTGCCGTCAGCCTGCAAGGGCAGTGCTGGAGGCAGTGACTGTACCATAGCGCAGTGCTCCTTCCTCGGGCTCTGCTGGCGTGCCTCCTCGAAGGGAGGTGTGGGAAGGGCCACAGGGAAAGGATGGATTTGACTTGCACCCTCTTTCAGTTCTCCTCAGACGAACGGAGTCGCGAGCGCTGCCCGAGCCTGTGGTTTGGTTTGGCTGCATCACTGGGAAGCCGTTGGATGTGGTTCTGCTCTCGAGGGCCTGGGGTGGGAGCTGGAGGCCTGGATGCTGTTCTCCGCTCTGGCACGGCTTTGCTGTGGCCTCCAGCAGGTTCCTCCACAGCCCCGGGCCACTTCTTCTACTCTTTTGCCAACGTTTGCCTTGTAAGCAACCTCCTCGGAGCAAACCCACGTCTGCGCGCGCCCACATCGAGCTCTCGTCTCGTCTGACGCCACGTACGCTCCGTCTCAGAACGTCTTGGGTATCTAAATGCTGCCTTGCTATTCCTGTGAGCATCCAGAGCTGCCTGGAATTTAAGCCCTTGTTCACGTGTGATTTAACCCTCGGTGTGTTTAATGGCTCGTGTCTGCCTCCATCCCTATATATATTCCATATGTATTCTATAGCAGCACTGAGGTTTTTCAGATCGTGGGCTGCAACCTCATGTCGTTATACATCAATGTGTTCTTCCATCCTAAAGCTCTAGATAAGCAAAAATCACAGCGCAGCAAGAGCCAGAGGTATTCCCAAAGTCCATCCTTCCACCCCTCTCATGGGGTCCCAAGTGTGTGCTGATGCCAGTTCTCACTGCTGCTTAGGACTAGGATCACAGTGGTGGATCTGCTGCTTTCCAACGAGCCCAAAGCCCAACAAACCTGGTTGCAGTGGCTGAATTTCATGTGAAAACACCACAAAGTGGAGTTCCCCATGATCTCCATCCGACAGCCAGCACAGCAGGCTCAGTCCTCTCACACACCAGCCTCTGTGCACCCTGTGATGGCTATAACCTCAGTCTGGAGTCTGGACCGAGCACCAAAACCAAGAGGGATCTGCATGGGTTTGAGTTTATTGTGGACATCTCACCAGGGTCCAACATCCACTTGTTCTGGTAACTGCTTATTCCATGTCTAAATTACAGCAGAGGACACTCCTGCTGCCGTGCAGGCTGCAATCTTCCTCTGGCTTTATGTACTGCCACGAGGTACCACAGCCATCCCAGGGGACAAGCTGAACCTGCTCCCAGATGTTTTTGCAGCTGGAAGGAGAAAAGCCTTGTAACGCTTAAGGATAAATCGGTTTCAAAGCGGTTTTGTAGCACATAAAATAATGTTTTAGAGAGAGAGAACAAAGGAGGCCAAGGGAAGGATGTGGAATTCCTCCAGTAAATTGCTCAGGGAATTCTTGTTCCACTCTGTTTCTACCAGAGGAAAAACCTGGCTGTGATCATGGTGTTACCCTCAGCCAGGGAGCAGCCAGGGCTGGACAGCTGAGCATCACAATCCCAGCCCCCTCGATGGCCCTGCCCCTTCATGCCATGCTGTGGAAGAGCTCAGGAACCAGCATCCCCATAGCAGAAAACTTAACCCAGGTTATTCCCAGAACGTGGGATTCCCGAGGAGGCAATGAGGAGGGAGCAGCGCTCCTGAACAAGCCTTTCCCTTGTCTCTCCCTGGTTTGAAATGTAAGTTTGGTTTCTAAAGTAAAACAAAACAAAGAAAGAGAGCTGGGTTTCAAAGCAACGTTTTGACTGGAAATGTCACTTTGTTTTTCACTGCAGAGCCGCAGCGAGATGACATTTTAAGTCAAAATGTTAATGTTTTGTTTAGACATCTCCCATGGGAGAATTTGAATGCTTCATCCGAGCTGACATTTGCCTGTGAAAGAATCCCAAACCACGGTTTTCCTCCAAGCAGGGGCAAAGGTTTGCCGGGGTGGGGGTTTGGAGAGGCTCCGCAGATGATGTGCTGTTAGCAGGGGTGTCCCCAGGTGTGTCATTAGCCAGGCAAGCACCGGCTGCTCCTCAGAGCAGGGAAGGAGTGGATTGAGCGCTCCTCCGGCGGAGGTGAGCGGGTCACCGGGCTAATGCTGTGCTATTAAGCTGCTGCATCTCAACCAAATCCTCTGGCACTTGAAATAATGAGCTCTGCTAATTCAGTGTGTTCTGTACGCCCGTGCTTAGATGGAGAGATCCTGCCTTTGCTGCGCTCATCAGGCCGTGCGGTGCATCCCGAAGCCTGGGGACGCCGCTAATTCCAGGTTTGCTTGGCTGGAGAGCCCCATCTGCAGGAGCACCCCCTTGATGTCCCTCTGCAGGGCTTCAGCTGGACTGCACCGTGATTTCCAGGGAGAAGGGAACGGGGAATCGAAGGCACTGAAGAGGATTTGTCACCGCGCCGCTGGAGCTGGGCTAGGGGTGAGGTTTCCTAATCCCACTGTGCTCCCGTGGCACAAGGGCACTGTTTGCTCTTATGCCAGGGACATGCCCATAGCTGAGCGGTTGTGATGTGTAGGCGTAGGTCCTGGGCTGCCCTAGGAAGGATGAGGGAGGAGGGAGCGGGGTGAGATGGGGAGTGACACCTCTTGCACTCCGAGCCCATCACAGGGAGGGAGCAGCTCCCTACTGCACGGGGCCTGAGTGATGCCAGGAGGATGGGCAGCATGGGGAAGGTCCTTCCCTCTGGCCACCACCCCGGGATGCCCCTTGCAGGAGATGGAGAGGGGCAGCACATGCAGGAGGTGCCCACAGTACTGCCTGCTGTGCTGGTGTGTGCCTGGTCCAGGGTGCCCTTGCTAGGAGAAGCAGGTCCATGGCTCCCAATGAGCCTGGACCACTTCACCTCTTCTTCCTCCCTGTTGGAAGGGGGCAGCTCCAAGTCAGACAGCAATTGCAGGGCAGGAGCTGCCTGGTGCTACCGGGGGTCTGGGGTGAGAGCAAGATGGGAGCTGGCCAGAGCATCTTTAAAGCACCAGCTCTGGGTGGTGTTTGCTCGTGGTACCTCTGCTTTGAGGTACTCCACTGTTCTGTTACCTGCACCTAGTGAAGCAAAAAACCCGCCCCAAACCAGAGCCTTCCCTGCTGCCTGCTTTTCCCCCTGGCCCAATAGAGAAAACACTGAGTCTCTGAAGACACCAGTTCGTGGCTCCAGAAGCAGAGGACGGATTTGTCCAAGGCCTGCCTGGTTTGGGAGGATTTGGCTTCTCCACACCCAAGGATGCAGAACTGGCAGCCCGCCGGCACCCGGGAGCCAGGATGGTGCTGAGCCTCTCAAGGGGGGAATTAAAAATACATGGGTTCTCATTCCCAGACACCTTGCCTGGGGGTTAGTGCAGTGTCTGCTGCTGTCTGCCCCTTCACCAGAAAGAAAACAGCTTTCAAAAAGCTTTGGTGTTTGCTTCTGCCTTGGCAGCATCTCCCTTGGGGGAGTGTGCTGGAGGGATGGGGTGGGATGGGATGGGATGGGATGGGATGGGATGATCTGCCCATGGGGGGCTGCAGGGGAGGGAGCACAGGGGGAGCTGCTGCAGGAATGTATTAAAATGTGGAGAGGATCTGATCCTGGGGAGGCAGGCAGAGATCAGCCTCATCCCTCTGGCCACGTCCTGGGGACAGGGAGGCACTGTGCATGCAGAGACACGGAGAAACAGCTCTGGGGTGAGGGAACGTGGTTTGGGCACCGCTTCAGGCCGCCCATGGCCCATCTCCTGCACAGAGCCACGCTTGCAGCCTCTAAACCAGATTCCAGTTTGGGGCTAACCAACGCTGCCAGCACCGAAACCCACCATCGCCCAGCCCTGCCCTGCCTGCTCTCATGCTTCCTGGTGCAGTGGGAGCATCCCAGCCCTCTGCTCTTCCCAAAACACCGGTTTTCCATGTCTGTTCCTGTTGTAGTGTTGTAACAGCAGAATCCCTGTGGCAGGGCAGCGCTCCGCAGGCAATCCCTGTTGGCAAAACACACCAATGCCCACAGCATGCACCACGATCAGGGAGATAGCACCACGCTTGGCCTTCCCCTGCCCTGGTTAGTTTGGAGGTGCTGGCAAACACTGAAATTACCTTTAATTATTGCTCCAAACCAAGCAAACACCTCCCATGTTGGAGCAGCGGCTCCGGCTGCGGTTGCTGATGCGCGGTGGGTGCAGGACCACAACCCTGGAGGCGTGATTCCAAGGAGGCTTTTGGCTTGTCCCCTTGCTCCTGCAGGTTGTCAGGGCTGCTGTGGCCGCCCGCTTGTGTTCGCCGGGGTTTTCCCCCATCCCCTTTGGGGGAAGCCTGCAGGAGGGTGGCGGTGTTGCTGTGGCAGGGCTGGGGCCCTTTTGGTGCTGGCACATCTCTTAATTTCACTTGAAGGTCCCTGCGAGCACGGAGCATGCAGCACGTGGCCGTCAGCTCGCATTAACCACGCAGCAGGGCTGGCTGCATCCCTGTGTGCGGGAGCTGCCGCAGCTCCTGCCTCTCATGGAGCACAGAACCAAGGAAGGGGTGGGTTGGAAGGGACCTTAAAGCTCAGCCAGCTCCAAGCCCCTGCCACGCATCCTGCCCGCCCCTCCGGGAGGCCAGGAGGGTGACGTTCCCAGCTCCAGCCGGACAATCCCGGTTTCCCATTACCCAGGGAAACCACAGCCCCGTCTGTACTTTAGGTTAATTGCTGCTTTTCTGCAACACTTCAAAGGCTGTTTCTAGCCGCAGTATGCGGCACGTATTATTAGATTTGTTTTTGGAATATAATGATAAACTGTTGCCATTATGGAGGTAGACATAATTATCTGGAATCTATTTTAATCTATTCTGCCTTTTAAATATTCTATGTTCCCTTTTAATAAGAGGTAGCATCCACCCTTTGATGTTATAGCGGAGGTGTAGAAAGCTCTCCTCTCCTTGCTGCAAATGTTAATTGAATAGCCTGCCTTTCTCTTCATTAGCTGCATTAGCTTGCATTAACACCTTTTAATATCTCTTTAAAATCTTGTTCAATTGACTTTCTTTAATCTTTTCCTTTCCCAGAGTGTTGCATCACTTTGATCCTCATCTTCTTCTCTTCTTTGATGACAACTTTGCGTTTAATTTGTATCTGAATTGAAATGGAAATTTCCTGATTCCCTAGAATTCAGCATGTATTTTACACCCGTCTGGCATCTGCATTAGCAAGTGGTGCTGCCCAAGTGGGATGGGGATCCGGGGCAAGGAGGAAGGAATGCAACCATCAGGATCACTGCCCAAAAAGGCACCCCTTTCCCTGCCATCCCCTCCTCGGCACACAGCAGCTTCACACTCAGGTGCCTTGAGGCTCACAGACAGGGTTAATAAAGGGCTTGCTCCCAAGGGCCTGGCTCCCAGACTCTGTGTTCTCGGGCATGCCAAGCTGTGCTGAGCTGTGCCAGTGCTCCCACGGAGCGCCCTTCCCGATGCTCATCCCAGGGTTTCCCTTCTTGTTTCTCACATAGACAGCGGTCAGGCTGGCTATGCTGAGGGCTGAATGGAGGCGTCACGAGGCCAGGAAGGTGCATTGCTCTATCTGCAGTTAAACATCAGCCATGGATGCTCGGGGTACGTAGGGGTGGTGAATTGGGCTCCTCGTGCCGAGCTGCTTGGGGTGAGAGGCACCGAGTGTTCTGATTTCTTTTACTTGTTAGGCTTAAAGTGTAATAAATCAGCTTGCTCTTTAGAAAGAATGACCAAGTTTTTCAAGACTTCATTCTTGATTCTCTTCATCAGAGCACTCGATACCTGTTAAAACAAACTGGTGTGGATCTGAACAATAACACCCGAGATGAACCACTCTTTTCTGATTGCCTTGAGCAGCACTTGTCGAGCCCAGAAGAAGAGATTGTTGATTGATCCATTATGCACACGCCGGGTTTCTTGATTTCTGCAAATGTTTCCTTTCTCTGTGTGCATTTGTGGTGTCCTTCACTTGAGTAACGTTGATGTGGGGAAGCCCATTACTGTGGGCTGCTGGGTCACACGGCCCAGGGCTTGTTTTGCAGTGGTTGCTCACATCCCAAATGAATAAGGGCTGAGTGTGTGATCCTCCCTTTTATTTCTCCAGCCTGAGCATGGGAAACATGGCAATTGCCTGTGCAGTGTCAGGCAAGTGACTGGGCTCTTCATTACCCACTCTGCAATTGCCCTTCGTGCACAGGATCTCGGTGCCATGTGTGTTATCCTTTCCATACCAGAGCAGCGTAATGTGGAGCTCAGTGGGATGCTGGATGTGCTCCAGCCTACCCCACCACCTCATCCAGCTCCTTCCAGGCCCTTTATCCACATCCATCCTGGCAAGCCCAAAGGGATGCTTGCTTTTCCAATGAAGCTGTCCACCTTTGCCGTGGCTTGATGGTTAGGGGGGATGATGTTGTCCCACTTAAAGCTGACAATTGATCTCTTTCTCCAGCATGGAAATGAATTGACCTCGACTCAAGGCGTTGCAGTCACAGAGGACTGTGCTGGACCATGCTGTGCGCTCTCATTCCACAGCTCTGCCTCGGAGAGATGGGAATTCACGGGATGCTTTACATCTTTTCCCCTTTTAATCCCTGTAAAGGAAGTTCTAGCGTTTTGAAGCATTGCTCTTTTCTTTCCCTTCCTTTTCTGGGCAGAGCAGCTTTGCTTGGAGGCTTGTGCTTTGCAGATGCTCCTGGGGAGGTTTGGCACTTCCAAATGGCTGCGTTTGCACCCACTCCCCGTGATCCTCCGCTTAAACCAGAGGCAGCATCTGACAGCAGCTCCCAGGCTGGCCGAGGAGAGCTGTGTAACGTGGAAGGATGGAGGGACGTGTCTTCATGGGCTCACTGCTTATCAGTGAGGGTAATAAATTCCCTGGCTGGGGAGGTACCTTGATGTCAGGTTATGGAGTACGACCTTCCCGCAGGCACCGGTCCCTGCAATGGCAGAGTATGAGAGCACGTGGTGGATGCCATTGGGAAAGAATGAGACAAAGTGTGTGAGAGCCAGCGCTCGGAGAGGCTGAGCCTTGCACCGCCTGATGTCCCATCACCAACCAGGGCTGGGTAGGGATGAGGACCTGCCCCCAGCATCACCTCCAGCGGATCAGGCAGTTGCTCACTTCAGTCTCCCTGCTCGGTGGCCCAAGGGTGCCGGGTGAAGGGGTGGAGGTTGTATATGGACAAGGCAACCTGCTGTTTCAGTGCTGTAGCTGCGATGAGCCTGGTGTGTGCAGTGCTCTTTCGGCTTGCTGTGGTCCTCGCTGTTGCTCCAGATCCCTGGAAGAGGAAAACAACCTGGAGCACTGCTGGTTTTCCTCCCGTACATCCTGGGAGGGTCTGGCTCTACACCGCACTGGATTGAAGCGGACCTTTATCTTCCTGCTTATTCATCCCATTTCCAACCCCCTCATTACACCTCGTGCCCTGGTGAAACCCTCAAGCTGTGAAACCCCAAACAAACCCCAGCCTCCGGGGCACGGAGGGGCACAGGGACGGGCTCTGTGGGGCTGTGCACATCTCGGGCTGCCCTTCCTGAAGCACCAGCAATAGGAGTTCCTTTACATCCCCTCTGGAGAAACCCAAACCCCAGCCTGGCGTGGCTTGTGCAATGTCCCATAACGAATCACAGCAGATCCCAAAGCCCAAGCCTCCCGTTCCAAACACATGTTGCTGCCTGATCCTGCCCTCTGGGGCTCGGGCGCTGTGCCCTGCTCTCGCGGGAGCTTTGTAGGGAGGAAGCTGGAGAATCCAAAGCGATTTCATGACGAGCATTAAGGAAAGGTCTGATGACTCCGTGTCGTGAGAAGCTTCCCCTGTGACGCTGCTGGGGCCAGGTTGTGTTTCTGTGCTCGGTGGTGTTTCTCTCCCGATTTCCAATAACAAAGGAAGGCTGAAACCCTGCCTCGGTCAGGTTTAATTAGTTTCTAGGTCTGAAGAACAAAGAGCTCTGAGGTGTTGAGGACCACATCAAATTAAAGGTGTGCTCGCTGCGGAGGTGATGATGGGGAGCTGGCAAATTGGACCTGCCAGGGATGCTCGCTGCCTGTTGGTATTTCCACGCTATCATCTCCTCTTGTGGAGGGGCAATGGGAGCAGGCGTGGGATGCTGCAAACCTCTTCCCCTTGTGCGTGTGTGATGGTGAGGGCTCCCAGCACCCTCCTGCCGCTGCTTTAGGGTGCCTTAAACACTTTAAACACTGAAAAATAGAACAGGATCTTCTGTGCCAGTGAAGTGATGGGGTTTTAAATGCTGGTAGGCTGTGCTGGGAAGCTCCTGGAGGAGGCTGGCTTGGGGACCTCTTGAAAGCAGAGGCTGCAACAAAGCAGCTCCTCAATTTTTGTGGCTCTAAGGAAAGGAGATTTGAACCCTGCCATGAGACTGTGCCCACATGAAGGGGAAATAAACCCGGTCCTCCATGTGCTTTGGTCCTAAAAGCAGAGAGCACCCAGCCCAGACTGGGCTTTACTGGAGGATGTCTTCTATGAGGGTGGCTTTACTCCAGAGGCGTATGCACAAGAATGATGAATATTTCCCATTATTCACTCCAGTTTTATTTGCTCATGACTGCGGCGAGCTCGGGGCGAAACTGTCTGTGGGCAGCGTCTGCTTTAGGTTGAAACTTCGTGTTTGGGAAGGTCTGGCGACAACAACGCCACCACATCTGAGCGCGCTGGGAGGGATGGGTCTGCTTTGGCAGGCTTGAGAGGCAAAACAGAGCACACGCCGCAGCCCCGCTGCCGTGCTGCTCTGCACCATGGGCTGTGGGCTCTGCCGTGGCTGGGATACGGGGGGCTGAGCTCTCTGACCCGCTGGCTCGCTCGTCTTGCAGCCGTGATGTCCCTGGTGCTGCTCGTGGTGACTGCTCGTGCCCCGCTGCAAGGCGGATGGGGTGAGCTGGGCTTGCCCTGCCGCTGGGGAGCAGTGCGGTGGCCACGCTCTGCAGCGGTGATGCTAGTTAGCATTGATGCTCTGTGCTCCCTGCGTGGGTTCCCTCCTGCATGGGGGGGAGGAAGAGAGCAAAGCAATTGGAAAGCAGAGGGATGAGGAAAGCAAGAGGCGAGCAGGCGATGGGATGCCAGGAGGAGCACCAGGGAGTCCTCCACCCTTACCACGAGGCTCCTAGAGGAAAGTGCAATACTCTTGTACTGCTCAGGCTTGTAGCAAGGAGAGAAAGTAGCTCCCAAATGTGAGGTTTTATCAGATAGAAGCAAGAGCTGTAAATAACCAACCCCTTTTGTTGTCTGGGGTTAATCCCAGCCTGATGTGCTCTGTTTCCTGCAGGGTTTGGGTTGGGCAGGGGTAAGGATCCTCCTGGCACGCTCATGTGCTGCATCCCTGGCACAGCTTAGGTATGCACTGGATTAGCTGTGTGGGTGATGCTGCTGTTCAAAGCAGCAGCACTGTTTCCTGGCTCCTTGGGTGAGCTCCTCGTAGCCCCAGACCCCCTCTGCCTTTTGTTCTTCCTTTTGATTTTGCATTTATGTGAATGCTGAGATAAGGGAGTCAGGGCTGACCTGTGCACGTGCCTTCCCTCCTGGAAGGACCTAGGTGAAGCCCTGCATGAGGTCTCCAGGGGCTGTGTCTCCGATGCAAGTCCCAAGAGCCATTTGAGCTAAAACATGCCCTGGAAGGAGCAGAACAGAAGGACAGGGGGGTCTGGGACCCAGCGAGGTTGCTGTGTGCTGGTGTGCAGCAGGACGGACCATGGTCTCCCAGCATCAATGGCGTTTGGTAGCTTAATTTCATCTTTTGGCCTGGGGAAACTGGGGTCTGCTCCAGCCTTTTGTGAGCTGGGAGCATCTCAAGACCAGCTTTGCTGTTCTGCTGCATCGCTGCTGGCCATAGCCCAAGGCTGTTTCCCTGGGAATGAAACACTGATGCTGGCCAAGGGGACCAGGGTAGGCAAATACTCCATGGGGAGCAGAGGGTGGGGAAGGTCAGGATGCACCTAAACAGAAGCACACCACTCATATTTGTGTATCATTGAATTTATTTTATCCATCCCAAGCTTCTCCTCCTCCCTCTGCTGCAGCTCAGTCCTGCGGCAGGAGAAAAGCTCTTTTCCCATTAAAAGCTGGGCTCGGTTCTCCTGGGCTGGCTCTCTGGAACACAGCGCTTGCATTCAGCTGCAAGGCTCGTTGAGCGAGGACCCGTTTCTTTGCAGATATTTAAATGGAAATCGGGGAGGGTTGTTAAGCAGAGAGCAGTGAATTTATTCTGGTCATTTATTATTGATGGGTAACATGGCACTGTTTTAATAATGTTCTCTGATCCTGCTGCAGCACAGCAGTGTGGGACAGGAGCAGGCTCAGGGGAAAACAAAGCTCTCTGCAGGGACAGGCCAAGGGGAACGGCTTTAACCTGCAGAGGGGAGATGGAGATGAGCTCTTAGGCAGAAGCTCTTCCCTGTGAGGGTGCTGAGGCGCTGGCACAGGGTGCCCAGAGAAGCTGTGGCTGCCCCATCCCTGGCAGTGCTCAAGGCCAGGTTGGACACAGGGGCTTGGAGCAAGCTGCTCCAGTGGAAGGGGTCCCTGCCCGTGGCAGGGGTTGGAGCTGGATGGGCTTTGAGGTCCCTTCCAACCCAAACCCATTGGGGACCCTATGAACCCCCAGCAGGCGCTGGGAAGCTGCAGGCACCGTGATGAGCCCATGGCTCAGTGCTTCCTGCCACCAGGCGCTGCCTGCAGCAGCCTTTGTGCAGCAGCCGCCGTGCCTCGCCCGGGAGCAGGCAGATAAATCCCAGCGCCGGGCTGGGGCTGTGTCCCATGGATGAGGGGCTGGGTACGGCCCCCCCCGGCACGGGAAGGGGACGTTTCCTGGGGTCCTGGCGCACAGAGCCCGAGCAGCAGCGGGAGCCCCGGGCCCTGCCCAGCCCGCACCCATCGCCTCGTTAAAGCTCCCGGCAATACTGGGACCCTCTGCCTGCGAACGGACCCGCGTTCCTCCGCGCCGGCTGCGCCCGCAGAGCGAGCAGCACCGCCCGCGGGGCCTCAGCCCTGGGCTCCGGCTCTTCCCGCAGGGAGAAGCCTTTGGCAAGACCCCAGCGAGGCCTCGTTTGTCCCTGGGGTTTGCTTCTCTTCACACTGTGGCTGCTCTGCTGCTGTCCCTGTGAATGAGCCATGATGGATGGCCCTTGGAAAGCATCCGCTCCTCCCACGTTTCCACTGGGTTTCCCCGGGGCAACGGGACCCCGCTGCCCTCGAAGGATCCGAGGTGTGTGCTTTGGGGACAAACCCCATCCGAGGTGAGCCACGACACCTCCAGGACTCGGCAAAGCTCTTTATTGTGACACCGAGCCGCAGTGTCGCTGTGCAGCTCTGCGCTGAGTTCACCCTGGTGGTGATGTACAAGGGGTCTGGAAATGAAAGGGAATATTTTGCCTTTGTAAAGGAGAGGGATCGTGTCTGCTGTGTTAAATCCAGAGGCCTGGAGGTGAAAACCACCCGTGTTTGTGTCTGTGATGGAAAGCTTCCTGCGAGTTCATCCCTTGTAACTGGGGTGAGGGCTCTTGCACTGTGCACCATCACCATGCCGGTCACAGAGTTGGAATGGGAGCGGAGGGGTGTGCAGAGACACAGCTCCTCATGTTGTTTGAACACTGCCTGCAACTCCCAGGCCGGGCCATTTGAGATTAAAGAGATGCTGTTAATCTGCGTTGGAAATAAAACAGGACACACATGAGCTCATCCGCTGGGGCTGGACCGCTGCTGGTGTCAGCTTCAATTGGAATAAACAAGCGCTGCTCGCCTGTGCCGAGCTACTGAAGGCAGAGCGTTGCTGGGAGCAAGAGGCTGCTCCGCTCCCCAGCGAGCACCACTTGCCCAATTCCTGCTCATTTTGAAGCAGCGGCGGCTGTGGAAGCGAGAGGGTACTCAGGGGTACTCATTACCACTCGGCTTTGCGAGAGTTTTCCTCCAGCGCCCATAAAAACACTTCTCGCTCTCGCAAGGGATTCCACATCAAATATTCGAGGCAGATTACACTGAGCGCCACACAGGGGAGAGGGGAAAAAAGGGGTCTAAACCGTTCAGTTGCTTTAATAAAGGAGCCAAAAAGTTTAACACAGAGAAAGTGGGGGGGAGGCTGCTGGGTGCCAGCACAGCCTCTGTTTTGAAGTGGGTGCTGCTCCTGCTGAACCAACCCGGGGCACAGGTTATTTATTCCCTGCAGCCAAGAGCAGGCTCCTGGGCAGGGGTAACGTGCACGTGGCTCTTCCCGGAACCTCCGTGCACTGCTGCCTTAAGGAAACAAACCAGGAGGCAGGTGAGTATTGCTGCCCCGGGGGAGAGGTGGTGTTCGAAATGGGCTTGGATGCTGCTGGTCCGCACAGAGACATCTGCTATCGCTGGCAGTGCTCAAGGCCAGGTTTGGACACAGGGGCTTAGAGCAAGCTGCTCTAGTGGAAGGTGTCTCTGCCCGTGGCAGGGGTTGGAGCTGGGTGAGCTTTAAGGTCCCTTCAACCCAAACCAGGCTGGGATTCTGTGTTTCTGTTCTGGACCGTGGGGTAGGCTCCTGCATTGCACGTATGACTTGCAGCAGGGCAGGAGATGACTCCTGGGACCACTAACTTTGATTTATGGTGTAGGTGCTCGGTGAGCTCCCTGGCCCCTGCTGCCTGGGTGCTCCTTGCATCTCATTTGCACCTCGGTCCTTGCTGATAGTGCATCTCAGGCTGAGGAGCCCGGGCAGTGCTGCTCACAGCCCAGCTCTGGCTGATGCTGGGCACAGGGAGCTCTGCACTGGCTCCAGCTGAGCCTTGTGAGCACCTCTGGCACTCACCAGCACTCGTTAGGGAAACGGCCCTGATGGGGAATTAACACAGCTGAGCCAAGTCCTCGGCTTTCACTCGAGTGGGCAGGGACCAGCCCTGACTGGATAAAACAGCTTCAGACCTGCGGCTTCTGGCTATAGCACCATCAGGGACTGGGACCTCTCCAGCCATTTCTTCCTGCTGTGATGCTCTAACTCCTCTCTCCCCACCAGGAGCCTGGGATTGCTGAGCCTTGATTTGTCCCAGGTAATGGGGCAGGGGGTGAGGGTGCTCAGCAGCTCTGGTTTTACAGCAGGATGTGGGGAGATGCAGCATCCCTGGTGGCAGGGACATGGCTTTGCCTGGCAGCGCAGCTCTTCTGGTGGTGTCCTGCCACAGGAAAACATCCAAACCCTGCTAAAGCTCCTGAGAGCACGGTTTTGCTCCACAGGCACCATCTCCCCTCTCACAAACACGCTTTGCTGCTTCTCTCTCAGGTTTTTTCTACCGTGTAGTTATTTTTCTCCTCTTAATTGCACTGCAGAGTGTGACCCTGGCTCGCAGGGGGGAGATGCTCCATCCTGTGACCCCAGTGCTGCTTCTGGGCAGGCTGTGGCATCCTGTGCATGCCCAGGGGTACATTGCTGAGGGCTATTTTCCCTTCCTGTGCAGCCTGGAGGGAGGGTGCGTGGTGCATGTGTGGTCCCTGAGCCTTCCCCGCAGCTACTTTGTGTTGGTTAGAGATGCTTTGTGAGCTGGTGCTTGGATCTGGGGTGTTTGTGATGCCCAAAGCCACATAGAACCTCTCTGGGGCGGAGGGAGGCCCTCTGGGAGCGAAGGCTTGGGGCAAAGCCACCAAACCCACCCGTTTGGAGGGCTGATTGCAGCCGGCGTGGCTTGGATGTGGTGATGAAACGGTTGTGTCCTGCCATGAATAACCCCAGGGCTTCATTTCCCAGCCCCGGGAGCTGCTCACACCCTGTGGCATCATCTGGTGGGTGACAAGGTGTGGCCCAGGGTGGCTCTGTGATGATGGGGCTGTTTGCCATCTCATGGAGGAAGCAAGGGAGGACCCCCCGGTTCCCTCCTCACACCCATAAATCCATGGGTCCAGATGGGATGCACCCGCGGGTGCTGAGGGAACTGGCGGAAGTCATTGCTAGACCACTCTCCATCATCTTTACCAAGTCCTGGGAAACGGGAGAGGTGCCTGAGGACTGGAGGAAGGCAAATGTCACCCCAGTCTTCAAAAAGGGCAAGAAGGAGGACCCGGGTAACTATAGACCGGTCAGCCTCACCTCCATCCCTGGGAAAGTGATGGAACACCTTGTCCTTGGTGCCATCTTAAAGCATATCAAGGATAAGAGGGTTATGAGGGGCAGTCAACATGGCTTCACCAGGGGGAAATCATGTTTGACCAATCTCTTAGCCTTTTATGAGGAAATAACACGGTGGATGGATGATGGCAGAGCGGTGGATGTGGTCTACCTTGACTTCAGCAAAGCCTTTGACACAGTCTCCCACAGCATCCTCACGGCTAAATTGAGGAAGTGTGGACTGGATGACCAGGTAGTGAGGTGGACTGCGAACTGGCTGAAGGAGAGAAGCCAGAGAGTTGTAGTCTATGGGGCTGAGTCTAGTTGGAGGCCTGTAACTAGTGGAGTGCCTCAAGGGTCAGTACTGGGACCGGTATTATTTAATATATTCATCAATGATTTAGATGAGGGAATTGAGTGTACTATCAGCAAGTTTGCTGATGACACTAAGCTGGGAGGAGTGGCTGACACGCCAGAAGGCTGTGCTGCCATCCAGCGAGACCTGGACAGGCTGGAGAGTTGGGCAGGGAATAACGGGATGAAATATAACAAGGGAAAGTGTAGAGTCCTGCATCTGGGCAGGAACAACCCCAGGTTCCAGTATAGGTTGGGGAACGACCTGCTAGAGAGCAGTGTAGGGGAGAGGGACCTGGGGGTCCTAGTGGACGACAGGATGACCATGAGCCAACACTGTGCCCTTGTGGCTAAGAAGGCCAATGGCATCCTGGGGTGTATTAGAAGGGGGGTGGTTAGTAGGTCGAGAGAGGTCCTCCTTCCCCTCTACTCTGCCCTGGTGAGACCCCATCTGGAATATTGTGTCCAGTTCTGGGCCCCTCAGTTCAAGAAGGACAGGGAGCTGCTGGAGAGAGTCCAGCGCAGGGCAACCAAGATGATTAAGGGAGTGGAGCATCTCCCTTATGAGGAAAGACTGAGGGAGCTGGGTCTTTATAGTTTAGAGAAGAGGAGACTGAGGGGTGACCTTATCAGTGTCTATAAATATATAAAGGGGGAGTGTCACGAGGATGGAGCCAGGCTCTACTCAGTGGCAAACAATGATAGGACAAGGGGTAATGGGTACAAACTGGAACACAAGAGGTTCCACTTAAACTTGAGAAGAAACTTCTTCTCAGTGAGGGTGACGGAACACTGGAACAGGCTGCCCAGGGAGGTTGTGGAGTCTCCTTCCCTGGAGGCATTCAAAGCCCACCTGGACACATTCCTGTGTAACGTTATCTAGGTGTTCCTGCTCTGGCAGGGGGATTGGACTAGATGATCTTTTGAGGTCCCTTCCAATCTCCAGCATACTGTGATACTGTGATACCCTCAGCACCTCTTGTAGGGTCCTGGCTGCCCCATGGTTGCAGCCTTTAACTGCTCAGGGTGTTCTTTCCCTTTCCCAGTGTTTAATTGCTGGATTCCTCCTTGCCAGCAGCACCTGCAATGGAGCTCGTGAGTCACAAGCCACCCACGTTGAGTGTTTATTAACCCACAGGGCTTTCAACAGGCCGCATACCAGCAGCGTTACCCAGTGCCGGCCTCCACCCAGCCCCGTGCTCTGCCCCATGAGGACGGGTGTGGGTATGGGCTGGCCCAGTGCCATGGTGCAGGTGTGATCCCTGGGCTGGTGCCAGAGACATTGCTCCATGACGCTGTGCGGGGATGGACTGGGAGGACCAGCCTGCAAGCAGGGATGCTGTGGGGCAAATAACCCAGGAATGCCAGCCTGGTTTGGGTTGGAAGGGACCTTAAAGCTCGTTCAGTTCCACCCCCCTGCTGCAGGCAGGGACACCTTCCACTAGGCCAGGTTGGTCCTGAGAAGCAGCATGGGTTGCTGTGGTTTCATGCTCGTAAGCAAATGGATTTGTGGCTTCAGTCAATTGACTCATAGCTGAAGCATTACTTGGCAAGTGGAGGAGCGCTCCCGCTCTCACCGCCGCTCCCCGGCATCCTTGCTGGCAAGTAACCCACCACGGGCGACAGTTTAGGCAGGATGTGGCTGTGGTTTCTTTTGCTGCTGTTCTTTTTGGGGGGGTCTTTTTCCCCCCTTCCAGCTGAGATCCCCTCTAAAGCAAACAAATCTCTGTGGTTGGGCAGCTGGCTGTGGCTCCGGGGGAGGAGGCAGTGATGCTCTTGATGCTGCCTGCTCCTGGGATGCAGGTGGGGAGCAGTGGTCCATGTCGGAAGGAGCAGCAAGGTCACATCCTCAGCCTGGTGTCAGTTCTACAGGGTTTCTGCCCCTGTGCTCTGTTTCCACTGAGCATCCCTCAGCTTATTCCTCTTTTCCTTTTCTCTGCCTTAAATTTTCCAACCCTGGCTTTTGCAAAGCGTCCATGATGGGGTGCATGGGGTTTGGGCTTTGCCTCTGATGGATGGGTTTCTACACAGTGAGGAGGAAGGGGAAGGAAGAGGAAGAGAGGAGAGCAGCAGAGGGCTGGCAGTTTGCTAGGCCAGCAGCTGACAGGTACGGAAACATGCTGTGCTTTGCTGCATGTTCCCATCCACAGCGAGTTCTTGTGAAACACTGATTTCGAGAGCAAGTGGCTGGGGTGGCTGCGGCTCCCGTGCCGGTGCTGTGCCACCCCTTGCGCTCACCCACACCTCCTGCGCCCCAAACCCTGTCTGTGTGAGCCAAGGGTTTGCTCCTGCAGGGGAAAGCAGCGTGGTGGTGCTGGGTTGGTGTTACCAGCTCTGGTTTGGAGCTGGGTTTGGGGGGGGTTTATTCTGCAGACCCCCTTTTGCCTGGGCTGCCTGCTGGCAGCAGAGCGCAGCACTGGGGTGCACGGCTCCGCAGCACCAGGGCTGCCAGTAACCTGGAAGGAAGTGGTCTGTGGAACGGTGGCAGCGTGGAGTGGTTCAGGAGTGCGGCCGTAGCTGGAGGCTGTGCCCGGGGGAGCCCATTGATTCCCACCACAAGCCAGGCCATGAGAGGAAAAAGCCATCCCAAGAAACGCCCGTGCCATTAACCTTTTGACACAGACCTGGAGGGGAGCAGGAGGTGGGAATGGCCAGAGCTGAGCCCTGGGGCTGGGTAACACAGAGAAGGCTCCTTCGGGATGTGCATGTGGGGGTTACAGAGTCTTTATTCCTCCTTGTTTGTCTTGTATCAGAGCAAAGCCAGGTGCTGGGGAATCCTCCTCATCCCAAGGAGCCTGCATGCCCCCAAAGCCTCTCCCCTCTGGGATGCATTGGGCAAAAGCCATTGGTCTTACTTTTCAGGGCTGATTTTCTGGAAGTGCTTTATTTTATAGTCTGATGGTGATGCAGAATCCCAGGATCCAGGACTGGTTCAGGTTGGAAGGGACCTTAAAGCTCCTCCAGCTCCAACCCCTGCCACAGGCAGGGACCCCTTCCACTGGAGCAGCTTGCTCCAAGCCCCTGTGTCCAACCTGGCCTTGAGCACTGCCAGGGATGGGGCAGCCACAGCTTCTCTGGGCACCCTGTGCCAGTGTCAGAATCTCCCACGTTAGAATTATGGGGGTTTGCTGGGGTTTTGTGTTTTGCTTTTTAATAGAAGATCCCGATATTAAATTACCAGGAAAGCGTGAGCAAGTCAATCAGCATCTTGACTGAGCATCTTCTGCATCACTGCAGCCACTGCTGCGTCAGGCCTGGCTTGGTGTCTCCCCATCCAGCTCTAAAAAGCCCCCACTTAAATCTCCCTATGCCTCAGAACGCCGGCCCTACCAACAGATGGGGCCCTGCTAATTCCTTTCCCCGGTGCCATTTAGTTTCTTGGGTGGCAGGATGCAATTTGTGTTTGAGTTTGGCTTTCTAGTGAGACTCTTGGCTTGTCACTCTCAAGGCACAACATGCTCCTTAAATAGCAGGCTAAATTTCTCCACCTAGCCTTGAAAAATAAAGCACTCCTCTGCCAAATGAAAGGACATATTCCAGTATTCTTTGTTGTTGCAACAAATTGGGTGGATACTGTCAGACTTCTGTATTCTGGGAATACTTCCAGAGCCTCTCTTTGTGAGCAAGTCGGTTACCATGTAATTGTCAACTTAAATTGCAGTGTTGGATAACTCAGCTTCGCCTGTAAGATAATCCCCCTCTCGTGGCCCCAGCACAGTGAGGGCAACGCGCAGGGCTCTGCTGCGAGGGGGCTGCAGAGCCTGAGGTTTGCCTGAGGGGTCCTGTCTGGGTGTGTGGGGCAAAATGGGTTGGGTTAGAAGGGACCTTAAAGCTCATCCCGTTCCAATCCCTGCCACAGGGATCCCTTGCACTAGAGCCCCGTCCAAACCGGCCTTGCATCTATGGTGGCATCTTTAAATGCATCGCTGCCCATGCAGGAGGGATGAGGGCTGGGGTGGTCCCTCCCCGCCTGCTGCCTCTCATCCGCGGCGGCGCGGAGATAAAAGGTTGCTTTCGATGCGATGGGAATCGTCTTCGCCCTCTTCCTTCCCCTTTCAAATTGGCAGCTCGTTTTGTTGTGTTTGTTTTAGCCCGAATCCCAGCGACAATTAGTGCTAGGAGGCTAGATTAAACTGTTTTTACTTGTTTTCCTTTCCACTTTGATTTCCACCTCCTCCAAATTCCTAATCCTACTGAATATTTCATCTCTCGTAAGTCCATCAATTGAAAGTCTCCCAGCGGGGCGCTCAGGACCAGCTCTATTAGAGCTGCTTTGCTTTAGTTAATGCTCCTCAGCACCAGGCTGGGCTTGCTGTGCAATGTATTTCAGACAAGAAAACCACAGCATCCGCTGCAGCGGTGGCTGGGGAGCGGGGCTGTGCAGGGAGTGATGAGAAAGCAGAGCACCCCCCGTTCCCACCTTGCGCCTTCTCCCTGCGCAGGCAACTTCTGCAGGTGGAAAACCCCTCGTGTGGCCACGGATGGGAGATCCCATGATAAATGTGGGAAACTGCCCGCTTGGAGGCGGGTGGGGAGCTGGTCACTGGGTTCCTGCTGGCCCCGGGGTGGCTCAGCCAGCCCGGATGCGGGTTGCAGCTTGTGAAAGGGGTTTTCTGGGGTGTGGGAGAGGTGATGGGGGAAGGTCCTGCCCCCCTGTTTGAGAACCCCCATCAAAACTTGCCTCTTTGCCTTTCACTCTGACAGTGCATCCCCTGGATGCTGGATTTACTGCTGGGCTTTTGCCCTGCACTTAAATTGCTGACGGAAAAGCTTTCAGATAAGGAACTTCCTTTCTTCTCCTGACAACAAGGCATTCTCCAGCTTGCTCTGGGCTGCCCATCGGAACAGACATGTTCCCACTTCCACTGCTTTCCCTGCCTAGAAAGGGAAGCTGGGGACAAGGTGCAGGCTTTCAAGAGTCAAGCCTGCGCTGGAGGCTTTAAACCTGTCTGTGTGCTCTCTGATGACATTAAATGTGTTTGTAATGATGCCTGTTACCCCCCAAATGGCCACTGGCTCCATGGCATCCCTATCGGTTTGAAGGGATGTTTCTCTAGGAGGACTCTGGCTTCTGGCACGGCTTCTGACACGAAGCAGGGCTGCAGCAGGCCCTGCCAGCAGGTCCTTTGAAGCTTGCAAAGCCTCAGTGCTCTTCACCTGGTCTGTGTGCTCCTCATCCAGAGCCCCGAAGTGTCTGCAGCCTGGATGGGAAGAGCTCTCACTGCAGAGCCAGCAACGGGCTCCAAGTGCCTTTGCCAAGGGAGCTGCGGTGGCATATGTTCGCTCTCAGAGCAAGGTTGCACTCCTGACTCATTACAAGTTCCTTCCCCCGTTTTGGGGCATATGCAGGAGAACCGGGTGCCAAGGCGGCAGCGTGCGGGGGAGCGGGGAGGGCTGGGGAAGGCTCCGGAGGATGTTTGCTCTGTGCTTCTGTCCTTGATGATCCTGCTCTGGAAGCAGCCCAGCCTTGGATGTGGGTGAAGGCAGAGCCTGGGAGCCCTGTGTGGCGCTGGTGGGATGGAGCCCACCATCCACCACCCCATGGGGCTTTCCTCTGGGTCTGGTTGAGGCTGACCCCCCCCTTCCCAACATCTCTCCCACGTTATTCCTGCAGATAAGAAGGATGAGGTTTGCTCAGGAACCAGGTCCTGGGGTGGGTGGGAGAGGGTGGAGGAAGAAGCTGGCAGAGCCCTTGGTGTGGGAATTACGCTGGTTGCTGATGGGCTGCATTAGACCCGGGTAATTCAGCACATTCCTAAATAATGGGTCTGGTGGTTTTGCAGGATCTGTAGCCCATGCTAATGGCTCATTGCTGAACCATAAGTGGTTGTGTTAGACTTTGGATTTATTGGAGGCCAAGGGATTAATTTCCTGAAATATATGGTCATGATGTTGAGGTTAAATTAAGATCTCATTCAAAAGGATTCTTTTTATTATATTTAATTTGTAAGCCCTTTCCTATAGCGTTTTACAGCTATTCCTCCCCCTCCCTTCAATGTTCAGTGTCATGTTTCCAGGAAGAATCTTATTTCATGCCGACTAATAGCATTTTTCAGTCTAACCTTTTACAGTTCCTCACCGTTCGAGTTCCTCCAGTCTCGGTTGTTTATACACAACAAGGTCTTAAATCCTCTCTTAGAAAATAAAGATGTTGATGCAAAAGCCACCCGAGCGTCTGGCAGAGCTGAAATCCACCCGTTCTCTCCTCCTTCCCCACGTGCCACCCCCTTCAATCTGCTCTAACTAAAAGCCCTTTTACTTCAGCGCTTGAGCACTTTGATATAATGCGTGTTGAGTAAATCTTACATGACGTTTTTACTCTGGGTGATCTGTATGTAAAGCTGAGCTGGCTCAGGGCTGGCCTCGCTTCGCCCTTCTCGATGGTGCTGTTATTAAACTGATAAATTAACTGTGGAAACCGGAGGCCGGTCGGGAAGGGGATGGGGCAGTCGGGAAGGACGATGGTCTGGGTGATGCTGCTGCTGGCTCCGGAGCAGCAGAGGCTGGGCAGGGAGCATCATCCAGTGCTCCCTCTGCTTCTCGTGCTTGCTCTGCTGCTGGATGCCCTGAGAGGTGGCAGAAACTAGCTTGTTGTTGTGTGTGGCTCTTTGCATGTCGTTCCTGTGCTGGGTGAGAGCAGCAGAGTATGGGATGATCTCTGATCCCTCTGGAGTTCAGGCTGAGCCCCCCATGCTTCCTCACTGGGCTCTGCTCATCTGGCATCCTGCAGGTTGGCAAAAGGCTGTGTCCTGCTTTCCCAGATGCATTTTCCCCTCTTCCCTGACAGCCAGGCCATACATGGGTGCCCCTGTGCACAAAGCACAGCAGAGGAGGTGGGAATCAGCAGTTTGGGAGGAGAAAGGGGGATCTGATTGACAATGGGACTCTCTGCAGGAGATAACCCCAGGTCCAGGCAGGCTGAGGGCAGTGGGTTGAGGTCCAGACAAGCATGATCACCATGAAGCAGATGTGTCAGAAGCAGCTTGAGCAGGATGGGGAACAGGAGGCTCCCCCTCCCCAGCCACCCCACAGCCCTGGCAGAGCATCCTCCTGCTGCTCCCAGTCCCCTCAAGACTCTAAAGCTTGTCCTTCAGTGCCCATCACCTCGGTTTCAAGGCAGTGCTGTGCCATGCCCTGCCGACCAGGGGTCCAGGAGCAGGCCAGCATCCCCCCCCGTGGGACCCCCGCATCCCTGGTGCAGCACCAGCACCACCGCAAGCCCCGTTCAGCAGGAGATTCCCAGCCCCGGTTCCCTGCACAGCTCCTGCCCGGAGCTGTCAGCTCCATCTTCTGCAGGGATTTTCTCCTTTCTTTCCCCTCTTTTCCTCCCTCCCCCTCCACAAGTGCTGATGGACAAGCTGAGTAACCGTATCTGCTTGTTACAGGACATCTTGAGGCTGATTGCGGAGGTCAGGACTCAACTGGAAAGACCGCAGCGGGTTGCTGACTGGCATCCACGGTCCAGATAAGATAAAAACAACTGATGACAGCAGGGAAGTGAAACAGTCATCTCAGCACTTGGATTAGTGCCCGGCAAAGAGGAAGGGGAAAAAAAACCCGAGGAGGGCCGGTGGGGAGGGGAAGGGGGTGGATTAGAATAGAAACTCTGGAAAAAGCTATCAGGAGGCAGCAGATTTGGGTGTTAAATATTTATGAATTAGCGGCACTTGTCGCGTTCTCTCTGAGCCAGGATGTGCCGAGGCAAATGGAGCGCTGGTGGGAAGAGCAAAGGAGCGGAGGAGCATCGGGAGCGGGAGGCAAGGTGACCGGCTCCGGCGGTGCCGGGACTCGTGGTGAGGCAGGATCAATCCGGAGGAGGAAGGATAAATGCGGTGCCATAAAAGCGACTGTTATTAGTCAAGAAAATGCTGCTGAGGAGCACTGGAGTAATTAAATCACAATCGCTTGCTGCTCAGCTGAAGTGACATTGGAAGTGGCTGAAGGTCTGTGCTGAGGAGAGAAAGGGGGCTCTCGGTTCCTCTGCTATGCTCCGGTTCTCCTTCATCCCAGTACAGACACCCCAGCAATGGGAGAAGGCCCAAAGTGCCCCCCCCCACCCCGAGCCTGTAAAGCTCATTTTCACCCGGTCAGAGCCCCTTAATTACAGAGGGATGTTTATGGAACGTTTCATAGGGCTCCTGGAATCTGGCAGCGCAGAGGAGATGCAGTGTCAGGGTTTGGAAGTGTGGGTGTTCCCGGCGTCACATCGCAGTGGGCTTCCCTTTCACCAGGCAGGCTGGGATGACAAACTGTGTGCGCAGCCTTAGGTAACGGGGTCTGAATTTTGGTGGAGTTTTCCCCGTTTTTTGTTTCAAAGTTGCTCTGGGTTTCACATCCTGAAACATTCTGAAACAAGGTCACAGAACCATGGATGGTTTGGGGTGAAGGGACCTTAAAGCTCCTCCAGCTCCAACCCCTGCCATGGGCTGGGACACCTTCCACTAGAGCAGGCTGCTCCAAGCCCCCGTGTCCATCCTGGCCATGAGCACTGCCAGGGATGGGGCGGCCATGAATGCTGCTGGGGATGGGGCAGCCATCGTTCTGCTGAGCATCTCTAATTTGTGTTTTTCACCCCATTTTGCTGTCCCCACCTCACCCTCCTTTGTGGAGAGCTGCCCAAGGCCTGCCACCATCCAGCCCTTGCACGGGAGCATCTGGGCTGGAGAGTGAAGGGCCAAACTGTGGCTGCCTATCACTGTGATGCTCATGGCTCTGCTCACATCCACGTGAACTTTTCTAAGGGGAAAGCAGAAGAGGAGAAGCTCCCATTGCTCTTGTTGGCCACTTGATTTTATTCTGCTCAGTTCCAGCTGACAGAACAAGATCTGCTGTTCATCACCAAGAACCAGGCAAGTCTGATGGGAAAAACACTGGGAATGGTGGAGAAGAGCATCCCTTCCTCATCCACCTTGAGGATGACCTCCGGTGCTGCAAGGAGCGGAGCAGAGGAGTTGGTTCCTCTTGCACCAAGCCATCAGTTTTGTCTGACCGGCTGTAGCAGGAGTCACACAGCAGAGCACAGCCCACCAGTGAGGAGAGCCCGCTGCCAGGGAGCCACTGGGATCCAGCCAGCCTCTTGTGCTGGGGCTAGCTGGAGCCAGCTGGAATGGGAGCCCATGGCCGGTGCCAGCACCGACCCTTCACCAGGACTCGCCGCGGCTGCTGCCAGCCCCTGTTTGGTCTCATTACATGGGGCTAATGGGGACAGCCCGGCAGCCAGCGACTGCTCCTGCTTCTCACCCAGCTGGGATGTACCAGGGATCAGTTCCTTTAATAGGAAACCAAATGCCAGTTTTTCCTTCTAGCAGCGAAGACATCCCGAAATGAGCATCATCCGGGGGTGTCTCCCCATCCTGGTGATGGCCCAAAAGTGTCATCCCCGTTAACCTGTGGCTGCCCATCCCTGGCAGTGCTCAAGGCCAGGTTGGACACAGGGGCTTGGAGCAAGCTGCTCCAGTGGAAGGGGTCCCTGCCCATGGCAGGGGTTGGAGCTGGAGAAGCTTTAAGGTCCCTTCAACCCAAACCAGGCTGGGATCCTGTGGTTCTCTCACCCCTGGGAGGGCACTTGTCCCATGGGGTGACTGTGCCAGTGGGATGCTCCTCTGCCCACAGCCCACCCCCCCAGCCTTGGCAGGGGTTAAACAGCCCAAGGAGAGAGGAAAGGGCTCTGGTGAGGCAAGCAATAAAACTTCCACTGAAGTTTCTTGAGCAACTGGCATTTGCCCATAAGTGTACTTAAGCAGAAAATCACCAGAAAAGTGCTATAATCTGACAGATTTTTCACAGGCTTAAATATTCATGAATTAGAAGAATTGGCAGAATTTTCTACATTATTAGCTTTCATCATGGCTGCAGGAGCAGTTGGTGCACTGGCTGCTCTTCAAAAACTATTAATCTAGTCTGTCATCACAGCAGCCATTTTTTAATTAGCTCCTTTACTGAGTGATCTGGTGCAGGAGAGAGACGGGAACATTTAAATGGTATTAAAGTTTTAAAGGTGCCCCTTTCCATTTTTAATCGAAGCTCCGCACTGGGGGGGACCAGGGAGCCTTCGTTTCAATGGTTAACGTCTTATTTTAGCCTGGAAAAAGAAGCAAGTCTTGGAAAACTGAGCCGCTTCCACCAGGAGGAGAAAGCGCAAGGGAGAGATGGGGCTTTGAATCGAAGCTCACCGCATTCCTGCCCGATGAAATCAGACCGAGCTGTTTGTGTGTGTGTGTGTATGGCAGAGGCAGGGATGGGACATGGCACCGTGTGCTGCCGTTTGGTTTTGGTCCCTAGCGCGTTCGTGTATAGCCTCCTCCCGGCCATGCAGGGCTTGCTGCTGCATCCCTTTGTGGTTCCCTGTGCCTGCGGGGAGCAGGTTTGAAGTAGCTGCTTCCTTAAAAGCAAGGGCCCTGCAGTGAGTGCGTGTGAGCTGCTCCCGCATCCGTGTGAGCTGCTCCCGCATCCGTGTGAGCTGCTCCCGCATCCGTGTGAGCTGCTCCCGCATCCGTGCATGCTGCCAGGGAAGCCCATCTTTGGCCCCAGCCAGGAAGCATGTGCAGGCTGCGAGCTCAGTGCTGCCTTCACCAGACGCGGGGCTGCAGCAGTGCTGTTGGCATTCAATCTCTGTGCCCCATCTCTGCCCTTGGCAGTAGCTGAGCTGTGTCTACACCTGCCCTCGTATCCTGGATTCACCAGCCCCTGAATCATGGCATGTGTTGGCTTTGGCCTGCCCCGGAGGGAAGCAAGCTCCAGAGGCAGAGGTGCCTGCTGGAATGTCCTCCTGGGGACACCTGGCCCAGCTCCGGGGTTAGCAGGATGGATGCTCTGTGGCTTGGTGGATGGCACAGACCCCTCTATCCCATCCATCCCCTCCCCATCCCTGGGTACTGTGGAGCACACGGAGAGCTGTTCTCTGCCCTGTTGTGTCAGCCCCACGCAGGGAAGGCTCAGCTCCAGACTGCTCCGTGTGTTCTAAGTCTGAGCTTTGCTCTGACTAAACTTCATCACCCGTGCACTTGGCTCAGCCTGGGTTGAACCCTGCTTTGCTCCCAGTGCCAGAGTTGTTGCTCTCCTGGCTTGTTATTTGCATGTGAAAACACAGAAAAATTATGTCTTTATGGTGGTTTTAAATGTGCCTTTTTTGGCATCAGTGGCTGCGCCTCCGATCTCTGCTGCTCGTTATTGCCAGAGCTTTAATTTGTGCCTTCCAGTGCCAGTGTCCTGCTGACTGGGGAAGGGAATTGCTGTGTGTTTCAGACTTTTTCCCCTCTATTGTCATGTAAAGTGAGGAGTGTAAAGAAATTGGCAGCTAAAATGCCAATGCTGCAGCTATAACCTTCCAAGAAGTTGCTCTTTGTAAGTCCTTCTACCACGAGGAGTCATCTTAAAGGCGGTTTTTCTTTTGCTTGCCTCGATATCGTACTTAGGGTTTGAAAGGACCAAGAGGGGCGCCGGCAGGTTACCAAAGGGTGTTCATCAATATCCAGTGCTGCGACAGGAGGAGACGAATCGCATCCCGTTTTCGCTCTGTTCCCAGCTCCAGATGAGAAACCCAGGGTCCCATTTAGCCTGGAAAGCATGAGGGTTTGGGGTGTTGGTTTTCATTGATGATGTGGAAGAGGGGAGGTCCCAGACTTGGAGGGTTCAGGTGGGTTTTAAGGCTTTCTGAGAAACTATTTCTGCCTGACAGTGGGGATGTTTGCAGGGGTGAGGCTTTTTGGTAGCGGCTGTGATCCCCTGTGAAGCTCAAACTCTGCACGGAGATCCTGATTCTCAGGAATGGGGTGCAAAACTCCTACTCTATTCCATAGCTTCAAGGGAGGAAGGATGGGGAAACATTCCCAGAAAGTCTCTTGTTTACAGCGAGTGGCTTTTCTTGGAGTTTCTTGCTTTGCTTTGGTTTGTGGTTTGGGGTTTTTTCATAATGAACAAGCTTTCTGCCTGTTGCTGTCCTGTGGTTTGGAAAAGTAGATCCCGGCAGGATCCATGAGGGATCTTGCAGGCAAAGGCTTGTGGAGGGGGTTGAGAGTCAGGGCACAGCTTCTGCCGCACCCCCTGCAGCTCCAGTCTCCCCTGTGCAGCCCTTGCTGAGGGCTGTGTCATAGAATCAGATTGGTTTGGGTTGGAAGGGACCTCAAAGCCCATCCAGCTCCAACCCCTGCCACGGGCAGGGACCCCTTCCACTGGAGCAGCTTGCTCCAAGCCCCTGGGTCCAACTTGGCCTTGAGCACTGCCAGGGATGGGGCAGCCACAGCTTCTCTGGGCACCCTGTGCCAGCGCCTCAGCACCCTCACAGGGAAGAGCTTCTGCCTAAGAGCTCATCTCAGTCTCCCCTCTGGCAGGTTAAAGCCATTCCCCTTGGCCTGTCCCTACATCCCTTGTCCCAAGCCCCTCTCCAGGTTTCCTGCAGCCCCTTCAGGCACTGGAGCTGCTCTCAGGTCCCCCCTTCAGGAGCCTTCTCTTCTCCAGGCTGTCCCAGCCCAGCTCTCTCAGCCTGGCTCCAGAGCAGAGCTGCTCCTCAGCCTGCTCATCCCACGGAGCACTGGGAGCAGGCAGGAGGTGCAGAAGAGCAGGGTCAAAGCCAATCGCTCTCCCCATGCTTCATGATTCCAATGAGTTTTTAACTCTGCTCCACCATTTGGGATTTGCAGTCACTCGAGGGAGGCACGCACCCCTCTTGGCAATTATTTGTAATTGTTCCCTGTGAGTTCTTCAACAGAACACTCTTTACCAGTACTCAAAGCTTCCCAAAGCATCGCGGCGCTGATAGCAGGCTGCAGCACACGCAAGCCCATTAATTCAATTTGCTAGATAGGATAATTTATTAGCAGAATATAGTCAATATGTTCTTTAACATGTAGGGTTGGCCCGTGCTTTCTGCTGTGTAGTACTCATCTCTGCTATGTGCTGTTTACGTCTGGGGAGGAAAATGAGCCTGCGCATTGAAATTCAAATGCACATCTGAACCAAATGACTGGGTTGGTGGCAGATTACCCCTCTGAAACCCCACCATCCCGCCGTGGGCTTCTGCGGCGCTGCAAGTAGCTGGGAAGGAGGAAACCACTGCTGAAGTGTGTGGAAGTGATGGGGAAGGGCAGGAGCATCGGCTGGGGCTGGGCTTTGGAGCCTCTGCCCAGGCTGGAGGAGGGAGGGCAGCTTTACAGCCAGGCTTTGATTTACGCAGCACGTGGTTCTGTGCCGCAGAGCCCCTCGGTATGCAGGCCTGCAGGACACCACGGGGCCTAAAAGAAACTTGCACGTCTATTAAATAAGAAAAAATAATCAGCTTTATTTTCCATGTTTGGACAATGAAGCCATATGTGTTCCTGCTCATTAAAGCCAGGTTTTTTTCCGAGGAGCTCCACCGCAGAAACAAGCATGGGAGCTGACATAATTAAAGGCTTCTTTTTCCCCCTGCCGTAGTCCTCTGCTCTTTGAAGAGCTCGGGGATCCCTGCAGAATGCTCTGAACTCTGCAATATTTTGATAGCTGCAATAACATAATCAAAAGATGCTTTCATGAAGGGAGCACCTTGTGTGCATGGAGGCCGCCCCTCTCCCCCCACGGGCCGCTGCTTTAATGGGGTCCAGAGCTCCAGCACAGATGGGGAGCTTTATTTTCCGCCTCTTTTTCCCCAGGGATGCTGCCTCGTGCGATGCTGAAGGAGCCGGAGCATTCTCCTGCTTGGTGCAGCCCCTTGCCCGCCCGCCCCGAGCCTGGTGATGCTCTGGGGGCTGCAGCCCACCCTCACCTTGCACTCGGCTGCCCTTCAAATTACTGCATACAGCAATTCTCTTCTGCTTGAGCGTCCGCCAGGTTGGTATTCATCCTGAAATGCTCATTAAAACACTTCAGTTTCCCCCTTTCGTTAGCTAACCGGCTCATCTGTTCGCATGAATCCTCCTTTCTGTGCCCAAGCCATTCAAATCCTGTTTTTCCCTGCGCTGTCTCTACAAGCTGCAGCCCCATGCGTGTCCGCTCCACCTGAGTTTTGGCAGAAAGGGCTGTTTGGAAGGAGGAAATTGGGGCATTTCTTTAATCATTAGGCTGGAATCGTTAAGCTTTAATCGGGCCAAATGAGGGTTTTGGATCCTGCTGCCTCGCATCAGTCTCTAATTGTGTGAACTCAGTTGCTCTCAAAGCAAAGTTGTCCCCAGGCTCTGTCCTCCCTGGAGGTGCACAACGGGCACTGTGTCACCGGTGGTCCCTGTGCTGGGACCCTGTAGCTTGGTGGCAGTGATGCTTTTGAGCCTTATTGCTGCTGTGAGCTTGTCTCAATGCAATGGGGGTCCCTGGGCTGGTCCATGGGGACCCTGCCTGGCCCAGAGCATGGCAGCAGTGTCACCAGTGTGATGGGTGGCCCTGTAGCTACAGCCAAACAACCTCGCTACCTTTCCTCCCACCCTGAGGGGTTTGAGAGGTTGGGGTTGTCCCCATAGAAGCTGAGCCCACTCTTTCCCTTCCCTGCGTCATCTCTGCTCATCACCACTCTTCCTTGGGTGCTTCTGTAGCAGTGCTGGCACGAGGGGAGCGGTGATGATGCATGGTGGCATCTGTGCCAGTCGTCTCCGCTCTGACTAGTTCATCACCTCTTGTCTCCCATAAAAGCAGCTATTCACAATATAATGTGAATGAATTCTCATTAAAGCCTGCTAAATTACTCTGAGACAAAGCACGGCGCCAGTGCAGGGGCTGCTCTGCCAACTCTTCACAGCGTGTTTAATTCACCACAGTCTTTGCCTTACAGATTCAGGAGGGTGCTGCTCAGCACCCCCATGGCATGGTGGGGGGGTCGGCAGCATCCTCAAGTCCACAGCATCCCAGAGCTGCATCCTGGAGCTGCACCGCAGGGCTCAGCCTAGGGCTGGATCTGCCTGTTCCAGCTGGGAGTGGGAACCCCAAACCCACCCCTGCCTTGGGCAGAGCGCAGCCAGGGAAGTCGCAGCTCTGACTACCTCCTCCCCTTGCCCCACACTTTGCTTTTGCCCACATAAAGCTGGAGGCAGGACCACAGCTGGGTGAGACCAGGGCCGATCACATGGGGGGTGAGTTGGCACCCCGATGGGCACACTGCATTGTGCATCACCCGCAGTGTCGCACCACGCAGGCTGAGAGCAAGCCGCAGCGCTCTGTTGCACTAAAAGAGCAGAAATCCACGTTGCTGATATAAATTCACAGAATTTACCCTTTTTTCTTCATTTACTGCATGTGTTTCCCCACGCTCTGAGTTTCCCGTAGCTCAGCTGACTGCGCTGACTTTCCTCCCACTCACATGCTCATACCAAGACAAGGCAAGTGAGAGGAGGACGGGTTGGTTTTGCCCTGATAACTTCCCCAGCACAGCTTATGCAGCCTGGGGGACAAAGTATGGGGGTTTTATAGTTCATAAGCACTTCCCCCAAACCATCTGAGCCTCAGTTCATCTCAAATCTTGGCTTTTCTCTACAGCAGGTCCCCAGGAGGTGATGCTTTGGAGACAGCTCCGGAAGCTTGGTCATGAACCCGTGATGACCAACAGCTTTCTGATGGTGGTGGAGGTAGGGAATCTTCTTCTATGGAGCAAAGCCCACATTGGGGCTGGATGTTTGTGGCTTTCAGTGATGTTTTGCTGTCTTGGGTGCACTTGAGCTGCCTCCTGCAGCCGTGGCCAGGGAGAGAAACCTGTGTGACGAAGTAAAGTGAGATCCTGGGGTGCGTTCAGGCTTTTTAGCTGCAGTCAGGGCCGTTGGGGCTCTGTCGGTTGCTGCCTCAGAGGTGCCTGATCCATCAACACCTCTGACAGCTCAACGTTTTGCTGTGGGTCTCCCTTGCACTTCAAGCCATGACTTTGCTTGATGGTTCACCCCCCCCCCCCCCCGGTTTGGTCTGGGACTGGTACCCAAAGTGAGAGCACTGCCAGCAGTGCTGCATCCCCAGCCTAAATCCCTGTATCATGAAGCTGCCTGGCCAAAGATACCCAGATTGAGTCTGCCCAGTGCAGGGGACAGCGACAACCCCTTTGTCCCCACCCCAGCTCACCCACCCGGCTATTATGGGTTCTCACAGATCACTTGGCACGGGGCCGTGGTGTGGTATGGCCGGGTTTGCACTGTAACCTCTTATTACAAAACCCTCAGCGCTCCTCGGGATTGTTTCGCCTGTTATCATCTTTCCCACAATGCGCTTGCATGATCCTCTCTCAGACTTAACCACATGGCAACCACATCACATAATGCAACTTCTGTTCTGAGATTATTCATATTTCCCCCCCCTCCCCATTGTTGCTTTGCCAAGTTTTTCTTCTCATTCTGAGAAGCTGCATTTAAAAGAGCAGTGTCTCCGGTGCAAGGACATGCTTAGGAGGCAGCGTGAGCAAATCAACTCGACAAGTGTGTTCACAGGAGTCAAACCGGGGGGGGGGGGGGGGGGGGAGCTGTGAAAAAGCAAAACAAAAGCCCCTCCAAATGTCTATTTTTATTTTATTTGGTTCCCTGGAATGTCTCATCACATGGAATAACAATGCATCCCGGCACGGAGACTGCAGACAGGCTCCACTGAAAGGGCAGCTGAGGGAAAGATTGCTTTATAAGTAGGTTTTTATATGCAATCTATCACCAGTGCCAGCTCCCAGCAGAACAGGGTAAACGACAAAGAAAGGGCTGTGCTAACTGGAGTGTGTGTTTGCAGTCGTGCTGCTGAGGAGAGCTGCCTGTGTCCCCATATCCCTGTGTCCCCATATCCCTTGTGACACGGAAGGGATGGGGCCTGGGTACTGCTCTGGCTCCAGCTCCGGCTTCCAGGGGAGGATGCAAACGGCTCAGATCTGGTTCAGAGGGGAGGGAGAGCAAGTGAGGTCTGGGAAATGTGATTGCTGTGAAGCTGGGGAGGAATGAGGTTGTTTAGTCTGGAAAAGAGAAGATGTCTGGAGAAAGAAGCGTTTTCTGGCCCTTTGGCTGCACAGGGGCTGTGGCAAAGAGGAAGGGGCTGATGCTGCTCCTGGGCCCTGGGCCACCAGGAGCTGCTGTGGCCAAGCCCTGGCCTTGGGGCTGCAAAACCCCATCAGTCTGAAGAGCACTGGGACAATGGGGAAGTGCACCAAAACCCCAGCGTTTCTGCCCAAAGCTTCCCATGTGTGGCAGCCACCAAGGCACTGCCCGCTTCCAGGCACCATTCCCCATGTCAGTGCTCAGAAGGGACAGAAGATGGTGAGCATTTCTGCCCTGCCCTCGTGTAGCTCAATGTTGTACCGAAAATTAGCACTTCCCAATTAATTTCCCTGGGAGCAGCCAGCTGATGCGCTGGTGCTCCGCTTGAGTGCCCTCAGTGGGATGTGGGGAAGGCAGCACCTGCAGCCCCAGCGCACAGGGGCTGAAGCATCCTTTCTGGGATGGACATTTCCATCCCAGGTTTTGCTTCGACTCGACGTTTAAACATTGTGAGCACACACGAGCTGCTGTGACACGTCCTGGCCCAGCAGCCTCCATGGAACTGCTGCCATCAGAAACACCAGTAGGTGCTCTGCGTGCGTACCAGCAGTGCAGATGGAGAGGGACCGTCCTTCCTGAAACACCTTCAGCCTCAGACCCTTTTTGTTCCTGTTGCTCTGGAGCTGGCTCTGTTTTAGGACCCAGAATTTCCACTTTGCATCTTTTTCCTTACAACCCTCCCCCCCCTTCATCTTTTCCTTCCTTTCTGCATCTTTTCATTCTTGAGTCATGAGCCGTACAGGCCAGTTTAGCATAAGAAATGAAATTAATTCTCAGGCTCAGGCTCCAAATGTAAATTCGTTTATTAATAATTTAAATAGATTTATTTATGCAGTTTGATATTTTTCAGGTTCAGGGAAGCAATTCATTCTTCTCGCCCCGATGATCAACAGACGCTGTCATTAAACTCCTTTTTATCCCCCCATCCTCTTCTTCCATCTTAGCTTGCTAAACAGATCGGAGCCCACTGGTCCTCGCGGGCTCCCAGGGAAGATTTCCATGAGCTAATGGAAGTGAATAATTCATTTGGCTTTATCTTCTATCTACTTCGGACATTTCCTCCCTGGAAAAGGGATGCATTTTCCTTCCAATCGTTTCCAGTCTCCACCATATGAAGAGCTTCTGTCAGATGCAGAAGCCTCCAAGGAGAGCAGCAGCATCCAAAAATGCCACGTCAAGGCTGGAGGAGATCATATGGTGAATGTTGAGGTGTTAATGGCAGCCACAACATCATGCTCCCATCCAGAGCGGGATAAACGGCAACACCAGCTCCATGGGATGTGGTGGAGTATCTGAAGCAAGAGTCACATGTATTTACTTAGAATTAAATGTCCCCGAAACGAAACCCTCCATCTGAAAACCCACAAGCCCAAGCCCACCCCATGACAGCTTTTGGCACCTGGTTTTCATCTGCGCAACGGCTCTGCCCGGCCCTCGGGGTAGGGATACCACAAACCCCTGGGGATGTTTGAAATTGAGATCCTTTTCCTTGCGGTTTGGACCCCTCTGAGATGAATCGAACTTCCCATCAATCTGGATTTGCTTTCCTTCGGCTGCGAGGTGAGGTCCCTGCGCCGAACCCTTCAGGCTCGCTGAGCTGCTCGCTGCCGAGCTGAAACCTCATTGCGAAGGCTCAGCAGGTTTTGCCCCGACCCCATCGACGCGAGGCCTCAGTGCTAGGACAAGCTCTTGGTCCTTGCTCCCTGGAGCACCGGGGATGTGCACAGCGCTGGAGGTTTCCCTTTCATCCCAGGCTTGTCAGAGCCACGGAAGATGCGGGCTCTGCTGTTCCGAGACCCCGGCAAAGCTCCGGCTCGGCGGCGGTGCGGCTTCCCCATCGCCCCCCCTTCTGCTGCCTTTTGCAGAGCTTTAGCATTTCTCTTTTATCTCACTCTTGCGAGCTTCAAAGGCGCCGTGAAGCCAAGTTCTACCTTCCTGCAGATGGGGATTAACCAGCTCGTGCTTCCCATGCTCGTCCTGCAGAACTGGAATTGATTTAGTTTACTTTCAGGAGCAACTACAGAGCAGTTCCTGCACAGATGCAAACCCAGGTTTCTCAGAGGCTCTTTAGCATCCTGGCTCAAAGGCCAACACCACCATCTTCAGCCTTTGATTGCAGAAGTTCATGCAGATGGAAGCCCTTTTCCCCCTTTGCCAGCACGGGCTGTTCTTGCAGGCAGGAAGCGGCAGGAAGCTTGCAGGAGCTGTTCTGTAGGAAAACAGATTGTGGTGGGGAGCCCAACACAAGAGGGACGTGGAGCTGATGGAGCGAGTCCAGAGGAGGCCATGGAGATGCTGCGAGGGCTGGAGCAGCTCTGCTCTGGAGCCAGGCTGAGAGAGCTGGGCTGGGGCAGCCTGGAGAGGAGAAGGCTCCTGAAGGGGAGACCTGAGAGCAGCTCCAGTGCCTGAAGGGGCTGCAGGAAACCTGGAGAGGGGCTTGGGACAAGGGATGTAGGGACAGGCCAAGGGGAATGGCTTTAACCTGCCCGAGGGGAGACTGAGCTGAGCTCTTAGGCAGAAGCTCTTCCCTGTGAGGGTGCTGAGGCGCTGGCACAGGGTGCCCAGAGGAGCTGTGGCTGCCCCATCCCTGGCAGTGTTCAAGGCCAGGTTGGACACAGGGGCTTGGAGCAAGCTGCTCCAGTGGAAGGGGTCCCTGCCCGTGGCAGGGGTTGGAGCTGGAGGAGCCTTAAGGTCCCTTTCAACACAAACCAGGCTGGGATCCTGGGATTCTATGATCCCCAACCTGGGATAACCTCTGGTGGGCACATACCCTGGGACATAGGATGGAGCTGGCGAGGAGCTTCCCACACAGTGCAATCCCTGGGCATCTCTGCAGGACTAGTTTGTTCTTTGCTTAATTTCAATTACCCTTGATGATTTATTGCCCAGCTGCTGGATCTCAAACAATGGCCCGAGCTTGTGAAAATTCATGGGGGTGAATGCTTGTAACTGTGATTTTGTAGCAGATAATGCTCCTTGTGCAGGTTTCCATGTGGTCCTCTGGAGGGAAATCACCGTGGTTATGCAGATGCTTTCCCAGGCGGGCTCTGGGCTGCATCTCAGGCACCTCTGTGTTTCCCTGCTGCCTTTCCCTATTGCTTGGATCCGTCCCTGGGGTGCAGAGCATCAGGGGTGCATGTTCAGAGTGGGGCTGGCCAGGGCTTTGCTTGCTAAGCAGCATGTGGTGCCATGCATGGAGGGAGCAGCACAGTGCACAGCACTGGTTCACGCTTTTTTTCCCAAGGAAAACTTACTTTGTGCGTTGTTTTTGAGGCAAAACCTTCTCAGTGGAGGCTGATTTTTGCAGTGTTTCTCTGGTTTGCTCTGTTTTGTGGCAAAGGATGAGCACGCTTGTGCTGGTCTGAGACGGCACAAGCTCCCGCTGCAGTATTTCATGTGAGAGAATAGAAGTTAGCTGATAACGTTATATATAATGTTAATAATATATAGATAATATTATCTATATCATAATAAAGGCTGCTGGTCCCTGCAGGAGAGGGATGTGGGTAGAGCTGCCGGCAGTGGGACCCCCAAGCATAGGATGTTAGGAAGCACCTTTCTTAATGTATGGGTTTTCTTCCCCACAGGTGGAGAAAGGAAGGGCAGCGCTGTGCAGCCCTCCTGTGAGCCTGGCTTCCGGGGAATGGGACATTGATTTATGATCAAAGGGGGGGAAAAAAAGCAAAGCAGAATAAAAAGAATACTTAAGACTTAAAACCAGGGAAATCGTGTTTCTTCCTGTGTAGGTGTTACCTGGGAATCTTTCAAGTTAAACTTAAATGGAATTAAGAATGAGGGGAAGATCGCCCTGGGACTGGTGTGAGCCATGTAGCCCTCTATTAAAATGAATCCAGGCATTGATCTGTACCATTTATTAATAGCCTGGTGTGGGGAGAGGAGCCATAAACAGCCTCAGCACCAGCCGAGCATCCACTGCCACCGGTCCCACGCTGCTGCCACTGCGCCGCTGTGATTTGATAATTGTCCTGAGTTGTGATGGCCAAACCCCACAGAACCAATTAGCCACTGTCCTCCCTGACCTGGGCTTTCAATGATGGGGGGGGACACGGGGGACCTAAAGACTTAAAACGAAAAACCAAGAGCAAAGACCTAAATCTTTTTGGCTGCCTGATTAATAATCCTGTCAGGCCTATCACAGGCACTAAACAGTAATGCTGGTTGCAGCTGAATTTTTTATACTTTCTATTAATCTTTAATGATAGCTTGGTCACCTAGTCTCTTTTATCTTGTCAGATAAATGTATGGTTAACAGGATAATGAGATTTCTAAGGCTCTGTTCTAGCTTACAGCCATGCAGTGCATGGAGTGACCCCTGCCCCTGCCGGGGAGCGGAGTGGAGGTGATGGTAATTGCTGGATGTGCTGTGAATGTATTGGAAGCTGATGGATGGTTTAAACTTTGATTTGAGGTCAGGAGGTCCCTTGGCTCTGGAAGGCAACTGTGGTTTTATTACTTGCAGGATCTGATGGGGATGTAATTAGATTTAGCTATTGCTTTATTAATAAATAATTGTTCCTACTATTGCTTTGGGTTAGCAAATACATTCCGCTGATAATTTAGGGCATTGATATGGCTTTATTTATTAATAAATGGGAACGTATATTAGTGCAGAACTCTGTCTGGCCACTTGTCCCAGAGTGAAGGATTTGTTCTTTATTAATTCAGTAATTAACCTAATTCTGGGAGCCCGGCTCTGCCATGGGAAACATCCATGTGTCAGCTGCAATGCCAGCGATGGGCTATGGGGTGATACCCTGGGGCCGAGGGCAGATGGATTTGCTGGGGGCATGCCTGATGTGAGCATCCTTCTGAGTATCCTTGCCAGCATCCAGGTTTGCTCACAGCGCTGTCTCCGGGTTATCAGAGCCCTCTGGACACCTCCTGCATGCTGAGGATGCTCTGCCTTGTGCCATCAGCCCCTGAGGTGGTGATGGTCATCATGGGAGGGACCCCAAGCCCCTTCCACCTCCCCAGGTCTGCAGTGCTGCAGTGTCACAGCCCCTCAGTGCACAACTCAGCATGGGAGATGCATCAGGCTTCTTCCTGCTTTTCCTTTCCCTTCCCCTCATCCTTTCCGCTTGCAGAAAGCGCTGGGCTAACATGGTGATACCCACAAGGTGCCCAGCCCCGTTTCCAACCCCACTGTGTGTGCTCAGTGGGGACACACCAGAGCCGATCACTCCCAGAGCCGAGTGCTGTGTTTTGGTAGCAGGATGGCTTTTTGTTGCTTGGCTGCTCAAAGGAAGCTCCTTGCATTAATTATGTTCCCATGTAGAAAGCTCTGGCCTGTCATATACTTTCTTTTTTTCCCTTTTTTTTTTTTTAAGCTCTGTTTTTCATAAAGTGGTCCTAAAATGACACGGAAAGCAGCTGCTTAAGCAATTGTGCCAATTAATGGGTCTCTGAAATTAAAACGCCTACACAGTCTAGATGAGATTTCTCCAGGAGGGAATTCAGCAATTGTCTTCATGATAATCAGGCTTGACTTGTCTTAGCACACATTAATAAAAAAGCAAATGCATTCAAAGAGATGCCCTTTAGTGGAGAATATCCACAATATAGTAATGAGTCTCCAAAAAAGGGGGGGGGGGGGGGAAGGAGGGATGCTGAGCTGGCTCCAGCCTTTCCTTGGGGGAGGGAGACTTGTAATTCATGTCATGGACTCGCTGGATTCTCTCGCTGCAGCTGCTGAATGTTAAATCCCCACTGGCTGCTGAAGCAGAGCAGTGGCATCGGCTGAACAGATGGGTCTGAATGGAGCTGGGTGCACTGGGGCTGCGGGAGGGTCGATGGGGATGGGGGCTTGAGGCACGGGGAGGGGGCATGTCCTATGGGAGCTGCTGCTTGTGCCCTGGGGTTTCTCCATCCCATCTGGAGGGAGCAGAGGGACGGGAGGACAGGGGAAGGGGTCTGGCAGCAGCAGTGCTGCGGGGCATGGTGCTGGCCTGGCTGCTGGTGGACTCTCCGTGCCCCATGGGCAGCGTTGCATGGGGTGAGGATGGACGGACAGGGCCATGCGATGGAGCTGCACTGTCACTGTCCTGTCTCCAGCCCTTCTGCCCCAGCTCTGCATTCCCTGCTCAGCAAGGTCAAGGCTGCTGTCAGCATCCATGGCACAGCCGCCTGTGCTGACATCCCCTGCAACAGGGCCCTGCAGAGGGGTTGTGGTTCAAGTGCAGGTCTGAGCTGACTGACAAAGGGGTTTGCTCCTTCTGAACATCACAGCCACTGCTTGTGCTCGGGGGGGGTCTGGCATCTCTGTTGCTGGCTGGTGCTGAAGGAGCTCGTGGGTCAGCCACAGGAACCTCATGGAGGGACAGGGTGTGATGGAGAAGAGGGGCTGTGGAACAAGAGCTCCCTGCTCTGTTGGGCTCCTCTTGGCTTTGGTTTGTCTGAAGGCAAGAGCAAAGAGAAACCTGTTCTTCAGCCAGGTTTGCTCCTGCTCTGAAGAGAAGAGCATCAGGAGGAGCTTAGTGCTGCCCTACATGCAGGAGTGCTTGAAGGGGTTATGGCAGAGGCACAGGCTCAGCCTGGACCAGGAACCTGGGCAACTGAGGCCAAAGGAATTTGTGTTCCCTATTTGTAGGATCCTGGTTTGGGTTGAAGGGACCTTAAAGCTCCTCCAGCTCCAACCCCTGCCACGGGCAGGGACCCCTTCCACTGGAGCAGCTTGCTCCAAGCCCCTGTGTCCAACCTGGCCTTGAGCACTGCCAGGGATGGGGCAGCCCCAGCTTCTCTTTTACGGGGACCCAAGGCTTTGCTTTCACACATAAGCAGCCGCGCTGGATTTCAGAGCGTGCGTCTTTTTCTGTCATCAATTTTGCATGCGGGAAGATTGTGTTTGCTCTGGATCCTGTTGGGTTTCAAGCCTCTTAAATTTTTGAAATGAAAATAAGGAGGGGGAGGAACAAAAATGGTGAAACCTTCCCAGACAAACCGTCAGGAGGCTGCAGGCGCCGAGCAAACAAACGGAGCTCTGCCACCAGAGCCGTTGAGACGGGAGGGAAACGAGGTGCTAATGAACACAGGGTAATTGTGCACATTCCCTGTGCTGCTGGTGTGCGCCCGTGCACCCTGCACCTGCAGCGGCAGCACCCAGGGGTTCTCCCAGCAATGGTCCCTGTGGGACCCTGCCAGGATGCTGGGATGTGGGCACCAGGCATCCCTGCGTGGATGTCTGTGCTGCTTGGTGTTTGCCTTCTTTGGATGATGCTCTCAGACCAAGGCCAGGCTGGGGCTTGGAGCAAGCAACTCCAGTGGAAGGTGTCCCTGCCCGTGGCGGGGATTGCAGCTGGGTGAGCTTTAAGGTCCCTTCCAACACAAACCAGGCTGGGATTCTATGCTGCTATAAAACAAATCAGAGGGGTCACAGGAGGGGCTGTTGGGCTGCAGCCGGTACCCTGCTCCCTCTGGTCCATCCCTCACGTTGCCCAGGACCATCCCAAGCTGCGCCTTCCCTCACCCTGGCTCTCCATGAATGTCCCACAGCCCCTCGGGAAGGACAGAGCATCCTGCAGAACACTCACTATTTGTTGTTTTAAACCCTCAATAGTATTTCAGATTTTCAGCTCCATCCCGGTTTGAGCAAATATTTTGATAAGTGAGGAGATACCAAAGGCTGCTGAGACAAAAGCAACGCATCCGCTATTAGTTTTAGACAATTTGTCCTAATATTGTTTTGAATCATGCGTTTATTCCCCCATAAAAATTTGATTGCTTTGCTTGTTTCATTAATCTTTATTTGTTTAATCATCTGCTAAATCTGTTTAATCATTGGTTTAAGTGGAAAGATTACATGAAGATATTTAATGCTTAGTGCCAGAGCTGCCCTGACATCTAATCCAGTGCCTTTATATTGCTTTTGATTGCCTTAGGTCCCTGTGTGGTGCAGCAAGAATCCCAGCTCCCATCCACTGGGATTTTCCTGAGCTCTCCAGCATTTCCCAGCCCTTTGCCAGCAATGGGTGGGAAGGTGGGAAGGAGGGTCCCCATCCTGGAGCATCCCTGTTTCTACCACTGTATCATGAAGTCCATCCCACGTGGAGGCAGTGGTGTGGTTGGAGATGGGCACAGGCATCCTTTTTATGGATAGGAAAAATCAGAAACCTTAAACTTTGGGAGCAGAAATGGGCATCACCTGCAGGTTAAAGCCACCCTTAAGCCCCCAAAAGAGGACTATGGCTTTGGCAATTTAGCAGGGATGCTCAATGCAATAGTTTAATGATTCTGGGGTTTTCCCTGCTTCTCCCCACTCTGTCCTCTCCTGCTCCCCTCAGCCCCTGGCCAAGGGAAGGGATTAATATTACATGTGATGCTCATGTTTCCACTCGCAGAGGCTGGGTAGGAACCACACCACACTTCACCCCCCTGCGTTTGCTCCTGCAATCAGCGGCCTCAATCACAGGGCTGGTATTTTATGAATTAATAAACAAAAATCACGGACAGTCCAGTGGGATTCATGGAGAAACGAGGAATTTTAATGAGGATGATGGGGAAATCGCATCCCCCCCAGCTCCTCCAACGCCTTTGCTGGGGGTGATTTTAGTTGCCCTTTTCCTCCATCCTTGTTTCCCTCTGCGGTATTCCCGGGCAGGGAGGTGGCGGCCACCCACCAGGCCCGGCTGCCCCGGCACTAATTGCACCAAGCATCCGGCAATTTGTGGCGTGCACCGGGCGCTGGCAGAGCTTTTATGGCAGATCTTGTACTCATTACTGAATAATTCATCGCTGCATTAATGTCTTCAGATCCCAGCGCGCTCCCGCTCTCTCCTCCTCTCGCTGCTTCGCTCTGCCCACTTGGGAAAACTTTATTATGCCTTGCTCTGACGACAGAGTATACAGATAAAAGATAATTGCTTGGCTTGACTCCCCCATTGATATGAAAATCAGATTTAAATTATTCACTTCAGTTTAAAGGTTAGTTGAAGGTTATTACAGGGGATAAAAAAAAAAATCACTCTTCATAACATTTCTGTTGGAGATGAGACAGGTTTGAAAGGCCTAATTTGCACGGCGGGCCGAGGCGGCTTGTTGTGAATAAACCCAGAGCCCCTCAAGAGATTTTAATCGCCGAGAAGTCAATTATTTATAAGCAAATTATGCTTAGCTGCTCGGATATATACAACACAGTTAGGCATGAATAGGGACAAGATGGAACCTATATAACTTAATATACCTCCCATTGTACAATAGCGAAACCTTCACCCAGCGCTTTCCTGCCTCTAATCCCAGCTGGAATTTAATGAGCGGCTGAATTTAGGGGGGGGGCTGATTCTGGCTCCCTTGGATTCCTGTTTATTTTATTCTTCCCCTTCAGTCTCTCCAGCCTCCGTCTCCAGCTCCCTTTTGTGCCGCCGCCTTGTAAATGGAATTAAAGGATTGTAAATTTTCCTGCCGAGCAATAGGTCTTGGAAGCGGGACGTCACTTTGCCGAGCGATCGGCTTTATCCCGGCTTTCACTTAATGCTCTTTTATGTAGGGAACTATTTCAGTGTCTGGTGCTGGGAGAGTGGCAAAGCTCCTGTACAGAGTTAATAATTAATGCCGCGGCGGCTGCTGGAAGAGGGGCTGTATTTCAGCAGTGGGCTCGCCCTGACCGCAGCGCGCTCTATTCATCATCTGCAGTCCCTGGCACGCAAATAAATAGCTCTGGAAAACCAAAATCGTTGCCCACTGTGCAATGGGATCCCAAGCCTCTGCATATGTAGTAGGGCTGCATAAATCACTATTTCTGGACGACGATATGTGTGTAAAGTATACATGTAATAGAGAGATTATGCATTCAGCCTTCAGACATAGGTGCATTAAAAAGACATCTACATCTTTCAATTGGATGCCTGCATTAATATGGGGGGATGCAAAAGGGCTTCTGCACCCTTTGTGAGCATCGCTCCGGAGAGGAGCAAAGGGCTGGCAGCTCCTTCCCCCGTCCCCATCACCCTCAATAACCTCCCTTGCTGGTGCTTGCAGCGCGAATGCTGAGCATCACTCAGTCACCCCCAGTACCCAGCATCCCAAGGACCGGGGCTCCCCAGGGCGATGCACTGCCAGGCCCTGCTTTGCTTTGTTATTCCCAAAGTCAGATGCTGGAGGCCAAGCACTCGCTTTGGGCTGAAATTAAATATTTGAGTTTTGGGGAAGTCCAGCTGAAATAACAGATCTGTTTCCTGGAGTGTGTTCAGAGGGAAAAAAGCCTTTGCTTTGCCTCTGCATGCCCCTGGCAGCAGTTTGCGATGGCTCCAGAGAACCACTCCAGACCTGGAAGTTGTCAGGACAAGGCTCCTCGTGCTGGCTTCCCAGAGAAGTGGCCACATGGGGTTGAATCAGGAGCCTTTGGGGGATTTCCATATGGAAAACCCTCCCCACAGGGCAGTAGCTCCCACCACAGGGGTCCCACAGTCCTGGGTCTCTCCCACCTCTGCAGCCCAGGTGCATTGATGGCACCTGTGCCCCTTTAGATGGGCAAGACCTCAACCTGCTCTAAGAACTGCTGTTAAAAACCTAAAATCACATCATTCTAGGTAAGAAGAGATCAATTCTGAACATAATGAAAGCCACGTTGTATTCCTTGCGTCCCTGTTGGAGACGACCACTTTGATTGGGGGTTACAACAGCTTTTAGAAAGGATGCAATTACACCCAAGTAGAACCACATGTGAAAGGCAAGGCTGGCTCCCTGCTTCCTGGCCTCTCTGCACTTGCTTCACCGGCACAGGGTAAGTTTCACACTGGGATTTGGGATGGTTTTAATCATTTTTTGATGTAATACCGCTGTGACGTGGTTGCCAGCCTGTGTTAGCTGTGGTGCTGCTCGACTGGGATTTATTCTGCCTGCTTTGGGTGTTGTTTTTCTGAAAATGCAACTGGTTTTCAATGGATTTGCTAAGATTTGGCAATGGCGAAAGGTTTAGTCCACAAACCACACAGCCCTCATTGGACATAGATGATATTCTGCTGCTTTAACCCAGCTTCCTTAGGTGCAGATTCCCACAGGTACAGATTCGTGCCTGCTGCTTGCTAGAGCCATGCAGCATCCAGGTTTCCCCCCTGGTTGCAGTGGAGCTGTGGCTGCAGGAGTGCTGCTGCTCCAGCATCCTCCTCAGTGCAGTCAGAACCCCCCCGAGCTGTCAGGCTCTGTTATTTATGCCTGTATATTTTGTTTGAGATGAGATGTAAGCAAAGCCCATGTGTGCCTCCAATCTCCTTTGTAGCAGAAGAAAGGAAAGAGCAAAGAATGTGCTTGCAATCATGTCTGGCCCTTGATTTGCAGCTTTGCTCGGTGTCGAGCGGGGGTCTGGAGCATGCCTGCTGCTGTAGGGAAGTGGGAGCTGAGCTATTTCTGTGTGCTCAGAGGTGCTGCGTTCGAGTTAAACCCTTTTACTTTTTATTTAATATTCACACAGTCTTGACAGGTAATCTCAGGAGCTGGATCCTTACGGCAGCCAAAGCCAACCTGTGGCAAGCGATGCCTTTCTAAATCCCCTGGCTGAAGTAATGGGCTTTATTCTGCCTCCCTTTTCTTCTCACAATTAGAGCCCTAGACCCCAGGGTGACAACCCTGACTGCTGCAGGAGGAGGAGACAGAAGAGCCCGGAGAAGGGAAGGCTCCTTAAGGGGAGACCTTAGAGCAGCTCCAGTGCATAAAGGGGCTGCAGGAAACCTGGAGAGGGGCTTGGGATAAGGGCCTGTAGGGACAGGCCAAGGGGAATGGCTTTAACCTGCCCGAGGGGAGACTGAGATGAGCTCTTAGGCAGAAGCTCTTCCCTGGGAGGGTGCTGAGGCGCTGGCACAGGGTGCCCAGAGAAGCTGTGGCTGCCCCATCCCTGGCAGTGCTCAAGGCCAGGTTGGACACAGGGCTTGGAGCAAGCTGCTCCAGTGGAAGGGGTCCCTGCCCGTGGCCGGGGCTGGGACTGCATGAGGTTTAAGCTCCCTTCCAGCCCCAGCTACTCTGGGATTCAAAAGGTGAATAAGCAGGAGGCAAATGATCTTTAATAGTAATAATCATACTAATATGATGATGATGATGATAATGATGATGTTGATGATGATGTGATGTCGATGCCTGGCATCCCTGCACTCAGCCCTGTCTCTCAGCAGTGGGATCTGGGTCCGGAGCAGTGGGGGCTGCTGTCTGCCCTCACCCAGCGCCTGGGCGGGCAGAGATTAGTGAGCTAATTGTGTGGAATTGGTGGAGCTGGAATACACATCGCTGGCCTTGTCAGGCTGATTGCATTGCTGGGGGCACGTACGGCCGAGGAGGGAGCGCTTTGATCTCACAGAAACCATGCTGCCGTCTCCTGTTCTCGTTATCAGAGGTGCCTTGGAGCCTCTTTTAAAGCACCCCGAGACGCCCAACCCTGAGACCTGGGAGGTGAAGAGGGGGAGAAGGCTGCAGTGGTGTGGGGATGGGAAGTGGCATGGCCGGATCCTGCTCTGGCAGCGGTGCAGACAATGGGGGAGCCTCAGCATCCCCAGCCTGCTGCTGCCAGGGACGTCCCGTTATCCGCAGGGAATTGCTCTGCCCATGACCTGGGGAAGCTCTGATGGTAACCGGCCTCACATGGCAGGCAGAGCGTAACCTCCAGCGCCGGGTATCAGCTTTCCTGGTGTTAAGTGCCCGTGAAATGAAATACTCATTGGGGGAAAATTGCTCGGGAGACCTGAGCATCCCGCATGCGGCAGCGTCCATGGGCGTTCTGGGGAAGCAGGAGGAGGTGCCAGCAGTGATTTTCTCCCCCTAAACCCTCGTTGCCTTAGGGAAGCCTGGAGCAGAAAACACTTCCCAGCTCTTTAGCGACAAGCGATGAAGCTGGGCCCCTTCCCTCCATCTTCACAGGTCTAAAAATCCCTCTTAAATCATTCAGTGGTTCTCTAATGTATTCACAACGTGGACTACAGAACAAGATCTGAAACACTCCATTTTTTTTTTTTCCAGTAAGACTATTAAATGGTGACATTTTGACACCAGCAAGAAGTATACGAGATTAAAAAGTAAAAGCTGCATAGAAATCTAAGTGCCTTCACATACTGTTAGAATAAAAATTGCTGTTTAGGAGCATTAAAATAGAGTACTTGTCAGCAGCGATGGATTCCAGAGACGTGCCTGCTGCTTTCTGTGGCACTAAGGCGTGTGGTTTGCTCTTAGGTAAATTACAGCGCAGTTAGAGCAGGCAGAGGATGCACTCGCAGGCGCTGAGGAGGGCTGGAGCAGGGATGCGGAGCAGCCTTCCCCCAGGCTGGTTTGGCTGATGGGGACTCGGGGGGAGTGGTCCTGGGGAGGCCGCTGCATGTGCCCGTGACATTTGAAATCCCCCCGAGGCAGCTGTGGATGAAAGCAGGAGATGAAGGAGCGGCTTTTCTTGGCACGATCAATCATTTATTAGCTAATCAAGAGCGCTCGCAGGAGATGAGGGGAGAGGAGCTCGTTTCTAATAGGAATTAGTTAGCTGAGGGTTATTTTTTCCCTTCGCTCTGATTTCCCAAGGAAATGATGCTTGCAGAGCTCTGCTCTCCCAGCAGCCGCCCCTCCTGCTTCCCAGCACCCCAGGACAGCCTCACACTGAACCAAAAACCAGCCAGTGTCTGAAATAGCACAGCACAGGGCACAGGGAGCAAAGGAGGGGTGCAACGGTGCCCAGGGAAGCTGTGGCTGCCCCATGCCTGCAGTGTTCAAGGCCAGGTTGGGCTGGGTTTGGATCAAGCTGCTCTAGTGGAAGGGGTCCCAGGGGTGGCTCCAGGATGGTTCCAAGGATGCAGACCCGAACCAGTCTCTGATGTCAATGACCCAAATGGTGCTGGTGAGGGGACAGCCATCCTGACACCGCTGCTGGCAATCGGGCTCGTGTCAATCAGATCCTGCTTGGATCTGATGCCATTCTGCCCAGCAGGAACCTCTCTGAGTGTCATCTGCTGCTGAGCCCTGTGTCTGCTGACACAGCTGCACCCGGGGTTTGTGCTGGCTCGGGGGAGCAGGACCACGTCCCGTGGCACAGCCGGCAGCAGGAGCTGCTCCAAGGGCTGGCAGCATCACTGTGTCTAACACCTTGGAGCCCTCACAGGCACGGCACTCCCCGTCTGATGTACACAGCAGAGAGAGCCTGGGGATGGATGCGTGCATCAGCCTGGTCACCCATCCTTGTCAGCTTGAGGAAACCACATCTCAGAGGGGCGCTGGCACGGGAAGCCATCGCGCTCCACACCTCCCTGCCAAGGTCAAGCCTCGGGCTCCGCAGTCAGATTGAATGGGATTCACCACTGTGTCAGCAGCACTTCTTCATGCCCTACAGACAAACACGTCATGGCCTGGAAGAGAGAAGGAGAAATGGGAGAGGTTTGTCACTGTCAGGAGCCAGGGAGAGGCAGGAGGAGCTGAACCTGGAGCAGGGGCTGCCCCGAGCTCTGCAACACCCCTTGATGCTGACCTTCCAATTGCGGGAAAACGCTCTCTCCTGAGTAATGGCTCTCCAGCAAGATCCCTGGAAGCGCATGGAGGGCAGCATACCCAAAGCCATGCCCTGTAGCATTGCAGGACACCAGCTTCCAGTCAGGTTCTCCTCATGGTTCAAGGGCCGCTCTCACGGAAGCACTGCAATAACTAATGGCTTCTGTTAAATCTCCAGCTCCTGGAATGGTGTTAGGTGAAAATCTCTGCTTCCTTAGAAGAGAGTCAGGTTTCAGCCTTCATGGCTTGAAAATACGAACGCTCGTGTCTCAAACTAAATAAAAATAAGACAAAATATATTACATTTTAAAATCGTGTGACATTTTGGGGACTGAGTCGTGATTTTTGGATGTTTGGAACCAGCAACGCTGCCATCAATTTTGCTGCTTCCTTGGGTGATTGCTTTCAGAGAGGTTTTAATTCTCCTATAAATACTGCAGCTTTACAACAGCAGCCTTGGTCAGATAGGCAATAATACCCAGTTCTGCATTTCAGGTGAGGCTTTAAACTAAATTAAATCTCCTCAGTGTAGCTAATCAGAGATTAGCTTTGATCACAGTTTGTTAGCCCAGGCCAATCCTATTCAAATCCTCTGGCAGACCTAATATCAAGAGTGCTTTGTCCTGTGCTTGTAACAGGAAGCCCCATCCCCAGGGCAAGGCAGAGGAGGGTTTTTTCTCCTCTACAGGCAGTGAAATGTGTCTTCGGTGCACCCAATGTCTCCTGTTGCCCTGGGACGGTTGGTGGTGGATGTCCTGTACCCAGCCTTTCCTCTGGGCTTTCTCCCCTTATCCCTGCATCCAACTGTGGGGGAAGATCCATGTGGCAACGGGAAGAGGTATTGGAACCAGGACACCACCCAGGCTCATTTTGCTGAGATAAAGCTGCAGAGGATGCAGTTTAGCCCAGGAAGCCTTGCTCTGAGCTCTTCATTGCTTGCACTTGTATCCAGCTATAACAAGTTGAACCAACCCTTTCTCCTGGTTAGAAATGTCCTTTGTCCGTTGTTGTTGTTCCTCTGTATTATTTATAGCCCAGTGAGTGTGAGATCACAAACGCTGCTATTGAGCTTCCCTAGCTGCCCAGCAGTACTCCTGGTTGAAACAATCCAGCTTGACTGTTGCTATCGATTCCTGGGGGGTGTGAGGTGGGTAGGAGCTCCTTTGAGCCAAGTGGTGTATTAAGCAGTCATTCCTAGAGCAGATGACATAACTCCCCCAGCATCAGTTTGCCCTAATGGGCCTGTATCACTCATGTGCTAATTGATTGGGCACAGAGAGCAGAAAGGCTGCATTTGCTGGCGAGGTGATTTTTATGGCCAGGCTCGTAGCAGAGGTAATGTGCTGACAGCGCTGGGTCGCTCTCCGGTTATGGACCATCATCTCTGCTCCCGCGCTCCATCTTCCATCAGCAAACCAGGCTTCATTTGGGGCATCCGAGGTAAGGTCCCCAGGGAGTCCCTGTGACAGAGTACTTCTTCCTGCTCTGCATTATACTAAGGCACACATGGAGATTGGGAACCTGCTGCTGCTTCAGCCCAGGGAGTCCCAGCGGTGCTGGACTTCGTGCTGTGCTTCCCAGCCCCAGGGAAGGCTCGGGAATAGCTCCAGTTGTCCTGCTGAAACACCCTGTTTTGGGGAAAAACGTGTATCTCTGCAGCAATCAAAGACAGCTTCATCCTGAAATGGTTGTGCTGCATCTTCTGTGTGCAAATCTGCAGGGATGGGGAAATCAAAGCCAGCCCTCTGCTGTTAGCTCAACAGCACTGGGAAGGTGCTAAACCCTTGCCTTAACCCCTCATCCTAAAGGCAGCCCCTTGAGGACCCCAGATCTGTCCCATGTCTCTGCCTGGGCAGCACTCAGCCGTGATGGGGACCCGGGCGGGCGGGCAGCACCCTGGCTCCAGGGTGGATGCTTTCAGGCAGCCGGGGTATTTCCTAACAGAGGAGGACTGGTGCCTTTGAAGTGGTCGTCTGCCTGTCTGGAAAATCAAAACTGGAGCTTAGAGCAGCTTGGAGCATCACTGGGTCTTGGAGGAGACGTCAGAGACTGCTCCTTGTTATCTCGCCAAAGACTGATGGGTTTCTAAAGCCGACAAGGTGAGCTCGTGTGTGTGCAGCAGCACGTAACAGCTAACCTGCAACAGCTGAAATTTTCCCTGTGCTGGAAGAAAGCTGATCAGTGCTGCAGGGAAATAGCACCCAAAGGCTCTGGGCTCTGTGGGGTCATGGTGTGGAGCCAGATCAGGAGCATTGTAAAAATTGGGGTAGTGCTTTGGTAGAGATCAAGGCTGAGAGTTAAATGCTGAGGTACCCCTGTGCATCACAGCAGAGTGGGAGCTGGATTTGTCCTTCTCTGGGTGGCAAAAAGGATGCTGCTGCAGGGGGGTGATGCTGGGTCCGACAGCGCAGAGGAAACGGCATCGGTCACCCCGTGCCTGGTGGGAAGCTCTGCAGGGACTGGCTGCAGCCTTGACTCGAGTGGCCTTCGCTTTTGGGAGGGGACTCCTGGGAGGGGGCTCGATGAGGTGGCGCTGATTTATCCAGCGGGAAAGCTCCCACCCACGGCAGCACCCTCAGAGCTGGGCTGGGGCCGCCCTCCGAGGCGGCGGGATGAGGGTTCCCTATGGGATAACCACCCCCCCCCCCATGCGGGATTGGGCTCCCCCCACAGCGGGCGGGGGGCCCGGGCCGCCGTGTCCCGCGGTCCCCGGTGTGCACGGCCGGGCACAGCCACACGGTGGTAGGAGAGTCCGTCCGGGGAGACCGGCGGCACCGGCCCTGGAGAAGGATCGGGCCCCTCGCCCCCCCTCCCTGCCCCTATCGGGCAGAAGGACCCACATCGCCCCTCTGCCCCAGCCCTGCTCCCCGCATCCCCGGAGCTGATCCGTGCCTCCCTCCCTCCTCCTCCAGCCCTCCCCCTGCCTTTATCCCTGTCAGCTGCAGGGGCTGGGTCAGAGCGCTGGGCTTGGCAGGAGGTTACAGAACCACAGCCTTGAGCCCTGCCAGGGATGGGGCAGCCACAGCTTCTCTGGGCACCCTGTGCCAGCGCCTCAGCACCCTCCCAGGGAAGAGCTTCTGCCTAAGAGCTCATCTCAGTCTTCCCTGTGTCAGCTTGAAGCCATTCCCCCTTGCAGTCCAAGCGAAATGGTGGTTGTGGTGATGATCTTAAAGGTCTTTTCCAATTTGACTCAACGATCTTAAAGATCTTTTCCAGCCTAAGCAATTCGCTGCCTTTCACACCTCACCACACCGCAGCCAGGCTGCCACCGGGCATTTATATGTTCTATGGGGATATTTACATCCTGTCCCGGCTGCGCCGTGGGCATCTCCAGTCATTAGGGAGCTGTTTGCTTTGGCGTGACCTTTGTATCCATGGAAGAGACGCCGGACAAGGTCAGCTTTAATAATCCCAAGGCCATGTTCCCGGGATCGATACGAGCGCTCTCCCTTTGCACCCTCTGCACATCGTCAGTCCCTCGTCAGTTGGTGTCACCTGCACAAGTGACCTTAGAGAGACTGACTCCAAACGCTGGTGGGTGGAAGTTTCACTGCTGCCAGTGAAGGAACTTTCCTCACCTGCTGATCTGCTCCAAACTAAACCCTTCCTCAGCCAGGTTTGCTTTGGCTGCCCTCCCGCCACTCATCAGTGGAATCCTTCCTGGATCGATAGCCCCGTGGCTCAGCCCTCGGCAGTGCTGTCAGTGGGGCTGTGTGCTCCAGACAGAGCTGTTTAACTTGGAGTGACCTCTGTAACGCTGCTGCCGTCTTGCACTGGTCACCACAGGCTGTTTTTAGGGCTGTTTTCATGTAAATGTGTTATTTCAGTTATGGTGAATTCAAAGCAAACAGCATTTTTGCTGCCACGTGCTGTATCTCTTCAGCGCAGGGATGCGCAGGGGCACCAGCAGCACCCTGCTCACAGCACCCGGAGCTGTTATCTGTGTTTGAACAGAGGGAGAAATGGAGCAGAACCAACAAGCGGCTGGAGAGGAACTGTCTGGGATCAAATCAAACCAAGAAAGCTGGGATTTACGGAAGGAAACAGCTACTTCTTCTGGTTTCAGTCGAGGCTGAGGCACATCTGTCCCTCCACAAACATCTGGCGCAGAACGCAGCGGCAGCATCCAGCCAGCTCAGTTGCTGGTGGGAGACCAAGACCTTGATGTGATTCAGGCTGAATAACCACGACTGGTTTCCACTGGTGGCGGGCTGGGATCCATGTTCGAGGCGCTGCCAGCAGGGTCCAGTCAGTCCCTGGTGGGTGCGGGTGGCCAAAGGAAACGTGGAGCTGCTTCCCTCCTTACCAGGGACATGGAGAAGGGACCCAGATAGGTCCAAGCAGGCTTCCGAGGAGCCCTGCATTGCTTCCCTGACCTAGTTACTGGAGTTCCTTCCCTTTTTCACAGACGAGCACTCCATCTGCAAGAGATTGCTTCCTGACATGAAAAATTTACCTCTTAATGGGCCAAACTGCTGCAGTCTCTAAGCTGGATCCAAAATAACCTCTTAGCACATCACTCTGAAGGGAGCTCCAGCCACCACCTGTAAAACTGAAACACAGTGTGTACTAAAAAGCCATTTACAAGCCGTTCCCTCCTTGTCTTCTTGGGCTCATGCAGTTGTTGTAAAGCTCCAGCGCTTGCTTCTGGAAGTGGAAAATGGTATCTTGGAGCCACGCTGCTCAGGGCTTGTGTTTTCAAGCTAAAGAAGCTCAGAAATCAATATATTTGGGTTGTTTTTTTCTCTTCTAGGATCCAGAGGTGGAAGAAACCCCCACAGGATGGCCAAGGAGAGACTTGTGGGCACTGGGAATAGATGGAGGAAAATGCTCTGGGATGCTGGAAGGGGAAGGTGGGTGATGCTCTGAGCTGGGACCAGACGAACAGTCAGGAGCAAGGTGGGCATCTCTGGGTGAAGAAGGGGTGAAGAGGGTCTCGTGCTGAGTGGAGTTTTGCAGAGCTGCAGCTGCCACAGCGCACACCTGAGCATCTGGATACCATAGGGTCATGGAGTCACGGAATGGTGTGGGTTGGCAGGGAGCTTAAAGCTCCTCCAGCTCCAACCCCTGCCACAGGCAGGGACCCCGTCCACTGGAGCAGCTTGCTCCAAGCCCCTGTGTCCAACCTGGCCTTGAGCACTGCCAGGGATGGGGCAGCCACAGCTTCTCTGGGCACCCTGTGCCAGCGCCTCAGCACCCTCACAGGGAAGAGTTTCTGCCTGAGAGCTCAGCTCAGTCTCCCCTCGGGCAGGTTCAAGCCATTCCCCTTGGCCTGTCCCTACATCCCTTGTCCCAAGCCCCTCTCCAGGTTTCCTGGGGCCCCTTCAGGCACTGGAGCTGCTCTCAGGAGCATTTTTTTGCTCCTATATTTTGATTTCCTTGCAAAAGGATGTTGTTTTATGTCCCAAGCAAGATGATGGCCCGATGAAGCCATCGATTATCTCTGCAAACCCAGGCTGATGGCACTAACCTGTTATTCCTTATTTACTGGGGCAATACACAATAAAGCTTTCCTTTCATGGGGCACCACCTTCCCAGAGCACTCTTCCCACATAAGAAACCAATCCTGTGGCAGGGCCTCGCCAAAGGGGGCTATTTCTGACGTGCTGATGCCTCATGCTGTGCACCAAGCAGCTCTGCCAGGGAGTCCTGCCCCTGCATCCATCCCAGCAATGCCCTGTGCCAATTGGGGGGGCCAGGGAGGACATCTCCCAGCTGCCACCTTCCATTGACAAACCCTGCTCTGCTCTGGCCTCAGCTTTCCCTCCCCAAAACCCCTCCCAGCTCCTTTAAGCTTGCTCCAGCGAAGCAGAAAACTAATTACAGCAAGCCGCACGCCTGTTGGAGTGAGGAATTACCAGCAGCAGAGGTTACTTAATAATCTTATTAATTTAAACTATTTTATCACCATCTTTTGCCCCATAATTATGCGTACAAAACGCACACAGAATATTTCACCATTAAAAGCTTGAAACAAAAGATGAAGATTAAGGGCGAGATGAGGCTCCCTCATGCAACTCCAGTGTATATGGGAAGAGTGCCGTGGTCCATGGGCAGCCCAGGAGCTCCTGCCTGCTCACTGGGAAGCACTGGGCTCACTGGGTGCCATCAGCTGGATGATGAAGGAGGGTGAACAAGCCTCTGTTCTGCCTGCAGTGTGGTCAGGGCTGTGCAGGGAGGGCACTGCTTTGCTTTCACATTAATTCAACTCATTTTCATCTGCATGAGTGCTGGATGTCCAGCCCCAGGGTGAGCTGTGAGTGGTGCCACCTCACCGTGAGCATCCCTGCGCTGATGTGCCTGCCTGCATCTCTGCCTGCATCTCTACCGCATGGCCATGCACTGCAGACAGGCACCAATACAGGCCCAGCAAGGAAGGGCTGCTAGGGAAGCAGAGCCAATATTGATGATCTTGGGGGCCTCCGTGCTGGAGGTGCTGGAGAGCTGCAGGCAGGGCTCTGCCCAAGGCATCACAAACAAACCCAGCTGCTGATTTTGCAGTGCTGGTCGCTCAGTGCTCCGTTTTGGTTAGCTAAAGACAAACATCTGGGCCTCGAGTGCAGAAAGGCTCCCTATTACCTGTGTCAACAGTTTTGTTTTTAAAGCTAGGCAGAGTGCGAGGTACATCCCTTATCTGGTGTACAGCGGCCGCATATGTAACACCATCATATAATTAACAGTCAAGATCATTTACATTGTCGCTTAGCTAATTTTCATAATGTTTTCTTTATTATCAGAGGAAGAAATTAACCCAAGAATTTATTTACATACTAGTCTCAAACAGTAACAGCTTGCTAATTGCCTGTTAGGTGATTAATAAGCTTACAGCAGATGCTAATGAATCGAGAGCTCACTGTTTCAAAGGTGCTCTTGCAGCATGCTTGTGTTTTGGCAGCTTAATTAGTGCAATAATTATGTACTTGTTGCTCCTTCTTTCAAGCAAATACTGTCAAATGCTTAAAAGATTAAAGAGAATTATATCGCGCAGAACTAGCTGTGCTTAAGTATTCTGCTTCTGCTGACTTCCCTGTTGTTCCCAACCCGGGAACGGAGAGATGCGATTATGGCGCAGGCAGGTTTGTGATGGGTTGGCTGGGGGTGGAAGGAGCAAGAGGAGCTGCCCACCCTCACAGGGACTGTGGTTGAGATGAATGCAGCAGCCAAGCCTCTGGAGGTTCTGCCAGCCTTTCCCCTTGGCAGCTTTTAAACCATCTTCTGCAGCGCAGGAATGGGAGATTTTTCCATGGTCTTGGTCTGATGCAGCGTGGGAGCTGGACCAGGTGGGCCCAGGGGTCCTCAGGGGTGTTAAAGCTGCTGCAGGACCCATAAGAGTCTCTGTTTTTGAGTAAGTGACCTTGCTGATCTTCCTGCTGGAAGAAGAGGTGAAGCCCTGGCCATTGTGAGTTTCCTTCTTGAGGGTGAAGAAGTAGAATCATAGAATCCCAGACTGGTTTGGGTTGGAAGGGTCCTTAAAGCTCATCCAGTTCCAACCCCTGCCACGGGCAGGGACCCCTTCCACTGGAGCAGCTTGCTCAGGATGAAGTGATGTCCCTGTTTGCCATCACAGGTTGATTGCTCATCTCTGCCATCTCCATGCATCCAGAGCTTTTAGGACCCCGTCATAATCTTCTTCTTGTCTCCTTTCCAGGCTGGGAAGTCCTGCCCCATCCTCTTGGGTCTCTCAACCATTGCCTTGCGCTCATCATCCCTGCCCTCATCCCCGTGCAGGCCAGGCCGGGAAGCTGCCACCCTATTGTCACCTTTCCCTGCCCCTTTTCCAGTTCCTTTCGGTGCAGCAGAGACCAGAGCAGCTGCAGAGCTCAAGGTATGAGCAAGCCCAGGTCCACATGATGGCACTGAGATGTTCATCTGCGCCTCTCCAGCGCTGCACGTGCACCACTGGGCAGAAGTGTCTGCACAGGAGTCCCCATGATGGCCTTTGGAGTGTCTCCAAGAAGCAATAACTCCTTCAAACCCATCGCAGAGCCAGCGGGTGAAGTGTTGGGAGCAAGTCACAGCGGGCTTGCAGCGAGGAGCTGGGAAGATGCTGCGGAGGAGCCTCTCAGGAGTGTCCTAGCACACGCTCAGGGGATGGAGTGGTGTCCCTGTCTCAAGGAGCAGGCACCTGAGGCCGGTGGAGTGCCACTCGACTGCTAAAACACCGCTTCCCGGAGGCACCGGCAGGCAGGCAGCGGGGATGGAGACGGCTCCAGCAATCTCCGGTTTCCTTGGTGACAGCCGGGATCTCTCTGCTGCTGAAGAGCTTGGGCTTGGCGGGTGGAGAGGAGCCTTTTCTCTGCCTGTTATCCTGTGTTATTTGGTGCAGGGTTTCAAAGGTCCTCGTTGTTCCGTGTCTGAGCCCCACCAGCCCCATCCACCTCCCCGGGGACGGAGGCATCGCTGGCAGCAGCGGGCTCCTTGCTCCCGCTCCCTCCGTGGTGGCTGTTGCCATCTTGTTGAATTCCTGCATTATCTGATTGTCGCAGTGTGTTTCTCTGTGTTAGGCACCAAGCCAATTTGTTACTTAACCTGTAATTGCACTTTAATGTGAGCTATCTCAAAAATGTATTTTGGGAGCGAGTCTTATAAACACATGATATGCTCCCAACATCAAAACGCCATGCTCTCCCGGAGTAGGCTCTTAGGAGGATTTGGCACTGGCTCTGTTAGTTTTAGTTGCTGATGCTTTATCAGGGGCTGACACGTTGTGTGTTGTTAAAGGGCACAGCCCGTAGGAGTTCTCCGTGGTTAAAACCCGACTTCTTCCCAGGAATTCACTGGGAATGTGATTGATTTGTTGCCTTGAACCCTGGGAAACCCACGAGCCCTCAAACATGGGCTGAAAGCGCGTTGTTGTGGGAAATGTGGTGCCTTTCGGTTTGGAAATGCAAACAGGAAGACCTCGTCTCGAGCGATAGCAAGGAGAACGCTCAGCAGCATCGGTCCAGCTGCCCATGGCTGCTGGAGTATTCGCTTCCTAATAACCCCTATTTTACAAGTCCTGCTGCTGATAAGATGGTTTACTACCAGGCTGCGCTCGCTCCCGCTGCGCGGAGGGGGAAGGTGTTCCATCTCCATCTCAACTCATCAATTTGAAAAAGTTGGCCAGTATTTGCAAAGTGTTAAGCGTATAAAAATTAATGTTGACAAACCTGTGAGGAATAGAAGGAAACAAAAGAAATCAATTAAGGAAACAGCCCCTGGTTCTGTCGTGTAATCTACATTGTGCTCAGCCTCGCAATAGGAGTTACCTGCAAACCCTGGTGCCGGATGGAAACCTTAAGAGGGGAAGCTGAGGACTGGGATGGTAATTGAGTTGCTGAAACTACCTGAAGGTGTGATGGGTCTCGAGCACCAGCTGGAATGTGGGCGGGAGGAAAGGCGGTTCGGACATTTCAGCTGACCACCCTCCCCTTGGAGGCCTTTGGGGTTTTCATCGAGCCGTAGAATGAATCCCAGACTGGTTGTCCTCATCCTGAGGCAGTGCCCGGAGTGCCAGGAGCAGGGGATGGAGAGGGCACAGTGAGCACCAGCGCATCATCTGCCATGACCCATCACCACAGCATCCCTGCTGAGCTCCTCTTTATCCAAGGGACAGTGTTCCTCTGCTATCAATGAGTCACTTCTGCTTAGGACAGCAGTATAAATTACTTTGGATGTCTGTGTGATCCTATCAGTGTTATCTCAGGCTTTGTATTTTAAGGCTTCTGTGGCCTTCAGAGTAAATAAGTGTTTTCTCCGGCTGACATATGAACCTAGAGGAGAAGGGTAAGTTGTCTTGCCTGGCTCTGGTGCAGCGGGAGAAGCCCCGCGGGGGTTTCACCACCAGTTGTAGAACTGGACTAATGCTCTATTACATGCAGGAAGGTGATGGAGGGAGCACCCCAAACCAGCACCCTGCGGGGGAGATCCCCTTTGCCCTTTCCCAGACATGCTCTGGCCCCAGGCATCATTCCCAAGCTGGCTGAGCTGCCCATGACCTTGAGCAGGCGCACAGCTCAGCAATGGGGGGTGCTCTGCTTACGACCACCTCTGCTCATTGGTGTTTTCCCCTCCTATTCCAAGGAGAAATGATGATATTCACCTCACTGATTTTTTTTCTCACTTATTTTGTTTCTATGAAGATTTAGGAAGACCCCCAAGAACTTGAGAAGTCTGTATAGAAAATACAGCTGCGGAAGGAAGATCTCCATCCTGGGGAAGGGTAAAGGAAAGATCCATCAAAGGATTATCTCTAGCATTCACTTAATTTTATTACTTTAAGTGACTTTATTACCTTCATTTTGCTTTCTGGTGCATTCCAGCACTTATTTAATAAACCCCTCTCTGGTTTTAAAGAGCAGTTTAGTTTTTATGGTAATGCTAAACTTAATCAGATGCTCAAATTAGCTTGAAATTAATTATATTGACAGCAATAACCCTTGGTTCCCTCTTCACGTCTTGTGTACAGACCTCCTTCTAGACTGCATTAAGTGCCATTTAGGCACAGAAATCAGTTCCCTGCCCATGAGGGCCTGTCCTGCAGGCAGTGTTGATGGTGTCCTCAATGGGGAGGAGACAGCATCACATCAATTTGGGGACTGGAGCTTCTTCTTCCTATGACAGAATCTGAGCTTCTCCTCACATCCCCTCCTGGGGTTTTGGGGCAGCCCAAAGGCACCACCTCACTGTAGAGGGACCTTGAGAACAAGCAGCTGGAGGTCCTCGGGGCTGCCTTTACATGCAAGGTGGACACCCTGGAGCATTGGGTGTACCCTGTAGATCAGGAATCCATCGTCAAGATCATAGAATCCCAGACTGGTTTGGGTTGGATGGGACCTTAAAGATCATCGAGTTCCAACCCCTGCCGCGGGCAGGGACCCCTTCCACTGGAGCAGCTTGCTCCAAGCCCCTGTGTCCAACCTGGCCTTGAGCACTTCCAAATCGGGCCCTTCTCATGTGGAGGGACACCGGGAGAGATGCCCCTTCTCCACCCAGGAGTGCTTTCCCCCAGCCAGTGCCTTTCCACCATTGCAGTTCAAAAGTGTGTCAGTAGCTTGTAGGGTAGAAAATCCTCCAAGGAATTTTTTCCTGCTTGCCTGATGGGAGCTGCTCCCAGCCCGGATCCAGCGCGCTCTGGTTGCACTGTGTTTGAGGCAGTGCTATAGCAGGGCGAGCTGGAGATCTCTCCATTGACTTGGCTTGGGGCCCTGGACCTGTTGGCTGGCTGCATCTCCCCCTGAGCACTCCTCATAAGGAGAAGAGCTCCATGGGAGAGCAGGCCCATGGAATCAGACCATCCCGGTGGTCATCACTAGCGGGAGGGCTCTGGAGTGGCCATGGCTGGAGTATGGGAAGATCTCCAGGGTTTCTCTTGGAGCTGCCAGCAAACATCCCTGCGTGCTCTCCCTTCTGAGTTGGATCCAGCCCTTCCAGCGGCGGCTGCTATTGATAATTGCTGTGTGCTGGTGGAAAGCCATTTGTTATTGATGCCAGTTTAGAGGCCTTATTAGCTTAGCATGCCTCATTGCTCCAAACAGGAGAACCTCCCTCCTTTAACCCGCGCCGGGCCGGTGCTCCCTCCGCGCCGTGACCTTTCTCTGAGCCGCCCCGCGTGGCCCGGGGCGCGCAAGGTGTTAAAGTGCATTAATGAGACTGATGTGATGAACGCTGCCAGCGCGGAGCGAGCCCGCTCCCCTCCGCTCCCTCGCCCCGGAGCCCGATGTGATTTTGCATTTAAATAGCCAGAAGAGTTTGTAATATTAATACACGGTCCGCTGCCAGCGCGGCTCGGGCTGGGTATGCGCTTCACCGGCGAGTGAAGACAGCCTGATTCATAGAGGATTCCTGCTAAATCCGCTGGAGGTTCCCAGGGACCTGGAAAACGCATTATGGTAAAAATCAACATGACCTTCTGCAAGCACCGCGCGGGGCCGGGATCCGTATCCCTGAGCCTGCAGCAATACTTGGCGCGGCAGAAGGCTCCCCCATTGTTTGCATTCTGGCTGGATGATAGAAAAGTAATCAAATTAGAATTAACCCCCCCCCCCCCAATCGGGTAATATCCGCAGACTATATTTAACTCACATGATCTATGTTCTCGTGAGCAGGCATACGCATGGCCCTCTGCAGTTGTCATGTTAAAGCTTGTTTTGCTTTTGATTGGCTCCAAGGCAGAATAATATGGGGGATGTAATGTAAGTTGTTTTGCCTTTTGGAATGAATAACTCTTGCGGTAAAGCTGACACGAAGCATAAATTTGTTAAATTACATAAACATTATTGCGACCCATAAAATTCAATGAATCCTCGTCGCCTGTTTACTCATGGCTGGCTTTACTGTTTGCACAATGTAATTTAACGTGTCAATTTGCTCTCAAATAAAAAACATCTGGCCTCCTGACATGCCAAAAACACTGCGGAGATGATCTGAGAAAGGAGCTAAAAGCCTGGGCTTTGCACAGCAGTTAGCAAGGGGCTCTTAAAAGGAAGCCAATATCATCCAGATCAATTGATGGCCTCTTGGCAAAGCGACGTCTGCAAACCTGGTAAGATTAGTAAATTTTATCCTAATGAACATGAAGGGAAGCCGTGGCAGGCCTGTCTCCCTCTCCTGCCAGGATTGACAGGCATCCCCTCGGATTCTTCAGCAATCTTATTATTTTGGAACCGTGAATAACAAGAAGAAAATTATACTTTTATACAAGATTTATAGCGCGGATGAGCTGCGGAGTCCCAGTCAATTAATTCCCCTCCATAAGCCCCTTAGCTCGAGATTCTCCTTGGAAATCTCAGCCTTTAGTCGCCGGGCTCATACAAACATCCCCAGACCCGACAGCTACACGCTCAGAGAGGCTGGTAAATCTCAGCTTAATCCCTAATGAGCAGTAATACCTCCCGCTCCTCCAGACAGCGCCCAGAAGATGCTGACCTAAAAACAGGAGTTTAGCAGCCACATGTGGCAGAAATCCTCCTTGCCATCCACGGCTGCTCCCGCTGATTGATTGAGACGTTTATGATTTGCATAGGAGACAGTTCGTGTAATTACGGATTACGGAGCCAAGCCAATTGGTTGCAAAGATTAGAGAGAGGCCACATCCCGGAGGAGCCGGCAGGGAACGGTGCGCCGGTCCTCGGTTGCATCTTCTGGGCTGGGAAGCGGAAAGCACAAAGCACGAGCCCTCCGTGCTCATCGCCCGCCCGCCCCACGGTGCGAGGCACTGATGGAAAACAAGCCCAGACATCAGCTTGTGGGGTAATTATAAACCCTCTGGAAAAATCAGAGCAGATCCCTGCTATGAAATCAGGAGGTTACAGTGAGTTCAGGCATTGTTTTAATTAAGGAACAGACATCTCTTCCTTAAGGGAACACTGCAATCACATTACAGCCGATAGGAAAGATTTCCCATCCTGTCAGCGAGGGTTAGACACTTCGGTGCGTAAATAACTCCTGATTCCTGTTCACCCCCCAGGATAACACACAATATTTGCTTTGAGAGTCTATGGGGCTGGCGGTGGTTTTGCTCTCATCAAGTTCTTGGCATCTCGTGCAGGCGTTCAAGGGGACTCGAGGAGCCGCACATTGTCTGTAATTGGGCTGCAGTAATTGCACATTTCTCCAAGTGATTAATGAAGGGAATGAGAAAGTTGGAGGAAAGTCGCCCTCTGCACTGGAGGAGCTGCGACACCAGCGGGGCCGGGCAGAGACTGAGCCGCTGGGATTTATGAGCTGGTGGCCAAAGGGCTGCGGGATCGAGGAGAAACCCCAGAGCCCACGTGCTTGGGGGGGGGAGAGGAAACGGGTGGTGGTGAAGAGCAGTGCCGCAGCCAAGGCTTGTGTGGTGCAAAGCACAAAGCTTCGGAGGGGATTATCGGATGGAGATATGATGGAGATAACACGTGTCCGAGGCGGCTTCTGCCAAGTTTCGGTGGTGTTTTTACCCAGCAGCTCTCCCAGATGATTCCTGCTCTTTTAGCGAGGGGATGACTACGCTCCCTCTGCACTGACTTCCATTAAAGGGCAGTATTCCATGGGAGCGTTAGGAACATATGGTGCAAATCACTTGCTTTGGAAGCCGTCTAAAGAGGAAGGGAAAAAAAGAGCTGTGGATACCCATATGTAAAGCCTGACTGCAAACATGACAAGGGGAAGGCTGATTCTGCCTGCTCTAGCTTCCAATCTGGAAACGCTTATGCCTCTGATGACATTCACTGCGCTGCACGGAACGATCCCCTGCTTCCCGGTCTGCAGCCTGCAGCCAGATGTGGATGGAGCGGGATGGCCTTGGGCATGGGGGAATTTACAAGGGGGCAAGTGGACCCATCTGCACCCACCTGGCAGCTCCTGCACTCATTTGCACCCAGTGTTTGACTCCTGCATCAGCCTCAGTTCCCGCACCCATGTCAGCTCCTGCAGGCCCTGTTAGAACTCATGCTGCGCCCAGGGCAGGTGCTCAAAGTTAAAGCCACTTAAGGAGCAGCCACACCATGTGATTTGGAGCATCGCACCCAGCTGTGGGGACCAAATATAAGAAGGAGTTGGAGCTGTGGGAGCAATTCCAGAAGAGGCTGTGAGGATGCTGTGAGGGCTGGAGCAGATTTGCTCCAGAGCAGGGCTAGGAAGCTGTGGCTGCCCCATCCCTGGCAGTGCTCAAGGCCAGGTTGGACACAAGGGCTTGGAGCAAGCTGCTCCAGTGGAAGGGGTCCCTGCCCATGGCAGGGGTTGGAGCTGGGTGAGTTTTAAGGTCCCTCCCAACACAAACCAGTGCGGGGCTCTGTGATGTGGGAGGGATGCTCGCTCCCTGGGGACTGCTGTTTAGACCGTGGTTATGTCCCACCCGGGGAGAAAAGGGGCATCCTTGCTGCTAAAAGAATAGAAGTCTGTGGCTTTGGTTGTGAAATGAAGGGGTTGGGGCAGGCAGTGGGCAGCGCAGTCAGCAGAAACAGCTCCGTGGGATGTGTGGTTCCAGCCCAGCATCAGGCTGGGGCCGAGGAGGTGGGGGGGACACTGGGTGCTGGCTCTGCCCCTCTCCCCAGGCTGCCAAGGCTGTGGCTCCCCTGCACTGCCTGGGGATGGGCAGCGTTGTCTCACTTGCTGTGTTCTGGCTTCGGGACGGTCCTGCTGAGCAGCACCTGGAGGCATTGGCGTTTGTTCGTGTCTGCCAGAGCAGGAGCTGCAGCACGGGAGGGGGATCTGCTGTTTCCCAGCTGTGCCGAGGCTGACTCTCAATCAGGAGGCTTTTCCTCTCCCAGGATTCAGGTATTGTTGGAAAGAAAACTTCCGAGATGAAAGATGTTGGTTTAAATTAAGAAAAGTGGCTTGGGAAAGAAACTGTATAAACCCCATGTTCTAAAGGCTTTGCCTGGCACTTTCCATGCCCTAGGGGCTCCGGGCTGGGGCTGCACAGCAGAGCTGGAAGCTGTTTTGATGGGAAGCACCAGGCAGGTACTTTTGCACCTTGGGCATGGGAACGCGATGTGAGGTTTGCACCCCAGTCCCTGGCTCTCCCAGCCTGGAGCTGGGATGGCTCCTGCAGGGAGATGTGTGGGATCCATGGGAGCTGCTGGGTGGTTGAAGATGAAGCTGAGCTGCTTTGGGGGGGGGGGGGTTGACCACTTCCCTCCGGCACAAGCTGGCTATAAAGCAGGTTTATTCCCTGCATGGGTGGTGTTTGGAATACCGATGCACATTGAGCTGATAGCGCCGGGCGATGGCCCCTCCGTGTGTGTGAGAGCAGGAGCTGCCCATCCCCAGCCCGGGCTCCAGGCTCCTAATTAAAGCTGGGGCCCTGCAGATCCCTCTCGCTCTAAACACCAGCACTTGATGGATGCTCTGCTGCTGCATCCCGGCTATGTCAAATAAAGGAAGATCAGAGGAGGTGAGTGGGGAGAACCGAGCCGCCGGGGCCGGTCTGAGCTGATCATAAGCCCTGTGCCCAGACTAAACACTGTGGGGGCTATGAGCCCCTTCCCTGGCACAGAGCAGGCTGGGCTGCCTGCAGCTCCTGTGCCATGGGCATGCACTGGTGCATAGAGGTGATGGGCATCCCATGGTAGGAGGTTTGCTTCACCAGCATTGATGGTCCTGAGCGGCTCCACTGCGTGCAGGGGGCATCCTGTCATCTTCTCACCAGGTGATGGCTCTGCTCAGCTCTGCCTGGTGCTGCTGTCCCATTGGGAATGATGTCATTCCTGTTTGGCACTGGCTGCTGGCCCGGGGACAGAGAGAGGATGGTCTGGGCACGCAGGGATGGCCAGATGGGATCGCAGGGTGGAAGGTGAAGCTTTCAAGTCTCTTAATCCCTTTTTTTTTTACCTACAAATCAACATCTTGCCAGATCCTCCTGTGCTTGAGGCTCACAGGGACTACATCCACCACTTAAAGCCTCCACCAAGCTCTTCAGCAAGCCCTGGGAGGTCTCAATGAGATGTAAGTCACCCCATCATTCCATGGGTAGGGTGGGAGAAGCCCCCTTGCCCTGCACCCACCTTGTACCCAGAACATGGGTGTTTTCCACCCATGGAAACACTCCAGGGCACGAGGAGACATTGCAAGGCCAGCAACAGCAGTGCCCTCTGCTACCACCATGGCTGGGGCTGCTGCACACCCTCAGCAGTGGGAAGATGGCTGGGGAGAGAAAGCTGCCCTGAAATATCAGTCCTGGTGCGAGCTGGAAAAACCAAATCACAGCGAAGCAGCAGCAAAGCAGGATTTATAACACCCTCAGCTTTACTCTCCAATTTCAGCTTTGAAGATGAATGTTTGCTGCACTGTTATTCATTTATACATTATTTTCCCTATCTCCTGAGAGACACTGTGCTCCCCAACACACACTCACAAAATGAGTTTACTTCTATTTCTAAAAACCATACCAGTTCTGCCTTAAAAGCACATGCTCCTGAGCATCCCTCCGTATCCTTGCGTGAAGACCCAGCTATGGAGATGCAATCCCTGTGGTGTGGGTCCGTGCCAGGTGAGTAATTGCTTTGGAGTCCACAAAGCCACAGAGTTATTGTGGAGTTTTGCAAGAGGTTTGTGTGCTCGGGTGTTGTGGGTCCTTCCCCTGGGCCTGGGGATGGGCTCAGTGGGGACACCAGGACCGTGGTACCCGGACTGCGGCCATGGGAACACCGCCTGCGAGGTGCTGTGTGAGATAGCTGCGTTAGATCCCAGGGTGATAAACCGTGTGTAATGTTGTGTTGCAAAAGGCACAATGAATGTAAATGAGTTGGAGAGGTTTTATTATTAAAGGGAAGATTGATGGTTCAGCTATCTGGTGTGGGAAAAGCTGGTGTCCTTATTAAATGTAATTATCTGCAGCGCTAATAAAAGCTCGCAGATTTCCCCGGGTCAGGCTGCTCCGCTTCAGCTCTGCTCCCAAACATTAATAAGCAGCAGCAGCTGGAAGAGCCTGAAGAGGAGTTCAGAGGAGATGCCCATCAAGCCAAGCACTTGCTAATTGCCGGTCAAGGACGAACACGGAGTCTATCGGGGCGGCTGTTAAACTGGCTGTGCAGGATGAGGTGCAGAGAGGAGCTGCGAGAGCCTCAAGGCAGGGAAGAGATGGCTCAGACCAGGCAGCCCCTGGGAGAAACTCACCTGCTCAGAGGAAGGAGATGCTTTTCCCAGAGCATTTATGGGAACAGGTCACCCTCATACTGGGTTCCTCCAGCTGCAGAGAGATGCTTGGGCACTCCTCAGGCCCGTCTTGCCCTGGGATGATGCTGGTGCAATAACACCCTGGTGACCTCAAAGGGATGAGAACAAAAGCCGGGATGCGGAGAGGAGGAGGCATCATCCAAAATGAGATGCTTCGGAGCGCTTTGATCTGCTATTGTTTTAATTAACACCTCTAATAAGAATGTGAGATTCTGGATAAAGGATACCTGGATCAACAGTTTAATGAGCTTTCCCTTCGCAGGAGGTGTGAGCAAGGTTCCTGGCCAGGCTCTGACTTCCCAGCAGCGTCAGTGTGGGCTTGGCTACCCTGGGAAAGCTTCGGGAGCAGAGAGCAAGCAGAGACAAAGGATTCTGCTCGCTGGTGGGAAAACAAATACCCTCTTCCCTAAAGAACAACAACCCAAAGCGGCCTCCGTTGCTTTAAGAGATGCTTCCAACCTGATCTCGCACAGCCTCACCTGGCAGGAGAAAACCTCTTGGGAAAACAAAATGACCCTTCCTAAGCACAGATGGTCCAAGGCGCTGTCATGCCACGTGTGAGCAGCACAGGGGTGGATAAAGACTCGCTCCCCTTGAAGACTGGATGCTGTTTCAAGCAAGGGGAGGGCAGAGGCTGAGTGGGGTCCCCTGCCCTTAGCTGGAGGCTGGGGCTTCATCAGGAGATCCTGACACCTAGTCAGTAGGAGCAGAGTAGGAGGACCCCTCCTTGGGTGCATCTCCAGGGATGCACAAGGTTTTCCCCACCGCACCTTGGAGGGGCTGAGCCAGTGAGCGGAGCTGAGCAGCGGATCTGTGTGGCCACAGCAGCACTGAGGCTAAACCTGCCCTTAATAATCATCCTTGTGAGTAAATCAGGAGCTGGGGAGGCAGAGCCTGGCTGCTGGGGCAGTAACGGATGGCTCCGCAGCTCCGCTCTGTTTAAACAGGCAGGCAGGTAGAGAAGCACCATCCATGCATCACTCCGGAGCACGGTGGTCCAGGGAGCAGTTTGTTCCCCACATCACAGAGCTGCTGCAGGCGGAGGGAGTTTTCTTCCATCAGATCCAGAGAAATCGCCCTCTGAAGCCAAATTCTTTGTTCTACAGGATTTCTGCAGCCCCTGTGCTGAGGCTGCAGGACTGAGCCTGCTGGGAGGGGAAATGCCCCATTACAGAGGTTGACCTTGGGTCTGGGGCTCTGCAAAGTGAGACCAGTTCAGCCACAGGCTGCTTCAGCCCATTACTGCAGTCACTCTATCAGTGATGGAGATAGGAAAGCCTTTGGGAAGAGCTCAGCTTGGACCCAGGGAGCCCAAGGATGGAGTAGCTGTGTAGAACTGGATTATCTTTCCCTCCCCAGGATGGGCTTCTCTGGATGAGTCCCATCAGATCAGCCCTAATCCAGGCACTTCTCTCCCACCCCTTCCCTGCAGTTGCAGTGGGATAATGCAGCCAGGCCTGAGGAGGGACATGGACCTCCACAGTCAGGCAAAACCTGCCAACTGCTGCCTTCAGCAGCAGCAAAGCAAGGGCTGGAGCAGCAATGGTCGCTTGCGGGGCTGAGGTCTGCCCCTTATGCTCAGCTTCCAGTTTGTGATGCTCTGGGGTTTATCCCTGCAGAAAAGGGGAGCAGGAAGTGCCCGAGGCACCAGGAGTCACACACCTTGTTCTGACTGGCTAATGAATTGCTCTGATTGAATAACTGCTGTTAAAAGTCTCCTCCTGGTTGTACTATTCAGCTGGCTGTGCCTCTGGGACAGACAGAGGGATGGATGGGTCCCACCAGCAGCTATAGAAGGGTGGTGGGTTCAGTGTTGCCTGACTATAGCTGCAACTGTAAGTAACATCAAGTTGGGAAGCTGTCACTTCCCTAATGGCAGCATTTGCTGTAAATCCACAGGGATGTCATCAGAGCCACAGGACTCAGTCCAGCTCCCATCAAAGCCAGTGGAAATGGCTTGCTGTTTCCCACAGGCCGCCCCAGGGGCTGGATTTGGCCGTTGTGCTGCTGTTCCAAAGCACAGGGTGAATTCGGGGTGCTCTGTGAATAACTGCTGTTAACAGCAAGGGCTGGCACATGCTTCCTCAGGTCCTGCCTGCCAGAGTCATTAACCTGCCTTGGTTTTCCAGCATCCTTCTGCAGGCAGGATGGCAACCAGGCGAGTGAGCCGAGCGATTACCACGGATCCTGCTGTGCCGGCGTGGGATCAGATGCTGGTGAGGTAGGGATGCTCCTGCAATAGCCTTTTACCTAAGAAATGGAGGCTTTCAAAGGTGGCTTTCCTAAACAGCCATTCCCAGAAACACCCCACTCCGTCCCAACCTCACCTGGCACCGCTTGCATGAGAAACCCCTTTGGTCACTGAACCTGGTGTCTCATGGCCTCATAAACCTTTCCAACAGCAACAAGGCCTCTCTTTTACACCCAGCTGGGTTTTTTTTCCACTGGTGGGACTGCAGAGGCCGTAGAGATGAAGCACGGGGGGCTGTGAGTTCCCTCCGTCCTCTTCTGGTGTGCTTTGGCGCTTGGAAGCACTGCAGACAAGGGGCAGGGAGGATGCTGAGCTGCCTTCATCCACCCGGCAGCACACGCCGTTGGCAGGGAGTGCCGGGCTGAGCTAATGGTTATAAAAACCAATCCATCCCTTCTGGCATCTTCACCCCCTGCAGAGCAGGAAGGAAAGCTGATTTTTTTCTTGCAATTTCATTTACTACAGGCTGAAGGATTACTGTACAGGGCTGGCTCCCCTGTCCTCCAGCTAGTTAGAGCGCAATCCTGCTTAAATTGTCTTTTTGATAACTGTTCTGGCTGCAAGAACAGAGGTTTCTGTGGGGAATTCACACAGGGCTGCCTTCAACTTCCCCCATCCTTCATATTGCAATATTGCTCTTTGCCTACTAGAAGATATTCCTAATCGGCTTCACAAAAAGCAATAAAGCCTTTTCAACACTTCATTGGCTTTGACATTTAAGGCACGCAGCAGGCGGGAAGGCAGCTGCAGGAAGGTGCTTCCTGGCCGGAGCGGGATGCAGGGATGCGGGTGCTGCCACCACATGGGGTATTGCTCTGGGATGTCTGCGGGTCGCTGCAGCACCCCAGGGAGCCCTAACCCACACCAGCCTGGGTGCAATCCCGCTTGTGGTGCCTGCACGTTTCCCACGTGGCTGTGGGTTACAGATTGGGGTGTGCTGAAGGGACCTCGAAGCTCCCCTGGCTCCAAACCCCTTCCACTGGAGCAGCTTGCTCCAAGCCCCTATGTCCAACCTGGCCCTGAACACTGCCAGGGATGGGGCAGCCACAGCTTCTCTGGGCACCCTGTGCCAGTGCCTCAGCACCCTCCCTGAGCTCATCTCAGTCCCCCCTCTGGCAGGTTAAAGCCATTCCCCTTGGCCTGTCCCTGCAGGCCCTTGCCCAAAGCCCTTGAATGCTCCCAGGGATGGTCCTTTGGTTCCTTCCCCTGCCCCGTAACCCCAAAGAGCTTTTTCCCACCTCAGGAGCTCTCTGCTTTGTGGGCTGCAGTTCTCCTGCCCCAGCTGTAATGGCTTAGTTTTATTAGCCTGTGACTGCAAATGCTAACCATTGCCTACAAGCCCTGGGAGGATTTCAGCTGGAGTAGGAGTAGCGTGCTGAGCATCCTGGCACGATGCCTTTTCTCCTATAAAGCGTCATGTTTCCAAATGGGTAATTACTGCGCTGGGATTTATGCAGTACTTCCTCTAAGTGGTTGTGTGGGCTGCCATTCCTCCATGAATTAAACCAGAAAAAATAGAAACCCAAAAAGGGGGGGATGTGGAATGAAAGGAGCTGAATCCAGCAGTGCTGGTGAGGCCGGGGCAGGAATGAGATCAGTTTGCTCTGCCCTTACCTGGCAATAATGGGAATATGCTCTTTCAATTGAGCTGTTCCATTCTTTTGCCCTGAGCTATGAGAAGTAGATTGGATGAAAATTATCAGGCTCCCTGTCTAGAATAAATAATCTTGAAATGGAGCAAGTCATAAATAAGTGAGCAGCAATATCCTGGGTTATGAAGATATAATTTCTATCTTTAATAGCTGAGTAGGCCCCGGGGACTGTGTAGAAGTGGCCTGCCTGGCCCCGCTATTGATGAGGAGAAAAATACAAACAAGCAGAAAAAGGGCTTTTGTTTCTTTAACCCTGAAATTATTGATGCTCTGAGGGAAAGAATGATGGGCTGGGCCTGAAACCTGTCCTCCCCTGCCAGCCGGGGCTCAGCCCCTGCTTTATCCGCTCGGGATAGCTGTAACCCAGGCTCCCAGCTAAGCCCCACGGCTGCATCGAGGGAACAGGGATCTTGTGCAGTGCCTGGTTTCTTCCCCACCTTGAAGGGGCAGAGCACCCCCCTACCAGGGAGAGCTTCATTGCATACCCATATTTACCTACAGAGCCTCTGGACCTGCAAGGTGGGATGATAATTAACCAGAGGTGCCTGGATGAAGCTCCAATTTTGATGGGATTAGTCTTAATGGTTTTATTTTTAAAAGCCATTTAATTAGTAATCAGCTCTCCCTTACAAGCTAAGACGTGCCAGTGCTCTTTAAAGCAGTCTGTTAGGGGGGTTTTACTGGCGGGCAGCTGGGATGGCTCTTCAGAGCTTCTTAAAGACACCCTGCTTTTCCTGATGCCAGGCTGAGCATCACTCCGTGTGCAGGGGCTGGGTGGGCAGAGTGGGTCCGTGCCACCTAGGACATCCCTCTGTGGGCTGGGGGGTCACACGCTGCATGGGATTGGTGTGGAAAACGGGCACAATCCTGCTTTTACAGCAGCAAAACAAGGAGATATGGCTTGGTCCTGTGTTAGTTGGTGTTACTGTGTGCAGGGGTCTACGGGGAATGTTCTTAGTGGTGTCTGGGGATGGGGATGGGGGTAATTCAGGCTGGTGGGGGTTGTTTGCTCCTCTGTTGGGGTTGGTTGGTGCTCCCTGCTTCAGCCAGCCCCATCTCCTTAGTTTATAACCCAACATTTGCCATTCCTTAATAGTTTAATGATACGGAGCGACACGGGTGAAGTAACTCCCTTCGCTTCTGGGCCGCTGATGCGATGAACTGGAATCTGGTGTCTGGGAAAGAAAACCGTGTGAATTGCCCATCGTGTGAGATCTGTTCCACCTTCCTCGGAGAGCAGAGTGATTCCCGCCGGGAATCCATCACCCCGGCCCGGGAAGATTGCGCCATTATTAAATTATATGTTTTTAAGGGGTGACACGCCGATCGGTTTCGTACCAGTAAATATGTGATTTACATTTAATTCTGAGTAACCTTTCCGTGGCCAGCGAGGCGTGAAGGTATTTAATGACACAAAGCTACATTTATGAAGAGACCATTCATATTCATTAGGCTCACGCATTAACAACCCTGCCCGTGACATCTCTCTAGCACCTCCTTTATCACTACAGTTTGCGGCATCCACAGCCTTGCACAGCCGGACCTGCTGATGGTATCATCCAAAGAGGAAATCAATGAAAGCCAGGATTGAAACTGGATGTTCCCAGGTTTGGCAGGGGAAGGAGGTGGGGGCGTCCTGCTGGTTTAGAGGAGAGATTTGGGGTGAGAAAGGGAGGCCTGGAGGGGAGTATCTGCATCTTCTTTGCCGTGTTTAGGAAGGAAGATGTATTGAGGTCACTGATCACCTTCTTTAAAGCACCCAAAGAATGAGGGACAAAGGAAAACCCAGCCCAGGGTGACACTGCTGCTGTGGAGAGCACAGCTCCAGCTTCTGGCATGGGCAGACAGCAGGAATCGGGCTTGGCATCCCAAATAACAGGGACTAGAGCTAAACAAAACCCAAATCAAGACTCAAGGGTTGCCGGTCTGGTTCTCACCTATATTCATTTCTGAGTTTGCTGCTGGTTTCATGGGTACAGGATAAAGAGGGGCTGGAGAGGTTTGTGAGAGGTCCCTGGGGTGTTTCCCTTGCCGGGCAGGAACGATGCTGCTGCAGCACTTCTGGGAATAGGGCTGCCATGGATAAGGCATGAAAACACCAAGGATGCTCCTTAGGAAAAGCCAAACAACATTATGTTGCAGGTCCATCTTCTGGAGCACACTGAACTCAACATCCCCTACAAGGGTCTGAAGGTGTGAGTCATTGCCATGTAAGTACAGTTGGCCAGACCAGCTTTGGGGCACCATCACGGGATGATGGGGATCCCCTGGGATCCCATAGCTGGGTCCAAGCTCTTCTGTACCTGGCACACTTTAAACACGCTGTTGGAGGAATGAAAACGTGGCTGGCATTAGAATATCCCCTGCAAGCCCCCGCCTGATGGAGGAGCCAATGAACTGCAACTGCCTGCACTGGAAAATAATTGGGCACATTAGGATGCCATAAGCAAATAAAGTGGAGCATGCTGCTTCCTGCTGGCATCCTGGCTGCCCCTGAATCCCACAGGCACCAGGACACGCACAGTGCCTGGAAGGGATCCAAGTGCATCGGGATGATGGGTGGTGCTTTGGGTGACCCATGCCAGGGGGAATGTGGTGCTTGTCCTTCCCTACTGGAAATGTTTTCCTTTAACCCATCATGAAGGCACCGGGCGATAGCTCTGGAAGCAGAAGGGAAGCAGTGCTTGTGCTGGGGGAGCCCCCAGTGCCTCTGTGACCTTGGGAGTGCTGTTTATTTTTCCAGGTTCTTATCTTCATCCCAAGGGATCGTGTGCTGCTGTCGGTGCTTCCCACTGTGACCATTGAGAGTGGGCACGCGGAACCCCGGAGCCAGCGCTGGGATGAGATAGCAGTGGCACGGCTGAGCCTCCTCATCCGCATCCTCTTTGGTAAGCAGTGGTCCTGGAACTGGTTTTATCCCCCCTTGCACCCACAGCCCAGCCCCAGCTGGTGTAAGGGAGTGGGTCACTGGCTCTGCCCTCCCATCTGAGCCTCTCCCTGCTGCTCTGCCATGCTCCTTCCCTGCAACACCTTCTTGTTTGCCTGCTACCCCATGATAAGATAATAATTCCACCTCAGTCCATTTCCTCCAAGGTGTTTATAGTATCTTTCTCCTTTAAGCATCTTCTTTTGCACCCTGAAGTCCCGTAGCCCCTGGGTACCTCTGACCCCGCAGTGCTGCCCTATTCTCATTAGATGGCTGGACCAGCAACCTGCCTCAGCAACGGGATCACAATTTTCACCCTGAACATTGTTTAATATCCAGTAGAGAGGATAAAACTGACCCTTTGCACTGTATAAACACCCCACAGACCCCAGCAGCACATCATTCCCCTGCCAGCACAGAGCAGGGCACGGCACGAGGTGACCTAGCATCGCCAACAGGAGAACAGTCTGTATTTACCCACCATCTCCATAGGAAAAATGCCTTTTAAAGCAGATGACATTGTACCAGGCCCACTTTCAGAGCAGGGAGAAGCAGTCTAACGGGCTGCCTGTGCTGCGAACGCAACATTAATTAATTTACCAGCAGGAAGGATATAAATAACTAAATCAGATGGTGCGACTTATTCATGAGGTCCTGATGGAAGGCAATTGTTATTCCTGGCTGTGCAGGTTAATGAACACGCTCTCCTTTTCCCAGCATCACACACTAAAAATACAAGTGGGCCAAGTTGTGCCTGGTGGCTCCTGTCCCTCCCCAGCCTGGGGTGGCCCCACACATAGACCCTCAGAGGGGGACATGGGGCAGGTCATGGGCTTGGGGACAGGAAGGAGAAACCAAGTGTGAGGGAGTGGAAGGGAAGATCGTAGAATCATGGAATGGCTTGGATTGGAAGGGACATCAAAGTCTATCTAATTCCAATGCCCTGCCATGGGCAGGGACACCTTCCATTAGACCAGAATGTGTTAGAAACAAGCTGGGGTGGCACCAGAGGTCATTTGAATGAGGGCTTGATGCACCTTGGTTGATGTCCCCCGTGCTGAGCAAGGGCATCACAGCAGCAGCAATCCCCTCTCCATCCTCCCTAAGCCGGCTGCCCCACGGCAGCTCACGTTCTCTCTCTTGCAGATCTTGCTTCCCCTCGAGCGGAGATTTTCCACAATGTGCCTCCTTTTCATTTGCCAGTGCTTAAAAGGATTGGGAAGATTAGGAGGTTTCAATTTAGCAGCAGGCAGGCAGTGTGTCAGGCAGCTTCCTGCTCCACAATAACGTGCCCTAATCAATAATGCCAGCCCACAGAACTGCTCCAAAGTGAAAACAAGAGCCTCTTTTAAAAGGGGGGACTAAGAAACCCCAAGTGAACAAGCCCCAGCCATGGTTTCTGTGTGTGTGCACTTGGTTAATGAGAGTTTGGAAAGCACAAGCCAATACAGGGCTAAAATCACTCAGCTCGAAGCAGATGCTCAGCCTGTCCTCCCGGAGTTCACCAAAGCCATGGGCTTATTTGCCCGGATCAAGGTGGTGCTCATGGAGAAAGAGGAAAGCTGGAAGTTTAAGGTGGTTCCTCATAGAGTAGATGGCAGCTGAAGCCAGTGCAGGGGAGCTGAGCCACACTGATCAGTATCCGTTGGACTAGGAGAGGAGCCTCAGCATCCATGGGGCTGGGAGAAGGATGCTGGCATCCCCTAGCTTGGGAGAAGAACCTCAGCATCCTCAGCCTGGAATAGGAGCCTCAGCATCCCCCAGACTGGAAGAGGAGCCTCAGCATCCCCCATCTTGGGAGGAGAACCTCAGCATCCTCAGCCTGGAAGAGGAGCCTCAGCATCCTCAGCCTGGAATAGGAGCCTCAGCATCCCCCAGCTTGGGAGGAGAACCTCAGCATCCTCAGCCTGGAATAGGAGCCTCAGCATCCCCCAGCTTGGAATAGGAGCCTCAGCATCCCCCAGCTTGGGAGGAGAACCTCAGCATCCTCAGCCTGGAAGAGGAGCCTCAGCATCCCCAGCCTGGGAGCAGTGCCTCAGCCTTGCACATGTGCTGGCTGTTATTAAACCGTGTAGCTCCAGTCAGCACCCAGCGATCGGCACCGAGATATCATTGTCATCCGGCGTAGCGTGACTCTTTTTTTCCCTCTCCTCTCTTTTCCCTCTGATTGGAATGGAGCCTCCTGGGAGATGTGAACTCATCGCAAACGGCTTCCCAGGGATGGGAGCAAATGAAATGTAACAAATCTCCATTTGCAATTTTGGGGGGCACGTGACTGGAATGGGAAAAGGGACGTCGGAGCTGAGCTCTTCCCCAGTGCGTTACCGAGCAGTCAGCGGCCGCTGCCTGCTAAAATAAACCCTTTATCACCTTCATCCTTCATTTCCAGCGCAGCTCAATAATACAGCAAAGCGGCACAGCCCGTCCCATTAGCCAGGGAATTCTGCTTCCCTGGCACGTGTAAGAGGGCGAAGGTTTGATTTCAGCTTCCTTCAGAGCTCTATAACCCCCCGCTCAAGAGGCTCTTATGGTGTGTAAAGGCTTTAGCTGCAGAGCACCCATGACCAGCAAGCACTGTGCATGCACTGTGCCATGCCGTGCTGTGCCATGCTTACCGTGACGTGCCATGCACCGTCATGCCATGCTTGCCGTACCGACCCCTCCAAGGTCCACTCATTTTCAGCTGCATCCTGCACCCCTGCTCACCACAGCTCCCTGTGGTTTCACTGGGGACCCGGCACCATCTCTCTCTGCTCAGACCCCAGCCTTCCCCTGTCAATCAGGCCAAGCCATTCTGCACTGCCAGCAGAGCCAAAGCTGTCACAGAGTCCTGGAATGGTTTGGGTTGAAGGGACCGTAAAGCTCCTCCAGCTCCAAGCCCCTGTGTCCAACCTGGCCTTGAGCACTGCCAGGGATGGGGCAGCCACAGCTTCTCTGGGCACCCTGTGCCAGCGCCTCAGCACCCTCCCAGGGAAGAGCTTCTGCCTAAGAGCTCAGCTCAGTCTCCCCTCGGGCAGGTTAAAGCCATTCCCCTTGGCCTGTCCCTACATCCCTTGTCCCAAGCCCCTCTCCAGGTTTCCTGCAGCCCCTTTAGGCACTGGGAGCTCACTCCTTGAGCCTCAAGCCCTTAGGGAGACCTCACCTCGTGCCAGCCAGGTGTGGGTTCGGGTCAAGCTCTGGGTTTTGTGGTCCGACCCCGCACCCATGGGTGCAGCGCGGTTCAGGTGGTGCAGGTCTGTGACTGCAGACTCGGTCTGTTCCTGTGCTCTCTGTGATTGACAGCCCTGAGCCGTTTGGGCCCTGGGGTTTTGGGTTCTTTTTGGCTTGTTTTATAAATATCCCAGCGGCTTTGGCAACCGACTGCAAACGCTGAGGCTGACGAGGAGCAGATGTGATTGTACAGAAGCTGCAACCGGTCCGCGGGTTCAGTCGATGCGATGCAAACACCAAACTCCCTGTGCTCTGCCTGGGGAAAGCCCCATCCTGCCCCAGTTACTCGTGTCCTGTGCCACTGCCGGTGCCGCTGCAGGGTCCTGTTCCCAGGGGACAGCCGGGTCCCCCACGGCAGGGATGGGACCATCCCGGTACCCAGTGCAGCCGTGCAGCACCCGTGCATTGCTCTGCTCAGTGTGTGGGTGCAGGCAGGGGGCTGCAGGTCCCGGTGTCACCTGGGGATGCTCCCGGACATCCCACCCTGGGCATGGGGTGCTGTGGGATGCAAGGGGCAGAGCACAGAAATGCTGCATCAGGAGGGGGCTTGGGCAGGGAGATGAGGCAGGGAAGTGACTTGCTGAGGGTGCTGAGGCACTGGCACAGGGTGCCCAGAGAAGCTGTGGCTGCCCCATCCCTGGCAGTGCTCAAGGCCAGGTTGGACACAGGGGCTTGGAGCAAGCTGCTCCAGTGGAAGGGGTCCCTGCCCGTGGCAGGGGTTGGAGCTGGAGGAGCTTTAAGGTCCCTTCCAACCCAAACCAGGCTGGGATTCTGTGATTTGGGGGAGCTTGTGGTGGAAGGCAATGGAAGTAAAGAGCAGCAGAGAGGGGCCAAAGCCCCCCAAGCCCTTCTCCAGGGCATTCCTGCCTCTCAGGATGCAGCTCTTCTGGCAGAGCTCCTCACAGGGCAGTGATGGGATGTGCTTTTTGCTGGGGAGAGGAGCAAAGGCCGTACCCAGCATTGAGGCCACAGCTCTGGGGATCGCTGGGAGCCTTCAGGGCCAGGCAGCAGCAGAGGGTGGTTCTTTGCTGCTTTATTTTCCAGGAGGAGAGTTAATTGGAACTGCACAAACAAAGAAGGAAGGTTCTGCTAATGAGACACAGACGAATCTAGGCTGGCTCCGAGGGTGCTGGGGGAGCTGTTTTTCCAGCACTAATAACCCAGCCTACAACACTGAATGAAGCTGATATTGTTTGTTATTGTTAATAGATGCTAATGATAACTTTATCTGCAGCTCTGAGAGGCTCCTGCCTGGCAGCACTGGGAAGGTGCCTGTCGCACGCATCCGCACGGCAAGCAGCAGCAGCCGAAACGTGCGCTAAGGGCTTGGGACTCTCCAGGGATGCAGGATTTGTCCCTCCTCAGAGCTGTCCCACCACAGGATGGGCTCCGTGGCTGTCCCATGGATGGGAATGGAGCTTGGAGAAGACCTGGGGCTCTCTCTGAGGGATTAGCTCTGCTCGCACACATGGAGCAAGGCAGAGGACAGGGATGGGGTAAGGCTTTCTGATGGAGAGGATGGATGAGCACTGGGAGAGGCTGCGCAGGGAGGCTGTGGAGCTCCGTCAACCCTTGAAGCAGTCAAAGCAGCACACAGGTCTGAGCAGCCTGTTTCCATTGGGAATGCTGGGGTAGCAGCAGGTCTGAGGCAGGCATCACCATCAGCTGCAGGATGGGTGGCCCCGCTGGTGGTCTGTGACCAGTGTAGGGTGGGAAGAGCCCGAGCTGAGGTGATGGGGCAGTTGATGCACAGAGCTGCATGGGGAGGGACCTGGCACCCAGCACCCTTCTGCTGGGCAGGGCCATGTCTGGGGCTATGCAGGAGCCTCTCATGGAGCACCAGCCCCTCTGGTGGGATGATCCCCTTTTTGGAGCCGTGTTTTAGAGCCGCACACTCCACAGTGTGTGATTTGTACCAGCAGCACGGCTGAAATAAACCTCGGAGACTCCCAAACACTGAATGAAGCGACAAGATCATAGGCAGGTGCCTGGGCTCTCCCTGGTGAGGGCTCTGCCTGATGCATTACCCAGCAGCCGGGTGGCTCTGCTGGCCTTTATGTGCCCGGGAATGTTTCCCTAGGGAACCTCGGCAGCAAAACCTCCAAACCACTCACTTCGAAACCCTCTCTTGGAAACGCTCGCTCGGATTTGTTAAAGAAATGATGCTGAAAGCGGAAGCCACCCCGGGGACAGCTTCTTCCACCCAGCCCCTGTTACCGTTCACCAGCGGTACCCGCAGCGCTCCTCGCCGGGGCTGGGCTCCATGGGGTGCCCCGGTGCGGAGTGGCCCGAGGGGTCCCTGCAGCCGCAGCCGCGCACCTCGGGCAGGCAGGAAACCGCAGCCAGCCCCGGCTCACACAGGGCTGCCGAGCAGAAGCTGTGGAGGAAGAGGCGGCTTCGAGAGAGCAGCAGAGATGCAAATGCAATGGAAAAAGTGAGTGCGGGCAGCGGGGCCGGTGCAGCTTCTCTGTCCTGCAGTGACGAGGGCAAGGTTTCAACCGAGGCGCTTTCTGTCTCATTTCCCCCCCCCCAACAATATCTGGCTCTGCAGAGAAGCCATTTCACGAGGTCTCTGCAAAGCCAGCTCCCAGTCAGCCTGGAAGTCGCTGGCTTGCAGAGAGGGAAGCGCTGTCAGGAAAACAAAGCCGTAGGAATCAAGAGGATATTTATTTTCATATCCACAAAGCAAGCCTGCAGTTAGAAGTGCCCGGGTGCTTGGTTTCCAGCTCTGAAATCACTTCACCATGCTTTGGAGCTGATGGAAATGAAGAGGTAGGGTAGGTGTTTAGCTGAATCACAGTTAAGTACAGGAGATACCAAACACAGCCTTAAATCCATGCTTATTCAGGAAAGGTCTTTAAGCGTGTAATTAACTCTAAGCACATGCTTAGGTGCCTTATAAGTGGTGATGCTCTGCTGAATTAGGGCCGTAATTATTGGGCTGCTACTGTACACATGTTTACCCTTCACAGGCCCTGCTCGCCCCGCGTGGGTGCTCCGTGGCTCCCTGCCCTGTGCGGGAGCATCGCCGGGGCACGCAGGGAGCTGCGTGTGTGCAGCCGGCAGGGTCCTGGTGGTATTTGGGATCCCCAGGAACGGGCGATGCTAAAGGCTCTTGGGGTCCAGCATCACCACCGTGACCCTGAGCTCTGCTCCCCAGCCTTGTGACCAGCTCCCCTCTGCACAAACCTCCCCTTCCTCTTGTGCAAAGAGCCTTATCAGCCGTGATAAACATCTGTAAGCCGAGCAGGGCTCCACGGTGCTGCGAGCTCTGCTCCAAGGGCAGGCAGCTGCTCCACCAGCATCACCGGGGCCGGCTCCGCGTGCTCCTCCCAGCTCCCGACCTTCCCGAAGGGACGAAGAACGTAGGCAGGAAAACGCCACAAAGCCTTCGGAGACACGGGGCGATGTATTTATAGCCAAGGCTTTCATGTTGCAAAACGCAGGAGGCCAAACTAAACATGCCGAGGCTGCAAGAAAGCAGGAAACGAAACCGAAGCATCGCTTGCCAAAGCCCTCGGCCGAGTGTGAGACACAAATGTGAGCAGAGCAGCGCTGCAGGGGCTCTGCTGGCCCCAGGCGGTTCCCGCTCCAGCCCCTGGCACGAAGGGGTTAACGGGACAAGGCTCTCCCCTCTTCACTTGTCTCTGTCAGAGGCTCTTGGGCTGGTTTGAGGTTTTGTAACACGAACAGAGCCTTCATTTGGGAACCACACTGGCTTTCGAGGGGCTCTGCGTGGAGCTCAGCCCAGGGTTTGCCAGGATCCCTCCCGCCAGTGATGGATGATGCTGTTCGGGAGCCTCCCCCATGTCCATGCTTTTGTAGGACACCTTTGCCATGCTCCTGCGCCCAGGAGCTCTGTCCTTGTCCCACCAATGCAGGGTGTCACGCTTCAGTGCTCTCCCCTTGGTGCACCCTTAACCTTTGCCAGCAACAAGTGCTCATCTCAGTCCCCCCTCTGGCAGGTTAAAGCCATTCCCCCTTGTCCTGTCCCTATAGGTGCTTGTCCAAAGCCACTCTCTGTCTTTCCTGTCAGCCCCATTTATGTACTGGAAGGCTGTAGGCCGATGTTGTCCAGGTTTAACCCATCGTGTGCTGAGGATTTGATGTGTGGCTGGCTGGGCTCCCCAGCATCTGCAGATCAGAGCAGACCTGAGACCCTTCACCAGGACCAGTACCCCTCTGATCAGTCTTCCCTGAGAAGATCATTATCAGCATCCCCTTCTTGAGCAGCAAAAGGGGTTTCCCACAGGGCAGGAACTGCCTGATGGCTGCAGAACTGCCACCAAATACATGCACCCTACAAGACCAAGCCTGACCCAAACAGTGGCCCATTTAGTCCAGTTTCACGAATACGACAAAACCTCAGGTGGATGTTGCAGGTGGACATGGACGGCTTTGGCGTGCACCTGTGTGCCTGCTACGTGGTTCATGCTGTGGGTACCTCTGCAAAGGATGCTGGAATCTCCTGGGAGGATTCAATCCTCGATCTCTGCCCTTGAAGAAACTCTGTTAAGCTGGGCTCCCTTCCTCCAGAATTGTTAACCCGGGTTAAGAGGATATTTTCCACCTATGACAGATTGCAACACCAAGCCTGGAACCTGAACAACACTGATTAAAGAACAAGCCCCACATTTAAGGTAGCGTAATGATTTCCACCTTAGCTTAATGGCTGTGAAACAGAAACAAGTTATCGCTGGCACATCAAAGAGCTGGAAAAATGTAGTCAACGGTACCTTTGAGCTATTATGCATGTCAAGTGGTGAGATAGCATCATGAATAATAAGGGATTTGCAGCGAGGTTGCACAAACAGCAGTGAAGCAACGCTTACCACGCACCCTCCTCCTGGGGGACATCAAAAGCCCCAAGAGGAGGGCAACTCATTTCCAAAGAGGTGTGCATCTAGAGGTGGTTGGCGGAAGAGACGGGTGAGATCCTGACGAGGAGGCTGGATGCGATGCAGAGGCCACAGCGCTGCGGTGGCCTCAGGCTGAGCGCTTTGTGTGTCACCAGCTGACATCACCCTGGATGAACTCCTCGTGCTCTTGGCTTTGGAGGCCAAAGCTTCCCTCACCTGGGAGTTGCTGCCTCTTCTTTCCAAGCTTCCTTCTTCCCCAGTCTGGGGCTTTTCCTCAGTAAGGACCAGGAGCTCACCCGGGGCAGTCACAGCACATCCTTCCTTTCGGGATGCTCTCCTGTTACCGTGGCAGTGCACTGGAAAGGCCATTTCTCTGCTTTCTGGACCGCCAGGTGCTTTATGTACCCTAAACATTGCTCATGTTAATGACCCCCAAATAAACATTAGGGGTGTTACGCTTCCTGATGCCAGCTCCCTTTGACCAGGCTGTTCCCACAGGTCCCTTTGGAGCAGGGATGAGCCACAGACTTGCTCGAGCTTTTTGTCCTGGTAGCCCTCATGATCCTAAAATGAAACTGTGCTAAATGGCATTTTCAGCGTCCCCATCCTGAAAGCATCCAGGCACACGTGGGGTCCATCACCCTGCACCATGCAGGGCACCCCTCCTCCGTGCTGGAGGAGCCTGTCACCATGACACGGAGAGCAGAGCATGCCCCAACGCTTGCCCAAGCCCTGCCATGGCTCTGGCACATCTCACTTCATCTCCTCCATCAGGTACCCGTCGGGAGGAGGTGAGCCAGCCGAATGGGATTGGTGGGAGCTCAGCTCCAGACGGCCCCGCCGCTGCTCACTGCTTAGTAAGGCATTCCCAGTCCTCAGCAATTACAACACGGAGAAAGAAATACTCTTGACTTGCAAATAGCGTTGGGCAACGAATGAGTGTTTCTACCCACAGAACCAGCCCTGGGGCTCGCCACGCCGCCTCAGCCTGCCACAGTTCAATTTTCACAGCGAGTGCTGATGACAGAGGATTACAAGAAGGAACAGTCCCTCCTCAATGGCTGGTTTCACTTGAGAGCTGCAACCCAATTTGCTAATTCCTCTGGTATTTCTGGCAGCCACGCTGGTTGCTGCACGCCTTCCGTGCTAACGTCTTCCTCAGCTGGTACATCTGCCAGGGTTATCAGGTCTGGGGAGGATTCAACCAGCCTGTTACTCATGTGTGACCAAACGGCCTTCGCAGCCTGTGCTCCTGAAGAAGCAGGCTTGGATGGTGCGGGATGGGGAGCCCTGGACCAGGCTGTGCAGGACATGGGGGGTGGCTGATCCGTGGTCTGCAGGGGGTGGGGGGGGGGAAGGCAGAGGCACACAGTGCCACCCATTTGCATCATGTGTATTACATTAATGGCTTTTTCACCCTCTCATTCTCATCTGGGACCTGTTTGCCCCATGCCCCAAGCCGTGGTGTGTGCTGTGAACAACGAGGGGTTGAGCAGGAAAATGGAATCATAGAATCATAGAACAGTTAGGGTTGGAAAGGACCTTAAGATCATCCAGTTCCAACCCCCCTGCCATGGGCAGGGACACCTCACACTAAACCATTTCACCCAAGGCCTTGTCCAACCTGGTCTTGAACACTGCCAGGGATGGAGCATTCACAACCTCCCTGGGCAACCCGTTGCAGTGCCTCAGCACCCTAACAGGAAAGAATTTCCTCCTTAGATCCAATCTAAACTTCCCCTGTTTGTTTGAACCCGTTACCCCTTGTCCTGTCACTACAGTCCCTAATGAAGAGTCCCTCCCCAGCATCCCTATATGATCAGGGTGAGACTAACGATGACTCCTCTATTACTGCTTTGCTTGCAGGTGGCCTTTTCTTGTCACCGGGAGATGGGCTGGGAGCAGGGAACCATCCCTGTGTCCCCATTGCTGCTCCAGGCTCAGGGATGATGTAGGTACCAAGCACTGGTCCTGAGCAGAGTCTGTGACTCTGGTGAAGCAGCAGGTGAATGAGTGCGGTAAGCCAGAGACATTGGAAAAGCAGCTGGAATTCCTGGTGCTGAACCAGCCTGCTCTGAGTCACCTGGGAGAGGGGAAGCAGTCGCTCCGGTGGCAGAGCAACAGGTCCCACACCACTCCAGCCCCTCTTTGCAGTTCCCATCTCCACAGCCATGGAGCACAAAGGCAGGGAGGGCTGCCTGGAGCTGGGGGAAGCAGAAGAGCTGTGCTTGTTTGCTCTTGGAGGCCATGCATGAATAAAACATCTCCAGAGCACAGGCTCCCTTTGTCTGGCCGGCAGCCGGGCGCCCTGGGTTTTGCCATGTGCTCGCAACTTGGAGGGCAATATTTCAATGGGATGCTGCCTCGGATCAAAAGAATGCCTGGATTGTTCTGGCTCTCCTTCCCAGGCCCAGGGGGGGCTCCTCTGGGCACAACTCCTTGTGCCACCGGCGATGGAGGGCTCAGAGCACCCTTCCTCCCAAACAAGACCACAGTCACCTCATGGCACCTCACTGATGGCTCTGCTGATGCTGTTTTGTCTCTGGAGGTGGAAGCAGCAGCTCCAGGTGCCCGCCTGTCCCATCCGCTGAGCTGCTGCTGAGAAAGGTCTTCATCAGAAGGGAGCCATGGGCCGAGTAATGAAGCTGGCAGTGTCTGGGAGGATGAAGGGGTCAGAGCAGCTCAGTCAGGGCTCTGCCTGCATCTCCTGCTCCAGGGAGGGGACCACGGGGAGCCCACACTGGGGTTATCCCTGCTCACCATGGGTCTAGGGGCAAAACGGAGGAAAACAAAGAAACAGGGTTTTACTGGAAAACCACAGCTTGTTCCAGGGAGTGGAGGATCCGCTCTGGCCTCAGCTGGCTCCTCCAACCCAGCTCCAACTGGGCAGAAACCCTTCCCCTACCGAGCCGCACTGCAGGCCATGGGGGAAGCAGCACTTACGATAACAATGACATTAATAATTATGGTGATGATAATCATAAACCAGTTCACTGGGAGCCTAATGGAGCAGAGTCAGCAGCGATGGAGTTATTTATCCACATCCAACGCCGCAGTCCCGGTGCAGCACCAGGAGTGTTTCCCTGTAGCTCCAGCAGAGCCGGGCACACGCCGTTAATGTATCCCTGTGGATCAGGCACCAGCTCCAGCCCTGCAGCCGCTGCTCAGGGTGCTTTTAAATGGTTTATTATGGATAATGGAGCCCCTAAAATCCTACTAAAAAGGGATGGGGATGCGTTTTACTCCTAACCTTTCCTTACAGATGAAGCCTTTCCACTGCTGTTCAGCTTAAGGAAAAGCTGGTGAGGTGAAAATGATGATTAAAAGGTCTGATTTTTCCCCCTGAGAAACAGCAACAATTTTTATGGCACCAAATTAGCGACAAAATGTTCCTTCCAAACAGGAGGTTTATAATTGGAGACGAGGATTTTTTCCTCTAATTCCCAGCCAAGTCTGATTTCAGTGGTTCTGATGAGGATGCTGAGTGTGTCCCTCCCCAGTTACCCCATGCTGGGGCCCACTGGGAGCCAGGCACCCATCCAGCACCGATCCCAGCTCCCACCATGGGCAGGGGTTGCATCCGTGTGCTGTCCCTTGCGCGACACACTCATCCCTGCAGCCGGGATGAGCTTATATAGGGCTGTACTTTGGGGAGGAGTGGGCTGGGAAGGAGGAGAGCTCCCAGCGGTGGCAGGGATGAGCCGTGGAAAACCGGGTGCTGGCTTAATACTGCTGGAGACACACGGAAGAGAAGAAATGCAGGAGGAGTGGCATGTGATACTTGATTGCTCGCTACAGGCATGTTGGCTCCGCATGTGTAAAAACAATAATTAAATGTAAGATGTGGGAGGATTATTAAAGGTTTTATGGCATCTAATCCTTTTTGAAACCTTTCTGTAGGCTGGAATCTGAGGCTAGAGCAATAAAAATGCAAACTACACCCAGATTAATTCCGTGCACCATTATTTTCCCTCCCTGGCCCATGCCCTCGGTGTTTACGGGGCTGTGGGAGCCGCATGGCAGGCAGGAGCAGCCCGGATGGGCACTGCCTGGTGCTGGCAGGGAGGGGATGGCTGGGAACCGATGGGATGCTGCAGCCGCAGCCCCAGGGCTCACAGGGCTTCATGCAGGACCCACACTGGTGCATGTGAACACAGAGACAGACACATCTTGACTCTATCATCCAGCGATGCCCCTTGGGTGCTGCTCCCATCCCTTTGTGTGGGGACCAAACTGAGCAATCCCCACGCCCCCGCGAGCTGTCGCAGAACTAAATGTATAAAGAAATAAACGTATAAAGAGATAAATGAAGGCGCCTTCCGCCTTCAAAGCTGGGAGATCTTCTTCTTCTTTACGGCTCCTTTTTTTCCCCTCTCCCCTCCTTCTGCATGGCTTATCTCCATGAAATTAGTAATTGGCGTTCCTCTCTGAAGCCGGGTAAGCGCCAGCAGCCGGGAACACCCACACCACACTCCATCCCCTCCAAGAGGCCCTGCAGCCAAAGCAGAGCCTAATGAAAATAATAACAAGGAGGGAGGGCGGGGAGGAGAAAAAAGGCAGAAAGTGCTGAAATCAGATCCCACTTTCCCTTTCGCTCCCCCCGGTGTTTTCCAGGCGTGCAAGGCAGCGTCAGGCCGGGCACAGCAGCGTTCGGGCTCCCTTCGGCGCATGAGTCAGGGCGAGCCGGGCTGGTGCTGGGTGCTGGGTGCTGGCTCCCTGGGGGAGCCCGACCCCGACCAGCCCTTCACAGAGACTCCTATTTACCAAACCCCGTTTCATCTCCAAAGCCCGCCCCCCGGGCAGCAGCATCCTCCTCCCCCGGAGCTCCCGGCCTCGCCGCTCGTCTGGCTGGCACGTCGGGGCGGCAACCCCCAGCCAAAACAGGTTTTGGCTGATGGTTTCCAGCCTGCTCATTAACGTTGGGTTCTTTTGGTTGGCTTCATTATGCTCTTTTCCATGCGCGCCAGCTCATCGTGCCCTGGTGCTGCTGCTTGGGTGGACCCACACCAGCCTGCTGGGGCGGAGGGGAGGGGGGATAGTGTCCGGTGGGGTTGTCCCATGGGAGGCTGCTCCATGGGCTGGTGGTGCTGAGAATGGAGGTGCGGGGCTGTTCCCGGGCAGGGTGTGCCGGCTGCCTCACCGAGGGCTGCGGCAGATCCTTATCGCCAGGCGAGCATCCAAACCTCCCCAAACCAACGCCGGCGAGCGGCGGGTGAGCGCTGCGCGCATCCCGGCATCCAGCGGGCACATCCCTCCCAAATCCCCTTTGAGTTGTTAATGCACACGCCCTGACAACCGATGGTTATCAGTGTGGGAGATCCTGGGTGCAGCTCGACGCCCCGGCCATGCCAGAGCTTCCCAATCTGTCTCTATGTGTCTCTATTGCTCTGGCTGAGGCTGCCGCAGTCACTGCGGTGGGTTCCAGACCTTCTCCTGCTCCGGTTGGATGCTCCAGTCCAGCGGCAGGGGCACTGGGGCAGGACGGGAGGTTGTAAAGGGGCTGGAAGTAGGAGCCTTAGGGGCTTGGTGGCTGCACCCCTCCTGGCCCTGCTCCACAGCAGGCACCAGGCCCTGGTTTTGCTCCCCCATGCAGTGATTCACGCTGCTCTCCAGCACAGCTACCCGAGCGGGTTAATTACCTTTATAAATTACAGGGTGAATTAGAGCACGCTGTGGTTTCAAGCCTGGGCTTTAACAAGCGCCCCATTTACTCTGAGCAACCCGCTGCAGACAATTCGGGGGATCATAGAATCATGGAATGGTTTGGGCTGGAAGGGATCTTAAAGACCATCGTGTTCCAACCCCATGCCACAGGCTGAGGTTGATATTTGACCTGAGCAGAGGGGGAACATCCTCAGGAAGGAGCTTCAGCCCCTCACACCCTGTCTGCATCTCCATCCTTCCACTCTCCTTCAGGGAGAAGCAGTCACCAAGCTCTCACTGCAAAGCCAGGAGCAGCAGTAGAGATGCCATTAGGCATTTTGCTTTAATTGAGTCCTGGCCCATGTGCACACACGTTTCCTGGGGTCCTTTAGCCCCGGGAGAGACTGAATAGCTCTGGATACAAATGGGCTGAGCTCCTTCTGCATTAGGCTTCGCTGCCGGCAGCATCCCGGCACAATCCCAGCTTCACCCTGGAGTCAGGCCCCAGTGAATGGCTGTAATTTTTGTATTATTTTTAATATTTCTCAGGCAAGCCAAAAGCACAGAGATTGCTACAAATCGATTTCTGGACATCAAGTTTAGATGGTTCATATTTGCCTAGCTTTTAATGCCTGGTGTCTATAGCTCGCACTTCCATCATCCCATTAGTCGGATGACAAGCAGGCCAGCACCACGGAGAAGAAACAAATTACCTAATAAATCAAGCACCTAGGATGTAAAGGGGACAGTGTTATTAGGCTGCTGCAGAGAGGGATAGTAGCAGATAGGGATGGATCCAGGCTGAAGTGGTGGGGAGAGGAGGATGTGTGTCTGCTCAATGTGAGCAGCGGCAGAGGGCTAAGCTGCATGAGGAGCTGTGCCTGGATGCTGATGGGCTGTGCTCTGCAGCATCTATTTCCTGGCAGGCTCTGTGAAGTGAGGTCCTGGGCACGCAGACTGGGAGGAGGGATGTGGGGCTGGAGGGGTGCTTTACTTTTATTAGCCTCTCCCTTCATCTGAGTGCTCCCTGCGAGTTCCCATTGCTTTAACAAGAAGCTCGGAGGGCTTCGGAAGGAGCCTGCTCCAAACCATGAGGTCTTTGCGGCCTTCACTGCAAAGCACTGATTTCATTGTGGGATTATAATTAGCAACTACAATGCCATAATTATGCACCACTTAACTTCTTGGCTTTAATATCAGGGTGAGCCAGCATTAAAGCAAGCAAGCAGGATCCCGGTGCTCAACCGTGGGGGAAATAGACAGGGAAGAAGGCATTTCCAAGGGGGTGTCACTCCCAAACCTGCCCTCTCCCAGAGCAATTCCTATTGTTTTCTGTGAGAACGAAGCGCACCAGGGGACAGAGCGAGTCCGCAGCCCCTGGCCCCGCCGGGGCAATAGGCAGAGGAACAAAAGAGGGCTGCAGGAAGGAAATGCTTCATAACCTTCTAAAGGCTCCCTCTCAGCAGAAGAAATGCTTTTGATTTTTATCACTTCTGTTCTTGCAAATAACCTCCCCTTAACCTTGTTGCGTTTCCCTTTCTGGGACAGCAAGATAGTGCTGGGAGGGCTTGTGACCCTTGGCTCCAGGGGGCCGATGGGGAAGCCTTGGACGTCTTTTGGTGCTCCTTTCCTAGTGTCACATTCGTCTCTTCGCCTACAGCAGACTCATCTCTGCATCAGCATCCGCATCTTCTGAGGCCCTGCTTGGCACTCCATTGCCTCACCTTGCACAAGTGAGCGGCTGTTCCTCGAGGTCCGCGCTGCCACCAGCCCCTGTGTCATTCAACTCGTCAAAAGCTGCCCTGCACCTCATTATCCTGGATGAATTAAATTGTTTGTAATTGATAAATTATGCAAAAGTGCCTGCCAATTCCGAACGGCAGAGCTGCTATCAACCCACCCAGGGGGACTCCTGCTAATTTTATCTCAGCCTCGCATTGTGCTTTGCCTGCTTGATGTGTGTTGTGTTGATATAACAAGGCTCCTGGGAATGGGGTTGATTTGCTAATTTTATCCTCCAGATGAAATGAATCAGATTTCAATACAATGAGGGCATTGTCGGCCTTGGGGCACACAAGGCAAGTGTCCTCTGGCCTGATGGGTGGCTGAAGGGGCTCATTTTCCACCCGGTGTCATCCCAACGCATCTCCTAAGGATCAAACCCTTTCTGGACGCGTGGCACCCGATGGCGGATGCTCCTCATGCTTTTCCTGGCTGTGATCCCCCTGGATCACAACGGAGCAGGAAACGTGAGGTTGCTCCTCAAAATAACCCTGGCTTTTCTACCAGGGAGCGTTGCTGGAGCTGCTGCCATGGTCCCAGGATGACATTGGCATGAGCAGTGATGTTGGTACTAAAAAGAAGCTTAGGAAAAAGATTAAGGCTGTATTTTTTCCATGCTTGTTCAATTCTACATGATAATGGTCTATAGAGGGGATAATGGAAAAACTTGATTCATGTATCTGGGTGCATCTTTACAATCTCTGGCTGAGAAGTTCCCATTACAGTGAATGGAAGGGTGTTTCCAGGCCCCTGGAGCATCCCCGTGGGTGAGGGCAAGAGGCTCAGACCGTTATCATCTCCAGCTGGGAGGACTTGCAGGAAGCAGCATCTGATACCCAACACAGCTGCACCCTGCCAAGAATTGCTTTGACCCACCCTTTCCCTGCATCCACATCAGATAACAGGGACAATTAGGAGATCAGGACCATAAATACTCCAGATTATGCAAGGAAAAGCTGTGGTGAGGGTGGCGTGTCCTGATGTGTTGGAGTCAAAAGGCTGGGAGAGACCTTTGGCTTCTGGATGTGGCTTGGAAGGTAGGTTTGGAGGAGGTGGGTGGTTCGGAGGACATGGGCGCTGCTTTGTCCCTGGTGTGACTGTGGCTGGCTCTCTTCAGGGCTTGGTTTTTGTAGCTGTTTATCAGATTTGGTGAAAAGCCCAGGGTTTGATGTGGGGCCTTCACCCGCATGCAGACCCTGCTGCAGCCCAGGCTGTGGGGCCATTCCCAGACCTTCTCATCCCATGGCCCTTGTAGTAGTTACAGTTGGGGGTGCCAGAAGGCAATTCCAAGCAAACTGGATACAGGGCTCTGCTCCCAGATGGATCTGGGTGGGAGCTGGAGGAGTGAAGTCAAGGTCCTGACTTTTGCTCTTGTTGCTGTGCTTCATGGCAAAGGTTTTATCCTTGGGCTATAGGATGCAGCCTGGAAAGCTCCCTGGGATTCCGGGATGGAAGCTGCCATCCATGATTCCAATCATGGAATGGTTTGGGGTGGAAGGGACCTTAAAGCTCATCCAGTTCCACCCCCCTGCCACGGACAGGGACCCCTTCCACTAGAGCAGCTTGCTCCAAGCCCTGAAGCTCTTGGCTGTGGTGGTGTGAGTTGGGGCAGCATCCTAATGCTGGAGAGACACCCAGGGATTGCTGGCAGGGAACCAGACCAGCAAGCAGGCGAGGGAGGATGCTCTGTGGTGCAGCTAACCCCATCCCTGCCCACTGAACCCAACTGGCAAGGCTGGGATCAACCTGGGGGAGGGAATGAAGGCTCAGAACCCCGGTCAATGCCCCACAGTCCTGTAGAGCCATCCCTGCCCGGGTGGGCTGGATCCAGCCTCTGCTCCCAGACAGCCCCGGAGGAAGGGAAGAGTTTGATGGGTTTCTCTGGTAGTGATGATAAGCAGGGAGGAGCCAGCAAGCCCATTGCCATGCAGGAATTCTGCATAACTTGTCTGCGCATATGGTGCAGCGGCCCCGAGGCAACCCAAATCCAATTAACATTAATATTACTGTTTTTTGCTCCTGTTTGAAATGAATATGCATGTTTTCCTCACAACCAGGAGTAGCTGTTCCCTCTCCCCTCCCTGCTGCCCTCAGGACTTTTGGGGCTTGTAACTGGCCTGCTGTCCATGATATATTTCCAGGATATGGGAATATGCTAAACCTAAAATACATATTTTAGTGGTTATTTGGCTGCTGAGAAAGAGCTTGTGAGCAGGAGGATGCTGGGTGGGGAAGTCCCCAGGAAGCTCCTGTTGGAGCTTTGGGAAGGTCTGAGTGTGTGGGGATGCTGGTTCCCCCTTCCCAAGGGCTCTTGTGCTGAGCTGGAAACCCCTTTCCCATTGGGAAAGGGCTCTGCTAAAGGCCATATTGATCCCTCTCTCCCACAGGGACACTGTTAGGACCTGAAAATCGCTGGGCTCCAAGAGCAGCTTCCCTAAGAAGGAGGATTTGTAGTGTTCAATAAACATCATTAGAGAAGTGAAAGATAATAATGATGTCGATGGCAGGATGGGTAATTGGGCCTGGAGACAAAAGGTACTTTTCTTGCTGATTGCTGGGGCCATGCTACTGGGATTGCATGTATCGGTTCCAAAAATAAAAGGCCAGCTATCAAGTGGAGAAAGCACTTTGTTGTTCTAACAGCCTTTTAGAGCCCCGGCTCTGGAAGAGCGACCTAGGATGGCCTGCAGGGGGTGAAGGGCAGTAGGAAAAAGAGGCAGAAAAGGGGGTTTTGGGGGGGGAAGCATCATTTTGGGGTGTGAGAAGAGCCTCTGTGATTACCCTTTCACTCCTGCACCCATCACCACACAGAGATCTGTCTCCATCCTCGCAACAATGAATGGTCTTAGGGTGCTGCCCCTGGTTCTCCATTCATGGCTGTGCTGATGGTCTGCCCTTGGTCTTTCATTTGGTGGGTTTGGAGGTTCCTGGGGACGATGCTTTGGGGGTGTGCAGGTGAGGGATGCTGGCAATGGGCTCGCTTCTCCTGGCAGAGCCTGCTGGGGCTGGGTACCCGTGGGTCAAGGGCAGGCACCATCCCCTGGGCCTTTGGGGCTTTTGCTTTCTTTGTTTCTCCCCCCTGTAAATAAAGCTTCCTGTGATCCTGCTTGAAAGATGCCTGGGAGAAACTTCAGCGTGGTGGGAGAGGGGGAAGGGAGCAGTGATTTATTTCCTCCTTGCCTGGTATGAAAGATACTGCCTGGGTCTGCTGAGCATTGAGTGTTTGTATAAATCTGTCTGCTCAAAGCATCTCGGAGTTGACTGACAGCCCATGTAATTTAGCACACAGCTGAAAGTCCAAGTCTTGCATCCTGCTGAGGGCTGGGTCTCACAGGATCGTCTGTGCCACGCTCAGCATCCTGCTGGAGCAGGTGCTGGGATTATGCCTTGGGAGGTGCTCATGGTACAGCTGGGAAATGTGCTCCCCACACTGTTTTCCCTATGGAAGGGGGAGCATTGCCCTGCGCAAGGGGTGTCATGACACAGATGGATGATGCTCAGTGTGGGGGTCTTGGCCATTGGGCAGCCTGAAGGCTTGTGACCCTCCCTGCTGTGCTGCCATCTCCCTTTATACAGGGGGTAATTTGGGTGTGATGTACTCTGGGATCAGGGTGTCTTGGAGCTCCAGGACAGTGTTTCTAGGGCCTGAAGGGGCTCCAGGAGACCTGGAGGGGGGGCTTTGTCCAAGGGCCTGTAGGGACAGGCCAAGGGGAATGGCTTTAACCTGCCCGAGGGGAGACTGAGATGAGCTCTGAGGCAGAAGCTCTTCCCTGTGAGGGTGCTGAGGCGCTGGCACAGGGTGCCCAGAGAAGCTGTGGCTGCCCCATCCCTGGCAGTGCTCAAGGCCAGGTTGGACACAGGGGCTTGGAGCAAGCTGCTCCAGTGGAAGGGGTCCCTACCCGTGGCAGGGGTTGGAGCTGGAGGAGCTTTAAGGTCCCTTCCAACCCAACCCATTCCATGGTTCTATGACAGCCCGGTGAGCTCCCTGTGCTCCCCTCCCCACCGCCCAGGGGCTGGTTTTGATGCCGAACAGGCTGCTTGGAAGCGTGAGGTCAGGTCAAGGCCCCCTCAGGGTGCAGGCAGCCCCGGGAGGTGGTGACACCAAGGGTGCCAACCCCCAAACCCATCCTCCCTACGAGCATCAGGCCATGGGAACCAGGCGAGCGGCACCGGCGCCCCGGGCGTGCCTGACTCCGAGCTCTTTGCATCTTTCATCTCCCACTGGATCCGTCTGCCTCGGTAGCCCATATGTTTGCCTGGAGATGGGAAAGCTTTGGGTTTGTTTCCCCCCCCCCGAACTATAAATAGACGTTTCAGAACAACTTCTTGCTGCCAGTTATCCGTCTACACATCAACATTAACATAATTACCGCCGTGAATCTCTGCTCTTGGCAGCGGCGCGCTCAGGTTGGAGCAGTGGAGCGGGCTGCCTAAATGGGTGTAATTTGGGTCTTTAGCGAAGTGACAAATCTGCAGGTGAGCCTCGGCGGAGAGCTGGGAACTTCTCCTCCTTCCCAGCCCTGATTGCTCGAGAGCATCCCGGTGACAAGCGGGAAGGGAGCAATGAATAACGCGGCTCCCGGAGGTGGGGATGCATCACTGCTAATTCGCGGCTGTCAGGAGAGCCCCGCGCTCATCTCTCATCTCCTTCGGTTTGTTTGCAGATGTCCTCGCAGGATGGGGCTGCGATTGGGCCAGCTCTGGTGTTTTCCAGCTGCCATCACTGACAACATCCCGGGGAGCTCGCTTGGAGCACGGCACAGGCTGAAGGTGATTCCTGTCCCTAGGACACAGGCACCAGGGCTGGCAGCACCAACCCCATGCCCTCGACACAGCATCGCCCCAAAACCAAGTCCATGCTTCCCCCCTTGGCCCCAGGGCAGGGGATGCATTTTGCTGCTCGCAGGGGCTGCCAAGGGAGAGGTGCCCCACTGCATGGGGGCTATGAGGCAGTGGGGATCTCCCCACTGCTGGCTTTGCTGAGCCAGCATTCCCATGAGCTTCCTGCTCCCCAGGCATCACCAGGGATAGCAGCTACCCCAAACCATAAGTGCCTGTGTGTTCCCTTCCCAGCCTCGGAGTTAAACAGGGCCTGGTTAGATGGTTTCAGTGGTTAGATGACTCACGACCTCATCATATTGTGGCAACGCTGCTGTAGCACTCACACTACAAATTATGGGCTGGATCCCGCCGGTGGCTGGGTGCCCGGTGACTACAGATCTAGCTCTGTGTGTGTGTGTTTGGTTTCTGAAAAGCTTTGACTTCAGTGCGAGGGTTTTGGGGTTGGGGTTGTTTTTTTCTTGCCTGAGGAAGAGAGGAAGGATGAGGCCTTCAAATGGCAGGAGTGGTGCTGCTGGGGATGCTCTGGGCTGTCCCTGGGATGTGCCAGCCTCTGCATCCCTCCTAAAGGGAACCTTTGCAGGGGATGTGCATCCCCATTGCACTAAATCAGTTCTGCACAGCCCTCATTAGTGGGATGAGGGCATGGCAGCAAGAGCAGCAGCATTGTCCCCACTTGGCTGCATGTCCTGAGTACCACAGCTCAAATCTCATCTCCCTTTGAGCGGATGTAACTTGAGCGATGGTTGCAGCGTTTTTCCACTGCTGTGGTGGGTTGCCTGGAAGAAACCTGCTCGAGTACCCATCACTTTGATTCCCTACAAAAGGAAGGAGCCGGCTGAGTTTAACGCCTCCCTTCTGATGTGCTGGGTGGTTCTTTTCCTTTCAAGACAAATGAATCCCCCCTCGGCGTGTTTACGGTGCTCATTTGGTGCTGCAAACACGAGCTGGAATCGGAGGGCAAGGCTCTGCAGGAGGAAAAGGGAAAGCAACCTCGGGAGCTGGCTCTGTGGGCTGGAGCTTGCATGCAGATGTGCCAGATGTTCTTCCCCCGAGTCAGACATGGGGCTTGAAGTGACAGCAAAAGCCACCAGAGACATGCAGAACCTGGGACCCAGGTTAGGAAAGTGGTGCTTGATCCTTGCTGCATGGACAGGGAGCACCAGATCCTCCTTCCCCCAAATCCTAGGAGTTTGAGAGCTGAGGTTGTTGAGCCTGGAGGAAAGAAGGCTCCAGGGGGACCCTGTTGTGGCCTTATGATACTCAAAGGGGGTTTATAATGACGGAGACAGGTATTTTAGTAGCGCTGGTTGTGGTAGCACAAAGTCTAATGGTCTTAAGCTAAAGGAAGGGAAATTTATACTAGATATAAGGAAGAAGTTTATGGTGAAGGTGCTGAGGCGCTGGCACAGGGTGCCCAGAGCAGCTGTGGCTGCCCCATCCCTGGCAGTCCTCAAGGCCAGGTTGGACACAGGGGCTTGGAGCAAGCTGCTCCAGTGGAAGGGGTCCCTGCCCGTGGCAGGGGTTGGAGCTGGATGGGCTTTAAGGCCCCTTCCAACACAAACCAGTCTGTAAGAATCCAAAGGGGCTTCACCCATGGGGGCTCAGCAGACCCTCGGTTCCGAGCCCTCATCTGCTTTGCTGGGCAGGCAGCTGCCTGCAGCCTGGGTGGTGCTATTCGAACCGTGCTGGCCAAACTCCCCCCGGTGCCTCCCCATCCCGCAGACCTGCTCCCACGAGGAAGCAGAGCCATGGGGCAGGGGTGCAGCAGCAGTGTAGGGCCGGCCTGGCAGCTGCCAATAGGCAGGGATGATAATCACGTAGCACTCCAGGGGGTGAGGGTTGTTTTTCTTCCCTAGGGCTTGCGTGGATGCGCCAGCATCTCCGCCAGCATAATCTTCTGCCTGGTGTCATCATTATGGAAACAAGCTGTAAATCTTCCCTTGATGTTCTGTAGATCCGGGATGGCTTGCCTCACGGGAACAGCCAGCGTTAAGAAATAGGGTGTTGAACATCAAGATTAACATATTGCAAGCACTAATTTGGGGAAGGAACTGCCTTTGTGAGGAGGGTACCGCTGTTAGTGGCTCTGCGCTGGGGATGTTCTCATCACAGCATCCCCTTCTCTTTCCCACCCCCACCTTCATCTCCTCTGGCAGAGCAGCAGCAGGAAGGATGCTGCAGAGCAAGGGATGCTGCTCAACAGAAAAGCTGCTGCTTGGCTATTTTGGGGTGATTTTGCTGACCTGCACAAGCCTTCGCTGGCCGCTGCTCCCAGAGCTGTCATCTTCCCACCTGCTCCCGTTTAATCCTGCTCATCCCAACCGGCTCTGCGTGTCAGTCCCCGTTCCCACTCACCCCCTCGCTCTTCTCCACCAGCCCTTTAATCTTGGGGAGATACATATATACATATATATATTTTTTTTCTCCCTCTGACATCCTTGACTCTCTTGTGAAATGCAAATTAATTAGATTCTAATTACTCGCTGTGTGCTGTTTCTGTTTCACTCTCTTGTTAGGTTAGTCTAACATCTTTGTTGGCAGCTGTATGTTGTATGCATTCAGCCCATTAAAAGTGAGCCTTGTTCAGCGGGAGACAGGCAGAGCAAAGAGACGGCTCCCCCCCTCCTGCTGGGGCTTTGTCAGGAGCAGCTTTGTCAGCAGTTCCCGGCAGCATCGCTCGGGCAAACCTCGGTGTTTTATTGCTCGCTTTTTTTTTCTCCTGGGTTTTTATAACCTCGTGAGTTAAGGGAGCGTTTGGTGCGCATCAGCCGGTGCCTGCTCCCCGCACCGCCTTTGTGCTGCCTCTGATCGCCTCTGGATGGGGAAAGCTGCACTGGAACCCCTGCCTCGTGCCTGGGACCCCCCTTCCGGCATCCAGCCACAGCCCCGGGCCCACTGATGAGCTCCTGGCCCCTGCTGGGGCTCTGAGGCAGAGCTGGGACCCTCAGTCCAGGGATGCTCATCCCCTGGGGCCTGCCAAAGGTTCCATCACTGCTCTGCCCCCTCCTGTATCCTGGTGGGGGTCAAAGCATCTTCCTGCATCCTCTTGCCTTGCTGATGCCTGGTGCTGTCCCCTCTCGTGTTGCCTTCCCCTTGCTCCTTGGCATTGTCCTGCTCTCTCCTGCCAGACCCACGGGGCTGGTTGAGTCTCTTGCCATGCCCCTGATCTCATGAAACCACTTTTGCGCCATGGGAAGAGGTCCTTATGGACGCTTCGGAGGCTGCAGATGCGACAAGTGTTCACTACAGGGTGGCTCCTTGATCTGCTGCCTCGATGGAAAGCACGGGGTGGGAAAGCTCATGTGGGTCTGGGAGAGGGGCCAGCATCAGACGCTATCCTATAGCACCGTGGGTATCGGTGCTCATCCCATGCTCAGGAGTTTCAGTGGGATTCGTGCCTGGGTAGTCTGGTGATAGAGATCTTAATAACATCAGGAACTTGATGATGTGTGTCACTGTGCAATGAATCAGGTGGCAAAGTTGACACAGAAATAGCCCTCATTAGCCAGGAGAGCTCACACCCACAGCACGGAGCACTGGAAGTCCATGGGGATTCATCCCTCCCTCGGCTCCCTGCTCCTGCTGCGCCTCCTCTCAGCACCCAGCACCAGGGAGGCGGATGCTGAACTGCAGCTCCTTTAGGTGCCTGTTTGATGTCTTAACGATCTAACAAAACATGTGGCAGGCAGGAGCGCTCATCCTGCTCCTGACATCGGGAATGAGACACTTAACTTGCTATAAATCGAGTCGGCAAGTGGGGAAGCTTGTTCAGCCTGGAGAGGAGAAGGCTCCTGAAGGGGAGACCTTAGAGCAGCCCCAGTGCCTAAAGGGGCTGCAGGGAACCTGGAGAGGGGCTTGGGACAAGGGCCTGTAGGGACAGGCCAAGGGGAATGGCTTTAACCTGCCCGAGGGGAGACTGAGCTGAGCTCTTAGGCAGAAGCTCTTCCCTGTGAGGATGCTGAGGCGCTGGCACAGGGTGCCCAGAGAAGCTGTGGCTGCCCCATCCCTGGCAGTGCTCAAGGCCAGGTTGGACACAGGGGCTTGGAGCAAGCTGCTCCAGTGGAAGGGGTCCCTGCCCGTGGCAGGGGTTGGAGCTGGATGGGCTTTGAGTTCCCCTCCAATCCAAACCAGTCTGTGAGTCTATGACTGATGCCACACAGCCCTGCTGCTGCCCGGGTTTGGGTACCAGCATCCCCTGGTACCCACAGAGGCAGAGCTAGGAAGATGCTCCTATGACAAGACAGCACCAAGCAAAACAGACCAAACTTTCTGCAGGCTTTTTTTCCTCCTCCAAGCACCGCACAGCCCATAAATAGTGTTAAAATACAAGCAGAAGCTGCTTCTACCTTTATGCTCTTTCTTCTGCAGGAAGCCCGGCTCGCGGCTCTCCGGAGTTTGTTTGTTGCCCTAGGAGACACGCTGACAAGCATCACAGGCTTTGAAAGTCAATTGCTCACTGGAGTTGAAAATGTGTTTTCAGGTATCTGGCTGATAGGTTCTCCACGAGGAGGATGTGGCTTGAATGCTAAGTGAGGCACCTGGCCCCTCCGGCAGCGAGAAGGGGAGATTGCTCTGCTCGATGTGCAGCGATGAAACACAGCAGCTCAAAATGACCACGAGATCTGAGCACGGAGGATGCTCTCATTGCTAAAGAAGGTACAACTTCTATTTAAAAGCACTATAAAGTTTTTGCTCCCAGAGAAATAATTTTGGCTGAAATTGAATGAGGACTGAAAGTTCGTGTTTCTCTGGGAAACAGCTGAATTCTGGGTTTTCTGGGCTCCCCTCGAGCAGCAATGCTGGTGAGGTGTCTGGTCACTGGCAGATGAACAGGGTGCCCAGGGAAGCTGTGCCTGCCCCATCCCTGGCAGTGCTCAAGGCCAGGTTGGACACAGGGGCTTGGAGCAAGCTGCTCCAGTGGAAGGGGTCCCTGCCCGTGGCAGTTGGTTGGAGCTGGAGGAGCTTTGAGGTGCCTTCCAATACAAACCAGTCTGGGGCTCTATGAACACCAGAGGTGTCTCCTGTCGTGGGGCACGGGTCTGGCCTGCAGAAGCAGCAGTAGGGATGGTATTGATGGACCCCCATGCCCTGCTCTGATACCGCCCTTAGCTCTGCTTTAGTGTTAGCACTGAGAGCCCAGGGAGTGGAGATGCTTGGAGCTGCCTGCTTGAGTTCCATCGCCTCTCTAGGAAGCACACCCTGCTCTCCAAGCGCTTGTACGCAGCTCATTCCAATGGCCAAACCCTCCCTGCGTGTCTTGGCTGGAGCTTGCAGAGCCTGGACCACCACCACCATGGTGTCCCTGCAGCTCCACCATCACCGTGCCCGAAAGCCAAGCCGAGGAGCATGTGTTGGTGGGCTGAGTATTGCAGCAAAGCAGCCGAGCGTGCTTGATGTGGTTTAAGTTAATCTCGATTGCTGTCTAATATGTTAAAAAGACACTTTTTATAACATGCCAGAATAATGCAGGAGAACTAATGTTCCCTCCTGAAACGCCTTTCAGAGCCAGGATAAAAGCGCGCTTTAATCTGCTGTGAGAAGTCTCCGGGAGGGAGGGAGGGACGTCACCCGAACAGGTGGAATCGTGGAATAAATACAATAATTAATGAGAAGGAGGAATTTGCATCTCCTGCCTTTTCCACAACACCTGCTCTCCTCTTTCCACACGGCTGTATTCTGTTTCCTGAGGGGGTCAGGAGAAGCTGGGGATCCAGGCTCCTGCCCGTTATTGAGCGATGCTTTCAAAGCCTATAAAATGTGCATGGGAACTAAGTGCTCCATTAAGTTTTCCCTATGAAATTAAGCAGCTTTATTGCCTTAAATGAGCATTGCTGCCTAATGATGGACCGATGCAAATTCCCATCCTCATAGTAGAGTGAGAGGGCTGGTTCCCATCGCAGTGGGCAGGGAGGTGCTGCTGTGGGCGCAGGGATGGAAGGATTCAGCCTGGTCCTTCCCTGCCCAGTGCCGTGTCCTGGCAGGAGGGATCCTCATCCAGCAGCAACATGAGGGGCCTTGTCTGAGCCCTTGGTGCTGTACATAGGGCAGGAGGGGGTTTGAGTGCTGGCTGACCCTGGTCCCGCACAATCAGGTAGCTCCATGGGCAGCAGCAGGACCCCAGGCTTGGCTGATGCTTCCCAAACACATGGTGGGGTTGGGGCTGCACCTTTCCCAGTGTGCACGGCTCATGGGCTGCTCTCCCCAAATATCACTCCCAGATATCAGCATCATCCCCAGTCTCGAGCATCACCTCACCCTGCATCACTGGAACCGACACTCACAGGTCCCACACAAGCTGTGGCTGCTGTTTATTGACACCTCACGGGCAGGGGCTGCCCAGGACAAATTGAAGTCCCATTTCTGCTCATCGCTGTGAATGTCCCATCGGGAATGAACCTGGAATGCCACCAGCAGCTGCAGAGAAGCAGCACCCGGGAAGAGGTTCGCAGCCTCTTACAGCTCAAGCATTAGCACCAGGTATGTGTACAGCAAAGACACCACCCATTCAACCTCAGAACAGCTCCCTTTAAGAGGTTCTGCTTTTTATCCTGTTTCTGAGGATGCCTCCCTGCTTCCCTCGGGTTCCGAAATCCTGCTGCTTCGGCAGACAAACGTTTGGCAGCCACAATCCAGGCGGAGCCATCACTGAATGGGAAACCTTTAGCAACCGCTTCACGCTGGTCTGGAAGGGTTTCAAACACCGAGGGTGTTCGCTCCTGTTAGCTCTTGCTAACTGCAGCGTGTGAGGGTGGCTTCAAAGATCCCCCTCCATCAAAGAGCAGCAAGTTCAACGCAGGCTGCAAGAGGCTCTTGGCCGTTGTTGAGCACCCACAAGCCTCCCTCTGAGCGGGGCCGAGCATCCTTCCTCTCCCCCTGCTTCTGTATTCTCACTTTTTCAATGAGGAAGATGAAGGAGGACAAGCACAGCAGACAAACTGCTAAGAAATAAGGCATCAACAACAGTGGAAAGGCTGAATTTGGGTGCTTGTGCTGGGTGTCCCTGCAAGGTGAGACCTCTTAAAGCATCTGGGAAGGAGCATCCAAGCACCCCAATCCCACCCAGGAGGGACTGGTCTTGGTATGACCTTGTAAATTATTAACTAAATGGATTTTACCTATTTAAAGGATGCAAAACATCCCCAGACAACCCATTGGCATGAGGCAAAATTCACCCTCCACCCTCCAAGCCCAGACACTTTCCCTTTGACCTTCATCTCCCATCGAGCGGCTCACCCTCTTCCCTGTTACTGGTACCCAAACCTGTTGTCATCGGGAGCTGCATCCCAAGCAGTGAAACCCAACTGAACCCACAGGAAGGGTGTCGGGGTTTGGTTTATTTCTCATTGAAAGTTAAATGGATGGCAGCATCATTATTTGTTTAAACATTGATAGAAACTGGTGCTAATTCAAACATCATAAAACGTTGTGAAAGAAGAAACTCCAAAGGTCTGAGCCCTGCCTGCGCCGTGTAGCCTGGAGGGAGCTGGTCCCAGCCTTTGGAGCACAGAAGAGGGGAGCTCTAAACATGTAAAGTACATACATGTGTGTCGTATGTTATATACCTGCCTTAAGGATGTCCTTGAATGTTTAGTTGGTGTCACTGGGGTTTTCTAATCATATCTATAAGGGTTTAATTAGAGCCATTGCCCTGAGGACAGTAATATACAAGTGACAATATATACCTTGTTGTGAAGTATTTATGGTATGTTTTATATACATAAAGTACTAATTAAGATCAATAGCTGGGGTTTAAGGCATTATCAGGGTAATTTCTGCAGTCATCCTGTGATTCCAGATATTCAGCTGGGAAAAGCCTGGTGCAGGGTGTCAGCAGGATGCCCATGGGTGCAAGTGGTGGAGGAGGAGGAGCCGGAGCAGGGAGACAGAACCACAGGGTCCCAGCCTGGTTTGGGTTGGAAGGGACCTTAAAGCTCCTCCAGCTCCAGCCCCTGCCATGGCAGGGACCCCTTCCACTGGAGCAGCTTGCTCCAAGCCCGGGTGTCCAACCTGGCCTTGAGCACTGCCAGGGATGGGGCAGCCACAGCTTCTCTGGGCACCCTGTGCCAGCGCCTCAGCACCCTCACAGGGAAGAGCTTCTGCCTGAGAGCTCAGCTCAGTCTCCCCTCTGGCAGGTTCAAGCCATTCCCCTTGGCCTGTCCCTACAGGCCCTTGTCCAAAGTCATTTTGTGGAGCACAAGAACAAGGGTTCATTGATCTGCTGCTGGGAAATCTCTCCCTAACGCAGGTGATGTTGTTCCAGTGCTGAAACAAAGGCAGTGACTGTCCTTAGGGCAGCAAAATGCGCAGGGCCACAGAAAGCACCAGAGCAGTGTTTTAGCTTCATTTGGCTCTCTAATGGGGGAGCGGATACATCCACGGCACCCACAGACCATCAGCCAGCGGATGCCCAGCAAGGAACCCCCCAGGACCCACCAAGTTGCATGGGAGCTGTAAAGGATGGACCGGTGGGGACAGGAGCAGAAGAGCATCCCCGGTGCAGGGGCACACGGGGACTGACGGTGATGCTCTAAGCACTGCCATCCTTTGGAGAGAGGCCTGGGAGCGCAGCCGTGGAGGCAAAGCTCTGCCCCCAAAGTCTTCCAGGAAGCGCTTTCATCTGGTAGCTCACATACTATTCATTTGCATGGGGGTTCCAGCGCTGCGCTGGGATGTGGCTGCTTCAAAGCGAGCTAAAGAGCAGACATTGAAGCGGTAACTCCTGCATCCTCTGAGCAGCTCGCAACCAGTCTTCCCTGTTTTGCAAATGCCATTAGGATCTTAGCTGCTTATTTAAAGCTCTAAAAAGTAACCGACTTCCTTGAAGTCATTAAAGCCTAACCTTTAAACTCCAGGAGTCTAATGGTTCAAGCCAAGCATAATGTTGAGGCACATCTGTGATAAATCTGCTTTTAATCTCCACAAAGTGCTTTTCGTAGATTCCAACTTTAACATATTAGGTGTTAGATGAACACACTGAGTGCTAGTAAAATACACTAGATTGTAATCTATTACCTTTTACACAAAGCAGCATTTAGTTTTATTAACTATTGAAATATACTGAAAACTGTTAAAAAAGCACCGTGTAAATCTCAAAGATTCATGCTGTTTGATTTTATAGAGGCCTAATTCCTTGCGAAAGGAGCAGGAGAGGTTGGGCACTGACTTCGTAGTTTGTAGCTGATTAACAGAAACCTCCCATCTGAGTCCAGGGAAGCGCTGGTTAATGAGGGGCTGGATGCGATGCAGGGATGGAGGTGGTCTTGTGGGTGCCGGTACCTGGATCTCATTCCCCTTTACACCCCAAAGCTGCTCTTTGCATCAGGGCTCAGGTGCATGCTTACAAGTGTTTTAACCCAGGGTGTCTCTGGCCTCAGGTGTCTTCAGGTGTGTGCTGTGGAAGGAGAGCAGCCTGCAGCCAGTGGATGAGCCCAGTTCTATCCAGAGGATCCTTCTTGGGATGCACATTCTCCGGTGAGAGCATCCTGTGGGTGATGGTCCCGATGCTCCTGCTGCCCGGGGGGGCTGCTCCTGCTGTGTTTTATGGGGTGAAGTCTTGCAGAGGGGCTATTGCAGCCCCCTGGGAGTCTCTCCCTGCCTGCAGCAGGAGGCTGATGGGCAGCAGGCTGGGTGCTGGGCATGGTTCCATCACCAGGAGGTGGCTCCTCACTGTTGCCTGCAGTGCTTTTTGGGGCTGATGCATCCCCATGAGCCTGGTGCAGCAGAGGCAGCCCAGGCAATGCCGCCAGCCCGAGTCCTGCTGCACTGGGGCAGGGGGATGCTCGTGGGGCCTGCATCCTGCTGTGTGCCCCTGGTACCCGCTGGGACACCTCCATGTGCCATGGCCAGTGGGCTGTTTGCACAGTGCCAGCACCACCGAGCCAGCCCAGCTCAGGGGTATTTTGGGGTTTCCTCAGGTGCAGAGGACAACTGCTCAGTGGGGCTGAGACGTGGGGCTGGGGTGAAGGCTGTTTCCACCCCATGGGAGTTTCCAGCCATGGGGCTGGACGCTGTGCAGGATGTGGGTCAAGTCAGAGTGAGAAACAGTGGGGATGGCTGAGGGGAGGGGGGTTCCCCTTCCGGCTGCTTTGTGGGGTGAAGGGAAGCAAAACCCACCCATGAGCCATGGGATGTGCCTGGGGTGGGTGCTCCTGGCTGAGCTGTGCTCCAGCACACCCCCAGCATTCCCAGCCAAGCTCGGGATGCTCCGAGGCCCCAGTTGCAGCAGCCCTGGGGCTGTATCCTGCTCCGGAGCAGGGCTGGGCAGGAGGATGCTTGTGTGCAGGAGCCTCGTCCAGGGCCAGCACCGAGCAGCTCCTGGCAGCAGGGATGGCTCCCGGTGGGGAGCGCGCCCGGACATGGTTCTCATTTGGTCCCTTGTGTGCGAGTGTTGGAGCTGAGCTCAGAGCTCACACGGGAGGCTCCGGGCACTGTGAGCCCATAGAACCCGCACCCACAGCTGCCCCACAGCACCCTCAGCCCATTCATCACCCCCAGCACAGCCTGGCAGCTCCCAGCCTCTGCCTGCGCTGAGCTGGGCTGCTTGGATCCTGGCTTGGGGGGGGTCCTGCTCCAGGGCATGCCCATGGGGTTGGTGCTGGTGCCAAGCTGGGATGGTGCTGAGCAGGGATGGGGCTGAGCCGGGTCTGGCCCCCAGCAGGGCAGCGAGGAGGGAGGTTTGGATTTCAGGACTCCCGCTCTTGATCTGCACTTTTACAGCCAGGGAGGATTTAATGGTGAGGAAAACAAGCATTTCAGGACAAAAATCCCCGTTAGCCGCAGAAAACTAAACACGGGAATACCGAAAAGATGCACGAGGCCAGAAAGCCAGCACAACCGGAGGTGGTTCCAATACGTGCCCAGGGACCTCGCGCCGGGCGTCCCATTCGGCCATTCCCAGAGGCCTCCGAAACAGGGAAGGAAATGCCCGGTTGGATGCCAGGAGCGGGAGCCTGAAGCCGGGCAGGGTCGTGGCAGCACCGGGATCCTCGGTGGGTTTTGCTGGGGCACGGCTTGAGTTTAATCGAAGGCTGAATTGGAGAGCGCTGCTCCAAAGGCAGCTCCAGAGTTGCTGGAGCCAAGAGGTGTCCTGGTTGCTTCCACTGTTGGAAGAGCTGTTGAGAGTCTGGGGCTGGGTTTTTCCCTCTTGTTCCTCCTCCTTTCCCTCATGATTATTCAATTTGCAGTGAAAGCTGGGACCAAACCAAAGCCCCGGTGCCAAAACCTCCGCACTTGGAGAACGTTTGGACCCGGAGCTGGAGCTTGGATTACATCTTGTACACGGCCCCAGCCGCACTGCCTCGAAATCCAAAGTACACACGGGTTCCTGGTTGTTGAAACCCGGCTCTGAAGGGAGCCGCTTCCCGCCCCTGTCATTCCCAAACCAGGGAAAAGGAAATCCTGGTGTAACGGAACGAATTCCCCATGGAGGGACCTCCGGGTGCTGCGGTGCTGGGGTGTGGGTGCCCCCTGGTGCAGGGTACCAGGGGCATGGCTGCTCGTTGGGGTGCTCTGCGCTGTGTCTGCCCCGCTGCAGAGGAGCCAAAGGTCCCTGTGGCTGTGTGGGAAACACCTTCCATGGGTTATTCCCTGGGGGGGTGGGATGGGGAGAGAGCAGCTCCAGCCAAAACCTGCTCCGGGCAGAGCGATGGGGTGCTACAGGCCTGGCACGCCTTGGCCCTGCTATGGTGGGTCGGTCTCCAAGCCCTGCAGGAGCATCCTCGCCGGATGCATCCATGCTCCATCAGCAGCAGAGAGGGTTCTGCTCCATGGGGACAGTCCTGCAGCATCACTCAGCTGCATGGCGCAGATGAGCTCTGCTCTTGGCAGAGACCCCTCGGCGCTGTCCTGTTGGGATGAGGTGGGACCAGCAGCATCTTTGGGGGTGCCCAAAGCTTTCTCTTGCAGTGGAACCCCAGGACCTGCTGGGAGCAGCTGCAAGCCTCTCTGCCGGGAGTCTCCGAGCAGCTCCTTCCCTGTGCCGATGAGAGCCAGCTTTGGTCCCAGCCTTCACACCAAGATTTCCCAGGGCTTTGAGCTGCTGAGGATCATCCCAGCCTTGATGCCATCAGCAGGACTCTGAAGGCGACCAGTTCATCCAAGCACCCATCCTTCAGGTAAACCCTCCTGGTGATGTCTGCTGGGTCTGTGGCCGGACCGGAGGGGTCTGGGTGCACAGCAAGGACAGGGTACGTGCTCCCACAGTGGCTGGGAGCAGCCCTAGCCTCGGTGCTGCCAGCCAGCAGCTCCCAGTGTGTGGCTGAGCCAGCGGGATCGGCCTTTACGTCTGCAGGGTTATCCCCTCCATGGCCACCATCCATCCGGGGGTCTCCCTTCCCGTAGGGTTCAGGTGGGATGAGAGCCACATCCACCAAAGCTGTTCCCTTTCTTCTCCTTCCCACTTCCCTTCTGCTTCTTCTCCTTTCCCACTTTCCATTTCCCTCCTTCCCCTCCGTTCCCATGTCCCTGCCCTCACATTTTCACCCCACACAGCCCAGAAACAAGACACATCCTCCTGCTGTGGAGCCTGTGACCGGGGAGCTCTCGGCCTCCTCTCAGCAGTACAAGGTGTTCCCGTGCTTATTACCCCTAAATAATGCGGTTTAACAATTAACAGCCTGTTTAAACACTATTTGCATTTCCCTGCTACCGAGCAGGAGACTTTAATCTCCGCACACAAACAGTGTCTGGGTTCCCTGTCCCTCTGCTTTCAACACCAGCAGCAGCAGCAGCAGCAGCAGCAGCATCAGCATCACCAGGGCCTGCCGCAGCAGCCGCAGCGGTGCCGGTGCGAGGGGCCCCGGTGCCGGCTGGGAGCTCACGGTGCAGGCGGTGCCTCCTTGGGCTCTTTGAAGCCTTCATTAACTGTAATTACCCGCGGAGCATCAGCAGCCCGAGCGCTTTGAACCTGCGGGAGCATCCGCGCCGTTTCCAGGAGCCGAGCTCCGGCCACATGAAAAGTTGATGGTTCTGGGGCTATTAAAGAAGTGACTTTTAATGATTTAAGAAAATAGCAACCAGCGCTCTCAGATGTCAACCCCCAGCCCAACAGAGCAGAGCTCTGGGACCGCCTTCCTCTGATGCATCATCAGCCTGGGGTGCCCGTCCATGGTGGTGGTGGTGCTCAGAGCTCTCCCTGCCCATCCCCGGGAGTGTGATGCATCTGCGGGTGCCAACAGGGCCATAATCCCATTTATTTTGAGGATCTCTTTGCAGGCAGCGCAGACAAACGCTGGGCATTGTTCTCTCTTAAACCAAGGAACAGAAACATTAATCATCTAGCCAAACCAGGCATTTATCATGGTTCGGGGGCATTCGGTTGATGGTATGTCATTTCCCCTTTGGTTTGTGTGTTGTGGAGGTTGCATTCAAAATGCCTTCAATTAGATGTAACCAATGATATGGAGCTGCTTTAAGGGCTGATGATCGCTTAGGACAGGAGGATGCTGTGACCGACACAGCCCTCGGAGCAGCCGCCTCTGACACAGGTGAGGAGCAGGGGAATGATCAGGCCCTTGTTACTGCAAGTGGATGAGGTTGTGATGGGGAAAGGGATGGGGAGATGTGTATGAGGAACTGGGGATGTCTTTTCCCGTTGAAGCCTGAGCATGTCTGGGGACTCTGCAGCACCAAGGGTCAGACAAGTCTTTGGAGAGGGGTGAGTCAGGAATTTGGATCAGGACCAGGCAAACTGAGCTTGATCACCATGGAATGGGTTGGGTTGGAAGGGACCTTAAAGCTCCTCCAGCTCCAACCCCTGCCACGGGCAGGGACCCCTTCCACTGGAGCAGCTTGCTCCAAGCCCCTGTGTCCAACCTGCCCTTGAGCACTGCCAGGGATGGGGCAGGCACAAGGCCTGGACCAAAGCTGCCCAAAGCAGAATGAGACCTCCGAGGACGCCCCAGAGGAGCACCCATCAGTGACCACCAAGTGCCTGCAGCCTGGCAGAGGAGCTCAGCCTGGCCCCGGTGCAGGTGAGCACGGGGCCAACCATGGTCGGGTCATTACGTGTGGGTTTGGTTCCTGGCTGGGCTGCAGCCTCATTGCACAACCGGGGTGAAGCGCACAACCTCCCACCTCCTGCTTTGCCTTTAGAGAGCTGCTCTGCTGTGAGCGGGGAAGCAAGCCCGCAATGACTCGGGTTATTAGTGGTTGCTCCGGGAGGAATAGCAGAGCTGGGCAGATCAGAGGAGCTGCCTGCAAACAGCTCCGTCATCCCGCCTCGGAGCTCCTGCACCACCCTTATCTTTCCCAGACTGGGGCAGCTCCGGAGCAGAGGCTGCCCACGGTGCCAAACTGCAGGCAAACACTCATTAGGTGCTAGGTGGAGCCTGCCAAACCCAGACCCCAGGGCTGCCTGGACCACAGCAAAGCCAGCCTGCAGCATCACCGAGCTGCGTTACCAGGGGTCAATAACCCAGACCCCAGGGCTGCCTGGACCACAGCAAAGCCAGCCTGCAGCATCACCGAGCTGCGTTACCAGGGGTCAATAACCCAGACCCCAGGGCTGCCTGGACCACAGCAAAGCCAGCCTGCAGCATCACCGAGCTGCGTTACCAGGGTCAATAACCCAGACCCCAGGGCTGCCTGGACCACAGCAAAGCCAGCCTGCAGCATCACCGAGCTGCGTTACCAGGGTCAATAACCCAGACCCCAGGGCTGCCTGGACCACAGCAAAGCCAGCCTGCAGCATCACCGAGCTGCGTTACCAGGGGTCAATGCTGGAGCTTTGCTGGGCCTTGGGGAAAACTGCTTGTTGGGAGAAAAGCAGGGCCCTGCCACGCTGCAGCGCCTTCCCACCACGGCAAGTCCATGGTGCTGCTGAAACCTGGCTCCGGAGCAGCCCAGGGAAAGGCAATTGCTGCCCTTTGAGAGCGGTGTGAGTTGCTGCACTGATTCACCCCGAGCTGGTCTGGTCTGTTTGGTCAGGACTGTTCTGCAGGCTGGGCTCAGCTCCTGGTGCAGCATCACCTCGGGGGCCTGGGCATGGCTGATCCTGGGTTATTCCCATATAGGTGTGCAGTGCGGGGCCTGAATCCCATTCTGCAGTCCCGTCAGCATCCCTGTGTCTCTGGGCAAGTGAGGAAGAAGGAACGATCCCAAGCTTCCTTGTCCAAAGCCTTCGTCAACACGGAGCCCGGAATAGATGTTGCAGAATAAGCTGCTCTGGTGAGCTGTTGGAGGCAGAGAAGCTCTTTGCCTTCTGCAGGCTAGAGAACCTTTAAAACCCAAACCAAAGCAAACTGCACACGTGTCTTTAACACCAGCTTCTGGGTTTTGCATGGGAAATGTGGCCGGGACGATGGTTTTTGGATGAAAAGGGATGGTGTTCCCTGCTGCACCCATGCTTGCCAGGCTGGAAATCCACCTGATCCCTGATTCCCCAAGGGAATTAAAGCCCCTTGGGGCTGCCTCTGCCCTGGGAGGAGGTGATGAGGCCACAATCACACTGCTGCTGTTCCTCCCAAAGCCCACATTGCTGTGTTCTCACCCCGGCTGCCTCTAAAGAGTGCGAAGCCCTTCTGAAGCCTCCCTGCTCACTGACAAAGCCCTCCCCGATGTAACGGGCCCAAGTATTTGCTTTCTCTTCTGTTGCCACTCATTGCTGCGAGCACAGAAGCCCCACAGCAGCGCGGGCACATCACTGTGCGCCGGAGAGCTGGCGGCTCCGCGGCTGTGCCAAAGCCGGGCTGACAAGTGTCAGAGCCCCTGCCAAGGCTGGCATCCTCCTGAGCGTTGGTCAAACACTGGCATCCATTCATGTGGTGACAAACAAACCCACAGCGCTCCCCTTGTCTCGGGCTGGGACGAAGTCGGTGCCTGTCTGTTCCCAGCGCCCTGCCCAGGGTGGCAGCGGGCATTGCCCCCCTCTGAACCCCGCAGCCGGCGCAGGGCAGGGTGGCACAGCAGGGATGAGGGATGCTCCGCTCCTGGGACAAGGGCCTGTAGGGACAGGCCAAGGGGAATGGCTTTAACCTGCCAGAGGGGAGACTGAGATGAGCTCTTAGGCAGAAGCTCTTCCCTGTGAGGGTGCTGAGGCGCTGGCACAGGGTGCCCAGGGAAGCTGTGGCTGCCCCATCCCTGGCAGTGCTCAAGGCCAGGTTGGACACAGGGGCTTGGAGCAAGCTGCTCCAGTGGAAGGGGTCCCTGCCCGTGGCAGGGGTTGGAACCATGGAATGATTCCACCCCAAACCATTCCATGGCTCTGATTTCAGAGCTGCAGGGAGGTTGGCCAAACGGCTCTGAGATCAAAGCTGTCCTTTACACAGGGTCCTGATCCTCTGCAGCTCGACACGTCCCGTGGCATGTCAGGGTCTCTGGATGCTGCACCTCACTGCGGGCTGCAGGGGAGCCTAAAGGTCCCCGGGGCTTTTCATGGTGGCTCCTGAGCTTCTGAACGGGTCAGAACTTGTCACTTCTGGCTGCTGAAAGCTTACTTCTGCAGTCCCGACGCTGGGTCATAAACTCTGGGTTAGTCGGCCAAGGAGTGGGATGGAGGGACTCCAGCCACCCTCTCTGCCTGCCAGCAGAAGGGAAGAGCCCCATCCCCATGGGAAACAGCAGTGCTGGCTTCAGGTGAGTGATGGGACCCTGCCATGGAATCCTCCATCCATTACTCCTCCAACGACTGACCATAAAAGAGTAGATATTACAACCAAACCCCGTCCTGAGCTCGTAGGCTGAGCCCCAGCCGAGCGTGCGTGGCTCTGGCGTATCAGTGGTGAATGTCTTCCTGTTTAAAAGCTCTCCAAATCACAGGGGTAGCTTGTTTTGACATTTGATTAGCCACAGAGAACAACTTGAGAGTGCTTGAGTGAGTGAGTGAGCAAACTCGGGAGCAATCCTGGTGCTGAATGCTGGGGCCTGTTAGCGATAGCGGCGTATCGGCTGGGGCAGGGCAGGCACGGCTCCAGGGGAAGATAAGTGGGCTGCTGGAGAGGCGAGCGCCGGGAGAGGAAGTGGTGAGTGAAGTCAGCTGGAAACAAGCTCCTTCTGCTCGCTCTGACTCACAAATGGCGTTAGTATCCGCGTTTGCTCTGGCCCTGCACTGATGGGGGGCTATGGGGATGGCTCCCACCATCGGTGTTTCATTGCAGGTAACAGCCCCGCTCCTTGCTGCCCCTGGCCTTGGCAGGTCCATGAACAAGCAGGGATCTTCTTGATGCCACCTGATGCTGCTGGACCCGAGGTGTGAGAGCTGCTCCCAGGACAGAAGGAAGGAGGCAAAGCCAGGTTGGACACAGGGGCTTGGAGCACCCCGCTCCAGTGGAAGGTGTCCCTGCCCGTGGTAGGGGTTGGAACTGGGTGAGGTTGAAGGTCCCTTCCACCCCAAACCATGCCGTGCTTCTATGATGTGGAAGGGCGCTGGAGCATCCATCCCTGCAGAGCCCGGCCGGGCCCTCCCACAGCGCCAGCTCCCCGGGATCTGGTTGTGTTTTTCCTCTCCCCAGACCTACAACGTGTTGTGTCAGGTTGGTCATGACACTGCAGGGCTGTTTTCCTTTCCCGTGCTATCACTGCTATCAAGTAGGAGTTAACAGCTCTTGTTTATACAATGACTATCTGGCCAGAGGCTGATTTAATACCTCCCACTTCTTTTAAGTGCAAATAGACTCTAATGTGTGTATTAGGCTACTTGAATGGCTGTTCTGCTGAAATACTCTTTCCAAATAACTTCTCTGCAGTTAGTGCTGCGGACAGAAAAGCAAACTTCGTCAGAATTTAGCAATAATAAGAAAAGTGTGTTGAACGTTTTCCTCTTTCCTGGGCTAAAAGGAGCCGAGCCTTGCTGGGCTTCCCCAGGCAGAACTGATGGCGGTTTATGGGCTGCAGCCCTGATTCAGCAAGTTGCTTCTGAGCATCCCCAGGCGATGCCACATCTGGGGCCATGGAGCGGGGCGGCCGTCGCCCCGCTTCCGTCCTGGTCCCCAAGCCACGGCGGTTGGAGCGTGGCCACCGGCGCGGTGGGAGCAGTAGCCGTGCTGTGCTGTGCAGGCAGCTGCCTGCAGCCACGCTTGGCAGGAGAGACAAAGAGTAACATCATCCCTGAGCGAAACTGGGGAGTTTCTGCTGAGTCATAGTCATCGGGGAACGGGGAGAGCAATTACAGCCGAAAACTGGGAAGGCATCCCAAACAAATTGGGTATAATTAACAAGTAGAAGAATAACACCAGTAATACCATTAGCAGGCCCAAAAGCCATTTGCAATGTAATATCTATAATTAGACAGTGCACAGCAAAAGCCTGGGCTGAGCTTCTCACCCCGGGAGGGAGGGCAGGGAGCCTGGGAGCAAGTGCCTGTGGCCCTGGCGCCGGAGGAGGTGAGCACCCGCGAGCATTTGTGAGCATCAGTGAGCACCTGTGAGCACCTGCAAACATCCACAAGCTTCCTATCCCATGAGCACTCACTAGCATCAGTGAACACCCATGAGCATTCACAAGCATCCCGGAGAGGCTCCATGGGTACCACTGAACCCACTCTCCATGCTGAGAGCGGCCAGGCTCTCTTCTCCTCTCCTCTCCTCTCCCACCTGAAACCTGGGAGCAGGCTGGCATTAGACAGGGTTAAGTGCAGGTAGGGAGGCAAGGGCAGGGAATGCGGCTTTCCTGCTTTCTCTTGTTTTCCCATCTGGACACTGGGGAGTTTGATGGAGCCGGCGGTGCCAGAGGGCAGGGCTGGGAGCTGAGTGAGCCCTGGTCCCTGTTCCTACACCAGTTCCTGTTGTTGCTTCCAGCTACTCAGCCAACACTTTGGGAACGAATGGATGCGCTGAGGCTTTCCTGGCAGGAGGGGCACCAGCTCCCAGCCTGGGTCCTGCTCTGCTCCAGGAGGCTCCTGGGGTCTCGATCCTCCCTCCGGCACCATCGGCACCCATCTGTGATCCTCCTCCTCACACCTCCCACCGCAGCCGATGGACAACAGGGGAGAAGCATTTTTGCCGTTGAGGTTCAGACCCTTGCTGGGTGCTGGGAGGAGTTTGTGGCGGGTCCCAAGCGCATTCCCTGCCCCTGGCACCCCCGGCACAGCGGCAGCAGCCCGGAGGCGCTGGGCCGGGCGGGAGCAGGGATTGCTCAAGCAAATCCCGCGGGTGAGGTCAATGGGAGCTGTGCTTGTGAAAGGAGGGGGTAACCGGGGCCTGTTGTGGCAGCACCAGCAACCGACGCTGCTCTTCCCCTTCCCTGCCTGCGCCAGGGCCGCGAGGCTTGGGAAGCTCCGGAGGGAAGCGAGGAGGCCATGGAGATGCTGTGAGGGCTGGAGCAGCTCTGCTCTGGATGCAAGACTGAGAGACTGCCCCATCCCTGGCAGTGCTCAAGGCCAGGTTGGACACAGGGGCTTGGAGCAAGCTGCTCCAGTGGAAGGGGTCCCTGCCCGTGGCAGGAACTGGATGAGCTTCATGATTCTATCCTATGATGGCTCCATGAAGAGCTCAAAGCCGGAGCACGGTCTCTGTCCCTCAGGCTGGCGCTGGGGGCTCAGAGCATCACAGTGAGAACACCCAATACAAAAAGAGCCTTTTGCTGTCCCAGACCTGTGGGGGTCCCAGTGCCAGAACTGAACCCTCTCCCACCGGGGGGGGGGGCTGGAAAACCTTCGTGCCAAGAGCAGATAAACCCCAGCTTCCCCTCAAAGCCAAATGAACTCGCTGCTGGCCCCGCTGGCTCTCCGTGCTGCTCGCTGGTGTTCGCTCCAGTGCCTCCGCGGCCCGAAACCCGTGTTTAGATAAACCTGGGAGCCAAAGGCGCTGTGGCAGCAGGGTCCTGCCCTGCCCCAGGGCAGGAGGTGTCACCCGCAGTGTAAACAGGCTGCGGCGGGGGCCGGGCACCGGCTTCCCAGTGCTGCAGCGGCGGCTGGAGCAGCAGGAGTCACCCTGCGGCGCGGCTCCGGGATGAGGTGGGAATGGAAGGGATGCAGTGTCCAGGGGGTATCCGCCATCCCCTTCTGCACCCTGAGAGCCGGCCCCTGTGCTCTGATGTGCCAAAGCCATAGCCGGATTCTTCCAGGATTCCCAGGGGATGCAGTGGATGGAGGACAGACAAAAAGTAGGGAGGTGGGGAACCCGTGTTTCCCATCGTTGATGTTTTGGATCCATTGTTTCCTTGCAGGAGGCTGCAGCAATCCTAATCCTGCGGGTTTCTTTCTCCCCTGTTTTCTAGAGCTGCCCCACGGCCACTGGGGTGGCAGGGACTTGGGAATGTGGCTGCGGAGGGGATGTGCGCAGGCACTGAGGGGCTGGGGACTGGGAATGCTTGGGACAGCAGAATGCAGGCACCTGGGAACACCAGGACTCGGGAATGCCAGGGCCATAGGGCAGCTGATACGGGACCATCAACTGAGGAAGGGTGGGATGCAGCGGCTCTTCCCGCACCCTCAGAAGCCATTTGGGAAGAGGAAGGGGAAGGAGAAGGGCAGCTCGGATGGCTTCCCCGAAGGGCAGCAGCGTGCTGGGGACCGGATGGTGTCACAACCGCCCGTGCCCAGAAGCTGAGCCCCAGGTTTCCCAGCAGACAGGGTGGATGAGGACATCTCCTTCCCCTTGGCTGTGGGACCTCACAGGGTGCCCGGCTCCAACCCCAAGGACCAGAGAATCCCAGAATGCTTTGGGTTGGAAATGACCTTAAAGCTCATCCAATTCCAACCCCAATCCTTGGCCAAACCCATATGTGGGGCTGGTTCCCAGGCCACCAGGCCACCCCAACACCTCCCTATGGGGTGCTCCACTGCTGCCCTTCGCAGGTGCCCAAAGGATGTGCCACCGATTTGAAATCCATGCGGACCAGCCCGTTCCCTTTCACCCCAACAGTCCTTTCGGTTTCCAACCAGGTGAGTTTTAATAAGCTCAAATAAAGCATCTGCTGCTTCAGTGCGGCCCTAACGTGAGGAATATCAATTAAGAGGAGGCATTCTTGGTCATCCGAGTTCAGCGCAGCGGCTCGGGAGCTGGAGCTGGATGGGAATGTGAAGGAAATTACAACCTTTTCGGGGAAACCATTAAATAAAGCTCAGAACTGGTCCAAAAGCACCCCTGGGGGAGGGCAGCAGTGCCTTTAATGTGCTCTATTTTGAGCAAGGACGTGAGTTTTCAGTGGGAATTGCTGCTTTCTGTTCCTTTCCCCACAGCTCCATGTCCATGTGGCCCCAGGGCTCAGCCCCACCACTGGGATCCCCCCATTTACCAGTAACCTTCCCCAGCCATGACCGGTTACCAGATGTTTCCAATCCCAGAGCAAGTGCTGAGGCCAAAGTGCTGCGATTTGGGGTTATCACGGATCCCTCTGCGCTCCATCAGCCTGGGGGATGCTTCCACAGCCCCAGCAGCGTGCGGCTGTGCTGGGGAGCAAGGAAGGGCAGAGTGATGAGGATGGGCAGCGTGTGTCCCATCCCCACAGTCCTGGCAGCGGGCCGGTGGATTTTGGGGTGCCATTGCCTGTCCTTTGGGATCTTCCTTTTGGAATCTCCTGGGGGCCCGCGGAGCAACGTGAGCCTGCACTTTCCGTGCTGGCCTGGGTGGGTGCTCTCATGTGGTACCCATCTCCCTGAGGCTGCAGTCCCGGGGGGGGGCTCCGCACCGCATTATACACCCCATTGTACACCCTATTGTACACCTGATTGTACATACTATTGTACACCCATCGCACACCCCATTGTACACCCCATCGTACACCCCATCGTACACCCCATTGTACACCCCATCGCACACCCCATTGTACACGCGATTGTACATCCGATTGTACACCCGATTGTATACCCCATTGCACATCCCATTGAACGCCCCATCGCACACCCCATTGTACACGTGATTGTACATCCGATTGTACACCCCATCCTACACACCATCGTACACTCCGTCGCACACCCCATTGTACACCTGATTGTACACCCCATCGCACACCCCATTGTACACCCCTTTGCATGCCCCATCGTACGCCCCAACGTACACCCCATCGCACACCCCATTGTACACCCCACCGCACACCCCATTGCACACCCCATTGTACATCTCATCGTACACCCTATCGTACACCCCACCGTGCACCCCATCGCACACCCCACCGCACACCCCATCGCACACCCCATTGTACACCCCTTTGCACACCCCATCGTACCCCCCACCGCACACCCCTTTGCACACCCCACCGCACACCCCATCGCACACCCCATTGTACACCCCTTTGCACACCCCATCGTACCCCCCACCGCACACCCCTTTGCACACCCCACTGCACACCTCATCGCGCACCCCATAGCACACCCCATCGCACACCCCATTGTACATCTCATCGTACACCCCTTTGCACACCCCATTGCACACCCCGACTTGACTCCGGCTCCCCTCTTCGATTCCACACCGGGTTTCACGCCGCTCCCTCCCGCTCTGCCGGACCCCACGTGGGAACGGGGCGGGGCCTGCCGCGCCGGCCAATGGGCAGCTCCCGGCCCTGACACTTCTCGTCACGTCAACAGCCGGAACGCACCCAATTAGCGGCGAGGGGGGGGGGTGGGGGGGGGGGGGGGGGGGGGGGGGGGGGGGGGGGGGGGTGTGGGGGGGGGGGGGGGGGGGGGGGGGGGGGGGGGGGGGGGGGGGGGGTTGGGGGGGGGGGGGGGGGGGGGGGGGGTTTCTCCCCTCCTCCCCCATTCATCATTTCATGCCCCCCCCCCCCCCCCCCCATTGCTCCCGCCCCTCCCCCGCGCGGCGCTGTTGTGACGCGCCGTCGCGCGCTAATTAATCCGCCATTGCCGGGCTCGCCCCGCGTGGCTTTGATTGACAGCCCGCGGCCGAGGGGCCAATAGCGTGGCAGAGCGCCGCCCGCCGCCTGCGTTTGATTGGTCTGCGAGGGTGGGGCTCGGAGGGGGCCCCCACGTGGGGCGGGGAGGCTCCGTGTGACGTGCGGGGCCAGGAGCCATTTTGTGCCGCCGACCGAGCCCCTCCCCCTCCCCCCCATCCCCGTTACCCCCCCTCCCCCCCCCCCCCCGCAGCGGGGCTCCGGTGTCGGGAGCGGAAGGGTCCCCCCGGTTCCCCTCCCCCCGCCCGCTGCTCCCCGGGCCCAGCACATCAAAGGCACCGAGCGCTCTCCCGGGGGGAGGGGTGAAGCTGCTCCCGGTGCGGGGGGAGGGGCCCGGGGTACCCCGGTACCGTGTTTCGGGGCGCACCGAGGCGGGTCACGGGCACCCCCTCCCCCACCCCAACCCCCCGGTACCGCGGCGGGGGGAGGCGCCGGTTCCGCTCCCGGTGACCGGGGGGGGGGGGGCGTGGCTTGGCGGAGGGCGCGGCCTATTCGGTGGGCGTGGCGATGGGGCGTGGCGGCCCTCGCGACAGTGTTTCAGACACAAGCTGGTTATTGTGACGTCGCCGCCAGCGCCTCCCAATCAGCGCTCGCTTTCCTCCGCCCCACGTGGGCCCGGCGCGTCTCCATTGGCTGGAACCGGAGGGGCCGCCCGGGTTTTGTTCGAGGCCCCCCCCATCCTTCCCTTTCCCTCCCCGCTTCGCCCGGGCGCTCTGGCGGCGGCGGCGCGGCCGGACCGCGTGCTCCGGGACCGGGACCGGGACCCGCGGACCCCTCCTCGCCATCGCCCTCCTGCACCCGGAGCCCCCCCGGCACCGCCACCGCCACCGGCCGCGGGATGGGGGCTGCCCGGACCTGAGCGCCCACCCCCGGCGCGGGGAAAGGGGGGGGGGGGAGCCGCGGCGGAGGCACCGCTCGCACTTCGCATGCCCGCGGCGCCCGGGAAGTCGGATGTGTACGGCCTTCTCCCCCCTCTCCTCTCTCCTCCATGGCCGTCGTGCTCCGGCGTTAGTTCCTGGCTTTGCTTCCCCCCCCCCCCCCCCCTTAGCAGGAGCCATCCCCTCCTTCCCCCCCCCCCCAACCCTCTTTTTTATTGATTTTCACTGGTTTTAGGGGTTATTTTCCTTCCCTCCGCTGCGAGGCCGCGGCCCGGGGTGTTGGGGCGGGGGGGGGGGTCCCCGGCCCTTCGCTCCCTGGTCCCCGCGGTGGCCGGGCCGAGCTCCGCGGGCGCGCAGCGCCTCTCCGGCTGCGCGGTGCTTTGCGCCGGGGGGGGGGTTGTAACGACGAGACGGACGGACCCGCTTCCCCCCCCCCCTTCCCTTCCCTTTTCCCTTCCTTTCCTTTCCCTTCTCCTCCGCCCCCCGCACGGACTTTCCTCTCCTCTCTTTGTTCCAGTTCTCGGCCTCTCCGGGAGCGCTCCGTGGCCGGCGGGCACCAGCACCGGGAGCAGCAGCAGCAGCAGCACCGCACGTAGCGAGGCTCGGCGCGGCGGGCTCCAGTGACCGCGCCCCAGCCCGGCCATGTACCCCCAGGGCCGGCACCCGGTGAGTCCCGCTTCCCCCCCTCTCCCTTTACCCCGGAACCCTCCCTTTCCCCCGCTCCCGTTCACCCCCCTTGTGCTGAGCGCTCCCCCCCCCACCACCGCTCCCCGCAGGCTCCGCACCAGCCGGGCCAACCGGGCTTCAAATTTACCGTGGCCGAGTCCTGCGATCGGATCAAGGACGAGTTCCAGTTCCTGCAGGCCCAGTATCACAGGTAAAGCCCCCCCCGAACCCCTTCCATGACCCCCCCCCCTCAAACCGCCGTGTCTCACCCCCTCTTTCTACCCCCCCCCCCAGCCTGAAAGTGGAGTATGATAAGCTGGCGAACGAGAAGACCGAAATGCAGCGCCATTACGTTATGGTAAGAGACTTTAATCAGATTTCGGATCAGCCTGGAAATGTCATTAGCTGCCAGCCCAGACGGGCGCTGGGGAACGGGGAAACGGGGGGGGGGAGCACCCCGTAACAGCCCCCCCCCCATCGGGGACATCCCCACCACCGGGACCGGCACCGGAGACCCGGGAAGCGCCAGCGCAAGTTTCCTGTTAACCCCCGTTGTGCCGGTGTTTGGGGTGGGGGGGTGGGAGCAACGGCCTCGGGCTCGAGCGGTTATTGGGGGGGGTCCGGGCTACTCCCCCCCTTTTGCTGCATCCCCTCCTTTGCAGCCCCTTTCTCTTTGCTGCACCCCTCTTGCAACCCCGGGGCACTTGGTATGAGGGGGGGGGTATCCGAGAGCTCCCCCCCCCTAGGGGAAGTTGTCCCTTTTTTGGAGCCATAAACCCCTCTTTTGCCCTAATTTAGAGCTTGGGGGGCCTTAAAGGTGGGAGCCAGCCCCTCTCTGCCCTTGTGCTGAGGTCTTGGGGTGTTCCCCCGTAGCAGTGCTGAGCCCGGGGTGGGGAGCAGACCCCCCTTTTCTCTGCTGAGAAGCTGGGGTTCAGGCCAGGACGGGCTGTACCTGTTCTACGGGGCGCCTGCACCCAGCCCTGCGCCTCTTTGTGTTCCCGGAGTAGCTTAGGAGGAGAAAAGAGGAGTCGAAAGGAGTGTCCTCCTGTGCGAGGCAGCCAGTCACCCCTAAACACGCCTTACTACAAGGTGTAATTGCCTTGGCTACCCAGGCTTTCAGCGCAGTTGTGACTGGGATGCTTTCTGGTAATGGCCTTATGCAAATCCCTTCTGGTAAATGAATTCCAGTTCTTCCTGGCTCTCATATCTTATTTATTGTGTCTTTTCTTTTATCCCCCCACCCCCAGTACTATGAAATGTCCTATGGGTTGAATATTGAGATGCACAAACAGGTGAGTAATCGAAAGGGGGGAATCGGGATGGATGGAGGCATGGGTTGAGGGGTTGATTGAGCCCTTGTTGCCCTTTTCTTAACCTAAATCGGGCCTTGATGGCTCTAAATGGGGAATTAGTGTGGAATTCGGGGCTGTGGGATCTCACACCCAGCAGGTTCGCTGTGAGCTGCGGGTTCCTGGCAGCCTGGTGGGGGGTTTCTGTGCCAGTACTGGGGAAGAGCAGAGGTTTTGAGCAGCGTGTTTATGGGGAGAGGTGGGAAGAGCCTTGCCTTGTGTTCCCAGGGCTCTGGAATACTGTGATCCGCGTCTTGCTCGGGGTCTGTTGTTGGTCTAACGCGGCTGTTTCTAAGGTCATACCGCTGATACTCGCTGTGCCATAGCGTGAGACTTAGAAGGGAATTATGTGCAGGGATACCGATATGGAACGGTGTGTTGCTCAATGTCACGGATTTGTCTTTGCATCTGGAAAATGAAGCAATGCTCGGGGTGGTTTTTTCAGCCTCCTCTAATATGTAACTTGCCTGAAGGGGAAAAATAGGGAAGGCCAGAGCAGAATGTGGTGTGCTCCCTTGATAAGATTATAGTTAAAGAGCCTAAAGGCTGGGCACATGATGGTAAAACTTAAAGGAATAAAGTTATTATTGAGATTAGGCCTGATTATTTGTGCTGCTGCTGCTTACTGGTTTTAGAAGGAGTTCTAATTAAGACCTTAAGGCAGATAGAAGTTGACATCAACTTTGCCGTTCGCAAATGAGCCCCATCCAGCTCCAGTGTGGTTTTGCTTTGGAGCAGCATCTTCCTTCCAAGTCAGAAGGTGTCGGGAGGCAGCTGATGAAATTCCAAGCAGCATCTCTGGGAATTGGCCTCTTCTCCTCTTTCCCTTCAGCTCCTTGGGATGTAGTCACAGGGTAACGAAAATAATTACTGCTTAGTCTTCAGGTTTTTAGGAGTATCATGTTCCATGCAGATAATCCCGACTGCTTTCTCTTCCTTCCTCCTGCCTGGATGAAGGTGTCCTTGGGGGGCTGCACGGGCACCGGGATCCTATCCCAGCCTGGCAGAACCTCGGCCACCGTTTGCCTTGGTGCTCAGCAATGCTCCTGAGCGCAGGATTTTGGCCTCTGTCCCTGCTTTGCCCAGAGGGACATGGAGCCTGTGGGAATGCTGAGGGACTGGAGTGTACCGGCTGGCTCTCGGGAGAGGGAATGCCTCTTCTGGACCGCCTGGTTGAGATGCTGGAATAATGCAGCAGGATATTGAGCTGCTTTTTGTCCTCTTGGGGTGGAAGCTTTGGAAGCCCTGGATGCTTCCTGAGATGCATGTGGTGGAAACCCCAAACCAGTGAGGGTCGGGGCTGGGCGATGAGAGCCCAGCGGAGATTCTGGCTCCATTGGCGTGTGATGGAGGCCTCCACCATCCACCCCGTCTCGTGGTGTGACCACGTAGCGTGGCGCTTGGCGAGGCCAAGGGTCTGTGCCTGGTTTCGGAGGGTAATGAGGAGCCTCGGGATGCCCGGGGGGGGCAGTTTTCCATGGGGCTGGTGCGGGCAGAGCCGCCTGCCCTGCCCTGGGTTGTGCACGGTGGCGGTTCCCACGCCGCGGCCGATGAAGCCCTGCCGGATGATTGCAGCCTGTGCCGAGCATCCCTGCCTTGTTCCCGGTGACATATGCTGCGTGCCGAGCGCTGGGCTGAGGCGGGGGGGAAGTTTGGGGAGGTGAAGCTGTCTCGTTGGTTAATTGACAGCAGCGTTGCGTGGTGCTGGGGGAAAACAAAGCAGCCCGAGCTGCTCCCAGCGTGCTTCCAGGCGGAAACGGGGCGAGAGGGATGGAGAAGGGGGGATGCTGGGGTGGGTTCATTCCCCCCCCCCCAGCTGCCCCAAAACAGCATCCCCAGAGCGTGGTCCTGCCTGGTTGAGGGTGGCTAGTCCTGAACAAACAAGTTTATCCGCTGACCTGTTTAGTGGTTGACTTGTGTTTATCTGCACACAATCGAGTCGACTCAAGTGCCTGAATTATTCATGCGGTGTCCTGCCCTCCAGACTTGACTGCTTGTGATTACATCTGCTCGAGACAAACAGTGATGGATACTTCATCTTTAAGCAAAAGGGGATTGTCTGTCTGTGGGCTTATATAACAGATTATCTCTTCTACGCTGAATATTAAGTGCGTGCATATGTGGCCGCGTGTGGTTTCTTCTTCTTTCCTTTCTTCTTGTTTTGTTTCTTGTTAAGGGAAAAATGTAGCTTCATAAACAACTCCATATGAAAGGAAATATTTAGGAAGTGACTCCCCGCTTTGTTGCATGGAAGGCGGTGAAGTCGCTCCTCAAAGCAGCCTTGCTGCCAAATGGACCGGCCTGAGCCCTCAGCCTGGTCTGCAGTTTTCCCTCTAAACCTGAGCAAAACCCCCCTTTTTCCCTGAAGTTTAGTTGATTTTTGCAACAGGAACTTTCATCCCTGTATTGGTTTTGCCCAGTTCCCTGTGGGTAACCACGGGACGCAATCGGAGTAACGATTCCAAGGGGGAAAAAGTGATTCAGCGTGGGGAAGTGGGACGCATCCCGCTCCTTGCTGCTGTTGGGTTTTTATGGCTGAGAACCCTCCCCGTGAGCACTTTGTGTTTTCAAGCACTTAATGCTTGGAACAAACCTAAAGCCCTCCTGACACTTCCAGGGAAGCAGAGACCTGCTTTCTTATTTTCCAGAATATTCCAAGAACACAATATCCTTTCTCTCAGTCTCATTAGCGAGGAGTGCCAGGTAATAATTTGCTAACTACTTGAGAAGCCAAGTAATTTGTTCGTGTGATGTTACAGGTCTCCTAAGGTAGCAGGCAAGAGCTGTCAGCCAGCTTAAGCCCTCCCTCCCCTTGGCTTTGTGGGAGCCCTGAGTGGCTTTTAGGGCTCCTGGGTGGGTTTTGGGGGGTCCCAAGTGCGCTCGGCCCCCCCCCCCCCCCCAACCAGGAGCTGGTGCTAATTCTGTAATGAGGGGTTGGGGCCCTCCCCTCCACACCCCCTCCCTGAATTTAATTCTCATCAGCAAAGCTCTCCACTTTGCTAATAACGATAGCAGCCACAAATAGCTTTCAACATGCCATTGACAGCCTGGTTGGAGAGAGCACTTGAAATAGTGGTAGACAGCTGAAAGTACCCATAATTGTGCGCCGGAGTGAGAACCGCACTGCTCAAGGGCCTTATTTTCATGTGCTTAAAGAGACAATATCCTGGTTTCAACAAATGCTTCTGGTGCTTCACCGGTGGTGTGATTTACTCCTTGCCTTCCTCTGCCTGCCCTCTGCCGGGGCTGGGGGAGAACTGGGGGGGCTGAAGGAGGGTTGTGGTGGTGCAGAACCATCACTGGGGGGTGTGTGTGAGGGACCTGTGGTTCTGGAGCCAAGGGGAAAGCTGGGGCCTCGCAGTGGGTGCTTCTGCTTGGGAGTCTTGCAGGGGGTGATGCTGGTGCTGCATCCCATGGACCATCAGCAGCCCCGTTGCTCTGGGGGTTCAGGCTTGCGGTGGGAAGTGTTTATGGTGTGGTTTTCCAGAGGAGGAAGGGTGGAATGAGTGATGCTGCATGTTCAGCCTTCATCCCACTATTTAAATCAGTAAGCAAGGGCAGGCTGGTTTGCTGTGGCCCAAAATCCTTGCTGAGGCTGCACCAGAGATGGCCTGGTCCAGTGTTCTGGGGTGCCTGGCCTGAAAACCACATAGGTCTGGGGAGGATGTGTGTTGGGTGCACGGGCTTTGTGCAGGGCGCAGCGAGCATCTCTGCTGCAGGCATCACACCGGGGTGCAGCTCCCCTTTGCCCCTCACCCTGGTTCAGGGCCTCGGGTGAGCTGTAGGCTGCTCCTTTCAGCCCCACTCCGCATAGCCCATGAGTGACGGCCGGCAGAGTTATATTTAAGCTTCCTTCTGCCTTGTCCAGGTGTACGGATGAGGGGCCGGGAGCCGGGGCTGTGGGCAGAGCCAGCCTGCAGCTATTTATCACCATGCCACAGCCCCTGTCCTGCTCTCGCCTCCTGCCCTCAAGTGCTTTGGGTGCTGGTGGCAGCTCTGGCCATTTTAAGAGCGGGTGACAGCACTTGCAGCCTGGGGCCCTGGAGCCTGGCTCTGATTTATAACCCCTGCAAGTGCTTGCTCTGATTTCCCCGCTCCAAAACGCTGCCTCAGAAGTGCTTCTTGCCCAGCAGCGGGCCAGATTCCTGCCTGGGGCTGGGGGGGGATTAGTTGGGATTTCAGCCTCTCCTGACCCTTTCTAACAAGTGATGGGGAGCTGTCGTCAGCATCCTGCATCCCGCTCTGGGGCAGCAACACGAGGGACATGGAGATGCTGCGAGGGCTGGAGCAGCTCTGCTCTGGAGCCAGGCTGAGAGAGCTGGGCTGGGGCAGCCTGGAGAAGAGAAGGCTCCTGAAGGGGAGACCTGAGAGCAGCTCCAGTGCCTGAAGGGGCTGCAGGAAACCTGGAGAGGGGCTTGGGACAAGGGATGTAGGGACAGGCCAAGGGGAATGGCTTTAACCTGCCCGAGGGGAGACTGAGCTGAGCTCTTAGGCAGAAGCTCTTCCCTGTCAGGGTGCTGAGGCGCTGGCACAGGGTGCCCAGAGAAGCTGTGGCTGCCCCATCCCTGGCAGTGTTCAAGGGCAGGTTGGACACAGGGGCTTGGAGCAAGCTGCTCCAGTGGAAGGGGTCCCTGCCTGTGGCAGGGGTTGGAGCTGGAGGAGCTTTAAGTCCCCTTCCAACCCAAACCATTCCATCATTCTATGATCCTGTTGCTCGGGTTGAGCATCCCAGGAGGTTCCCCTGGGGGTGCCCTGTGCAGCCCCCCCCCAGTCTTTCACCCACGGCTCATTTGCAGCCCCTGTCTCGTCTCGGTGATGGTCCAGTGAAGATGCAGGGCACAGGAGGGGATGCAGGGATGCAGAGGCTGGGATTGCCATGGCAACCCGCGGTCGGGAACGGAGGTTTTTCTTGGCAGGAGCAGCTCGGGGGGGCTGCACTGCTCAGGGTGAGGTGATGAATGAGCCCTGTCACGGGGAAGGTTCCAGGCATGAAGCCCTCCCCTGTTCCCAGCGCGCCGGAGGATCCCCTTTCGCTCCCGATTAAACTTTTAATGGGGACAACTGGAGTTTAATTTGCTGGGGAATGGGAAAAGTTGAAGTGAACAAATATTTAAAGATGATTGAATCTCCTGTTAACAGGAAACCTCGTGCTTGTAAACATAATATTTTGGACATCCAATATCTCCTTGCTCGCGGAATCCCACGTGGGGAAGTCTCTCTTTTTTTGTAGAGCGCAAAGCTTCTCTCCAGATCTCTGTTGGAAGCCTGGGCAGAAGCGGATGTAAATATGGATTTAACCGTCGCTGTGGCTGCCTGGATGTGCTGGTGCTCGAGGGTGCTGGGGGAGACCTGGGCACCCTCCCTCCCTCGGCCTGCTTGGATGCTGCCGTGTGTTCCTTTGCACCTAAACCGCCTGCGTGATGCGTGGCCCCGGGGACTGCTCGTGCTGTTTGCACCTCAAATGAGGATTGAATTTGTTCTAGAACTTGGGGGCTGGCAAGAAGGAGCTCGGAGGAGCGGCAGCCGTGCTGGAGGAGCAGCGCGCTGGGCGCTTGTCGCATCCACAATCCAATAGGCTTCATCTGGAGGAATGAATATTTAATGGCGCTGCAGTCTATATATATAATCTGATCGATGCCTCGGTGCCAAAAAGGCCTTTCAAGAGGTTTACCTATCGCTGAGCAACGCCTGATGTGAGCCCCGGGTGCTTATCGGTGCTGCTGAAGCGGAGCGGCTCTGCCGGGGCGGTTGGTGGCTCGCACGGTGCCAAACGCGCTCCTGCGCCGTGTGCCTGGGCCTGGTTTCCGTGGCCGTTATCTTCCAGCCCAGTCCTGTCGGTGCCGGAGCCCTTCCTGCGGGCACGGAGCATCCCTGGTGCTCGGGTCCCTGCTAATCCCGGTGGCTGCGGCACTGGGGCAGCTGTAGCCAAAGGAGCCGAGTCCCAAGCCCAGCCGCTTCCAGATGCCTGCTCCTCGCTGCGGTGCCTGCCCCTGTCCTCTGCAGGGGCTAAGAAAAGCATCAGGTGTAACCCAATCACCGGGTGCCTGCGGGAAAGATGATGGCCAGAAATATCCCTGGGATCTGGCCCCAGGGATCCCCATGCGGGGGTGCTGTGGGTCCATGGGGACCCCTCGCAGCAGCTCCCTGGGCACCGGTGCCCATGGGGTCTTTGTAGGGTGGTTCCCTCCGTGGGGTGTGTCTAAGCTGGGGGGAGATCAGGGCATCTCCTTGCTTATGGTGACCATGGGGCGCGTTGGTTGTGCTTGTTAGGTTGATGTTGTGCTAAGGTTCTTGTGCTCCATCCACCGCCCAGCTCCCCACAGTCAGGGCTGAGGCTCTGCTGGTTCTTTTCCCTCTAATCTCTGATATTTGGCTGTTTTTCCTTATGGTATTTGAGAGCCCCTCTCTGTGTGTCAGCTCCCCACAGGGGCTGGCACTGAACACCGGGGCTGCTGTGGGGCGCATCCTGGGGACACCATGGGGCTGAGCAGTGGGGCTGGGGATGCGGGATGCGGTGATTTGAGGTGGGGGGGGGCTGTCTGGGGAGGCAGCTCTGCAGCGGGGAGGCTGGAGCAGGAGCCGGGGAATCAATCCCTCGTGTGCCTGATAACGCGGGGCTGGCGGGAGGAATTCCAGGGCGTTTGATTCCGCGCCAGGGCTCGGCTCCGGCCATTGTTGTGGTGCTGGATCCGCGCGCCCGCCCCGGCCCTGTTTGCCTTGGACCGGGCGCTGTTTTCACAGCTGCAGCCGCCGTTAACTCTTGGGATCCAGGCGGGAAGGTCCAGAGGGCACCCGGGGTGGGGTGGCAGCACCCGCGCTGGGGTCCTCGCCCCAAGGAAACGCCGTTCATGGAGATGCTGGAGAAGGGGCAGTTGGGCGGCGCGGGTTTGCGGTGGAGCCGATGGGTGTCAATGGCTGTGGGCTGAGTTTCCGTGAGCGTGATGTAAGGATGGAGAGAGGAACCTGAAGGGCTTTGGTTTGGGGTGGGGAGAGCACTGGGCAGAGCCAGCAGCCAGCGTTGGCTCAGCACCAGTTCCCGGGTGCCGTGCGCTTGCCGGGGCTGCGTGGGAAGGAACTCGGTGTCCACGCCGAGTGCTGGGAGCGGATGGCGAGGAGCTGTCCCCGTGTGTGATCCCGGCGGGGTGTGAGGAGCCGAGTTTGCGATCCAGCCCTTTGGAAAGCAGCGGCCGCTCCATGGGTGCGGAGCTGCGTTAGGGCCTGGCTCCGTTTCCGTGGGGCCGGGGATGGGCAAGGGATCGAAGCATCCCATGAGGGGAAGGGGGTCAAAGCATCCCTGCGCTGGTGGCCGCAGAGGATGCACGAAGGCGGTTTCGTTGCCTCTTTTGGGAGCTGCCGCTTCCTCTTGTATGGCCGGGAGGGGATGGGGACGCACGGGCTGGTGCCGGGAAGCCTCGTGCAGGCTGCGGGAGCCCCCTCGGTGCTGACTCCTGCTGTTTCTTCTTCCTCTTTCTCTTTCCAGACAGAAATTGCTAAAAGACTGAACACGATTTTAGCCCAGATCATGCCTTTTCTGTCACAAGAGGTAAGGATGCTTCCACAGCAGTGGTGGGGATGCTGCTGGGGGGGGTGTCCCCAGCAAGGCATTCCTTGGGGGGGTCTTATAAGGAGGCACAGACCCACTCCCAAACCCAGGTTTTGGGGGTACTCCATGAGAAATGGGGCTCAGATCTTGCATGTGTGTAGGGAGAGCTGGACCTTGAGAGGGGCTTTGTTCTGCCACTCTGAGCCTGTGGGGCACAAAAGGCTGCGACGGGCTGCTCTGGCACCCTGTGATCCATGGGGCTGCTGCTCGGGAGCAGAATATGGACCCAAACCAGGGGGTGACCAGCCCTGGGGGGGTTGTCCCTTGGGTCCGTGGCCAGCTGTTGACCCAGCTGTGCACCTCTGTCCCCGCAGCACCAACAGCAAGTCGCACAGGCTGTTGAGCGTGCCAAGCAAGTGACAATGACGGAGTTGAATGCTATCATCGGGGTACGTGGACTTCCCAATCTGCCTCTCACCGTGTGTATACCCCTTTTATTCCTATCATTTACCATAACCAGAGGCAATCCTGCGCTCAGGCGGGGTTAAAGGGCAGCTCACAGCATCCCCCCTATCCCACTGCATCCCCCCAAATAACCAAAACTCCCCCCAAAACACCGAAACTCCCCCAGTTTGGCATCAAGGGAGGTGGGGGATCCCTGTCCCTGGGTGTTGATGCAGCCCCAGGAGCCTCCACCAGCCAAATTCCATGTTCTCCATGAGGTTGGGGAGCGGAGCCCTCCCGGACCCCCTGAGCCCAGGCGTGTCTCTGTGTGGGCTGTTGATGTGGAATGTGCTGTAAACTTGATGGAGTTATTGTTGTTCCATGCACTGATTTACCCTCTCCCGTCTTACCGGGCTCTTCCTCACAGATTTTGGGTGGGTTTTGTTCCCTTAAGCCTTAACAGTTTTTATTGTCCCCCTCACTGATGTGATGGGCTCAGTCCTGCGGTGAACCTGCTCCACCCTGCGCCGTGGGTGATCCCAGCCAGCATCCTGGGGAGGGCTCCTGCCTTCAGGTGCTTGTTTTCCAGAAACCACTGAGTTTTCATTTCCTTTCCTTGCCCTTCTCTCTTAAGCCACAGGATGCTGTGATTCTCTGCACTTATTGCTTTTACATAAGATTTTTCTGGGTTTATGGGTAGCTCCGGCTGCAGAATCCTGCTCCGGGCTCCTGCAGCCCTTGGGGCCGAGGAAAGCTTTGCCTTCCCCTCATGATGGGGCTTTGGGAGGCGGTGTGGGTATGGGAGCACATCCCATCGTGTCTGTGCATGGCGGCAAGCAGCGCTGTGCTGCTGCCTGCGTGTTCCCCCTGGCAGAGGCAGGCAGCGAGGGGATGCTCGGCTTGATGAGCTCTAAGTCACAGCCCAGGAGCCCAGGCAGCTGCAGCAGATATTGGAATTCAATTAAGGTGAATGCAGAGGGCCTGTGACCCCCATATCCAAGGTAATTGCTTCCTTGGATCAGAGTGAGTGTCGTCCCCATCACGAAGCACCCAGGCATTTAATCGCTTTGCCTGATGAACTTCCCACAGGCAGGAGTTATGGGGAGAGCCGGGGAGGCACGGGCAGTGGGGCAGGTGCCTCCTGCCCTTGGTGCCTGCAGCAGGTTGTTGTGTCCCATGGGAAGGCAGCGCTGGAGCAAGGGGGGGGACGTGGCTCTGCTGTGTCCCCTCCATGCCCTACAGCAAGGAGCTGTGGCTGCCCCATCCCTGGCAGTGCTCAAGGCCAGGTTGGACACAGGGGCTTGGAGCAAGCTGCTCCAGTGGAAGGGGTCCCTGCCCGTGGCAGGGGTTGGAGCTGGATGGGCTTTGAGGTCCCTTCCAACCCAGACCATTCCGTGGTTCTATTTATAACCCACGCCGCATCTTGGGGCAGGTGCTGCGAAGGGAATCGACAGCAAATCACTCAAACCTCTCTTTTTTTGCCCCTTTTGAGGTCAAGAACTGTTAATTTTATGCATCTAGGCCATTGTCTCAGAGTTCCTCTGCTTCAGGCTCCTGTGAAATTGAGCCCTTGATTTGCTTATAGCTCTGGAAATGATTAGACTACTTTACTAAATTTAACGCAAGTGCTGAACTTAAGTGGTGAACCATTAAATCGGTTAACAAAGGCATGAAGCATGATGTACATAATCCAATTAAAACCACTCTACGTGCTAGATATTCCTCCCCAGCCCTCCTCGGCGATTGTAACCTCTTCATATCTTCACCATATCTGGCTGGCACCTGCTCAGGGACCCCAGAAGGAAAACATCCCTGTGACTGTCTTGTCTCCATATCCCTCCTCCTGCCCGGCCCAGGCTGGGCTGGAATCATGGAATGGTTTGGGTTGGAAGGGAGCTGAAGGCTCATCCAGTTCTAATCCCCTGCCGTGGACGGGGACACCTTCCACTGGAGCAGGTCACCCAGGGCTGGCTTTGCAGCACCAAGCTGATGTCCTGGGCTCTGCAGGGGTCTCAGCCTGGTTTGGGGTCCTGCCAGCAGAGGAGAGCCCCCCTGTGCAGCATCCTCAGTGGTCCCTGACCTGGGAATGCAGCCCCAGTCCTTGCATGTGCTGCCCTGTGTGTGTGTGTGACTTCATTGAGCAGGACCCTGATCCTGCTCAGAGGTGACACCCTGCTTTGTCCCTGCCACTGGCCGAGCCACGGGGCGCCCATCCCTTCTGCAGGAAGGTTTTTGGGTGGTGAAGTTTTCCTTCCCCGGGGAAGGGAATAAGGGGCAGGGGAGGGAAGGGTGGGTTTTGCAGCAGAGAAGATGCCGAGCAAGCAGCATCGCTGAGGAGCTTCACTGCATCCCTCTGCGCTGTGGAGTCCCAGATGGGTTTTATCCCCCTCCGTGGAGTCTCCAGGATGTGATTCCCAAGGGATGTGCATCGACCTCTCCTGGGCTGACACACAGATACGGAGCGCCGCCGCTGGGATGGGATCTTTGCTACCCCGTGGAGCTATGGGCAGCCCAGCCCTAACACTGGATGGGAGGGATGAGGCTTCTCACATGGATTCTGCTCACCGGTTCCTGCCTGCCAAAGGGGAGATAAACACCTTTAAATGTTCTTTTGGCCATGATGGGATGTTGTTTCTTGTGTCTTCATTTCCACGCCCCGTGCTGGAGCGCGGCTGCTGCCAGCGGCTCGGACCCTGCAGCTCATCGACCCCTTGGATGTATTTGCTGGCAGCTTAAAAACGAGGAAGAAAGCGGTTGTTTCCTGCTGCGCTGGAGGGGGAGGCTCATGGTGAGGATGCTTCCTGCTTCCCTGCTCGTGGTGGAGCTGCATCGTCGCCTGGGTCACCACCGCCTTGGCATGGCCCCATCCGCATCACTGGCCTGCAGTGTTGCTGCCTGCACCTGTGAGACCATTCCCCTCTTCTGGGCTCCTGCTGCTGCAGTAGGGGGGGCGTTATCCCGGGCTGGGAATCTCCTGGAGGAGCGTTTTGCATTGCAGATGTTTCTGCTCACTGCGGAAGCTGGAGGTTGCTGTGGATAAAGCGTGGGGTCTCGGTGTGCTCCGGCCCTATAAGAACGGGCACCGCTGGAGAGCTTGCAGGAGAGGAGTGTACAGTGCTGGAAACCCATCAGGAGCTGTTCCCGGGGTGATGCTCTGGTGTAGCAGCCAGCCCTGCTCCTCGCTTAAATGGGTGCGAACCACCGGAAAGTGGGACTGGAAAGAGCCTCATTGATTTCAGCAGGAGCTGAGGCTTGGTTCTTCTCGCTTTGGTGTTGGAGGGATTGATCTTGGCACACGTGCATGGCGAGGAGCCAAGGACACCCACCTCCCCTACCCGGGCAGCGAGGTCTCCTCGCCTGCTGCCTTGCGTGCGCTGGTCTGAGGACACCTCCTGCGATGGAGATCCTGAGGATGCTTCCCCTCCTCTGCCCTGTGGATGGAGGAGCCCAACACAAGCCAAAGAGCTGCTTTTTGAGGAGGAAATGGTTTGTGCTTTTCCTATAACAGCGCTGCAGAGGCCTAATTGCCTTCTCCGTTTGGCTTCTGCCCCAGCTGAGACCTCTGCGCTGCCCAGAAGAACCTGTGCTTGGAGATAATGCAGCTCCTCTGCCTGGAGCTGCAGCAGAGCTGGGCCTGGTTTGCGTCCTGCAGCAGAGCTGCTTGCTGCACCGTGGGCATCTGAGGGGGCTGCTGGGGGGCTCCAGCCTTGCTCCAGGGCAGCAGGGAAGCTTTTTAAGAGCAAACTGGGATTGATTGCTCGGGTGAAACCCACTCTTGGTGCTTTCCCACTGTGTTTTATGGGCCATGTTGCAGTGATTTGTGCTGCCCTGTCAGGCTGTGTTGGGGTCAGGCCTGATTTGGGGCATCCCTTTGCAGCACTGGGGAAGATGTGCTGGGAGTTTCCGTGATGGAAGTGTTGGGAATGGAGGGCTCTGCGTGTCTGGGAGGTATTTTGGTGTATTCCTGCTGCAGTGCTTTGGGCTGAGCCGTGCTATGATGGTGTGGCTACAGCCCTGTGCTGCCTGGCTGTGGGGCTGGACCAAGCCCCTTCAAGGTTTTATAGGATCAGACTGGTTTGGGTTGGAAGGGACCTTAAAGCTCATCCAGTTCCTCAGGCAAAGACACCAGGTTGCTACAAGCCCTGTCCAATCTGGCCTTGAATTCCAAGCACTTCCCTGCTTTGCTTCCATCCGTGCCCCTTGGTTTGCCCCAAGCAGGGATGTGGGTCCATGGTGCGTCCTTTCCATCCCATGGGATGCTCCTCCATGCGCAGCCTGGCTGGCTAGAAAGCTCCTTGCTCTGGTGGCCACTTCCACTGTGTTTGGTGGCACCAGGGAGGGGGAAATCCTGATCAGGGTGGCTGCTGGTGCAGGCAGGAGGGTTGGAAACGTGAGCACCAGCTCTGGGATGCCTCTGTCTGGGTTGGTGGTGGAGGAGCTGTGGGGATGGTGGCCTGGGGCTCTGTAAGTGACACTGATGAAGACAGGACGTTGATTGATAGCACCTCACATCTCAGCTTGTTGGCTTCACGTGTGTGTTTGAACCAGGAGCGCAGGGGATGTGTTGGGTTCCCTTTCCTCCCCCCAGAGCTGTAGTTCAGGTTTCTTCCAGCTACGACTGAGCAGGCAGTTCCCATGGCTGGATGTGTGTGTGCTGGGATACCTGGGGCCCCAGGGGCTGTCACCATCCTGGCTGGGCTGAGGGGTGGCAAGAGGATGATGCACCCATTGTTGAGCCCTGTGCCTGGAGCAGCAGGGTGCAGGATGGGGCCAGTTTTCTTCTCGCCATCGAGTACTTTGGATGTTTCCCTCTCTGATCTGGTCTGGGAGCTGGCACTGCAGCCAGAGCCACTTCATGTGTCCTGGGTGTGGGGTTCTTTAAGCTTGCATCTCCTGAACAGCAAAACGAGCCTTGTCTGCAGTGATGGGGTGAATTACCCTGCATTAGCGATGAGCCCAGAGTCCGGCCCAGGCACTGGTGCCATCCAGCAGTGTCATCGGTGTCTGTGGCAGGGATCACCCCCGGGGCCACGCACGGGGCACCCCCCATCCCTCCTGCTAACGGGGCTTCTCCTTCCAGGCACCAAGCGGGGGCAGCTCCCGGGGCATCACCGGGATGCCCCTTCCCATGGCTCCCTGCCTGAATCCCCCCAGTCCCGCTGCCCCGTCCCCGGCTCACTGGTGCTTTCATTGCAGCAGCAGCAGCTCCAGGCCCAGCACCTCTCCCACGCCGCCCATGGGCCCCCGGTCCAGCTCCCACCGCATCCCTCGGGGCTCCAGCCGCCGGGAATCCCGCCGGTGACCGGCAGCAGCTCGGGGCTGCTGGCTCTCGGTGCCCTGGGCAGCCAGGCTCACCTCGCCGTCAAGGACGAGAAGAACCACCATGACCTGGACCACAGAGGTGAATGAGGGGAAGCAGGGGGTGGGTTCTGCTCTTAGGGATGCAGCTTTCCCCAGGTGATGCTCAAAGTCCTCGAATCAGCCTCAGCAGCCAGGGAGGTGCTGCTGCTGCTGCTGTTGGGGGGTCATGGGATCAGGGAATGGTTTGGGTTGGAAGGGGCCTTAAAGCTCATTCAGCTCCAGCTTGCCTCGCTTGCCCCTAAGTCAGCGCTTGAGCTCCCATAGGCTTTGGGGGAGTCTTGCTGCAAATCCCGCATCCCCATTCAGCCATGCCTTCATGGCAAAGCAGCCTTCCTCCTCCTCTCCATCACTGTTAGAGGCCTTTATGGTCTGGAAATCATATAGCAGTATAATTATATTATTAATATAAAATAACCTATCAGTGTTCACTAGCAGACTTGATGTTTTTGATTTGTTATTAGTGCTAAGACAGTCTTTCAGAACAGAAAATGGGGCATGAGTTCAGCTGCAAACCAGCAGTGTTGAAGGTGCTCCTCCAAAATCCCCCTGCCCATTAACTCACGAAGACCTAAGATCCTTCCCCTTAGTATACCTTAATATACCCCTTTTCAGGGCAGTTACCCAATGCCTCCTGAAGCTGTTGGGCTCTTTGCTGGTAGATTTGGGGTGCTTTTCCTCCCCATGAAAGCCAGTGAGAGGAAAACTGTTGGTAGCAATGATCCAATTCCATCCATTTTCCCAGGGAGAATGGGGCTGTTTGTGGACAGAGGAATGGCTGAACCCCAAGTAAATCACATCAGCAAAAAAGGAAGGGGCAGGGGATGGGGATTTGGAAGCAAAGCCAAAGGGAGCCCAGACAGGAGTTGAGTTAAGGCAGGAGACTGCAACCAGGAGCCTCTGGGGTTGTTCTTCTGTTCTAAGACTTATTCTGACTCGCTTTATTTCTCTGCCTTCTCTTTATTTTGGCTGCGACCTCAACCTCTGACACCGGCTTCTTCTCAAAGAGCGAGACTCGAGTGCAGTAAGTGCCATTTCCCCCTGGTTTTCCTCGCTTCCTCGTGGCTGCTTGCTTTTGTTTTATCTATTGCTTGAAAAGGCTCGTGGCCGTGAGCTCAGCGATGCCTTTTGCACTGCGCCTCTTGAATTCAAGAGAGCTACAATGGCAAGAAACCCCCTTAGCGTGAGTGGAATCACTGCTGGGCTGTTGGCTGCAGCGGGGCGAGCGGAGCCGCCTCCTCCAGCCTGGTTATGAGATTTGGTTTAAACCTTTTTGATTGCCACAGAGCTTGGAGCTTGGGTTTCAGTTGCCTAAGCCCTGTGAATGAGCGCAGTCAAGTCTGGGCGGCTACAAAATCCTCGGGTGATTAGGAAAGCTATTTTATTCCTGATCACTCTTCTATTATCTTGGGTCATCTAATCTGGCGGGATGGGTTTGGCTATTACGCTGTGTTAAGTAGGACTTGGAAGGTCAAGCAGTTAACTAACCAGCTAAATAACCGTGGTGGAGGGCAGCGGCGCCTCCAGCACCGCTGTGATTTCGTGGTGTCCCTCAGGGCCTGGTGCTCCCAGTGCCAGCTGGGTTATTTGGTGCTCGTTTCGGCTGGGGGGCAGGCTCTGAGCCGGAGGGAGAGGGGGTGGTGGCTCTGGTTTTGGGTGGTGGGGAGCTGAACCCGGCACACACAATGCTCCTGTCTCGGGGAAAAGCCGGCAGGACAAAGCCCGGCTGAGCTGCGGCTTTGCAGTGATTTCCTGCCATCCCCGAGCCCACAAATGGGTCTTTTGAGAGCTGGGGGCGGATGGGAAGAAAAGTGCTATTTAAGGGGAGGGGGGAGAGGGGAATTGGGCATCATTAACCTGCTCCTTCAGCGGGAAGGGGGCCGTCGGGGATGGGAAGGTTCCCGATCCATAAAGTAAACGGCGGGGTATTCCCGGCGGAGGTTTAATGCGCACCATAATCAGAGTTAGTCATTCATATTTTCCTAGCCCTTGCCTGTGCAATAAAAAATATTTAGCTGCTTGGCAGCAGGCCAGGGCGGGCTGAATGGATCGATGCCTCTAAATGCTTGACATGATTCTCTGGTAGCTGCGAGGGTTTTCAGCATGACTGCCTGAGAAGAAAGACCTCGGTGTTATCCAAAGCTGCTTATTGGGTACCGAGGAGAAACATGAACTGCTTTAGTTCTTCCTTTCAGCCGGGGAAGAAAGGCAGGCAGAGGAGCTTAAGGGACCTTCCTGCTTAGCAGGGGTGGCAGGCGCTGCTGCGAGACGTGGGGTGATGCTGGCGTGTCTGGTGGCTGGGATGCGGGGCTGGGTGCGCCCCGGGTGGCTCGGTGCTGCCGTGTTTGATCCCAGTGTGCCAGGGGCATGACGGCACGTCCTGGGCTTTGTCACTTGAAGTGGGCTCCTGGGAGGTGGATTTTTCCACACTGGGTGCCCTTTGCCCCTCTAATGAATGCCAGGGATGAGGCTCCCCAGCTCTGCTGATGCTGGAGGAAGCACCCACAAGCTGCTTTGGGTGGCAGTGCTGGGATGAAGCTTTGGTGATCCCCACGGAGGGCAGGGGATGATGGAGATGGGGCTGGTTTGGGGGAGTGCAGCTTTCCCCCTCCGTGCATCCATCAGTGGATCCCAGGAGCTGCTGCAATTGCAGGCAGCTTCCTGCCTTTTTAAACAACAACAGCAAGCTCCTCCCTTTCTTTCATAGAATCATGGCATGGTTTGTGTTGGAAAGGACCTTACAGCACATCCAGTTCCAGCCCCTGCCATGGGCAGGGACACCTTCCACTGGAGCAGCTTGCTCCAAGCCCCATTCAACCTGCCCTTTTCCTGCTCTGCTTTGCTGTAAATAGGCTCAGGAGCAGCCTTGCTGGGGCAGAGCAGCCGCATGAGCTCAAAGTGATGCTGTTTGGTGGCGACCACCCTCCAGCCCAGGCTGGGCCTTGGCACGGTGGCTGGGGAGGAGCTCTTTGTGGCATGTCCTGAGCTGCTCCTTATGAGGTCCTGTTCCTGTTTCCACCTCAAAAGCTGGCTCTGTCCCTGCAGAATAACTCCGTTTCACCTTCGGAGAGCCTGAGAGCCAGCGAGAAGCATCGAAGCTCCACCGACTACGGCATCGACTCCAAGAAGCGGAAAGCAGAGGAGAAGGACAGCATGAGCCGATATGTGAGTGGCAGGAATGGGCTGGAGCACCTGGGGAGCCGGTGGCACGGGGCGTGTGTGCAGGCAGAGCTTTGGGCTGGATAAAGGGGGTTTTGGGTATTGTCCTCATGGGCTGTGCATGACCTGTGTTGTGCTGCTGGGGGGGGGGAGCGTTCAGCAGCTCTCTGCAGGCTGTAACTCACGCTGTGTTTCAGGACAGCGATGGTGACAAGAGCGATGACCTGGTGGTGGACGTCTCCAATGAGGTGAGCCATGGGGGCATTGGGGTCTGCTCTCCCCACTGCGCAATGGGGGTCTGGGGTTGATGCCTTAGGGCCCCCCTCCCCCTCAGCACCAACCCAATTCCTGGCTGATAAAGGAGCCAGAGGGAGCCTGTTCTGCTGCTGGGGGTGCCAATGCTTCCTCTTATCTCACAGGACCCTGCCACCCCCCGGGTCAGCCCAGCCCATTCCCCCCCGGAGAACGGCATAGACAAAGCCCGTGGGTTGAAGAAGGGGGATGCACCCAACAGCCCGGCCTCGGTGGCCTCCTCCAGCAGCACTCCCTCCTCCAAGACTAAGGACCTGGGCCACGTACGTCCTTCGCTGTGCTGGGGGAGCCGGGCTGCGGGTGCTGGTGCCTGCTCCTCATCCCTCCCGTTTCTCATCCTTTCTCCATCCAGAATGACAAATCATCGACGCCCGGGCTCAAGTCGAACACTCCGACGCCGAGGAATGATGCTCCCACCCCGGGGACGAGCAGCACCCCGGGGCTGCGGCCAATGCCTGGCAAGCCAACCGGCATGGACCCTCTGGGTGGGTACCAGACCCCTCTGCTATTGACCTCAGCACAGCTTCACCCATGTCCTCCACTGGGTGCACAGCAGCTTTGGTGGGGGTGTTCAGGCTTATCTGGGACCTAATCCAGGTGCTTCTCACGCCAGAGGCTGGGTGAGGAGGGAGATCCAGTTGTTGCATTGTCTTCTCTGGGGTGTGCGGGTTTGGATGCTGGTGGACTCCAGGGTTATCAGGGACCTAACTGAGGTCAGGATGGGGTGCAGACAGCTCACGTGGTCCCTGTGCCAGAAAGGGGGTGAGGAGGGAGGTCCTCCCATTGCTCCCTCTGCGGGGATGCTGATGTGCTCCATGCCCTGACCCGGTCCCCATCCCTCTGCAGCCTCGGCCCTGCGGACGCCCATCTCCATCGCGGGCTCCTACGCGGCTCCCTTCGCCATGATGGGGCACCACGAGATGAACGGGTCGCTCACCAGCCCCGGCGCCTACGCGGGGCTCCACAACATCCCCCCGCAGATGAGTGCCGCGGCCGCCGCCGCCGCTGCCTACGGCCGGTCGCCAATGGTGAGCTTTGGAGCCGTACGTAGCACTTTTAGCTCCTTTTCTGGCTCCCGGGGGGTGCGGGGAGGGTCTGGAAGGGGATTTTGGGGGGGTGGGGGGGTGTCTCCCCTGTGTCACCTGGGAAACTGGGGCTCCTCACTGCCTGCGTCCTGCATTTGGCCCAAGGGTGCTGGGTTTGGGGTGCCTGTGCCACTGCGTTGGGGTTTGTCCTTCCCACCCGTGCATGCGAAGTTACCCCTAAACGGTCCCTTCCCATGGCGCTTGCTGAACGCTCAATGGTGTGTTTTAAGGCAAAACAGGAAGGAAAATGCTGCCATTAATGCAGGGATTTGGGGGGCTTGGGAACTGCAGGGGAGGGTGAGTGTGCCCTGTGCTGGTCCTTGCAGACCCCAAACCTTTGGTTCTGTGGGCAATCTGTGCCAGTGCCTCAGCACCCTCAGAATCCCCAGTCCTTCCCCTTTATGCCAGGGCAAAAATACCAAACAAGAGAAAAGGGGGGGAGCCACCGAGTGTCCCCACACCAGCCTGGGCTTGCGGGGGGGTGGGAACCTCTTTGTTGGGTACCCAGCTCGTGTGCGGCCTCACCCACATCTGTGTGCCCTTGGCAGGTTGGCTTTGACCCACACCCGCCCATGAGAGCCCCGGGGCTGCCCTCGAGCCTGGCGTCCATCCCTGGAGGGAAGCCGTAAGCAACTCTTGGTCTTCTTATGCACGGGGAGGGGATGAGTGTTCCTGGGAGGGAGAGGAGCAGGGGGGGGTCCAGCAAGGCAGGCCCTGGCAGCTGGGTTTGCAGCAAACCTCTCTCTTTGGGCTCACCCCCCACCCCGTTTGCTCTCCCCATCAGAGCCTACTCCTTCCACGTGAGCGCCGACGGGCAGATGCAGCCCGTGCCCTTTCCCCACGACGCGCTGGCGGGTCCTGGCATCCCGCGGCACGCGCGGCAGATCAACACGCTGAGCCACGGCGAGGTGGTGTGTGCCGTCACCATCAGCAACCCCACCAGGCACGTCTACACCGGCGGCAAGGGCTGCGTGAAGATCTGGGACATCAGCCAGCCGGGCAGCAAGAGCCCCATCTCCCAGCTGGACTGCTTGGTAAGGGCATGGAGCATCCCTCGTGAGCCAGCATCCCACGGTGGGGTGCTTGTGGTACCCAAGCGCATCCTCCCTGCTTTCCTATCCCTAACGTGGTGAATCGTTCTCTGTCCCCCTCCTAATGTCTCGTTCCCCTCCAGAACAGAGATAACTACATCCGCTCCTGCAAGCTGCTCCCCGACGGCCGCACGCTGATCGTGGGAGGGGAGGCCAGCACCCTCACCATCTGGGACCTGGCATCACCCACGCCGCGCATCAAGGCCGAGCTCACCTCCTCTGCCCCCGCCTGCTATGCCCTGGCCATCAGCCCCGATGCCAAAGTCTGCTTCTCCTGCTGCAGCGACGGCAACATCGCCGTCTGGGACCTGCACAACCAGACACTCGTCAGGTGAGCACGAGGGATGTGAGCACCAGGGGTTCCTCTGCTCCCATCATCGGGGTCTCCTGGCCGTGGTTCAGTGTGAGGACCTGGGGCATGGTAACAAGAAAGCTGTTATCAAAGTGTCAGAACCATGGAATGGTTTGGGTTAAAGGGACCTTAAAGCTCATCCAGTTCCAACCCCTTCCACTGGAGCAGCTTGCTCCAAGCCCCTGTGTCCAACCTGGCCTTGAGCACTGCCAGGGATGGGGCAGCCGCAGCTTCTCTGGGCACCCTGTGCCGGGGCCGGTGTTCCCCTTGATGACCTGCATTGTTCTGTTGTTTGAAGGCAATTCCAAGGCCACACGGACGGCGCCAGCTGCATAGATATCTCCCATGATGGTACGAAGCTGTGGACGGGGGGGCTGGACAACACGGTGCGCTCCTGGGACCTGCGGGAAGGGCGGCAGCTCCAGCAGCACGACTTCACCTCCCAGGTACACCCAGGGAGCAGGGAATGTCGTGGTCTCACGGTGCAGCTCCTCATGGACACCCCACGGATGGGTTTATCCCTCCATGGAAGCTGCGTGGCTGTGGGAGGGGGCTTTTCCAGCTGGGAAAATGCTCTTCCCAGGCCACTGTTAGTACGTGGTTGTCCCCGCTGCTTTAGGTGTACCCCAAGAGCATTCATAAGAGCTGGCTCGTGTTTCAGCTCCTCTTTCATCGCTTTCTCATCCACAGCAAGACCGCTGCCGTTGGAAAGCAGTGCTTGCCTAGGGATGCACGCAGGCAGTACAGGCTGGCTCTGGGTGCCCTGCCCAGGCTCCTGCCTCCTCCTGCAGACCCTCCCAAAGCTCTGTTCCAGAGGGGCTTGTGCCAGTGTGATTGGCATCTTCCTGATGGGAATTGCTGGGACACCAAGGGGGGTACAGGCAGAGCTCATGGGTGCAACCCCCCTGATCTCCCCCCCACACAGATCTTCTCCCTGGGGTACTGCCCGACGGGCGAGTGGCTGGCGGTGGGCATGGAGAGCAGCAACGTGGAGGTGCTGCACCACACGAAACCAGACAAGTACCAGCTGCACCTCCACGAGAGCTGCGTCCTCTCCCTCAAGTTCGCCTACTGCGGTAAGAGGCTCCGGCCACGAACTGGCTTTAGTGGTCCTTCGGTGACCGCGATGGGATGGGATGGGATGATGCATGGTGTGGTGATGGGGGGCTGAACGTGGAGGTATCCAGTAGGACCCATCCTATGGATGGAGATTAGCCCCATTAAATGATCCCAGTTGTGGCTAGATCACCACATCACATCACATCATGGAATCATGGAATGGTTTGGGTTTAAGGGACCTTAAAGCTCCCAGCTCCAACAGGGACCCCTTCCACTAGAGCAGCTTGCTCCAAGCCCCTGTGTCCAGCCTGGCCTTGGGATGGGGCAGCCCCAGCTTCTCTGGGCACCCTGTGCCAGCGCCTCAACACCTTCGTAGTAAAGAATTTCATCCTCCTCTCCCAACTAAACCCACCCTCTTTCTCTTCTGCACATTCCAAGTGTAACTGCTGGAGTGTTGGAACACAGAGCGGGGGCTGGAGAAAAAAAAAACCCTCCAGGTTTTCCACTTTTCCCCAAAATCTCCAATTTCTGGGGTTAAACATCCAGAAGCCTCTGAGGACAGAGGGTGGTTGGCCATGGGGTCTGACTGGGGCCAGATTCCATCTGCTGACACTGTGTTTCCCATGCACAGGTAAATGGTTTGTGAGTACTGGAAAAGACAACCTGCTCAACGCCTGGAGGACGCCCTACGGGGCGAGCATCTTCCAGGTAGGAGGCTGCTTCCAGGGCAGGGCATCAGGGCTGGCTCTCAGCATCGCTTTGGGGCTTGAGGAGGGGGCAGATCCTTTTGAGGTGGCCAGTTTGGTACCCAGCGCGTGGGATGCGGTGCTGCCACCATCAGGGATGCTGCTGGGTGATGCTGTGTCGCCCAGGAACCCAAACTGATGGGTTTTCTCCCCCCTCCTTCTCCCAGTCCAAGGAATCCTCGTCCGTGCTGAGTTGTGACATTTCAGCGGATGACAAGTACATCGTCACGGGCTCTGGTGACAAGAAGGCCACAGTCTACGAGGTCATCTACTAAGGGTGGATTTCCCAGCAGGGCTGGCAGCTCCCGGCACCGGCGGGGGCAGGACTCAGCGGCCGGCGGGGGGCTCGGGGGGGCACTGCCATGGGGCAGCCCCACGCTCCGGCCCGGCTCGGCTCTGCCACGGGGACCCCGGCGTTCAATACACCCGGATTTATTTGGAGGTCTGCAACTATGGCACACATTGAAGCCCGAAAACGGATTTCTTTTTGGTTTGGTTTTGAGGGTTTTGGGGTTTATTTGGATTCTATTTTTTGGTTCTCTGGTTCTCTCCGTCTGCGCTTTGGTGGCACTATAAAGGACTCATTTTTTTATTGTGACTTTATCCTCCTGGTTCTTTTTGGTGCATCCTGCATAAGACTTGTGAAAAGTGTAAATACCGGACTAGTAAATAGCATTGGAAGGGTGGGGGACCCCTCCCGGTACACTAGTTGTGTATTTTCGTCTGCTGTAATTGTATTCCACTGATGGTTTTGGTGGTGGCAATTTTATTATTATATTTTTTTTTTTCCCTCCTCCTTTTCCCCACTCCCCCCCCTTCCATTCCTGGGCCGCATCCGTTGGGATGCGCCTCGGCCCCGGCCCTGCAGCGCGGATCCAGGCTGAGCAGAGCTGTCCACTGGTGCAAGTTGTTCCTACTGTCGTCCCCGTGCGTTGTTCGGTGTGTTAGTGATGGTGGGACGCTGCTGGGACCGCGGGGGACTCGGTCGCATCCTCGGCTACTGACGGGACATCAGCAACACAATCACCTTTGGGTTTTTATATATGGATTTATTATTATTTTGGGTTTTTTTTTGGGGGGGGGGGGGTCCTTCTTTTTTGTGCTCGTATGTTTGAAGCAAAGGGGAAGCCCAACGCTGCGGGATCGTCTGCGCAAGCCCTTCTTGGTCTTCGGACAGAAGCAATGAGGAGTGATTTCAAAGAAAGCATAGTAAAAATTCAGCTCAGGGAGCCACGAAAGAGAATAGCAACTTCTGTGTTTTGTATTCAAATGAAAGTAAAGAATTAGAATTGATGATAACCTTTAAAATACAGTTTTTTTAAAAGCAAAAGTTTACTAACAAGTAGGGTTTGTGTGTGGTTGGGGGGGGGGGGGTGGAAAGGGGCTGGCGCTTTGGTAGGGTCCTGTGGGCTATTCTATGGTCTTGTTGTCTCTGGTCTGTAGGTTCCCATGACGCACCCCCGTCCCCCAGGCCTGTGTCTCAGCGTTTTGTACTTAAAAGGGTTTAAAAAAACACAAAAGGACAAAAAAAAAAAAGAAGAAATAATGGGAAAAATAAAAGTATTTGTGTAGCAGAAGCGCTCGCCCTCTATTGTAGCATATGGAGAGGATTTTTATACTGCATTTCTATGGATTATTTTTATTTGAATCTGGTCCTAAAGAAGAGAACAGGGTTGAGGGGTCAGGGCCGAGCTGCCTGGTTTGGAGATGCGACAGGAGGAGGAGGGATGGAGGAGGCTGGTACCCGGCTCATTGGGTTGCGCACTCAGCATCGCATCCCTCTGAGCTGAGCTGGGGTTGGAAGGATAGCTTGTGGGAAATGAGTGTTTTATTCCCCCCCCCCAATGGAAATAAGTTTTTGAGGGTTGTTTTTGCCTTTTTTCTGTTCTAAAGCATAAGGGGAATGTCCCAGGCAAACGGTGTCTGCTTGGTGCGGGTCCTTGGTGCTGTGTTGGCTGTGCAGGAGATGGAGATGGGATGGATCTTGTGCGCTAATGACCCAGAGAGGGGGGAAAAAGTGAGTTCTTTAAAGCTGTGCTTAGGGAAAGTGGTTCTAAGGGTGGTTTGGCTCTGAAAATGCCCCCAGTGCCCATGGACCCGTGGTGGTGCTTGGTGAGGGGCATGGTGATGCCTTATGTGTGATTTGGGGCTCGTGCTTGGTCCTCTGCACCCCAGGGCAGTGATGTGAGTGCATTGGAAAGGGCTGGGGGGGGGGGTGAACCCCCTCAGCAGTGTGACCACCCCCAGTTGGCATCCCCCAGGGTCCCTGGTTTGCAAGTTGGTGCTTTGTTTTCCCCAAAATAAGGAAAAATACCCCTAAAAGCTGAAGGAAGTGCATGTACCGGAGCGGGGGGCGGGCTCCCGAGGCAGACTTCTCAACTTCACACCAAAGTATGTAGCAGAATCTGTACAGCTGTTAATAACTGCACCTGGTTTTTGTACAAAAAGGGAGAAAAAAGAAGAAAAACAAAGAATAAAAAGTAAATGTACTGAAGCTGCAGTGGAAGCCAAGTGTCTGTAACCCATTTATCTCTGAAACGCTGCACCGAGTTGTTGATGCAAGGAAGTGAGGGGATATGGTTCTGTGGGGTGGAGAACCCCCTTTCCCATGGGGATAATGGTGGAGGAAGAACTGAGCTTGGGATTGATGGGAGCAGCCCTTGGCTTCTCCCTGTGCCCATGGCTCTGGGGTTGGGCTGCAGGATGTGCTGCTGAGGGATGGGGAATGGGATGTCCTCTTTCCTCATTGGGCATCCGCCCCTTGCCCTTGCGGGTACCCCAGACCCCATCCATCATCATTTTTCCTTCCCACCCAGCTGCTTTGTCTCGCTGCTGCAGCCTTGCAGTGAGGGTTTAGGGATGCAGGGAAAGGGAGTAGGGGATCCTATGCTCTCAACCTCGGTGCTCCTGACAGAGACAAAGCACTTCCCTTGCACCAGGACATATGTAGCATCCTACGGGGGCTTCCCGTGATGGATTGAACATGACAGAGCCTGCTGCGAGGGAGAAATAAAAAGCAGGAGCAGCACTCTAACCGCTCTGCTTCCCGATAACGTGCAGTGGGAACTGGGGAGGAGGGCATTTAAACCTCATCTTAAGCTGGCTGCAATGAGGGGCTTACACAGGGGACCATTAGAGATCACAATTGCAGGAGCCCCTTTGTTGGAGGGCTGCGGAGCGCCGGCAGCGGAAGGGTTCGGTGCTGCCCCTTCGGGCACCCAACCTGCTCCGGGTTCTGCTCCCACCCGTTCCCAGCAACCTGCTGCCCTTTGCAATGCATTGGGGTTGATGGAAGCCTTTCCCAGTGCTGGTGGAGGAGAGGGGGAAGCCGATTCCCATCCATGCTCTCAGCCACGCGCTGCCTTCCCCCGCTTCATAATGGAAGTATTGGAGACTCACACAGTAGGGTTTGGTTTCATTATACACCGATAGGGGCTTTTTGCTAGCATGCTTTTAGCTCAGCCTTGGCCCATGCTGCTTCCCCGGAGTGCGAAGGCAGGGACCTTGCTGGTGGGTCGGGTGTGAGTTGCACCGGGATGCTCCCGTGCTGGTGCATCCTGTGGCCCAGCACCTTTTGGGTTGTGTTATCCCTTTTCCATGAGTGATTTCACGAGGGCAGACTGAGCTGAGCTCTTAGGCAGAAGCTCTTCGCTGTGAGGGTGCTGAGGCGCTGGCACAGGGTGCCCAGAGAAGCTGTGGCTGCCCCATCCCTGGCAGTGCTCAAGGCCAGGTTGGACACAGGGGCTTGGAGCAAGGGTGACGGATGGTGACCCCTGGGAATGCCTGGGCTGAGGAGCCAAGTGCCTTTTCCCACGCTGTGTCCTCGGTTCCTAACTGGCAGCGTTGGGCAGTGCTGCAGGTGTAGCTGTGCTGTCATGCTGTGCCGTGCCACCCCGTGCCGTGCCGTGCTCTGCCCTGCTCTGCGGTGCCATTCTGTGCCATGCCCCCCCCAGGAACAAAGCAGCGCCCTGCAGGCTCTGCACCCCAACCCATGCGCTTTGCACCCCTGGGCACAGCCATAACAGGGCTCCCCTTTCCCCGCTCTGTCCCCATGCTCTGTGCCCCCTTGGGGGTGCCAGGGCTCGCTCCCCCCCCCGGGCAGCGGCTGGGCTGGGGGGATCCTTCCCTACCCCTTCCCATCACCTCCCCTCTTCGCCGCAGCACCTAACGCCATCCGTCTTCGCCGGCTCGGGAACAGATGGCAGGAGGAGGCTCTGGGACACCATCAGCTGTTGTTATCGCTAGCTGATGACACGGAGTGTAAATTCTGTTGGCTCTGCTCCCTTCGTCTGTTCTGCCTCTGCATCCCACCAGTTTTAATTACTGTAATTGAGTTATAATGAATGATTGTGCATTGCCATTGTCTGTAATGTGGCAGGGAGTATTCTGTTTGTTACACACTCCAGCTAACAACATGCCCCTCCTCGTTGCTTTGTTTATCTGGTTGAAGGGTGTCATCACTTCAAATGGCAGAGATAAAACAGTACTCAGAGTGTATGCTTTAGATGTTTATCGTTTTTTTCTCTTCGCTGCTGGTGCTTCACTGAATCCCGGTGGAAAACTGCAGAAGCAGATAAAAACTCATTTGGCTTAATCCCTCTTGAACAAAACAACCCCGCCGCAAAACACCGCACCAGCCAAACACCCCAACCCAACCCCGCAGAGCTTCTGCTGCCTGGAAAACCTCATTAGCCAGGGTTGAGGAGCAGGGACCATGGCAAAGGGTGGCCAAGAGCCTCCTGCCTCCCTTCTGCAGGTGAGCGGGGATAATCCCAACCCTGCCCAGAGAAGCTGTGGCTGCCCCATCCCTGGCAGTGCTCAAGGCCAGGTTGGACACAGGGGCTTGGAGCAAGCTGCTCCAGTGGAAGGGGTCCCTGCCCGTGGCAGCGGTTGGAGCTGGAGGAGCTTTGGGGTCCCTCCAACCCAAACCATTCCCTGGTTCTGTTTTTGAGGCAGAGGCCAGGATCCCATTAGTTTTCCAAGGCAGCTCTGCATTGGTGCTCCCTGGCTTCACAGAGATAACAGCGTGCTGGTGTGTGCCTCGCATTGCTTTGAGGCAGTGGCTGGCTTAGGAGCAAAGTGTTGCGTGAGCGTTTTCTGTGAAGGACTTGGCTCCATCCTTGCGCTGTCAGTAAATGGCTGAGCTAAATAACACGTTGTTATGAATAGTAGCATTTGATCGTTTTAAACCTTTTCTTTTTTCTTTTCCCTTTTTTCCCCTTCCCAAGGTGAATTCCAGCGGGATCAGCGCTGCACAGGAATTGCCCCGGAGGAAGTTGGCCCTTCACCAGTTCATCTTGTAGAAAAGATTCATTATTACTGTTGAGCTGAGATGAAACAATTCCCTGGAATTAACTCGTCTCATTTCCACCAGCTACAATGAAAGGTTCTGACTGTTACACACTGAAGTCCAACACCCCCCCGACAGCAGCCCCGGGGAGGAGATGGGTGAGCTGATAAAGGTGACTGCATGCACGGGCGCACGTGTGTGCGCGCACACAAACACACGTGTACACATGTACGTGCACCCCCGGACTGCCTGAGGGTGGTTTCCCCCCCCCCAGCCCAGTGTAATTTTCCTGTCATTCCTGATGTGGATGGGCCGTGCCATGGGGAAAAAACCCTTTTTCCCATGCAGCGGTCCCCAGTGTCAGCAGGATGCTGGAGCATCGGCATGACCAGCAGGGAGGGGATCCTGCCCCTCTGCTGCGCTCTGGGGAGAACCCCCCCTTGCAGCCCTGATCCAGCTCTGGGGCAGCAGCATGAGAGGGACGTGGAGATGCTGCGAGGGCTGGAGCAGCTCTGCTCTGGAGCCAGGCTGAGAGAGCTGGGCTGGGGCAGCCTGGAGAGGAGAAGGCTCCTGAAGGGGAGACCTGAGAGCAGCTCCAGTGCCTGAAGGGGCTGCAGGAAAGCTGGAGAGGGGCTTGGGACAAGGGATGTAGGGACAGGGCAAGGGGAATGGCTTTAACCTGCCAGAGGGGGGATTTACACCCAAACCATTCCAGGATTCTATGCTTCTGTGACACCACAGGACCCAGGGCCCGGCACCCACCCAGGATGCTGAGGAGTCCAAACACTGTGACAGCAGTAACTGGGGTTCCACACGTGCAGGTTCTGCTTCTGCTGGGAGGTTAATTCACGGTTCATTCATCTCCCACAAGTACTAAACAAGAGTCTATTGACAGCTCTTGCTTGTTCTGCATCTACCTTCCCACCTGCACCCGCAGCAGAGGAGTAACTGCAACAGAGGGATAATGGCAGCAGAGGGATAACGGCTGCAGAGGGATAACGGCAACAGAGGGATAACAGCAGCAGAGGGATAACAGCAGCAGAGGGATAACAGCAGCAGAGGGATAACAGCAGCAGAGGGATAACAGCAGCAGAGGGATAGCGGCAGCAGCTCCTCCAGTGCACATTTGGGGATGCAGGGATCCCAGTAACAGGGGACAGCATCCATCAGTGGGACACCGGGTCCCCCTTTACACCTGTAGGCAGGTCAGGGCTGATTTACTGCAGGAGAGGGTGACCCCCCCCTCCACAGGAGCCATGCCTGGAGCCAAGAGCTCTCATTGAGACACCCAAGCCAATGGGCCAGCAGTTTTCAGATGCTTTATGGCAGCACAAAGCAGCTGTGCTGTTCTCAAGCAGTTTAATTACATTTTGACACTAAGAGCTGTTTTATTATCCCAATTTTTGTTGTATAACTCGAACATGCAGTGGATTGCAGAGGCATAATCCATTAATACTCACTTGTGAGGATTTGTAGCTTTGGACTTGTGACCTTATACCTTCCTTGCAGATAAATATATTATCCTCTTGCACAGCTGATATGGGGGAGCCAACGAGCCCACGGCGTGCTGAGGGATGGGGATTTATGGACTCCCATGCCTGTGATCCCAGCGTGGTGGGGACACATCCTTGGTGACCGCGCGCCCTCAGAGCTGGGTCACTCTGATAGCTTGGGCATTGAAAGGAATGGAAAGGTGCAGAATTCCAAAGGAGGGCTGAGTCCATCTGCTTCACCAGCTCAAGAGGACAAGGGACTGTGTGAGAGGGATGGGGGTCCCTCTGGTGCAGGTCTAGGAGCTCCTGCCTGGCTCTTGCAAGGCCAGCAGGCACAGTATGGCATGGCATGGCACGCTGGCACCAGCTGTGCCCTCTTCATCACTGCTGGACAAACCATGAAGCCCCCAGCTGCCTTCAGCTTGCTCTTCTGGAGGAGGCAGGACAGCAGAAGTCCTCCTGCCCTGCAAACATGGAGTTTCAAGGAAGGACAAGGATCAAAGCCATGAGGTCAAACTGCAGCATCACCTCCTGGGGTGGCTCCTGTCCTGGTGGGTGGCTGTGGCCATGGAGGGCTGGGGGGGACACACATGGGGCTGGGGGACACACGGGGCTGCCCCGAGGCTAGGCAGCGCTGTGGGTCCGTAGGCATCAAAGCCCTTGTTGGAACTGGCTCAATCCCACCCACAGCTGCTTGCTCTGTGCAGGGGCCAGGAGCTCAGAACATCTGTGGGAGCAGCATCTGGGGCAGCCCCTGCTTTGTGCTCCCTCACAGGGTGAACTGAGCTGAGCTCTTAGGCAGAAGCTCTTCCCTGTGAGGGTGCTGAGGCGCTGGCACAGGGTGCCCAGAGAAGCTGTGGCTGCCCCATCCCTGGCAGTGCTCAAGGCCAGGTTGGACACAGGGGCTTGGAGCAAGCTGCTCCAGTGGAAGGGGTCCCTGCCTGTGGCAGGGGTTGGAACTGGAGGAGCTTTGAGGTCCCTTCAACCCAAACCATTCCCTGGTTCTATGATCTATGACATCCAAACCAGGGGCAGTACCCTTAGAAAGGTCCCCGTCCCCTCTGCTGAATCCCCAGGGCCCATCCTGGTGCTGAGGTCAGGGTGGGATCATCCCCGGTGCTGCTCTGCAGGGCTGTACCGAGCATCCCTCCGCTGGCTGCCGTCCCTCTGTAACCCCCCGGAGCAGCTGGAACATTCCTCACGGGAGCCACGGCTTTGCATGCCAATGGCCAGGCAGCGGGGATGGGGATCAGCCTCCATCCCACCCGGGAGCAGCTCCCGGCCCCGGTCCTGCACAGACACCCTGGCAGGCCAGGGTCCTGCTTTATGCTCTGCTTTCTTAAAGCAGTTGCTTTTCCCCTCCCCTTTCCTAGCACTTAACCCCAGGATCCTCCCGCTTTGAACACACACCACTGTGGCACGCAGCTCTGTGGACCACCCTCAACAGCAAAGCTCTGTAATTTATGGAGGGGCTCAGCTTAAACCACGCAGTTGGGGCGAGCTTGATTTTCCCCCATCCCCTTCTCGCGTCCTGTCCCGACCGTAAATTTCCCCTGACAGCTCAGAAAACACGAGCAAATCATCAGTGACACGTTTATAACCTGCTTAATACTGGAAATAAAAGGTCCCCCCCGAGTGCTTGTGGGGAGCTGGGCACAGCAGCATCTTGTTGCTAATCAGGCTGGGCAGCAGGGGAAGGAATATCCGGTCCTATAGGAGCCCATCTGCCACCATGTCCCCAAACCAGATTAATGCGGGGAGGGGGGGGGAACATGAGGTGCAGAGCCAGGACATTTCCAAGATCCCTGCCTGCATTGTGTGCCAGGAGCAGCCGGGCCACATCCATGGGCTGGGGTGGGAAGGTTGTCAGCGATCCCTGGGATTCAGAACAAAACCTGCTGGGAGCTTCTGCCTGGATGTAGAAGCCTGAATAGGCATTTGCCTTTGGAAGATGCTACAAGGTTTTGTTCCTGACATTTCCAAGGTGGGATTCAGCCTTTGCCCTTACAAACGGTGTGGTTTTTCAACGTTTTAAACTTAAAATTAACTGAGCTTTTCAAGGCTGAAAGAAGACTGAAATAACCTGGAAGCCCCATGTTTCCCCCTGGGGCAACAAGCGTTAGGTGCTCCTGAAGGTATAGCCTTGAAGCTCTCAACCTGTTCCAGGATGGGTTGACCTCCCTCCAGCCAGTGGCCCCCATCCCAACCATTTCATCTGGGATAAAACACACACATGTGGGCTTCATGCCATTAGGGTGCCCGGTGCATGAACACTTGGGGACAGCAGGAAACCCATCACTTTGACACTGATGCTCATTCACCGATGCTGTAATCTCACCCAGGAGGTATCCGAGGAGCTTGTCAGGGGCTGCTTCCCATAAATCCACGCAGATTGGCACTAATTGCGCTGTCCTCCTCTGACTCCCTATTAATTGAGTCCCGTATCAGCTGTGCCATTACTTTTCCCGGGATCGATGGCAGCCTGACAGCCCTGTGATTACCTGGGTCATCTTGTTTGCCCTTTGAAAGCACCGGCACAGCACCGGCTTCCTCCCAGCGCTGGAAACACCCCGCTCCTCAAAGCCTGATTGAAAATCAACATTAATGGCCCATCCGTTCCCCTTGGCCAGCTGCTCACCAGGCTCCTTGCCTGCGGCTGGACCAGTGCTGCCGATTTCCACACGTGGGTTTAGCAACCGCTTAACGTTCGAGGGAGCTGCTGCAGGGCCGGGGAGTCTTTCATCACCAAGCCCTTGGCTTCCTCCCAGCCACCCGACCAACAGCCACTGAACACCCCTGCCCCTTCCGCATCCTCCTCCTGCACATCAGGAAGATACAGTCAAGATCATAGAATGATGGAATGGTTTGGGCTGGAAGGGGTCTTAAAGCCCGGACACCTTCCACTAGAGCAGGTTGCTCCAAACCCTGTTCAACCTGGCCTTGAGCACTGCCAGGGATGGGGCAGCCACAGCTCCTCTGGGCATCCTGTTCCATTCCTTCACCACCTCAAGATGTCCTGCTCTAAAGGTCTTCTCAGCTTTATCTCTTCATTTTTCCTTTAATCCATCGGTTTTAAGCAATCTGGGGGTTCGGGTTCAGTACCTTTCCCATCTCTCCTGATGTTTTGTGGAGAAGGCTTTGACTGTTGTTCTGGAAAGGACCAAATTGCTTTTCTCTGCTGCAGGAATTTGAATGGAGCTGAAGCTCCAGCCTGCCAGCAAAGCCAGCAATGGCAACAAGAGAAATCAGCTCGTAAGCAGTTAATCAAAGCCCTGGTCTTGGTGCAAATGGGACCGAGCCAGGACTCCTCATGGGGACATGCAGCTTCCTTCTGCAGCACCCATGCAGGCAGCCCAGCAAGCAGAGGGTTACTCCCAGCGCTGGCTGGAACCAGGAATTGCTGGAACAGGTTAAGATAATGTTCATTCATCTTCATTAGGCGCAGGAAGCTCAGGGAGCGGTGGTGCAGCCCAACAAGGGGCCCTTTTCAAGGATCATTGTGCCTTTCTTCCAGGTAATGGAGACAAATGGAGGCTGCTCTGAAGGTGGGAAAGGCACCCCGGGGGTGGGCTCTGCAGCCCACTGGAGACAGCCCACAGGGGACCTGGGGAGATGCTCGGGAGGAGGCTGTTTCCACAACATTGACATCAATAACAGCAGGAGGAGAGGAGGTGCCCGGGACCTCCGTTATCCCTGGTGTGGAGGTGGCATCACCCTGCCTGTGGCACCCCTGGCTGCGTGTCGGTCCCTGTGGGATGAGAACAAGGTTTCTGCTCCCTCCCAGGGCGTGCAAGCCTCTCCCAGCAGCTGTTTGCTCACACCATCGGGCCACAATGACACCATAAATCCAGGCAAACCCAGCAAACACAATGAGGGATTGTTGTGTGACAGCATCGACTGCTTTTGAACCACCACGAGATCTTCTGTGGTGGGAAGCCCAGGCTGTGACTCCCCTCTCTGCTACCCTACCAGCCACCCCCCCATCCCCATCCCCTTCCTGCTCCCTGCTCCGTTTATGGCCTGGCAGTAATTATGTGTAGCCACAGCTCTTCTTAATTGACTGTAATGGGCAGCCACATGAGTATATCGTTTTGTTAAAGAGGTTAATTGCTTTGGGCCAGGCACACATTTGGATGGGAGTCCCTTGGAGGATGCCCTGGTACCCGAGGTCTGGTTCAGACCAAGCCCACCCGCTTGGACTCTGCTCCCCTCCTTGCTCCCGCAGGTTCCTTCCCCACCTTCCCACCCCTAAATTTGATTTTAGCAATAAATACCTGCCTGCTCCCATCAGCCTGAAGGGGTATGGGCTGAAGAGGTTCCTCTGCCTGCTGAGCAACGGCACTGGTGTCCCCAGGGTGCAGCGTGCACCCAGGGCTCTCCACTGGTGCCACCGCCAGTGATAGCCCCAAGCGGACAAGCAGGCTGGAGGTTTTGGGATCTCCTCTTCCCTTTGGGATCAGACAAGAGGAGCAGCACAGCCCATGCAGCACCAAGCAGGAACCCACACAGCCCTTTCTACCCACCTGCAACCCCAGCAGCTGTGAGAAGAGCTGGAGATGGAGGTTGGACAAGCAGCAGCAGCACAAGCGGCTGGGAATGCTTCCAGAGGGTCCTTTGGAGCACGTTTTTCCCAATATAGAGGTCTCCAGAAGGAAATTCCCCACTGACCCTGCTGGGAGCCGAGCTGCTGGTGGGACTTTGATACTACCAAGCGACTAACAAAGAAGCATCTAAACCCAGAGCCAGGACTCGAGGCTGACGGACAAAGCCAGTGCTCGCACCCAAGGCTTGGGAGCGACAGAGGAGGGTTGTGTTTGCTCGGCTTTTGTTTTATCTCCCTGCAGCAGCTCTTTGAACTGCTGGGAAAGCACAAAGTGTGCGCAGCAGAGGAAAGGCAATATTGACGCAGGGAAGCGCAGAGGCACCGCCACCGGCAGAGAGAAGTGGCAGGATCCACGTGGGCACACGGCTGAGCACCGCGCCGTGCCATGGCCTCCGGTGATGCCTGCGCCGCATCCCGGCTTTAACAGAGCAGTTGTGCCTGGCGCAGGCAAACACTGCACGAGCGAGCCCGTTGCTGCAGACTGCAGCGGGTTCTGGTGCGAGGCCATTGTGAGGAGGTCATCCCAACCGAGCTGCGAGGCTTTTGGTAAGAGAGGAGCTGTTTTGCAGCCTCGCCTTGGGTATTTAACTCTCCGAAGCCAGCCTGAGCTGCAGAAACGTCAAGTGAGGCCAAGTGCTTGCCCCAGCATCACTCCCAGACAAAAGCTGACACTTTCTGGCAGCCAATCGCTAAGAGACGGTCAAGGACTCTTCAATGCGGCTGCAAATTGTGTGGCCAAGCCGGAAAACACAAGCCACAAGCTCCTCTTGGCTTGAACGCACCCGTAATCAGATAAACCCACAATGGAGCAAAAAAATCCCACCCCAAACCCTCATTTCTGCCATGTGGAAGTGATGGGAAAAGCTCTGTGCTTTGGCTTGCCTGCTCAGCAAGTGCATCCCCCCTGCCCCAGGACTCCTTCCATGCTCATTTTGCAGCTTGGTGATGAGGCTGTTGGCAGGATGAATGCATTTAATGCCTGGGTTTGCAGCTTGGGATTCAGTCCCAGAGCATCAAGTGCATCCGTGGTTTGGGTACCACTCCATGGCTGGGAACGATGGTGAAGATGCCAGGGAGGATGCTGGGGATGCTGGGGAGGATGCTGGGATTTCTCGGGATGGATGCCAGGGCTGCCAGGAATGATGCCGAGGCTGCAGCTCGGAGCCATCCATTGTGGCTACAGAAATGTTTAGGAATCAGCCGTTTAATGAGAACAAAAGAAATTAATTGGTGGTTTAGGCCTAATGAGACCGCTGTGCAAATTAACAGTCCTCATCAGCAGAAACAAACAGAGCCCTTAAAGGAATCGGGGCTGATAAATAGGGAGTCGGGAGGGACCATCTGCGCACCCCTCCTCGGCATGGGGCGGGGGGGGGGGAGAGGAGAAAAACCCACCCCAGATCTCAATAAAGCCCAAATTCTCCGGTTTATTCATGCAGGCTCAGCTTGACACCACCATCCTACCGCCGGCATAAAGGCGAACCCCACTCGCATTTGCATCTGAAAGGGGCGAGACGCGGCCCCTCGCTCGGAGCCGAGCGGGGTCTCGGGGGGCGTTTAGCCCCTATTGAGGCCGGCACAAAGGGGGCCCCCCCCCCCCGGCCCGGCTGCTGGACCCTGGGTATCCGTCACACAGCCCGTTTGTTCCCGCTGTTTACTTAAGACGTTCCTCAATTCCCAGCGAGGATTTGTATTGCGGGGTTGGTTTACTCCTGCTCGGAGCCTGGGGGGGGGGGAGGAGGAGAAAAAAATCAATCTGTCTGATCTTTAATAATCAAAGTAATTAGAATAATCCTTTCAGGGCTGAATGGGGGATTATTTCTTCGTGTCATTTTAGTCCCATCCTCATTTGGGCTCATAAAACGTGGAAAAAAGCACTTCAAAAGCCCCACTGTAGTCTCCGGCCCTTCACGCTCTTGAGAATTCCCACCCAGGCGCCTGCCGAGCCCCGTTCTCAGGGAAACCACCAGCCCCAGCCTGTTTGGCTGCAGCCCATTTATTTATTGCAGCCGTGGTCAAATAAACACCAGGTCCTGTGAGATTCGGGCAGCGTTTGTTGTTGCGCTGTCTTGGGCAGATAAGGAAGCCTTTGATGGAGTGAAGGGACTTTGTGTGTCTAATCTGAGCCCAGCAGCTACACGCAGCGCTGGTAAAACGCGGCGGTGTCTGCAGGGAACAGTAATTACATCGGAGGATTAAAAGGTCCTAAACCTCACCTATATTTCACTTTTGTAAACTAGAGAGGAACAAAGAATTCTTGGCTCGCCCGGAGGAAAGAATAATTGACACAATTCGCAGGCTCGGGATTATTCTAATGTAAATAAACGCAGGGAAGAGGACAAAACTCGTTTAAGGCCTGAAACTTTTCATCTGGCGTTTAACAAGGGGATAAACACAGCTTTCCCCCCCCCCCCCCAAATTCCAACCCCTCCTTTCCCCTTCTGCCCCTTCCCGCTCCGGGTGCAGCTTCCCAGGGGGCTGGGAGGGCATTGCCATGGTTTTCCCTGCTGCGTGCCCTTGGATGCTCACCCACTTGTGCCTGGGGAAGCTGTGTGGGAGAGCGACGCAGGCGCCTGACCTCGGTTTTGCTCTGGGGAGCCAGAAGCTGAATTTTAAGATTTTAGCCTTCTCTTTCGGAAAACAGAGTCTGGTTTGGGTTGAAGGGACCTTAAAGCCCATCCAGCTCCAACCCCTGCCACGGGCAGGGACCCCTTCCACTGGAGCAGCTTGCTCCAAGCCCCTGTGTCCAACCTGGCCTTGAACACTGCCAGGGATGGGGCAGCCACAGCTTCTCTGGGCACCCTGTGCCAGCGCCTCAGCACCCTCACAGGGAAGAGCTTCTGCCTGAGATGCAGTCTAAATCTCCCCTCTTGATATAATCCTCCCTTCTTCTGCATGAAGCATAATAAATCAGTGTCTATAAAGCCCTAAGTGGCACGGAAGCGCAAGCAGCCACAGTGCTAACACTGCTTTAAGGCAGCAGGTACCTAAACACAACATGTACCAGAATCACACAAGAACAGAGCAAAAAAACCAACCCAGAAAGTTAAGAAAACAACAATAAAAAGCCACTTTCTGTTCTGCCAGCCTGACTCCTGCTTGCAGTTGGGGGAATAAGGGGCAATTCCCAGCTGAGGCTGGCACCCAAAATGGGAACGGATTTCCTCCAGCTTCTTGCAGTCAAGGTTGAACACCCCAATTGCCCCTGATGCTGGCACCCATCCCCAGGAGCAGGGGGTCCTGCTCCCACCTCAAAGCCAGGCTGGACAACCCAAGAGGGACCCTGTACATAAGGAGCGTTGCTCCCACGCTGGCATCCAGCCCTTGTTCCTGCAGCCCCGGGTTGCTACGGGCAGGGGGAAACACTCCGGGCCCAGGGCTTTAAATTATGAACAATTATCAGCAGGAAAATGACAAGAATGGGAAAATTAACAAAGAGCTCAATACCCTCGGCTAAATGACCAACATAAATGCATTCCGATTAGGCAGTCAATATTGGGCTGGCAGCTCCTGTCTGTGCCTATTTCTCATTAGACAAAGCCTTGACCTTGACCTCATTGTCCTGTTTGCCGGGAGACAGAATCCCATAACAACTCGTTTGGCGAATGTATTGGACCAGTAATCCATAAATATTGATTCATTGTTTGCAGTGTAATTTAAATGTCAGTTATAAGCCCAGGGCAGATAAAGATCTGTATCAACAATAAAACTGGAGAGGCAATAAATCCCCCGGGGCAGGCCGGGCTAAAACGGGTTTGCAATGCAGGCATCCTTCACAGGGAAAAGCAAAAACAAAGAGGAAAACAAAGCCCCACTTCCTGTACACTGGAAGGAAGGATACTGATGATCTGGGCAACCAGTGTGGGGTTGCCAGCACCAAACTGGGTGGCCCTGGTCCTGTTGCGTGCCCCAATCTCTCTCCCCATGGGAGAGGCTCCTCCTCTGCCCCGTGATGCTCCCCCCCTCTGCTGTCCCCTTGCTACCCCTTCTCTTCCTCCTTCTCCTCTATGCTCTCAGAGGTCCCCAAGCTGCAGGAACCCAGGCCTGGGGCTCCCAGACACGAGGTGCCGATTAAAGAAGAGGAGGGAAAAACCTCACCCCATAACCTCGTAGCTGCCCCAAACCAGAAAGAAAACCCGGCTTTTGCTTTCAGTGCTGTTCCATAGCAGCAGCTTCGCAGCTCCGTGTTGGCGGCACCAGCAGCGTCACTGCTGCTGGCACACAGACACACAGCTATTGTTCAAGGAGAAAGTCCTTTCTGCGCTGACAGACACGGCCCCAGCTGCAGCCGGGTGCAGACCCCAACTCTCAGCAACATCTCCCTCCCAGCGCATGAGGGGAGAAGCTGCAGTTGATGCCCCAGCCCTGGACACGGCACAAACCCCATAGAAACAGCCCCAAAAGCAGAGCCCAGCGCCACAGACCGCGGTCACACAGACAAGCCCACGTTGCTGCTGCAGCTAAAGCTGGCTGAGCACCAAGAGGCTTTTAATAAAAGGCCAGGCGAGGCGATCGCCAGGCTTTACCCCCGCAGATGCTTCTCCTTCTGTGTTGTTTCATTCCTTCTAAACATTTAATTACACTTCCAGTTATTTCCCTGGTCAGCCGGGATGCTGCTGGACTAATCGACTTCCCAGCCGCACAAAGCCAATCCTATTGACAGTGCTTGAGGAGGAGCTGCAGCCCTCAAGCTGGCAGGGATGGCTTGGGCATCCCTGCATCCCCTGGTTCCTGGCATTCGGGGAACCTCCATGGCCACCCTGCCTCCAAAACCCCATCATTTGGAATCCTGACACAAAGGCTCAGCCAGTCCATGTGCTCCCAGGGCAAAGGGAAGGGAGGGCTGGACCCTTACAGCCTCCTTTGCCTCCCCAAAACCCAGCTGGTCTGCAGCTCCTGACCCCAAAACAGCCCCAGCCCACCAGCCAGCATCACAGCATGAGGTGCTGGCAGCTCGTGGCTCCCACCACGCTGGGTGCTGCGGCCCAGGGTGCCATGGGGTGATGGCAAGCAGGGCACATTGCGCACGCTTGGAACGGAAGGATGCTGGGCACAGCTCCCCCATCCATGGAACGGAGGGATGCCTGCCACAGCTCAGGCAAAACTCCCTCCAAGCCACCCCGCTGCAGCTCCTGCCCTGGGAAGGCTGTTCCCAAGCTGCATATTGGGATAGGAAAGTGTTTCAAGGGCAGTTCCCAGCCATAAAGAAAACAGTTCCCCCCTCAGGAGGCTGCGCTCTGGGGCTCGAAGGAAGGCAAACGTGGTTCATACCCATCCGTGCTGGAGGAGGCTGCTTGGGGGGACTCCAGTGCCACAGCACGTGCCAGGAGGAGGTCTGCCCACCCAGACCTGCTGCTCCCGAAGCTGTTGTGTCTCCTGCCATCGGACCTACAGCATGAAACCATCCCTCAGCCACCTCCTCCTTGTCTCCTGTGAACGAGCCGCGCGCTCTTGGTTCTCCCTTTCCAAGCCCCCTTTCCTCCTGCAGACGTACGTAAACTCGCAGCTCGAGCCCATTACACATTCAGGTGTGAAGGGATGGCAATTTGAACTGTTTTTCTTTCCCGGAGACAGAACTTCCCCTCCTCTCCCTCCGGTGTTGTTCCCGTGCCTCATTCTGCACTTTGGGGCTTGTTTTCCTGTTGGTACTTCTCTTCTGCTCGCTGTAAGTAACAGCCAGTTAAGGTTTTTTATAGTCTAATATCACCGTGAAGCAGTCGCAGACACTGAGCTCATTATTTATTGAGCTCCATCAGTGACTTTAAAAGAAATCTTTTATATCAGATTTGCAGCGCAGTAATCTCCTTAGTCTGTTTGACAGGAAGAAAAACCACAGCACATAAACTCCTTCACTGCCTCTGTGTCTAGGTTAAAAGAAACACATATTTGGAGGGTTGGAGGGGAAAATCCTGGAGCTTAAACAGACCAGGGGGACCCATCTCCTGGTACAGGGATGCCAATGGGATTACATCTCCTACCTCCAAGAGAGAAACAAGATGCTTGAGTCTCAGATGGGTATGAGACCCACGGGATGGGCAGCCCCAGTGATGCTCAGCCCCATGCCTGGGCTTTCTGCAGAGTGAGTTTCCAAACGAGCTTTACTCTTAGCTTAGGGAGCTGCAGGGGTCCTACAAGGAGCTGGGGTCCTCCTCCCCATGGCTCCCCTCACTGCAAGCTCTCCCTGAAGCCCTGAACTGGTTCAGCACCAACCCCACGAGCTCCAGCTTGGGCTCAGTATTTTGTTCCTCTCTGTTTTTTAATGGGAAAGATCTTTTCTCGGTCACGTTATTCAAACACAGGATTAAAATGTAACTGCCTGCATTCAAAGGTTGCCTTGAGCCAAGGCCGCCCCGTGCGCGCCTCTGATGTGCCCCAGCGCTGGAGCAAAGCCTCTCTCCAAACCCACTTGAAACCATTGCAGAAAATGGCTTATTGCTTCTTTTGTGCCTTGTGCATTTATGGGGGGAGGGCTTTTGGAGCTGCACGGATTAATCACCGCAAGGGGAGCCTAAAGGGTAACTCATAATAACGGGGCTTGAATTAAACTTCTAAACTTCAAGCCCCTAAGCCTAATAAGATTAGAGCGCGCATAGCTCCAACCACATGAAAGGTCCTGCTGGCTGCCCGCGCCCTTCGGCACCGTCCCACCCCGGCCTCCCCTTCACCACATTAAATGGGACCTTAATGAAAACTTCCAAGGGATGTTTAGATTCATTCCAGAGGAAAATCTCACGACACAAAGGATGCACAGAGCTGGCGCGCTGCTTTGGGTGAAGCCCAGCGTGGCCAGGGGCTGCCCTGTGGTCCAGCCGGGGGTTTTTCCAGGGTGGATTTGCCAGCAAACTGGGCAGCTGGAGATGGAGCAGGGATTATTGTGCTCGAACTCTGAACCACAGAATGGTTTGGGTTGGAAAGGACCTTAAAGCTTACCCAGTTCCAACCCCCACCTATGGACAGGGACACCTTCCACTAGAGCAGCCTGCTCCAAGCCCTGTCCAAGCCTCCATTGCCAGGATGGAGCATTTACCCCTTCTTTGGGCAACCTGTTCCAGTGCATCATCACCCTAAACAAGAATCTCCCAGTGGTGACAGACTGATGGCACCCATGACTGGAGGAAACCTGAGGTCAACAGGGAGCTGGTGGTATCTCTGGGTACCGCATCCCTTCCCTCCTGCATCCCTGGGTACCGCATCCCCTCCATCCCACATCCTCTCCCTCCAACATCCCCTCAGGCAGGGCTCCTGACTTCAAGGGGAGGGGGGAGCCCTGACTCTGTGCTCAGGCTCTTTGGGATCCACTTCCCAGGATCCCAAACCTCTCCCCACCACGAGCAGCCACTGCCAGAGCCGGCAGAGCATCGCGTGCAGCCCCCCTTGATGCAGGAGCCAGCAGGACGGGTGCCCATGTACCTAGCAGTAGGATTTGGCCCCATATGTTTTTCTTCTGCCTTAATTTACATTCCAGGAACGGATCAAAACCCCAAATAAAACTGTCGAGGTGATGCCAGCTCCTACATCTGCCTTTGGAAACCTTCAACTGAGGCCACAAACGTTGCCTAATCCCACCAGCCAGCACAGCCAAGGGGCTGGGGAGGGACCTGGGGACCTCTCCCATGGGACAGACCCACACTCCCTCCATGGGAATCCTCCTCTCTCCATTGAAGCCCATTCCACATGGATGCAGGACATGCAAGAGGGAAAGCTCTGCGTGTGCACCCGCTTTGGCCTCAGTCTTAGCTGCTTGTGATGAAGTGACGGCACCAGGTCCCACGGAACACCTCCCAGAACATCCCATTAACAGCCCCACAGTGAGGCTGGTTTTCCAGCGAGTTCACGGAGAGGCCATGTTCCCCCCCCTCCATTCCCTGGATTTTGGAAGCATTTCCATGTCAGCCAACGTGTTCTGCTTTGATCAACAGAACTGCACAGGCACCGGAGCTGATGCTAATAGAAAACAAATTGAAACAGGCTGGAAATGCTTAAAAAGAAACACACGGAGCCAAAAAGCACAGCCTGTGCTCCACGGAACAGCTTCTCACCCCAGACCTCGGGACATCCAACCCCTCCTGCCCTCCGGCCCCGTCACAGTGCACGCAGGGAGATGCTGTGGCTGTTGCTTTTGCCCTGCCAGGCCCCTCTTCCTTCAAACACATCCTTAAACCGTGCCTGAGATGCAGGAAGAGCAACCCAGGGATGGTCCCTTCCTGGCACATGCACAAAAAGCAGGTCCCCAGCCCGGCGCACCAGAGCCCATGGGGAGGAGCCTCTCTTCCCACAGCTCTGGTCCTCGTCTCTCCCCATAGCAAACCCCAGCTTTACTCCTGGGAATCACCTCCAATGGAGAAGGACCCAGGAGCCACGGATGCTCTGCAGGAGCCCAGGCTCCAGCCCTGCAAACCCCACACTTAGGCACCATAAAGCGTTTGGCTGCGCTGCAACAAGCTGCAATCTGGGCTCTTTAAAGAGAAAACAAAGTCCAGTGAGCACGAGGAGGTCTGGAGGGGCCAGGGATCTGGCAGGTATGGGAGTTATTCCAGGCACAGACAGCCTGAGCAGAGGTACATAAAGGGGGGAGCAGTGGGATGGGGTGGTTGGGGGAACGGGAGGGTGCCTGTGTCTGTTCCCCCGCTCCTATGGCACAGCTCTGTTATGGAATCATGGAATACTGGGGTGGGAGGGACCTCAAGGACCACCTGGTCCAACCTTTTCCAGGCACAGCATGACCCAGAGTGGGTGTCCCAGCTGTACCCTGTGCAGCTGAGCCTTAACAGTGTCCAGTGCTGGGGAGTCACCTCTTCCCTGGGGAGATTATTCCCATGGCTGGTTGTTGCCACTGGGAAAAATCTTCCTTGTGCCCAGTGGGAATCTCCTCAGCCATAACTTGTGTTCATCACCCCTTCCATGGGGCTCCTTGTAAAGAGGGAGTCTCCACCTTTGTAGCCTCCTTTAGATACTATAACATGGGGATAAGGTCTCCCTGAGCCTTCTCCTCTCCAGGCTGGACAGCCCCAGTCTCTCGTGTCTGGCTGCCAAACCCTATGGAGACTCCTAAAAAACCGTTTTTCCATTGAAAATTAACCTGAGTCATGGAAAGATTCCGATTTATTATCATTTATCCATTTATGTACCCAGACACTTGGTGCCACCTCTCTCTCCTGCTCTGCCCGTTCTTCCCATCCCTGCCCTGCTCCCAGGACACTGCAGGGAGATCATTCCATTGGTGGGACACGGGAGATGGCACAAGAGCCACCAGGCTCCATACGAAGGCTAAAGAGGTATTTGAGTCACATTCTTATTAAACACTGGGTTTGAAACCCCCCGGAACCAGCTGGGACTCCAGAGCTGGGGCCCCGGCTCATTTGGGAAGCGCACCCTCTAGACCAGGAGAAAAGTTCCCAGCTCCCAACATTTTAACCCTAATCCCTGAGCGAAAATCAGATTTGGGATGTAATTTGCATAGCATGTCTCATGATTTCATTTAATCTGCCCAATCCTCTTAGGGAGCAGAACAGCATAAGTTATCACAGACAACAGGGCTGCTTCGAGCTGCAAAGCCACCACCCCAAGCCCTGGGCTCCGCGTTAATCCCGCTCCTGCCACAGCGCATCCCGATGGAGGAAGGAGAGGATGCGAGGAGCAGCCTGGGTCAAGCCCCAGCATCCCCAGGCTGGAGCAGAACTTGAGGGCTTTGAGCCCCTTTGGTGCTTTGAGGCCATTTGCCCACCCCTAGGATCTCATTAGGGTTTAAATACCACCCTGACACGCTAACAGCACGTGTTCACCTCCCTCTGCCCTCCAGAACTGGCTTAACCCAACGCTTCCTCCTCGCAGGAAAACCCACACAGGGCTCTGCTGCTGCTCGACTCTGCCCATTAACAGAGCATCTACCAAAGCCTTTAGGCTTCATCTTTAATTTCGCCATATAATTCAAGCAAAACCCTATATCCTTTATAACAACCAGGCTCCAAATCGATCCAGCAATGAGCCACGTCCCAGTCTGCAATTACCTCTTCATCCTGCGCCCCGCCACCAAAACAACCCCCACCACACCACTTCTCAGATGATTTGTTGCGATCGAATAACTCCCCCAAATACCACCAAGTATTCAAATCCCTACTTCAATATCCTTTATCCTTTAAGGTTCTTTATAATTCAATAAACAGGATTTCAAATCCCTCCCCAAACCGGGGCGGACTTGTTCGGCGCTGCCGTTCGCTTCTAATGCAGACTCTTATTAAGCTGTGCGAGCTTACAGCTCTTTAATCTTTCGGAACACATGTTGAGAAGAATAAAAGCAATTTTGTTTGGGAAACCGAAGGCCATGTTCAGCTGGAAATAAGCTTTTTCTATCAACTCACCTCTCGCTTCTCAGAGCCGGCTCCTGGGCCGTTACCCAGTAACCCCTGAAAGGCACCACCTCGCTCCATTCATTTTCTCTCTTGTTTTTAATCCTGGGAGGGGAGAATTAAGGGAAAAAAAAAAAAACAACAAAACCCACCCTAATTTTGGCTCTTTTTCCCCAAATTGGTACAATTTTACCATTTCTGCCCTCAAAATGATCTCAGATCTGGGTTTTCGCTGGCTCAGAGCTAATCTGGATGTAATTCCCCTTCCTCTGCCTCTGCCCTTGGCAACGCACAAACACAGATTAGAGGGTTATATAAATGTAATTTCCTAATTAATCATTTCAGGGCCAGCCCCGGCGCTTCTTTTCTCTACCACCAAATGCACACAAGGCTCAGCTGCGAGCAGGGGCAGGCTTTACACAGCAGCAAGGCTCCCCCTCTGCAGCCAACCTGCCCCCCAACCCCTGCAGGGCTGCGAAGGGACCCCCCCGACTCGCCCTGGTTTGAGCCTCTCTGCCCCAGGGGCTCCTTGGCCGTTCCATCAGGTGGGGAGCTGAAAGAAAGAGGATTTTGCTTTCTGTTCGGTATCTCGCAGCAGAAAAGCCTTGCGTGGCCTCTTTAAAACCAACCTGGAGTGTTCATTAGCTGCCCTGTTTTTTCAGGTGTATTCTAATAGCAGTAATTAACTCCAAGGTAGATTTTAGCACTTCAGCCTCCCTTTCTGCCTTCAAATGCCAAAACAAATCTTGCCATAATTACCAGCAATCCTTTTCATTACCGGCTGCCTAATTATCCTATTAATAGCACATCCTCAGAGACTAGATTTGCTTGGCAGGCAAATATTTGTTTTTAAATTAGCAAACACAAAGACAAACTGCTCTGTTTGCCCAAGGATTCCGGAATGCAAAACGGTTTATATTCATGGAGAGAAGAAACGAGTCCAAGTCAAAGCAAATGCTTCATCCATCTGAAGCACTGGAACCTTTTCTGTGCCTTCCATAAGGGGGAGAGTAACTTGGGATACCTTTACAATATCCTGCCTGTGTCTGTGCAAGGGCTCCAGATGGCTTTATCACTTGGGGAAGGTGGTGCTCAGCAAACCAACGGGATGATGGAGCCTCGTGGTGAATTGTGCAGCTCAGGAAGCAAGGAAAAGATGGTTTTCACCATCTGCCTGCCTTTCGGAACTTGAACTACTTTCAGATAGCACCCATGGAGCTAGTGAGACCCATCAGGGACTCATGGGTGATCTCTGTGCAGGCTGTGGGTGCAGTGGAGCTGCTAAGGGTGAATACTCCTGGAGGATGCTCTCATAGTTGGAGGATGCTGATGTAGCAGAAGGATGCCATCATGGTGCACATTGGATGCTGCGGATTGGACCATAGCAAGAAAACAAGCTGCCCATGGCTGCAGGACATGTGCCTCCTCTCAGGGCTGTACAGCACAGATGGTTCCAGTGCTGGGAGGGTGCTGCTGTGGTAGGAGGAAGGTCACAGTAGGAGGATGGATGCTGTCATGGTTAAAGGATGCTGTTGTGGAGGGAGGATGCTGTCATGGTATGAGGATGCTGTCATGGTATGAGGATGCTGTCATGGCTGGAAGATGCTGTCATGGCAGGAGGATGCTGTTGTGGTTGGAAGATGTTCTTGTGGTAGGAGGATGCTGCCATGGCAGGAGGACGCTGTCGTGACAGAAGGATGCTGTAGCCACCAGAAGGCATGCAGCTCTGCCCACCGCTTGTCCCACTGGGCCGAGGGGATAGTGCCATAACATTTTACTTTCAATAGGGAACAGAGGTGCTCCCTTTCACCATGCAGAACTCCAGAGTCATTAGCAGAGGAGTTAATTATTCATCCCACAATTAAGAGGAGAGGTGATAAAGTGACATGGCCCTTAGGAGCAGAGGCCAGCAGATGCTTCTCATGGGGATGGTGGCTCAAAGCTGCTGTGAAAACCCCGTCACTGGGAGGAGGAGGATGCTGAGGTCCTCTGCTTCTGCAGGAAGGTGATGGCAGAGCCCATGCTCCAAACAAGGCTCAGCAGCTTTCTGTGCAGCAGAGGAACTCCACGATGTGCTTTCAGCCTGTGTCAGAGCAGCTGAATTATTTATGGACCTGGGGGTGTGGGGGGGGCTTTTTCCCTGTGGGCTTGCAGAGCATCTACCTTCACAGACACAATTACAGCAGCTCCCTTCAGAACACCAACACCTCCTGGCTTGCTTCTTTTGATAAAAACCCAACTACTTCTTCCCTGGGTTATAAAGGGAGAAAGAAACCTCATCTTGTGAGCCACTGAGATGAAGGGGATAAATGGGCTGCACTTTGCACCTTGGGGGTGCAGCAAGCTCGCAGGGTGAAGGGGGGAGGCACAGGCTTGTGCTTCCCCTTACACCTCCCATAACCTCCACGTCCCTACCTTTTCTCTGCAGCCCGAGGCAGGAGGAGGGTTGAATGTGTGGCTCTTCCTCCCAGGTTAGGATGAACCTCCCATGCTACAGCCTGGGAAACCTCAGTCCTGCTGGAGCAGGGTATTGTATCCCTCTGCATCTGCTCCCAGTGCCTGCTCCTGCTTGGTCCCCCCCATGACTATCACCTCCATCCCTGCCGCCACCACCACATCCCTGCCTGCAGCAGGCAGCACAGCCAAGGAGCACAGGGGAGTTCATTTGGGATTAGTAGGACAACCGCAGCACCGACCTGCTGCTCCCCCACTGCATTGGGTCTCCAGCCCCCCTCCTGCCCCATGGGCAGACCCCATCATCCAGGGCGGGCTGAGGGTGCCGAACGAGGGACGCCACACGCTGCGAGGGAAAATGAGGCAGTTCCTGGGAAAGAAAAGGTTAATCAGCCCTTGCCTCGCATTGCCCAGGGTTTACTTGAATGCCTCAAGCCTAAAATATAGCGGTGGCCACAGGGAGCATACAAAGGGGCTTTGCAATCCATTATGCTGCATCGGAGACCTGGCTGAGACCACACATGTGAGAGCAGCAGTAAATAATGCATCACCGCCCCGGCCAGCCTCCCTCCTCTCCCCTTCCTTTTACCCTGTCAAGCTCCTTGTCAGATCCGGTGCCAGGCTGCCCGTGTGAATGAGCTCCGTGGGATAACAGGCAGCAAATCCCTTCTCCTGCAAAACCAAGGCAAGAGAGCGGCGTGGCTGCGAAACGTGGGGTCCTGTCCTGCTGCTCCAGGGAGCAGAAGGGCCACTGGGTGCAGGTCTCACTGCACACCCCCAGCACACACCCCACAGCAGTGCTTTATAGCCTCGGGGTTTCTCCAGCCATGGGGTGAGTGGTTTGGGTGTGATGGGGATGTCCCATGGCTCTGAAAGGCAACTGTGAGCATCCCATGGGTTGCCTGACTCCAGCACCTGTAATGATGGTTCCCAAAACACATCAGACACTCCTTGGTACCCTGCCTGCATCCGGGCACATTGGACACGCAGCCAGCACCCAGAAGAGATGTCCCTGGGGACCATCCTCATCCTCCCACCTTAGCCCAGGGGGAGGAAGCAGAGATACCCACCACCACTGAGACGCGAGCCAGAGCATCCCATGCTGCTCCGCAGCCCCTGCTCACCCATGGCTAGGAAAACAGGGCAGAAATCCCAGCTACAGCCCCCCCAGCCGAAGGAATAAACAAGGAGAATCCTCGTGCACCGGCAGCAGGAAGTTCCCACCCTGCTCCCACCATTCCCGAGGCTGGGATGGGGCGGGAAGCAGATGGCACGAGGGACGCTCCCGCCGTGGGCTCCGGCTGGGAGCGGGGCTGGATGCGCCGTGCACATGGGAGACCCGAACATCTGCAGCGCCATGTGGTGGTGCCGCAGCTCAGCACCATCCATTATTCATGACCGAGTTATTTGTGGTGCAAAAGGGTCCATCAGCCACTTTGATTAAAAACCCAAGGAGTAATGAATATGCAAAACGGCAGCGCCTGCTCCGAGGAAGAGATTTGTCAAGTTGTCCATACTTCATCCGGATAAAGACAAATCCCAAGAGGGCCCGAAACTGAAAAACTTCCCATCACATCCCAGCATTATCTTCGCCATGAAATCCCCCCTGCCACACAGCCACTTCTCATGAATCTGAATAGGGAAATATTTGTGTCTTCGATTCGGAGTAAGGGCAGCGGGAAGAGGGGCGCACACAAGAGGAAATGTGATTTCCATTCACAATGTGACTCCACAGCCATTTAATTATTTTAATTAGGCTTAATTAGTGGTAAATTTACAATGATATGCTTGATACCTGGCATTAAATCTTTCATGCATAAATGTTTTGTTAAAATGAGAAAATAGGCACGTGGCATTTTGCCAGCAATTAGTGCTGAATGCTCTAATGAAAGATTACTGCTCTGCCGTGATTCATGGTGACAGCAGAGCTGGGAGCTGGTGGTGCTTCACTGGGCACACAATAGCCCATCACCTGCAGCCCCAGGACCAGCAGTGGCTTTGGACCAGGACCATGGTGGCATCCCCATGTGGCCCGTCCGCAGGCAGGGGACCACTGGTGGCCCTGCAGGTAGCTGGGGAGGGGACCGGCCAACTGACGGCCACGCATTGCCCCCTCCCAAGGCATCCCATCGCATCCCATCTCATCACATCCCGAGCATTACCCCAAGCATCGCTCCTTCCCCAGGTGAAGGTGGCCCAGGCCAGCCGGCTGCCTCTGCTGGCTGCTCCCCCTCCAGAATCCATCTCCATCCCAAGGTCCCGGTTGGCCCTCATCTCTGGTCCGCTGGATGGACCAACTCCACCACCTCACCAGACGAGATGAAGTGGTTCCATCAGCACAGCAAGAAACACTGAAAGGGAGCAGATTGAGACGAGCTCTTAGGCAGAAGCTCTTCCCTGTGAGGGTGCTGAGGCGCTGGCACAGGGTGCCCAGAGGAGCTGTGGCTGCCCCATCCCTGGCAGTGCTCAAGGCCAGGTTGGACACAGGGGCTTGGAGCAAGCTGCTCCAGTGGAAGGGGTCCCTGCCCGTGGCAGGGGTTGGAACCGAATGAGCTTTAAGGTCCCTTCCAACCCAAACCATTCTGTGATGATGCTATGATTCCATGTGAGCATTGGGAAGGCAAGACCTCCATGGGTAGGCAATGTGCCCGGCATGGATACACACATCTTTCAGCTCATAAAGCAATGGAAAAATCATCCCACTAATCTTGGCATTAAAAGTCATAAGCTGAGCACTGCAATAAATCTCTCTATGGCACGGGAAGGTTGCAGTGCCATGGGCTGGATGGAAAAGCTGCTGAGCTTGCTGGGCATGGGGAGAGGTGCTTTGGTTGGGTTAGCACGAGGAGAAACAGAGAAGCAATGAGGCTCTGGAGACCTTTGGAATGCTCTTGGCAGCCAGCACGGGCAAGTGCCTGGAAATAGATGCAGAATGGATGTTTGCTGTGCAGCCGGTGGCACCCCATGTCCTCACAGCTCAGCAAACACAGCACAGCGCTGCCATGGAGCGCACGAGGAGGTCGGGCTCTTTGGGAGGGGAGTTTGAGCTGGACTGGGATCTCTGGAAGGCCTGAAGCTCCTTTGGCCAGGGCAGGGCGTTTGGGACCCCACGAGGCTGCTCAGAGCCCCAGGGCCAGGCAAGGAGAAGGGGTGAGCAGGGAAATCAATGCCGCATCCAGACCCCAGCGCACGGAGAACTCCAAGATCCCAACGTTCCCATTACAGACCCTCTAAATATCCCGGGAAGATGAAGCCCAGTGTTTCCCGACTACGGTTAAGTGCACCGGGAGGGTATTAACCATCTCTCTGTCCCTATTGATCTTCCTGTCTCCCACTGCTACTGGAAACAATTAGAGGTCAATAAGCAACATGAGATGAAATTTACAGCTGCCAGATAAACCATTTGGAAATATTTCCCTGCCCTTTTCCACCAGAGCTTCTGTCAATACTGCAATCTGAAGTTTCTTTATGGAAAAGAAAGGAGCCCAGAGAAAATGTCCACCCTGTCCCACGGACTGGAATCACAGCGTGGAAATACAGAGGCAAGGGCTGGCTCCGGCAGCCCTCCGAGCAAAATCCAGCGTCCAAAGAGCACCGAGCCGTTGTGTTTTAACAGCACCATCCATCCAGGAGCTGCGCTAATGCATTTACCCTGCCGGTGACCCTGCGAGAAGAAAGGAGAAATCTTCCTCCTGAAGCAGCCAAGGAGAAACTCAGGGCATGAAAAGGCTGTGTGCAGTCGGTAAATGGTACCCGCGGAGTGACCCCGCGGGCAAGGATGAGGATGCAGGAACAGCTCCATCACCTCACAGCAGGACCCTTGGCTGGGGGCGCTGCATCGGATGCACACGTTGTACCCAGTGCTGGACCCACTGCATATGTTGGACACACATGTGGGATGCGTGTGTTGGATGAACATCTAGACACACACACACTGGATGTATGTGCTGGAGACATGCTGGATACATGTGTTGGGCACACACATTGGATGCCTGTGTCAGAGACATGTTGGATGCATGTGTTGGATGCGCACATTGGAAGTATGTTTTGGGCACACACATTGGATGCATGCATTGGGTACATGTATTGGATGCGCAAGCCAGCTGCGTGTGCTGGACTCCACATTGGATGGAGTTGGGTACATGAGTAGCACTGACCACATTGATGGACACCCAGAGCCATGCCGGGTCTCCATGGCACTCAGGTGGGTGCTATGTCTGGTCCATGGCCCTGCAGAGGTGCCTGGTTGGGTTCAGGACCAGACGCAGCACCCGCACATCACCACAGCGTGCTCCTGGGGCCCTGCTGCAGCAATCGCAGCCCACCAGTCACCGTGGCTCCTGCATCGTGGTGCTGGAGTGAAGGGTGCCACAACGACCACAGCGGGCCGGCTAAAATCACAGCACCCGAGGCAAGCACTGGATGCCCTTGGAGCAGAGACATCCCTGCCCCAGCCGCCAGCAGGAACCCCATGGACTCTGGACAACACCCTGGGATCTAATTGAGCTCCTGGCAAGGAATATCCGACCTGAGGAGATGCACAGTTCTGACGGGAAGGAAGAGCCATAAAGTCTCTGCATACATGACAGATCTACTAAAGAAGCAATTCACTGCAGTGCCATCAAGCAAGTGTACATACAGCTCAATTTTGTAAGGAATCATTCATGGTACATTTAGTAAGGCTCCAGGATGAATGGGCTGGAGCATTCTTTTGCTATTTATCTCCTATTTTCCTGGCTTGTTAACTCCTCCTCCCCGAACTCGGCTGTCACCGCATTCCCACCCCTGATCCACGGAGCAGCCGGGCCAGATGGGGAGAGCTGTGCTGACGGCTGCTACAGGGCAGGCAGGAGTGGGGACAGGCAGCCCCACGCCGCCAGAAAGGGCATCTCCAGACACACAGGACCCTGACAAAACCTCCTCATCTCCAGCACCTCCATCTGCATCCTTGGAGCCATCCTGGAGCCACCCCTGGGACCCCTTCCACTGGAGCAGCTTGCTCCAAGCCCCTGGGTCCAACCTGCCCTTGAGCACTGCCAGGGATGGGGCAGCCACAGCTTCTCTGGGCACCCTGTGCCAGTGCCTCAGCACCCTCACTTCTGCCTAAGAGCTCATCTCAGTCTCCCCTCAGGCAGGTTCAAGCCATTCCCCTTGGCCTGTCCCTACAGGCCCTTGGCCAAAGCCCCTCTCCAGCCCTTCCCCCACCAGGTTCCCTCCAGCAGATCACCACGGAATCCCCTCTGGACCCCATCCCACTCTCATCCCCTGTGCTCCTGCCCAGCCACCCCACCAGCTCTGGGGGCTTCAGGTGTTTGGATGTTCCCCATCGCACCCAGCCTATGCAGCAGGGCCCCGCCGTGCCTCTGGGATGCCCTGCAGGCGAGCATCACTCCGCAGGGATGAATTAAAAGCAAAGCTCTCCCTAAACCAGCCTTTCTCTCCCAAAGCCAGGTTCTGCTGCTCCCTGGGTCCAGCCGCATCCTCCCCATCCCACGAGCCCAGCACTGCCCCATCCCCTGGCACGCTGCTGGAGCAGCTCCTGCAGTCTGAGCACGTCTCCCCCGGACCTGCACCGAGGCAGCTGCTCGCTGAAGGCTCCCTGTCCCCACATAACCCCTGTGTGTCTCTGGAGGGCTCGGCTGCATCGATGCCTCCATCCTCCCGGTACCCCGAATTTCCACCAGGAGGGAGACACGGAGCTGTGCCTGCGTGCCGCTGGGAGCAGTTCTGTCAACAGCCTCCAACATCCAAGTGATTCTCACCGCAGCTGGTACCAGCAGCACGGGGAGCTGCCATAAGAATAGCTTTATAGAACAAATTACCTAGCATTTGCATGCACTGTGCATAAAGGCACACACGTGGATGCTGACACTGAAGGCTCCCCGGGTCCAGGTCTGGTCCGAGAGCAACAAGGGGAATAGCAAACAGTGCAAAAGCCCCTCACTCCCCATTAGAGCAGATGGCAAACAAGGGCTGGAGCAGAAAACTTGGTGCTTCTGAATGAGATACAACTTCAGCTCAGAGCCCAAGCAGGGCGAGGGCAGGAACAAAACATCCTCTTCCTCTTGGAGGCGAGAGCACACCACCTTTTTGGGAAAGGGGGGACTGGGAGCTGCCAAAGCCTCCTACAGCATCTGTGCCCAAGGGGTGCACTCCATGCTCACCCTGCTGATGGTCCCTAGACCCCATCAGCACCTTACCCTGCCTGCATTATTCATCACTTAAGCTGCACCTCTTCCCACCCCACATGTGTGTGCCTCAAAAGAAGGGGTCCCCTCCTCTCTTCCCAGCCCCACAGCTACCTGCACGTGGGACCTCAGGCACGGTCCCCAGGCTGCAAGAACATAACCCTTTCTATTCTGAGTATTAACAATACCAAATGAATGCCTCGCCAAGGAAAGGATGCCTCTTCCAGCAGGCAGGGCGCACGGCCCCCAGCACCAGGCACAGCATCAGTGGCTTTTTCAAGCCTGCAGGCTATGGTGAGCAGCTTGGAGGCTGAGAAGGAAACGAGCCACGACCTCATGTTATAACTGCAGGACGTGGCATCCAAATCTGGCTTTAGGAGGGCTGGATATAGAAACCTCCTCTGAAGCCCCTCTGACAGAGCCTCAGGTGCAGACCTCCATTGGAGCTGTGAGCCCTGAGTGAAGCATGAGGAAAGCCACGCATATGCAGCCCCAGAGCTGTGCTACTGATTACACACAGTCAAGGCGCTTGGGGCTCGAGACACTGCTCACAACACTGGGCTCAGCAGAGCACCAAAAGGCTCCAGGGCTCTGCCTTTCAGCCAACACCTCAGGGGCCTTTCAGCACACGAGAGGGGGCAAACACAGACCCACCACAGCTCCCTGTGCCCTGAAAACCCACCATGGACCTGCCTTGCTGTCCCTCTGCCAGCGATGGGTGCGGGGAGATGCAGGCTTGAGGATGCTGTAACGAATGAGCAACAGCAATCGGTGACCACAGCCTGCACCATCACGGTGCAATAACAGCCAGTGGCACCAGGCAGAGCTGGCTGGTCACTTGGTCAGGTTGGAAATGCTTCTCAGCAGGTCCTGGTGCCAAACAAGCCCCAGGTGTCCCCCAAAACAGGGTTCCTCCATTCCCAGCACCTTGACTTCAGCGCTCCAAGGAAACTGCTCTGCTTCCAGGCCACTAATCCCATTCTCTTTCATAACCTCCTGAGCAGTGACACAGGAGTGCTCACAGCCTCGTGCATCATCTGCTTTCTTCCTTATTAAAGGGCTGTGAGGGTATTTCTGTCCCTAGGGCTGGAACTAGGCCCCTTCCAACCCAAACCATTCTGTGATCCTATGGCTTTGGAGGGCTGGCTATAGAAAAGGCACGGCCTACGTGCTCCTACCCCCAGGCTTTGGGATGTTCAGAGCAGCACGGCCAGACGAGATGAAAGCAAACACATAAAATGCTCTTACCTGGATGCTCAGATTGCTGCTGGCAGGCTCCATTCCCACTGCCCTATTTCTGTTCCTTTTAGAGAGATCCTTGGCAAAGGGAAAGGTGCCTTGAAACTGTCCAAAGCTGCCCTGCATTGAAATAGGGAGGAGAAAACACAATGCAGGGGCTGTTTATGATGGGCGACAGGGGTGGCTCAGAGCTCCCAGAGCTGACACTGGACCTGGCTTGGGAAAACCCTCCTAACCCCATCCTGCAGCCTGCGATCTACCCCGGAGACCTGCAGCCCCTCAAGGCGCAGGAGCTCCGGTGCTCTGCGGTTCCCAAGGGGATTTTTGGATACGCACCCTTTAAAGCGAGGGTGGGCAGCTCGAAATGCCAACCCCCCCCCCCCCGGGGAGGGATGCAGGAGATGCCCTGTGTGGGAGTCAGCGAGCGCTCCGGTGGTCCCAGAGCAAATGTCAGCGGTGCAGAGGGGAAGCTCCCGTTTGAATGAGAGCAAACCCCTCCTTTTCCCAAATCCTCTCGATCCCCAAAGCAAACGCGCAGGAGGAGGCTCTGTTTGGCCAAGGGAAGCTCTGCAGATGGAGGAGGGGGCCCTGCAGGTACCCAGGAAATTACAAAGCAACCTGTTGAGGGCTGCATGTGTTCAGGGGAAGGAGGAAGGGGAAATGTGGACCGGCAGCGAGCAGGGGGTTGGATGTCAAAGGCTCTACATTTCATAGGGTCCTAGACTGGTTTACATTGGAAGGGACCTTAAGGGCCAGGTTGGACGGGGCTCGGAGCAACCCGCTCCAGTGGAAGGGCAGGGGTTGGAGCTGGATGAGCTTTAAGGTCCCTTCAACCCAGACCACGGTTCTATGATGAATTCAGATGATGCAGTTCCTGCAGCCTCGCTGTATTGATTCAGTGACTGCAAACATCAGTCCAGACCTGCTCCCACCCTCCAGGCTCTCAGGGACATGAGGAGCAACTCCTGGACCAGTGCATCCCGTTGACTCCATGCATCCTTCCCACCTCTATGCATCCCCCAGCTCTGTGTCCTCCCCCCCTCTAATCATGCAGCCCATCTGATGTTTTGCACTGAAGGGGCACAATCAGACCCCGTCCTTGTGGGTGCTGAGCTGCCTGTGATGCCCCAGCACCTCACAGGAACAGCCCTTCTGGAAAGCTCGGGGTTAACAGCATCCCATTCAAAAGGCTCTTTTTCTCTCTCTAAAAACCAACATTATTTACAGCTCCTACCTCCTCAAGGGTAAATTTGCAGCCAGATCATTAAGCACAGACAAAAGCCTTTAACCAGGCTGGGGCAGGGGATTCACAGCCTGGCTGGGGTGGAGGGGGGAGACAGAACTAAGCTGCCCATGAATACACACCTGGCTGGAATGGGGCAGGATGCAGGTGGGCACAGACCTAAGCCCCCCATGAATGCAGACCCAGGGTGGCCACATGATGCTGAAGGCCTGGTGATGAGTGGAGCATCCTGGAGCAATCTCATCCATAGGAGCCACATGGGGCTGAGCTGACCCTGATCCTGTCACCACTGCCTGTTGTGACACTGAAACCTATTAGCAGAACAGGGCTGAAAGGGAGGCAGACCCAGAAAAACCAACATCACTCCCCTGGGCCCACCAGCCCCGCATCCTTCCTGCTCTCATCACTATCCATCCTCTAATCCATCACTCCTCGCATCCCTCCCCAGCTGCAGGCTCCCTTCCATTGAAAGCCAGCGCTCATGGCTGGGGAAAGGGGAGCCAGGATGCTCCCAGCTTCCTTAGAGGGGCAGTTTCTCATTTCTCATACTTAGCAGGTAGAATAAACTAGCAATGACTCTAGTGGTCACAAAGATGGGACAAGGATACCACCCTCCAGCATCATTGTGCTGTGAGCCTGCTCACCAACCCAGACCCCCACAGAGGGGCTTGGGTGGGCTCCTGCCTCTTTTTGCATGGAAGAATGGTGCAAGGAGAGATCAAATCCTCCTCCCCAGGGCAATCCAGAGAGCTGAGGTTATATTACAGCACAAGGAGCCACTGCCCCTCCCTGCAAAATGATGTGCTGCTCAAACTCCGGTTAATTCCTGCATTCGACCTTCATAGCATAATCTGGTTAATGTGGCTCAGGGGCTGAGCAAGCCCCATCTCCCTGCACATAATTCAATAACAGTCTGAAGAGCGAGATCCTCAGATGCTTTATGTTGTCATGGAATCCATGAAATAAGATTAATCGGGGCAGAGGAAAAGAAAGTGAGAAATCAGAGCCTAGCTGGGGCGGATAAGAGGAGCCGGGGAGGATTGCCATCGAATAGCAACAGCCCTCTCATCTGAGCATCTCCAGACCTCTTAAACCACGCAGAGACTGGCTGCTCCTGCACAGGAGGAGCAGCGTGTGAGGGTCTGCAGCAGCAATCCACTGGGAAGACTCCTCTTCAGGAGCAGAAAATGGTGGGAATTGTCTCCATTTCATGCCAGCTCACAGAGCCCCTGGGTGCAGCTCCTGCCTGCATCCTCGCCTGCATCCCTGTGCACGGCCCACGGCTCCTCACCTGGTCAGTGGGCCACAGAGCCTTCATTAATGAGGGGAACATGGGAAAATGAGGGGTGAGAAACGCTACAGATCTCTTCCTGTGAGGAGGAAAATCATTCCTGGGTTGATTTTGAGTGCCCAGGGAGCAATCTGCAGGGCAAAGGGCCCTGCTCTGATGGCCACGTGAGATGAGGAGCACATCATGGCCATGAGGAGCTCTCCCCTTCCAGTGAACGGAACAGCCTCGGTGCGGCTGTGCTTGCCCCCAGAAGAGCAGATGATGCCCCACATGCACCTCTCCAGCTCCATCACCACCAACATACCTGCAGCAGCACCTCACCCATCTGCTTTCCATGCCTCTTCCTTTGGGCTTCAAGGATTTCCCTGGAGAATCAGAAGGATCCTGCTCCGGATGGTGGATTGCAGACCTCAGAAAGGTGTGCTCCTGTAGGTAAAATAAGGATGCGCAGATTCCAATGGGATCCCTGGGCTGCTGCCTGGACCCCCCCACCCAGCAGTGACACCAGTTCCCACCCTGGAAATAACTCCCAAGGCACCAAGACTCTGCTGCTCGAGCTCGTCACAGAAGGCAGCACTAAATCAAAGCCACAGCTCGCGTTGTACATCAGAGGTAGAACTGAGCCATAACATTTAGGTAATGGGTTTGTGCAGTCCCTAATTTAGGGGTGGGTTGAGTTTCATTCATGCCATTGACACATATGCATTGGGTGGCTGGTTTTCCAAGAGCTGGGGAAAAAAAGAGAGCATTTTAAAAGGAAGGAGAGCTTTCTTCTCAGGCCTCCTTAACATTGCTGTGAAGGCAGAAATCACTCCAGAGATCATTTAGACATGCTTAGCTGATAATTTAAGCTTATAATTAAAAAATGATTTATTGACATAAGCTTCAGTGGAAGAAGATGTTAGAGTTTCATGTTAAATCTCTCAAAGTCCTCATTCACATCCTTTAGGCTCAAGGATTATTTATAACAAGCCCTTATACCTAGAGGGGTGGAGTGAGAATAAAGGCTCTGTCCCTGTTCCACTTCCCCCATGGGGATAAATCCTCCTCAGTTAATTCTCAGGCGGGATAGGACCTGAGGAATCGCTTCAGTCTCTCACTTCATCACAGGGTTTCCTTTGCTTAGCAGAGGCAAAGCCAAGCATCTCAGCTCCCTGCATCACTGGAGGCTGCTGCACAACCCAGCTGGGCCAGCTAAGGGCAGGAATACCTTGAGCTGGGGAGGGAAAGGGGCAGGGAGGGAAGGAGGGGATGATAGATAACACTGCTGCGTGCCACTGTGAAGGAGGCTTTGAGTGTCCTTGAGAGCACGCAGCACGTAAGCCCCTGGGACAGCAGCCGCGCACTGTGGTACTTGATGATGTTAAAACCTCAACTTTGTGTCTCCAAGGCTGGGAGAGGACTTTGGGAGTCATCCAGTCTGCACCAGTGTGACCTAACACTGGTGGAGATGGGGAAGACCCGGTCCTGCCAAAGCCCCTCCTGCCCACAGAGGAGGCAACGCTTCCCATTGCCCTCAGCACCCCCAAATCGAAGTGAAGCCGCGAGCACCCTGCTCTAGTGGAAGGCGTCCCTGCCCGTGGCAGCGGGGTGGAGCTGGACGAGCTTTGAGGTCCCTTCAACCCAAACCAGCCTGGGATGCTGTGATTCCCCACCGCGCCTGCTCTTGGAAACACCGGGAGAGTCCATGGAAATGCCGCTGACGGCAGCGAAGTTGCTCCTTGCTCCTTTTCCACAGCGGTTTTAGGGCCAAGCCTGGCGTGCCCTATGCATGCTCTGCAGGCAGGAGGCTTCGCGTGCGCCAGCCGCCTGCTCAGCAGCTCCGTGCTCCATCACTCAACAGTCCCTCCCCACCAACCCAGCCGGTGGGAGGAGGTAAACACTTCCCGGGCATGAATCACCCTGCAAATATTTGCTTTATCTTACCTTACCCTGCAATCACCGCTCCCCACCACTTCTACGCCGGGAGTACTTGGAGCATCAAAGCCACGACAGGCAGCGAAGCCTGGAAATGATGAAGCAGCAGCACCCGGACTACAGCTTCCGTCATGCACTTTGCCCTCGGGACCTGCAGCTTGTCCCTGATCCCAGCCTTGCCCCGGCAGGATCCCAACATCCAAAAGCAGAGATGAAACCTCCAAACCCCCACCGCGGGGCTGCACCCCCCCTGTGTTGGAAAAGTTGCGATCTAAGCAGCCTGCAGCAGTGATTTAAATGGCTTTAATTAGGATTTAATTTAGATTGGAGAGGATAACGGTGATATGTTTACTAAATATCAATTAATGGTTGCAGATCTATTTGTCGCAGCTCACAACAATGCCGTAGATGTGTATCAGGCCTCCCTTAAACCGTAATAAATACATCCTTTAACAAACAATCCGCTTTTCAAGCGTAATAGCCAGTCCAGGAGGTGACATGAGACGATTAGCCAGAGCCGGGGCGGGATTTCAATGGTGGGTGAGGGAGCCGAGCAGCGGAGGGGCTGAGAAATGACATCCCTGCACCTCCATCAGCATCCCCTCCTGGCGCCGGGTGGTCCGGAACGTCCTGAGCATCCCTGAGCAGGGAGCACTGCTCCATCCTCCATCCCGAATGTAAAAGGCGGTCAAGTGCGAGGCTGAAGTGAAACCGATGCTCACGGGGACAGAGGGGATGTCACAAACAATGACTTTCTTTATCCCTCTGTGTTTTGTTCCCATGGCACGAAGGTCAGGAGGGAAGTAGATTTATGAAAGCATAAACAAACTGCAGAGATGTTTATGGTAATTCCACTTCCGTCCCAAATCCCGGTTATTTTTAAAGCTACTTTAAATTATCTCCTTTCTAATGAAACCTCACATGTAATCTGTTAGTGAGAGATGTCTGCGGAACCATGAATTATTCAAAGAAGTCTCTGTTCTGTTATCGGGAGTCCCTGGAGATTATTCCCACCATTGTCCGTTGTGATGGGTCATTATGCACTCTGTGAATTTAATCTTTGAGGCTATCCAGCAGCAGAGAAAAAAATGTATGAATAACAATTTTCCTGTAATAACCTTCAACTAACCTTTCAACCAGAGTGAGTAATTCCAATCCTATTTTCACATCAATAGAAGAGTCAAAGCGAAGCAATTATCTCTTATCTGTTCCATAACCCTCCCCCTTTAATTTTTAAAAAGGATGTTAAAGCACTTACTGGAGGCAACAGAAGAAAGGAGCCCGGGATGAAGCACGGGCACATTCTGATGAGCAGTGATAGGGGTGCGGCTTAGATCATTATTAATCCCCCCCCCTTCCTTTCCCATTCTGCCGCATTCCTTCGTTCCCAGTGGCACACCAGTTGCCTCACCCACATCCCTGCTGGGGCAGGGGCAGGAACATCACCTCTATCCCACAGCTTCCCCCTTTTTTGCCCTGGATCTGTGTGGGAAACGCCATGGAGTGGGTGCAGCCAGGTCACCCATAGCTTGGGGGGACCTGAGGTGGCTCTTTGGGGGGTGATGGAGCCAAACCCAACCACCAGCATCCATCAAAACCCAACCCTGCAGTGCAGAGGGGAATGAGACACAAGCTCCACCCATGGGACCAGCCCCATGTATGACCAGTTGGGGGTCACCTGGATGCATGGTATCCCTGTGGGGGTCCTTGGGGTGGGATGTGGTGTTGCAGGGAGGGTCCATGTAGCACTAAGGAAGTGCTGGTGAATCCCAGTCTGTTTGGATTCCAGTTTGCTCGGCCTGCACCGCACCAGCCCTGTTTGAAGGTCAGAGGTTTGTGATGCTAAGCCAAGAATGAGTAAGCTGATTGCCAGCCCCGACCTCTCCAGTGGGAATTTGTATTGACTGAACTCGGGAATAAACCTCTCCGAGGCTCAGGAAGGGGCATTTCATCAGCAAGAGAGGCTCAGATGGGGTAGGAGAAGGAGACACGGGGTGACCCCAGCAGCCCTGTTGGGGCTCCCTCTGAGCCCCTTCCTGCAGGAAAACCAGCCCTGCAGAGCCACTGCAAGACCCCACAGAGGCATGAAGGGTGATGCACAACCCCACCAACACAGCACCTTCCCTTCGCTGGCAGAGCCACCTCTTTGGAATGGGAAGCCCCAGACACCTCAGGGTGCTGTGGTGTTTCGGGACACCCCACACCGAGCTGCTCCATCACGTGTACCCCACACCGCAGCCTGAGACCTGCACCTCTGGTCCTCCCCGTCTTGACAGGGAGCGAGCATCTCTGCTATGGAGGCAGCCCAAGAGAAGCTGTGGCTGCCCCATCCCTGGCAGTGCTCAAGGCCAGGTTGGACACAGGGGCTTGGAGCAAGCTGCTCCAGTGGAAGGGGTCCCTGCCCGTGGCAGGGGTTGGAGCTGGAGGAGCTTTAAGGTCCCTTCAACCCAAACCATTCCCTGGTTCTATTGATATATAGAGAGACAGCACGAGCTGCAGCCTTTGCCATGTCCTGGTAGAGCCTGTGCGTGCCCTGGCCCCAGCTGCAGTTGCCGTGAACACCCCAGCATCCATCCCCGCAAATCCCCTTCCCCCTAAGTGTCTAAAATTGCCCTATTTGCACTTGCTGCTTCCTCCGGGAACAGCGATATCAGCGGAGCGATCGGGGCCGGGCTGCCGGCGCTGCGCTGCACGAGGACCGCATTTGAAAGTCTAATGACGGACATATTCCTCCTAATCAGAACAGCAATTTCATGGGCAAAACAGCCCATTGTTTCCCAGAGAATGGCAACCAGGAAACAAGAATGCCGTGCTAAACATTAATTGTATCAGTGCCCAGGCATTTAAGAGAGCAGGGACTTCTGAGAGCAAAGCACCCCCCACTTCTGGGGCCGGTTGTCTTTAAGAGCGCTGGAAGGGGATGAGAAGGGGGATCTGCTGCCAGCTGGCAGGCTGGTGGCTCCGGATAAATGCAGGCTATTGTTCAGGCCTTTTACAACAGCCCCATCAAGCAAAGAGGAGCACATCCTGCCCGCCTCAGCACCCCGCACCAGCGGGCAGCCCCGCGGGGAGCCGGCTGCTCTGCTCCAGACCTGCCCCACGCACCATAAATCAGAGGGAAGCAGTGCCCGGTGTGCAGCCAGGCCTTGTTTTGGGGGGAAATGCTTTGAACATGAGCTCCCCTGGCAAAAGCACCCGCGCCATGCCCCTACATCGCCAGCGCACTTTGTGTGCCCCCAGCACTGCTGCATCCAGAGCAGAGCATCCCTCACCCAGGGCCACGCTCCCTGCATCCCAGCCGACCCATCTGTCCCCCTGCTGCAATCCCCCCCTGCTCTAAGCCGGTTAGAGGCCAGGAGGTGCTGCTCAAACGTGCTTGCCATGCGTGCCCCGACCCGTCTGCACCCCGTAACGCCCGTCTGGCCGGCGCAAATGTGGGAGGCTCTATAAATTACTCCTTAAGTCACCGAGCCCGAGATCCCCGTCCCACAGCTCACAAACAGCTGCAGGCTGAGAGCAGGCTCCTAAAAGGCAAGGAAAAAGACCCAGGAAACGAACAGAACAGGGTGGGATTGGAAACATCTCCAGTGGGAGCTCTGCTGGGTCCGGTCATAAATGCTGTGCACTTCCCTGTTGAGGGGGGTGGAATAAATCAGAGCTCTTGTGAAGAGCTCAGCGAGCTGTGGTTGTCATTCCCTGGGCTGGATGTCCCTGGGCTCTGCAGCAAGGAATGGCTCCGTGCCCTGAGAAGGCAGAGCTGGGTCTCAGGGCAGCAAAAGCCCTGCCTGGGAGGAAGAGATGTGTCCAGAACCAGCCTTTGGGGGCCTGTTTCTGCTTCTTGCATGTCCTCAGTCCTCAATCAAAAGTACCGGGAGGTACCTGCACCAGTGTGGGGAGCACCTGGAGCTATGGATCACAGAATCATGGAATGGTTTGGGTTGAAGGGACCTCAAAGCTCCTCCAGCTCCAGCCCCTGCCACAGGCAGGGACCTCTTCCACTGGAGCAGCTTGCTCCAAGCCCCTGTGTCCAACCTGGCCTTGAGCACTGCCAGGGATGGGGCAGCCACAGCTTCTCTGGGCACCCTGTGCCAGCGCCTCAGCCCCCTCACAGGGAAGAGCTTCTGCCTGAGAGCTCAGCTCAGTCTCCCCTCGGGCAGGTTAAAGCCATTCCCCTTGGCCTGTCCCTACAGGCCCTTGTCCCAAGCCCCTCTCCAGATTTCCTGTAGGATGCTGCCAGGAACTCGGGGACACCCCAATCCCCAGCCCTACAAACCCACCAGCCTCAAGCAAGCCCTCACATGAGGCCCCACCAGCACTACCCCCATCACAGCTGAGCCACCAGCTGATGACCCACAGGAGGAAGCATCACTTCCTAAAGACCCTAGGAGCATCCAGGCTCCTGGAGATGGCATTAGTAAGCCAGTGCACCAAGCAGCTCTGTTATATCTACATTGTCCTTCCCTCAGTGGGCACCCAGCTCTCCCCATGGCTCCCAGCCACTTCCCAAGGCTTCTTCTTCCTATGAACCCAGCACAAGACTCTCCATGCACTGAGATGAACTCATGCAAACACTAACCCAGCACTCCTGCTGTAAAACGATGCCCTATCAACCACCGTTCTTCCTCCAGAGGGATCCAGCGTGTGCTTTAATGACTCCGCTTGGTTTAAAGCCTGAAACACAACTGTGCTGCCTCTGGCCACATTTCCACTCAGACAGCTCTGAGATGTGCAGTCACACATCGAGGCTGATGGGTGTTGAGATGCTCGTCCCACCGAGCCCCTGCACTCACTGCACTGGGCTCTCCACCATGCCCTGCCCTGCTTACCCCTGCTTTGCATCAGCAACCGGAGCCGTAGCAACACCCCCCCTTCCCCAATTCCACCTGCCCTGTGGAATCGCAGAGCAAAATGCCCCGGACCACTTCATTCTCAAGTTCATTGGCGGAGAATGGGAGCGAATTTGCTGCGCACTCATCCATCCCGCGGTGCTGGTGGCGGCTGGGGCAGAGCAAACACTGAGGAGGCAGCAAAAGCAAGCTCTCCTGAAAGCACAACCTGAACGAGCAAACACCTAACTAACACCGAGGAATTAACGGGGACAGAAGCGCTCACCCACCCAACGGGAGCTGCGCAAAGCCAGCCACGAGCAGGTCAGCTCGGAGACGATGCGTTCGAGCCGAGCACGGAGCGAGGATTTCAGCAGCCACGGCACCGGGTCCCCATGGTGCTCATTAGGGTTGTACAGATTGCATTTCCCATCTCCCCGCCGGCCCTCCAAAGTGCCTGTTATTAATTCATAAAAACATTGCGAGAGTGATTGAATCCAATGATTACTGGAGCGGGCAAACAAGAGAGATGGTAAAATATTCTGTGCCTCTCTATCAAGGCTCTCGGAGCACAGAAAAGAAGGAAGGGAAGGAGAGGGGGGGAAAGAAGTGTTGTGAAATATTAATCAGAGCTGTTTGCCCCTGGGCAGAGAGCGGGGAGCGGCGCAATCAATGTAGCGCGAGCTTTCCCGGTGACATCTATTTGAGAAGCTGATTACTGTGGGTAAACAGCGCTAAATATTCGGGATCTTTGGATTTCACCTCTGGCGTCGCCGCGAAAAGCCGATTCCCTTATCATGGCTCGGCAGGCACGGCCCCGGGGGAACCGGGATGCAGGGCTCGGGCTGCAGCTGGCGGAGGGATGGGGTCGGGTACGGATTGCTTCAATTGCATGATAAACGTTAGCTAGGGGGGATGATCCTAAGAAGGATGGTGCAGGAGCCCTTGGCGGAGCAGAGGGTTGACGGCCCGCCACGATCCCTGCCAGTGTAACTAATGGATTGAAGACACCTAGGGAGTGCAAATAATTAACAGAGAACGAGAGAAAGCCGACTATGAGCATCCTGACAGCCGGATCTGGAAGTGCCATCCCACAGGTCCTCCCCCAATGCCTTGATGTCCCCCAGCTGCACAGCAGGGTGAAGACGCATCCACCATCACCCCTGCCAATAACCCCTAATGAAGCCCTCACCCTAAGGTTGCTGTTAATTAGCTATGGAGTCTAATTGTTTCCAATATAATTGAATTTACCAGAACCATTCCTGCCATTGGTTCTCCATAGCTGCTGGATGTGGACGGGCTCTCCCTGCACACACGAGCATCAGTGGGCAGTGAGGGCAATGCTGTGTGAGGGGATGCCTTCATCCCCTCACATCAACAACCTGCCTTGCCCTGCCTTTGTCAGCATCGCCCTTCCGTTTACTTTCCACCCCCTTGGGCTTGTCTATCATCTCCCAAAAGCAGAAAACCTCAGGCTGAGGAAGAGGTTTTTCCAGCCACCAAAAAACCCCAGTGTTTTAGGAAAACCTCCCAAATCCTCAGTAGGAGAACGAATTCATTTCTCACAAAGCCGTTTTTCTTTGGGAATAAAAACCCCTCCAGTAACGTTTTCAACCAGCTCTGGTTCTCAGGAAGCTGTTAATGACTTGTCATGCACTTCTAAAATCATTTTCCCCCCTTCCAGACTCTGCACAGCCCTGGCCCACACAGGCTCTGCCTCCCCCCGCCGCTCCAACTGCCTCGGTGCAGCCAAAGCAAATGACTCTGGGAGCGTAACATGCATCTCTCCCAGATGTTCAGGCATTAAAACAAGCCTTAGGAAACGTGTGTGCGGGTGATGATGGACTCCTTTCATTGTCAGACTTTCCTGCCTTGGCAATAACACCGGGGCTGGCTCTGGGACAGTGAAGGAGGAGCCGTAGGGATGCGGATGGAGCGGTGCGGGAGAACCAGCCTTTCTCCAGGAATGGTTTTGCTGAAGGTGGTGTCATGCTCTCAATGGAGCTGGCTCGGACGAGGAGGGCTTCCCTGGAGCACAGAGGTCCTTAAGGAGCAGCAGGAAGGGCTCCAACCTCCGCTCCAAGGATGAGTTTCTGTGCAAGGCTTCCTTCTGCCTGGGGAGCAAGAGATACCTTGGAGGGTGCCGTCTCTGGGGGAGCTTTTCCCCTTCTCTCTCTCATTGATGATGGTCAGGGTTTTCCCTTGCCAACCTCGAGCCCCAAAACACACAATCAAAAAGCCCAAGCCTACAAAGCCCCAGCACCCTTCTCCCTCTGGGTGTGCGTAATCCATCCCAAACACAAACAGGCACTTTTGTTTTGCCTTGGGGTGAATTTTTCCAGGACTTACAGCCATGGAAACTGAGCTCTGCTTATCCAAAGCTCACATACAACCTCCCTATTCACACACCATGGCTGCTCTCCCATCACCCAGCTGATGTGAGTAACTTTCCCCTATACTCATGTAATAATGACTTTCTGACTACTGCTCTTCCTGTACAAACACCTCTTTCCCATTCATTCCAGCTCTGGATCATCTGGGGACTGTACCAACCCAAGCTGTGCACTGCTCAGCAAGCACTGTTAGCTTTCTTCCATCCTTTGCCACCAGTTATCCCAGAGCAGCCCTTTCCCCAGGTCCTCCATCCTCTGGTGAAGCGGTCACACATTCAGATGTAATATGCCCACTCTGATACCAGCATCCTCAGCCTTCCTGGATTTCCATGGGCTGCCTTTGGGCTCATCCATCCCTTTTCACACAACGACCTCATGTGAACAGTCCCTCCATCCCCATCAGATGAAGTGGATGGACTAAGCTAAGACCTACATTTAATCCACCACAGTAGCCTGAAAACAAGCCTGAACATCTTTATGAGGGGACCTCAGAGCATCTCTCTGCTGAGAGGTTCGAATCCTGCAAGGCTCTGGCGAGCAGCTGAAGCACTTCACATCTAATTGCAGAGGAGAGTGAGTTTTCCATAGGAGAATTTGTAGCACTTAAGCCCCATTAGGAGAAGATGAATGTGAAAAGCAGCATTACCCTTATGCAACAACAAAACTCAAACTCTGGAGCAGTAAACAGAGAGGGGCTGAGCTCAAGAGGATGGGAGATTAAGTCCAGTTCAACCAAGTGCTTGGATGAGTTAAACCACTTGTGTGGACAAACCCGGGTTGGGAATCCCAAGGGGAACCTGTGTGAAAACTTTTGCCCGTCCTGAATTTCAGTGCAGGAATGACTTTTCCTGCGGTGGTTCAGGGTTTTCCATGCCAGGCCCCTGAAGAAAACAGGAAATGTGGAATCAGATGGGAAGAAGTCAGTTTTGACCTCATAAAAAGGTCCTGTTCAAGGGCCAGGCAAAGTGGTCCAAGTTTGCCCTTACCCTGCCTGCTCTTAGTCACACAGATCCTGCAGCATCCCCCACCTCAGGGCAGGGAATGAGACAAAATGCCTTAAAATGACCAGTGTCAGCCTGAAATTCAGACTGGAAGAGAGGGGACACGGACTCTGCTGCAGCTCCCACACTCATCACTCGCAGGGATCACAGAATCCCAAATGGTTTGTGTTGGAAGGGACCTTAAAGCTCCTCCAGCTCCAACCCCTACCACGGGCAGGGACACCTTCCACTAGAGCAGCTTGCTCCAAGCCTGTCAGGTTAAAGCCATTCCCCCTTGTCCCATCCCTACAGGCCCTTGTCCCTCTCCAGCTTTCTTGTTGGCTGCTTTAGGTATCGGAACACTGCTACATCCACCCACTCTGCGCAGGCATCCTAAGGAATCCATGCACCAGGAGGTCCTTGCAGCTCCATCCAACACATTGCCTGCTTGCACCTGGATTTCTTTCTGCTCTGGAGAACCTCCCCACAATGAGAGGATGCCCGGGCAGCTTCTTCCATGGCTGCCAAGGGCCTGCAGGTCTCAGGGCTGGAAGGTCCCAGTGGGATGCCAAACTGGGGGAGCAGAAAGGAGCCCGAGTCGCAACGGGTGCATCCTGCAAGCTCCGGTGTGCCCATAGAAGCTTGGTTGGGGCTCTATGATGCCATCTCCTCCGCAGCAGGCAGCTCCTCAGGCAGCCTCTCAGCAAGCTTTTCTCTTCAAAGAACGACTTGGATGAATATTTTCCTCAACAAACAAGGCCAAGTGTGAGGTATTCCCCAAAGAAAGCTCCACAGCCCGGCTCCGGCTGGTGCTCAGGAGCAGGGAATGCAAATGCAGCAGCTGGCTGAAGCTGCACGCGGCGACAGGGATGAATTCAAGATCTGTGCCCGGTGATGGAGCGCAGGCGAGACAAAACCACTTCAACCAGTTAGAACGTGGCTCTCGGGGCTGAACTTGCTGTTATCGATGCTAATGGGAGGAGAGCCCCATCCCCACCAAGGCGTGAAGGCGAGATGCTGGCTTGGGTTGCTGCAGATGGCATTGCAACCGATGGAGATTGCAGCAGACAAACCAAAATCCTCCAGGAAAAGGGGATGAAGCCAACATCCAATGAAATGACATCCTGCTTTTTAGCACATGGCACTTGGCAGCTGATTCGCCGCTTGAAGGTGCTTTCCCTTGTCTCAGTCACCAAAGCCTCCCTGCTGAATTTGCAATTCCTTTCACATTGAGACCGGAATTCCAGTCTCCACTCGCGGAGCACAAGCTGTGATTTGTGGATATTCCCATTAACAAACACCTCTTTCCACGTCCCTCAGAGCGCAGCCGCTGCCTCAGCTCGCCTCCAGCACCAGGACAACTATTGGCTTCCTTGTCCAAATCCTGAGGGATCCCAAGAGGTTTGTGAAATTCAGCACGTCTGGATACTGGCTTGAGGAAAGAGGTTAGTCATGATTTCACACTCACCCTTTTAAAAGGCTTGAGCTGGCCAGCCGATGAGTAAAACCAGGACAGCGCTGCGAGCATCAACAGCAGAGCCAAAGCCGAATTCCCAGACTACAGTGAAGCTCATTCATCCCTGAGGGGTGACGGCAGGGACAGGAATCGTGATGGCTTCACCGATGACTTTGAGGGTAAACGAAGCACTGAAGTCATTAGATAATGAATTTGCAATTAATGGTCTGCCCAGCTCCAGGCCCCGTGGAAGGAGGGAGGAAAGGGAGCTGGAAACACCTCGCTCTTGTTGACTGAAGTCCTGGCACACGTTTTAATCGACACATTAAATCCTGCTATTGTCTCTAACCCAGAAAGGAAATCACGTCAAGCTCTGATGTTCCCGAGTCCCTGTGGTGGAGGGGAGAGGTATGACATGAGGAAGGGAAGAAGGAGGACACAAGCAAGGGAAGAAGGAGGACACAAGCAAGGGAAGAAGGAGGACACAAGCAAGGGAAGAAGGAGGACACAAGCAAGGGAAGAAGGAGGACACAAGCAAGGGAAGAAGGAGGACACAAGCAAGGGAGAGGAACGCCACAACTTCAGGGCCACACCAGCCCTGGCTGAGCTTCTCATTTTTCTCATTCTTCTCTTTTTTTACCCCAATAGATGGGAAAAATAAAGGAAACAGGGGCACAGTCCTCACAAACCAGAGCACTCAACAGTCATTTGGGATTTACCAGAACACTCAATACCAGGAGACGGTCGCCTTCCAAATCTGGTCTCTCCTCAGGGAACCAGCTCTCATGGGAGTGAGAAGAGGGGCAGAGCCAAGCCAGGCCGCAGAGTCAGACAGAAACAGGCAGAAGTTCTGCTGAGGCTTTGGTCCGATGGAATCCAACCCTGTTTCGGCACCATCCTGGATATCCAGGGCTTGCCCAGATGAATGGCTCCACTTTTGGGCAGCCTTAAATAAATAAATAAATACGTTTGGAAGCTGATGAAGTCTTTTAAAAATTCATTTGAGAGAAAGAGCCTGGAGAGCAGCAGCTGAGAGCAGAGATTGCGGCCTGAAAGCCGCCTCCATTGAGTCACCGCAGTGATTTGTGCGGAAGGAAGCGGTGAGCTCCTTGCAGACCCCACCGGGCAGTGCCATATGGGCTGCAGAAACCTTCCAGGGACATAATGAATGAGAACTAATTAACCTGATGAAAGGTGCTTGCTGCTGGTGGTGACCGAGTCCTACGCGAGGCAGTTCTCTCTCCATCTCTTCCCCACCGCCCGCACGCTTGGCTGCATATAAGGGAGCGGAGGCAGCTCCGGCACTTTAAGGAGACGTGGGGACACAGAGGGGATAAGGCAGACAAAGCACTTCACATGGTCCACTACACCTTTAATGTACAGAAAGTAATTAAAATGGGAGACAAATTCATCACCAGTCAGTTCAGTTCAAAGTGCAGCCAGACTGTATCTTCCTTATGCATGGGCAGCCTGATGTGCATATCCGTCATAAAACCTGCATTAAAAATTAGTCAGAGCTGTTAGTACATCACAGCAGACCAGATGGTTTATGCTCTGAAGTGTTTCAGGAACCTCATTTTATTATACATGAATGCCTCATGTCGGAGGCCTGGGCTGATATTTTCATTAAACACACTCCACAAAGCATTACAGCTCTGGTGTCATTTTATTCAGCACGGATGATTTCTTGCACACAGGCTTGACGGCCGCGGCTGCTCCTGCACCTTGATGCTCCATGAGCCTCCCCATGGCACACCACAGAGCTCCCTCCATCGCAGTGCATGCTGTGTGACCGCTGGGCTTCAGGGGGGATGCTCCCTGTAGGGGATCTTCTCATCCTGGAGCCTTCCCAACGCTTGCCTAGAGCTGTGGCTGCCCCATCCCTGGCAGTGCTCAAGGGCAGGTTGGACACAGGGGCTTGGAGCAAGCTGCTCCAGTGGAAGGTGTTGGGGTTGGGGCTGGAGGAGCTTTAAGGCCCCTTCCAACACAAACCATTCTAGGATTCCATGATCCACAACCATTCCAAAAAGAGGAGCTCTCTGACTGCCTGCAGCATAGTTTTCGCTTGAGCTGAGCCGCAAGCACTATCGATGCCATGGGGGTATCTCCAAGTCATCCCATAGGAGCTCTGCCCGAGCCTCGCAGTCAAGGAAGGGTGTCTGGAAAAGGCAGGAGCAGCTGGTGAAATCCTAGAAGTGATGCTTGGAATCCCATCTGTGGGTGATGTCGGAGCAGGGAATGACCTGACTGAAGGCAGGATTATGGCCTTGTCCTGCTCTGCACCAGCCCAGTCAGAAACCTTGTGTTTCCACAAGCCAGAGCAGAGATGATGATCCCTGTGAACACAGGCAGCAGAGCCAATGTCCAAGCGTCAGGGCTCCATCCTGGCTACCCTGGACCAGGCAGGATGCTCTGCCTGCACACAATAAGAATAACTCAGACCAAAACACATAAGGACAATGCTCTGGCAGAGGACAGGACCACAGACCTGTGTCAGATACAGGCTGCTTGGTGCATACAGAAAGGCATTGGATGCTAATGATGAAGAGGAGCATCCTGCAGCTGGGTCTGAGCACCTCCCCAGGGGTCCCACTGTCCTGCCTGCAGCACCAGCACCCATCTTCCACAAGCTCATCTCAAAGCAAGCCTGAGGAGCTGAATGACAGCCTAGACAAAACCTGGCATTTAAGAAGGAAGAAACCCCACTGAAGCAGCTTCTGATGTGGCCTGAAGTGGTGCAGAAACATCTTAATTCAGATTTAGTCCACACAAATCTGGTTTCAATCACTGGGGCCTGGTGATGTATTTGATGGAGGTTTTGGCTTCCCCATGTGTTGGAGGCCTCATTCACTTCCCTGCAATAACTTTCTTTGAGCAGCAACCCTGCGTGTGTGTTCTCGCAGGCATTTGGGGTGAGAGCTACTTGGCATTTTAGATGAAGTTTAAATTGGCTCAGGTCATGCGTGTTAGAACGTAAAATCTGTTATCTGAGCTCAATAGTCCATTACAGCAAATACCTCACTGCTGAGAACAATTCAACACGATCCATTCACCGAAACCAGCCCCACATTGAACGGGAGGGAACGGAACAGCATCTTACACCTAAGACACAGCGATCCCTCCAGGCCACAGCGATGTGCACCGCGTGGCTGCTGGGGGTAACACAACAGAGGGCAATGAACACCCCAGGGTGTTCCACAGCCCGGATTTGATACCTGGGTTGGGTTTTTTTCCCCTCCCAGTTTTCCTTCTGCAGCTCAAACGGCTCCAATGGGATGGAGGGCACAGACAGGAGCGGTTTGTGCCGCCTCAGGCTTTGCTGGCAGAGAGGCACTGCAGCGAGGAGGGATGGGTGATGAACCCCAGAGCCAGCCCTGGGAGCGTGCCCGTTCCAGAGGGGTGTTCTGCAGGAAAAGCAGTGCTGGGGAAGGTGCAGACCCTGGGAACGCTCCTGCTTGGGTGGGAACTCGCCGGGACATGACCCAAAGCTGCCTCCCCATCATCCCCACCATGGGATTGACTTGGTACCATCTCGGTCGCAGTTACCCACATGGGTCTGAGCTTCCTGACAGTAGGAACAAGGAGAGCTTGAATCCATCCCCTGCTTCCCCAGGAGCTGGTGATCCCTCACTGCCCACATCGTGGCACAGCTTCCTGCCCCATGGCTCCACGCAGCACAGACAGGAACGAGCTCTTTCCATACTTAGCACTTAAGTTTAGGCCTATTTTCCTCACCTAGAATTAGAAAGGCCACAAAGCCCAGCCAGCCACGCCACAGAGTCCCGTTATCAGCCTCCACCTTGACACTGCTCCAAGGGGATCCCAGTGCTTCCCCTCTCAGAGGGCTGCAAGCTGCCTGCTGAAGTCAAGCCTGTTGATTCACATCTGCATTACATAGTTCCATCTTCCTCCATGCCCGTGTCTCCAGTACACCTATTAACCACAACCATAACCTCCTCCACAGGCTTTCTTGAGCAAGCAGCTTTCTGTCTAGCCTCATAAAGTGAGCTCTTCATCCTCCATTCCATCCTCATGTTTGGAGCTTTGAGCACCAGACTTGGAGCTACCGATGCAGGGGGCTGGAGCTGGATGAGCTTTAAGGTTCCTTCCAACCCACACCACTCTAGGACCCTGAGAAAGCTCACACTGAAGGTGCTGGGGATGGTTTGGTGCTGCAGCACCGCCACAGGCAGAACCTGCTCCTCTGCAGGCAGGCTTGGCCATGGGCTGCAGGCGAGGGAAGGGGCCTCTAAACTGCAACGTGAAGCAACGGGGAAAAGGGAAACAGAGGGCAGGAGCTGCTGAGGAACAGGAGGAAACGGCGCACGTCTGCTCCTTACACATCCCCACCCAGTGACGCGGGCAGGGAGACCCAAGCCAGAAACCTCTTCCCCATCCATGGCCGCACAAAGACGTTTGTTATTTGCCAAGCTTCCAGCCTGGATAAACATCTGCAGAGTCACACATCTGCCAGGCCTGCACTGCCCACCCCGTCTGCCCAGACAGAGAGCTCTCCAGGGCAGACGCCTGCACCTTTCCATACCTCAGGATAGCATCAGCCTCTTTTGGGTAATTCCCTAATATGAGCAATTAATAGGAGCAGCCCCTCCTCTCTGGCATTGACCAACACAGAACCCGAGGAGACTTTCCTAAGAGGAGGCGTCTTTCACGTCGTTAATCAGCCCATCAAAATGTACCATTTGAACCTGCCAACCGCCCTGCTTGCTTTGCAGTGAGGGCTGAAGCAATGGCATTCCCAGGCAATGCACACAGACGATGGGCATGTTGGATAAGCACGGATGCGCACGCCCTTACCTGCTCCCACCACTGCCGCAGCGCCCACATCCAGGGCCTCGGGTGCTGGACCACCTCAGCTCTGCTCAGCGTTCCAGCTTCCCATCTCCTCTTCCACCCAGGCACGTCCTCCAAGCACTCCTGAGGGGCACCAGGTCCTATGGGAACAGAAACAGTTGTAAAGTCTGCAGTGGAGGTTATGAGGATTGGTGATTTTCACCCTTCAGAGTCAAAGATGAGGACAGCTGAGATGCTCTCTGCAGCAGGACAGCCACTTCCACGAGATGCCTGGCCTTCAAGCCAAACCAAGGCACTAGAGATGCCTCCAAGGTTTGCCATGTAGGGTTTTGCTCCTTTCATTCTAGGACTGATGGATCACAGAGAGCCTGGGTGAAAGGGGAAAGGACCACGATGTTGCCTCTGATCCCTGCCCATCTCCCTGCGACATTGAACAGACAGTGGTCACATTTAGAAAACCAGAACACACAGCTCTGAGAGGAAGACAACACACTCATCCCTCCTACTGTACATTTACCACTGAACCTTACCCATCACCGACTGCTACAGTGCATCCTTGTGCCCTTCGCTCTGGGGCTGCTCCACAGAGATGGAGGAGACCTGCAGGACACCAAAGCACTGCTGTGTGTAGCACCAAGGGCTGGATGTGGTGGCTGATGTCTGGAAGGCACCATGGAGCGGTGGTGGGCAGTGCAGAGGGCAGAGAAGCAGCTGCAAGGCTGCCCAAAGTGGTCTGTTAGCGCTCCCCCCCCATCCCTGCGCATGGAGTGTCAGAGCCAGACAGAGATTGAAATGGCTTCTGGCAATTTCCAAGGCCATTGCCATCCATCAGCAGCCTAACAAGTCCATTACTGTCAGCTGACAGCTCACAACACGCATCCCTGCTCTCACAACGTTTGTGCTGACAGAGCCTGAATTATCTGCAACATCCCGCTCCCGGCGTGCTCCTGCCTCCCAGCGCCCGGTCCCTGTGGTCCCCGCGGCTTTGTCCACACCCAGCACACAGAACGTGGGGATGGGAATAGGAACAGGGATGAACAATTGCATCCTGCATGCTGAAACTGGAGAGTTTCAAAGAAACGGGCCCAGAGAAGCTGTGGCTGCCCCATCCCTGGCAGTGCTCAAGGCCAGGTTGGACACGGGTTGGAGCAAGCTGCTCCAGTGGAAGGGGTCCCTGCCCATGGCAGGGGCTGGAACTGGGTGAGCTTTAAGGTGCCTTCATCACAAACCAGCCTGGGGTTCTAGGATTCAATGAACAGTGCCAATAGGAAGCCCCCTGGGGCACCACCTCTTCCTCATCAGATTTGATACGTGCATAAAAGTAAACCAGATTTACATAACAAATCCACGTCCATAGGATTTATGATCATTGTCGATAGGGTCACCATTGACCACGAGTCCTTATATGCAGAGATGACATACTGACACCACAGCAGCAGTTTGGCTCCCGAATTTTCCTAAGGATTCTAATGATTTCTAACAGAAACCCCATCTGAGTTCTCTGCCATTCCCCCTCTTCCTCTAATCCTGGTTACGGTTTACAGCTACGTTATCCGCCTCTGGACAAAGCCAGGGCTAATTAGCCACAAGCCCCTATTTATCATTTCTCATCAGCTAAAGTATGTTGCAACAGAGAATAAATTTGATATATTTTTTTTTCCAAGGAGGATCTTCCACTCCTGCCAACAGCATTAACAACCTGTAAAGTAATGAGGTGCTGTTGATGGTCTTAGACAGGTCTAGACAAAACCATAATTGCCTTCTGTGCTGTTATAGTTCATTAAGGCAGACGTGTTGTAGACCAAATCTCGCCATCACAAAGCACGCCTCAGTCCAAAATATTAACAACAGAAGACAGAATAGACCCCTGACCTCTCCTGATGTCCCGCGGATGGAGCCGATGGAGCCGGAGCCTTTAATGGGGTAGTTTCACATCTCTCTCTGAGCAATCACTGCAGCAAACCAGAGCTATTATCCCCCCCTCCCAGACTAGGTTTTATCTGTGCTGCTGCAAGTCTGGGCTGTGTGAAAAGCCCTTGACAAGAGGCTGCTGGATGGGCTCTGTATGGTTATTCAGCACATTGCAGAGCGTGACACACACCCGCGTCAAGCCATCTGCAACCAGCAGACCCCCCTCAGCCCCTGGTATGGATCAGTGCCCATTAAACCCATTCCTCCTGGAGGGAGGCTTGTGGCAATCCCCAAACAGAAGAGCCTGCGAGGCCCCACAGAAGTCAATAGTGGGTTCCTATCTCCAAGTTGCTCTCTGCTGGCTTTGGGTTTCACTGATGCAATCTTTAACCCCAGGATCTGCCCCTTTGTAATTTAATGTGCCACAATCCATAGCACCAGCCCACCAGGCACAGTCATATTCCCAGCGGGACTTGAGCTGGATCTGCAGCTCCCAGCATCATCAACCATTGAGCACAATGGGAACTGGAACATCAGGAAGGGCCACTGGCCCTGCCCAAAACTTGGGAATAGCATGCTCAGGGCAAGGGATTAAGACATATTCCATGGGCCAGCTCTTCCCCACCCTTTCTCATGCAAAACATCTGGTGGCTTCACTGGAGGCTTTTGCTATAGAAGGTTCCTTGGTTACAGGATCCCACATGGAGCTGGCAGAGCAGCGGGAACAGCTCCAAGCAAGCAGGGCAGTTTCGCATCACAACCTCCCAGCTTTCCCCCAAAACACAATTGCATCCTCCTGTTTCTGGGAACAAACTCTCTAAAAGCCTCCAAATTCTTACAATAATTACTTTTTCCTCTACGCAGATTGTCAGAAACTGTGAAAAGTGAAGGCAAAGCCGCACACTTCCACCCCATTAACGCAGCTTTAATCAGGATGAGTTTGCCTGATGAAACCTCCTTACGTGTTTGCCATCATTCAGGAGCCCTGTTCCTTAGCTGAGAAGCGTTAATGACCGTCCCCGTGTCAGGAACCTTAATCCAAGAGGGGTGGGCAAGGGACAGGTTCCCCCCCAGCTCTGCTCCAAGCTGCAGCTCTCTGCATCCCTTGCCAGCATGGAAAAGCTGCCAAGGCCAAAGCCACGCTTATTTGGGTTAAGGAAAAACAAGAGAGATAATAAAGATGAGCAAAATGTGTTAAAGGAGAAGTCTGGGTGGTTCCATTCAGAAGAGCAAAGCTTTCCAGGCAGTAAACGTGACTCAGAGCTGGGCAGCTCTACCCTGCAAGCAGCCTGAGGTGCTTTAGCCTCTACTTCATAGAGGTTTGGGTTAGAAGGGATCTTAAAGCTCATCCAGCTCCAACCCCCTGCCATGGGCAGCGACACCTTCCACTAGAGCGGCTTGCTCAAACCTTAGCTGCTTCAAGAGGGTTTAAACTGGCTGCCCGCTACCCGCAGTGATGCTCTGCAGCACTCATCTCTCCCCACAACCTGCTTAATACCTTACAGAAACCCCAGAACGAAGAAGCTCCAGAGGCTGGGGAAGGAATCTGTGTCTGAGCCCAGGTGCAGGGTGCTCCGAGGGGCTTAAGAGGGCTCTGCTTGGAGGGACAAAAGCTTCCCACTAATAAGCATAATAAATGACTTTCATAGCCTCTATGGCTGGAGCAGGATGCAAATTCATCTGAGCACTCCATCGTTATCACTGCGCTCTAATTAGGCTTCCCAACACCCAGAGCGGGGCGGAGCTGATGCAGGGGCCATTCCTTATTCCTTAATGATGTTCTTTCCCCCTTCCCGGTACCAGCCACGAGGGATGCCTGTGCACAGCCCTAAAGGGCATCTCACTCTGTTCAATGCATCCCTTGATCTTTCCTGTTTCAGGGAAAAGCCTGGGATCAGCGTTGCAGGTGGGAATCATCCTCACCACGCTGCATCTCCTCAACCAGTGGTTTAATCTCTCTGGGAGCTGTAGCCCTCCCAGGCTCTTCTGCAGCTCTCCCAGAACAAAGGAGCCTCTCAAGATGGCAGAAACATGGGAAACCCCAGTTTTCAGGAGACAAAACGCCCAGACTGTGATTCCTTCCCGTCAGCATCCCCTCATGGAAAGATTTCCTACGATACAGCTGGAATTAAAACCCCACCATCATTCCCCTAGCGGTTTAACACCCCGTATCTCCCATGTCAGTGTGGTTCCAGCAGCCCGGGGGGGGGATACTGGTGGGTTCTTCCCAGTCTCACCCTCCCCAGTCGGGATGAATTTAGCACATTGACATCACCTCCTTGTACCTCATGAGAGCCTCACGTGTTTTCTCCCTCCTCAGCACCCGGCGCTTCCCAGCTCCAGAAGTAAGTCATAAAACCAGAACCGCACCATTGGACAAGGAAACCTTCATTACACAACCCCTGCAGAGCACAGCCAGGACACAGGGGCACCGGCGAGGAGGGATCTGGGGTGCCAAGGGGTGAAGAGACAAAGCAGTGGCCCAGCCCATGAGTACCCACTGCCCGCGGAGGTGCTGGTCCTCCCCCAGCACAGGAACACGGGGGGGGGGGGGAAGAGGCATAAATGATGCATGTGCAAAGCCTCTCCGTAATTAACTTCACCCGTGATGTGTCTGGGAAAGTTGCACCTCAGCCTCGCCTGATGAGCTGCTAATTAAAGGCTTATTTGGTTACGGGAAGCCCTTTGTGGAAGATGTTTCACACAATCCAGCCGGAATTTTATGACCTGTGGGCTCCGCGGTGAGCAAAGCCGGGATGCGGGTTGTGCAATGCTCATTAGGCGTTAATGCCCTGTGCTGTGTTCCAGCCCTGCCTCTGAAGGAGGCTCCTCATTGTCCTGATCATTGCTCACCCCAAATCCCTCCTGGAAACAGCCCACAAGGGCCACCCGCGGCCGGCTGGGACCAAACTTCACCTGAACAAACACTGGGAAATGTCTTTATTCCTTCAATATTTGTGTTCTCTGGAAGCATTCAAATACAGGTCGGACACAGGGGCTTGGAGCAAGCTGCTCTAGTGGAAGGGGTCCCTGCCCGTGCACGGGTTGGAGCTGGAGGAGCTTTAAGGTCCCTTCCAACACAAACCATTCCCTGCCTCTACGATGAATATTATGTATATGAGTAGTTCTGTACCAAACTGGCCTGCAGGAACCAGAATTATAGGAGCATACAGCACATCTCACCGAGGTTAAAGCATCTTCTTACTTCATAACCTTCAGCTTAACCTGGCCTCAGACGCTGCGAGCATCCTCAAAGCTGCGCTGGGAAGAAGCAGCTGGAGCATGGTTAACATTTAAATGGGTTGAGCTGTTCTAAGAGATTAGAATAAATTGAGATCTCCGTTCTAAGTGCAAAATAAAACGCAACCTGTAAATGGGAGAAAGGAGGGGGCCAGCTTAAGGGCAGGAAAACCCATCCCCTGCTTGCAGCGTGCATGAAGGAGGAACTGAACCATAGAATCCCAGACTGGTTTGGGTTGGAAGGGAGCTTAAAGCTCCTCCAGCTCCAACCCCTGCCACGGGCAGGGACCCCTTCCACTGGAGCAGCTTGCTCCAAGCCCCTGTGTCCAACCTGGCCTTGAGCACTGCCAGGGATGGGGCAGGCACAGCTTCAAGCATCCCAAGGTCTCCACAACAGAGGCAGGGCTGCTGCATCCCTGCTCCCATCCCACATCCCACCCGGCTCCACAGCCCTCGCCGCCTTTCCCGGCGCGGTTTGTGCCTCTCTGGGATTTCATTGAAGTGTGCCAAACAATTCTAATTTATTCCTGTCAGCTACGAGGATAATTTCTCTCCATTCCTGTTTTCCTAAATTGCTACCTTTATTTTTTGCAGTGTGTGTGTAATTACCAAATGTTGCTAGATCCTACCCAAAATCCCTCTCCTCGGAATAGCTGCGATGTCTACTCACTGCTGTCAGGTTTTTTTCTTAATGTTATGATTGATAAAATTAAACTGTGAAGCAAGGCATGAAATCTGGCTCGGAGACACTGCTTCTTCTGGGTTTTCTTTTGGCAACAGGATAAAACAATGCCAGTCAGAGAGGATTTCACTAAATGATTCACTGGCGAAGGGGGAACGGGGGGAAACTTGTGGTTTTTCACTTGAAGAACTTAAGCCATCCCCAGCAACTCCAAGCTGTATTGTTCTATTCAATTACTTATGAGGCCCCAAGTTTCTCCACTTTAATTGCTCGAAGCAGGGAAGCTTTAGTCACAGTGCAATGTACCCAGGCATGTATGGGGTTTAATGAATCATACTAACTCTGCACTCGGAGCAATTAGGTAAATCTAGCTGTTAGTTAGTGAGGCATAAAATAAATTTAATCTCTCTTCTAAAAAATCAATTATAGTGCTGTAATGTATAATTCAATTTGGGTCATGCTACATAAATTTCCTGGGTTTAGTATGTTTTTCAAGCAGTTGTTACTAGATGCTGCAAGCTGCATGTGTGTAAGTGCGGGGAGGGGGGCACGAGGCTGAGGGCACCTCTGCTGCTCATGGGGTGAGATCAGAGGGTCCTTCATGCTCCACAGGGACATGCCCCCAAAAGCAGCTTTGGGGCATCCTACAAAGCACCAGCACAAAGGAAGAGGGAGCGAAGGACAACAGAAACCACGTCCCCAGTGGGACCTGGGCAAGGGAGCTGCGGTGCTAAATAATGAACAGAGCAGCAGGGCTTGGTCCTGACAGACCCCAGGGCTGTGGGTCCCAGTGGGGACCAAACCCTGAGCGCAGGAGATCCCCCCCTACAAACACTGAGGTCTCAAAACCTAGAGATCAGAGGCACCATTTCCCCATCTCACCGCAGACAGACCCACAAACACGTGTGCCTCAAGGCCCCTTCACCACAAACTCATCCCACCTCCTCCTGGGTGATGCTGACGATGTGCAGCACCAGGGACCCAAAAATCACAGGGTGTCCCCTGAGTGCAGCAGGAACACACAGCACCCATCCAAATGGGTCCCTGGAATGGCACTGGGAGCACCCAGAAGTGAGGGTGCAGTAGGTCCCAGAGCCCTGGATGAACACTGGGCAATGGGAGCTGCAACACACCATTGTACCAGACTCTCCCTAAAGCGATGCTGCACCCAGACATTGTGACATCCAGACAAAACCCTTGCAAGGGCACGGCTTTTGCCTTCAGCATTCAAGAGAGCAGCGTGCTGGGACGTGCGGCCCCCAAGGGTGATGGTCCACCCTGCACGGAGATGCTCCAGTGGGAAGCCAGAAGGCACCACAGCCTTGGCACGGAGAGAGCAAATGAGTCACGGGAATGATGCTGCAACATGGGAAATGATCAGTGCGAGATGAACCCAAGCTCATAATGGCATGGGAGCAGCAGGGCTCTCAAGTGAAACACACAGCAAGAGGCTGTGAGGGCCCTCAGGCATCTCCTGAGCATTGTCATGGCACTGCCATGCTGGGAAGGAGACAAGGGCACATTGCTGTGGTCTTCTGTAGCCAGCAGCATGGATTTGTACTGCTAGGACACACACCATGCTCAGTGCCTACCACGGGTCTCACCAATGGATGCAAACTTGCTCTATTCTCATAGGATCACAGACTGGTTTGGGTTGAAGGCACCACCCTCACAGGGAAGAACTTCCCAAGATCTCATCTCAATCTCCCCTCTGTCATTCCCAAGCAGATATAACCCCGGTGGCTCAGCTGGACCAGCCCCAAGGCCACATCCATCCCTCCCACCCCAGCACAATGGAACCGGTGCTCAAGGATCTACCCATACCTGGTAAAGCCACGCTGGAGGAGATGAGGCCTGGGGTGCTGCTGCAGCGTTTGCTGGGCTTTCAGCACATGGGATTAAAGAAGGTTGAGAGCATCCCAACAGCTCTGGTGTAAAGATCAGGGGGGAACAAAAGAGCCTGATTCACTGCTAACTGGAAGCAGAACTCCTGCACCGTGTGGCTCGAGGTGATTGAAACCCAGCCAGTGTCTGGCAAGCAGCTAAAGCAGTGCCCTGAGGTGTCCCTTCCACGGGAAGGACCTGCTCCTGTGCCCCTCCAGCAGAGCCTGAGCAATAAAGGTGGATGGATTGTGCTCATTTATAACCTTCTAACGACCTTTTCCATTTGGAAGGTGCAATAAGGAACAGTCCCAACAGCAGCTGCTGATGGAGGTGATGCACTCGGTGCAGAGGGAGCCAGGATGGGCTCTGGACAGGCAGAGCTGGATGGAACAGAGCAAATAGCCCCTAAGGATGCCTGAAACATGGAAAGCAACCAGGGAGCCAAGGCGCAGGCTCTTAAGGGTTTCCCCTCTCCCAGGTGCTCCATGGGGACATGGATGCTGCGCTCTGGTGCTGGGCACAGCGGTGGTTTTACATCCCAGGAGAGCCAAAGGAGCGAGCTCCTGGCACAGCACCACCACACAACCAGAGAACTGCTTAATCTCCTCATTAAGCTTCACTTCTCAGTGGGTGACTGGGGCTTCACAGGTTAGTAAAGCCTTTCCTCTTTTGATGAGCTTTTCCTCTGCATTCCTTTTGGAGGAGGATTCTATCCAAAGCTGCCCCCAGCTGCCTGGGCTCTGACAGAATGAACAATTCCAGCCATTTTCATACAAAGATGCTTTTTCCACCCCCACATCTCTTTTCGTGAATAAAACCATGAATACTCATGTTTGTTTGTTCCCATCAAATGCGTTTCCCAACCCTTACCCACTCGAATGACTTCTCAGGCAGCTTCCAGGGCTCTCACTCCTATTTAACATCCTTTATCGACCGGTCAAGTTCTCACCCTGCAACCTGCAACTGCTTTGGGCTCGCTAACAAACACCTGAATGGGAGGCAGGACATGGCACACACGGCCTGCAGTGTCACACACCCTCTGGCTCCATCCATGAGAGAAGTGTGCTTTAAACCCCACCAGCCAAAGGCAGGTTTTATGAGCAGCACAACCTCCCAGCTTCAACCCCCCCATCAAAACCAGCACTCACTCACACAGGGCCATCACAACTCCTTGCCTAGCAGTCTTCCCTCCTAGCCAGCCCTATGGAGTTTATTCCCTGGTTTCTGAGCTCTCCAAGCGATGCTTGGTCCAGCCTCCCTCAGGGCAAGGCTGCGCTCAGACCTCACACGTGCAAACAAGGCACATATCCAGGCTTCCATGCAAGCCAACTGCAGCCAAACGGTGTGAGGGCTGCTCTCCCAAGAGGTGGGAATAAGCCTGTCAAGTGGCACCAGGGAAAAGGGAGAGTTTTCCATGGCCTCCTCTCACTCAAGGATCCTATCTTGGACTGAGCAGTGCCCAAACACCAGTGCATCCATTCACCATCCCCAGCATGGGATCTGTGGGAAACGACTACTGCAGTGCCCTGATTTTGGTACCGTAAAGCTGGTGATTTAAAATTAAAACTCCCAAGCTACAAGGCTTGGCCTTAAATAACACCACTGAGGTCTCCTGGCCCTGAGAGGCATTTGAATGCTTCAGAAGTTGGGCTTACACAGTTTCACCCCTGTCACCGCAATCAAATCACACCCCAGATGAAATTGCATAGATGTCGGTCGGGTCAAGCCGGCCTGGCCAGGGACTTCACCACGAGACTCCTGTTTTCCTAAGCGGGGTGTCTACTCTGTCTCAGGACACCAAGGAGATGTTATCCTAGGGATGCCACTCGCTCCTAACTCAGCCACCACTCCCAGCCCTACACATCATGGCCAGGGGATGCACAGGCATTAACAGCCCAGCACCAGTCCATCCCCACAGCAACTTAAATCACTGCTGCTGATTGCTCCTGGACCTGAGCCATCGCAGGGGGCTTTGCCTGATCCTACTGGCTCCGTATCCCCACAGCCCAAACAACAGCTCCTGGCATGGCTCGGCAGAGGGAATTTTGCTGTGCTAAGTGCAATAAGTGAAGTAATTCCATTGCTAATAAGTACATTGAGGCCACAGAGGTGCTGCGAGGGCTGGAGCAGCTCTGCTCTGGAGCCAGGCTGAGAGAGCTGGGCTGGGGCAGCCTGGAGAGGAGAAGGCTCCTGAAGGGGAGACCTGAGAGCAGCTCCAGTGCCTAAAGGGGCTGCAGGAAACCTGGAGAGGGGCTTGGGACAAGGGATGTAGGGACAGGCCAAGGGGAATGGCTTTAATCTGCCCGAGGGGAGACTGAGATGAGCTCTTAGGCAGAAGCTCTTCCCTGTGAGGGTGCTGAGGCGCTGGCACAGGGTGCCCAGAGAAGCTGTGGCTGCCCCATCCCTGGCAGTGCTCAAGGCCAGGTTGGACACAGGGGCTTGGAGCAAGCTGCTCCAGTGGAAGGGGTCCCTGCCCGTGGCAGGGGTTGGAGCTGGAGGAGCTTGGAGGTCCCTTCCAGCCCAAACCAGTCCATGACCCTATGAAATGACAGCAGCCCCACGCTCTTGCTATGCCAAAATTCCCCCCAAAATCAGCTTCTAAAGGAACCCACTCCCTGCACCACTGCTATTGAGCAGAGGGGCTTTGACTGAGGGCAATAACAAAGGATAGATTAGGAGTGAATTAGCTCAAAATCATTGGTAAGCTCTCCAAGTTCCTCAACTCCAGCAGACCTTTCCCATCCTTTGAGGTGACTCCGTTTGAACGAGCCCTGGACGAGTTCCAGGACCACAGGCTATATGTAAGGAATTTTCCATATAAATATCTAACTGACAGGGGTAGGGATGCCTGCAGGAAAGGGGACACACAAACACACATACGCTGTGCTGCAGCATTAATAGCACGTCCCGCATTGATACGCTGCTAAACAGCATTTCTTGTCCCGAGCTCCTGTTTTCCCTGACCTTTGTGGGGGGCTGCCAGCTGCTTATGATTTTGACAGATGCAAGCACATTTCTGGGAAGCCAAATCCATTCGGTGGCTAAAGATCAACAGGCTCTGCTCAGGCGTTAGGAAGATTGATTGGCTCAGGAGAATCCCATTTGCAGCCCCAACTGAGAATAGGTTTACCGCGGAGAGGCGTTAATGACTTTGATAGCAACGATCTAAATATGTCAACCTGCAGCTCGTGGTGGTATTAAGGCACACTATATTTATACGTAACAGCTATTAACAGAATGCTAGTTAATGTGATTCGGTTTCCAAGTAAATCCTCAGCCCTTCCAAGTGGTGTAATGCAAGACTTTGATTTAATCCCCCCCCCCCGACCCACAGGGCTGCTGCTGTGCCTGGCCATTCCCTGGGATTAGCCGGATTGAGTTCTGCTGACGTTTCACGTGGCACCCTTGGGTCAGGAGCACCCAGGGATTGCACAGAGCGAGGCAGCAACACCGGGAGCTTCCCACCAGCCCCTAAGAGATAGCTCAATGCGGATGGTCACAGCCCCGCTGCCTCTTCTAGCACATGGGTTCACAGACACACATCCCAACCTAAATGAGGCTGGGGATGACAGCCAGTCCTGGCTGCCCAACAAACACCGCGAGACGTAGGAGAATGTGAAATACCCTCACTCAGGACACACAACCCCACATCTGCATCTGCTACCAGAGATAAACCTGGCTGTGGATACCAGGGATACCTGCCAAAGCAGGTACCCAAGCTGGCAGTAGCATCACTGGTGATGGGAAGCTGCATCTCTGCAGCTGTTGTTCCCTGTCAGGTGTAATTAGAATGGAGCTTTATCCCGGCAGGCTGGACTACAAAAGCATCTGGATCAGCCTAGAGTAATCCCTACAAAACCCACAGACCAGAGAGGCACAGCAATAGCTACAGGCACCAGTACCACCACCACCACCACCCACAGCCCTGAGCCTCCTCCATCCCCAATTCAGGCATCCCAACCAGTTGCATCTATGGGTTATACCCACTTTTACATGCTAAAGCAGGCAAGAGGAAGGAGTCTTGCAACCTGGCCTGCAGCGTGCCCTGAGAAGAGCCCAATGCAGGATCCCAGTTGCCATCACCTCCCTCTTGGCTGTCCCCTTCAGCAAGAGCTAAAAGCAAATGCAGAGCGCAGGTGAAGACATTGCACAGTGAGACATCAGCAACCTGGTGCCACCAGGAAGGCTGATGGAGCAGAGCCACAAAACAAGGAAGAGCATGAAGACCGAGTACACATAGAGCTGGCAAAAGGCTCTGCTGAGGCCTAAGTGCTGGTTCCCCAAAGATACTGGATCATCCTGCATCTTAGTGATGGTTTGGACAGCCCTGTGGCACCAAACCCCATGACAGCCCATTGGGACACAGGAAAGATTAAAGCCTTGGGAAGGGCTGGAGGGGCTGCCTAGGAACAAAGTGAACAGTGCTTTCTTTCCACAAGCTGCCCTCACCTTCTCCTTCAGCTGGTTGGGAACTGATGGAAACCGGGATTTGCTCCCGAAGCCCTTGGAGCGGTGCTCCTTTGTCCTGAGCCTGGTGATGGATAGTGCTGGGTTTTTACACCGCACCAATGACAGATACCCTGGCACTGCAGGAAACCCATTTGCCAGATCAGGATCACTTGTTCTGCTGAAGTCTCTATTAGCAAACAGCTGAATCTGGGCAGGAGGGTGGAGGATGAGGAACGGGGCTGCCAGCTCCTCCGCATGGATTCAGATACCAAACTTATGTCTTCTTGCAGGACAGACCCTGCAGCTCCCCGACCTGCTGGAGATCATACACCAGCATGTCTCTGCTTCTGGTAAGCATCAGCTAAATGAAAACCTGATCTTAGTACAGAGGAGCCCAGAAGGCGCTGAGGCACTTTAACAACCAGAAGTATTGGGGCAGCTCCAGCACTGCTCCTTGCAGCCAAAAACCTCTTTTTCCTCTTTAGAAAGAGGCAGGGATGCGAGTCCAAGGCCGCATGTGAGGTGCAGCACTGCACAGCCTCCTGCTCCTGCTCCAGCAGCACCATGGGATGGCTCAAGGGAGCCCAGGGCTGCAACAGGAGAGGGATGGAAGCCAGGGCCTCAACCCATGGGGCGAAGGGCAGCAGGCTCTGACAGCTCTGCAATGGGCAGCACAGGAATACTTCTCCTTAGCTGACACATTGAAGGGAAGATCTGTTCTGCTGCTGGAGACGGGGCCAACCCCTTGGCTGACACCCAGCGCCGGTCCAGTGAGTGCCAATAAGTGCACATTTTGGCTCATTCCTCCCTGTTTTCACCCAAAGCAGTGCCAAGCCACACCTCTGAGACAGGAACCTCAGAGCCTTTGCAGGCTGGGGGGGGTCACAGTGATGCCGGGTCGGGTCAGGGATATTTGTCATCACTACCACCACGCACAGGGATGCTGACAGCGGGGTTTGTGCGTGGGGCTCTTCCAAATAGAGCTGTAACATTGGAGGAGCCCAATTACCCTTCTCCTGCCACCACTGAGAGCACAAACCAGACCAAAAGCCACCTGGATGGCTGCTCAGGGTAATTAATCCCTCCAGGGTAATTACTGACACAGGATCCTCATGGGAAACCCTCATGGGAGGGATACAGATGTGCTGCCCATGAGAAGGGGAGCATCCTGCTCCAGCCCTGCACAGAGGGATGGCAGAGCAGCATCCGATCCCTCTGGGAAAGAGGCCCCTTTATTCTCCTTTCCCAAGGGTGTTCTCCAGCATTTTCCCATTGTCCATCTCCCCTGGTTCTTGGGGTTCCCTCGCTGGTCCCCACCACAGCACAGGGCTGAGACCAGGCTTAACGCATCGCGCGCAGGTCCCCCCCATCTCCCTTCTATCCCGCCCATCCCTGCAGCACATCCCAGCCTCCAACACATTCCAGCTGGAAGCCCGAGCCATAAATCTTGCGGGGGTCTGCCGTGACCCCAGTGTGTGTCTGCTTCCTCCTACCACCGACACGACTACCGCTGCACACAACAGCCGCCGCATGCTGACAAGCCGCAGGAGGGGAGAAACATCTGGCTCTGCTCAATGCTCCAGCACGGAGATGGATATCCATAACATGCAATTCCCATTCCAGCTGTGCTTTAACACTTCACGTGCTCGGTGCCTCCCGGCCACACAGCCCTCCAGAAAACACAGGATTAAAGCGTTTTAATGGCAGCACAGCCCCGAAACTGCAGCCTGAGAGCAGCGTGCGGCACAGGGGTGAGGAGCGTAACCCTGCTCTCCCCATGGCTTTGTGCCTGTGGTCTGATCAGTTTTCCATAGCTCAGGACGGGCCGTCCATGGGTTCAATGCAATGCACCCAAGGCAGAGGGTTCACTAGGAAACCCCCATCACTGCTGCAGAGGAGAAGACCCCCTCCATGGGTTTGCTTGGCTCTGCCCTTCCCAAGCTTTTCTCCACAGAGCTTTACACCCAGGGAAAATGAGCTCCAGAAAGCTGACATCTGGGGTGCATCCCTGGGATTAAAAAGGAAGAAAGGAGGCACGAGGAGGGAGCAGGCTGGAGGATGGCTCCCCAGGGAGCTTTCCAAAGGGAAAACACCCTACGCCTCCGTAAATTAACTCAGCACCCTGCTCCCTTCCTGGATTTTCCATGATCCCAGCAAAGCCATTACCCACTCACCATGGCCTTTGAGGTCTGCACCCACCTCCTGTGGTTCAGTAGGGAATTAAAGCACTCCTTGAAAACTGCAAAATCCCCCCAAATCCCAAAGCAAAGCCCTCAGCAGGAGCCGCGAGGCCTCTCCGCTTTAAGGGAGGTGATGGGGATGCTCTTTGGGATGCACATCAGGAGTCAATCTGCAAAGGCCGTAAAGCTTCACGTGTGCGGAAACAAGATCAAAGGCAGGAGCGTGTTTTGAAAGCCAAGGTTTTCATTTGGAGTTGGGAACGATATCCCTGCTCCCACACAAGCCACCTGAAACCACTGAGGTCCCAGCCATGCCCCACCGAGCCCATGCACCCACATCCTGCCCTGAAATAAGCTCCAAGAGCTCACACTGGATCCTAGACCCAAAGGAAATCACACAAGAACATGTATCCCATCTACCCACATGTATCCCGAGCTTCCCAGCCCCGAGTTACCCTGGCTGCGCCTCTCACCCTGGCATCGGGGCTGGCAGCAGCAGTAACTCCTTCCCACATCCCGAACCACGGCCTGCAAGCTGATGGGGTGGATTCCCAACCCCCATGTTTTCCTAATTGTCTCTGCTCTGTTTTCTAACCGGAGATGTCTTCACACAAATAATTATAGCCAAGTAACTGATTAATCATTCAAATGAAATTAAAATTAAGTGATTTAATACACTGAGATAAGGCACATGTGCAAGAGAAGAGTGATACTTATCTAAAATTGTCACTCAGAATGGATGAGCCTCAATTATTGGTGCTGGGAGAAAACAGAGGTATAAAGTTCAGAATCCAAATGATTGTGTAAACTGTTGACACATTCTGAACACTGTTATTTAAACGCCATTAAACAGATATTTAAATGAGAATGAGTAATTGCATCAATAATTCATTTGCAGCTTGAAAGGGAACTTTCACGCACTGTTAGATGTAGGAACAACACACTTTGGCTCGGAGGCTGTTTAATATTGCGGTGGAGGAAGAGTCTCTCAAATGCTTTTGGGGCACAAGTACTTCTGTCACCTCTCATATGTCCCCCAGCAAAACCAGGGGGGTCACAGCGCCAGAGCTGTCACCTCAATAGGGTTATATGGAGGTAGTTAGGATCATGGAATGGTTTGGGTTGAAGGGACCTTAAAGCTCATCTGTTTCCACCCACTGGAGCAGGTTGCTGGTGCAAGCCCCATCGACAAATTACATCTTAATTTGGATCTTCTGGACGAGGCAGACCCTCAGAGAAAGGCAGCCACCAGTGTTTCTGGTGTATTACGTTACAGGCTGAGGAAGTACAACATAGCGAGCGCTGGGTCTTTAAACAGCATGTGTGCTCATGGGGGTAATGTGGCAAGAGGTAACCCAACGCGATGCAACGCGGCACCAGGCATCCGAGAGCTGTGCCAGGGAAAATAAAGATAGCAAGTGCATGACTTGGGTTGCTCCACGGGAGCAGGAGCAGCCTTTGGTAATAAAGACAAACCCAACTGCACAACTGTTGTGGTGGTGGGGACCTTCCCGCGTGGCTCGTAACAGGAGAGCAGGAAAGATGCTGCGGGCTTATCCCATCAGCTCCCACCATTGAGGGCCACAGGGAAGGGGTGCCCCAGCCACGAGCCCTACCAGGGACCCCTCCAAAGCACTGGTGATCAGCATCTTCACACCAGGTCCCAGGGGGTGAGGGTGTTCTCCCCTGTTTATTTGCTGCTGCACCTCATCACTTCCCAGACAGCACCAGCCTGAATATGTTCCACATCCGATTTAAATGGGAAGGACAAGGTCTTGCCCAGCTTATGGAATCACAGAAGGGTTTGGGTTTGAAGGGACATTAAAGCTCATCCAGTTCTAACCCCCTGCCACGGGCAGGGACACCTTCCACTAGAGCAGCTTGCTCCAAGCCCCTGCGTCCAACCTGGCCTTGGACCATCCTGGTGGAGGGAATAGAGATCCCCCTAAGAAGCCAAGAGTGCAGGCAGCAGGGCGAGCTCCCTGTCTGTACAGGCAGCAAACACAACTCACCCTCGACTGGAGCATCGCCTCCTGGTGACTGCTGTCCAGGGGCAGGGGAGGCAGCTCCTGTTCCTATGGAATGATTGGGAAAGCATCTTCTGCTCTTCCCAACCACACACCTCTCTTGAGCAACGGCTCCTCAGGTATGAAGACCTACAGGTCTCAACGCACCGGGTCACCTCTGCAGCCCTGATGCGGCCCCAGCTGCTCAACGGGAAGGCAAGGAATGGGAATTGTTCCATTTCTGTGGGCTTCCCGGATGTCTCTAAGGAAAAGCCACCCCTGAAGCCTAGCAGGGCTCAGGCACACAGGACGCGAGCCCCTCTGCCCCACACCTCATCCGCAGACACTCATTTGAGCCATGGGAAGATGCTCGAGACCTTCTATTGGGGCAGGTTTGGAGGTGGAGGGACACTGGGGGGATCTCAGCCCTCTCTGCCCAGCACAGCAGCTCCCAGAGCAGCAGCCCCGTGCCCTCGCTGCTCGGCAGCACAAGGTGGATCTATTACTTAGCACTGCTGCGTTAAAAATATGATTGTCAGCCTCTGTAATTTTCCAGTGACAGCTCGAAAAGAAACAGCTGAGGCACAGAGCTCCAGCTCCACATGCCATCTATTTCTACTGTCAGCTCCAGAGAGATCTTAATTATAATGGCTTTTGGTGCTCATTCCTTCCTAATGCTGTAACAGGGAGATGATTGCAGCCATAAATGAGCGATCAGCCTATTCCCTGCTGGGTAGTAAAACCGGTTGTCAGGCTGGGGAGGGACGGCACGCAAGAAACTGCTCCCCAGCTACAGCTCACGTTGCTCACTCCAGATAAAATTGAATTTGGCTTACTCATAGCTGCGAGTTACAGGGCACAAGGTGGTAATTGCCCCAGGAATGGAGAGGGAGCAAGAGGTTTAATTGGCTGCAGAGCCTGGAAACAGCAAGGATCAATTCTGCGCTGGCTGTAAATAGGGATGAGGAGGCTCTGGCTTCACAGGCGCTGGCTCCGCGTTGCTGCTTCCTCATTCCCCCTGTCCTCGGGGCTCAGGAGCAGAGGCTCAGCAGCTCAAGCTTACTTGCTTTGCCCAAATGAAGACAAATCACAGCCAGGGCAAAGATTTCCAATGGATGTCAAAGTCTGGGATCCTTCTGCCAGCCTGCAAACGAGGCAGCAGCCGAGGAGCAAAACCCAGGGGACACATGGGACGTGTCCCCTCGCTTGCGGGGTGAGGAACGGTCCCATCTGCACACCCCAGCACCGGAAAAGGCAGGGAAAACCCCACTAAACACCATTCCCAAGTATATTAACTGTCCTCAGGAATAAACCACACTTTAAAAAGACATTTAAAGAGAGCTATAGCTATTCGCTGGCCCCGATTGAAAGTCCATCTGTGGCATTTCCTATGCAGCACCAGCTCAGGTTAGAATTGGTGGAAATAAAGCACACAACGCCCCCCAAACTGACCTGAATCCCCTGCTTGCATCCTGCTCTGGAAGCACCTCACCAAGGCACACAGCTGGGGCTGCCACTTGGCCAGCCATACCCTGCCAGGTCCTAACTCCATCCACTTTGCAAACTAAAAGTGATTTACTCCATACAGAAAGCTCCTAAGTGCATGTTAATGTGGCAATTAGGCCCGATGATAAAGCATCCTCCATCCTCAGCCTCCCCAGGAAAGCCAGGCACCATTTTAGCCATAGTACCTGGAGTTGAATCAGCTTGGAGGAGTGGGGAGCCACGTTGGATGGGGCTTGGAGCAAGCTGCTCTAGGGGAAGGTGGCCCTGCCTGTGGCTGGGGGTGGTACCGGATGAGCTTTAAGGTCCCTTCAACACAGACCATTCCATGGTTCTATGCCATCCCCTCAGCAGCTGGCTGCATCCCCTCAGCCAGGAGGAACAGGGCTCAGGTGCTCATCCCTGCTCCTACCTGCATCGCTCAGGTGCCCCTATGAGGGATGGGGAGATGGTGCCGGGCTCTTTGCTTGCTGCCAAAGGCGGTCACAGCTGACTGAAGCAATTTTACAGCTGAAAGGAAAGCTGTGAAGACCTCTCACGGGTCACGGCCAGCAGAGCAAGCTGGCCACGCTGCTGCTATTTATGCTTCAGGGCTGCCACAGATTTATCTCTCTGTCGTTACACATTGTTTGAGAAAGGAGGAAGGAGAAAGCACTTGTCCCCTTGTGAAGTTCCAAAGTCAGGAGATGCTGACTCCAGCACTGACAGTCCCCGAGCTGCTCGTGCAGATTTAGACCCAACCCCAGCCAACCAAAGAGGAGATTTACTTCTCTGCTCGCTGTGCTATTTAAAGTACGATGGAGTACAAAGACACTGCATTAAGCACAGAACAGTTATGCTCATGCACAGCACCCACCCGATAGCAATAAAGTGGGTGCGAGTGCTCCTGCGCCTGACCCCGTGCTCCCCAGTGACTGTGATTCCTATAGGAAATCTCTTCATGGGACAGCGCTTTCCAAGGTGCCCGGCCCTGGGCAGTCACACAGGGATGAGCAGGGATGCAGCAGGCAAGGACAGAGCAAGGAGCAATATAGTCCCCTAAAGGCTTTTAACACCCGGAGCAATCCTGCTCATCTGCCCCCATGCAGGTTTTGCCCAGCACAAGGGAAAGCAAATACAGTGTTTTCCACTCATCCACTGCCACGGTTCCGACAGCCCTTTGGGATGTGCCCAGCGATGGCTGGGGCTTTGCTGCCCCAAAAGAGCATTCGAATCCCTTGTGTTTCTGTTTCACTGCTCCTACAGCACTTCATGGCTCATCATGGGTTTCCTCATCTGCTCACAAGGTATAAAACCGGCCTGCCACTGTACTTGGCTTCCCCTCAGGGTCAGTAAATCAAGGTATTTAATTAAACGCAGCAATTTAACAGCTCTCAGCCCAATTCACACGAACCTCACGCATCATTTGAGCGGGATTTTCATAGCATTCACTTGGAAAAAGCACAGAGACAACTTCAGCAGAAGGAAATCCATTCTTCTGGCAAAGCACAAAGCCCCTCTCGCTCCATTGCGAGCGCGTCACTGCCTCTCCATCACCTGCCTGGGGGTTATCCGATACATCCCAGGAAAGCATGGATCTGGAGAAGGCAGCGGCAGGCTCGGTGCAGGCAGGGAACAAAGCACCAGTGTAACACCATCAGCAAACACAGCACCTCCCATCACATTCCCAGCAGCAGGAACACCCCCACATCACTGCATTGCCCTCCGCAAGGATAAAGATGTTGTGTCACAACATGGAAACCTTTGGACAAGCCAAGGTTGGTACCAAAACCTGGGTTTTCCTCTCCTTTCGACCAACAGCAGTGCCTGGCAGCACAGCCAACATAGACTCCATCACAGACTGGCTTGGGTTGTGAGGGACCTTAAATCTCCTCCAGTTCCAATCCCCACCATTAAAAAGGCAAATAAAAGCTTGGAATTTGCTTTAAAATCCAACTTGGATCTTTAGGAAGAGTAAAAAAAACCAAAGTTTGGGTGTTTTCTTTAGGCTTTCCATATTCCTTATGCCTTTCCTCAGGGAGAACCGGTCTTCCCTGCTCATCCCCAGCACCGCACTGTGCCACAGCCCAGCTCAGCCCCTTTAACACGCACAGGATCCCTCTCTGAAGCAGAGATGTGAGCAGCGACACAAACACAACACATGCAAGCACTTAGGAGTCAATTAATAGCGACGGAAGGCCCCTTGTTGAAGGCAGCAGAAGGAACGATGTTACATTTCCGGAACCATGGCTGAAATTTGCCATTGTGTGTCATCAGGAATCATTTAAAAGGGTTTTGATCTAAGTGCTCTGTCAGGGCTCTAATGAATTAACAGATGACAGATTGCCGTAATGAGAGCCGTGGCTTTCGAGACAAGGCGACATTGTTTTCCTGCTGTACCGCTCACATCAGTTGGGGTGTTTAAAAATAATGGTGGCAGAAGATTAATACCTTACAAGTGCTGAGACATTCCTCACACGCAGCAGAGCTGAGCCTGGCTTTGGGGTGGGTTTTAGGGACGTGGAGGGGAGCAGGGACAATACCATAGGCCCCAAGAGCATCATTACATCCCGAACGCTGAGACGTGGGGTGTGGATCACAGAGTCATGGAATGGTTTGGGTTGTAAAGGATCTTAAAGCTCCTCCAGCTCCAACCCCTGCCACGGGCAGGGACCCCTTCCACTGCAGCAGCTTGCTCCAAGCCCCTGTGTCCAACCTGGCCTTGAGCACTGCCAGGGATGGGGCAGCCACAGCTTCTCTGGGCACCCTGTGCCAGCGCCTCAGCACCCTCACAGGGAAGAGCTTCTGCCTAAGAGCTCAGCTCAGTCTCCCCTCGGGCAGGTTAAAGCCATTCCCCTTGGCCTGTCCCTGCAGACCCTTGCCCAAAGCCCCTCTCCAGGTTTCCTTAGGGAAAACATCATTCCTACCCAGCAGATCCTTAGGGACCAGCCCCCACGTCCCTGCCTTGGGCACGCAGGCAGTGGTGCCCGGTTCCAGCACAGATCCCAGCCCGGAGGGCCGGCTGCTGGCTCCTGGGATAAAAATAAGGGAAAAGCCAATGCCCGGAGCGGGCTCGCCCCCGGTTTGAGCCACATTCCCTGCGCCCATTAGCTCGGCTGCCGCATCACATTCTTCTGCTGTGCAGAGGGACCACAAAGCCATATCCCATCCAATGTTAAGTAAACAAACGTTTGAAAACTGCCTGCTATTGATTCCATACGGCCATCTGGATTGAAGGAAAAGGCTCCCTCCCTCTTCCCCCCTCCCTGTGAAACCATCCCAAGGTTAGGGACTGGCAGCAGCTCAGCATGGCTGAAAACCACCTAGTTTCCTCCGCGGTTAACAACACAGGAAAACGTCGAACTCGGAGATAAATGTTGGAGGCTTCTTTGGCTCCCATCTGGTAGCCAGCCTGTGCTGTGAAAACCCAGGATATACATATGCAAATATTCGCAGCCTGCTTCCAAGATCTAAAGCATTTTTATGATGTAACCACAAAAAGAGGTTATTTAATGTTGACAATATGTAGCCGAGCAAAGCACCAGAACGCTGCATATGGTAATGGGGCTGAGGAAAATGAAGCCGCGGTGCCCTCGCACAGTAATGAAAAGCAGATTTCACCTTGAAGACTGTTTGAGCTGTTTAGCTTGTAATGACTTAGGGGGGAAAGAGAAATAAAACACACCCAAAGAAATGCTGGTGTGAAAATACAGCTCACCACAGAGCCGCAGGAGCCCGGTGCGCACGGCAGCATCACCAGCAGCTTCAGCACGCCCTGCGCTGGGGATGTGCTGTGTCCCACTGGGCACATGCAGCCGGGCATGGATGGACCCTACTGGTGATGCTGATGCCAACAGAGACTTGCCTGCCCCTGCTGCAGCCCCACATGTGGCTCCCAGCATCATGCGCAGCCACAGGGACAATGTGCCCCTCTGCCTTTTAAGCCCAGTATGGATGGGGCTTTGGGCAACTTGGTCTGGTGGAAGGTGTCCCTGCTCATGGTAGGGGGCTGGAACTGGAGGAGCTTTAAGGTCCCCTCCAAACCAAATCAGTCCATGAATCCATGGCAAGAGCAGCCAGGCAATTCTGGATGAAGCATGCAGGAAGGATGGCACTCCACAGAGCCCAAGGGCAGCAGGCACCCATGGTGGGTACCACTCCTTCACAGCAGTGCAGAGCCAGAATGAGCTGTGCATCCACCTTCTCCATCACCTCTCAGAGCTTGGGTACCAACCCATGGGGGGCTCAACCTCTCCTCTTTGGGCACACACCACCCAGACACCGGTGTCCCGAGCGCCAAGGGCACCAGCAATGCTACATCCCCACCTCCAGCCAGTCAAGCGGTAGGGATAAGTGGGGCAGCATCATACCACGTGCACAAAATGCATCACCCCCATATCATCTGAGCCATGGAGAAGATGCTCAGAGTCAGCCCCACACCCCCAATGCTGCTTTTATGTAGCAAAGACTTATTGCTACTGCTAAAATTAATTACAGCCTCCTTCTGTAACGAGCACCTCTGTATATTACACGAGCGCTTTGCCTGTCATCAACAGCCCCAGAGAAAGATGTTTGAATTAACAAAATATTACTGTGATCTTCTCCCTGACAGGATGGAAGCAATAATATTTAGTGAGTAACCGCGTTTGCTTTAATAATTTAGTAGACTGCAAAAACCTTGATCATCCGCCTGACTCCGAGAACAAAATAGTGGAGCTTTGTGCATCCTAAGCCGAGATAAAAACGCAGGCAGAAGAAAGAGGTTGAAAATCGTGGTTTTAAAAGCTAATTAGAAACACCGCCGCGTGGAAGAGGCCAAAATCCTGCCCCTGGAAGCGGGCAAAGCCGCAGGTTTCCCTATCTCCCCGTTTGATCCTGGGGAACCAAGCAGAGGGATGCGGGCGTGCTGGATCCCTGCACCCCAAGGGGTGACCGAGACAGCTCCAGGTCATTCAGAGGCACCTTCCACTGGAGCAGCTTGCTCCAAGCCCCTGTGTCCAACCTGGCCTTGAACACTGCCAGGGATGGGGCAGCCACAGCTTCTCTGGGCACCCTGTGCCAGCGCCTCAGCACCCTCACAGGGAAGAGCTTCTGCCTCAGAGCTCAGCTCAGTCCCCCCTCTGGCAGGTTAAAGCCATTCCCCTTGGCCTGTCCCTACAGGCCCTTGCCCAAAGCCCCTCTCCAGGTTTCTTCTAGGCCCTTTCCATCCCCTGGGGCAAGTCTTGGGCTGGGTGTAGAAGGTGCTGAGGAGCATCTCCAGTGCTGAAGAACCCATGGCCAGAGCTGGCCCAGTTGCATCAGCCCAGAACAGTGGGAGGGGAGGGATGCGGATGCACACCCATGAGCACCCATCACTCTCAAATCCCACCTTTCCCAGCTCACAAGCAGCTGACGCAGCAGCTCGGGGCAGGAGGGACCTGAGGAGGACTCTGTGCCCTGCTTGGCACCAGGCTGGAGTCAGGCAGGAGGCTGCGGATCCCAGCACCAAGGGCAGACAGGCTTGGCTGTTGTTGCTGCTGTTGTCATTAAGAGCCTCTCCTGGGAGCCCCCTGTCACTGAGGCAAATAATTTAACACGATGCATTTTTGAGCATCACTGTTGGAAGCTATGGATATTCCCAGCACAGGGCTTGGCAGCCTCCATCACGGAGCAGGAGCTGTCAGGGAGCCTTGGAGGGAAGCTTGGAAGAAACCAGAGAGCAAAGAATCCTCAGCTTCTGCGACGGGGCCAGAGCTATTAAAAGAGCACTTAGGTCCCTTAACATAAAAATGCATCAAAGAGGGAAATCAGATGAGAACAGATTCATTTGCCTTGGAGATATCCAGGCTCTGATCCCATGCCTTCCTCCTCGGCAGAGCCTCAGCACTGACTCAAACGCCTTCGGGCAGCAGAGCTGTTGTGTCTGAGGCTGTATTTGCAGAGGGCATTTTAAGGAGCAGCCTCTCCAAAGGGCTCCCTGCCCTCATCAGCATCCAGAGCAGAGAGCCCCCAATAGCCACAATGGAAACGAGATCCCTTTGTAGATAAACACACTATCAATGACAAAAAAGAGGAACCAGGGCTACATCAATGCTCAGAGCATCAAAGGCCTCGAGATCAGGCTTCAGACCTGCTAACAGTGCCATCCCCTGCCAGCCTGGGCGAGGGCCAGCGCTGCTGGGATGGAAGGGATCATCTGCAGGCAAATAAACGGGTGGCTGTCACCATCTCCAGGCTGCAGGAGATGGAGGGGCCCCACGTTTGCTCCATGATATCTCAAGGACTCATCCGCATGCAAAGACCTGGGTGGAAGGTGTCCTTGCCCATGGCAGGGCTTGGAACTGGATGAGCTTTAAGGTCCCTTCCAATCCAAACCGTGATTCTATGAGTTAAAGGTAAAGCACCCACCAAGAGCCCCATGGATGAGGTCAGATGAGGGCACTAAGGACCCTGGACCCCCCTCCAGAGCCAGCCCAGCCACTGCCCGAGCCTCAACACACCGGGAAACCTCGGAAACCCTGATACTTGAGCAGGTTCTCCTGCAGAATGAGACCCCCCCACGAGCCCTGCCCTGCCTGCCTCCAACCTGCAGTAACGCTCCCTCAGCCCCACACTCCCCCTCCACTCCAAACCCACCTCTGCTGAGCCCCCATCCCAAAAGCCAGCGGCTGATGGGGCATCAACACACTGCAGCATCTGGGAGCCATCGCGGCCCCGGTGCTGAGCGGCGAGGCAGCAGGAGGTGTGATGGGAGCCAGATGTTCACCTCTGCCCATGCAGCCTAAGTGCAGGGGATTACAATAAGGAGACAAGTAAAGAGGAAGGCCTGCGAGGACACGTGGAGCCCCTGGAGGCCTTTAAAAGTGGTTTTAAAGCCCCATTTCCCCCCGATTCCGAGGGGATTTTATGGGGTAGAGCCAGCAGAGCGCTGCCTGTGTGTTGTGAGGCCAGGCAATGCCAAGCCGGGCTTCCAGCAGGAGTAAACCCTGATGTGGGTAACATTTGCTCTCATCCTAGCTCCTGGTGCACTAACTATGGGTGGGCAGCAGCCAGCAACAGCCACGGTGGTGAATGGGATGAGATGGATGCGGTTCTGGGCAAGCTGAGCTAGTTGAAGATGTCCCTGCTTATTGCAAGAGGTTGGACTGGATGAGCTTTGAAGGTTTCTTCCAACCCAAAGCATCCCATGATTCTATGACACTTGTAAAGCAGTGGGAGATAAGCAAGCAGGGAGCCTCTCCCCAGCTTTTGCATGAGATGGGTGCTCAGAGGGGTCAAAGGGCTCAGTCACCGGGGCAGGGGCATTCCCAAAGGTCACCAGGACACGGATGCTCGCATCCCTGCCACCACGCAGCGCTCCAGCAGCTCTCACACCATCAATGGCTTCGCACAGCCCTGGCCTGGCTCCATCAGAGCCCTTTGCACCTCTCCTGCACCACTGAGACCCAATGCAACAGGTTCAAATAGAACTAAAATTAAGCTTGGATTTAAGTGGGATGAACATCATGGGAGAGCAGGAAGCCCCAGAGCAGCACAAGCACCCAGGCAATGCCTGGGCAGAGGTTCTCAGAGGGACAGCTTCCAGTCCAAACCAGCCTCTGTTTCTATGATTTCCCCTCTGCGTGGACAAATCCCTTTAAGGAATGAACGGGATTCTGCTTACAGCTGGAACCTTCCCACGCCTTACCCAAGAGCTCATTTCAAGCAGAACACAGCATCACCCGGGATGCAGCTTTCCTGCAGCTACACAAACCCCAAGGATAAACCAAAACGCTTCTCAGAAGCCACCACTGCTGCACAAGGGGCATGCTCTGCTGCCATAGAGACATTCATGCAGGGACAGCCTCCTTGACCTGAGGCTCCTAAACCAGCAGAGCAGCAGTTTGGGGTTGCCTCTGCCCCAGGAAGCTGCTCAATGCAGGCAAATTAAAGACCCACATTCCCATTGCTCCCCTGGTCCAACCCCAGCACCTCATTAGAAGTTACCACCATGCTCAGGAGCAGCTCCCCTTTTTGGAGGGAACTGATGTAGACGGGCACAGTCTGCTCAGCACCTTTAACACCACATGGACACCCAGCACCCCGGAGCCCACAGAACACCCAGGAACGAGCCTTACCAGGGAGAAAAGCAGCAAAGCCCGCAGCTGCTCCATCAAACCCGCAGCGATGCTCTGGGGTTGCCACGAGGCTCCATCCAGCCCCCACTCACTAAAGAGAGACCCGGCCGTTTAATGAAGATAAATACAGCACCGAGGCGCGGGGGGGCGGTTCCAGCCTCGGAGCTAACCCCACTGACCTGCGTGCTCGCTTGCTTCCTTGATTAATTGATCACTGATTGATGATTCATTGATTGATGATGGGCGCCGGCCGCCCTCCCGCCCGCCCCGCGACCTTGTGGGATCAAACCAGGGACGCACCAGTAGGAGGCGCCCGAGAGCTCGGGGCCGAGCCGAGCCGAGCCGAGCCGAGCCGAGCCGAGCCGAGCCGAAGCTGCTCGGTCAGTTCATTCCTAGGATCCCAGCCTGGTTTGTGTTGGAAGGGACCTCAAAGCTCATCCAGTTCCAACCACTGCCACAGGCAGGGACCCCTTCCACTGGAGCAGCTTGCTCCAAGCCCCTGTGTCCAACCTGGCCTTGAGCACTGCCAGGGATGGGGCAGCCACAGCTTCTCTGGGCACCCTGTGCCAGCGCCTCAGCATCCTCACAGCAAAGAGCTTCCGCCTAAGAGCTCAGCTCAGTCTCCCCTCGGGCAGGTTCAAGCCATTCCCCTTGGCCTGTCCCTACATCCCTTGTCCCAAGCCCCTCTCCAGGTTCCCTGCAGCCCCTTTAGGCACTGGAGCTGCTCTCAGGCCTCCCCTTCAGGAGCCTTCTCCTCTCCAGGCTGCCCCAGCCCAGCTCTCTCAGCCTGGCTCCAGCCCTCGCAGCATCTCCATGGCATCCTCTGTAGTCACTCCAACAGCTCCACGTCCCTCTTGTGCTGGGAGCCGCAGAGCTGGACACTGGGATGTGATTTCCTCATTGGACACAGTTTTTCCATGGTTGGCACCCAAGCACCCAGTAACCTCCTGGGCAAAGGGGGTTCAGGCACGAGCATCCCTTAGTGCCAAGAGCTCCCCGCAGCACGGCCCATTGTGTGCCTGATGCTCGTTTATTTTTAATGCTTAATGAGATAAAAGGTTGGGATTGCTTTTAAGCCTAAAATTGCCTTGGCCCTTTTTATCTTTAAAAAACACAAGCAGTTTTGGAGGGTATTTATTTGGGGTTTTTTAAAGTTTGCTGTAATGATTCCTGGGAGCCATTATGCTGGAAACACGGCGCTTTCAAAGGCGTTTGGGATGCATTAAATGTTTCATTCCTCAGTCTCCATTTCTTCGCGTCGCTTTTTTGATCTCCATTCGGATTGATTAAAGACACTGACTGCTCAATTTTGATTAAATCCTAAATCACAACTGCCTTACGAAACAACTGCGAAAGCTGACATTTATGAAGTTCAGTGAACCAGTTGTAAGAACAGGAGTGCGAGATGGAAAGAAATAATCAAGGCCCTTTCCAAACAAACACGGGTTGACAGCAAACAGATGGTTCCAGGCTCTCACTTGTAAACTGGAAAAATTAAGATTTGGCAGGTTCTGGGAATCAAAAAAAAAATGGTTACAAAACATCTTAAAGTTTTCCCCTTCATATCCTGGTGTTGCTCCGGGCATGGGTTCAATGTTTTCATAGGCTACTGCACGGAAAAGGTTCTGGATACATGAAAGCAGCTGGCATAAAAGGGCTTCGAAAGACTAGTTAAGATTTATAGCAAGGGAGGTTGCCAGCATCCCAAAGATGCAGTGTTTAAACCCCAGCTCCTCAGCCCACCAATAAATCACTGTAACTCCGCAGTGGGGCTTGAGTTGCATCTCCGAAGGTGCAGGGAGAGTGGGGTTTTCCGTGTGTGTTGTTGAGGTACCCTTGGTAATGCCACACTAATGCCTTAGGGCAAAGCACAGATGGGTGGAATCAAAGCTCTCCCTCACGCAGGTTCCCCCACACAAGGGGATCCCAGCCAGGGACCTGCTCCTTGCAGACAAACATTTCCTCCTCCTCTGAGCTGCCAGGGAAAAGAAGACTGGGAGAAACATGGGCAGGATGCTCCGGATCCTGCAGGGATGAGCACAGGGGAATGGTGATGCCAAGACCCTTTGGCATGACCTAAACCTGTCTGGACTTTGGATGTTGCAATACCAGCGTGTGCTGGTGCTTGTGGGGATGCAGCACTTATAGATAGATCCCCTGCATCTGTAGCAGCCCTTGGGTGGTTGTCCTGGGTGCTCCTCACCCATGAGCCCAGGAGCACCTTATTGCTGCCACCACACCTCATGGGTGCTGTTGCTAAAGCCAAGGCAGGGTGAGGGTGCTGAGAAGAGCAGCCCTGGCTCCCAACCTCCCTGAGCACATCCCTGTGGCCAAAGCCATATCACAGCGTGTCCATCCCCATGGCAGGCGGGCAGCAGCCAGCTCTCCAGGGTTCACAACTGACCCGCTCCATGCTCTCCAGAGAGTCAATGGGGCCTTGTCTGCAACCTGAATTACTGGCCTGCAAACAATCATTTTGGAGGCAGCATCCAAGCCCAGTTCCTCCCCTGCTCTCTCTCCCCCTGGCCCTGGAACAGCCACTGAAACCATTTGCAAACTGTTTGCAATGGCTCTGGGCGCAAACAGGAGGTGCAGGGATCTGCTCCCCCCTCCAGCAAATACACACATACACACAGAGGCTGAAAATGGTTTTAGTTTGAAGATCAAAGAGAGGCGCAGGAAGGAGGGAAGAGCACGTCCAGGGGAGAGCCCTGCATGTGGTTCTCCTTTGTACCAGAGGAGCAGTGCAGGGATGCTGCATGGGGCTGCAGGGATGCTGCACAAGGATGCAGGGATGCTGCATGGGGCTGCAGGGATGTTGCATGGGGATGCAGGATGCTGCATGGGGCTGCAGGGATGCTGCACAAGGATGCAGGGATGTTGCACGGGGATGCAGGGATGCTGCATGGGGCTGCAGGGATGTTGCACAAGGATGTAGGGATGCTGCACAAGGATGCAGGGATGCTCCATGGGGCTGCAGGGATGCTGCACAGGGATGCAGGGATGCTGCACAAGGATGCAGGGATGCTGCACGGGGCTGCAGGGATGTTGCACAAGGATGCAGGGATGCTGCACGGGGCTGCAGGGATGCTGCATGGGGCTGCAGGGATGCTGCACAAGGATGCAGGAATGCTGCACAAGGATGCAGGGATGCTGCACATCCCAACGAGGAGGCTGAGGCTCTGGCATCCATTCAGGGTGTATGTGAAATACCCTGTGAGAGCTCAAAGCTCCCCTGGACCAGCTCCCTGCCCAGCCCGTGACAGGGTTAGCTCCCAGGGATGGAGATGTGCATGTGCTGGTTACCTGCAGTGCCTCTTGCTCTCCCTATAACATCAAGTCCGTACCACGTTTCCGCAGGACATGGGATGCCCGAGTGAGGCCTCTTCAGGGCGATTGTCCCATTTCTTCTTTCCTATAAGAACAAAACCATGGAGAACCAGGGCTTGGCTGCCTCTGCTTCCTCCCCAGGCCAGGCTTGCTGCGCAGAGGTGCAGCAAGACATTAGAGAAGGAAGCAGGCAAACACTTTGGAGGCTCACAGCGCTGCTTTGATCCTCATTTCATCTCTGGGTCAAGCCCGCTTTCGGCAGAGCCTGGTTTATCATTCCTGCATCTAAACCCCTGGAAAAGAAACCCCCGTGTCAGGAGCTGCTGAAAACTCTGCTCAACACAGGGCTAAAAATGACCTCCTCCAGGGAGCAACCCTGCTCTGCCCCAGGGGGAAGTGGAAAGAGGAGTTAATGGGGCTTTCCCATCTCTGGTTCCTGTAACGCTGTGCAAACCCACGGCTCTGGAGCTGCAAAACTCACCCCTGCAGGTCCCAGCCTTCCACAGCAGGAACGCTGCCCTGCTGCAGCCCAGCTTCCCCATGCCGCTCCTCTCTCCTGCCTCTTCTCCATCTTCCCCTTTCCCCCTCTGCTCCTCCGAAAGGATGCTCAGCCAGACGCTGCCTGTTTCCAAGGGACCACCTCCCGTTGCCAGCCGCTCTTTGCAGGAAGAATCCACTTCTCTGTGTGCTCAGATAATGAATCAGGTGAGGAGGAATGCTCCGGCCGGTGCCATGGAGGGGAAGGAGCGCCGGGAGGCTCATGTGCGGTGTGTGGCAGTGCTGGAGACGTGCCCCGTGGCACTCGAGCTGGCAGATGGAGACGTGGCTGTTGCCTCAAACAAACAACAACAAACCCAGCAACCCTCAAGTGCAGTTGGAAGAGCATCCCCATGGCTGCTGGCTCGGCAGGAGGTGGAGGGATCTCCCTCGGAGCCACGGACACCAGCTTGGCCAGGGCTGCCCTGCCAGGGAGCAGGCACAAACTGGGGCTGCGGCCATGCTGGACCACGCAGGAGAAGCATCGCAGCCCTGGGTGGGCAGAGGGCTGGGCTGAGATGTTCCCATCCCTGGCAGTGCTCAAGGCCAGGTTGGACACAGGGGCTTGGAGCAAGCTGCTCCAGTGGAAGGGGTCCCTGCCCGTGGCAGGGGTTGGAGCTGGAGGAGCTTTAAGGTCTCTTCCAACACAAACCATGCCATGGTTTTATGATTGCTGGGATGCTTCTGAGCTCACTGCCTGCATCCTGCTATATCCAGGCAATGCCCGAGCATGATCAGGGCAGCAGGGACGGGTCAGATCATTACCAAACCACAGCCAGCAGCCACCTCAGCCAGCTTTATCCAATCTACTGTGCTTCCTGGCGCCCTTCAGCTCCATTTCCCATCCAAATTCCCGTTCATTCCTGGTTTTCTGCATTTTGGGGTATAATTTTACATTTCCTTAGAGGCTGTTGGGTTTCACCACCTGCATAAGCCCACCATCAGCCTCCCGTGACTCCCAAGGAGCTGGGGCTGGTGCTTCCAGCTCGGAGCCACATGGGCAGTGGCTCAGCTCATGTCCCGGCTGTCGGCTTGGCTCAGCCCTCCACCGGTGCAGCCGCTGGGCTACAACAGGGCAGCAGATGCTCAATGTCCTGCAGTCAGATGTCCTTCCAGACCAAGCAATATGGCACAGCACTGATGGCCCGGTACATTGGCCTGAAGACCAGGGTGGTTTCTAGCAATGCAGCCTTGGGGTGATGTGGGGCTGCTGTTTACTCCACCCCCACCCCACAGCCTTTAGCAGCATCATTTCTCTGCCTCCACCCTCTCCGTGATGTGATTTAGCACCATTGCATTGCTGGTCCCACCTGGGATGTGCACAGCATCGGGGACCATGTGCTGCTGCAGCAGCATCCGCAGTCCTGGTGGTCCTCAGTGCACCTCCCCATGGTGTTCCATGGCAGGGATGGGTGAGGAAGGCTGTGCTGCTGCTGGCAGCGGGTTTGCCCTGTCTATAGATAAACAGGAATGCCATCGTCACCCAGCGTTCAATTCATCAACAAGAAAGAAAAGAACGCTGGGTCACCCTGGAGGAGCTTACCACAGACACTGAAAGGGTATCAAAGCTCTGCAGCTCTTTAAAGGGTGCTTTAAAATCCGGAGCCAAGCCCAGATGAGGAAAACTGGGCTTTCTGCCTGGTGAGCGATGGCATGAGCGTGGCCGTGAGACGTTCCATGGGGCAGCCGTGGGTTAACTGGGGGTGCTGGTGGCAAACTGCTCACCTCCACCAGCAGTGGGCATGTAAGGCTTCAATCTTGTCTGAAAGCCTCTTGGAGCCTGGCTGTAAGTACCTCGGAGTTTGCAGGGAAGGAACTAAACCCAAGCCCCGAGCCCGCCCTAAGCTCCAATCCAATTATCCATCCAAGAGCAGAAAATCACAGATGGTTTTGCATGGATTTTCTGAAGGAGCACTACTCCAAATGCTGTTATCTGGGGAACCGTAACAAAATGTACACGGGCACTTGTAACTGCAGCATCTGGAAGGAACGGATAAAAATCTACTTATGCGCACAGGCAACACTTCCAAGAGCGAGAGCGCTGCTGCAATTCATCGCCTGGATGGGAAGCGGAGTGAGCACTGCCTAAATCCAGGGCTGGGAGCCACTGGGAGTCAGCATTATCCACAGCATCCCACCCCTGCCACAAGCGGGAGCAAAAGCCCTTCCACCCCCCGGGATTCAGCTGCCACGCAGATCCAAACCTCATGCAGTGATTTGCAGCTTCGGATGCTGAAGGGGAGCTTGGGAACAGCTGTAGAGCAATGGAGAGGATGTAATCGTGGAGGATGCTGGAGGGAGGGAGGCAGAAGGCTTTGTACTCTGGATTCTTCTGGCAGGCGTAATGGAAGGGGGACCAGGCTTAAGGGAAGCAGAACAAAGGAGGGAAGTAATGGAAAGGCTCCGCAGAAAGGGGGGACTTCTGAAGGCTGCAGTATTGAAGGGGTTTTTAAAGGAAGCGTTTGAAAAGCAAGCTGCCTGCACTTCACAACGCAACTGAGTGCTCTGCAGCTCAGCACTAGAGGGGCCGACAGCAGACGGGGAGGAACAAAGAGAGGTTTTCAGACGACATCCAAGGTACAGCCTGACCATGCAGGGAGCTGCCTCAGCCATCTCCCTGTAGCTGCAGGATCACCCAAATTCATCATAAAACTGCAGGGAAGGGGGGTAAAAAACCCCTCTGAGAAAACATTGGCATCAAGCTAAAGCAGGGCCCGGTTTCTCTCAGGTATAAATACCACCATTAACCTGCACGGTGCATCCGCTGTGTACCACGAGGATGGCTCCTCCTTGGAAAACACATCAGTCTTTAGGAGTTTGAACCCTATTTACACACTTGCGGCCCCATCAATCATTCAGATCATCAAGGGCTACTTCCTGAATGCCTTCCCTGCTGCATGCTCGTGAGGGGAAGGCAGGGGCCCTGCAGATGGTCTGGCTTCATCAATATTCCCCAGCACGCAGCAACAGTCTTTTAGCAGGTAATGAAACCTATGACACGCTCCGAGTCTATAACCGAGGGTTATTTCATGGTAGTTTCCTTCCAGTACCCAGCTCCGGTCATCTGCACTTGCACTGGGAAAGACTGGGATTTCTGGAATGGCCGTGGTGAATTGCCATTTTCTGCGTGGTTATGAATGTAAGAGAGCAGTTTAATGCACAGCAAGGTGAAGCTCCTGCTCAAGAGCAGAGGATTAAGCTCTGCAGCAGGGGAAGGGGCTGCTGTCACCTCTCCCCATCTCAGGGGTGCACAGGACTGATTGCAGGAGCCAGCCTGCGTCCTCCTGCTCATCCCTCAAGGGAAAGCTCAGGGTTGCACTGCAGCTCCAGCCATAGGCATAGAACCACAGAATCCCAGACTGGTTTGGGTTAGAAGGGACCTTAAAGCTCCTTAAAGCAGGGACACCTTCCACTAGAGCAGCTTGCTCAGAACCACATCCAGCCTCACCTTTAATGTCTCCAGGGATGGGGCACCCACCACTTCTCTGGGCAACCTGGGCCAGTGTTTTACCACCCTCATTGTAAAGCATTTCTTCCTCACATCCAGCCTGAATCGTCCCTCTTTTAGTTTGAAACCATCACCCCTCGTACTGAAAGGCCATGATAAGGCCTCCCCAGAGTCTTTCCAGGCTGAACAGCCCCAACTCTCTCAGCCTTTCTTCATAGGAGAGCTGCTCCATCCCTCTGATCGCTTGTGATCTCCTCTGGACCCTCTCCATCAGGTCCATGTCTTTCCCGTTTCCTCAATACCAACAGGTCTTGCCACAAAAGCACAATCCCCTATGCTCAAAGCCACTTGCAAACATCAATGGAGCAATCCTCACCTCTCCCTTCTCCAGGCTGCTGCAGAGCAGGCAGAGGAAAGCAGCGACTGCTGCTTATCACAGAGCCTCAGCAATGCAGGCACTGACACCCACCTCTGGCTGTGCCGGTTAAGGAGCTGGGTGTGCTCCTCAGAGCCCTCACCTTGCCCATCAAGAGCAGCTGAGCATGATGAGAGCAGCTCATGTCCCCTATGGTGGGCTTCCAGCAGCATCTCCACAGCCCGCACCTCCTATGTGCCTGCTCCTGCTCCTTCTCTTGGTGTCTGCTTGGATCCTCTGGGATCAGGCTGGAGCTGGGGGTCACCTCCCTTCCTAACACCTCCTGCCATCACCTATTGAACTCCCCAGGGCTTACCTAGCAGCCGGTGGAGGAAGGAGCACAAGTTTGGCCAGTGATGCCTGCCTGTTGGCCCGGTAGGACCAGGGAGCCCACGGCGAGCCCGCTGCTGTTTCACAGCACCCTCCTCCTTTTCCTTGTAGCTGATGGGATTTACCACCGAGTGGTGCTGACCCAGCAGTAAGCTAAACAATTTGCCATCGACAGCTCGCTGGCCGTGGGCCCTGCTTTTGACTTGCAAATCGCTTCCCTGGCTGGCTGGGGTGTATTTATCAAACAGGGCTGGTGCTGCAGCTTTATTTAGCTCCTTCTGTTACCACACTGTATAATTCATGAAATTGCCTTAGGAAGCTGGGGAGGGATTCAGATGGGGCTGACCAGCCCTGAACCAGCGCTGACGCTTGCATTGTCTTCAAAAGAAAGCTGAGAGAAGCTGCAAGTGACCCATAACCCGTGGTGGGAGGGGCCGGGGGAGAGCTCACCTAGGGCTGAGCCAGCAGATTGGAGCTGGCTCTGGAGCATCCATCTGGGTTTCCATCCTGGATAACGGGAAGCCTTCCTGAGCCCAAATTGGTTGCTGGATGGCATGTCACATCTCCCATTGGAACCAGGCGGGAACACAGACACCAATGGGAGGATGAGGATGCTGTTTTGGAAAGCAAATGTAATTCCCTGCTATGCAGTGAGCAGACCTCATCTTTAGGAGACCTCATCATGTGTCTGGGTAAGGAACCTCTTGGCTTTCCAGCTCAGTGCCTGAGCCCTGCTCTGCGGGAGGGAAATCACAGCCACCCTCCTTGGAATATGATGTTTCACAGCACCATGCGTGCCATGGGGTGCACATCCCGGCCCCACTTCCAGCATGGGACCTGCCGAGCCTGGAGCAAGCCTCTTGGTCCAGCCCCTTCCCTGGCCATCACCGCAACGCCGCTGCTGGCAGCACTGATGTCCTGGAGGAGAATTAAAGAGCCCGGTTAGAAAGCAGAGGCTTGTGTCCATGACTCATCTCAGCACTGGGAGCGGTTTTCATCCCAAACAGGGAAGAAAGGCAAAATGCTGAACTTTTCAAGGAAAAGCAGCTAAAACATTTTCTCTCATCACCATCCAGGAAACAGAAGCATCAACAAGGGGTTGGATTTGGGTGCTGCAGGGGGAAGGTGTGAACCTTCCCATTGGAAACATCATCCCAGGAGAGGCATTTCCCTGCTTTGACACCCCACGTGCAGACAAACACCAGGTTTCAGCAGACGTGCTCTGTGGCTTTAAGAAAGAGTGAAATAACAACATCAAAGCGCAGTTAACCAGTAACAGTGGCACAAACTGACACGGGAGCCAGGATTCAAAGCAGGCCTCTCTATGGAAAACATGCTTTTCCTAGAGGAAGTATCAGGCAAAGCATCCTCCAGCCAGCTCTACCCTGGGGCTCTGCCCGGTGCGCCCCATCCTTGCTCTGTTGAGACCTTGCAATGAGCAAAAGGCAACTTCAAAGGGGTGATTTTCACAGAATCCCAGCCTGGTTTGTGTTGGAAGGGACCTCAAAGCCCATCCAGCCCCAGAGCCTGCCACGGGCAGGGACCCCTTCCACTGGAGCAGCTTGCTCCAAGCCCCTGTGCCCAACCTGGCCTTGAGCACTGCCAGGGATGGGGCAGCCACAGCTTCTCTGGGCACCCTGTGCCAGTGCCTCAGCACCCTCACAGGAAAGAACTGCTGCCTAAGAGCTCATCTCAGTCTCCCCTCTGGCAGGTTAAAGCCATTCCCCTTGGCCTGTCCCTACATCCCTTGTCCCAAGCCCCTCTCCAGCTTTCCTGCAGCCCCTTCAGGCACTGGAGCTGCTCTCAGGTCTCCCCTTCAGGAGCCTTCTCTTCTCCAGGCTGCCCCAGCCCAGCTCTCTCAGCCTGGCTCCAGAGCAGAGCTGCTCCAGCACTGCCAAACCCTCAGAAAGCCTTCCCCTGTGAAGCCAGGCTTCCCTGTGACCTTATTTCTAACCCGAAAATCTCTGTCTGGGAAGGGGGGGGGGGAAAACCCCTTCCCCGCCCGGCTCCGCTCCTCTTGGCAGGGGCGATCCCTCCGGAGCAGCGGACCCAGCGAGCCCGGGCTGCCGTAAATACCCCATCCCCGCCTGCCCTCGCCGCGGCAGAGGAGCGCCGGGGGTGCGAACACGGAGCATCCTCTCTGCTCCGCCATCCCCGGCTGCTCCCCCCGCGCCGGGCATCGCCGGCTGCCGCCGTGCGCTGGCACCGGGGCCGTCGGGGCGATCTGTAGCTGTTTGCTGCCCGGGTTTTCTGCCCTGCGCTCAGCAGCTGTCAGCGCGCCCGCCCCGTTATTGATGATAGGCGCTAATCATGCAGCAGATTCCCCGCATAAATCAAGAGGCAGGAGCGAATCAAGTTGCTTCACACCGAGGTCATTGCCCCCCCCCCCGAGCACCACGGAGGAGGAGAGAAATACAAACTCTTTCCTCCTGCTATTAATAACGGCCCTCCCGGCGCAGGGGGACGGGGGCACGTTTGGAATCACAGCTTCTGTTCCGTCAGCTGAAGCGAGTGCTTATAGAGCTAATGACTGCCTCAGCTCTGCAGCGCCGGCCCTGCTCTGTGGGCTCTCGCATGCTTCCAACAGGGATCCTATGGAAAAGGCTTTTCTTTCTCCTCTCCCCCCCTCCCTCTCCCCGGCCCTAGCGCACAGCAGAGGTCAAGCAACGGGATCGTGCACGCTGTAAGTGACAGCTTCAAGTACCTCAAGGGTGCTAATCCAGCAGGAACCTTTTTTCCCCCGTCCTATCTGTACTGCGCTGGCAATGGAAGGCACTTCCCTGCCCTCGCCGCTGTCACTCCGCCCCAGCGTGAACGGGACAAATTTAGCCCTGGTTCAGTGTCAGCTGGCACAAACCCAGCCTCACGCTGCTGCTCACCGGGGTGGCTTTCTGCTGGTGGCAGAGGGCCAGCATCACCCCAGGACCGGCGTCAGGACGTGGGGTGGATCTTGGCTTCCAACGAGTGGTACCCATCATCACACCAAGCTTGCACCCCGTGTTTTGAGATGCTGGGTTCTTGGAGGGTGAGAAGCATGCAAGTTTGGGAAGGGGGTAACCCCAGTGCTCCCACACTCAGCTCCCATCAAACCTTATGGACCTGAGGGAAAAAGTTGTTTTTCTCTTGTTAGAGCCCTGCGAAAACACCCACTTCCCAGGGGAAGAAAGCACCATGCCTGACCCCAAGGTGATGGTGATGCTCCTCACGCGGTGCAGGGAAACCCAGGCACCATGTGGTGCTCTCCCTCCTCCATCCTTCCATCAGCACAGCTCCCAGGGCACGACACAAGCCTGTTACTAATCCAGGTCACTTTTTTATCGCTGAAGCTTTACGCTTCGTGATTCACGTCCCTCTTCCCGCACCTTTCCCTGTGCCTCCTTTCCCTGTGCGTGGTCACTGATGGCTAAATTAGCCCATCATTATGGCCCAGGGTCTGGCTGCTCACGCCGCAGGCAGGACACGGTGGCACTCGAGATGTGCCCACGGAGGTCAGGAAAGCAGCTCTTCTGTCATTACTTCTGTAACCTACAGTCTCCAATTCAGGAGCCCCGACTGCTCATTAGCCTCTAGAATGATGCCTCCGTCACAAAAATGGTTAATTTGCTCCCCAGTGTGTCTCATACAAAACGAGGAGCCAGCCTTTGAAGGCAAAGCTTTTATCCTTTTCAAACACATCCTCAAGTTATCAACTTCAACACAACATCAAGGCCTGCTTTTGTTGGAATAATTAACACTAATAGTTCGCGAATGCTGCCACCACTCTTGTTACTGAGCTGTCAATGGCTGCAGAGACACATTTGGTTCAAAGGCAGTGCCAGCACTCAGCCAAATGGGGCTTGGTTAAAAAATATCCCCTGTTCCCCCCCTTTCTGGTAGGCACTACGGAGCTCTGGCTGGGCTGGCAGCGCTGGTGTTGGCTGCGGTCATCTTCCAGTTAACAGCAGCAAAACATCCTGTCCCAGGCAAAGGAGCCGGGCTGAGGAGCTGCATTCCAGGAACAGCAATTGAAGTGTCCACAGAGGAAGAACCAGTGCTGGGGATCACTCATGCCAGCCTGTGGATTTCAGAGAATCATGGAATGCTTTGTGTTGGAAGGGAACGTAAAACTCCTCCAGCTCCAACCCCTGCCACGGGCAGGGACCCCTTCCACTGGAGCAGCTTGCTCCAAGCCCTGTGTCCAACCTGGCCTTGAGCACTGCCAGGGATGGGGCATTCTGCATTTTAGCACATGGCTCTGGTACCTCCTTGGGAAACTCTCCCATCACGGCAGGACCCCTGTGAGCCAGTCCTCAGCCTCAGTTTACCTTTCTTTAGCCACTGGAGAGCTGGGATTCAAACCCACCATAAGACAGACTGCCCTGGGCCACTCCATCCCCTGCCACCGACAGCATTGCCCAGCCTCCTCTTGCCATGGCAAGGAACATATTCACCTGTGCACTGCAGACGTGGACCCCAGCTGGCAAAACACACCAGTGAGGAAATCACTGGGATCAGGAGAAATAAAGCTGGTGTTTGAGAGCACATCCCACTCAAGGGATGCGCCACCACACAGCCCCATCCGCAGACCTGCTGGTGCAGAGGAGCATGGTGGTGCTGGGTTGTACCCCTTGGGATGGGAACACCTCCTGCTCCCCGAGTCCCCGCCGTGCCCTGGGCAGGGATGTTCCCCCCCATCCCTGCTGTGCCAAACCTATCCAGCCACACTGGGCTGGCTCCAAGGTGGAGCAAACCCCGGGTTCCCAACCATAGGTGCCTCACCGCGCCGCGTGTTGGTTTTGGCTCCCGCAGCAGAAGGAGAGGCACTCGCCTGGCTGAGTCAGAGCTATTCCTAGGTGAGCACTTCAATAATTCAGTGATGGTTTGTTTCAGAATCTAATTATTTTATCATTTATTTATTGGACTAAAGAGAGCTCTCTGCATGGCGGGATATAAATCCCTGCTTCCTCCCGCCTCCCCCTTCCCTTCCTCGCTTGGCTCCCACGTTCCCATGCTTCCGTGTGTTATCAAAGGTGACACAATCCCACTCCACTTCTTCCCCTTTGTTTCCCCTTTTCCTCCAGCTGCTGAGCAATTGGGAAACAAAAAAAAGCAGGAAAAGACCCAGAACCACAAACCCAAATGATGTTGGCACAAGACTCTTGCAGCGTCGAGCATCCCCCTTGATACACGTGTATGTGTGCCCGTGCCCAGGGGAGTGAATGCTCACACATTGATTTCTTCATTTTATTTCTTTCCAAGACTCCTTTTATAGCCTGAAAAAAAGAGCAAAACTTCCATCATCTCCACTCAGCCCCTGTGTCAAGGCTCTTGGCAGCACCCATAAGACCCCTTCCTGTTACAGGGCTCGAACATCACTCAGGGTGCCACCACATTGTCTTCAGGCACGGGCTCTGCTCATGCATTATCACACCTACTTCACCCTCTTCAGGTTTAACCGGTAATTTCTCTTTTGGAAAGGAAAAACCCCAAACAAAACCACCAACAAACCCAAGTGTGGAAAGGGGAAAATCATCCTGAGCAAGAAACAGCTACAAAAATGTGCAAACCAGAATGAAAACGACACTTGAGCTTTAACATCACATCATTAGCAAGATATTTTATCATGCAATTCATCTGCCTACCTACCTGCTTCCCAAACCACAATGTTCCCCTCAGAGTTCTGTTCCTCTTTTGCAATGAACCATAAATTACATGCTGACAGCTTTAATTTGTGCAAAGTATGCCTGGTTGCTTCTGGCACAAGCAGCCGGCTGCTATAATAAGGTCAATATATATTCATTGTCGCATTGCTTGATGTGCCAGATAACACAAAAATGCAGAAATGTGGTAGTTTCTTTGGGGCTACAAAGTGGGAATGATAGAAAGCTACGAACGCTGCATCTCATCAGGGCATTGCGAGCAGTTGGCTCATCATTTATGCATGGCATGAGCAATGTTATGATTTAACTAATCATCATCAGTTATTCATCCCATTGCTGTCAGGGGACCATGCAACACTTTCATTCCGTGCCAGTTCTGGATAATTTATGTTCCCCTATCATTCGAGGCTTGGTTGGCTGGTTTGTTTGCTTCCTCTCAAGGTATTTTTTTGGCCTTGTGGTTGGCCATTGGCAGGTAAACGTCAGCATTGCCCAGAGAAGCTGTGGCTGCCCCATCCCTGGCAGTGCTGAAGGCCAGGTTGGACACCGGGGCTTGGAGCAAGCTGCTCCAGTGGACGGGGTCCCTGCCCGTGGCAGGGGTTGGAGCTGGAGGAGCTTTAAGGTCCCTTCCAACACAAACCAACATCCCGTCTGATCCCCTGTCCCCAGGGAGGGTGATGATGGTGACCACAGCAAGCACTTCTCTAACCTATCCCCTCTTTGCTCTCACCCTGTGCACCCTCTGATACTCAGGGGCATCCCCAAAACCCTTGGAAAACAGGAGAACCGGGTACCCACAACCCCATCCCTGGCAGAAGGGAGCTCAGGATGTTGCACAGGTCCAAGAGATGCCTCCAGCCCACGCCATGCTGCCCAATGGGGCTTTTTGGCTTGCTCTCCATTTCATTTCAAGCTAATTAACTGGAAGGTGGCAAAAGAGGCACATGGGGCCCAGTCATGGATGCACCATGCAGGAGATGGTGCCAGATCCAGACTGCCATGGAGGGGAAGGAACATCCCTGCACCATGGACCTCAGCAGTGAGGGGGGAAACCCTCGTGGTATCCTTGGTGAGAAGCCCAAACACTGCTCCCAGTGGTAACACAAGGACGTTTTGGGGTCTGACCATTGAAGATGGGCAGGTTTCGGGGCATGGAGCTGCAGCAACACCTCACTGTGCAGCAGTGCCCTGGGGATGGGGAGAGATGCTGAGGAGTTTGCCAGCCTTTAAATCGGGAAACGGCCATTCAGTGAGATGCTGCAGCAGCAAAGCCTTCTCCTTGCTTTGAGGACAAACCTTGCTCTTCTGGGCTCAGAGGGGCTTGAGCCTGGAAATCCACTGCCTCTTCTTTGCTCTGCCCTGGTGCCAAGGGCTGCTGCTTGGTTTTTAATCCAGCCCCTGTCCATAAAGATATAGATTCAAAAGCTCTGGTGAGGAACAGGAAAAGGTGTCCTCACCCGTGCTAGTTTTGGAGATGGCACCATCCCAGCACCAGGGATACAGCAGCCGCCAAGCCGGGGTTCAGCATCCGAGCATCTCAACAACAGCCTGACATCATTTGTACACGTGTGTAACTGCACATCTTAACCCAGCCCTTCCTGCCACGCTCATTTTCATAGGACACCTAGCAAAGCCAGTAGATTAGATGGCTTTTCCCAGAGATCGTAAGTATTTAAGAAGCAATAAGGCTTAATGCCTGTTTTTCTTACTTCGTAAGGTGGTTGGGGATGATAAATGATAGGCAATTTCATGGCTGGAATTTCAATTTCCTAAAATATTAGTGCTGCTCTCCACGTCCAAGGGGTCCCTTTTGGCAGTCTCTTACCTTGCTTCCTCCTTCCGAATTCATTTTCAGGTCGGACATCCATGTCGAGGGCCTGGAGGAGGTCTTGGGAAGCCGCTCAGCCACACACAGCCCCATCCTCATCCTGTCGGCAGAGGGTCTGGGGAGCTGAAAGCTCCTACATTGGCATTTTTAAAACAGAAAATCTCTTCCCTTGTTTTCAAACAAGTTCAGGAGCAGCCAATGCAACTTAAAAAAGAAATTAAAGGGCTCCAGGACCATGAAATGTTTCTATTTCGGAGAGGAAATGTGCCCATCTCAGCGAGGGAAAAAGGAGGTTTCATCCGAGACTCCTTTGTGATGATGTTTTAGTTGAAGTGGGGAGGAAAAGGCAGGATTTTAGGCTGGGGCAAATGATTGCTTGGGCCTAAAGCAAGAGAAACCACCCAGCAAAAAAACCTAAACCAAGAAAACATCCAATGCAGGGGTCACATCAATGGGCACTTCTGTGAAACCCCACTATGCAGAGCTGAAATGTCCAGAATGCCTTCTAGCACTGGGATCAGGGCACGGCCAAGGGGATGGAATCAGCTCCAGCTTGTCCTTACAAGCCCCCTTTGGATATACCCTCCATTTCACAGCCAGAAGATGAAAACTCAAGCTGAGCTCTGTGCAGTGCAGGTAGCATCGTCACCGCTGTGCAAGCACATGTCCTGGCCCTCAGCCACCCATCGCTGGGTGATGGAAAGACCCGGTGTGCCTGCTGCTCTGAAAGTAAAGCCCTGAAAACCTGGTACCCAGAGAACCTGGCACCCAGATAATCATATCCGAACAGCTCAGCGACATCCCTCTCCGTGCCCCAGGCTATGTGCAGGGGGTTTCTCCAACCTGGGGTCCCTGAGCCGCACATCAGGCCCATAGAGATGGTGCTGTGCTTGCCCCAAAGCACCCCCCCACCCCAGCATTTCCAGCCTGGACTGCCTCAAAGACTCCAGCTATCCCAGGAGCTGGTGAGGTTTTTGGAGCAGGGATGCCCTGCAGTGAACCCGCCAGCCCCAGCCCCAGTGATGGATTAGTGAAATCCATTAAAGCATGGCGGCTCTGGCAGTGCTCTAAGGTAATATGTCACAGCACCACCACTCTGATGATCTACTTACATAATATATCAAAGCCCCATCCCTCTGATTATGTTCTAATACAATATATCAAAACGCCATTGTTCGGGTGATGCGTTATTATCATACATCAAAGGACCAGGGCCCTGCTGATGTGCTATTACTGAACATCAAACCCTTGTCAATCTGGCACTGAGCTGTCACGCAATGGCCACTCAGAAGACACTAATAAAATTAAGCTTATTCCTTAGAATTTATCTCTCTACCCATCTGTGGAGAGATATTGATTTAGCACAGGTTGGGAGCTGGGGATATATATGGGACAGATGTCCCGTAAGGGAAGGAGGCGGCTGATAGGGCTTCATGTGTTTTAGATCTTCCAGGGGAGCTGATTTGGGGTTTGAGCTTGGGGATCTGCAGTGACAGTGAGAAAGGGAAGAAAAACCCCTCCTGCAGCCTGAATACTGCAGAGCACCGAGGAGGGCAGAGGTGCTCAGCATGCTCTGCAGTGCCAGGGAGCTGAAAGCCCATCAGGCTCTTAAACCCAAGAGGAGGCATTGGGCCTATTCCAGCAGCCTGAGTGCACCCCTGCTTCTTGACACCTTCCTGAAACCACCATCTTGCAGCCTCTGTGGGGTTATTGCATCCTTAGAGGCTAAGAGCAAGCAGCTGGGATGAACCCATCCCTGCACACTGGCACCAGGCAGCTTCCCTGTCTGCTCCGACCCGCACACGAGGACACCCACACCACCAGGAATGCATGAACAGAGGTTAAAGAGCAATTAAAAACCAGAGGAAGAAAAGGAAGCGCTGCTTGTGATGTTCCCAGCCCCGGGGCAGGGCTTGAAACCCTCTGATGTATGGAGCCTGCAGCACCCTGAGGGTGCACTGCACCAGGGTGGGCATGGGCTGAGCCCTACACACTTCACCCTGATCCCAGCCTTATCCCTGATCCCCAGCACAAGGAACCCACCTGGGAAAAGGCTTTTATCAGCCCAGGGCTGAGCATCCATAAGAAGAAAGGGGAATAAGAAGCTGGCAGGTAGGGAGAGCTTCCCTCTGAAGCGAGCAGCATCCCCCACATCCCCACTCCTGCAGTTCCAGCCTCTTCTGAGTGCTTTTATCTCTGCAGATGGAGGTGATGGAGGAGCACCAGAGCCAGCGGGGATGACCCCAGGCTGTCTCACAGGCTCTTATCAGGCTCCTTTCCTCGCCCAGCAAACACCTCCCATCCCCACCTGCCTCTGCAGCTCCCTGCCTGCTCCTCTCCCACTCCAAACCACCCTTATCCCATCAAACACCAGGGCAGGTGCTCCTCCTATGCAACCCCCCCCTCAAAGCCCATCCAGTGCCATCAGGGAGGGCTTTTATGTTCTTCCCAACCCCTAGAAAAGGCCTGGATTGGATTCCCTGAGCCAAAGCACAATCTCTGCCAGGTCTCCCTGCTCAGCCCTCATTAGAGCAGCACCGGGCAGCCCTAATAGCAGGGCGGGAGCTGGAAAGCTCACAGATGTCATTAACCACCCTCAGGTTTGTTCTGGAGCCAAAGCAAGCAGCGAGGGTGCTGAGAGCATCCCCCAGGCACAGCCTGGCGCCCGGGAGGGCTGCACTGGGATGGCTCCAGCAGCACGGTGCTGGTTCCAATGGCACCAGTGTGCACCCCATCAGTGACGCCCCGCAGCCCTGGGGATGGGTAGAGATCGCTCAGGGCTGCTCTGCTGAGCACTGAACGCTGCACGTGCCCATCCCCATCCCTCCGGTCCAGTGCCCCAGCCCTTCTAAACTGAGCAAACAGCATCCATCATCCCTAGAGCGGCTCGGGGTGCGCGTAGGAACTGCGGGGAAAGGAGGAGGCAACTTTAAGTGCAGCTGAGCAGCCAAGTGGCTGCTGCATCAAGTGATGGGAGGAGGCAGAAGGGACATGGAGCAGGGATGGGGGACATGGAGCAGCAGCAACCGGTGCTGTGAGGCCAGGGAGGACGGAGCAGGAAACCACCCACAGCGCCTGTGCAAGCCAGGAGCTCTTCCAATGTGTCTAAACCCTCGATTAAAGGATCCCGCAGGAATGCTGGCCGCCGGCCATCCCGCTTCACACCTTCTGCAGGGCAAACCAGCCTGGAGAGCAGCTGGCACCGAGGGCTTCGGGAGCCTGCGTGCTCCATAGAGCCACCTCGGCCTGCACAGCCTGCTCCCATTCCCTTGGGGAAAGCTCTGCCTGTTGCCTTCCATCAGCATCGAGAGTGCCTCTGCCTCTCCCGGTGCCTTTTCCTCGGTCCTTGGTGCCTGAACAGAGCAGCATTCCCGAGGGCAGCTCCGGGTTGTGCAGGGGAAGGAGCATCGGCATGGCTGGGAGGGCAAACAACAGGGTACAAGGCACACGTTTCAACCTGTCGCAGCGAGAGACTGGATAGTGCTAGAAGCTGGAGCTGCTCAAGAGCAAGTGTAAAGCTTGTTGATTAATGGAAGTGCAAATACCCATTCAGGATGTGTCACCTGCAGAACGGTGCCTGGCTCAGCCCCTCCGAGGGTCCCCAGCCCCGCACCATGGCTGGCAGCACGGGGATGCTCTGCCCATCCCTGGCCCTGGCAGGGAAGGGAGGCAGGATCCAACCTGTGCTGTCACATCAAGGGCACTGCCCAAACACCTTGGCCCGTGTAAAGCACTGTGTCGCTGCAAGGGCTAATTACTCCTAATGAGAAATGAGTGCATTTACAAGAGTCCTGCAAAGCCCAGCCCACTGCAGCCGGGTCAGCCCGAGGAGCTCTGGGATGCAGTGCTGGATGCGTGATGAAATGCTCTAATCCCGGTGCTGCGGGTGCATGGACAGAGATGTTTGTCCTCCTGTGTGCTCATGGGACAGACAGACATGTCATAGAATCCCAGACTGGTTTGTATTGGAAGAGAGCTTAGAGTTCCTCCAGTTCCAAGCCCTGCCATGGGCAGGGACACCTTCCACTGGAGCAGGGTGCTCCAAGCCCCATCCACCCTGTCCTGTCACCTCTCCCCCTGCTGGCATCGCTGGATGCAGATCCCATTGCCTTCATCCAGCCACCAACGTGGCAGCATCAGCACAGGGCAGCGCCTTCACGCTGGGTTCAGATAACCCTGATCTCCAAACCAGCTCTTCCTGGTGCAGCTCATCTTCCGCAGCCCCATGCAAGGAGCATCGCGGCGTCCCTCCCGCAGCCGCTCCGCTGTTCATTCTAGTGGCTCTTTGGGAAAGCGGCCATTGGTGGCAGGCTGGGATGTTGAATCAGGTCCGTGTTTACTTTCAGAGCCACTGTACAAACAGCACACTGTGGGTAAATTAAACAAACACCGGTTATAAAGTCTACATAATCAGCTTAGACTCAAAGGGTAATTACACGAGTCAAAACCTACAGCATCATAAAGATAGGCAGTCAAGGACTGGCTCCGGCACATGACAGAAATATAAGTTCACTTTGAAAGATAACCTTGTGAGCTACAATTAACTCACAGGCTTTGACAGTTACCGAAACCCTAAATGAAAATAGCCCAAGGAAAACAAATACAAGGTTTGGCACTCCTGGAGAAATTTAAAGCTAAACATACAAATTAAAAGCACCTCGAGAGGCAGGGTGGGATTTAATAACATAATGTCTCCCATTCACTTGGAAGTAATTGATGCACCGTAAAAACCCCCTCTGTGTCAGCGCAGGCAGTGGGAAAACCAGCCGAGTGGCTGTGGAAATCGAAGCCTTTTCATGGGGAGCTTGGTGGGTTCTTGTGTTGGCATAAAGGAATGACCTGACAGCAGAAAGCCTGCAGGGAATTGGCTGATTCCAGGAGGCTGTTAAGAGAAAGGGTCTGAGCCAGCCTGGCCCACGCACTGCGCCCGCTGCAGCAAGTGCAGCATCCTTCCCTCCCCACGGATGCAAGGAATCACCTTAATCAGGGTGGAAAAAGCCTCTGGGTGCCCGCAGTCCCAGGGAACTGTTATTGCAGGAGGGAGGGAGGGTTGCTGGGGAAGGTGAGTGTGGATCCCCCGTGCCCATTGCCCATCTGGAAGAGAAGGAATGTGGGTGATGCTGTGCAGGGATGGGGCAGACACCACCTTGCAGCAGCGGCGGTTTCATTATGCAGTGAAATTATTGGGAGCTCTCAGGCAACTTTGTGGGATAAACGTGAAAACGTTCTGGCAGCGCTTGGGCCGCTTCTCCTCCTCCCCATTTCCCAGATGGTTCCGGCTCGGAATACAAACACATCCATAAAACCAGGGGAAAATTTCCCAACTCTGGCTCTCCTTGCTCCCCTTGGATGCCAGCCCAGGCGTGACCAGGGATTGTGACCATCTGATGGCCGAGATGGAAGGAACCTGCTTCTTCTCATCCAGCTCCCAGCGGCCAACTCCCCTCATCCCAGAAATCATCACCGCTGGGGCTAATTGGGATGCTGGCTGGCAGCCTTGGCAGGGAGAGAAAAGAAAACAACCTGACACGTTATGGCTTCCAACAAAGCTTCAGGGAGCAGAAGGCTTTCCTCGGAGACGGGAAAACAAATGCCTGTTAAAATAAAAGCCGATAAACTGACGAACTTAGAGCTGCTTCTCGCTCATAAATCACAGCGCTGCTCTCGCTAATGGCTCCGGCAATGGGAGTTCAAAGGGAAGAAGTAACCTAATTATAAAGTTTGTTAGATTTATTGTCAGTTAATAACAGCGTTTTCAAAGATGCTCTGAGGAAGATCAGTGGGTTCCTCATGCTTTACGCATTTTTCTCTCCTCCTAACAACTATTCTAGGTCAGATTTATTGCGCTGCGCTTCTTTTTCCGTCGCGGGGAGCGAGGACACTTAAAGGCAAGGCTTGTGATGCTGTGATTAACATAATGAGGGCAGGGGAATATATTGTACTTCCTCGTGGCTTTTTTGGCTCAGATCATGAGCGAGAAAAGGTGTCAAGAGCTGCTGGCAACTGTTGCAAATATTAAGGTAATGAAACAACTCGACGGCGCTGAATTATTAAAGCTTTTCCTGCATTTCTGATATTTTATTCCCTTTATTAAATGTGTAAGTGAAGTATCAGGGAGCTGAGCTGCTTTCCTTCTCCCACACCTTTCCCAAAAGCAGTGGAGGGGTGGGCAAGGCAAACCCAGCCCTGTGCTGGGGTTGGGGGCTGCACAGGAATGAATGGATGGATGGATGGGCCCAAGCATCCCATGGCAGAACAGGAGCATTTCCCAGGGTTTGGAGGTGCTGGAGAGCTGTCTTTCACTCGTAGCATTAACCAAAATATCCTGCATTAAGCACTCCAAAAGAGGAGAAATCCTCTCGGCTTGATTCTCATTTCAGTCTAAGAGGAATGCGATGTTTCCACCAGGCGAGCGTGTGCCAGTCAGCCAGCAGCGAGCACCACAGCTTCTAAACAAACCGTTATTAACTTTAATAGATTGGAGGCATGGAGCAAGCTGGATCCAATTTTAAGCGAAAATTAATGGCAAATCCTTGTAACCACATTAAGAGCCATCTTAGTTCATTTGAAATCAGTTAAACATGAAAACAATATGAAAGCCATCTTGTGTGCCTGGAATATAAATATTTGTCCTTCGCCTTGCCAGAGCAGCGAGAGAAATGCAGCGTGGTTGGCATGTGAGCTCTCTATAAACATGCTCACAAAAGGCCGACGTTTGATGGATTAAGCTATTTGTCAATTTTTCCATTTCCTTCATCAAAAAGTAATTAAACATTAAGCAGATGTCGGAATCTAATTGGGTCTGGAGAATATTGCACAATAGGATTTATGGCAATGGGGAGGTTGTATGTACATGTCTGTAAACAGGCAGCCGGTTGCCAGAAGACGCTGGTCACAGGGCTCTTGTTTCTTCTTGAGTAGAAAAAAGCCTGGAGCTGAAAAGCCCTTCCCAGATTCCTGACCAGGCCGGGGGCTTTGGGAGGCTGGGTGCTTTCAGCCTTCCAGTCGCATCAGCTGCCTCCCACAGGGATGCCGCGGGGACCGTGCTCCTGCTAACAACCACCAAGCACCTTGCAAGGAAATGAAAGGGCTTCCTTTTGGTTGAATCCTTTTCCTCCCCTTTCCTCCATGGAGGAATTGGACATGGGAAAACAAAGAGGAAAACCCCTTCTCCTTGGGACTACCTTTGGATTTAGCTTTTTCTTTTCCTGCTTTTTAAACTGAAGGGAAACCCCAGTGCAGAAGAAGGAAAGACCCGTTTTGGAGCATAGGGTCAGAAGTTTACATTCAAAATTGTGTTTTTCTTTGTATCTTCTGGCCCAGTTCCCCGTGGTCATCTCAAGCAAGAGCCTTAGAGGAATTATTCCCCATGGCTGCATTGTGTTGGGGACCTAAACTGGAGGCCCCGGCTCCTCCCACCAGCCCTGGCCACCAGCATTGCCAACGAGGACATCTCCTCCCAGGACAAAGCTGCCTTCCTGGAAGAGGATGTGCCCTGGATGACCTGTGCTTTGTGCTGGGTTCCTCTTCCCACCCAGTCCTCACCCAGGCACGGGTGCCAGCAGAGCCTTTCCCCCGGCGCTGGCACAGATGATGGGGAGCTCTTGGACCCTGCAGATAACTGGGGAGCCGCAGGGATGAGGAGTGCGTGGAGCCTGGGCCATCCCCGCAGGCAGCGGTGCGTCAGCACGGCTGTCACCACTCGTGGTTTGTCTGTTTTTCTTGAGAAAAGCCATGACAAGTTCCTTGTTTTCATTGGAAAGACGCAGGTCTGGAGCCCGGGGGTTATTCCCTGGGAAAGTACAGCAGGTTTGTGACTGGTGGAGCACCCGTGGGGGACGCTGATGTGGGAAGCTGCTCTGCGCAGCGCCTGTGGTCTTCTTCGCCATCACCACTCAGCGACTGCTGCAAGGACCACATCCATCTGGGACATTGAACCAGGTTGCAAAAGACCTTTAAGATCATAGAGTCCAAATCTGGATGGCAGCGCTGATGGCAGGGGCAGGACTTAGCAGCTCACAAGGAGCAAGAAGGACTTAGTGCAGGGATGTTCCCAGCGCTGGAGGGCAGCGGCACAGGCTCAGCCCCTTCCAGAAGCTTCCCCTTGGCTCACGTTGAGGCAGCGTGTTCTAAAAATGCACATTATAATTTCCAATAAAGACATGGGCACGGTGACATTTACTGCAGCCCTCGTGCTCATTAAAACAGGCTCATTGCCTCATTAATTCCATTTTTCAGAAATTATGTTCATTTTTATGCACTGTATTAGCTCCTCATGCATTTCACATGCTGCTATTCCACATTTAAGGAATATGTCTCGGAGAGGTTTCCAAATCAGCAATCCCAGTGCCCTAGAAGCGAAATAATTACTTTTTCCATTGCTAGTTCCTGTTAACCCACTCAAGATAAATAAAATTAATGTGACTACATTTGTCATGTGAATTTAATTATTCCAAACAGCATTAGCCTGGGCTATAATTGTAGAGCAAATGTGCTTCATGGTATCAAGATTCACCAAGTGGAATTTAGTAGTGGCGGGGTTTATGTTTCCAAAAGCCCTGAGGAAGCAGAGCACTGATGGTCCAGAGGGATGGGGCTGCCCCAACCCCACGCATGATTGTGGCTAAGGGAGACCCACGCAGCAGCAGTGATGCAGGGAGTCAATAAGAGGGTGCTTGCAGAAAATCACAGCAAATCACAGAACCCCAGCCTGGTTGGTGCTGAAGGGACCTCAAAGCCCATCCAGCTCCAACCCCTGCCACAGGCAGGGACCCCTTCCACTGGAGCAGCTTGCTCCAAGCCCCTGTGTCCAACCTGGCCTTGAGCACTGCCAGGGATGGGGCAGCCACAGCTTCTCTGGGCACCCTGTGCCAGCGCCTCAGCACCCTCCCAGGGAAGAGCTTCTGCCTAAGAGCTCAGCTCAGTCTCCCCTCGGGCAGGTTAAAGCCATTCCCCTTGGCCTGTTCCTTACAGGCCCTTGGCCAAAGCCCCTCTCCAGGTTTCCTGGAGCCCCTTTAGGCACTGGAAGACCACGACAAGGTGGCCTACAAGAAACACGCATACAGTATCTGTATATATCAACCCTTCCCTATACCTCAGAGCTACCCTCCTTCTTTAGAATCAATTATTTAATCCCCCAGATGGATTATTAATCTCTTTGAAGCATCCTGGGCTGGATTTTGCATGGGGAATGCTACACAGTCTAAACCAGTAACACAGCGCATCCATCCCTAATCAGGCAGGGGTCCAGGGGGAGAGGGGCCATGGGACCAGGACCTGCTGCTCCTGAGTATGTGTATTTAATGCTCCCTATAAGGAAAGAAGCCTGAGATGAGGCTGGGCCACGCCATCCCCTCTTTAGCATGCACATTGGGTGCATACGTTAGGCTATACAGTATTAATGAGGGCTTATTGGCTTTTGTTCGCAGGGCCTCACAAAGCGGCACCAAACCCCAGCCAGCGGGTTATAAATAGGCATGTGTCAGTGGGAAGGTCACGCAGTGAAGCTTGGAAAGTGCCAGGAACTTAACAAGAAACAGGGAAATGCAAATTGGAGCAGAGCGAAACAGGCGCTGCCAGCCCCGGAGCAGCATCCTCGGGGCAGAGAGCTGGGAGACACCCCCAAAACACAGCCCTGCTCCTCCCAGAGAGCCGCCTTTTGAGGGATAACTGCAGACCATGGGACTCCCACTCTGCTTCTCCTGGTATTAAAGGCTGGGAGACCCGACAGTGCCGGTCCGAGGGGCAGCAGCAGCAGCAGATGTTCCCCATGCCTGGCTCTGCTCCCCTAGAGCTTCCAAGGAGCAGCCACAACTTTTAAGGAAGCAAATCTGAACTTTAATAACGCCGACTCGTCTCCCCTAAATAGAAAACATTCCCTGCCTGGAAGCAAAACCCCCTTTTTATTATTGTGATTATTTCAAAGTACCCTGTTCAGCAGCAGAGCACACAAACACTCATAGCTACGCAAATAGCAACTCTTTATTTGCTTTGTTTGCTCAGCTAATATTGACTTTCCAGCCTAACACTGCTGCTATTGAGTTTGGCTATTCACAAAGATGTTTGACTAGCATTAGAACAGCGAGGCGATAACAGCATGCGCAACCGAAAAAGCAATCCATCACCCCTCCGTGGGATAGTGCCACCAGGATGGGGGGGGGAAACCCCCTCTGCTTATTCAGTCAAGTACAACTGTTGAGGAGAAGGCGGGCAGTGACACAGCGGGCTAGTTCAAACAACCCAAGGTTACGGCGTTATTGTGCACCGGTGCAGAGCAAACGCTGCCGAAAGGCTGCGCTGCTGCTTGTCACCCCGGGGGGGCTGCACGGGGTTTGCTTTGGGATGGGGTCAGGGAATGCTGCTCCTTGCCAAGGCACCCTCGTGCCTCGTCCCGGTGCTGTGCCTGCTGTGGGAGAGCAGCACTGCACTGTGGAGGGGTGGGTGGATGGAGGGGTGGATGGATGGAGGGGTGGGTGGATGGAGGGGTGGGTGGATGGAGGGGTGGATGGATGGAGGGGTGGGTGGATGGAGGGGTGAGTGGAGGGGTGGATGGATGGAGGGGTGGATGGATGGATGGAGGGCTGGATGGAGGAGTGGATGGAGGGGTGGGTGGATGGAGGGGTGAGTGGATAGGTGGATGGAGGAGTGGATGGAGGGGTGGATGGATGGAGGGGTGGATGGATGGATGGAGGGCTGGATGGAGGAGTGGATGGAGGGGTGGGTGGATGGATGGAGGGGTGGATGGAGGAGTGGATGGAGGGGTGGATGGAGGGGTGGGTGGATGGATGGAGGGGTGGATGGAGGGGTGGGTGGAGGGGTGGATGGAGGGGTGGATGGATGGAGGGGTGGATAGGTGGATGGATGGAGGGGTGAGTGGGTGGATGGAGGGGTGGATGGAGGGGTGCATGGAGGGGTGGGTGGAGGGGTGAGTGGGTGGATGGATGGAGGGGTGCATGGATGAATGGATGGATGAAGGAATGAATGGATGAATGAATGAATGAATGGATGAAGGGGTGGATGGATGGATGGATGGATGGATGGATGGATGGATGGATGGATGGATGAATAGGTGGGGGGATGAATGGGTGGGTGGATGGATGGATGAAGGGATGGATGGATGGATGGATGGATGGATGGATGGATGGATGGATGGATGAATGGGTGGGTGGATGGGTGCAAGGGTGGATGGATGGGTGGGTGGATGGATGGGTGGGTGGATGGGTGCAAGGGTGGATGAATGGGTGGGTGGATGGGTGCAAGGGTGGATGGATGGGTGGGTGGATGGATGGATGAGACTCACCTGCAGTGGGAAGGAGGGTGATAGAAGGGTGAGGATGGCTGCACAGGGATTTTGGGCCATGTGGAGCAGCACCATGGCATTCTGTACCCCACAGAATGGGGGGCACCCCTAGCTTGGTACTTGCTGCTCCGTACTTCCCTTTCTCAGCTCCACGCACTCCTCACTTAGCACTCCCTTTACAGACACACTCCGTCTCCCTCCCAGATTGCAGCGCCAGACTGATTGCCTTCTTACCTCCCACGGGCACCCACTGGTTTATATAAACCAGACGTGTGGGCACATTGGGTGCACACGGAGGCAGAGAGCAGCGCCCGTCTAGCAGGCTGCAGCAGCCAGCTCCCTTCCGAGTAGGGCCCAAGCTGGGGGGCACGCAGGCAGCCTGTGCTGCCACTGCTCAGGGGGAAGGAGACCCTCCTCTTCCTCCTCCTCTGGCCCTGAACAAAAGGCACTGGGGGGAGCAGAGCAAGCACTTGAGAAGCGCCCGTGTGAACAAACACTAAAAGGCAAACACCGTGCTGCAAGCAGCTCGGAGAGGAGGGAACAAAGGGGTGATTATCTGTGCTGGGGCAGGGCACGGCTCCCTGTTTGCTTTGGCTGAATCAGCAGCCCCGAGAGGCACCTGCACACAGGGCTGTGCACAGCGGGGCCATCACCCCTCAGAGAGAGCCCAGGCATTGCTCAAAGCGGGCTGTAGGCACTGCGAGGCCAGGGCTGTTGCCTCATACGGAATCCCTATGGGCTCTGCTAAGCTGGGTCAGTCCCAGACCCCGAGTCCTTGCAGCCCATCAGTGCCCGGTGCAGGAGAGGCTCCTTCCCTACAAAGGGCTGGTGGTGCTTGGATGATGCTTTGGAATCCCTGCGCTGCTGGGGCCCAACACGGCGGCCCCTGCATCCCCTCGCTTGTGAATTCACTGGTGCAAGTGAAAGACGTTGGCTCTCAGCTGAGCTCCGTGAGGGACGGGAGGCTGCTCCTGCACCCGAGCCCTTTGGATGCTGCTGCAGGAATGAAGGCGTCCACACGCTCCTTTGCACTTCAGCCCCTTGGGCAGCCAAACGCGCCAAGGCTGTTCCCACAAAACTCCCCAGCTTTCATCACCCCCATGGCCACGCAGCTCCAGCCCCTTTCCCGACCCATCCCTCCTGGCACCCACGGCATTTCCAGGCGCGCTTCCCCACCCCCTGTCCCAGGATAAGGCAGCACAGTCAGGGCAGAGATGGCTTTTCCATGACCTCCACAAATCCCAGCTTCACTTCCATGCGCACGACCCTGCGGATGAGCATGGAAGCAGGGAGCAGATGCAGGGGTGGCAGGACATTGCCACAGGCAGTTGATATCTTTTGGATGAGATTAGCACCCTGTTTTGGGGAGCTATTGGTACCCGAGTGGGGAGTCACTAACCTGGAGGGTGCCTCCGGCGCATGGTGGAGGCTGGACATGGAAATGCCCTTCTCCAGATGTCCTCACCCGTCAGAACAGCGTCTCCCTTTTTTGGGCCGAAAAAGGGAGAAAAAAACCCACCCCATTGGGCAGTAAATGCCTCATAAAAGCTCTCAGGAAAACAGTGAGTTGCATGAAACCCTGTTTGGAGCTGTTTGTGTCCCAGGAAAACTTCACTGCCTGTACCTGCGCCGCGAGCGGGTCCGTGGCAGGGCTCGGAGGGCAATTTTGCTGTTATTACATGATATTACTTTAAACCATTGCACAGGCTGAAGCTCTCTGCTCTTTATTAGCCTGCTCTGGGCGTGCCTGGGCCTCGGCTCTGCTCAGTGACAAATAACAGCCTGTTATTAATGCCATTATTATTATTATACAGGCATTTCTGCAGAGCCCATCACACAGGCTCTCAATTACGCTTTGTGCCCGTGCAGCACCTTTCACTTCGGGTCTCATGCTGCTCGACAAACATGAAACCAACGGTGGAATTTTTGCCAAAGGCAGGAAAGAAAAAGGAGTAATAATAATTCAGGGGAGTGGGAGGGGAGGAGGAAATCCCAAGCTTGATGGCTCCGTCCCCGCCTGCCACAAAGACAGGATTGTGTGCAGGAAAACAGGGAAAGTGCTTTGATTTGTTTCTAATAAACACATTTGCTGGAGCGAAGGGATATGGGAAGAGGGGAGGACCTGGTCTGCAAGGAGCTGCTGCCTGGGTGGGTGGATGGATGGGTGTTGGGGCTGGACCCGTCTTTCCTCCCATTGCACTGTGTTGTATTTTGCACCATCACATTTAATGCTCAGAGCAATTAAACCCTCCTGCTCCCAGCTCAGCCCAGAGTGTTTTCTGTCTGCATCATCACAGGGGAAACACCACCACACTCCAGTGCCTGCTGTAGGTTTTCAATGGGCCCTAAATATGAAGACGCCCAGAGCTCCCATGGGGCTCACTCCCAATGAGGCATCGTACCAAGATATGGGCCCGCTGCTCCGAGGTCCTGTCCCTCTGCCTGGGATGCTGGGGGACGCAGGAGGGATGCTGAGGGTGCAGGAGGGATGCTGGGGGGTGCAGGAGGGAAGCTGGGGGGTGCAGGAGGGATGCTGGGGGATGCAGGAGGGATGCTGGGGGATGCAGGAGGGATGCTGGGGGATGCAGGAGGGATGCTGGGGGTGCAGGAGGGATGCTAGGGGGTGCAGGAGGGATGCTGGGGGGTGCAGGAGGGAAGCTGGGGGGTGCAGGAGAGATGCTGGGGGGTGCAGGAGGGAAGCTGGGGGGTGCAGGAGGGATGCTGGGGGGTGCAGGAGGGATGCTGGGGGATGCAGGAGGGATGCTAGAGGGTGCAGGAGGGATGCTGGAGGGATGCTGTGTCCCTCCTTGTTATTCAGGTCAAAGCACGGTGCCATGTTCAAACAATTACATTTCATAATGAGTTACAATTAGCCTGCTGGGGTTTGGAGGCCTCAGTAAGGGTTTTATCGACAAGAGCCTGCTGGCAGCGCTCCACCAGGAGGGATCCTGTGTCCCTCACCTTGCCTCCCTTGGGTGCCTGCTTCCCCATGCCCCCTCCCCATCCTGACAACCTCTCCATCACCTCCAATCCCAGGGTTATTCATGCAGAGCTGGGGGCTGTTCTTCACCTTCTCTTCCCAGCCAGCTCAGGCCTGGATGGTACCCACCGTGGTGGCTGGTGGGTACCATCCTTGACCTCCAGCACTCCAAGGTGATGTCTGGCAGAGCCATCACCTCTGCATTCTGGTGCTTTCCTGTTTCTGAGCTCAACTCACCCACAGAAGAGCAACCAGCTCCTATCATTAACCACCAGGGCCTTTTCCACATCACACATCCCCATCACCACGTCCTCACCCACCACACAGGCTCCCTTTGCTCTTTGGGCACACAAGGGCTGGCTCCTGTGGAAGCCCCTGTGAGCTCTGGGTCAACCCCGTACCCTAAATAAAGAGCAGTATGGGGACACACGTCCCCAAACTGGATGGGGCGGGAGGAGGACCGGCATGTGGGGTGGTGGTAATGGCCTTTCCCACCCTTCCCTAACCATCTTGTGTGTCCCAATTATGAAATCCAAGGCCTTTCCCTACCACTTTTCCTCCAGGATAGCTGGTTTGGGGTAACCAAATGTCCTTTCCATCGCAAGTAGTCCCTCACTGTGCTCCTTGGTCTGTGGAAGGAGTCATCCCAGCAGGGCAGCAGTGTTTGGAGTACCGAATCCATCAGGATATTGTACATCATCCCTTGGGATTTCATTGCAAACTAGATAAGGCAAACAAAATAGATAATGCTGGCTTTGTAGTTCATGGAGGTTTCTCAGTTTGGATGTGGGATAGGGAAGAGCTCTGGAGCAGCAAAATCACTTACAGGTTGGGAAAAGGTCCCAGCTGGTGGGAGCTGTCACCCCCACACCAACATTTCCAAACTGTGCACTTTTGAAGCCTTTCATATATAAGTTAAAGGAGAAAGAGACGTTTTAATGGAGAATTAATAGATCATAGAATGGTTTGTGTTGGAAGGGACCTTAAAGCTCATCCAGCTGCGACCCCTGCCATGGACAGGGACAACTTCCCCTGGAGCAGCTTGCTCCAAGCTCCAGCCTGGTCCTAACCTCAGTGCAAGCATGGGTCTGCTGGAGAGCACCGAATGTGAACAAGGCTGCAGGGTCAGCCCTGCCTGGGCTGCTGGAGCCTGTGCTGGCATGGCCAGGACCGCAGTGGCTGCATGCTGAGGCACGGCAGGGAGCGGGCTGAAATCTCAGCCCAGCGTTCTCAATTAGGGAGTTTCACAACCGGCTTCACTGGGGCTGGGGTTTCGCCTTGAAGGTGGTGGGACAGCAGCTGGCTCTTGTCTCAAGAGCTTCAGCTGGGAGCAACAGCAGCTGTTATTGTGCAACCCTCCAAAAGCATGTTTGGGCAACACCGATGCACCTCACCTGGCAATGCAACCTGGAGCAAAGGTACGGATGCGATGGGATGGAGGAGGATGGCTCCCGCGGGGTCTTCTTGCTCTCCACCTGCATCACCTCTTGTCCTCTTGTGCAAGCTGCATCCAGGCCAAACTGCAAAGCTGAGGGCAGGAATCAATGGGTGGCTTCGTGCCCATGGCCCCCTTCCACAAGGAATCCTGCCGTGCTCCCACGGGTGCCCAACAACTGCCCCGCTCCTGTTTCCTCATGATGGATGGATGCTCAGCACCTCCTCACCTGGAGCATCCAGGTTAATTGCTCAATAGCAAAACACCCTTAAGGTTCTTCAGGAAATGCAGTGTAGACGGTGCAAGATGAGATGCGATGCTCTGACTCACCTCGGTGTCTAGGAAAACAGGGCAGCAAGGAGCTGATAAGGGAAATCAGGCACGACGCAGCCATTCTCAACCTGCAAATTAGAGCACAGCCTGGATATAAACTCAGAGATCTCATTGGCATGTCTGGGGCTCGGGTCAGGGCTCCCATTCCTCCACAGGTCATTTTCTTCCAGGCCCATCCACAGGAGCCTCTGACCTGTGATTCAAGGCACTTTATGTGACCATCGACACATGCCACAGCCTCGGGCACTGCTTCTCATTCCAGGGACCCTGGTGGCAGCCAGGATGAGCCCGGGGCATCCCTTTGGCTTCCAAAGCAGCTGAAGCCCAGCCCAAGCCTCCCTCCATCCATATGCACTGCGTTGGATCCATCTCAGACATCCTCCATGGAGCCAAACCCCAGCAGCGGGGCCGCAGGGTCCAAGCCATTCCCATCTGCGTGGCCGGGAGCTGGGGTGTTACATGCAAATCCCAGCACTTGACATTAAACAGAGAAGGAGAGGGTTCATTTCAGGTCCCCAAAGCCCCAAATCTTGCGACTCTCTGCACATTTACTATGTTAATGGGCTGCCAGGGGCTGCCCGGGCAGGCAGCGACACGGTGCCACTGCCATCTGCTGCCCTGCACCGTGCTGCTGGGCTGCTCCAGGTCCTTGGCTCCTTCTGCCTCCATGAGTTGTGAATCCCGACGTGTGTGCTGCTGCCGTGCATGGCACGCACGTGTATCGGCACGTGGCACCTCTCCATGCCGGTGCTGGCATGGCATCTCCACATGGGGAAGGGAACGGGGATGGGACGTGAACACACACGGGGTCTGTCCCACCATGGGGCTGACACGGTCCTTTTGGATGGCTCAGATTTACAGGGCAATGTGTTCTGCGATTTAAACTTGATTTCACAAGCTCTGTAAGCAATGCAACACACAAACATGATAAACAGGGGCACAAGGGCCCTTTTGCACCCATGAATTTCCTCATTCATCACTCAGGTCCTGAGGTTTTATAGAATGGTTTGCATTGGAAGGGACCTTAAAGCTCATCCGGTCCCAACCCCCTGCCATGGGCAGGGACACCTTCCACTGGAGCAGCCTGCTCCAAGCCCCATCCAACCTGGCCTTGAGCACTGCCTTTCCCAGTGTGGTTTCCTCTCCACGCCAGGCACCAACCCTCCTTCCTGCTTCAGCTGTTTTCCTCTGCAAAAGGTGTTCTCTAACCACCATTATCTAATATTCAGCAGCGCTGCACTAAACAAAGCGTTGGAGATGCAGCTACACCTCACACTGTTGTTACTCCGTGTGTTCAAAGCGAACAGCCTGTTAGCTGGATGAAATACTGTTCTCTGCAGCTTTCAGGTATTTTCTGCTCCCTATCACAGCCCAATTAGGCTCCTTTTCTGGGACAAATGACTCTTTGAGGCAGCGGAGCTGGAGCACCTCAGTGTGCAAAGAGAAGCGTCACTTGTCACAGGGATCTAGTTGGTTACCCAAAGGAAGATCATTACCTGTCCCACTTATTCCCCTTCCACAACACGATGAATTAAAGATGAACCACAATACTACAATCCACCTCCCAGCCACCAGGGCAAGGGAGTGGTGGGGCTTTTTGGGGACCCCTTACTAAGAACCAGGGACTGCGTGAAGATGGTTTCATCCCCAGGCATGGTCCAGGCTTGGGGCCCGGCTCCACATCAAGGGCTGGGTCCAGCTTGGGGGATCGATGCTGGCTGGGCTCTGATTCCTTTTGGCTGCAGATGAAAAGCATCTCCTGGTTTTATGGCAGAGCCTTGGGCCCGTTTTCAGCTGGCCATCCCACCCGGCAGCCTCTCCAGAGAAACACTTGGCCTCTGTTGGTCCTTTCTGTTTGAAGCAGGGATCCAGATTCGCCTGGAGCCCTCCCAGGGCCAACTCTAGTCTCTCCTTCCTGAGTGTGTGTGTGTGTGTTGTTTCGGAGTCAGGTGTTTTCCAGCCCGATAACATCGCCCTGTTTGCTCCACCATCACCTGCACAAACACGCTCTCAGCCCAAGGGGCAAGGTTCAAGAGTTGAAACCTGCGCCGCTGGGTGCCCGCGGGGGAGGCTCGCCCAAACCCCGGCTCGGTCCCTTCTCATTATCCCTGCCCATATGAACGGATAATAGCTGTACATTTAAGCAAATTATCCCAAATAAAAAGGGGACAATAATTACACTGTTTGGTTTTGCTCCTTTCATTGCTGGAATTATTCTCTGTTTGCCCAGAGTTAAATATTAGCGAGGACCTTTCTGCACTTAATGTCTGCTCAGTTGCCTTTTACTGTTTAAAACCAGCAAGAGTCAGTAAAAGTTTGGGCAAATATTAGATTTGGCAGAGTTTGCTGTTTGTATCAGGAAACCGATTGGTGTTATTGATTGACAGATGTGACCAAATGTTTAGAAAGCCTGTCCTCTATTGGATTCTGCTAGGTGTTTCAGCAAACAGCCCTAATACAAGGCAAACAGAGTTATTGGAAGAAGTACCAGGCTGTGTTAGCACAGTAAACTGAGGGCTATGCAAACAGCTTAAAAGAATCTGGCCACCTTCATATAACCTTTGATGTAGGTATTGATCCTTGTGAAGGTGGCAAAAAGTTTGAACAGGGAGCAGATTGAGTGGGATCAGATATATATAAACACCGTCAGAATGTAAATGTTATCTTTAAGCTACACTGTCGGGTTGGTAATGGATGTCTGTTTGGAATTTATCTTCTTCCAAATCTCTAAATCCATGCAGCAATAAAAATTAATAATAACTTTTAGATAGACTGCCTCCTAAGTCTCTCCCTCCTCCCCTGGTAAGTGCAGCGTCAGGCTTCTCTAATTCTTCTAAGCTAAGGACAGGCGCTTGCAGCAAGAAGGAGATGCAGCCTCAGAGCTGCTGGTCCATGGATGGGCTAATGGGGGGGGCACAGGGATGCCCTAACAGGGTGATACAGGAAGGCACTAACGGGGTGCTAACAGGGTAACGCATGGGTGCGCAAACAGGGTGGCACAGGCATGCCAGTACAACAGAACCCCCTGGGGCAAGGCAGGGCTGAGCCTTCTCACTGGCACATGGAGCCGCAGCTCTCAGCAGCCGTCCCACGTGGACGGCAAAGGAACTGGTTATTGAAGGCTGGTTTGTCAAGTGGACAAAGGCAGATGGGGTGAGCAGCATCAACAAGGGAGCAAAAGATGCTCCAAGGGCTGGAGCACCTCTCCTGTGGAGCTGGGGGTGTTCAGCCTGGAGAAGAGAAGGCTCCTGAAGGGGAGACCTGAAAGCAGCTCCAGTGCCTAAAGGGGCTGCAGGAGACCTGGAGAGGGGCTTGGGACAAGGGATGTAGGGACAGGCCAAGGGGAATGGCTTTAACCTGCCAGAGGGGAGACTGAGCTGAGCTCTTAGGCAGAAGCTCTTCCCTGGGAGGGTGCTGAGGCGCTGGCACAGGGTGCCCAGAGAAGCTGTGGCTGCCCCATCCCTGGCAGTGCTCAAGGCCAGGTTGGACACAGGGGCTTGGAGCAAGCTGCTCCAGTGGAAGGGGTCCCTGCCCGTGGCAGGGGTTGGAGCTGGATGGGCTTTAAGGTCTCTTCAACCCAAACCATTCCATGATTCCACCCACTTGCTGCTGGCCGCCCACAGCCAGGTCCCGGTGCCTTATGGACACCCCTGCCACCTCCTTCCGTCTCTCCATGGCATTTGCCAAAGCACCTGAAGCAGCTCCATGACCATGGACGTGGTCTGCCCCTGTCCCCAGCTCTTCATGTGTGTTCTGCAGCCCAAGGTGCACCAGGCATGCATTCATTCTGCATGTACCATTACCCTGGTGCGACACACGCAGCGGTTCTGCATGCCCAAGCGCCCGTTCATGCAGCCAAACACCATCTGTGGTGACAATTACCAGGAGCACACATGTAATCAAGGTAATTACACACACAAATTGGGCGTGTGATTGCATGGGCATTCCTGTGATTTGGCTTATTTTTTAAGGTAGATCTCTAAGAACGAAACTAGATTCTAAGTTCTGGTTTAAATTATCTGCCCATCTGGCTCTGCTGGCAAATAGCGACTGTTTATAGGGAGAGATATCAAACAGGCGCTGTTGATACGTGGGTTAATCATTGCAAGGGAAGAGAAGGGATCGGTTTATCCCTGGGTATTGACCCACAATGCATAGTAACTAATGACAGGGTCAAATACAACCAGGTAACGACCAAGCTTCTTGCTTTAGAAGTGCCTTCTAATAAAGCTTGCAGCGTACACAGTAGAACGGATCTGATGAATCATTGCCGCGCTTCAGTGTTGCGATGGGCTTAAATAAAGCCCTGATTAATGATTAAACGCAAGTAGAGCACGTTTCCAATTGCACAAAACCTGGGAAGAGCTGGCAGAGTCCACAAGCCCTTGGGTTTGGAAAGGGTTTCCATGCTCGGAGCTTTGCCCACCCTCTGCTCCTCACTGTGCGCTGGTGTGGGGCGCGTCCAGCTCCCCAGGATCACTGGGAAACATTCCAGTAACCCCATAGGAAACCCAAGACATGCCCAGTTCCATGAACACATCGTGCAAGTGTGATTTATGGCACTGTTTACCCATCCTTGCCATCTAAAATGCCGTGCCAGCGGAGCTGCCGCAGAGCGACGGGAGAGGGCATCCCTGCCCCTTCTCCTCCTCCAGCTCAGGTGCTGCACATTCACTTCGGAAGTGCCTGTTCTCTGCTGGCCAAGCAGAAGAACAAAGCAGTGCCATCAAAAAAGCCATTAGCACTGCCAACTCTTAGGAAAAATTAACATTATTCTTTAATGCCAGGCCCTACTTAGGCAGCACTCAGCAGCGCACTGGGCTGCTCCAGTCACACCAGCGTATGAAGCCAACCATAAAGCAAAACGTCTCTGGAAGGAAACCCGATAATGCATTTCCCCCACCATCTCCTTCAGCAGTGGGAGCCAAGAACAAGATGGTTTGCTATTAGGGCATCAGTAAGGAAATTTGGTGTGTGCTAAAGCCCTTCCTGGGCTGATGGGATCTAAACTTGTCAATGCCAAGTGCAAGGTCCTGTACATGGGTCAGGGCAATCCCAAGCACCAGACACAGGATGCGAAGAGGATGGATGGAGCATTTAAGGGAGACCTCACAAGTTGCCCAAAGAAGCTGTGGCTGCCCCATCCCAGGGAGTGTTCAAGAAGAGAAAAGATGTGCTAGAACACCACTGCAGCAGCAGCCAGCCAGAGCAGGAGCAAAGGTTGTCCCAGCGTTTCTATTCCAAATCCAATTTCCACGGGTTTAGTGTATAACTGAGACAGACAGCAAAGGAATGTGCGCTGATGCTCTTACGTTTCCTAATCCGGAGCAATTTTAAACCTCTCTGGCCATTTCTGGAGCAGCCATACAGCAACGCAAATAAACAGAGGTGAGAGTATTGAAATGCTCACTCGGAGCTTTAAAGCCTCCCAAAAGTTCAGGCCACTTCCAGTGCTGCTGCCCTGTGCCGGCATCTCCCTCGGCTCTGCTCTGTCTGTCCATACCCATTGCTGCTGTGCTGCTCCCGTTGGGCCCCAAGCCAGACCCAGGTTATTTCCTGCCCATGGTGAACCACAGTGAGCTTTTCACCCCGTTGACACGGGAGTTTGGTAACTGCAGCCCTCATCAGCCAGCCCCTTGTGCATGCGTTTTGCTGGCAGTTTGCATGGCCAATTCCCAATGAATTCAAGGCAAGAGCAGTCCCATGCCCAGTGCTCCCACCCCACGCTCTGTGCCCTGGCCCAACCCAACCTCCCAGCTCTCACCAGGAATCTTCACTTTTGGACACACTGAAAGGGCAGAAAGAGGAGAAAAAACCTCACCCAAGGTGTTGATTTGGTGTCGGATGCAGCCGGATGAGCATCATCTTGGTGCTTGGGCGCATTACCAGCGTTACCAGCAGCACACGCAGCATCTGCAAGTCACAAAACAGACGAGATGCTCAATTCTGAAGCTTCATTTTCCTAACAAAGCCCGGGATGAACAGGAAATGGCAGGAACTGCGGGAGCCTATTTACCCTGAGAGAGATTGGGAAAGAAAGAGAAATGGCAGAAAATGAATCCAATCCGCTATCCAGTCTGCAAATGTTGCTCATAGCTGCCTTCCAAAAGGTGGCTGGTAATTATCCTGCTTTATCATCCAACACCAACTTAGTACTGGAATAATGAGGGACAACAAGCATGCAGGAGCATGCTGCTGGTTCCATGTCATGCCTTCGCCAGCGTTGCATCAGGCTCTCTGTGCCTATGACACTTAGAGCAATCATTTAATAACGTGTGTGCTTTGTGTCCTCAAAACATCATATGTACGTTACCTCATGTCTCGTCTGGCAACTAAATAAGTCTTAAATCTTCATTTTGCAGGTAAGGAAGGAAGGAGCAGGAGGGAAGTAACCTTCTGCTGCAGCAAAAGCCAAGGGAGAGGCTCATCCACAGGAATAAAGAGGATGAAACCTGCAGGAGGATGAGGGAGTTAAAGGCATTCATGACATTACCCAGCCATGCGGATACCTAATGTGAAAAGGAGCTCACAACACCCCATCAGGAGCAGATGAGGGTGGACAAATCACATATCTGGGGTGGGGGAAATCTTCTCCCATCACCAACAATCAGCAGGAGTGAAATCCAAGAGGAATTCCCGGATTTCCCAGGGAAGGCACTAACTGTGGATCGCTTTCTTCCAGCGATGCTCTTCGTTTGACAGGCTAATCCTCCCAGAGCCATCAGTAAAACCACAAGGGACAACCGAGTCAGGTTCTTTATAGCAGAAGCTCCAGATTGCTCGTGCTAGCAACTTCCATTAGCTCAGTCTTAAAGCGTGATGTTCCAGAAGGCTTGGAGCACGGGAAGCACTCATCACCTTGAGGGAGGGAAAGAGAAGCTGAATTTACCTTTCTGCCTTTATTCACCATCTCAACTCTTTCATCTTTAGCATCACAGATTGATGCAGCATCAGCCCCTTTGGCTGCAAGGTGATAAGAACCCCCCCCCCCCCCCAAAACACTGCCCTTCAGAAGCAGCCACTCCATTGCACCGGAGGGACCCATCATCACCCTCACACACAGAACACCAGGAATATAACTCCCTTCCTATTTGTCTTGCACAAAACCACCCAACCAACATCTGATTAGTTCCTGCTCATCCTAATTGTCACACAGGGATGTTTGAGAGGGGTTTGGGGACCGCTTTCACATCGCTGTCGTGCCAGATGTGGCAAACTTGGGCACAAAGGCAAACTTGAGACGATTTCGAACTTCCCTGCTTTAGGTGATTTATCACACGTGCTCTCTGCTGGGTTGTAAAAGCAGGACATTGTCTGAGCGAGCAGGAATCCACAGAGCTGCGATTGCCCCGAGCGATGCGGGGGTCTCCGGATCAGCATGGAAAAGATGGGCATGGGATTGCAGGGCAGGAATCCCGAGCGGTGAGGGTCAGGCAAGATAAAAACCATGGCTGTGGTAGGAATACCCCCAAGTGTGCTCTCACCAGACACTCAGAGTGGTTTGGGACCCTTGGGATGGGATGGGATGTGGACACTGTGGGCACCCCGACACCACACAGTGATGGGCCAACAGCCGACGTGCCCAGTGCCGTCAGCAGAAGCCGAGCCCAGCAGTCCCTTACCTCCAGCACACAGCGGGGTTCCCAGTGCTGATCCCAGTCCCAGGTGCTGCTGGCTCCATCTGGCACGGCTTGGCGAGGCTCCCGGAGCACTGCTCCCATCCCTTCCACAGTGTCCCATAGGACCCTGCTTTCCAGGGCTCGTATCAGCCAGCACCGGGCACACCACGGGACAGCTGAGTGCCGGGCTGAGCGTTTTGAGTCAAATCTCTCTGCTTTTGTTGCTTTATTTTGTTCTATTTCGTGTCAGCAATTCAAACGTTTAGCGCACGTTTTGTGCTCCTTATTAATGGGAGCAAGGTTTTATAAGGGATTATATTATAATGCATATTTATGAGACAAGCGTGGATCAAGAATCCTGATATTTAAAAGATGCAATTATCTTTAAAAAGTTTGGCTTTGTTTTCATTCTAATGAAGCCAATGTTTTAAGGCAAGCTAATTGGCTTGCCACTCATTTAGCTCCGTTGCCTGCTCATTACAACCCCTGTGTTTCCTTATGAGCAAATTTAAAAGCAGTCTCTTACTCCAGCTTTAACTATCGGGCCTCTGAGGAATTCATGGGGCTTCTTTTTGTGCCACACAATAAAAATAACGCTTCCTAAACACCAGTGGCATCCTCGTTAGAGGAAACATCCTTTAGATTTGATGGGGAAAAGCCCAAACGGGAGATGAAAAGCAAACAAGCAGAGAGGGAAGCAGAGAAGCTTTTGGAGAAGCTGCTGCCACTGAAGATAACGTGCAAGAAGTTCCAGCCTGAACCCAGGCTCCAATGAACAGCGTGAATTCAGGCAGAAACTGCACTGCTCCTGAGATCAGTGTCACTGTATGGGGTGAGTGGGGCATACACAGGGCTGGCCTTCGAGCGGCCCCATCCCACAGGCAAGGGCAGCTCTGTCAGTCCGAGCCAAGGCCCTGCTTTGGCTTCTTTATCAGTGCAGATCTGATTATTGAAGAGCCGGCCGGCCTTTCTCCCACTGAGTAATTATGTTCTGCTGAATTAGATTTCATTAAACAACCAGCCCTGATGGCAGAAACAAATCCATGATTCACTTCAAGAGCTGCTCGCTGTTTCGGTTAATTTGCACTGTCAATAGAGAGGGTTGTGGTGGAAAAGCAACCGCTTGGATGGAGGCTCTGCCTGGAGACCTCTGCGGCGCGACTGGTGGGTGCTGGAGCCCTGCAGGTGGGTGACACCGAGGCCCTTGGGTACCACAGTCATTGGATGTATCTGGAGGACCATAGGGTGCTCCTTGGAGGTGTTGCTGATGTTAGAGCTGGCTCAGCTCACTGATCCTCTCTGACTGATGTGAGCAGGGATGCAGGCAGGAACAGACCCAGGCACAGCCTGCTGCCTTCAGTATGAGCCAAGAGGGTTTCACTGGGCTAAATTAAAGATCATCAGCTTTAACTGAAGTCCAACTCCACTTTAGCCCATCCGAAAGGCTAGCTGTCAGGAATACAGGACTCTTCCCAAAGAATCTTGGACACTAATAGATGCTGAATAATGCCCAGCTCTCCCCCATCACTTCTTTCATACAAGTGTTTACACCCTTCAAGCTGGCATCATCAGCAGAGGATAAATGGAGCCCAATGGAGAGCACATGTATCTGACCAAGGTCTGAAGGTGTTTCGAGGAGGGGAACATCCCCCAGGGTAAGCCAGAAGCCCCATCCCTGTGCCCCATGCATGGGAAGGGATGCTGGATCTTAAGGTCCTTTCCAACCCTAACTGTTCTATGATCCTATGCCTGAGCTGCCCCAGCCTGAGGAAGGATGAGGGTTTCCCTGAACAAGGCTTTAAATCCAGGCAAGGGCACCCAGCTCCAAACACACACCTCCAGAGCCAACCTCTCCACCCCCCGTGTGGACATCAGCATTCCTGGTCCAACCGCTCCTAAAACCCCCTCAATGAAGACCCTTACGTGACACCTTAATTTGGTTTTCCCGGAGGTTACAAGGAAATGGTTTCAATCACGGAGTCAATTCAGATTGCAATAAAACATTACATAAATATTTACATCAGCCCTGGCTTTACTTTAAAAGGAAGGATTTTTTCCCCCTTGCACACGCTGCCAAAGTAGTTAGCTGGCAAAGCAGTGCAGAAACAAGGCCTGGGAGTCACTTTTTCCCTTCGCAGATCCATCACGGAGCCATCCGAAGGGCTATTTTCCCCCCGTCTCCCCCAGATTCCATCATTTCCCTTCACTAAAAGATGCCATGTGTATCCCGGTCGCCCAGGTAAGGCGGCGACATCAGCTCTTCATACAAATGAGAGGAGGGAGGGGAGGGAAGAGGGGAGGGAAAAAGCCTTCAAAGCTGCAGCACATTAAAAGGAATTTATTAGATGTGCTGTGTGGGCAGGGTGCCAGCCAAGTTTAATATGGATCTATATACAAAGAAACTGTCTCGTTACACAGAATGAATATTTAATCATGCATGGATCAAGCAATTTCACTGAAGTAATTAAAAGCAGGCTTTGTTTATTGCTAAAAACGAGAGCTCCCCTATTGACCCGGTGCAGGGCTTCTTGTGCCATATTGAACATGTTACCTGCTGATATTAAGTTATTAAATGGGGGATTAAGGCTAATTTTTTCCCCCTTTGCAGATAAGAGCTCTTAAGCTATCTTGTCTGTTTGTGCACAGCAAGGAGGGGGGGAAGAGCCCCACAGTGTTAAAAACAAGCCTGCCTGAATCCCAAGGGTTAGGAAAACACTCGGACCCACAGCGGGCAGGCAGAAAAGGGTCAATTCATTCAATAACCAATGGATTAGTTTGGTCCCGGTGGAGCAGCCCTGGGGCAAAATCCCAAGGGATGAGCTTGGTGCTGCTGGGTGGGTACCCAGGGTCATGGCGTGGGATTAGATCCAAAGCAGGGCCAGGCAGAAGGATGCTCAACTAAACTGGGACATCCATCACAGAGAGATGGTGGGAAGAGCATTTAGGCTGGAATGAGGGGGCTGTATCCCAGCCTTTCCCTGTGCCATGGGGAACTGGGGCTGTTGCTGCTGTCTCTTATGGCTCGTTGGATGTCAAACACCACTTCCACATGCCAATGGCTCTGAGTATCAAGCGCTCACTGTGGATTAGCTCTGAAGCAAACTGACAACCAGGGATTCACTGTGTAGCCTTAAACACATCTGTATTGCCAGGAATGGATGCTGGGCACCTGTGGACTTGTGGCAGGACCAGGGGAGTTCCTTACACAAGCAAAGGCCACTTTGGATTGTAGCATTTAAACCAGTGCCTTGGCATCACCCATAGCAGATCCCTCAGGTGATGGAGAGCCAAAGGGAACAGCTGCCAGGTAATCCTGGTGCAAGCAAATAGGACTTACCTGGAAGAAAGCCTTCAGAAATGGCCATATCCAGCCTTGGTGCTGTTGTGATCCCGGGGGCAGGAGGCCCCAGGAGTGACTGAGCCAGTGGGAAAGGCTGCGGGCATCAGTCCTGAGCCTGCTGGGTGCTGCGGCTTTGGGGTGCAGAATGGGGGCTCCTGCAGGGAGATACAACATCAACATTTGTGTGTTAAGCACCCCAAGCCCTTAGGCAAAACCAATAGCTATGGACAAAATGCCTGTTGGAGAGAAGCAGCTTCAACAAGCTTTAATAAAACTATCCCTTGGAAAAAGAACTTAGAATCCCAGACTGGTTTGGGTTGGAAGCCCCTCTCCAGGCTTCTTGTAGCCCCTTTAGGCACTGGGAGCTGCTCTAAGGTCTCCCCAGAGCCTTCTCTTTCAGAGCACAAGAAAAATGAGCCCAGGGTACAAAGGGCTGGAAAAACAAGAGCAAGAGGCTGGGGAAACCCAAGCAGCGAGGAGAACACCAGAATGGAGAAGCCTTAAAAGCCAAAGAGCTCTCAGAGCCATGGTACCAGACACGAGGCGCTTAGGATCCTGCATCCCGATGCACCTCTCCCTGCTCCTCGCGGTCATCTCCCCTCCGAGAGCCGCTTGTGAGCTATTAGCAGATGAGGATATTACTGTTTTACCCTGACTCTGCGTAACTATAAATGACAGAGCAAATTGCCACTCGGTGAGAACATGGGCCTGATGCATTTAAGCTGACAGCGTCCCTTTACATGATGATTATTTATAGCGCATTAGCACCAGGGAGGCTTCGCCAGGCGCAACCCGGGGCCGGCGGCTCCTGACCCGCAGAGTGGCTCCTTAGAACAATAAAGCACCACTGCTGCTTCCCAGAGCCCCAGCGAGGTCATGGAACCAAGTAAAAGCCAGGGGTGATGACATTTATAAGCGCTAAGATCTTAAAGACAGAAAAAATACTAGTGAGGATGAAGGCTTCGCATCAAACTAATGAAAAGATGGAATCCCGGCCAAGAGCTGCTCGGCTGGAATATGAAGAACATTCACGCCCTTTGCTAGCTCCACTTTTGCTATGGGATGCTTAAAGACACGTGCCATACGTATGGGTGCATGTATGTGTGTATGTGCATGTATATACGCACACGCATAAAGGGGGACTGTGCGCATATATAGATGTAGATAGAGATGGACGCAGAGATGAAAGGGGAGGTTTCCTCCGTATTCAACCAGTGTTGACCTCAACATTAACACATCCAACTGACTCAGTGCTTTCCCAATAAACCCTTCTGGCCTGTCACACTCACTGCTTCGCAGCGCTGTCAAACACAGCGGTGATGCTGAGCCTCGCTGGGGGCTGCTCCGTGTCACCAGTCTGGTCCTCTCCGCAGCTGATGGAAGGAGAAGATGATGACGGCTCCTTTTCCCTGAGGCAGAGGGATGATCCTGCGCCAGGACCCTTCCAGGGCTGCCCTGCAGGTAGTTATCTTGTCTATCCCACGTGTTAACATCCCCTGAGCCGCGTCTGCGAAGGGGAACCGGAATCACAGCGCGTAATTAAGATGTGAGCTCTGATGTGTCGGCAGGAAGGTGAGGGGAAACACGGCCTCTCAAGGTCAGACAGCAAACCCCGGCAGCAGCGTTCTCTGCAGTGTTATCTCCAGCTGATTGCATCATCTGCATACGAAATGAAAGACAATTAATGTTTGTCATGCACAGACTGGCGCTGCGCTCCCCTCGGCCCCCCCTTCCCTCATTAATCTCCCAGTAGCATCCCGAAAGTCGCGTGTGGCAATGAAATACCAAGAACCCTCTCTGGTGATGTGAATGGGAGATAAATCTCTTCTCTTGTCAGCGAGCCTAAAGGCAGGAGCTGGAGCTCCCCCCGAGCCAGCGATCTCACCTGCAACTATTTGCTTCATTAGGAGAAAACCCTATTTTTCACTAAATTGGGTGGCTAATGTATACCATTACAACCTGCCAAGGAAGCGGGTTTGCCCTTCTCCTTCGTGCCAGGAAGACAGCTGAACGTTCTATTTACCTACAAAGTATCCCTCAGCCCTATGTTAAAGAGGATGAGAGACAAATTACACCTTCACGTTAATGGTTGATGATGCTCCTCCTGCACGCCTGGAGGCCTCTTCTGTCTTACTCCTCCAAGCCATAAACCAATGATTTGTCCCAGGTATATTTTTCATCAAGCCCATAAAAACTTCCAGTTGATGGTAATGGAGGAAGAGTTTATCTCCAATGGGTCCCAGGCAGGCTTATGGCAAGAATATGCCAAGTACCCATTAAACAATCAGACATAACAGGGCATGTGTTCGAGCGCAGTAAGGGTACACGGAGGTGAGTTAGAGTGATGACACTCCTGACTGGAAAAGCTCTTTTAAAGCAGCTTCATGCTGGAGATGGGTTTGGGGAGGGGTGATCCTGCACCCCAGCTCTGCAAACACCAAAGCTCTTATTCACAGCTCAGCTGGGAGAAGGGAAACAGCACCCAAGTGCTCAAATGGCCATAAACCCACGGGCACACACTTGAACACACACAAAACCCCAGTGCAAGCACTGAGCTCATGGAAAAGCAGGGCTGGGACCCAGTTCCAGCCCCAAAACCTCAATATTCCACCGTGACCAAAGGCCCATGTGGGTTTTCGCACAGAGCATCCCCCCCTCTGCTTCCACCTGCCCGGGCACCCGCTGCTACACCTTCTCTTAAAGCAAAGAACCATATTAAAACCAGACCCCAAAACTGCAGAGACCTTGCAGGGATGGAGCTACCCGGGGCCTGCAGCTTCATCCCCTGCAAGAACTCACAGCCCTCTTTGGTGCTTGCTGCATTGTGCCCGCATCTGGAGCCACAGGCTTGGATTTGCTTTGGTTCCTTTAAAGCCGGGCCCAGCTCTGAAGCTGCAGCCCAGGTCCTGGCTCTCACACAGCCCTGTTCCACTACGTCTTTTCCCTTTACTTCTTATAGCTTTTATTAGCCCAGCAGTAAGAGTGGAGGCTCACCCCGACACAGACCTCAGAGGAGACCATGCTTTCTCAAGGTTTACTTTAGAGTGCAGCTTATGGCTGGGAAACAGAGCCCAGCCTCTGCCCAGCTCCTTTGCTCACTTCTCACTAAAGCACTGCAACCCCATTTGCCATCCAACACCTTCTTTATGCTGCTTTCCTGCATTTACAGCCCAATCTGGTGTGATTCCAGTGTGCAAACTGGGCACGGGTTAACCAGCACTTTGCCCGCCTCTGGCTCTGACCAAACCTCACCCCGGTGCATCCCTTTTGGTGCTGGTTTTGGGCAGCAGGCAAAGGCAGGGCTGTTTGTATGTAAAAGATGGTTTATATGGTGGATATTACAGGGCAAATTTGCAGCCAGCCGTGCTCCAAGCTGGTTTGAAAGCCTCACAGGGATGGGGTGCAGGCAGGTCCTGCTGCAATGCAGAAGGTGAGCAAGCTCACACAGCTCTCCATGCAGCCCTCCCCAGGGTGCCAAAGCCACCCCACACAGCCCTGCTCCCCCAAAGCCTGGCTGCTGCTGCACTGAACCACTTAAAAGCAGCACAATGCACTTCAGAGGCTTGGCAGAGACAGGAATGAAGGACTTCCCATGGCAGCCTGGAGAGCGCATCCCTCTCATCCCGTCTGAAGTGGCTCCGAGAAGCTGCAACTGAAAGTCTCTCACTAGAAGCAAGCACCGGATCTTTGTAGGACTCTGTATTAAAGACAAATCAGCCCCAAAAAGGCTCCCCTGACCCATGTATCCCAGGGCTCATGTTCCAGCACCCCCCAAAGAGGCACCCGACCACCCCGCGCAGACCTGCTCCCCGTTGGCACGGCCCTTCCAGGCTGCCCAGCTCCAGGAAAATCACCAAAATAGGATGAAGTGAAAGGAAAATATGCAAGATGAGGGGAATTAGTGTGGAGATAAACCAAAGGGAGCCCGGGAGGGTTCATGCTTGGGGATAAGTGGTATAATCGGGAAGGAAATTGAAAAGGAATTCCTTGGAATACAACGTGCTGCTAATGGGTTCCCTCTGCACCGCCGGAGCAGAGCCTCTCCCCATCTGGATCCAATGGCACTGTTATCCCAGGCCGGGTGCGTGTGTCAGAGACAGCCAAGCGCTCCGGAGCGCTTTGTCTGAGCGTGAGAAGAGAGCTGCACCAGCGCAAATCCCAGTGGGAATGAAGGGAACTGCTGGATCCTTCCAGGTTTAGCTGGATGAGACGGACGTGCAGAGCAGCGCAGGTCAGCGGCAGGAAGCCGGCAGCTTCCAGGCGCTTCCATGAACCTATCGCATGCTAGAGTCCGGGCTAAAGAAGCACCCAACGGCGATGCCGGCAGCAGCAGAGGTGCTGCAGCATCCTGGGCGCTGGAATCACCCCAAAACCGCAGCAGGGTGCGATGCATCCTCCCTGCAGCGCCCAGGCAGGCAGCGATGGGCACAGCACAGCCTCGACATTCCCGATCCGAAGCCGTGCCTTCTGCCAGAGGTAGAGCCTTGGCATCTGCACAAGAGCAGCGTTTCTAGCAGTGCAATGGCCCTTTTCCAGCATGCCATTATTCCTATTTTATAGCGTTGCACAGCGGCCAGCGAATGGATCCGCGGAGTCTCTTTGGCACCAGGGAGGTTAACATTTTCCTCTTGGCACTTGTGCATTGATAGCTGTTAAGTGCAGGCTGCTCCTAGGCCAGGGCTATGCCTTTCAATAAGCTCTTCCTTTACCATTTCAAAGCCTCCACAATAAGTATTACTTCCTGGCAATTCCCGTTAGCAGCCGGGTACGTGCTCTGCCTGTGAGACAATGCTCTGGGAGCAGGAGAGGGCTCTTTGCTGGAGCCTTGCTGTCGTTGCTGCTTTTGTGGTAAGGGAGGAATGGGGCTGCTATTATATTTTCATCTCTTTGTCATGTGTTGCTATTGGAAAGCTGCTCCCCGGGCTCGCTGGCCACCACATGAGCTGGTTAATGGTAATAAAAGATTAAATTCACTACGGGATCAGCGAGGCTTTCAAGAAACACACAGCGTTCTATTAATCCCAGACATGCAGATTATTGCACTTATTACTGGGTTTAAATATGGAATTGAAACAAGAGCAGGAGAAGGGACTGTGCAATATCTGAACTATCCAAGCGTGCCCATTACCCGGGGAGGAAATAAATCCCCTCGGCCCCTCAAGTCCTTGCCACTGGAAGCGCTGCACAGGCAGAGCCCTTTGTCTGCCATTAGGCATCGATCCAGCCCTTAATGAGGTCAACAGGAGGCTTTCCATGGGCTTCAGCAGCCCTTGGAGCTGCTCCTTCCCTCACAAATCCAACACGAAGAAGGCTGAGACAAGCACAGCTCCGTCAACGGGGCCATTAAGCCCATGCTGGGAGTCGAGAAGCTGCCACCACCAGCTCACCTCTCTTTAGATGTCCAGGCTGGGGAGGACAAGCATCCTTGTCCTCTGGGGCTGGTGGCCATGACAGCGTTGAGCATCGTGGAGGGCATCGCCACGGAGGGCATCGCCACGGAGGGCATCGCCACGGAGGGCATCGCCACGGAGGGCACCACAGCAGCTCTGCAAGGGGGAACGGAGCTGGGCTGAACCAGAGGGGCTGGTGTGAGCGTTCCTAGCGACAAGCTCAGTCCCACGTTAGGAGCCAAATCCTGATGCTGAAAAACCCCTCTTGCGAACCCAGCAGGATGCAGCCCCGAGTGAAACAGCCCCGCTGCGTCACCACCGCAGCCTTGCAGGGCTGATCCTCGTGCTTCATGGCTTGGAGCCCCGGCTGTTTGCCTCGGTTTTCCCTGTATTTCTCTTCATGAGTCTCATTTCATCCTCTGGGCTCACCGATGGCTCAGCAAGTGAAGCATGTGGCTTGAAGCCCATGAAAGGGTCAGAGACAGCATTGCCCAAATATCCGCATTCACCCATGTTTGCCGAGTCCTGCCTCGTGGACCACGGAAGCCAGGCAGCAGCCAAGAGCATCACGATGCCTGGGGTTTCTCCTCCCTATTTTAGCTACATTTGGTGCATGGAAGGTACCCAGAATATTATCAATGCACGAACATCTTCTCCTGCTTCTTGTTTCAAACGCACAGGACGGAGGCAAGAGCACCCCAGGGTGGATTTTTGGGGGTGTGAAGGAAGCCCAATGGAGTCAATAGGATGAAAACACTGAACACGCAGAGGGAGGAGCAGAGGCCTGGGCTGGCCACACGCATCTCGCCCTGATTTAAGCACCGGAGGCGAATGATCGTCTTTTCCTGGCGCTGGATGAGGGCAGCAATTCCCCCCGCAACGATAAAATGAACGCTGCGAGCTGCAGAGGAGCCGAGGCGCGGTGGCGGTCCGGAAGATGGCTTTCTGTCCTCTGCTGCCATGGATGACAACCAGCGCCCGAACTCCTGTGCCACACTGACATCTGATGGCAAAAGCGTTTGTTACAGCTGCGGGAGCTGGAGAGGCGCTTCCAGGGCAGGTTTTGCCGCACAAAGGCCTGGATTCTGTTGCCCTCCTTGTCCTAACAAACTGTTTGTTTCCTGCGGTCTAAGAGGCACACAAATCAATGACATTTCTCTGCAGTTAAAGCAACAGAAATCCCACACTGGTTTGTATTGGAAGGGACCTCAAAGCTCATCCAGCTCCAACCCCTGCCACAGGCAGGGACCCCTTCCACTGGAGCAGCTTGCTCCAAGCCCCTGTGTCCAACCTGGCCTTGAGCACTGCCAGGGATGGGGCAGCCAGCAGCCACTTTGTCCTTTACCCTGTGAAGAGCAGAATGAGTGCAAGCAGCATCACCAGCCCAGCATCACCAGTGAGAGCGGAGCACCACCTCCACCAGTTTCCCCATCATCTCTTATAACTGGGTGATTCTTGCAGGGGAGCAGGAATACCCCCCCCTGCGAGTTACAGGGGAGCTCATCTGAGCCTCTTCGATTGCTGTAAGGTGAGCACTCCTGAGTGAACAGGAATAATTCACAGCATTCAGCAAAACTGCTTGAAATAATCATCACAGAGAGCAGCCAGCCATGGATCAAACAAGGCTGCATCACCCTCGGGGGAGCCCTGCCATAACCACTTAACCAGCCCCCACCGCAGCCAGCCCCAAGCCCCGTAAGTGTAATGGGTTTTACCTCCAAGCCCCGTATGGAGCACGGATCCTCCTGCCTGCAGGCAGCAAATCGCGGGGAGGGCAGAGATGAAGGCGCCTGGGGGTGATGGAGCCGAACAGGTCCCGAGATGATCTTCCCCTTCCTTTAAAGCGCCGGTGTTTCAGACATCCTTTGTTCTTGCACAGCTCCAGCAGGACTCTGCTAAAGCCCTCGGCCAGCTCCAACACCGCCTTTTCCTTTCTGTCTCTTAACAGATGCCTGCTGGGAATTAATCCTCCCTGCTCCCTGCTGCGGCCGCGAGCAAGGCGTCAGGAGTGTCCTTTAGATAAGGTTGCTGCCACTTCATTAGCCAATATTTGCCCAGCAGCAGGAAGATGCAGGAAGAGCGCTGAGCATCGCGGCTGTGGGCTGTGGAGGAGCCACCCTCCCCTCCCTGGGAGCACAGGGGTTGGTGTTCATGGCCCGGCCGGGTCAGGATTGGGATGCCGCAGGATGAGCGGCCCCTTCTCCCTGCTTGCTTCCTTGCATAAGGAGCTGGGTCACCAGCACCAAGCACCGCACCCCCGAGGACAGCTGCCCAAACCCTGCCCTTCCAGCGGCAGCTCCCAGGCCCCAACCTGCCTGCAGGTCATTAGCAGGGACCATCACCCTTATTCTATGTGTTTCAGGCAGACCCTGATGACTTGAAGTCACAACCCCTCACTAATGAGAGCCTACTGTGTGCCTGACTGACGCCCCGAGGCAATTTGTCCCTCACCACGCTTGTTATCCCTACATGGAGCAGATACCGAGTGATTTCTCTTACCTGGGGCAAGGTTTCCTCCCTGTAAAGTAAATAAGTGTGCCCGTATTTACCCACAGCGCTCCTGAGCTCCATGAGTTAGGTGGCAGAGCGCTGAAGGAGAGCCGGCACAGCTTGGTCACTGCTGAGCCGGGATGTCCCAGCTTCCTTGCCTGAAAACACCGGGAGAGGTTTCTGGAGGGCTTTGGCCGAGGGGAATGGCTTTAACCTGCCCGAGGGGAGACTGAGCTGAGCTCTTAGGCAGAAGCTCTTCCCTGTGAGGGTGCTGAGGCGCTGGCACAGGGTGCCCAGAGAAGCTGTGGCTGCCCCATCCCTGGCAGTGCTCAAGGCCAGGTTGGACACAGGGGCTTGGAGCAAGCTGCTCCAGTGGAAGGGGTCCCTGCCCGTGGCAGGGGTTGGAGCTGGAGGAGCTTTGAGATCCCTTCAGCACAAACCAAGCTGTGGTTCTATGGTTCAGTGCTTTTCCAGCGACTCCAACCTGCAGCTAAAACCCTGCAAGATCTATTTATAAGACCTAGGGAGTGTAAAAACCCAAACTCCAGCCCTGCAGCAGCTTCAGCCAAGCCAACCACCGAATGCATTAGCATCTTCCTCGCAGCCAGACCACACAAACCCAGGCTGGCAGCATCTCCCCAGCCCATACCATGCCAACCGCGCAGACCACCCAAAAAGCCACACTGGCTGCAGACTGCAAACTGCTCCCTAGAGCTGGAGCTGCAGCATCTCAAACCCAGGAGCACCCTGAGGAGCCCCACGTCCTCCATAAGGGACCTGCCACGGGGGGCGAGCTGCAGCAAAGCATCAGATGTCAACCAGCCTAAGGAGGACCTGGCTGCTGCTTCCACACCGAGGTGTGCCCCAAAATCACAACTCCCTACTCAGCTGCTTGCACCTTGGATGGGGCCGTGCTCCTTCAGGGCCCTCTGCAGCGCTGGCCTTCTGGTGGAAGGGAGACTTGGAATAAAGCAGGCAAACAAGAGCAGTGCCTCCACTTAAAAGCCCTTTAAAGGCTCGGGCGTGATTGATGTGTTTAAACTATCAACCGCCGCTGGTTGAAGAGGAGGTAAATACAGGACCGAGCCCTGCGGCTGCACAAACAGTGCCAAAGAGTAAGCAAACAGCCCGACAAGCCCAGCGCTCTCCTGGAGACCGGGTTTGCTCCGCACCGCGCCGCGGGGCTTGAAGAGGAAGCATCCGGCAGCGAGAAGAGGGAGCTCGGCCCCTGCTCTGCCCAGGGCTGCGGTGCCAGAGCTGCTGGCCATGGGTTGCAGCACCCCCGGCTCCTTCGAGAGGTTGGGGGGCTTTGGGCAGAGCAGGGCTGGTACCCAGGTTCCTTGGGCTGGAACTGGATGAGCTTAAAGGTCCCTTCCTTGCGTGAGCAGAGTGGGAAGGAGATGGGGGCTCCTCAGTGCGTGGAGGGAATCAAAGCCAGCAAGCAGGGAGCCGAGGGATGTGCGGGACTTCGCTGCTGCAAGCTTCAGGTGGAGTTCAATGGGCCATTTAGCAGGTAACTGTCACTTCAGACAGCACGGATTAGGCAGCCAACAGGAGCCAAGCTAGGGTGACGCTGCTCGTAATCCAGTGGATGCTCAAACACTGGGGCGGCTGGATAAATAGACAGTTTAATTAAACCAACAAGTCATCGTTTATTTTCCCATCACAATAGGTTAAATGACTTTTTATTCCCATTTTCCATCTCAACAGAGCAGACTTTTTGGTAATAAAAGCTCAACTCTAATTAACAGCTGGTGTGGTTGTACTTGGCAGCACTGCGAGTAATTCAGTACAAAGCAAACACATTTACTAGAAATGGCTTTTGATTGCAGAGCCCAAGGTAATGGATGTTTTGGGAGCGGGTGCCAGCGGCAGCGTGGTTATTGTTTCAGGATGGAGGACAAGGGGAGAGCGGGCAGGAGCCTGGTCAGGGAGGTGGAAGTGGCAAAACACCTAACTAACTGATAAAGCAGGCCCTGGGATGCGGTTGGCACCCATGGGTGATGCTGAAAGGCCTCTTGGGGCAGGCAGAGCTCTTCCTAAGGGGGGGGTCGGGTTCAGGAGGGTCACACAGGTGAAAACACAAGGATGAATGATCCCATGGGCACCCGGTGCTGTCTTATGCCAACCCCATCCCCTGGGACTCAACTACTGCTCACCCAGTGGGCAGGACCATGTCCCTCATTCCCATGGGTGCTCCCCATACAGCCAGAGGGACATCCACACTTGCTGCTCCTGTTACAGATCAACAGATGCCATTTAGAGCTGGGACATCAAATGGGCCCAGCTCATCATTTCCTATTATAACCTCTTCCTTTCCTTTACATCAGCACTGCTTTACACAGCAGCTTGTTACTGCTTAGCGCCGGGGAGGAAGAGGCTGATGCTGTTGGCTGATTCGGTGTGTCAGCAGCTTCACCTGCACTGGTGTGATTTACACGCACACACCCTCCCCACACAGCCCCAAGGCTTATCTAGTCACGCTATCAGGCACATTTACCCCTTTCCTAATGGCTGTCATTATTTATGCAGGAATATTGACAACAGCTTGAAGTCCTGGCCATAAAAATGATTTGAAATCAATCTCGCATGTTTCACTTACTGATTTCCCATCCAAAGGGTCTCTCCAGTGATTTAAATACCGCATCCTCATCCCGGCCTCCACATCGATCCCTGCTCAGGTGGAGCGGTCCCTGTGCCTTGTCATTTGTCCCCCCCACGGTGGCAGCTTTCCTATAAGATAGAAGCAGATTTCCTCAAGTTAAAACAGGGGAAAGGTTTATTTGGGGAAGAAGGGAGGGATTTGACCTCCAGACTGAGGTGCATTTGTGGAGGAGGGAGGGATGCTCGCAGGGAGGAGGTGACCCAAACCCCATTCTGAGGGGCACCTCCAGAGTAGCTGGTTCCTCATTCGGGCTGGGAATCACCCTCTGCTTCCAACAGCAGCATGGATTCTGGCACGGTTTGGGTTGGAAGGGACCTTAAAGCTCCTCCAGCTCCAACCCCTGCCACAGGTAGGGACCCCTTCCACCGGAGCAGCTTGCTCCAAGCCCCATGTGGGAGCAGGTAATCTTGACATAGAAAAGACAGAAGCAAAAGAGCAATTAAGGGAGAGAAGAGCCCACCTCTGATGCCCACCACCAATGGCAGAAGTCAGTCTGGATGCTGCATCCAAACCCTTTGTGATCTTCTGCAAGCCTCTGATAGGCAAGATGTGCTTGAGCAGAGCATCTTCCTCCGCAGCCCCAACCAGCAGCAGGTTAGCTCAGTAAAACAACCACTTCATTTGACTTCGGGCCATGCAGATGTGCTGGCAAGCCTGGCTCTGCAAGGTAGAGCCACCGCTGGGCTCCAGTGGCTTCACGAGAGGCACAGCCCTGCACATGCACCCCTGTAAACCATGCCTCTGCATCAGCCAAGGCCCCTTTCTTTTGCCATCCCCACCCCTACATGAGCTCAGAATCACACCATAATTTGGGACAGCACCACACAGCTTCGTGCAGAGCCCCACGAGCTGCAAAATCAGGCAAAACATCATGGAAACAGGGAAGCAGCTGGATGCAGCACACACACTGCAATGCACTGGGTTGTCCGGGATAGAGCTATCTCTAGGGTGAGTGGATTCCAGGAGCCCTGTTAAGGTATAATAGCAGTGTTGTAGGGAAAAGGCTGGAATGGCTCTGGGAGAGCCAGCCTGGCCACTGAGCCACCCAGGCTGTGTGCTTGCCAGAGGTAAGCGAGCCAAGAATGCAGGGGGCTGTGTGAGACTTGTCATCGGGGCTGTGCTGGGAGCAACGTGCTGCAAAGAGACATTGCTTTTGGAAACGCATATTCCCAGCTGCTCTTTGGGAAGTGCTCCCAGTCAGCCTCCAGCCCCAGACCTGTCCCATGCATCCTCCTGCACCCCGTGGTACCCGGCCGGTCAGGAAGATGTATGATGCTGGGTGGGATGTACAGCATCGAACCCTGGGATGCACTACCTAATGGAGGGGTGTCCTCCAAACCCAGCCCAGTCCCTGGAGAAGGGGTTATGCTCCCATTAGGATAATTCACTAGCTACAGCTATCCCATAGCTGTAATATAGCTCTCTCTAGGTATATATATAAAATATAGCTATTACCTATATAATAAATACCTGCTGGACCTTACAGCGGTGGCTTTGAAGGCGCAGGCTGCAGATGCACGGTGATCACAGGGTGACTTTAAGCGAAGCAAGAAACCAGGAGACAGCAACATCAGCCCTCAGCTGCTGCCCTGGGGTGGGCAAATGGTTTTCCACTTCATTCTTCAGCCTCTCCAGAGCAACTGGTCCAGTTCCTGCTGCCCTCGGAGGCTGCGCAAAGGGGGAACGTGATGTTGGGCGGGTGGCGTGGATCCCCCCCTCTTCCTGCTCAGTGAGCTCTTATGGCTCCTGTCACCTCTCATTTGCTCTGTTTGGGTTTGAAAACCTGCCAGGAGAGAATAAGGAACCCCATTCAGGGCGGCTTAACCCAACCTCAAAACACAAGGCGATGCTTGCAGAGCCCCACCACTGATGGAGGAAGCCAAACCCAACCATGAGCCACAACCCAGGGAAGGGAAAGGAAAGGAAAGAACCCCCCCACCTGCATTTGCTTTGTGTGACCTCTAACTCCGACTGTCGCTGGCATAGAGCAAACACAGAGAGGAGAAAAACCACCGTGTCCTAAAGCAAACAGCAAGGACAAGGCTGATGAGAGCATTTAAGCGGTTATTAGAGCGCGCTTGATTGCAGACCTTGCTGGAGCCCCACGGAGCATGTGATGTTTGCTTTACCAGCACTTAGCAGCTGTCCTGTTAAGGAAGAGAACAAAGCGGAGGTGTTATAAAGTCAATATTGGTACAAGGAGGCATGTGACAAAGGGCCACCGCGCTGCAGCATCGCTCCCATCGGGTTCATACGGCTTAGCTGGAGCTGACAGCGTTTGCCCTGAATTACTTTTCCAGATGTGGATGACAGAAACGATCAAGATCCCGGAGCCAGAGTGGTTATTCCCACTGCTGAGATACGGGTGAGGGGTTGGGGTTGGATGGGGTTTTTAATCTGAACTAGAAGATGGAGTTTTGGATTGAATCGAGAGTGTTTGCAGATGGTTTCACATCCCCGGAGCAGCAGCACTGCTGCAGGTGGAGCTGCTCTTCCATACCCACCCCACTGTTGACCCCCATCCTAAGGAATCATCCTGTACATTGGAATTTATCCTGTTTATTGTGGCCAAGAGATGCATTGAAATGAAAGGTCAGTGCCCAGGGAAGCTGTGGCTGCCCCATCCCTGGCAGTGCTCAAGGCCAGGTTGGACACAGGGGCTTGGAGCAAACTGCTCCAGTGGAAGGGGTCCCTGCCCGTGGCAGGGGTTGGAGCTGGAGGAGCTTTGAGGTCCCTTCCAACACAAACCAGGCTGGGGTTCTAAGATAAGCTTCACCTGGAATAACACAAAGGCTTTTGAGGTACCTGCCCCCATCCCACCCCAACATCCTTTGGCCATACCGCATCTCAACAGCGGCAAATGAGAGCCCACAGCCCCAAACATGGATCTGCTGTTCCCATCTGGGCTCTGCCGCATTTCCCTTCCGAGTCACCCCCCAGCTCTGTTTATAAAGGCAGTGTTGACATTGTTATAAAGAGCAATGTCAACTTGATAAAGTTAATTACTTCTTATTTGCCATGTCATTTGCTTTGGGGGTTGGATTCACGGAGGAGCAAGCAGCAGGTTGGGACTGATGGGCAGCCCCTGCCATGCGCCGCGTTCAGCCGGGCGTGCTCCCACCCGCTGTCAGAGCGGGCATTAACCCAACAGATGAAGGTATTAACGGAGCAGAGCCGAGAATTCCCAAAGCAATAACGCCTTCGGAGAGCCTGAGCTCCAGTAAATATTTACCCAGTCTTATTTTTCACCTGTATTTCTTGGAGCAGCCGATTTCAATAATCGGTGTTATCTTTAATATACTTCTATTATTGCAAGGCTTTGTTTGCATTGGTTCATTCCAATGCCTCTTCCAAACCTCAGGAAGCCAGGCCCCTGCAGAAGGCTCACCTTGCAAACGGTGTGCCCCACATTGCAGCCACTGTCGTTCCCCCATCCAACAGCCTGGAGAATACTCAAGGTTTTAGTGTATCCCATGCAGAAAACAAGCCCCAGGCCTGCTGGTCCCTAATCCAGGAGCAACACCACACACACACTCTTCACACTCTTCTCTCTCTTCTCAGTGCCCAGAGAAGCTGTGGCTGCCCCATCCCTGGCAGTGCTCAAGGCCAGGTTGGACACAGGGGCTTGGAGCAAGCTGCTCTATGGAAGGGGTCCCTGCCCATGGCAGGGGTTGGAGCTGGATGGGCTTTAAGGTCCCTTCCAAAGCATTCCATGACTCTATGAATCCAGAGGGCTGCAGTAAGCGATGAAGCACAGCATGGCAGAGCATCCTGTTTTCCTTGTGTACATCAGGAGGCAGGTGCTCCACATCACCACCCTCCTCCAGAGCATCTTCAGCATCCCCAGCATCCCCATTCCCACTATTTTGCTCTGTCCTTCTGCTTCTACTGCCCTCTAAAGGCTGCATCTCCCAGTACAGGAGGCCTTGAGCCCCCTGCGCTGCTTGTGCATGGACCAGTGGCCACACGGTACCCACAGCCCTGGTGGGTGAGGAGGCCACCCGTGGATGCTGATGCACAAGGACCCCCTACGCTCCCCCCTTTGCCAGGCAGAGGCTGCATAAACACCTACAAGGAGAAGGCTAAACCAGGCCTGAGAAGCTAACGAATGGCTTCAGAACAGCTCCAAGCGGAGCAGAAGGGCTGCTTCACCTCGGGACACCGCTGGCTACAAGGTTTACCAGGCAGAGCTGATGTTACTCACGGGATGTGCTCCCTGTAAAGGTTAAACCTCCACGAGCTGAGGTGGGTTCAGGCCTCACTGGGACCAACTGCTCCACAGGCTCCTCTCATTCCATTCCTCTGGCTTTTGTCTGCAGAACACCTTCTGCCCCTTTCAGCAGCACGGAGCCAAGAGCCCAAAGCTAATATTTATGCCTTAGATCTCTGAGATGCAATCTCCTCACAAATCACTGCTTCAATAATCCGGCCATTTAATCACCCAGAAATGGGTAGAAATAAGAGGATTAGCTTCCACCCCAGGGAATTGGGTTTTACAGGCTCGAGGGGGGCTTTTCCTAATGAAAAAACAAGAGCAGCTCGTGGTACACTCAAAAATAAACCCAGGCATCCAAAGCTCCAGCCCAAGAGGCGGTGGGGCAGGGGAGGCTCCTCCGCAACCAGATAAAGCCCTTGCTTGTTGAGCAAGGACTTCCCATGTAAACCAAGGGTTAAACGAGGAATTTAACTCTTGCACATCCAGCCCTGGGGACCTAAGCAGGGACAAGGTGGGAATGAGCCCGTTGCCTTCCCCTGGGAGCTGGCTCCAAGCAATCCCACTGTGCCAACGCTACCCCTGGCTAATAGGTTTGGCCGAGGCAAAGGACAACTTTCTTCCCTATAGAAAAGAACTGTTGCTCCCCATCAGCACCCAAACACCCTTGTCCCCCTCCTTTCCTAGGCGCCCTGTCCACGAAGCTGACTATAATCCCAGACAACGTAATTTTAGCTCGTGGGTGGCTTATTTTTAACAGCCTCTGAACTCCACATAAATCAAGGCAGACGCTGCAGACAACTGCTATTCTGGGAAGCAGGGAGCAGCGTTGGAAAAGAGCGTTCCTTACATGTCATTCCGGCTGCCAGAGCAGGTCCTGCCCGAAGGGGGACGGCCACCAGCACTGCACAGAAACATCTGCCCTGTTTATAAAGGGGGATAAAGCCCTGTCCTGTAGACACTGCCGCTGCCAAGCTCTCCTTGCTAAGATGCTTTTGTCTCCAGCATTAAGGTTCAAGGTGGTTTCCATCCCAAGTCCTTGAGGGTGCTCCCGGCATGGGGTCTGTGGTTAACCTATGGCCATGACTCCATGAGGATTGCTCGTGCCTGCCAGGGTTATTGCTCGTCATTGTTCACACTGTGCTGTGGACAGAGCCTCTCAGAAGAAAAGCAGCTCCAATTCCAACACCTTCAGGCAATCTAAAGCTTAGCCCTGCAATTAGGAGCCAACTTTCAGCTTCACACCCAGCCCCTAAGTGCCACTACAGACAGTCACTGGGGATGTAGCCTGGGGGAGATGGAGGCCACCCCACCATGGACCACCCCTGTCTGCCCCATGGAGCCACGGCACAGGCCGCAGACTGCAGTGATCAGGGTTGGACATGAGAGAGGAGAGCACAAAAGGGGGTGGGAAATAGAACACAGTTCACTGGGAGAAAGGAAGAATACTCAGTAAGAGGTGAGTGTGCCCCAAGCCTCCAGCAGCAGCTGCTCTCTGAGCCCTGCCTGCATCCAGAGGGATGCTCTGCTGTTCAGAGCCAGGTGCATCCCTGCATCCCTGTCACACACGGAGCAGTGGTACACAGGAGCCCAGCGCGGATGGGGCAGCAGCAGAACCTCAGGTTCAACATCACAGCCCATTCCTCCTCCCCATCCCACAGCAGCACCAAGCACCCATCTCCAAGCACAGCCAAGGGCAGTGTTGCTCAGTGGCCACAGCCAAAGCATCGATGTTCTGCAATGCCTTCGAAGCAGAAGCTGACTTCCACCCAGGCAGCCTCCGTTACCTCCCAGAGCTAGGATTTCCAGCCATGCCTTTGATCCCTCCCTGCAAATAGCTTCCACCAGGGAATGCAGGACCGAGAGTGCCCGATGAGGGGCCAGGCTGAGGACAGCTGTAGCCCTGCGGGTCAGGGGCAGAGCACGTCAGCATGCCAGTGTGAAGCACGCACAGGAGCTGCCAGGTCTGAAAGCAAACAGCCTCCTCCGAATCCATGTTTTCCTCCTCTGGCTCCTGGACCCTGCTGAGCACGCAGCCGGAATGCTGAGCACAGCAGAGGGGTGCAGGCACCTTTTCCACCCTGCAAAGTGCTTGGCAAGGGAGCAGGAGGCAGTAAAACTCCATGAGGTTCACTGGGAAGAGTTCAGCTTCTCCTGCAGGCTGCTGGTACTGACCCCCTTAACAGGGATTCACTGCCAGGGATGGAGGAGCGGGGTCCTGAACTTTCATCCCAACCCTCGAGCAGGTTTCAATGGCAGAGCCTGGACCAGCCCCAGCCCAGCAGCAGCTCTGCTCCAGCTCCATTCCAGGGTGGAACCTGAGTGTTCTTCTGCTTTTCATTACTCAGCAGAGGCTGCAGGCAGTTAATGCCAACACCATCCAAGCAACAGAGTCCAGAGCCTTCACCTTCTGCCAGTAGGAAACTCTGACGAGTCGGAGCTGGCAGGGAGATGGGGCAGCGTTAGCTGCAGCCTTCGTTCTGATGCGGTAGGAATTTGTTCCCTCAAAAGGTAAACACGAATCCAGCTCAGTATTCCTGACAACTGCTGGCTTGCCAAGGAGCTAAAGGACAGGCAAACTGGCAGAGATCCTCCAGCAGCAGGCTTGCTCGTGGAGCAGCATCCACTGCATGGCAGCGCTCTTCCACCAGAGAGAAGCAGCTGATGGAAGTGCTGAAGTTTTGCAGAGTTCCAGCTACAGGGACCAGAAAGCACAGAAGCCAGCCTCAAAACGAAGGCAGTGACGAGCTACTTTCACCAGCCTTTGCAGAGCAGTGCGATGCATCCCACTGGGGTACAGCATGGTCCTGTTGGCAGAGAGAACTGCCAGAGCCAAGGGCCTGCCCTGAACCCTGTTCAACGCAAAGCAGTAATCACAAATCATCGTGCCTTCACATCACCCTGGCTGCTTTGTTTGCACAAGTAACCGAACGCTCCTCAGCAACAGGTTCAAGCATCCCAACAGGAGGCAAGGGGGAAGCTGCCTCTTCCAAGAGCAGGGCAAACAGATGGCAGGGAACATTCCTGCTGCTGCAGAGAGACACAAAGATCATAGAATCCCAGAGTGGTCTGGGTTGGAAGGAACCTTAAAGGCTCATCAGGGGCCTCAGCTCTATAAATGGCTCTAAGCCCAATGAATTGGGCAATAGCAAATTTGGGGTTAACTCCCCCCAGAAACTTGCCTGCGAGCAACTTGAGTTACTCCATAGGGCTGCTTCCTTACCCACTCAGGAAGGGTCAGCTGCACCCACTGCAAAGCTCAAGGGGAAGAAGGAGGTGCACATGCACTGCAGAGCAAGGCGAGCTGCATCTCCACAACGCTGAAAACCTATCACCACAGCCCACTTGCTTCACAAAGGCTTTTCCATCCTCCCTGGCAGCAGACTGGTGGGAGCCAGCTCTGGCCAACGTCAAGCCGGGAGCCTGCTCAGCTATTTCAGAGCAGGGTTGGTACAGGCAAAGCCAAGCCTCCCACTGCTGTTTGTTTTAACGCTTCCCACCGACTGTCAAGGGGGACTGAAGCACGAGTGCACAGAGATACCCACAATAAATGCCAGCCCTTGTTAGCTGAGTAAATTGTGTGCTTAGCTGAGTCTTAGAGGAATCTTTGCAGAGTAAACGCTGCCGGGGCTACGTGTGAGGGTAAATATGGGAAGACGACGCAAAGACGCAGGGAACGACTTCAGAACGCAACTGAGTGGCACCAAACGCAGCTCTGCTGATGGGGAAGCGCTGCCAGAGCTGGGCTCCAGGAGCATATGGAGCTCCTCTTGCCCTGGTCTTCTCTTCCCCTGAGCTAACAGGCTTCACAAAGCAAGCCCAAGCCCTCATCCAAGCCCTGTTAGCACAAACCCAGGAGCTCGCAAAGCTCCTTCTCACTCAAGAGGCTTCGCTCTTAACTCATCTACGGTGCCCATCACAGGAGGCAACAGTAGCATTTGAGTAATTAAAGATGTAAGTAATTAAGACAGGAGGGCTGTGTTGGCTGCAGTCAAGCTCCCAAGCCAGGAAGCGCAGCCCAGCCTTCGCCCTCCCCTCACATCCCACTCAGAGGCAGGAAGCCAATGCACTTACCTCAGTCACAGAGCTCAAGGACCATTGAAGCACACCAAGAACAAGCCATGGACTCCAGACAAGTTGTTACCGTGCTGCCACCTTCCTCCGAGTGCCAGCAAGGACAGGCACCCTCCTCAGCAAGGCCTTGTGTTTGCACTGCTCATTAACCTTCATAATAGGACAAAGTGCCTGCAGCCACTGTTTCCTTTGACCTTAACAGCTTTCTCCTTCAAAAGAAGCAATTTCTGTGCAAAGCTCTTGCAAAACACGATGTCAAAATACACAGCTGAGAACACAACACGTTGGCCACGCAGCCTTTGCCACCAGTGACATGAGAACCGACAGTTAACCCAGGCTTCCACGCTGCTTTTCAAACAACCCAAATGAAGCCACATTCCACAGCTCACTATTTCCCTTTGCAAAGTTGCGAGCATTGGTTTCCTGTCTTCTTCCCAGGTGTCCCCAGGAAAGCTTCCCATGATTTCTGCTGACAGGATGATGAAATCCAAATAAGAGAGACAACGTGCCTGCCATCTGGCTCGTCATTAATAGTAGATCAATGACTTTAGTGTGATGTTCATTTAAATGCCAGAAAAAGGAGCATGAACCTTACTGAGGCTTCTTTCCTTATTTCTGTTGGCTGCTCTTCCCATCCCTACCTTCCCCCAGGGTAGCAGCAAAAGGTAGGAAGATGGGTGGAAGTAGGGAACCTACAGTTAGGGGTATCCCAAGACTCCACAGCACGGAATTCCCAGGCCCAGGACAAAGCCAACCTCCCTGCAGGGTACAGGGAGCTGGATCCAGGCCCTGATGGTTATTCCACACCATCTAGTGGCGTTCGCTCTCCATGCAGCTGCAGCCACGCTGCTTCCCACTCCCCCAGCACCAGGCTTTGCTCCGGAGCTCATGGAATTGTTTAGGTTGGATAAGAGCTTTCAGATCCAAGTCCAACCGTTATCCTGGCACAGCCAAGGCCACCACTAAACCTTGCCCCTAAGTGTCACATCTACACGTTTGTGAAATGCCTCCAGAGATGGTGACTCCATCACTTCCCTGAGCAGCCTGATCCAACACCAAGTTCCCAAATGCCTCTTCTAAACCCACGTATTTCTTCAGGCTTTTTCTCCCTGTTTCTTCTTCTGTTAGGACTTACTAGTTATATCCTAAGACATTGCATTCAATTAATCAGGCAATAAGACTAGCTTGAGGTAAATAAAAGCAACAAGATACTTCAACCAGCATCCTGAACACACATTTCACAGATGAAGGCCTGCCAACACAGAGAGCTATCTCTGCTTGCAGCTTTTTGAAGGCTCCTTGTTTCCCAGACCAAATGCTTTCTCAGTGATCACCCTAACTAGATGATCTTAAGGTCCTTTCCAACCCTAACTATTCTATTCTACGATTATGGTTGAGCCTGCTTATAGCTAGAGGAAAGCCAAGACTACTGCAGAGGACAGCACTAGCACCAGCCAATCCTGATGCTGTGCAGCTTTCCATTCCAGCTGTGGCCCTTTTCCTTCAAAAGGGTTTAAAAAAAAAAAATCCCCTAGGATTTACAAGAAAAATGGGGTTTAAACAGCTTGGGAAGAAAAGCTTTTTCTTACACTGGAAAAAGCTCAAAGCTTCAACACCTTTCAACGAGGCACTCACAAAACGCAACCAACTGCCCCGAAAGCAGTTTGCAGACACAAAGATAAGGTTGTCCAAAACATATCTTGGGGTTATAATTGATCAAGCAGATAATCTGCTTGATTATTAATCAACTAAGGTGCAACTAAGGTTAGCACCACAGCATTTTGACAGTGTCTTGTGCAGAGCTGTTGATGAAAGCACTTTTTGGGATGCATCTAAAGTTTAAACCAAGGAACCTGATTATTATTAATCAAGCAGATTATTATTAATTAAGCAGATTCCTTGGTTTAAACTTTAGATGGTTTAAACTTTTTAGATGGTTAAAACTTTTTAAACTAAACTTAGATTGGTTTAAACTTTTGATTACTATTAATCAAGCAGATTCCTTAAACTTTAGATGCCCCCCAAAAAGTGCCTTCATCGACAGCTCTGCACAAGACACTGTCAAAATGCTGTGGTGCTTACCTTAGTTGCTGTAGCTTCACATGCCCCTGAGTAACAAGAACATGCTTTGTAAGAGCCACTGAATAAAAGTATTTATTTTAACAGGTTTGCAGAGACACATATATATAAAGTTCTCACTATATCTGTGAGCAAGTTACCCCTTCGCCCTGTATCTACAGATGTAAAACATGAATTACTTACACTACAATATAAAGTAGGTCTGATGTCAGGTCACCATTACCCATTGTTTTCTTGCTTCATTACCATGAAAGTCTGAAGATTGAAATGTTTTTTACAAGCTGATTTGAGTATTAAATAATCCAAGGTAATTCTTCCAAGAAGAAAGCCATGTTACCAAGCTCATGCTGGTTAACATAAAATATGAAATGGCATAGAAACACTGTTAAAGTGCGTTACTGCATCTAAATAAATAGCAGCATGACTCTTCAAAACAGAGGACCTGACAAGGAAGAGTGACCAGAAGTATTTTGCACTATAAAAAGCTGGAAAAAGAAATGCAAGGCAAAAGCCTTGTTTCATTAGTCTATAAAGATACAGCTCAATACATACAAGACAGAAGGTTCTTCAGGAGTCTGGGATATATCTACTGAAAACACACACAGCCACGCACATGCTTCTTTGGGACTGCAAGAGGTATCTCCCATTTAACCATTGCCTACCACAGGAGGTTATGAAAACACCAGCCTGTGGGGATAGCACAGCAGTTTTCATCAGGTTTATCATTGGCAGCAGAGATTACATCAGTCTGATAAAATCAAGAGGAATCCAATGCAGCAGCATATGAAGTTCATGGTTTTCTTCGCCTGAAAAGGAAAAAGAAAAGCCACAAATAACTTCTGGGTTTTACACAGCAGCAGTTTTCCTTAACAATAAATACCTTATTTACCTAGCCTGCTGTATATACAAGTCTCACATACTTCCTATGCTAGGAAATGCAACAAATTAAACTAAAGATATTAGCAGGAAACATGCATTTGACTTTCTTAGACAGCTGTGAGCATAAAACAAAGGCTTAAGTTGCTAAACAAGCTAAAATAAATACAAGCTCCAACTCAATACACAGATAAACTAAAGGATATACTACAGTATTACAAGGCTGTAGCAAGGCTGCAAGTAGCAGTAGCCACCTTGAGCATGTCTCCAATAAGAGATGAAATAAAGTATATGCTAACATGATGAAAGGCTCATATTTGTCACCTTATCTGAAAGGGGGACACTTTCAGACACTCTCCAAAATACCCTTCCACCACAGTTCTAAACTTTCTGGGTTCCAAATGCAGTGAGTTTAGTTGATTTTGCCTTCACAAACATTTTGTCTCTCTCCAGCCCTTTCTCCTGCTGCAAAGGTCTTGCAAAACTGCATTTTCTTCCTCTGAGCTGAACAGGACACCTCCAGAGCAGTGCCAGCACCTAGCTGCAAGAGGCCAAAGCTGGATTGAATTCTCCTCTGCAACCTCTGGTTTAACAAAACTATCCTATCTGAAGCATTTCCTTGGTCACTGAAGTGTTTTGTTAGATGTGAGGCTCAGATGTTAGCACCAGCCTTACAGACTGCAGGATCATTTGGACTCTGTTAGAAACTGGGACTGCTGGCTTGGTAACCTTCCATTCCTGGGTGCAGCTGCCACTGATCCCATCACATTAAAGGCAGCCCTGAAGAATTCAGGCTGTTGTCTATGCCTTTGACGTGAAGGTTTCTTTTAGCACAACTAGAGCCCAGGCTTCCTTAGTAGGTGCCTTGATAATGACAGAGCAGGCAGCAGCTGGAACATTAGCTGTGTTCAAGTAAACCATTAGATATACCCTATGGTCATCACATCCCCAGCTCCCTCCTCCCAAAGCCATGCTGAAATTTACTAAAAATGAGTATTCTTTACTACATCAGCATCTGATAAAGGCTGGGGGACAGAAGAGGGAATACAGATTAGCACTCAGTCACTGCCATCCCTAGCCCTGTTCCACTCTGGACATGCCAGGCATCCTACAGTTCCCACTCTGGCATTCAGTGCAGTAAGCAGAATATTGAGCTCTAAGAAGAATTAAGCTGTCTTCTGGGTGGAGTGTCCTACAGGTCTATCCCATCACCAGCTTCCAACACTGAATGATCCTGCCTCTGCACCCCAAACCTAAATTAGGAAAGGCAGCAAGGTCAATAGGGGGTAAAAACAGAAAGCTCTCCCATGTTAGATGTTACTAGGAAAGAGAACACAATCCCCCAGCTACAAAAGGAGAGAGACACTTACTTGGGCTGAGCATGATGCTGATACCCAGGTCCGAGAGCTGATCCTGCCCTCATCTCCACTGCCACAGAACACTGCCAAGACACACAAAATCGGTCTCTATGGCTAACCCCAAAACACAGCTATGAGCATTACCCCAAAATCTCATCCAGACCAAGCATGAGATAATCCCCTTCTTCCTTTTTAGCTTACTCTGGTTTCCACATCAGTCCATTCCGAGTCTGCAGCATCCTCAGGCTGGTCAGGATTGGAAGGTGATGATCTTCGTTTTCGACTGAAAGAGTATGAAGAGAGTTATAAGCATCATGTATTTTGGCAGATTTTCATATGCAAGAGAACGCATTTTATACTTCCTGAATAAATCCTTTACTCTCAGCAGCAGCCCAGCCTTAAAAGCAGCTCTAGTAGCTATAAGCCTCACCAAATTACTTTTACATGATTTCAAGTTAGATGCAGCAACTTCTGTCCAATCATTTGGACCAGAAGCAGTTCCATGTGCACTGCTGGAGCTACACAGCTCCAGCAGCATCAGAACCTCAGGTTAACACCACAACTCACCCAGTTGGAGATTCCTGCTTCAGAGTCTCTATCTCAGTGAACTGCACAGCCTGTCCACCACCTCTGGTTTTGAAAACATCACCCTGGGAAGCAGAAAGCAGTTGACAAGGTACAGTCACTAAATCAGCACAATTGCTACAGCACTGGCTTTCACATGAAAACTGTTTTCATGAACACACATGAAAGAATTGAAAGCTTTTTTAAACTCAAAAAGAAAAAGCAATATTAGAAGGCCTGTGAGTAGAGGAAAAATGAATCAAAACCTTCTTGTTCCAAACTACAAAGAGCTCTCAATTTGCCTTAGGTAAGTACAGTCAGCATTGTGGGGCACAAACACTGCAAGTGTTCAAAGCCTGGGCTCTCACCAGTTTGCTTGTCAGTTGACTACGAGAAATTGTGTCCTGGAGCATTCGACCATCCATCACTGCAGCAAGTTACTCACACTGCTACTGGAGATGAAACAGCACCGCTCCAACAGGACTGACTCTGCAAGATCAGTCTAACTCTTTCACTACAAATGGATTACTGCACTTTACTAGAGGAAAAACCAACACTTCATTACTTTCAGGGAAACTAGTGACTGAGTTAAATGGGTTTGTAATGCTTTATAGAAACTAATGACAAAGAACAGTATCATCAGACACTAAAAGCTCCCTCGAAGGACAGAACTTTCAATTCAAATCTCACAGCAGATCAAGCCAAACACACCCTTTCACAAGCCAGTAACACCACAAAGGGGTTTGGCAGAGTTATCACAAGTCCCCAACAAAGGCATTTGCTTTACCTTAATGAGCTTAGTTTCAATCTCCCCATCAGAGGCTAGCTCCTGGTGCGTCAGCATGTACTTGTCACACTTAGCTAGCGCCTTTTCGCTTGCAGCTGCCACCGTGATGGCATGAGGCACTTGAGGCTGCATGACTGTCTCAGTGGGCACATTAGAAGGTGGTTTATGATCCACCCATCTCTCCCCAGCTGAGCGGGACCGTCTGTGTCTGAGCCGAACTGGAGGTGCGCTCTGAGCAGAGTGGAAGAGAATCAGGAGAAATCAGCACACAGGAAATCACTCACAGGGTATCCTTAGCTCCTTAGAAGGGAGCTTTGCAGGTCTGGTTAAGATGTGTCTGTAGGAAGATCAAAGCTTCCTTCCTCAAGTGCTTTCAGAGTGCATCCTGAAAGGCACCATTACAAAGAGCCTTGCAAGGAGTTATTAATGGATTCTTTCTCTGCCAATTCCTGTTTCTTGTGAATTTTAGCTGTTACCCAATCTGTTGCCAATTCCAGACCTAAGAAGGTCGCCTCAAGGAGGATATCATTATGTTTGGTAATGCTCCTTCCAAGTTTCCAAATCAATCCCGATTGCTATGAACATATTAACCAACCACAAGAGAGAAAATTACATTTCCATGGATGCATTTATGATTCAAAATGGATTTTGGGGGTAGCAAAGCAAGCAGGGTATGGATTCCCAACACCTTTAAAGGAGGCAAAAATCTAACACTGAGTAAACAGAGCAGAAGCAGCATCCCCTGTGCTGGTGCTATTGCTTCTCAGCTGTTGGAAATCCATAAGAAGTTCATACATTTCCATCTGATGAACATTATTGTCAGGTGCTCAGGAAAATCAGAACACTCTGGAAACTCAGTTAAAAACCTGGGTCCCTTCAAGATCTTTGAATGGGGTTTTGAAAGATTATTTGCAGCCTCTCTCTGCCCCATTCACATGCTCACTTTGGAGACCTCTAAAACATGGTGAGCAAAGCTATGAATGCAAGTGCCACCCCCTGTATCTTCAAGTGATGAGCATCAATTAGGATTTCTTTGACCAACAGACATCGACATTGGCTGGACCCTTTACAGATAAACCTCTTATAAGTCTAAAGCAGCTCTTCATCATTAAACATACAGAGGGAAACAGGGCTTTCAGCAAAAATCTTCCATTACAAAAAGCAATCATTTCAATACATTTTAATGGGCATGGGCTTATTTCAGTTGATTTTCTTATGAAACCATTCTGCCAAGGTGCCTCGGAACTCATGCTATTACTGGTCACATTTTGCTGTGGCACAGATCACACCCCATTCTCTGCTGACAGCAATTCATGTATTAGTTAATTGGAATAGCATTTGCTTAAAAGCCTGTCCCTCACTTCAAAGGGCCAGCAAGTGCCAGGAATTTTGAGAACACTCAGCAATTAATCATACCACGATTAACTTTGCTCCTCTCAAGAAGCTCTCTAAGAGGCTGGGGTGTGCAGTTCTCTTTGATTTACCTGAGCCACTGTGACAGCACTGTAATGTGACAGAGATGCCACTGAATCAAACATTTGCATGCATCACTTTAATGCAAAGGAAGTCTCCCACCTGTAAGCAAAGCCTCAGTTTTAACACAGATGTTAAGCAAGACTGTTCTGGGAGAGTTAAAGTTAACAGTTACACATGCGAGATGTTTGTCCAAGCACTGTTTCCAGTAGACATTTGCAGGCATGGCTCATAAGACCACCTTTTAAGCTGCCCAAACAGACTATGGTAAATTGCAGGCTGCAAGACAGGTTTGAGGAGACAGACACAAGTTAAAACACAAGGACATTTATAGCTAGACAAAAAGTCCAGCTGGTTCAGAGCTCTTCACAGGGCTATCGATGCACCAGCAAGAAATACAATAAGGGGGGAAACTACCATCTATGTTAGGTGTGCTCAGTTGTAACGAGTTTTTGAGCCAGACTGAGCAACACTACTTTGAGCTTTTGACAGGAGCAGCACTAACCCTGTGGCATTGATCCTCTTCTATTTCTAGCTCATCTCTATGCCTGGGAAGCTCAGTGACTCCAGTCCAGCACATCCCTCGCCTTCTGTTTGAGATGTTATAGTCTCTATTTTGTTCTGGTTCTTGTTGTCTATTCCTTGCATTAGAAGTGCCACTGGTAGGCTTGTGCAAAGGGGTTTTCTGCTCCCATTTCATAACACAGGATGCCACAGAAATGTTGCTACAAGAGTTAGAACGTCTGTGCACCTGCGGGTTGCTCACGAGCCGCTGGCTGTTAGGGACCTGAGTAACAGAGTTACTAGGAGGCTAGAGAGAATAGGAAAGGAATTAGTGAACACACACAACTGTCAACTTTCAAGGCAATAAAACATTCAAAACTGACAAGGTGCAGTGCCAATTCAAGCTCATGGGTTTGGAGAGGTATTGTGTTGCAGTGACAGCATTAAGAATCAGGCATTCTTCTAACAGCAGTAGTATTAAAAGGTAGAAGCAAGGATAAAAAGCAATGATAAATACAACAAGAGACAAAGAACTCAAAGCAAGTTTAAGTCATCCAAATTCTGTGCTTGGGAAGTATTTTCTAACCACTAAAGAGAAGGGGCCTGCGCTTCGGTTCATTTTTATAACTGTGCTTTTCCCTTTACCGAGGAGTGTTTTAAAGGCAACATACAGGTGCCGGTGGAGGAGACACTGATCTCTGAACAGGCTTCTCTCGGTCTCTCACTCGTGAAGGCCTCTCTGGCTTCTCATTTTTTGGTTCAGTAACAATGGCCTTCAGCTGCTTCAGTTTTTCATCTTTAACCCAAAGTTTGTTCTGCATTTCCAGCTGCTTTGCTGCCACACGACGCTCCTACAAAGACATGGGAGGAAAAGCATGAAGTACCTTACAGGAAAGCACAAGTAATGGTGCTGAAAGCTTGAAGGGAATTGCATATTCCACATGAAACAAAGTTCTTCCTCACTGAGATACAAGCTATTGGAAATAACGACATGTCAAGCCAAAGAAAGACTTTGCAGATTATAAAATAATACCATGCTTAATTCCATAAGCGTTTTGCTTCCTAAATTACAACAAATGGGAACACGTCTATCTATAGTTCAAGCAATGATGCTGAAGTAATAGAGTCCTGCAGTAGTAAGAGTTAATCCCTCACATTTCCTTTCCTTATTGCTTGTCAAGTACTGAGCAAGACTTCACATGCAGAGAAAGGTGAAATTCTGACATGAGGCTTCTACTGACAACTGATGGAACAAGAGAATCACTTCTTAGTGCCACAAACCCAAAAGAACAAATTCCACATTTTGAGATGAAGTGACATGGAGCTTAAGCGAGCTGCTCTAGCTGCATCAGAAGTCCTTGAGGACTTCATCGTATCACTGTACACATAGAAAAGTTAAGCTCAAAACATCTGAGTCCGTAATAAAAAGCCAGACACATCTCCACTCTTAACACTACCATAGCAGAAAACCCCTCACGTAATCCATGGTGGCTGGCACAACCCAGCATCACTCCATTACACATTTCTAACAGATGTAGTCGTGCACTTACACACTCCTTCTCCCATTTCACGCTGGTTTCTGTCACCATGCCTTGCAATCGTGCCTCCATCCTGCGCTTGTCCGAAGCCTGACGCTGCAGTTGCTGGCTCTTGCTTTCTAGCTCTTGCTGAAGATTACGTTTGTCTTCTTCATAAATTGTTGTAGTTTTCTCCAAGATATGAATCTGGAGGGAGACAGGAAGGACTTGGCAATGCTTCTTAGAAGCACAACCACCTAAGCCCAGAATTGCCAGTTCTATTTGACTGTTAACACATACTGGAATGCATCAGGTGTTGTACAAACGTAGCCAGATAATGGTCAACATTCCACAAAGTTTCAGAGATTTTACAACAGAAGTTGCCCGTCTCCATGTATTAAGAAAAGCCTCACCTCATAAGAAAGCCATAAAGCGTTCAGTAAGAGCTCCCCACAAAATACTTTTAACCTTGTTTCTAATACCCATCTTACAAGCAACTCCTGACACCAAGCAGCTTGCCAAATGACACACTTGGTGCTTGGCTTTAGACAAGGAAGAAACTGACCTTGTATTCCAAAGTTTTTATTTTCTTCTCCAGGCGTTCCAGCTCCATTTTTTGCCCTGCTATTGTTTTCTCTTTGTCAGACAGTTTCCCTTGAACATAGTTTTCCTTGGATGCAACGCTGGACTCAAATTCTTGCAGCGCTGTTTTAAATGCACGCACTGCAAGGGAATCGATATATTTTATCTTCTCACCGCATCTCCACATTATCAAAAGCACTTCTGGTTTTCTCCCACCAACAATGCTTTCAGCTATTTCATTACCTTAGAAAAGGCTTTTTAAATGATCAATCAAGGCAAGATATGTCATGTTGTACAGAAGATACAGGAGAGATCCCTTGAGTAGTAATAAGGGCACCAAACCTAGCTCCGAACTGATGCTCAAACTCTTACCAGTTTTGGCAATCTCCTCTGACAACAACTGTCGTATTTTATGGCGTTTTTCCAGGACTTCAATCAACTTTGGAAGTGTTTGATCATCATTAATATCCAATAGCTCACATGAAGGCAAGGGAGGAAAGTTCTGCAAAAGCAGTTCTGAAACGGCTTGCTCTTCTGTCTCTGTAAGATTTAAAGCCAAGAGAGTCTGTCGGCAAGCTACAGAACAGAAAAACTCCATTTGACAATGCACAGCCACACATCATTCATTCCTTAGTATCATGAAGCAGACAGAACTTGGAATTATTAATGAGAACTCGAGGTTTCCAGAAGAGATGACAGCGTTGAGACAAGATTAAATGTCATATTCTCAATTCATTGCCTTATAATACCTCCAGGCTACTCCCGATTTCTAAAGGAAGCCCTAAGCATACAAAACCATCAAAGTATCATCCCCAGCACAATTTCCTTTCAGGAGCTGTAATAATAGGAGCATGAATTCAACTCACCACAATAACACTTCCACAGTAACTAGGTTTATGCTACAAGTAGCACTGTGGGATGAAAATTGTGCCTATTGCAGAGGAGGCTCAAAGCTAAGCTCTTTTTGCACATCCAAGGCTCAAATAATTTGCTTTAAAATAGCCTGAAACTGCTAACAGGAAAGAACCTGCTGTAACCACCCAGCATTCTGGCATTTACCTTCATTTATTGGCCCCCCCCTCATCTCCAGCTTCCTTTGGAGCTCCTCTCTGAAGGCCTGATTCCTGAAGCGCCGGCCCGGTGTCAGGGCACAGATGGGTCTGTCGGCAGGTCTCGCCACTTCAACCTCCTGCGCCATCTCCGCAAAGCGCATCACTTGCTACAACAGAACAAAAGCAAGCTGAACGCCAAAACTAACCAAGAAGCAAGCCACCCGAAGTTGGAAAGTGAGACTGTAGGTCAATGAAAGTATTAGAGGAGACATTATCAAGCTATAATCTCAACTAGATACTTTGGGATTGAAGTGGAGTATCCAGAAGCCTTCCCAGTCACACCTTCCCAACCTCAGCCCCCAAAGCGAACGTAAAACCAACTGTACTGACACAGCTCAAGTTATTCCATACTTGATTAAATGAAGTGCCCAAGCAACAGAAATTATTATTCCTCACATCTACTCAGTAGAAGAATTCGGTGACAAACATGAAAAAAGGAGAGGACACGGTAAGATCTGCAAGGAAGTTACCAGGCTTTCTTCGTAGTCCTCAGCTTTAGGGTTAACGCACACAATCATACGCACTTTCCCTTCACCATCAAAATAGTTCTTGAAGAGATGAGTCAGTTTGCAATCTCTGTATGGAACCATCTGAAAATAAAGTATATGAAAGACGTAGAAACCTTTCATTACACCAGATGTTTGTCAAGTCAATAGGTAATTAGATAAGGGGTTGCATACCTTATTTGTTCCACACATTTGGTTTTCCCGCAGGACTTCAAGACATGTTCTCAATGTCATCAGTGACTGATTAATATTACCTTAAAGCCAAAAAAAAAAAAAGCCCACAAGGCAGAACAATGCTGTAAGCAGCTTTTTGGATCACATTGCTAAACTATTTAGCAGTTTAAGAACAAAATTGCCTCAATTTAAGTTCTATTTGTTACAGCTAATTGCTGTAATTAACTGAAGTATCAGAGTAACTGCTACTAAAAACTTCTGGTTTCCAAACCAGAGGATTTAAAGTCATCAAATAAGCCAACAGAACATGATAGCAGGACACTTCAATTCTTCCTACAACATCTTTTCTAGTAGATCTAATAGCGGATATGATTACCAGGAAGTCTAAAGGTGGCTACATACCTGCTTCTCGCAACCTGTTCCCTTCAGCTTTTGTTCTATTAGTTCTTTCACTTCCAGCCAGATCAACTAAAGACAGCTGGCTTAAAGTGATCTGCTCTTTCTCCTGTTACAGAAAACAAATTACATTAGGCTAAGATCAGCAACATATTCCTGTTAACAGTGTGGGGACCTCCCCCTCACCTCCCAGACCTAAACTAGTATGCACACTTCAAAAGAATGCGTGTTCTGCCTCTAAATAAAGTCTGAGGAAGTTCTTATAGCCCTTAATGAAAGAAGCTGGGTACCACAAGCTCTTCTGGTGGGCAGGTTTAGCAGATCCCCTCGTCTTGGGCCACAAGACAGATACAACTGTACTCATTCAAACCCTCCACTTCTTAGATTAACAGGTTTTGCTCAAAAGCAGCAGAGGTAAAAGTCAAATAAGCAGCTTTGTGCTCTCTTTTAACACCCTGCTTTCATCACAAAGAGAAGACCAATTCTGTTAGAGACTTGAAATTCAATAACTTTGATTTCCTTCACAATGAAATGCTCAAGACACAGGAATGGTTTTGGTGGGCCATGCTTTACGGTTCACTGCCTTTTCCAACCTACATGCACACACACAAACACAGAGTTGTGCCCTGGAATTCACCTGCAGCACGTTGTCTCCGTCTGCATCCAGCGGTGCCTGAGCCAACTTTATCATGAAAACACTGTGAGAACGACTGGATTCTCGATTCAGCTGAGTGTTTGCAATCCGCCTCTTCTTTTGACCTGTTTAAAACAGAACCAATCCTTCCAAGCCCCTGTTTTACCTCACAGGCTCACCACCTGGCAAAAGCCATTCTGTTTTCAGCATGTTAGGGTAAAGGATTACACATCTGCACTGCATTTCAGAAGTTAGAGTCCAAGACTCACCTCGCCAGAACACTTCAAAAGCTTCTTCTGTGGATTTCACCTCTACTTCGGTGCATCCTGTTACATACATGTTGTGATTCTGGTCCTCACGAAGCACTTTGGACTGTGGAGGTCTTATGGACAGGGAGGAAACAAAAGAAATAGACACCACCGGAACTGAGTTTTTGGTATAATACATTGTCATGGAAACTTTCTTTTGTTTAAATACAAAACTCAGACTGAATAGGTCAATTATCCATACAGCAGATGGAAGAGGAAGTACAAGTACATGGACACACACTCAGCCAAGATTAGTTACACTTCAGCTACTGCTTTAATTGAGAAGCTACGTTTAATTGCAATTCTTACTAGAAATCACGGGTTTGGGTGGCAGCTATTGTTTTTCTACATGCACACAGAAGCAAGATGGCTTCAGCAGTGTTCTATATTTGCTAGGAAAGCAAGAAGAGACAGAGAGCCGGTCAAGTTTGCTTTCTGCTTCTACTAAAAGGAAAGGTCACTTTTCAGTATTGGCAATAATATTCTTGTGCACATACATAAAGTCACCATTTCGCACAGGAGTGTTGCAATTGTTCCACCTACCAAAAAAACAGGGTTAAAGAAATATTAAGTCATTCATCTTGTGTCTAAAACTCATTTCATATATAATAGACTGCAGCTTCCATAAATAGAAATAATCCAAGATTCCTCATAGGCTGATTTTTGGATATTAGCAGAATACCAAAGCCAATAATTTCATACTTCTGTAAAAAGCATTCCCAGAGATTCAAACCCTTTTCCAGCCAGTGCCCTGGAGACAGCTCCTGACGTTTTGCTCTAGTTAGCCTTTGTAAATCAGCCAACTCTTTAATTAACACATGTACCAATGGGCAGGCAGGGGGGTTGCTTTAATGGTTTTAGGATTAAAACCAATGTACCCAAAGTCTGATCTGCAGACTGCTTTTTCTGACAGCTTCAAGATTCAAGGATTTTAGGATCAATTTCAGACATCAGTTGAGTACAGACCATCTCCCAAAATATTAAGGATTTCATTTATGAGACAATCCCTTTCTGGTTTCATGGGAAACTACTGGCATCAAGAGAAATCCTATGCAAACTAGCACTAACTATAAATCAACAAAACAGCAACTTCCATCCAATACACTGTTTCCAGGAAAATAAAGTGTCAGCTAAGGAATGGCTGACTCCAAGTGGCAGTCGCCTGCTAGGAATAGTACTCACAGAATAGCATGAAGAGATTTAGAATCTCAGTGGGATACAACACACTGCCTAACAAATTAAATATTTGCATATTAATCTCCCATTATAACAGGGAAGGGAGTGCCAAGTCTTAGCAGCAGAACAACCATCAGCACTTGGCACACTCCAATAGTATTGTCTGGCCTCCTTTGCCATCACCTTTTTCATGTGCTTTTTTAAATGATTCCTGTGAATTGAGCCACATTTGCCAAGACTCCAGCTGCAAAGCCATATTGTAGCTCCTGCAAAAGCACAACTAAAGTAGGACTAACGATATTCATAAAACTAACTTGGGTTTTATAGGCTCAAAGGGAGCTTCCTCCAGGAGGTCATATATGTAGTTGTTGTAGATCTCAATATAGGAGACAAAGACACTGTAGACATTATCTTCATCAACGTCTTCCACTTTGCAGTGATCCTGCACATTGATCATATCCGCGAATTCCGGATCGATTTGTCGCCTGTTGGACACACACAAGAAGTGATTGTAATGAAGCACCCGCAGCCAGCGACAAGGCAGTGAAAAAGCACATCTACTGACAGATACATGTTTTGAGTAGGGAAATGCTCACACCAGCAACTCATGACAGCACATCCAGTGACACTGCATTAAAAAAAGCAGTGTGAAAATTAAGTAGATAAACTCCCGTCTGACACTGCTGGACTTGGTGTTAGCAAGAAATGCCTTGCAAAATCCCAGTCAACACTCCTATCCTCCTTTCAGCAAATCACTACTTTGCAGAATATCCCCAAGTTTAACTTCACAGCATTCCTACCCAGTAAATTCACTTACACTTGGGTTAACAGGTGCAAAAAATAGACTTCTGTCACCTGATTCCAAGTCTTTTAATCTAAACACTTATACAACTCCTCAAGCCACATGTAATATCCTAACTTCCCATTAACATTTGTGTTTATTTCTTTTCGAAGGGAAGGATAAAGAGACCAAGATAAGCTAAACCCACAACAACAGAATAAGGATATAAGGATATAAGAATATAGGAACTAAATCCATTCTGTGTGTTACAATAGCAACTTACTTGCCCGATGGAGTTTTTGGAATAGGCATGGCATCTCTTTTCTGGCGCTCTAATAGGGCATCTACTTCACACTGAACCTCCACACCGTTCTTGTCATCAAGCTTAAAAACCTGAGCAGTAAGTATGTTTAGACAATACAACAACAAGCATTAGAGAACATAAGTGTTGGGCAGCAAACCAAATTGTTTGGTCAAGCTGTCTGGCACACACCATGTCTAACACACCTCATGCCCCTCACTAACATTCTGTCTGCTAGCTAACGTGAAGTAGATCTGACAGAAAGCAGGTGTTCCTGAGATAATCCATAGAAGCTCCCAAACTGCACACAAGCAAGGAAAAGACTTGCAGTATTATTTCCAATATATTTAGATACCAAAATCCAGACATGTTTGACCACAAGGAAAGTCTCACATCTATATTATTTTAGATAAGGTTTCCTGTGGCTTTGTATCCTGTGGCTAGATCTCCGTCCGTAACCCAGAAAGCTTCCTCTTTTTATTATTAATTAAAGAATGAGCAATTATTATGAGGCCAGCCACACCATACATATTCATGGAATGTCCATCCTAGTTACCAAATCTGCCTCCCCAGCCCAGCTCACTCTCAAGGGTGTGAGTTCTTTCTGGTTGGTTTTCTTTTTAAAGTGCTCCAGCCACAGGACTGGACAGGAGACACTTGGAACAGAAGGTTTTAATAGTGGGTTTAAGCTGTTACAGGCAACAGAGTGGAGAATTCAGCACAAAACCACTCACAAATCGCTTGGCCTGGAAGGGTCCTATGCTGTTGAAGATCATATCCAAACACCGAGGGAGAAGTCCTCCATCACCAGGAGAGCCTGTCATGGTGTGTGTTTTTCCACTGCCTGTCACACCATACGTAAAAAGGAGACCTAGAAGGGACAGGAAAGAGAATCAATCCTGCTTGCTGTGTCAAGAAACAGTTCAGTTATAACCACACCCCCTGTCTTTCCTGGGTCAAACGTGTTTGGGAAAATCAATGGCTCCTGTTTAACAGTTAACAGTAAAGTAACACACAAGGGTAAATGGGTTTAGATGCAGTGAAAGGCAAGAAGAGCTTCCAAGGATGCTGAACCACAACTAGTCCATGGCAAACGAGATACACGTTTTTACCCAGGCAACCTAAGAAACCTGGAGACACGTGAAGTCACAGTACCATAGTAAACTGCATGGCAGACAGGCAAGTGGCAGAGAACAAGTTCTTGCTTACCATTTCTCCCACGAATGAGATCTTCCACTAGAGGTTTAGCCACCACGTCAAAGAGCTGCTTCTGAACAACAAGGGCGCCAAACACCTCTTTAAAGGAATATTGTGTCTGGAAACAGAAGGTATATCGTTTTAAGCCTTCATTTTTCCTGTCCAGAGTTACATTGCTCTGGCTCCCCATTCTACACATACGGCCCAAACCCTCCTTTTCTAGGAAACATCTGTTCAGGATAAATCAAGGATTAATTCATTTGTGTCTAGTTCAGTTTAGAGCTGGTTTCTTTCAATTAGTCCTTCAAGAAACCTAAACATTTCACAGAACCCCAGACTGGTTTGGGTTGGAAGGGACCTCAAAGCCCATCCAGCTCCAACCCCTGCCACGGGCAGGGACACCTTCCACTGGAGCAGCTTGCTCCAAGCCCCTGTGTCCAACCTGGCCTTGAGCACTGCCAGGGATGGGGCAGCCACAGCTTCTCTGGGTAACCTGTGCCAGCGCCTCAGCACCCTCACGGGGAAGAGCTTCTTCCCACTTCACTTATGTTCCTTTTACCCCCCATCTACCCCACAGAAAAAGCCTTTTTGTCTACAGAGACCATATTGGACAGTTAAGGCAATGGGTGGCTTTGCTCTAGGTGGCTTCCTGGGTTTGAAAATACGCTTCTCTAACAGCAGAAGCTGCCGATTTGCACACTAGAGATACCCCAAGCCAGCACCAAGCACTGACAGCAGGGTGAAAGACCTCAAGCCTCAGTTCCAGGCCGGTAAGCATCCCCGCCCGCCCAGCCCCAAGGCGAGATCCCCCACTCCGAGCTCTCCCCCGGCGCCCGCCGTTACCTCCCGGTACTCCCCGTTGCGAAATATCCGGTATCCCTCGGGCGGGTGGATCTGCACCGTGGTCTCATCGATCACCTCGATGCAGCACTCCTGGTCCGGGCGGCTCAGCGGCCTCACCCTGCAGTACACCTGGGCACGGGGGGAAGAGGGGCACGGGGCCCGTTGGGAGCGCGGCCCCGGAGGGACCCCGCAACCCTGGGAGCCCCGCACTCACCCCCACGGGATCCCTCACGCAGGGGTTCGACGGCTTCTTGGGCACCGGCCTCCGCGGCGTCCTCGTTCTACTGAGGGAAGGAGAGGCGTGAGCGGCCACCACGGGCCGGGCAGGGGCCGAGGGGAAGGAGGCCGGGGTCACACTCACGCTGCCTTCATGTCGCGGGGCCACATGTCGCGATAGACGGCGCCCACCGCCGCGCTGCCTGCCCCGCTCTGCTCCGCCGCAACCGCCACCCGCGCGCTCTCTGCGATTTAAATCTACCAATCAGCGCGCACGTCGCCGAGCAGCGCACCTGCGTAAGGGCGCCGCCGCAAGCGTTGCTATGACGACGCCATCGGGTGCGTCCCGCAGCCAGGCTGCCCCCTGCTGGCCCGGAGGAGCGGGGGGGGGGGGGGGCCGAGCGCTGCCCCGACGCTTCCCGAAGCGCTGAGGCCGAGCGGGGCCCGGGCGCGGAGGAAAGGCCGGGGCCTCGCTGCGGCCTGTGGCGAGCGCGGAGCTAGCGCTGGGCCCGCAGCTCGGCCCTGCCGCAGGGGAACGGCCGAAGGCGCCGTGGTGCCCCGCAGGGACCGGGAAGCGGCTCTTCCCCCTCCCCATCCAGCTCCACCTGCGCAAGGACAGGGGCAGAACGGGTCGCGGCCTGCCCGGAGGTGAACCCCTTCGTTCCCAGCCTGGAGGAAGTGCTCGGCCGCGGAGCAAGGCCCGTAAGGTGGAGGTGAGCCGTGGGTGAGAATCCCGGCCCCACGGCTCCATCCGCGTGCCCTTCGGAGGGGCTGGAGGATGAAGCCGCTTGGCTTTAAGCCCTGGGCAGCAGCTCTGAAGGCTTCGGTGCGTTGAGCTCAGCCGCCCTTAAACCACAGACAGGTCTGGTTCGGTGCAAATTAATTCAATTCAGTCAGTTTACCCCCTAAGGGAAAAGCAGATGAGTGAAGCCAAAGCGATGCCACCACGCTGGCTCTAATTCTTTCCTGGGAGCACGAGCAGAAGCAGTGCTGTGGCCCGAGCTTCACTTCCAAACGCTGATGGGCAATACACTGAAACACCTGAGTTTCTGAATGTCCTCAGAGCACACGTCAAGGATCCAAAGAGCCAAAGGGACCCGACCGCCCCAGGAGCAGTCCCACCATCACACCACCCTCAGCCTGCAGCCTACCACTGATGAGATCGGGCTGCAGGGACCTACAGGAAACCTGGAGAGGGGCTTGGGACAAGGGCCTGTAGGGACAGGCCAAGGGGAATGGCTTTAACCTGCCCGAGGGGAGACTGAGATGAGCTCTTAGGCAGAAGCTCTTCCCTGGGAGGGTGCTGAGGCGCTGGCACAGGGTGCCCAGAGAAGCTGTGCCTGGTCATTTAGTTCTGTTTGGGATTTGCTCTGGATGGGGTGCAAGCCAATAAATACATACCCTGTATTATCTACTCGTAACAATCCGACACTGCTTTTATTTCTTTATGTGAATAGAATTTAGTACATTCAATAGGTTTTTGAAGGCCCATCTCCAACTGCAGAAGAAACCTGGCTGCGTCAAGAGCAAACATTCACTCATCCAGTATGTGCCAGACAAAGGGTCCCTGCAAAGCGCTGCAGGATCCAGAGGGACAACGGTAGTGGAGAATACAGTGTAATGTATTCTGATGTCATTTTCCTGCACATAATGTCACCTGAGGAGGACGAGAGGACTTCCCAAATCCAAAAGTAAAACAACCAAGAAAAACTGTATGTAAATTGGACAGCCTCTTTGATAACGCCTTGCACGCGGAGCCAGATTCCATCCCGCTCACACCAAGTAAATAAGCTTTGCAATCATTAGCAATTATCTCTGGAGTGATTAATTTCCACAGGCAGCGTTTATATGGAGCTATACAAATCAGGCTGGTGGAGGTCAGTGCAAGAGTTATATTAGTTTTCTCTTTTAATGCAATAAAACTGTTGAATAAACAATTACGTTCCAGTGCTTATAAATATTAATAGAAATCTTGGTCAGCTTTCCAAAGAAAGCTATTTCTCAAAAGTACTCCCTTGTCCCGTGATAGATGTAATGAGCCGTTGTATTGTCACTCAAAAGTGCATCAATCATACCATGAGAGAGGCAATTCTACACCCAACCAATGGCACACCCGTATGATTATCAAGGAGCTGGATCCCATTCCCCAGCAGGCAGCTTTGCATCGCACGTTCCTGTACCTCGTGTGCAGTGTTGGTAAATCCAAGGTGACAGCTTCCATCCCAGCTGAGCTGGCACCTCCAGGCTCTCTCCGTGCACTCTGCTTCTCCTTGCTAAATCCAGACACAGCAGCAAGGAGAGCCAGGAGGGACAGGCAGAGCGCAGGGCTGATGCTGGGTGAGCCGAGGTCTAACTCTGGAAATGCCTTAAAATGACAGGGTTTGACCCCCCCTATGCATCAGCCACTCCAAATCCTGCCTTTCATCAGACACAGCTCATGGCTCTACACTGCACAGGCTCCTGCTTCTTGCTCAGCTCACGTCTGATACCACAAATGAGGTTAGAGAAGGAGCCCAGCCATGACCAGGACGGAGGTGTCTGTGCCACGAGGGAAGGACAGTGCCCCGCATGCTCTGCTTGGGGCTCCATCAACCACCGAGCAACTGCAGGCAGGAGCTCAGCTCCCCCATGGACATTCATTTCCCAGGATTTACCTAAGCACCAGAATTGGACCCAAAATAAAGCCATTCTAGAGGAGAATGGAATTCCTATGGTGAGTTCTCCTGGAATAACTCTTTTTGGGTCATGATTAAAAATAGCTGAATTTAAAACATAACCAAACTCTGGTCTCAATTCCACATGTGTCAGGCACTTGGGTTTAGTGTAAGGCTGTGTAACACAGGTATTTGAGGTTTTAATCTCAATATAATGCCACTTTCAAGGTGAAAACCTTAGTTAAGGAGCCCCAGGGAAAGCCACTGGTCATGCCTTCACTAAAGAGGCTTGGCTGTTGGTTTAAACCAACGACAAGGACATCTGTGTGACCAGCTGCGTTGCTCACGTTCCCTTGCCTCCCTGATTGCCCCATAAGGCAGACCTGGGGAATGCCTATTGCTTTGGGAAGTATTAGCACTTATTTCCCTTTGATAGAAGAAGTTATGAGTATTTTAAATACATCTTGTGGTAAAACAGCAACTTGATTAAGAGCATTTCATCATCTGTCCCCAGCTTGGAAGCTATATGTACAAAACCAGTGCAATTGTGGTTTGCTCTTGAGAAAATGTTCAATAAACCTTTTCTCAGAGAGTTTAGGTGAAGAAACTCCTCACCCATCCACGTCTTGTTTGGGGTCTGTCCCACGGAGCAGCATAAACACCATCTAGACCCGAAGCCTAATGCTTGTGTGGCTTTTCTCTCTGCAGAGGCTCTGGCATGAAGCGCAGGGACATGGAGCAGAGCCCGATGACAGCCAGGTTCATGGCCATGCAGATGCCCATCGAGGCGAGGGTCTGCACGGAGGAGGGAAGCAGCGAGGAGGGCAGGAGGCGGTCGTGCCGCTCGGCCATGTCCATCATGATGGCTTCCATCTGGAAGTGCGTGCCGATGATCCCACAGACGTGGAAAACTTGGTGGCTGTGCCCTGCAGCAAAGCCAGAAGCACTCACTGAGGCCTTCAGTCACCTTGGGCAGCTCACTGCTGCGCTCCTGGCAGCACTAAGGAGCACTGTGCTTGTGCGTGGCATGAGGGGGGAACAGGGAAAACCCCAGGACTGCCATCCAGTCTCCTTGGAGGCTGCTCCTGCAGTGCCCTGACACTGTGAAGCAGCGCTAGGCCACAGCTGAAGGGTTTTGCATGAGAAATGAGTGCTTTGTGGTCACAAACCCTTTTAAACCATTTTGGAACCAGCACGTTTCTGGAGCTGTGCCTGCTTTACCGAGGCAGGACTGCTCTATCTCGTATGTAAAACCACATGCTGAATCTCCAGCAGGGAATGAATTATAACCTCTGGGCATCACTCGTGCATTAATGTGCTTTCTCCCTGCAAATAATGAGGAAACAATTCCAACCCACCCTTTGGCACTTACCGATATAATCAAAGTGTCCTGGTGCGAGTCGCTCTGGCAGATGGCTGGCGAAGATGAAGCAAGTGAGGAAGGCAAAAGCAGTGTGCTTATAATGGACTGGGATGGCAGCCTCCGTGCAGCTCTCTGCCATGCACAGGTAGAACTGCAGCAGCAGAGAGGCATCCACACAGGGGGACCATGCAAAGGGAGGAGAACAACACGTTAAAGGAGGCAGAGCTGTTCCCTGAGCCCCCATCACCTCTGGCTGCCCATTACCCAACACCAGGGCACGATCCAGGGCTCGATACAACAGCCATCACCTCTATTTCACGTAAATCCCAGCCCCACACATCCTTAGTCCTCATTGCAGCAAGATTCCCATCCTGCTCCAGTTGAGGAACTGGAAAACTGGCAGCTTTCTGAGGCAGTAACTTTCCAGCCTGGGCCAAGGCTGAGCGTGATGCTTTGAAGTGGAAGGAATCTGCCTGTCAATAGGTGCAGGAAAAAATAACCCAATCCCTTTCCTGCCGGAGTTTGTTTTCCTTGTAGAAAAGGAATATTTTCCCAAGTATTTCCAGGCTCAGATGCAGCAGTTGATATTCCCAACCCGCCCTGGTGCTGTGACCACAGGGAGCTGTACCCTGTAGAAGAGGGGGATGCTGTCGAAGAGGTACGGGTACGCGAAGGCCAGGATGCGGGAAGCCTTGCTGAACACGGGCCGTTCCACCTCCAGAAACCTAGAGGGAAACAGAGGAGGTGATTCCCATGGCACAGCACTGTGGATTAGGCTGGATTCCATTAGGCTGGATTCCACTGCTGGGATTGCAGTGCAGACGTTGCACAGTCAGCCTCCCGTCAACACTGAATTCAGGCAGGGCAGCACTGAGGGGGTTAAAGCTGAGACCACCCTTGAGCCTTGAGCTGAGGGAGGAAGGATTTAGAAGCCACAGCTTCTCTGGACAACCTGTGCCAGGGCCTGACTACACCATAGTGAAGAATTATTTCCTAATATCTAATCTAAATCTCCCCTGTGTCAGGTTTTCACTCTTGGTTTTGAATCTGAGCTTTCTGAGCTCAGCAATCAAGGAGAATACATCTGCCTTGGAAGGCTTGGTAGGTAATGCTGCGTTCAGGCTGTGCACATCCCTGTTAGTTAAGCTGTATCACAGCTCATGGCTGAAATGCATGAAATGGGACAGCCTCCTTCTTTTTTACACCTTACCAAGGCTTGGTGATTGCCATTGCAGAGAATGCACAGAGAGAGTTACCGAAATCACAGCCTAAATGAGATAACCAAGTTACTTTTCAATGACATCACCATTCGAATGGAAGCAGCAGCCTGTTGGCTTTCGTCATACCATAGATGAGGAGGAAAGTGCATGTCTGGGCAGGGGATAATATCCTGCATTTTGTTCTGCAGGAAAAACCTGGTGATGAGATGTAGGACATTGCCCAAACAGAGCCACCATAACCCCAGCGCAGTGCTCTCTTCACAGCAGATGGCTTGAGATGGAGCAGAGTCCACGTGTGCTCTGCTCTCACCATGAAAAGCCCATTCAGGTTCCTCTGCTTGCACAGGGATCACAGAATGGTTCGGATTGGAAAGGACCTTCAGATCAACACCTTCCTTCAGATGCCCCTTGGCAAGTCCCTGCCAAAACCCCACGCTGCAGCCTCCCATGCAGTCACATTGAAGAGGCCGAGGATGCTGAAGCGTGGCCGTGGCGCAGGAGCTCAGGTAACCCAGCGCTGACGGTGTGAGCACAAATCACTCTGACACTGCCAGGCGTGTGCCCTGCTCCAGTGACCCCGGCAGCCCGCAGAGCCCAGCCCAGGGAGCGGCTGCAGAGCAGCCCCAGCAGCATTGCTGTGCCCGGGCAGGTCCCTCCCGGCACCGCCACCCCCATTGCACAGCTCCTGGAGCAGCTCCCCTTGGTCTGGCTTCAGCTTGAGCCCAGAGCCCCTCCTGTGCCGGGCTGGTGCTGCGAGGGCTGGAGCAGCTCTGCTCTGGAGCCAGGCTGAGAGAGCTGGGCTGGGGCAGCCTGGAGAGGAGAAGGCTCCTTAAGGGGAGACCTGAGAGCAGCTCCAGTGCCTAAAGGGGCTGCAGGGAACCTGGAGAGGGGCTTGGGCCAAGGGATGTAGGGACAGGCCAAGGGGACACCGGCACGCATGGTTCCGGAGCAGGGGGATGCTGACAGTTAAATTTGCAGAGCAATATTTGTCCTTTTAAACAATCCAAATCAACCTGTGCCTGCTCTCAAGTCGCTGATTATTCCCTCTGTGTTATTTTCAAGTACCATGGTCAGTGAGCTTCGCTTGCTAAGCCCATCTAAGGAGACAACGGAGATGCACGTGACAAAGATAAGAGGGGGAAAGAGACAAAAAGAAGGAAAGAAATGAGGACTATAAGGAAAAAAATACCAAGCCCTGCCTGGCCTCCTGCACTGAGGGGCCCAAGAGACATCCTTCAGCTTGCAGTACTGCTCCGTAATAGCAAGGATAGGACCAAGTCTTCCACTCCAGCGAGTAACCCACAGACCAAAAGGTGAGAGAATCCCCTCGCACTCGGCAGACACATCAATGAGCCAGATGTGCTCAGCGCTCTCCCTCTCACAGGGACGTGTCGCTGCCTCCCACCCTGCAGTGTGATTTCCTCCTGCTGCCTTCACCAGGGTGTAGGAGCATCTTTATCCCTGCTGAGACAGCAGCATCCAAACGCAGCCCTGTGCTGGGGGGGGACGACACCAGGAGGAAAGACCCCCGGAGTTCCGTGATGCTGCGATGAGCGACCACGGACACGCGAGTGCTCCCCAAACACAGCCTTCAGGGAGGGCTCCCCATGAGGGAAATGAGCCCCAGGCAGGCCGAGGGCTCGCAGGCACGCACTGCAGGCAGCCAGCGCAGTAACTCAGTAACTCGAGTTATTCCAAACAAGCTTCCTGATGCCATCCAGGAACAAACGTGGAGCTGCTCGTGCTTTGGGAATGATGCAACGGGCTGCGAGAAGGCTGCGGTTCCCCTGCAAGCCTGCTGCACACGTGGATAAACACAGACACGCATAAACACACCTGCACACAGACACACAGAGACATGCATAAACACACCTACACACACAGACAGACACACAGAAACACATCTACACACACAGACAGACACACAGACACGCATAAACACACCTACACACACAGACAGACACACAGACATGTATAAACACACCTACACACACAGACAGACACACTGACATGTATAAACACACCTACACACACAGACAGACACACAGACATGTATAAACACACCTACACACACATACAGACACACAGACACACATAAACACATCTACACACACAGACAGACACACTGACATGTATAAACACACCTACACACACAGACAGACACACTGACATGTATAAACACACCTACACACACAGACACACAGACACACATAAACACACCTACACACACAGACAGACACACAGACACACATAAACACACCTACACACACATACAGACACACTGACATGTATAAACACACCTACACACACATACAGACACACTGACATGTATAAACACACCTACACACACAGACAGACACACTGACATGTATAAACACACCTACACACACAGACACAGACACACATAAACACACCTACACACACAGACAGACACACAGACATGTATAAACACACCTACACACACAGACAGACACACAGACATGTATAAACACACCTACACACACATACAGACACACTGACATGTATAAACACACCTACACACACAGACAGACACACTGACATGTATAAACACACCTACACACACAGACAGACACACAGACATGTATAAACACACCTACACACACATACAGACACACTGACATGTATAAACACACCTACACACACAGACAGACACACTGACATGTATAAACACACCTACACACACAGACACAGACACACTGACATGTATAAACACACCTACACACACAGACACACAGACACACATAAACACACCTACACACACAGACAGACACACAGACACACATAAACACACCTACACACACATACAGACACACTGACATGTATAAACACACCTACACACACAGACAGACACACTGACATGTATAAACACACCTACACACACAGACACACAGACATGTATAAACACACCTACACACACAGACAGACACACTGACATGTATAAACACACCTACACACACAGACAGACACACTGACATGTATAAACACACCTACACACACAGACACACAGACATGTATAAACACACCTACACACACAGACAGACACACTGACATGTATAAACACACCTACACACACAGACACACAGACATGTATAAACACACCTACACACACAGACACACAGACACACATAAACACACCTACACACACATACAGACACACTGACATGTATAAACACACCTACACACACAGACACACAGACATGTATAAACACACCTACACACACATACAGACACACTGACATGTATAAACACACCTACACACACAGACACACAGACATGTATAAACACACCTACACACACAGACACACAGACATGTATAAACACACCTACACACACATACAGACACACATAAACACACCTACACACACAGACACACAGACGTGCATACACACACATACAGACACAGACACACAGACATGTGCATACACACACATACACACACACAGACATGTGCATACACACACATACACACACATACAGACACAGACATGTGCATACACACACATACACACACAGACACACAGACATGTGCATACAGACACACAGACATGTGCATACACACACATACACACAGACATGTGCATACACAGACACACAGACACACAGACATGTGCATACACACACATACAGACACACAGACACACAGACATGTGCATACAGAGACACACAGACATGTGCATACACACACATACAGACACACAGACATGTGCATACACACACATACAGACACACAGACATGTGCATACACACACATACAGACACACAGCCATGTGCATACACACACATACAGACACACAGACACACAGACACACAGACATGTGCATACACACACATACACACACATACAGACACACAGCCACTTGTTCTCCTGCCAGGCAGCACCATGGGAAACGACCTTTGAAACCTCCACAAATTAAAGCTACTTCATTCCTGTTGCAGTTTTGAGCACCAAACTCTCCTAGTGCCGACAGGCAACACGTTTCCGACCCAAAAGTCCCCTTTTCCCCCTGTCCTGAGCTCGAGGCTCACCTTCGTATTGAAACCCCTCACTAACGGCACCCATTAGCGAGGACGCTGCAGCAAGCGGGGCAGAGCAGCAGCTCACCTGGAGTAGCAGGAGAGGCTGGTGCTGACGACAGTGTTGAACACGGCGGCGGGCACGTAGCAGCGGTGGAAGGTGCTGTCGACCCATCCCGCCGGGAAGATGTACGCCGAGTACGCCAGGGCGGATCCTGGGAGCGCGGGAGGAATCCGGTGAGCTCCGGTCCCACCAGCACCCGTGGGAGCTGCTGTGAACCTTTGAGCTTGGGTTTGGCATCAGGAAAGGGAGGGATGGATGAAGGGGGCCGAGGGGAGCATCAGGAGATGCTCTCACAAGCAGCTCCTGCAGATGCTCTTCCATGGGGAACCAGAGGCACGTGGGCCGTGCAAAGACCCTGGTGGGTGCTGCTGCGTCCCCTGGGCTTGTCCCCAGAGAGGTGCCATTGACTTCACCGACAGCATTTGTCTTCAATCTGCTTTTTTACCCTTATTCACTTTACTGCAAGGACTGCAGAGCCAGGCCTCCATCCCAGGACTGCCCAGTACAAAACCCAGCCCCCAGTTACTGCTTGTAGTGGTATCATAGATGAATCACAGACTGGTTGGAGTTGGAAAGGAACCTTCAGATCATCCAGTTCCAACCCCCTGCCATGGACAGAGACACCTTCCACTAGACCATGTCACCCAAGGCTCTGTCCAAGCACCAGGATTCAGGGAGGAGGAAGAGGAGAAACGGACACTGCACACAGTCAGCTTCCATCTCTGCTTGGCCCATGGGTAGGAGCCACCTGAGCACCCAGCCTGATGCTGCAGCTCCCGCCGCCCTGGGGACCAGCACCCATGGACACCTCTGCCTGCCCACCCACCCTTACCCAGGCTGTACATGCTGAGAGCAGCGTAGTCAAAGAAGTAGCAGATGTGCCGGGTGCGGGTGGACATGGTGCTGAAGGTGTGGGCACAGCTGGAGGCCAAGGGGTAGATGCAGCAGGTCAGGAGGTAGGCGAGGAGGGGCCAGGCATTGGGGTCCTCCCGGCCCCCTGGGCCCTGCAGCCGCCCCACCAGGGTCCACACAAAGTACCTACAGGACAGAGAACAGCATCGCACCCACGGGGGTCCCCATCCCTGCTCCTTTGTCTCCCCATGGAGACCACCCCCTCCTGCCATGGATGCTGAAGCCCCAGGGGATGGTACCCACCAGGCAGGCACAAAGTGTGTCCAGATGTTGAGCGTCTCATTCGTCATCTGGAAGACGCTGAGGAGGCAATCAGCTGCCGAGCTCCGGGGCGGGCGATACCCAAAGAGGATGCCCTGCTCCTGGTACCCCTGCAGGGCACGGGGAGGGGGGCATTGGAGGAGAACGTTTAAGGGTGCCGAAAGGATGGAGACCCGGGCCCTGCTGCAAGGACAGAACTGGGTCCCCCATGGAGGGACTGAGCCCTTCCCAAGGGGTATGGACACCGAACATGCTGTTCCCACTTATCCCCCCCCCCCCCCCCCAATAAAAACCCTCCCAAACCTCAGGCTTGGGGAAGGAAAGCTCCTCTCTGACCTTAGGCACTTGGTTGATGCTGAGCAGCCGGGGTAACTTGATGCTCAGCATCGTGTGGGTTGAGGATCCAGCTCCAAGGGCTGCTTTCGGCTCAGCTTCCCTGTGGAGAGCCCTGGAGGTGCCTCACATCCTGCCTGAACCCATCTCACACCCCACCGGGGAGGCGATGGGATGGAGATGGCTGAAGTGATGCTCTCTGGGCTCAGGATGGGTGGCCTGGGGGAGACAAGCATCAGTGGGGATGCAGCACTGTGTTCCATTGGGAGATCCCAAACCCACACGTGGCAAATGCTTCCTGCAGGGATCCCATGGCATGGGGAGAGGAGATGGCATCCTGTATCCAAAAGGGGCAGGGGGAGAAAAGGCAGCATGCCCCTATGTCCACCACCCAGAGGGACTGGAATCCCTGTTATCACCCCATCAGCACCCACATCCTGGAGCACCTCGAGGTCACCCAGAAAGCCCTGCACATGGGTTTGGGGGCTGCAGGTCCCCTCTGGGAAGCTCCCCATTGAACATCCCATCACCATGGCGCAGCCCCTCCAGCCCCACGTCTCCATCCCTTACCTGCTGATGGTGGTGCCACCTCTCCCCCCTGTGCCTCCACCTCGGGGCTGTGAAATAAAGGTGGCATAAGGAGGATGTCCTGCCCCCTCCTGCCCAGCACAGCATTCCCGGCTCCCTGCAACCCTCCAGTCCATGGGAAGGAGCCCCCCCAGCCTCCCGGGCTCTGCTCCTGGGTGATTCCCTGCCGCCATCCCGCACCTTCATCCCGGGACGTGCCGTGATTCCCCCTCCAGCACCCGTGGCCCTCGCTGCTGGTCCCACCGCAGCCCCTTTGCTGCCCTTTCCCGGGCCCTGCCGTTACCCTTTGTCTCCCCCTGTTCTTCCTCCTGCCTGTGCCCTGCGTGTCCGCGCAGCTCCAGAGCAAACAGGGGCAAAGCCCCGCGGGCTCCTGCATGGGAGCGCCCGGGGAGAGGGAGGTGGCTGGGGGCGGCTACGGGAGGGGAAAGATTAACGAGGCAGCGGAGCTAAAACCCGACCTAAAGCGGAGCTGGAGCCGCTTTGGTTAAAGATTAAGACTTAAATCGGGACCTTCCCGGTGGCTGTTGGAGTGTGCGGGAGCTGCCCCGGTGCGGAGCCTGCGGCCCCTGCGCTATTCCCACTCCTGTCCATGGGGGAATGGGGATGGGGATGCTGCGGGGGCTTCCTTGGGACAGAGGGAGTGAGGGCAGGGAGTGGGAGTGAGGAATGAATGGAGAAAGTCAGGGTGGGGAATGAAAGCAGTGGGTGAGGGCAGGGAGTGAGGGCAAGGAATGGAGGCAGGGAGCGAGGGCAGGGGGTGAGGCCAGGGAGTGAGGGCAGGGAATGGAGGCAGGGAGTGAGGGCAGGGAGTGAGGGCAGGGGGTGAGGGCAGGGGGTGAGGGCAGGGAATGGAGGCAGGGAGTGAGGGCAGGGGGTGAGGGCAGGGAGTGAGGGCAGGGGGTGAGGGCAGGGGGTGAGGGCAGGGAATGGAGGCAGGGAGTGAGGGCAGGGAATGGAGGCAGGGAGTGAGGGCAGGGAGTGAGGGCAGGGAGTGAGGGCAGGGAATGGAGGCAGGGAGTGAGGGCAGGGAATGGAGGCAGGGAGTGAGGGCAGGGAGTGAGGGCAGGGAGCGAGGGCAGGGAGTGAGGGCAGGGAGTGAGGGCAGGGGGTGAGGGCAGGGAATGGAGGCAGGGAGTGAGGGCAGGGGGTGAGGGCAGGGAGTGAGGGCAGGGAATGGAGGCAGGGAGTGAGGGCAGGGGGTGAGGGCAGGGGGTGAGGGCAGGGGGTGAGGGCAGGGGGTGAGGGCAGGGAGTGAGGGCAGGGGGTGAGGGCAGGGGGTGAGGGCAGGGAATGGAGGAAGGGAGTGAGGGCAGGGGGTGAGGGCAGGGAGCGAGGGCAGGGGGTGAGGGCAGGGAGTGAGGGCAGGGGGTGAGGGCAGGGAATGGAGGCAGGGAGTGAGGGCAGGGGGTGAGGGCAGGGGGTGAAGGCAGGGAGTGAGGGCAGGGAGTGAGGGCAGGGAGCGGGGGCTGCTGGCGGTGTTCGCAGGCTCCAGAGGCACGGGGCAGCCGGCACCGCTCTGCCTTTGCCTGTCCCCGGGGAGGCAGCGCGGGGCGCCCCGATAACAGCGCTCAGCCCGGGAGCTTGCAGCGAGCCCTGCACGGAGCCCCGCGGCCGGCAGAACCGGCCGAGCCGGGGCCGGGGCCGGGGCCGGGGCCGGTCCCTGTGTGCGGCCCCGCAGAGGTGCGGAGGGCTCTGAGTCACCGGCGCCGGGCGCACCCACGGGCCCGCCTCCGGACGAGCCCTTCCACCGCGGGGTGAAGACGGGGCCACGTCAGAGCCGCGGGGTGGCTGCGAGCACCCCCCTGCCCCATCCTCATCCTCATCCCCTGCCTCCTCCTCACGCGATCCCAGCCTGGGTTGTGCTGAAGGGACCTCAAAGCTCCTCCAGCTCCAACCCCTGCCACGGGCAGGGACCCCTTCCACTGGAGCAGCTTGCTCCAAGCGCCTGTGTCCAACCTGGCCTTGAGCACTGCCAGGGATGGGGCAGCCACAGCTTCTCTGGGCACCCTGTGCCAGCGCCTCAGCACCCTCACAGGGAAGAGCTTCTGCCTAAGAGCTCAGCTCAGTCTCCCCTCGGGCAGGTTAAAGCCATTCCCCTTGGCCTGTCCCTACAGGCCCTTGCCCAAAGCCCCTCTCCAGGTTTCCTGCAGTCACCATTAAAGGCTGTGGTTTGTCCCTGATGAGAGGAGCCGTGACACATCCCCCGTCACCCCATCACTGCCCCTCCATGGGCTTAGCTTCACTCAGCCCCATGGCACCGCCTGCCCATGGCACCGCTCCCGTGCCAGCACCAGCCGCTGACTTTTAATGGCAGGGACAGCACCGAGCAGTTAACGATTCACTGCTCCTTACGGCGGGGCAGGGAAAGGGCTGGGAACGAGCAGCCCGGCTCCTCCGAGCACTCGGGAACGGGACGTGCCAAGACCTCTCCCAGCAGAACAACAGCGGCTTTGTGGGAGCTGCTGCTGCTGCGGGCGGCTGCCGGTGTCTGCTCAGGGCTGGGGCGAGCAGCTCCGGGCTCACGCATGGGTTTGAGGCTGTCCGAACCCAGTGCGGATCGGGCACGGGTTTGAGCTCCTTGCCCCCCCCCGTCCCAGCTCCTCATCCCAATCCCAAACCACTCCTGGGTGGAACTTCCATCAACTGCGAGCAAGCGGCGCAGGGAGGAGAAAGCACGGCCCCATCCACACGCAGCTCCTTCCCACCGCCACCTTCCCCTACGGGTGGAATCGCTCCCAGCGAGGGAAAGCAGCAGGAGCGAGGGGGAAGAGCGGAGCGGGCGGTACTTACGGCCCCGCCGCCGGGAGCGGGGCTGGGTCGGATGCTGCCTTATCCCTGGCGCTGGCTCCGGGCGACTGTTATTACTCATCTGTGTACAAACACATTCCACATGGCCCGGGTGTGCTCGGGATCAGGGCGGGATCGGGGCGGGATCGGGGCAGGGAGGCTCTGCCGGCTCCCGCTGGGATGATCCCGGGAGCGGGGCAGGACGAGGCCGGCGGCCCCGGCTGCGATCCCAGATGAGGAGCGCCTGAATTCTGGCTCCTCTCGGAGTGGAACAGGAAAAAGGCAACAAAACAAAACCGGAAACGGCCGCGGCCAAGCGCTCGCGGGTCGTGCTCGGGATCAGCTTGAGCCGGGCTGCGAGGAAGTGGGATAGGGCCGGGGAAGACATTAACTCCAGAGCGCCCTGCGCATCCTCACCGCACAGGCCCCGCTGCTTCAGCACCCGGGGTCACCCCGGACCTGCTCAGCTGCCTCCGCGGAGGGAGTTAAAACCCTCCCGCTGGTGCTCCCAAAGAGTCCTCAGTCTGGACGCACTGATGATGGATGCACGGATGACCCCAGCCACGGGCCATGGGGTCCCCTTGGGTACCACGGAGCAGGAGCCACCCGCTTGCAAACCCAGCGCATTTGCCCTTCCCCTCCCCGCTGTGCGGGTGCAGCCGTTGGTAACGCGTTGCACAAGAGCGGAGCAGAGCGGGTGCTGCTCCTGTTTTATTCAGTAGCTCCCGGAGCCAAGCGGAATGTGCTGCTCGCAGGGAGAAGCAATGGGGCCGGTTGGAATCCGGGCTGGCGAGCGCACTGCGCTGCCCTGCATTCTAATCACAACTCACAGCAGTTTCTGCTGTGAGCGCGTTAACCCTCCCCTGCCGGCTTCCCACCGGATTAGCGGCTTCCAGGGATCCACAAGCCCCTTCTGAGCGCAGTTCCCACCACGGGGGATGCCCAGGGCCGGGATTGAGCCCATTGCTCCGTGTGGAAGGCTGACCCAGTGGCCAGCTCCCGGTGGAGCTGAGGAGCGGTGGCGTTCGCATCCCCCAAGGCAGGGGCTTGGGAACTCGTTGTGCAAGCCCAGGGTCATCCATGGATGTTCTGCGCTTCCACACGACAGGAGCTCAGCTCCGCTTTGTGCCAATGAGCACAAGGCCTGGAATTGCTGCTTGGCTCCATTCGGAGCAGCCCCAGCTCACACCTTTACAGACAGCTCAATCCCTTCCGTTGGGAAAACCCAGCCCGGAGCCGCACAATCAAACCCTCGCATTCCCGTTCCGCGGCTGTCACCTTGGGGATTGCCCCTTGCGGGTGTTTGCACTGTGGCTGTGCCAACACCCATTGCCAAGGTGCCCCTGCTGAAGGGCAGCAGAGGGTGCAGGGGAGCCTTTGTCCTCCATGGGCACCCATGGGTGCTGGGCAGGCATTGGAACAGGCTGCCCAGGGCAGGGCTGCAGTCACCGGCCCTGCAGGCGCTCGCACACCGTGGGGACGAGGCCTCAGGGCTGGGGTAAGGGATGGACCTGATGGGGTCCATGCTCCTTTCCAACCCGGTTGGTTCCGTGGCTTCCATGAGCTGCGCTGCGGGAGGCGGACACGGGGGGGTTGGAGGTGATGCACAGAGCATGGAGAACGCAGGGAGGAATTAACTGAGGCCAATTAAACCCGCAGGGTAGGGCGCAGTTAAACATCAACCACTGCTCCCGCCGCAGCTCCCGGCAGCGGCTCCGGAGGCTGCCTGGGGATGCCCATGGATGGGGCCACGGAGGGAGGTGGTGGCTCCACAGGGGGGAACCAGCCCAGGAGGGAAGGGATGAGCGCGGCTGCCCTGAGGAGGTGAGGAAGGGAGAGCAGGCTCCTTCAGGCTGCACTGATCCCCTGGGATAGAACCGTGGAATGGCTTGGGATGAAGGGACCCCAAAGCTCCTCCAGCTCCAACCCCTGCCACGGGCAGGGACCCCTTCCACTGGAGCAGCTTGCTCCAAGCCCCTGTGTCCAGCCTAGGAAGGGACCATGGAGCAGCTCCAGCTTTGCTCCAGCATCTCCTCCCCTCCCGATGGATACCCCCACATCTGGAAAACGATGTGAGGAGCACAGAGGTGGCCCAGCCTCATGGATAAAGGGGAATCTGGTCAAAATCCCCCCCACACACACACACACCTCCCCAGGACCCTCAGTCCTGCATGGAGCCAGTCCTGGCCGCTGGCACATCCCAGCTCCTGCGACATTCCTGGCTCCAGCTGCCTTAATTAATGCTTTTAATTACAGAATGAGTGCACCGACAGGTTCTGCCCATGGGGCACGAGATGGGGAAGGCGCCAGCGCTGACGGTACCATCACGTTCTGGGGTTTGGCAGCAGGGAGCAGGGATGATGCTGCAGGAAGGGTGGAGAAGCAGCTCTGGAAAACCAACGGGGAGGGAAGTGGGTGCTGAGGAGGAGCCAAACCCTCGCTGGAGCACTGGGATTCCACAGGGAGCATCACTCCCAGCATCCTCAGTGCAGAACCCAGCTCCCAGTGTAAACCTACAGTTGGGAAGTGCTTCCTCACCCCCTCATCCTCATCATTCCCTGGAGCTCCAGGCGCTGCCCTGCATGCACACGGCTCCACACAGGCCAGTGCATCGCAGCGAGCAGCACTCACTGTCAGTATTTAATCCCTTTCCGCAGCTCATCCCGGGTTAAGCACCCACAGCCATTCCCATTTCCCATCCCAGAGGGAAGTGGCTTTATACCGCCTGCTGCTCCTGCTGACATTTCATTGTTCCAGCACAGCCCAGAAACAAAAAAGCCACACTGGAATACCGAGGCATTTAACAGGATCCAGCCAAGCCCTGGGAGGACTTGGGATAAGGATGGGATTGCAACCAAGAAGCTTCTTTATGACCAAATTAAGGGGTTTCTATTCCCCACCCGAGCGATGCCATTTGGATTTGCTTTTTGTTTTCCCTTCCCAGCAATGGGCTTTGCAGAACTAAGACCTCACAGATGCTTCCCGGTTGGAATAGCGGATACTGGAGCGCCGGGGGGAGCAGGATGGGGTCCCTCATGGCACTGCCATGGGATGAGCAGCCCCAAGTCCTCGCAGCGTCCTCGGCCTCAAGAGGCCACAAGCTCCTTCCTGAGCATCCTCGAAGCCTCTTTTCACCCCCAGAAAGGTCCAGCCAAGCTCTCACTCACAAACAGGCACCGTGGGCCCAGGGAACGTGTCTGTGCCCCACTGACATCATTTACATTACATTTACAGCAAGCAAAGGAGCTGCCCACCAGAAAACATCCTTCATTCAGCCTTGCTTTGGAGGGAAAACCAAACCAGACCAACACCAGAGACACCTCCTCTTCACCACCACCAAGAGCACAACCTGGTACCAGCCCATGGCAAGGGCAAGAGCGGAACCCCAAGTGCTCAAGGCCAAGCCACGACTCTTGTTTCTACCCACACCAGAAGACATCACCTTGCTGCGATGTATTCATAGCACAGGGAGCCACCAGCTCCCTGGTCCAAAGTGGTGACACCTCTAAAGGAGCAGCAACTCCTCTGCCCCATGGGTGGATGCAGGAGATGCGCAGGACCCATCCGTGCTGGTGAGCACAGAGAGGGTGGTTATTACCATGGCACAAGATGCTCCATCCCGGGCATCCTCCGAGCTCCTCTGAGAGATGCTCTTAGGGCATTGACTGTCCTGAAGACCCGGCTTCCACGGTGTCTTTCAACATCTGCCCTCCACCATTGCAAGCCTCCACCTCGGTTAACGGGCTGAGACAGGGAGCACTTGGCATTTGAACAGCTCCTGCTGAGATGAGGGGACAGAAGAGGGTGTTCAGCATTCCGGAGGTGCACGGCGTGCACGGGAGTTATCAGTCACTCCAGGCAGATGGGGCCTTGCACCACAAACTGAGCAGCAAACACTGCAATCCATCACCAAGACAACGCATCCCAATCCACTTCTACTTCCAAGTCCCACGTTTTTAACTAACTGCTAAGTAACTGAAAATGGGGGTTTTCACCCAAGCAGCTGGGAGAGGCAAAATCAGCCCTGGCCAAGTCAAAGGTGGCATCCTGGTCCCATTCACAGCCAGCTTCCCATTGACCACCTTCTGCATCAAGGTGGGAAGCATCGCGACAGGCATGGGGTGGCTGAGGCAGAGGGGACCTCAATCCCAATATTTCTGTGGGAATTCTGATAGGGATTGCATGGTGTTAACTGAAAATAGGAATTGAGAGCAGTGCCCTTCGTGCATGTTAGAGGCAACCTCAGCCTCTCATCTTTGTTTGGATGTTTTTAGTCAATTATAAAGTGGTATTTAGATATATATTAAATCCATTAATATATATTAATACATACTATATAAATATATTTATTAAATATATATATTAAATATCACAGAAACTCAGTGAGATGAATTCAGGAGAATCCCAGCCTGGTTTATGTTGGAAGGGACCTTAAAGCTCCTCCAGCTCCAACCCCTGCCACAGGCAGGGACCTCTTCCACTGGAGCAGCTTGCTCCAAGCCCCTGTGTCCAACCTGGCCTTGAGCACTGCCAGGGATGGGGCAGCCACAGCTTCTCTGGGCACCCTGTGCCAGCGCCTCAGCACCCTCACAGGGAAGAGCTTCTGCCTAAGAGCTGAGCTCAGTCTCCCCTCGGGCAGGTTAAAGCCATTCCCCTTGGCCTGTCCCTACAAGCCCTTGCCCAAAGCCCCTCTTCAGGTTTCCTGCAGGCACCTCAAGCCACCAAACTCTTTAACCCTGTTTCCATGCTTTCCACCTTCATTACAATTAAACCCTTCTGGGATGCTCTAAAAGGAGCCATCTCCATCCCAGCAAGACAGCAGCTCACGGGGGCTCACCTGTGACCATGCCCAGGGCAGAAGGTACCAAGGGGAAGAACGAAGACGCCCCATGTCCGTCTTAAGATAGAAAAGTTTATTTTACAGTCTTATAAAGCAGCTTTACATGAAGCACAAACAAACGTTGAGCCATTTACTTTGTATAGAAACATAGTAGAACCTTTCCCGCTGCAAAAAGTCATGTCTGGCTGGATATAAAACTAACGTGTGCACATTGTGCTTAAACTGCAAAGTCTGTACAGCTTTACAAAGGACTACCCTTCACAAGAGCATCCTGTAAACAATTTATTGCATATTTAACACATGGTGGATACCCCACATGTAAAAAAGGAAACGTAGAAAAAAACCTAAGGGACAATTACAAGGTGAATGAAAATAGCAGCTTTCAGTGAATGTCTTGCACAATGAGGGAAAGAGCACTGTCACACTTGTACACTTGTGCTTGTGTGTCACTGGGTTGCACGTACCCATGCTTCCAATGAAGTCTATGTACAGTAAACCCCAGGGAAAGACTAAACAGGGCTTAATCCCCAAGGGCTTTGTCAGTTTGAGCCTGAAAACGGAGGAAAAAAAACCCCAAATTAAGTGAATTTGATGAAATTATGGGCACCAATGTCCAAGAATCCTCTTCCACCGCACAACTGAACTAAAAGCAGTAACAGCAGAAACCCCACGCTACCTCTCTTGGGTGCTGCAACCTCTGGTGGCGGTTGCTTGGAGTTACACGAGTGCTAAGACCGACAACAACGCAATGGAGCTGTTAAGGATAAGGTGGTTTGAGAACACGATGGTGTTGGCCCGGCCAACCCACGCTTCTGAGCTCACCCATCCAACAGGGTCCGGGCTGACCCGCACCGTAAGAGAGCAACACTGCCATTCTCCAACTGGCATTCATTGAAACAACAGAACAAGGAAGTGCTGGCCTCCATAAGGCACCAAAACCATCTCTTGAGCAGTACCCAAAGAGCCTCTCTAGATCCTCCAAAGCCAAACTGGGCAAAAGAAGGAGGAAACGTGCGGGAGAAAGATGCTTGTGTTTGTCAAGGAAGCACGTTCTGGGGTTCGTGTGCGTGTGTGTGTGTGTTCACATGGACGTAACAAATTCACCTCTGCTACCTTTGGTATTGAAACTTCTCCTGTGAGAGCCACTCCTGCAATGAACTGACACGATCACAGCATGCATTTGCAAAGATCAAGTAACGAAACGCTTGCGTCTGCGAGAAACAAGAGACAGCATCAGAAAACAAGGAAAAAGGAATCACGACGCCCATCGTCCTTGTGCCCAGCCTTCCGGGGATGCGAATGAGCTTCATCCTCAGCGTGAACGTCTTCAGCTTAACCCCCACCTACATGTACAACATGTAACAGGATCAGCCAGGACACTGCCCGCCGAGAAGGCAGAGGAACGGTGGGTGTCAAGGGCTGCTGACCAGGAAAAAGCAAGCTCCTGGTTTCTTCTGCATTGCCACGGGATGGTGGAAGCATTTGGGTTTGGATGCGTGTATCGGGTTATTGCACGGGTCCCCTTGCTCGCCTGGCAGAGCCACAAAGACAAAGCCCACCCCGAAGCCACCGCTGGAGATGCAGCGGCCCCTTACACCATGAGTAAGACAGTACGCAGAGGTGAAACTTGGTATTAAAGCACAAGTGGAGCTGGAAAGCCCTCTTGGGGTGGTTTTCCTTCTTAAAATGCTTGATTTTGAACCTCAAGCAGGTTAAAAACGAAAACCACCCTCGGAAACCCTTCATTCATCCAACCGAGCTTCCTGCACGCTCCTCAGGGAGCTCCACATCACACCCAGCGACTCGGGTCTCCCGAAGAATGAAGTTGCCAAAGCTCAGAGGAGCCTCTCAGGCGTAATTAAAACCCACAGCACAAACCACGGGGCACCAGGATGAGAGATCCCAGGTGCCCAGGCGGAGGTGACACCAGCAAACCCGATGGGTGATGGTGAGTTGGGCTTTACAGCAGGGGGTGGCGTGGTCGCAGGCTTTGTGGCGTCCCACCGGGTTGTGCTTGGGTGACGGGACTCTGAAGCCTGGCACGCGGCTTGAGTGGCTGCTGTCCCCACGTCTGTGTAGAAACCATCCAGCGTCAGGACCTCCACGCTGGGGGGAAGACCACAATAATGGGTATTTTCACCCCAAGAATAGGACCTGCATTAAAAAAACACCTTTAAAAAGATACACTGAGCACCACCCAGGCTGTAAGTTGATACACATCGACGGCGTTACATCACATGCCCTGCTCCACCGTAGACACAGATAACCCCATTTTAAGAGGCCATGGACTAACGCTTCAGGCAAGTGCTGGACTTCAGAGACCTGTATGGCTTCTGCAAATGTCTTCCTAGTAAAAGGAAAAGAAAACCCCAACCAAAACCCACCCCCAAACTCAGGAGCACCCAAGGGCTTTGCTTCGCTGTGGAGCGCTAAGGACAGGCTGAAGCTTCCGAATCCATCCGACCCAAATGTTTTCACACTGGAATGCAATGATTTCCCGAGATCAGTTTTAAGGATCACTTCTTTGAAACGGTCCATAAAAAAAAACAATCAGGATGCCACCTCGGACACTGCAGCTCCGGGAGGCAGCAGGACCCAGGGGTTTGGTTGTGAGCTCTAGTTGTGCTTCGCCCGCCCGCCTCGCAGGTAGCTCTTCCACCGCTTGACGAACTCCTTGAAGATGGGCGACTCGTCAATGGTGCTGAGGAGCTGGAGCTGGTTGATGTGGGTGGTGTGATAGTCCCAGCGGGCCAGGTTGGGTGCGGTGCCGAGCATGAAGTGCCGGAGGTCGTAGATGGTCCCTGACCCGGTGTCGTAGAGGGGAAGCATGGCCTTGAGGGAGTCCATGCCCCGCTCGTAGAGGACCCGCGCCTCCTTCCCCAGCTTCTCCCCAGCCGTTTCTTTCAAGTCATAGAGGCCGATTAAGGAGTACATGAAGCCATTGAGCACGAAGGAGCTGGGGGAGGTCGGGTACTCCTCGTACCAGTCGTGCCTGTTCATGAAGACAGCCTTGACGCCGCGCTGCTCCGACGGCAGCTTGTACGGCGCCGTGGCGCGCAGAGCCGAGCTGAGGAACGCGTGGTCCTTCGTCAGCAGGTACGCCCGCACCAGCGTCGAGATGGCCTGGCCTTGTGCCATGGCCGAGTACCAGCCCGGCTCCAAGGACTTAAAGCCTTCCCCCAGCTTCCTCGTCACCATGATGGGCCAGCCACCCCTCTCGTCCTGGTTCCTCACCAGCCAGTTGCTGGCAGCGAAGAAAGCCGCCATGTGAGCAGTGGCCGAGATGGTGACGTTGTCGAGGAAGCCTCTCCCCTTTGCCACCAGCCTCACCACTCTCTTGGGCATGATTTTGGTCTGCTTCACAGCTTTCGTGTTGGAGAGCCCGACGCCTTTGCGCAGGTCGGTCACCAGGTCTCTGGTGAGGGTGCTCCAGCTAGTCCTGGGGCCGATGCCGTAGTAGATGTCTCGGTCCTTAAAGGCGATGAGCTGGTTGTTGGAGACGTAGTGCACGGTGAAGAGCTGGTTCTTCTCCGTTGTCTCGAGAACCACGGAAACGCTCCCGTTTGTGATGAATTTGAGATCAAAGGAAATGATAAAATCTCGGGTGTTCCCAAGCTGCAGAGATATCCCCTCGGTACTGTCTGCAAAACAAACCAGGAGAGCCTTGTTCAGTGCTACAGCACTCGTTTCTCCTAAGCATTTAAGCTCTGAAGTGCAGCTTCCAGAGGCAACCCCTCTTACCAGGCGGGATCCAAAAGCTTTTAGGGCAGCCCATCAATAATTCAATCACTCTTTCTGTGCACATTCATGTATTATTTAATTAAGCACAAAGTGAATCCATGAGCAAAGGCCGACTCCTTTGCATCTTACATTAACGCGCTGCAGCACTTGGCTGCCGAGCAGACGTGCCAGGGGCTCCATCGACGGCTTTAGCAGATGCTTCTGGTACCTGATTGATGGAAGAGGGTAAAGGACACCAGAAGATCCAGGGTAAGGGAAATGGGGGGTTCTTCCTGCTGCCTGCAGCTGGCAGGACACAGGACAGGCAGAGCCAGACTTATGGGGCACATCAGCGTGACTTTGTCTTTCCCAACCTGACAGTTATAGAATCATAGAATCATAGAATGGTTAGGGTTGGAAAGGACCTTAAGATCATCCAGTTCCAACCCCCCTGCCATGGGCAGGGACACCTCACACTAAACCGTAGCACCCAAGGCCTTGTCCAACCTGGTCTTGAACACTGCCAGGGATGGAGCATTCACAACCTCCCTGGGCAACCCATTCCAGTGCCTCAGCACCCTCACAGGAAAGAATTTCTTCCTTATATCCAATCTAAACTTCCCCTGTTTCAGTTTTAACCCAATACTCCTTGTCCTATCACTACAGTCCCTAATGAAGAGTCCCTCCCCAGCATCCCTATAGGCCTCCTTCAGATACTGGAAGCTGCTATGAGGTCTTCACACAGCCTGATTAGTTTAATGCAGTAAAGGAAGAAAATAATATGGAAAGACCGATGCTAAAGTATTTATTAACCTCTGCGTTGGCAAAACTCAGTTTAATTAAAAACCATATAAATCTAGATAAAGCTCCCAGGCAATGCCACAGAATAAAACCCAGTGTTCTCTCGCAGGCTAGATTTTAGACTGCAAAATCAACTTCTCCCCCCAAAAGCCTCTGTATTTGGCAGATCAAAGGGCTAATTAGTTTGTAAGGCTGCGTGCAAATCCTGTAGCTTTGAAGGCACAGAGGGATGATGAACACTTAAAGACAGGCATCTTCATTTAACAGCTTTCCATAGGGTAAAACTCTCCCACGCAAAGCAATTGTTTCCCTTCTGTACAGCACCCATCATTTTGACCCAAAGTCATATTTTCCAGTCTTTTAAAGCAAAAGCTTCATTCCTTTGAGCTCTGGAGATCAGCATCTGCTTCGGGAGGAGAAAGCAAGCGCTTTGCTACACATTGTGCTCCTATGAAGAATCTAATTAAAACAACCCCCACTCACAATTCCTGTCAAGTAAGTTTCATGGTTCCCTGTAAATAAATGCTTGTGTGATAAGGAAGGGAATTATAATAGAGAGGAGGGAAAAAAACAGAGCTTTGAGAAGAAAGGCTGCCTGTTGTTTGCACTGCCTTGAGCGCCTGCAAATCCCTTACTTAAGGCCATCTAAGACGAGTGGATGCAGCCCATGGCCTTCGAGCCCTGCAGATTACTCTGCCATCAATAAAGGATGAAGAGAGAATACATAAGAGATCTTTTAGCCTTCTCTCTCCCTGTATTTATCTACTACAAAGAGACGAGAGTGTTCGACAGCTCTTTCCCTGGAGACCCAGGCCTAAGGTGCCAACTGAAAATTACTTCATTGTCTTTTTAAGTAATGGACTCATTAATTCTAATGGGTATTGATTGAGGAAAAACACAATCCCTGCTTATTAATGAGCCTCTCCTGGCACAAAGGAAACTCGCAGGAAATAGTGAATTTCCCTGCTAAGTACGAAACAGGACATGGTAAATGGAAGAGATGGTAACAACGCATCTCGAACGGCTGCAGGGGATGGGGAGCGCCTGTGTTCAGTCCCACATCAACCCCATTCCCCCCTCCCTAACCCTCTGCAAATACCTACACACCATGGGGGCAGCTGCAACCTTGTTTAAGGCAACTTGGGTTAAGCAGAACCAAGACCTCACATTCTGCAATATCAGTTGCATCCCCGTGAAGAGAGTGATGCCAGGTCCAACAGGAGAGCTGCACGTGCTGAGCTGGCTCCAGGCTGAAAATAGACCTTATCTCTCCTCTGTCAACATCTGCTTATCACACGTCAGTGCTATTTCCCAGCTGCACAACTGGTTCCTCTTTTTCTACTTCTTTTGTTGCTGCTATTCTGAGGCAGGAGCTGAAAGGCTCGGGAAACGTGACTGCAGCTTCTCACTGCCCTCCCTGTGTGCATCCACCCATTGGGTCACGGAAGTAGTGTTGGGAAAAGCAGTGATGGGGAGGAAAGAGAAGACAAGACAAACTGCAGAGATACAGGAATGAGGTGACGTTCTCAGGTGAGCTCTCAAGGATGAGGAGTCACGGAGGGTAAAAGAACACACATTAATCCCATGTACCTAAAGCTCCCCAGGCACCATCTGTGCAAATCAAAGGCTTTGCTGCCCCGCTGGGGAGAACCCACCTGGAGCGATGAACTGCTTGACACTGGTGAACTTGGCTCTGTCAGACACTGTGGACAGGGAGCAGCCTTTGGGCACCGTCCACTCCGCAGACCTGCTGGCTCTGTCCTTCTCTTCGGCTGTTTCATACACCTCCACGTGAGGGGGTTTCTCGGTCAGGTTCTTACTGTAGTGACTCAACCCGTACTGTGCAATCTGGATGGGGTAGAAATAGCCTTGAGGGCCCCACTGCGTGGACAATGGCACACCTGCAAGAGAAGGAAAAGGGGGACGTTATCAGGAGGCTTTCAAAGACCAGCGCTTGCAGCTCTGCACACTCCTCCTCCACAGCCCATCGCTCCTTTACTCCTAGCAAGTGGCATTCCCAGGCTTCACCATTAGCTGGGCTCAAGGAAAGCCGTGTTCAAGGAGTGAATTGCTCCCTGGTCAAAGCAAAGCAGATTTGAGTGGCAGAGGAAGTCCTTATCGTGGTCTCCCATACATTCTCATTTACTGAAGCATCACACTTGGTTTAAAATACATTAAAAAAAGCCCTAACAGACGTTTTTCCCCATGCCCCAGGGACCACTCAGTCTCCAAACGATGTTACATCCAACATGATCCCTTTAACGCCACATCAATCTTTGCAAATCAAGTGCATGTGTTCCTGCTGGATTTGGGGAAGTTACTTGATGCTAAAGGATCAATTCACCCCGCATCCACGAATCCGCTCCAATTACCTCGGCTCCCCCAAGAGCACTACAAGCACAGTCTGCAGTGATGCCTGCACAAACCAGCCAGGCTCTCTCCACCCAATACCAGCACAAAATGCCCCAGTCCTTCCCCCCAAAGCTGTCCCTTGTCTTCAGAGGCACAGCTCCAGCCCAGCTGTCCTTGGGATTAACCCTCCTCACACAACTCGCTGTTGTTGGTGCCCTGTAGCAGAGCACGCTTCTTCACTCTTAATTCTGTGTTAAGGTGAGTTAGATTTAAGAATCTGCATGACCCATGAGAATCCCAAGCTGGTTTGTGTTGGAAGGGAACTTAAAGCTCCTCCAGTTCCAACCCCTGCCACGGCCAGGGACACCTTCCACTAGAGCAGCTTGCTCCAAGCCCCATCCCTCGAACACTGCCAGGGATGGAGCGTTCACCACTTTGTGTCTCACATGATGGCAGCAAATATTAGGAACCATTTCAACCATTAAAAAGAACTTAAATAACCGGACACAAACCTTCAACACCACTTATGCACTTCACTCTGTCCCGAACCTCCACGTTGTAGCCCTCGAAGGACATGAAGACCCCATCGGGGTGGTAAGGTGCTCGCTGTGTGTATACTTTGGAGTAGCTATGAGAGAATTCAAACCTGTCATAACCATCGTACTGAGCAATTTTCCCATAAACCTCAAAGTATTTCTCTACCCAGCTGAACGGCAGGAAGACCTCGTTGCCTTCCCTCCTCCCTTTAACGGTGTGCTCGTCATTGATCAGACAGTCTATCTCCTCGTACTTCAGCCCCGGGCCTTTGTTGAAGCCCCCTGCGATGGGGGGAGCCTTCTGCTGCTCCTGGGGGGATGCCTCCTCGCTCTGCTGCCGGGCCAGGTCGCTCTCGGAGGCGGCAGCTCGGCGCTCGGGGCCGGGCAGGCTGCGGGGGAACGGGCCGGCTCTGTCCGAGGAGCATCGGTTCCAGAGCAGCACCATCACCAGGGTGAAGAGGGCGCAGATGATGATCAGAGTCTTGTAGTTGACCCGAGCTGCCAAGCAACGCATATTCACACCATACCTGCAGGACAGAGAGGGGAGAGCTGCGTAAGGAGTGGTGCTCACAGCCACAGCTCTTGGAGCATCACTGAGGGCCCCATGTGCACACCATGGTAGCGGTCGGTAGGAAAGGGACAGGCAGGAGCACGTAGAAGAGAACTTGGGTTTTCCCAGTCCTCCATAAGCAACCAGATCAAAAGGTACCAAGTCCTGATTCACCTCCTGGCTGCGACAACGCCACCGAACGCAAAGGATGCAAAGAAAAGGTGGCAATCACAGGGCAAACACTTCTACATGAAAAGCTTGATGACAGCGACCTGCTCGGCAGCTCTGGGAGCCAGAACAAACCCTCAGCACAGCACCAGCGCATAAGGGGAAGGGAAGTCCTCAAGACAATGTCATCACCACCTACCCAGCACCGTGGAAAAGGGATTTGCAACAAAACAGCTCTACAATCCAAACCTGAAGCCTGGAAATGCTCATAGCTGGCTCTGAAGCTGAAGTCACAGAGATACCTACAGGAAAAGGCAGGGGATGGAACCAGCGGCCCCAAGCCATGAGCATCCTAGAGAAGAAAAGGAGGGACTGGGAAAGTATGGGACCGCCCTGGGGACAGGACCTCTGCAGACACGCGTGGGGACTCGTGTTGTGGTCCCCAGGAGAAGGCAGGAACTGTGTAAACCCCCCTTGGGATCTTTGATTATTGCTTCTTTTTGTGAGATAAACCTCCTGGTGCACGAAGCACCTCCAAGACCGGTGCTACAGCTCAGCACCTTACCTTAGGAACAAGGATACAGGTGTCAAAATAAACCCAGCAGCTGATTTAAGCACACTTGCTCAGAAGAGCCTACTTTCGCCACAGCATCATGGAATGCTTTGTGTTGGAGGGGACCTCAAAGCTCCTCCAGCTCCAACCCCTGCCACGGGCAGGGACCCCTTCCACTGGAGCAGCTTGCTCCAAGCCCCTGTGTCCAACCTGCCCTTGAGCACTGCCAGGGATGGGGCAGCCACAGCTTCTCTGGGCACCCTGTGCCAGCGCCTCAGCACCCTCACAGGGAAGAGCTTCTGCCTGAGAGCTCAGCTCAGTCTCCCCTCTGGCAGGTTAAAGCCATTCCCCTTGGCCTGTCCCTACATCCCTTGTCCCAAGCCCCTCTCCAGCTTTCCTGCAGCCCCCTTTGCAGGACTGTTACATGCTCTCCCTCCTAACACCTCCTTAAAGGGATGATTCCTTCACATGACACACGCATCGCAATGAAGTTTTAATCCCATCGTTTAAGTGCAGCCCCATCCGATGCCCCCAGGGCCAGGCAGCTTGTGCAGCCCAGGAGGCTTCAGCAAGGACCCCCTAGCTCTCAGGGGTAGCCTGGTGCTCAACAGGAGCTAACCACACAGCAATTAAAAGGAGTTTCCCCTCCAGTCCCGCCCCCCTCTTTTTAAATGGAAATAATCAGTTACCTCTCCCCAGCTTGATGCTGCAGCCGCACTGTAAGCACCATCTGGTCATTTAAAGCCGGACTTTCAAAGGCAAGTGGCGTGTTTTCCGAGAGCCCACTCTGCTACAAGCTTTCAGAGAACATAAATTTATGCCTAATGGTATTGTTATGGAAATGCTCACAGACGAATAAATCCAATTTTCTGCCTCAGCAGATCATTTTTAGTGATGATGCTTTCGGGATGACCTCAACAACTACGCCCCGCTCCCTTCACACAAAAGGGGTAATTCACTTTTAAGCAGGGAACAGCATTGCTGACACACTTCACCCCTGCCTATAAAACTCAGGATTAGTTAAACCATCTGGATTACCAGGGGATGCGGATGGAGGGAAGGGGAACACCATCACCATAGCTTTTTGCATCCCTGTTACCATCGCTCCATGGTTTTAAAGACTCCAGAGCTGCAAAAAGGCCCTGGCTGTGTTACACACAGCTTTGATTTCATTTTGGTTCTGCTGCTTTGGATAAACAGACAACTGGGAGGGTGCAAAGTGTTTCCTATGCTGGCCTGGCAGCGCCAGGGATGAGCAGGAGATGCTGCAGCTCGGGTCCAGCTGCATCCGCGCTTCCTGGCAACGCTGCTGAAATATTTAGTTCTTATCAAGTATAAATGAAGTGAAGAGGACTCGGGGAAGCAGAGTATTTTCAGGGAACCGTGGCATTAAACATCACCAGTCACTGAAGTATGAGTGCAGCAGAGAGGCTTATCATGTTAAATGGATAGATGGAGTTTTATTCAACCGCAGAATAAAAAGAACTGGGGTTTTCAACAGCAAAAAGAGGTAATTTAAACCCACAAAGGGCCTGTGGTAAATTGGTTTATTCCCCTGCTGCTCTTATGAAAAGGATTTCATCATACCCTACTTAAAAGATTTAAGGGGTTCAACACAGCAAAGTAGTTTCAGGTTATGAAGTGACACATAGACGAGACCCACAGTTGTGTTCTCCTCATTTGGCTGCAGGATGCACTGAGCCTCTCCAAAGCACCAAAACATCTCCTACCTCTGTTTCAAGACATAGGCTGCTCATCATAAAAGCCAATCCTTACCCCTCAAGTAACACTGGAGCCACAGGTTTAAAAGGGAAAATACTTGTCAGAAGCCTGCCTAGGATTCCTTTATTCCTGTGCTGAATCACTGGGCTCCAGGAATGGATGCACCACGACAATGCAAATAACCTATACATTAATACTTGTGTAGTTTGACACTGGTTGTGCTTACGCAGCTGCTGTACAACTCACCACAGAAATGATAAAATGCAATGAAATGGCATTTCCTACAGAGCAAGCAGGTTTTTAAACACATCCCAAAGCGAGGATGCAATCAGAGAAACTTAGAATCATAGAATAGTTAGGGTTGGAAAGGACCTTAAGATCATCTGGTTCCAACCCCCCTGCCCATTCGAGTGAGATGTCAAGGTTTGAGGCACTGGGTTTAATGTAAAGAACAAGTGGGTTAACTAAAAACTAAACCTCACTACTGCAGCTTTGTTAATGATGCCTGAAAAAGGGACAGATCTTGGAACTCCATGCTGTGAATTAGGAATCCAGAGTCCCAGCTGTGTACCCGAGTGACAGATTCAGTTCTGGTGCTCAGTTCTTACATAAAACCACATTATTCACATGCTAAAAATACCTCTCTCACCAAGTCCCTCCAAGACAGAGTTTTTGATCTGTAAAACTGTGTTGAATGTATTAAAAGGAAGAATTTCTCTCAAGCCCAAGCCACTGACAGGCTCCTGTGTACCCGGCCCAGGAACCATCCCAGTGCCTCATGTGGCATGGCTCAGCTTCACAGCCCAGGACCAACACAGAGCCTCCTCTCCTGGATACAAGCATCCACTCAGGGCATTTAGGCCTTTGGATGGGGCTTGGAGCAAGCTGCTCCAGTGGAAGGGGTCCCTGCCCATGGCAGGTGGCTGGAGCTGGAGGAGCTTTAAGGTCCCTTCCAACCCAAACCATTCCACGACTAGGCTTTGTCCCCTTGGAACAGGGTGCCCAGAGGAGCTGTGGCTGCCCTATCCCTGGCAGTGTTCAAGGCCAGGCTGGACACAGGGGCTTTGAGGAAGGAGGGAGGGGAGGATGCACTCCAAAAGCCCTTCTGCTTTCCCAGTCTCCATCGACAGGATGTGATGAATGCATTTCAAACCCAGCGGTGTGGAAGCAGGTAACCTGCAGCAGAACTCAGACTTACCAGCCCCATCTGGTTCCAGATAGCAAGACCGAGGCACTGCAGGCTATTAACAAGTGCCACGTTCCGACACTGGCCACAGCAGTTTGCACAAGAGCTGGTGCATTCCACTCAGGCAAGTGGCAAGAATCACTTACAGCTCTCCAAGGTCCCATCGATGCAGGTTACCGGTGACAGTGGGATGAATGCAGGCAGGAAAACCGCTGCTGGCCATGCATGTCTCTTTATTTTTAACCCTTATTCCCATTTCACCTGGGTGGCCCCGACACAAACTGCGTGTTCAGAGAAGCAGTGGCTGCGTCAGTGCTGCCTTGCCTGGGTTTTTGCTCACACGACATGGATCAGCTTTTAATAAACCAGATCAATGATTCTCCAGCCAACAGAGAGGACTCACATTTGACTTGAATTAAAAGCCCCCCAGGCTGCATCACGTGCAGCAAGAGCCTGATGTCCACAGTTCTGCAGCCACCCTCCTAGCACGAGCAAAGAGCAGGGTTTCAGAGAATGGTTTGGGTTGGAAGGGACCTTAAAGCTCCTCCAGCTCCAACCCCTGCCACGGGCAGGGACCCCTTCCACTGGAGCAGCTTGCTCCAAGCCCCTGTGTCCAACCTGGCCTTGAGCACTGCCAGGGATGGGGCAGCCACAGCTTCTCTGGGCACCCTGTGCCAGCGACTCAGCACCCTCAGAGGGAAGAGCTTCTGCCTAAGAGCTCAGCTCAGTCTCCCCTCAGGCAGGTTAAAGCCATTCCCCTTGGCCTGTCCCTACATCCCTTGTCCCAAGCCCCTCTCCAGGTTTCCTGCAGCCCCTTTAGGCACTGGAGCTGCTCTCAGGTCTCCCCTTCTCCTCTCCAGGCTGCCCCAGCCCAGCTCTCTCAGCCTGGCTCCAGAGCAGAGCTGCTCCAGCCCTCGCAGCAGCTCCATCTGAAGCTGGTTCAAGATCCTGGACGTCTTCCTTAACGAATGAGGAAGGACTCCAGAACCACATCACTGAGTAAGTTCCACAGGAACTCGGGGGTTGGCAGCAAGTTAAAACCTTCACGTTGAAATCCTCCGTGTTTAAACAATAATCACCAGTAAGTTGGCCACGGAGCTCCGGAGGTCTCTGTGCCATCTAAACTCACCAGCTCCCTGTTTGCTCAGCAGGAAGACAGGCAGCGTTTTCACTTCAGACCAGGGATTCCTGCTGAATAGAGATAAGCCACCTATTTACTTTGAAGCCTCTATGCCAGACTAAGCTATTTAACACAGAGAGAAAAAAACCCACCCTGAACAGTGACTGCCGACGTGAGATAGATTAAACTCGGTATCTGAAGAGCAGACACTGCATCACTTAACAAAACACAGCAACAAGACTGAAACTTCAATATATACCCAGCCCTAAATGTTATACTCGGCTACACCCAAATCTCAGGCATTTTCAGCCCCTGTTTCCTGCTTATTACACACAGCAAAACACTCTTTAGGCTGACGTGAGCTGGAAGCGGGGTGGAACCGTGACAGCTCATTGGTGCGATGGGATAGAATAAAAACACAAAGAACTCAGGAACTGATTTCAAATAACTGTAGAAAATGCTTTCTGATAACTGCAGTGACATCAACCCTTCACATCCTTTGCCAAGGCGTAATTATGTCTTCAGATGGGGTATTTATGAATGAGCAGAACGCTAACCTGGCCCCATTGAGCCAGCCTCGCTCTTACTGTTTTCTATCTGCTTTGCTCAGCGCCTGTGTTCAGTCAGTATTTAACACCCAGCACATTGTCAAGATTGCTTGTTTTCTCCCTTAAGCACCAGCAAATCACAAGAGCAGGAATGAATCCATCCACCGTAACTGAAGCTCGATTACCAGCCTCGCCACCGGTTCTTTAGCACAGATTTACTGCCTAATCCTCACCACTTCCAGAGCTCCAGCTGGGGATGATTACACAGAGAGGATCTAAAATACAAAGTGAAGAAGCCACATCCAAAGCTTATCCTACAGTTTTTCAGTCCAGTTAGAGCCTAATACAGTTTTATTTGTATCAGCATATTATTAAGCATCAAAGTCTGTGGCTGTATCATATCCTAGAATGGTTTGGGTTGGAAGGGACCTTAAAGCTCATTCAGTTCCAATGCCCTGCCATGGGCAGGGACACTCAAAGAGGGGAAGGAAAGACGCTGAGGCAGGACAGGGAAGAGCTTCCCAAGACCTCATCTCGATCTCCCTCTCTGCCTAAATTTCCTTAACACAAGTTAGAGCAAAGCATTTCCCCAGACAAAAGCAGGATTTCAGTGACTCATGGGCCTCTGAGGGTCACGCAACCAGAAAGGTTTTATAACAGAAACTGGGAAAAACACACTGAAAACCAGCAAAAATCTTGCACGCTTCATCGCAGTGCAGGGGACAAGCTGCTTCAAGACTCGACAGGGCCAGCCTAAGCCCTGCTTTCAACAGGAGGTGGGGCTAGATGATCTCCAAACGTCCCCTGCAGCATCAGCTTTTCTATGCAGCCACAGTAAGATGCCCAGCCTTAAGAGAGTGCATTGATGGCTCCACACGAGGACATGGAGCATTGGAGCAAGGCCAGAGGAGGCCATGAAGCTGCTCCAAGGGCTGGAGAAGCTCTTCCCTGTGAGGCGCTGGCACAGGGTGCCCAGAGAAGCTGTGGCTGCCCCATCCCTGGCAGTGCTCAAGGGCAGGTTGGACCCAGGGGCTTGGAGCAAGCTGCTCCAGTGGAAGGGGTCCCTGGGTTGGAACTGGGTGAGCTTTAAGATCACACAGAGGCAGCTCTCTGTGTCCTTTGCCTTCCTCACGACCCGGACAATAACGCTGCAATATCAAGCAGCCAAAGCTGCACGAGCTTCCTTCATTCCACAACAAACCTGTTTATTTTGCTCCCAGCGTCCGCTCCGAGAGCCCTTTCACATGAACAGGAAAGGAAAACCTTTTACCCTGGTGCCAAGAGAAGCAGCTCTGTGACCCCGAGTGTGTTAGACCCATGACCTCCTGCTGCCCAGGAAGCCTCAGGTTCACTCTGTGCTTTTCCTTCCCTCCCTCCCTCCCAGGTTCCCTCCAGGAATTCCCACTAAAAAAATCCCGATTATCCAGAAGAGCAGCATTTTCTCCCTGCCATTAAGCAGCCCGACACGCTCCCCGCATTCAGTGGGAGGAGAGAGCAGTGTTTTCTTTCCCAATGGGGTACCGCAGGCAGTAACCGCACGGACCGAGATGGAGCCACTTGTGCTGCCAACTCATTACAACGCCTACAAGAATCCAGTACAAAGTGGGCTCCAAATTACAGCTCCGACAGCTGGCAAGCATTTGGCATGACTGCTCGCATGCAGCCCTCAACCAAAAATAGAAGAGCCCTTCGAGCCTGAACGCTGCCATCATTTAAAGAGAATGGGCAGGAGCGCTTGGGGAGGGCACACACCTCGCCCCAAAGAGGACACAGCTCCCAGCAGGCAGATGAGCTTTGAAGATGTGGTCCAACATCTTCACGAGAGCACGGCTTTGTTTGGGAAATGCTTCGTTAAGTTCTGCACTTCACCACAACTTACCTTCCACCGAGTGATGGATACGCAGAGCCCGCATCCAGCAGCGCTCCAAGAGGCAGGGTCACAGCAGCAAATGCATTAGCAGTTCCCCCCACGCGGCTTCTAAGTGCTCCCCTGAAAGCTCCACTCTCTGGGAAGCCCCAAACCCCACAGCTTTGGTTCACTGATGTTTACAGCTTATTTTTGGCACAAACCACTTACAGCCATGCTCCGGAGGTACAAGTTGCATCGGCTTTTTCTTTCACTGTGCAGAAAGCGGAGGTTAAGGAAGTAACACTGCTCATAGCAGAGAAATAAATAAAATCTGCTTGAAATTCAGAGGAACTGGCTAAAAACACCTCATTTTTCTTGCTTAGCAAACCCTGACACTCCGTGCAGATGGTGCTCCAGGAAGGAATTACTGATGGTAGTTACTCAATCGCAGAATTAAAGGTTCCAGGAAGATTCTGCTGCTTCACCAACTCAAAGAGAACCAGGATAACCATAAGTAATGCTGCTTGAAAGCTGCAGTAAAGGGATTTTGCCAGGAAAGTTTGAAGCTTCGAGTATAGCTTTTCATGGGTACTTTCTCCTAGAGCCCACTTAAAAAACTCACTGGAAATACTATGAGGAAAGTGCATCGTGTCATATATTAGTACTGGCTGAACATCAATAGTGGCAAACACAAGCTAGGCAGCAAAATAAAGCATAAAGTTTTCCATGCATAGTGGTCTGAAGAAAAGGGAGAGAGGACAGAGACTCCCTGTGATGGCCACCTCTGGGTTTCAGAGCTTGGCTTAGATGTACAATGGCCACATAAGCCAACGTGATGGGCATCAGAAGCATCTGGATGATGCCGAAATGAAGCAGCATCCATCTCCAGCCCCACTTCTGAGCTGTCTAAGGATCAGCACCCAAAAACATACACACCAGGTCAGGGTGTCCAAGCTGTAGGGAACAGGGTCAAGGCTCCCAGGAGCAGGGTCTCCAATCCATGAGATGTCTGTTTCTGAGGAGAGGCGCTGTTTGCTTCTCCTGGTCCTTCACATCAAGCTCTGTCTGGGACTTCAGCCTCCAAATAACAGCCTGTCCTGGCAGAGTTTATGTTTAGACTCTGGCATTAACCCTGGCAAGTGCGTTGGCAACCTTCTGCTTCTAGACTTTTCCATATTCAGCACAACAGAGATGACTCAGAGGCAGCAGCACCAGTGCTGGGGAGCCCCCGATAACACAGATCCTGGTTTATTGAAGTTCCCCACAAAGGCTGGGCTGCCTTTTCCGTAAGGCACAACAGGAACTTCAATTCTGGCTTTCAGAATAGAGCCCTCAATGCATGTAATAAGGTATGAGACAGAGCTATCCTTTTCTCCCACCTTTTGCAGTCCTACCTTTCAGCCCCTTCGAAGAGCTGATGAAAAAGGAGGGCGGAACAGAATTAGAAGTGATCTGAAAACACGCTGAAAGCTCCTTGACAGCAAACTGCTTTGGCTGCAAATTACTCTGCATAGCTCTGACAGTGAACTATTTACTTTCAAGCTCAGGAGGGGGTGACCATGAAACACCCAATAGATAAATAAAGTTACCAGGGAAAGGTCGGAACCGCTGCGATGAGAGAAAAGGTTTCCAGAGAAGATTCCTCTCTTCAGGAAGAGCCGTGGCTCAGCAAAGCAGGAAGAACCACTGCATGGGCAGACATGGAGTATTCCTGTCCCTGGCTCCTTGTTCTGCTGACTTCCAAGGGTCTTTGGTTCTTCACTTCCAATAAAACCAGGATGCGCACCTACAATCACTGCGGACTTGTGTATCCAACACAGGGTCAAGCAGGGTTTGTGGCTCTGAAATCCTAGCAAACAAATGGAACTGAATCAAGCAAACCAGCTTTTCTTTGTGGGAAACAACTGCAAGATCTTCAGACTGCTTGTTCAGGGAGATAAGAGCCACAATGCCCACCTGGCTTCGGAAAAGCACCCTCCTCTCTGCTCTGCAGCTCTATTCGGGAAGGCCAGGGCTGAGTTTTGCCAGTTGGAGCAAACAACAGAGTCCATTTGTAAAGACAGCAGGAAATACCAGACATGAACATTGTACTGCACTGCCAAATTCCTCATTTTTGAGGCTTTTTTTAATGTCTATCCCTGCCTGGAAAATAAATTCCATTTTACAAGCATTCTATCCCCATATTTAAGCACCAGGATCTCAGTTCTCCTCCTATGTGTAGATAGGTATATACATGGGAACAGCTTCTAAGTTGCAAGACATGAAGCAAACCTCCTGCTCTGCACTTCTGGGGATGCAGCCAGAAGCATGATCCACTTTGGGTACCACATCAGGACATGGGTGATGCAGAGTGCAGCAGCAGGGATGGATGCACAGGCACATTCCCTAGTGCTCTCTTCCATGTATCATCTATCCCACATCTCCCCAGAGGCACTCTCTGTGCTCGGATATCAAAACCAGGAGTGACAATCAAAGTTATTTGGTTGATTTGGTTTTTTTAATGGAATATTTATGTCATTTCCTGCAGCAATCAGTTTGATTCCATCCCAGTTTAATGGACTTGAGCAAGTTGAAGTGGTTTGTCCTTTGGAAAGGCAGCCTTGCAGAAGGGTGTCCACACATCCCCTACAGAAAGTCCTTTTCTTCATGTCGTTCACTAGTAAAGAGGTAATAATTGTATTGAAATAAGGAAAAACAACTTCACTGTGCTCTGTGCTTTACAACATTTAGAAGCAGTTAATGGAGGATAGATGTTACGATAATGGCTCTATTCAGTTTATCCAACAGCTTGAAGTGGAAGCTTGTAAAGTTGCTTTTTGTGGCAAAAAGAGCTCTGGATGCATTCTGCTGGCTGCATCTTTCCAGTCTGTGCTTAGAACTCAGGTTAACTCACGCCTGACCCAACAAAAAAGCACTTAAGCTCTCAAACTCTCTTCCAAAGCACATTTCCCTTCTCCAGCTCAACCTCAGGACATGGTAATTCAATCCTGAAAAGAGCCTCAGCCTTCCAAGGAAAAAAAGGTGTGGGGGGGATTTTCCTTCATCTGGATATCCTGGAACATAAGAAATAGAACACCCTGGCAGTGCTCAAAGCCAGGCTGGACACAGGGGCTTGGAGCAAGCTGCTCTAGCAGGAGGCGCCCCTGCCCCACGGCAGGGGTTGGGACTGGATGAGCTCTAAGGTCCCTTCAACCCAAACCATTCCCTGGTTCTATGAATCAAGACAAGCAGTTCCCAAAGTGCTCAGGAGTTTTGGCTGGTCCCTCTCTGGACATCAGGCCTCTTGTGACTCGCCCTGATAGCACAGAGATGCCCCAAGCCTATTCTGACATTCATGAGCGCACAACACAGCCTGGTTTTGCTGCCTCCTGCCACCTTCCCATAATTAGGAGAGGGACCGCTCTGCCCCTGCTGGGGTGAGGGAGGTTTGGATTCCGCTCTCCGGAGCGGCTGTGACAAAGAGGGAACCCATGGTTTCTTCTCTATGGAGAGAGAACGGGCACCGGCAGCGCGCCCACAGCATTCCCACGCACCGGCCTGCGCTCCCCGGGCGGGAATGGAGCCGCAGCTGCACTGAATTGCTTCTCACAGGCTAGAAAAAGAGATGAAACGGCTCCAACCTCCTTGGGTTCACAATGGAGTCTGAAGATGAGGCTGGCGTAATTCCCATCTGGATAGAAAAGGGCTTTTGATAACGCTCGTGTGCGGGAGGCAGCTCTTTGCCTACATGCAAACCCCTCCGTTTGCCAGGGAAGATGAGCAGCTTCCCCATCCCTTCCATCACACCCTTGCTCTCTATATGGCAACTGTAACGAGCACTGGACCAGTTCAACCGTACTGATAAAAAGAGCTCTTATCATCAGGTTAACATGAATATCCTGATTATACACAGCCATTCTTCCTTATGGAACTCTGCTCTCCATCAGCCTTTGTAAGTAAGACCTCCCCCTGCCTCCATCTCAGTCATTAGGGGACTGAAGATGCCTCAACTGCAGTTGCTTTTACTCAGGAAAGAAAAGGATGCATGAAGAGACAATGCTCAGCTCCAAATGCAGCTTTACAGTCAGCCTTAATCCAAGGGGAGTCTCTAACAATCTTTGGCTCCACTCCTCAAGATAGATTTTAGCTGTTCTTCCTGTTGCAATACACCAAAGTATAATCTTCCAACAGGATGCTCACTACTCTTTAACAAGTGGCACTCCAAATTCTTCAAGCTCTAAATGCTGGCAACCCACAGAATAGAAAGCTGCAACCCAAACTCCTTGCTCCTGACAACATAATCTTCCTGCTTTTCTTCTTGGGATCAGTACCATGCAAAAATCCCTGGAGTCAACCCTAGTGTCTACCAATATCATTAGACAAGACATGGAAAACGGATACTTCATGTGTTTCAAGAGAAGTAACTGGCAGTGGGATAACCTCGATCCTAACAAGCACAGACTGATTTTGGTTTGTGGCTACACGATGGTTTCCATTTCCTCTACGGGCTCTTAGCTTGATTGGATTAACTCTAGCTGCAGGCCCTCCAGCAGTACTCCCAGTTGGATTTTCACATGAAAAAACACAAGGGATGGGGCTCTTGGAGCTGCTGTTACGCTGGGGTTGAGGGGTTTAATACCTTCAGTGCTGCCAGGATGGACTAAACATCATGCAGCCATTAAGGACTCTCAAGCTCAAGGATGCTGTGATGCCCCTTGCAGCAACCATCTCTCGTTTAAACTATTTCAGCATATACACAGCTGCTGCCATTAAATTCTCCTAAATAACTCTCTTCCCTAACTGCCTGTGAACATCCCAGATGAGGTGAGCCGGACCTGGCTGCACGTAAGACTCCTGGGCCCATCCAAACCCTTGCACCCATCACTGTGATCACCTGGCACATGCATGTCACCATAGGATTGGGAACCTGGTGCTCAGTCTCCTCTGCTTTTTAAAAAACCACATATTACAACAGGGTGAGTAACTGAGGAGAAAACTACTGTCTCCTTCAGCCAAAAACACCTTTTCACCAGGAGCACGATCATGCTCAGCAATCACAGACCCCGACCTCGATACTCCCACCAAATACTTTGAGTAGCCCCAGTTAAATCAGCAAAGATGCATCTGATGCCCTCTGAAGACATCAGAGTACATTGTCACAGAAGCTGTGCAATGTAAAACCCAAGATTTACCTACTACTCCTTATAGAATTCCACTTAAGAGAAAGCAGCCATTAACATATAACGAGCAGGAGAGGCAGTTCTGTTATTCAGTTGTTTTCCTGCAGAAAGAGGCCACGATTCCCTCCATCTCCCCTGGCGCTTCAGGTAAAAGGGAATGATTTGGCATAGATGTGTGGTCTTTGATCGCTACTCTGAGACTGAATCTAATGGACCACAAACTACCAACCTCTCCCTTGTCGATAAATAATGTATGAATATATATTCATACACACAGATCTAATGCATGGGACAGCAAGTCAGACCCAGCAGAGAACTATCCTCCTCTTCTCCCAGACAGGTTAAATCATCGCTCCTTTATGCATCCATTCCTGCTGCTAAAAGCAGCTCTGGTTTGTGGCTTACCTGTTCTTTCCGACGCAAGTTCTGCAGCAGGAGGAGTCGATTTTCCTGTTTTAAATAAGCTGCTGTGAAACCTCAACAAGCCCAAAGCCCTCTCTCCCCCACAAAGGTAGGCAGCACCACTACTGCAGGCTTAAGAGGGAGGGGGGGGTTCAAGGTAAGAAGGAACAAACAGGAAAGATGCAATCAAGCTATTCTGGGGAGAAGCAAAGCAAAACCCACCCCCAAACCCTTTCATAATCCTTCTGAAGACGAACCCAATTCCACATGGGCAACTTCCAAGTGTGACACGTGGCCACTGAGGTGTCCATGACTAAAGTGATGCTCTCGTTTTCCAAACCCACACATTTTCCAATGACGGCAAGCGTTGCCTTAAAGACACCAGGGCAGCAACTTAACAACCACACAGAGGATATGCTCCAAAGCCAAGACAAAGGTTCCAAATGCTTAAACTGAACACAAAATAAGGACACAAGAAGGTCCTCCAGCAACCCAGCTACACGACAAGCATCGACCTTCTCTCTCCTCTCCACGATGTCTATTCTAAACTCGTTGATGGAGGAAGGAGGGAAGAAGATGAGTCAAATATTACCTCCTGATCTGAAATACTTTTCTTTAGGTTTCCTAGAAGAGCTTTTATTATTAAAGCAAGAAAAAGCACATTTTGCAGCAGCAGCTCCTAAATCCTCACCTAAGCCCACACTGCTGTACTTCCACCTATTTTTCCATGATTATAAATACCTGGGTTTGCTGCACGCATCTCAGAAAAAGACTGTATTTCCAGTTTTAAGCTGGCAATAGAACACTTTAATATCTTGGTTCAACCCTCTGATGATAGTGTTTTCTGTTAAATCCTGCTGATTCACAGTGAACAACCAGCACTATTTGCTACCTCCCAGAACAGCAGGAATTGCAGATGCTCAGGTCACTAGGAGATACTCTAGAGAGCAAAAGCTTGTAACTACTCTGCAAATAAGTTAAATTTTAAGTGTTTAAGATCTCTGCCTCTTTGAGGGAAGAGGTTTTACCAAAATGACAATATCTTCACCAAAAAGAGAAGCAAATAGAAACGCTTTAATCTCAACTAAATAGACTGAGAAGCTTCAGCACTCAACGTGCTGGCAGAAATCTCCACTTGAAGATGCACTCGGAGCCTTCACGACCATCCTCCTGGCTCAGACACTCAGCTCAGTGCCACAAACGAGAGCGTTCACAAGCAGCACGAGCTGACCTTGAAACTTCACTCCACACAGAGAAGAAAGCTTCAGTGCTTGGGAGGAGAGCAAGCACAGCAAAGCCAGCGCTGGTTTCTCCTGCTTCCCTGCTCACCAACTTGCAAAGAAGACGAAGGTAGGGCTTAAAGGCGGAGAACAAGCACGAAGAGGAGAGCTTTATCAATCCACCTTGTCACAAACATAACGACTGCTTTATAGACAAGTTATGGCTACCCTGCAATGAGGTCATTAATCTAATGAAAACGTATCAAGAAAAATGCATTGAGACTGACAACAACGCTGTACCTCCATCATTAATCCTGACCATATAACACTGCTGTGGGCAGAAGAGCTGTTAAGAGGAAGACACTTAAAATCACTCCACAGATGGAAGTCATCACGTCACTGTAAAAATGGTTTATTAGCAACACACTTGAAAGCATGATCTGAAACTTAACAAGTTCTTTAGTGCATATTTGGGGCTTTGTTGTTGGGCTGCCCTGACACATAGAGCCCTGCAAGAACCGGCTCACAAGCGGGTGGGTTTCAGTTCTGAACGACTGGTGAGGGCATTGCCAACACATGTCTGCAAACACGCAAAGATCCAGTTAGCAATGAGCACTGACAATGGTTCCGCTGATGACACTGCTCACGCTGAACCCATTCAGCGGCATGCACTGCAGCAAGAGGCTGCGCACGCAAGCAGGATGAAGTGATTCACTGGGGCTCGGTGCTAGCGGCTTTGCTGAAAACTGGAATAGAAAGAATGTTCAAAGTAAACGTTTTTAAGCAGAAATGTATGCAGTTAGCATTCTGTGCAGAGATAAGCACTTCCATTCTGTGCATATATAAGTGTTTCTAGTCTATGCGTTATATACGTTGACTAGTAACGCAAATCAAGTGTTTTTGAAGAGGGCAGATTTAGAGTAGACATTAGGAAGAAATCCTTTATTATAAGGGTGCTGAGGCGCTGGCACAGGGTGCCCAGAGAAGCTGTGGCTGCCCCATCCCTGGCAGTGCTCAAGGCCAGGTGGGACACAGGGGCTTGGAGCAAGCTGCTCCAGGGGAAGGGGTCCCTGCCCGTGACAGGGGCTGGAGCTGGATGGGCTTTAAGGTCCCTTCCAACCTCAGATTTGTTAGCTACAACCATCAGGACATGTAAGCAGGCTTCCTCCATTAATGTAAGTTGCTGCAGATCAACGAGTGCTATCCAAAAGCATTTCTATTTCAGCCAGAGCGAGGGCTGCATCCCAGGAACGCACTTGTGAGGCTTGATGTTGTTAGACGGCTGCAAAGACAAAGCATTTGCTTGTAAAGCAAGAGGGACAAAATGCCATTAGCAAAGCTGCCAGAGGGAATACTAATGCCATATTCATCTCTGAGAACTCCTGGTGGCGGGATCTGCCTACTCGAGTGGTTTCTGGTTCTCAAGAGTCACTTGCAGAAGACAAGGGAAACCCAATTAAGGGAAACAGCAGTATCTTTGTCAAAAACCAGCAAGCAATTAAATCTCCCCTACACATGGCAACTTGTATTAAAGCTAATTATTGTACAGCGGTCAATGTAATTGCAACTCAAATGCAACATGGCCCACGTAATTAGTTGGCACTAATGGAAGCCTCCTAATACAACAAATGCACTAAAGGTCCACCTCAAGAACGCTTCCTCGCAGTACCAGGAAGTCGTGCTACTTCTCTTGCTGAATTTAAAGAGCACTTTGCCGAAGAGACGATGGATGGGCATCCCCCCTTTCCCTGATATCAGAGCCCTGGAATGGTTTGAGTTGAAAGGGACCTTAAAGCTCATCTAGTTCCAGCCCCCAGTCATTGAAATATATGATAGATCAAGCAACCTACACAGACTTCATCCTAATTGCTGCAGCTGAACAGTTACCACTGAAGCACAAGTAGAGTTAAGAAAGCATCACAGAATTATTAAGGAAAAAGCTAATTTAACAGCCAGCTCTGGAAACATTAACTGAGGCCATTGACAAGGACGAGAAAACTTCACAGAAGGGCATCAGCCTCCAAGAATAATGTAGAACACCCTCGCTGCTTTGGAAAGGCAATATTGACCTGGAGGTGTGGCATGGAAGACAGACCGATGCAGAAGTTGAAGACATGGGTGTATTGACCGTGTGGGTGCAACCAGCGAGTTGCTCCTGCCTGTAGTGCCCGGGCACCTCTAGTAGTGAGTGAGAGGAGTGAACAGGCCAGCAAAACATCCTGTTTTCATCAATATTGTAAAGGTTTCTTGAAGTTGTGCCCACACATCCCCATTGCCAGGAACAGAGGCTCCTCCTAACGCTTCTTGAAAGCAACTGTTCAATATTGAAGCAGAAAAATAAAGTTAATCCTAGCTTCTTCAGGATGCTACAGGCTCCCTTCCTCATCTACAGAGTCAATGCATTCACTCTTTATTCTCTTTCAACCCCATTGACAGCCTATAAATTATTACTTGATATTGCAGGGCACCCAGAAGCTCCAGCCAGGGTCAAGGCGATGCACTACAAGAGAGACACTGGCTCCAGAAAGCTTCAGTCCTGGGCCAGCAAAATACCAGATGCTAAAACGCTCCCTGTTTGTGCAAAATAAACTGCTCAGTCTATGTCAAACGCTCCTCTGCTGCCGTTTCCCCTGGCAGATTCATTATCAGTCCACCCCGATCTTCTTCATCCTATTAACTGATGCACTGTCATTTAAAAAGTATTAAATACAGCACGCTACCACACTTGAAAAATTGAATTAATTCCTGAAGGCAGGAAAAAAAGGGCTTCAGAAAGCAAGGAAATGTCACAGACTATGTTCTTTACCACCCTCCCCTCTATGTTTTACGCCAATACTGAACTTGGGGGCAATTAATATCCGATACAGCTCTAGCAGCAGCAAAATAAATATCAGCATCTCCTTCAAACCACTGTTTCGTACCATCCATCACTTCCAGAAGCACACAATCAAGGCAGGAGTCAATGAAGAACTCTGCTTTTTCTCCAGGATTCAATCTAGACTGCTTCTAAATATGGATAATGCCCAGACTACATTCACACATTAAAGCTTTGTAGATTGCCATCAGTGCTTCTGCGGCTTAATTTCATCTGTCCCTCGCAATTCAGACCTTCACTACTTCCACCCTAAAGGAAAGAAATTGCAAAACCCCACTCCACTTTAAACAGAAAAAGTCCTGATGCTCACATAAGCAGATTGCTAAGCGTCTTTGAGAGGATATATATTTAAAACCTGGCAGCAAAACTTGATTCCCCCACTAAGCAGGAGCATTGTCTCAGCTTCTATTGCCTCGGTGTTCATAAAAACCATGTTCTGCCATCAGTTAAGCTTGGAAAAGCCAGCGAAGAATGATGAGCTTGACAAGGCAAACAGCTCACGAGTAGATGGGGGGAATACAGCGAGTGAGAGAAGAGTGAACATTTTAAGCAATGATAAAACCCAAAGCACCACAAGGGATTCATTCAGAGTGTTTGGTTTTCATTCCAGCTGCACAGAGGATAGAAAGCCCGGTGCAGGAACACAAAATGGATGCTTTTTCCCCCCTCATTTCCAAAACAAGTTGGTCTGTCTGCTTAAAAACTCATCTCCTCCTCCTGAGTGAGGATGTTAACTGCTCACACAGATGCTGCCTGCTGCTCATTCAAAAGTAAGGAGAGAACCTCAGACATTCTGTGCCCTAAACAGCCCTGCTGCCCCAAGTAACGGGCAATGACAGATCCCATCCACCAGCACAGCCACGTTTGCACAGCCAGCTCCAAACCCACCCCAGCAGATTCACAGGAGCACTCACCCAGCCTGGATGGATTCAGCAGCCAGAGCCTGAACAATGGAGCTCCCCCATTCCAGATTAAGCACAGCACAGCAGACTGTATTAATTACCAGGCAGAAGTTTAAAGTTGCCTTTCATCATTTGGAAATGCTTTGAAATCACTTGTCTGGTGTAGCAGCTCCGAAAGAGCTTTTATCTTCCAGCTGTAACACAGGAGGCACCGGAAAAACCCAGACAACATTCTCTGCCTTCCAGTTCTGGCATCTCTGCCTTTGAATCTCCTGAAGCACAGCAAGAGAGAGAATCCCAGACTGGGTTGGAAGGGATCTTAAAGCTCGCCCAGTTCCAGCTGCCTGCCATGGGCATAGACTCCCTGATATATGACAGGGTGAGATAGACAACAACTAGTAAAAGAGCTGGTTAAGTAGAACCTCACTTGAAAATTCAGACTCATAGAAAGCCCAGCTTCAGTTTAATGCCTGTATTTTATACAGCATCCAAAGGCTCCATGCTAGTCCAACAGGTTAAAAAAAGCCTGCCTCTTCTGCACTACCAGCTCCTGCTTAAAGCATGGATAATTATATATAGCATACAAAGGAAGGTAATTAACACACTTCTCACCTAAAAACAAACAGCTGAGCTAATGGCATGCCTGTTCTCACACATCACCTTCCCCAGGATCCGGAATAATTCACCATTGATACTTCCCAGGCACTCACACTGGAGTAATTTAGGGATGCCATGGTAACATAACTACAGCTCACCACGTCTCACCTTTCATGAAATCCATGCAACTATTACCTCTCCAAAGTGGGATTTTCACCACCTCCAGCCCATAAGTCTATGATACGATTTGATGATGAGTCTATGGTGATTTAAGCCCCCCCCCCCCCCCCCCCAGCATCCTTCAGAAGTTGCCAAGCTCACTTACCATCAAACAGGGGAAAAAAGCCTCCAAAAACCAGCTTTTAAGCATGAAACCCCTTCAGCTGCACCACGAGCACCACTTCATCCCCTCCGAGCACCACACACACACACACACACACACACACACCCCTGGAGTCCCAGCACGGAGCAGCCCAGACCTGGGTCTCACACACACCTCCCACAAGCACACAGCCATATGCCTCCTGCAGCTGCGAGTTATTAAATGGGATGAACATTAACCATTTAGGCATCGGTGGCAGGCTGAACATGCAAAAAGGCATTCAAGAAACTCCAGCCCTGGAGTTAACTGAAAATAGGCATTTATCAAGGAGGAAACAAGGGGAATCTGCTCCTTTCTTACCTTAAGCAAAGGGAGGTCTCTGAATCCTAATGCATCTCCGAATTTTCAACTTCAAAACTGCATCTGTTGGCGAGTTAAAGTGATTTCCCTCTCCGATCTCCTACAGGGAAGATGTGGAGAAAAGAAGGGAGAACTGAAGTACTCAAGGGTCTGCAACAGCCATCGGAGTTGGATGTTTCCCCCTCTCCCTGTACGAATCCTCTCCTTCAGCCCTGCTGGCTCTGAAGACAGCACTGCAGCCGGATTTCAAGGCTCAGCTCTTGACATGCAGAAGCACTGAAGGATCAAGAACATAAATGTCACTTCCTCCAGGCATCACATCAGCTGCAAAGGAGCCTCATCTGCTCTCGCCAGCACAATCCTGCCCAGCTGAAGAGCAAATCCTGACATCTGCCTTGGGGGGGCTTTCGTCACACCCTGCCGAAGGATCCCAAGTGTAAAGCCCCGATCTAAAGGATCCCTGTTTCAGCTACACCATGGTGTAGCCCAACTCGAGACGCTGCACAAGTGGAGGGGCACGAACTGAAAAGCTAATAAAACAGAAGTCAAAGCCTAACCTTGAAACAAATCACAGCTGCCTCCATCTGAGCGGTAGCAGAGGCTCTGCTATTATTAAATGAGCTTCAGGAGAGATTTAACTAACTGGATTCCACTGCAATGCTTTATTTATGGCATGTGTGCCTGTCCCAGAATACTTCCTGAAGGTTTTTCCCATCTCTTTTATTGCTTTTGCGTATTTCCTGAACAAATCCAACAGGCACAAGCCCTGTGGAGGCTGGAATCCGTGTATTGACAGGGTTGGGACACTATTGCATAACAGTGGCCTAAAGTTGCTTAAAATAGAAATTAGATGTCACGACCACAACATCCTAAATACACGCCACACGTCGATTAAGCAGAAACCAGGACACCAGCATCGACTGGAAACACCATATAATTAACTCCTAAAATGGCATTTTAATGGTCTCTGCCCTTGCTCCAGCCAGCAATAGCATGTATAATTACTCTCTTATTAGCTCTCTGCATCCTTCCCTGGCATTCCCAACTGAAAACGAAACAAACCCTCTTCTGTTGGAGTTTGCCTGGAAGAAGCCTTGTTTTAAACGGATTACGCGCTGCTAAAAGCAAACCAGACCCGTCACAGGAGGCTTATTCATGCACTTGGAGGCTGCTTCTTTAGGTATCTACCACACACCTGGATCTTTTACAGATCTATCGGAATTCGCTCCATAAAGTAAATGTTATCCCCCGTTCAGCTGCGTGCCAACGCAACGCTGAGCCTGCAGCGATTCCTTCCTCTAATCCTCTTGCTGGAGGCTCCATTTAATAAACAAAGGCAGCTCCAATAATTCAACCCGTACTTTCAGAGATGCGATGTGCCTGTCAGAAGCTCTCTGCAAGAGACTCAGGGCATTTCTTCAGCCCCTTCCCAAGGCTTTGCATACGTTTAAGCCTGCGTCTTGCCGTTTGAATGCTGATAACCACCGCGCTCCTTCGTTCCCCTTTGGAGGCTTAAACACAAGCACAGACGTTTTTATTAGCGCATCACGCACCATTAAACTGCCAGCTTGGCTTCCAGCATCCTCTTTAGGAAATAAATAAACACAGGGCCTCGAACACATCTTCACAACAAAAATACTCATTTCCTTGGCACTGGTTTTTCTGATCAACCGAAGCGAACAAAGCCCAAACCCAACAAAGCACCGCGTGGTTCCCTTCCAGCCAGGCTGCAGATGATGGGAACCACTCGACACACCACATGTACTGTTAAAGGCTGCTCGGTATGTTCACAGAACACCCAGCCAAGAGCTCTTCCTTCACCTGCCTCCTCCAAGAGACTGATTTTCGTTACTGAAGAGTTCACAAAGGAGGAACTGCCCCATTCTGCACCACGCTCACACAGGAACAGCTCCCAGAGAAAGCACCCCATACACAGCACCATGGCAGTACTGTTGACTGCTGATGTGGAGATTGGGGTTGGGCAAAGGTCCCCATGGTCCCTGCTGTCAACACACAGGATGGCCAGGGCTGCTGTGTTACAGGTGAACAGAGAATCACAGAATCCCAGCCTGGGTTGGGTTGGAAGGGAACTCAGAGCTCCTCCAGCTCCAACCCCTACCACGGGCAGGGACCCCTTCCACTAGAGCAGCTTGCTCCAAGCCCCTGTGTCCAACCTGCCCTTGAGCACTGCCAGGGATGGGGCAGCCACAGCTTCTCTGGGCACCCTGTGCCAGCGCCTCAGCACCCTCACAGGGAAGAGCTTCTGCCTAAGAGCTCAGCTCAGTCTCCCCTTGGGCAGGTTAAAGCCATTCCCCTTGGCCTGTCCCTACGGGCCCTTGGCCAAAGCCCCTCTCCAGGTTTCTTCTCAGCCCTTTTAGGTACTGTAAGACCGTTACGAGCTCTCCCCCGAGCCCTCTCTGCGAATAAGCATCCCTGCAACAGCTTGGACACAGCCAGGAGAGCCAATCTGGCCACGTTATGGATCTGTCTGCTGCTGGCTTGCGGGAAGAGCAGCTGCAGAGCCTGGAAATAAACCCAGGAGATTGCCTGGGGCTGAGCACGGAGCAGCCAAGCAGGTGCCTTCCCCCTCAGCTTCCCTCTCACAAGGCGAGAGGCAGCTCCTGCAAACAGCTTGCACCGGGGGCTAGATCAGGGCATCGCTCCAGCAGTGAAGAAACCCCTTGGGATACCTCCAGAAGAGAGATTCGGATCTTGGTGCAGTCAGACTGCCAGCCAGCACCACCAGGACTGCAGTAAGCAGAGGGTGAGAGGGCAGAAACAGAGCAGGAGAAGGCAATGCTTAATGCAGCCCCGAGGGATGGAGAGCACCTCTTCTGCGTTCAGAGGAGCCCAAAGCCACGCTGGAAGCAGCAGCCCAATGCCCAGCAGGAAAGCAGTTGAGGGTAAACCTCACGTACGCAGAGCTGCACATTTACCAACAGCTTTTATGAATATATGCATGAAATGAGAGATTCCAAGCCATCGGCAGAGACCGGTTTTTGCTCGCTGGTCCAAGCCATCTGCTGCGCTTTAAGACGCGCTCCACTCAGCGCTTCGCTTCTCCAAACTCAGCTTCAGCACTGAAACGAAGCTTTGGATCCCTTTTGGTATACTCCCGGAATTACAGTGATTCCAGCAGTTTGGTGACTCATGGGTACATGGAACCTGGTGATTAAAACCCCTTTGCCTGCAACCTGCAAGCAAACAGATAACGTGTCCATAGCCCGCTGTGCCTGAACGCGGTGTGACGGGGGCACGTGCTGCCTTCAAAGTGGCAAAACAGCCAAGAACATGGATTTTGGTACAGGGTGCCCAGAGAAGCTGGGGCTGCCCCATCCCTGGCAGTGTTCAAGGCCAGGTTGGACACAGGGGCTTGGAGCAAGCTGCTCCAGTGGAAGGTGTCCCTGCCTAGGGCAGGGGTTGGAACTGGATGGCTTTAAGGTCCATTCAACTCAAACCATTCTATGAGATCTATGATCTTTCAGGACACAGCCTAAAGAGATGCTCCAAAAGCAGCTGAACTAATTTTGTTCCCATTTCTCTCACGAATCCAAAGTAACACTTTCTCTTCATGCCCCGGCAGGAGGATTTTACCCTGTTTCTATTAAACAGCAAGACCTCCTATTTCACTTGGGGGATCCATAAACCAGAAGCTGTTGTTTCTAAAGCCCAAGATTATTAAGAGAAAAGAAACCTCTGCTCCCAGCTGCTGCACACTTGACACTGAGCCACAGGCACGATTCCTCCTCCCAGCTGCTTTAGCATTTTCCCATCCGAGTCAGGAATGTGCCAGGTTCAAGTTACACACTTCACATCGAGCATCTGACACGGCCAGAAACCCCCAAGCTCTGGGTTTCTGCTCTCATACAGTGCCTGTTACCCATGCAGCTCCTCTGAGCCGTGCCCATCCATCGGGACACAGATGGGTGTCTTCTCCCTAACCCTGCTTTTCTCACTTCCCAGCTGTGCAGGATGGTGGTACAGACACTCAGAAGAGCAACAGGGAAGCGGGGACCTGATGTCTCAGCTGAGATGCCAAAGGCCAGCAAAGGGTTTATATCATCACGCTGCTCGGCTGGAGGGCACAGAGGAAGAGATGCAGGCACCCCAACACCACGCACCCAACACACAGAGCTTCCTGATGACATTTGTCACTTACTAAGAGTGCTTTTCAATTTCAATAAGGTGCTTAAAGTGACAGCACCCAATTAACTGCTCAGTGGGAAGACAGCATCAATATTCATGAAGCAGTCATGGAGCAGACGTGGGATTCATAATTGGCTGAACCCACCCGCAACAGAGCCGCACTAATACTGTACCATAACCCCCCGACAATGTGCTTTCCTTTAAATCAATATTCATTCCAGTGGCAGCATCACCTTCTCCCCAAAATATAGATATAAACCCCATCAATAGTCAAATCAGGAGCTGGTTTGGGTTCCAGCCTCATTTTTGCCCATTTAAACAGTGCTCACCTTTACCCAGCAATGTTTCCAGTGAGAGGAGGAATTCCAGGGCCATAGAAAGAGGAACCACAGCCTGACTCAAGCTCACGGGCTTAAACCTGACTAACGAGTCCCTCAATTTGAGCCACGGAGGCACTAAAACCATTCCAAGTGCTGCCATTCCAGTGCTCAGTCCCAGCACAGCTGGGTTTTCTGGCTGCTGTGTAGTGCAAAGTGGTTATTTCGATTAAAACCAGGGCTCAGTTTAATAGTGATCCCTTTGTTCTACAGGGTGGGGGGAAAAAAGTAACATTATAATGCTGAACCTGAATTATTTCAGCCCAGAACTGTCTCGAACACAAAGGACCTGCCTGCCTCTGGCCACCAAAGCAGAGCAGGAGCTGCTGCAGGTCCCAGAGCAGGGCAAATCTCTGTTCAACAGCACCAGCATGGCAAGCTCTGCTCTTGTAGCCACAATGGTTTCACTGGCATCTTGTTTTCCACCCTCGCTAGGCTTGTGAGCCTCATCCACGCAGCCCCAACATGCAAGATCAGGAAGCCAGGGGCTCCCCATCCAGACTAACTTTAAGTTTGCAATGCAGAACAGTGGAATAAGAACGTTTTGAAGCACATCCCAAGAGAAACGATGACAAACAGCAGGAGGCCAAACTGCACTTGGATACCAAGGGGACCAAACTGCACTTGGATACCAAGGGGACCAAACTGCACTCGGATACCAAGGGGACCAAGCTGCACTCGGACACCAAGGGGACCAAGCTGCACTCGGACACCAAGGGGACCAAGCTGCACTCGGATACCAAGGGCACCAAGCTGCACTTGGATACCAAGGGAAAGGGGTTTGCAGGACACAGAAGTGACAGCAAACACGACGCAGGACCTGCTGCAGTCAGAGCAAACCTGCTCCCTGGAAGCAGAGGAGCCAATGCCAGCAGAGGGCACTCGGAAGCCAAGAGAGAACAAACCCACCGCGTGTGTGCAGGACGTGGGGATGGCTCTGCCAATGCCTCCGTGGAGCGGGAATTGTCCCTTTCAGTCCTCAAGCAGCCACCAAGGCAACACGTTTGATCCGTGATCCGATTTCCATGCCACAGCAAACCGCCTCCACTGCCAGCTCCCGTTTCGAAGGGTCTCTGCGATCCCACGTGCTGGACACGGGTGGGTTTGCTCTGATGGCAAAGACCAGAGAAGAAGAACCCCGAGGAACCCCTTCCCAAAGGGAAATGTGCAGTGCTGTCAGCCCCAGGGCTGTTAAATGAGGAGAACACAATGCCACAAGCCAAGCCTCTCGCTAGGTACGTTCTACACTGCAACCTTCTGCAAGGGAAGCTTAAATCCTCCTGGAAAAGTGGACAACTTCACAGCAGCCAAATCTGAAATTCCCTTTAGGCACTGGAAGCTGCTCTAAGGTCTCCCTGGAGCCTTCTCTTCTCCAGGCTGAACCAGCCCCATTTACATAGGTTTAGAAGCTAATACTCGAGTTTTTAGGCTCACACAGGTGGGTTTTAAGGCAAAACCAGAACGTGCCATTGCTAAGTCTGCAGACCCAAGTCCTGTGTGCTGCTGCACCACCACCAGAAGATGCATCCTGCAGCCACTACACCCTTAGCAAGGTTCTCCAGGCAGCTCCAGCTCCTGACCTCCTGAGGCTGTGCCCTTCTGATAAAGACACAAGGCAAGCAATCGAGTGTCAGAGAAACCCAGCAGCACCTTAAGCTTTCCAAACCCCAAACCAGCCATCAAAACGTGGCGGTTCTGCAAAGGATCTGAGAGCTTTTGTTTTCCCAAGCCACCCATACTATAAAATTGTGCAAAAAAAAAAGGCATTTAGAGACTTGAGAATGACACCCTTAAAAAGGTGAGAACCTGATAAACCTCACACCTCACTCCTGCACCAAAGCCAAGTTTTGCATATAGCTAAGGAGCACCTCGCAATGATGCACTGCTATGGAGCCTGCAGTGTTGTGCAGCCCATTTGCATCTCTATTACTCTGTAAATTTTACAGTGCACAAATACCAGGAATGCTTCACTGTTACTGAACCCCGATGCCAGGGTTTGCCTTCCCAAGGAAACGTGGAACCGTGCAAAATCCTTTCTCTAATGCAAAACATCCTCTGCTGGTGCTTACTGCGATCCTCAGCTCTGCGACCCAAATTCACCTTCTCTATGTGTAACTCTTTGGTAAATACAAGGCACCAGATATTTGCTTGTAAATGTAGCCTGAAGATCCCAGACTGGTTTTAGCTGGAAGGGACCTTAAAGCTCATGAAGTTCCAACCCCCTGCCACGGGCATGGACGCCTTCTACTAGAGCAGGGTGCTCCAAGCCCCATCCAACCTGGCCTTCAAAGATCAAATATAAGCACTAAATGTGCATTGTGAGTGACTCTGTCCATGTTATACCAATAGGGATACATAAGCTCCTGTCCAAAGCAGTAATAAACTACTCATAGAGTGATAAAAAAAGCCCTTTAGGAAACATTCAGTGGAAATAAGAGCAGTCCCTATTGAGGAAGGCATCTGGCAGACATGAAACCCAAAAGCACACCTTTTTTCTCTCCCCTCTATCTGTCCATTCTCACCTCTCAGCAAGGTGCTGCTCTTCCTCCTTCCAACCAGCATTCAAGGGGTTTGATACTGCAGGTTAAAACTGTGTTTGAGCAGCTCATTTTGATATAAAGCTATTTCCCTATCAGAGGGAAGCAAAGCAAACACACACCTCGCAGTAACTACAGAGTTAAACGTAAGGACATGAGTGCAGCTCCCTTCTTTTTTCCACTGCGATCTTATTTAGTACATTAAGCAAAGGAATCCAAGTGTTGCATTAAGTTCTCCATAATTCATCACTTTTCCCGATAACAGAATAGAAAGAGTTCTTTTAAAAGTCTAATTCCCAGCAGGCTTCATATGAACATTCTCCGAGAGTGCTGCTCATGCTTTAGAACAGGCATTAAACAGCTACAGCATTTGATGTTTGGAAACAAAGTCACCCATCTGCCAAGGGCTTTGGAAGCAGTACATGCCACCAAAGATTTTCTGTTCTAAACCCACTTCATGGGAAAGAACAAATCCCCAGACAGGCAAAGCTTAAAGCTTAAAAATAATCCTTTCCACTCGCTCCCAGCTCTCCTTAGGGAAGGAGTTTGTTTACTGGGAAGCACCAGTTTCCTGTTGCAAAGAGCCACCCCTCACGTAAGACTGGAGGGCTAAGATCTACCTTATCGCAAGGAGATAATGGCATTTATAAATGAATCATAACGCTCAAAAATAACTGACCTACTTTGCCTGGCCACCAAGGATCCGCAAGCAGCCAAGCTCCCAGTTACCACCGTGCCAATGGAAGTGTGAAGGCGTTGCACGTCAAGCTGAGATCTCACAGCAAGGCACAGCACAGGCAGCTGCCTGCAGAACCTCACCGCAGGGCTCGCTAAGCCTCCCAGTTCACCGCCAGTTACCTCCATGAGGCTTCCTCAAACCCAAAGTGCCTCAGTCCGGCTGGTCCTGGCATCCATAGCATGCTCTTTCGCTCTGGAGGTACTCAGAGGTTCAGCTACAGAGCAGGGACTTGCAGAAAGCTTCTTGTCTGCTGAGGGAAGCACTGAAAATAGCTCAGAGAGATAAACACCACATCCCTTGGTTGCAATGCGCCCATAGAATCATGGAATGCTTTGTGTTGGAAGGGACCTTAAAGCTCCTCCAGCTCCAACCCCTGCCACGGGCAGGGACCCCTTCCACTGGAGCAGCTTGCTCCAAGCCCCTGTGTCCAACCTGGCCTTGAGCACTGCCAGGGATGGGGCAGCCACAGCTTCTCTGGGCACCCTGTGCCAGCGCCTCAGCACCCTCCCAGGGAAGAGCTTCTGCCTGAGAGCTCATCTCAGTCTCCCCTCGGGCAGGTTAAAGCCATTCCCCTTGGCCTGGCCCTACAGGCCCTTGTCCCAAGCCCCTCTCCAGGTTTCCTGCAGCCCCTTCAGGCACTGGGGCTGCTCTAAGGTCTCCCCTTCAGGAGCCTTCTCTTCTCCAGGCTGCCCCAGCCCAGCTCTCTCAGCCTGGCTCCAGAGCAGAGCTGCTCCAGCCCTCGCAGCTCCATGTCCTCCATGAAGCTTGGGACAGGCTTCCAAGCAGAGTGGCTGGAAGAAAAGCCCAAGAGCAGGTCACAGGGAGCTCCCTCACTTTGGGGACAAAGGCAGCATGCTTGGGACAACGAACATCCTGGTGCTTGTGAGGCCACAGGCATCAGGGAGCATTTTGGAAGCTGAACAGCAGAGCTCCATCTGTAGCCCCACACAGCGAGTGCTGGGGTCCTGCTCTGCCTGGGCTTAGGGGTGACTGAATCCTCACCCTTTTGTAATCCTAACCCCCTGCTGTCTTTAAGGCACTGCTAACATATGGCTGAGCAGGATGCAGCTCTTCCTCCCGCCTACCCAAAAGCGAGCAGCTCTTCTGACAGCTTCACTTCCTGGGGAATTCAGATTCTTCTGGAAGCGTACTCAGGGCATGAATTAGAGCAAAGCCCACCAACAGGCGGAGGCAGGCGGCTGTCAGCGCACAAAGCACTGCGGGACTGGCTTCGGATGGCATCGGATCCAAATTCACCTTCTCCAGTGCTGATTTGTCATGTAGGCAAGGGGAAAAGCACCCCAGACCCATTATGAAATGGAGCAGAGGTGCACAGCTATTTAAGTAGTGATTAAAAATACATCATGACAACTACAACTGCACTCAGCATCTCCCCTGTTCTTCCACAGATGCCTCATTCTTTGGATCTTCAACCAGGAGAAAACCCCCTCAAGCCCTGGAGAATCCCTGCCCGCACATGCATATTCCCTTTAAGTACAACCAGAGGGTCCCGGCGGGTGCCACCACATCACACACCAAAGGCTCCCCTTCTCTGCAGGATGAGGGATGGGATCTATTCTGGTTTCTCAGCCACACGAAGGAGAACACTGCAACAAACCTCCCCAAGCCCAAACCACACTGAGAAAATGACCTCTCCCTTCCCACAGCAGCAGATGCTCTGATCTCATTTGTTGACATTTATCATTAGGAAGGGAAACGTCTGAAAGCCCTACGAGGAGAGGAAAGCTCCTTAGGGGGTTTAAGAAAGCCTACATTAAACAGCAGCGATGGCAAGAGCCGATTATACACGGAGCAGTTAACACAGACTTAGCTGTGTTAAAGAACTTGAGAAAACCTGCTCAGACAACGTCACAGCAGCTTTCTGTGCTCAGCTTCACGTCAGGAACCTTCGAACAGGAGGGTTCCATGAAGAAATCATAGAACCATGGAATGGTTTGGGTTGGAAGGGATCTTAAAGCTCATCCAGTTCCAGTGCCCTGCCACGGGCAGGGACACCTTCCACTGGAGCAGGCTGGCATTCACCCATTCCTAGTGACCAATAGAACCAAAGTCCTATTTCCTCAAGTGCTTTTTTTTTCCCCAGGAAATACTTGGGATCTCTTGGTATTGTTGGGAAGATTTCTATGGGAAATTCAAACATTCCTTAAATAGAACAAGGGGGAAAATAAGCTCGTTCTGCTCAGATTTAAACTTCCTCTTTTCTACAAGGGAATGAAACCAGCAGGAACAGTTCTTCAGGAAAACCACACCCCAGAAGAAACAGGGAGATCATCACTTGCAGCACGGGAACCAGAGCTTAAGAGGCACAGAGCTGCCTTTCCAAGCACCAGACACTCATTAAAGCTGAGCTCAACCTTTGGTATCTCCAAGACCGAGAAGCTCAAACACAGATCCGGAGTTCTCACCTCCAAGGGCAGCCCCATGGCTTCAGCAGCTCTCGTTGCTCCTGATGAACAGCTTTTGTGCCAGAACCATCTGGAATTTCCTGCATGACTTAATGCAATCAAAAAGAGGAAAAGAAACACACAAAGACCCCATTTCCCAGGTTAAACCGGCTCAGGGACGCTCCTTTCAAACCGGCCTCTTCAGAGGGCTTCTCACCAGGGCACAGCCTGAACCAAGCTCACAGCCACCCACCAGGGACACAGGGAAAGCTCCACGATCCTGGAACAGGCAAGAAGAGGACAGAAAACACGGAGCTTGACTGAAGCCACTTGAGAAGCTAAAGCAAGCGTTAACCTTCCTGCTCCCCACCACACACGAGACCATCAAGTGTTCTACCACCAGCAAAAGCCAAGCTCATTTCACTCAGCCACTTCAGCTCTGTCCTCCCCTTGCCTTTTCATGGGTCTATGCATTAGCCCTAAACATTTTGAAGCCCAAGCCTCACTGGGTTGGGTGTCTGAGTGGCTAACCTTGCTGCTTAGATCTACAGCTGCTTCAGATTTCATTACCAGGAAACAGGGAACACATGATGCCTGAGAGAGCCAAGAGTCAATGCTCCAAAGTCTCTATCCAGGAGATCCTGCACGGGAGCACACACACACAGTATGCTAGAGATTGGAAGGGACCTCAAAAGATCATCTAGTCCAATCCCCCTGCCGGAGCAGGAACACCTAGATAAGGTTACACAGGAATGGGTCCAGGTGAGTTTTGAATGTCTCCAGGGAAGGAGACTCCACAACCTCCCTGGGCAGCCTGTTCCAGTGTTCCGTCACCCTCACTGAGAAGAAGTTTCTTCTCAAGTTTAAGTGGAACCTCTTGTGTTCCAGTTTGTACCCATTACCCCTTGTCCTATCATTGTTTGCCACTGAGTAGAGCCTGGCTCCATCCTCGTGACACTCCCCCTTTATATATTTATAGACACTAATAAGGTCACCCCTCAGTCTCCTCTTCTCTAAACTATAGAGACCCAGCTCCCTCAGTCTTTCCTCATAAGGGAGATGCTCCACTCCCTTAATCATCTTAGTTGCCCTGCGCTGGACTCTCTCCAGCAGCTCCCTGTCCTTCTTGAACTGAGGGGCCCAGAACTGGACACAATATTCCAGATGGGGTCTCACCAGGGCAGAGTAGAGGGGAAGGAGGACCTCTCTCGACCTACTGACCACCCCCCTTCTAATACACCCCAGGATGCCATTGGCCTTCTTGGCCACAAGGGCACAGTGTTGGCTCATGGTCATCCTGTCATCCACTAGGACCCCCAGGTCCCTCTCCCCTACACTGCTCTCTAACAGGTCGTTCCCCAACCTATACTGGAACCTGGGGTTGTTCCTGCCCAGATGCAGGACTCTACACTTTCCCTTGTTATATTTCATCAAGTTATTCCCTGCCCAGCTCTCCAGCCTGTGCAGGTCTCGCTGGATGGCAGCACAGCCTTCTGGCGTGTCAGCCACTCGTCCCAGCAACACGGGTGCTCCCTGAACATCTTCATTTCCAAGAGTGCGACTATGGACAACAATAAACCCCAACTCCTGAACCCGTGGCCAAACCAATCCATTCTGTGATCCACAAGCTACCCGTTACCTAAAGCCTGTAAATCAGATCTTACACAGTGACACCAGCCAACTGGCTCCCGTACCAGGGGACACCGGCTGATCTTTGACTCATAACACAAGCAATATAAATGAGGACAAAACAAAAGGTACCATACTTGAGATAAGGCACTGATTAAAAGCTCACTGCCTTTGGAATGAGCAGCCAGCTTGCTTCAGAAGGATCTCATTACCATGCATTCCTCTGTCACCTCCAATATTTCCGATTCACTAGTAACATTTAAAGCATGGCTCAGGAGCTATGTGGGGTTAGAAGGTAAACTTGGTTAAACATTACCTAGAGCATTACAAAGCCTGTCTGTGCTGCCCCAGGTTTGAGCCATGCTTCACTCACATTAAAGGCAAGAGCTGAGGCTCACCTGTGGCTCAGTTGGCACCAAGATCAGCAGTGAGGAGGGATTTCTAAGCCAACAACCCACTTATCACACACAGAGGAGGTGCCACCTCCCAGCGCTGAAAAGACACCAACAAGGAGCAGGAAGCAAAAAGGATGCCAAGAGGAAAAGAGGTGAAGAAACAGAAGCAAAGGCTGTGACTGTGGAGCACGGGGGCAAGGGGGAGTCAAGCAAACAGTGAGTGCTGAGAGGAAGCAAATTCCCATTCCATTCCAGAAACGAGAGGTGAAAATCCACTGAGGCTGCAGGAAAGCTAAAGCTGCACAAGGGTTACTGGCACGAGGAAATACTTCCCACTTATAAGTGTTGATTTCACAAATTTGCTTTAGAAGCATCAGAATTTTAGCATTAGGGGGAAAAAAAAGGGAAAACATCACAAAATGGCAATATTGTAAAAGAGGAACATCTGACATTTTAGGTCTGAAACACAAGGCTAAAGTGATCATGGAATGGTTTGGGTTGGAAGGGACCTTAAAGCTCCTCCAGCTCCAAACCCTGCCATGGGCAGGGACCCCTTCCACTGGAGCAGCTTGCTCCAAGCCCCTGGGTCCAACCTGCCCTTGAGCACTGCCAGGGATGGGGCAGCCACAGCTTCTCTGGGCACCCTGTGCCAGCGCCTCAGCACCCTCACAGGGAAGAGCTTCTGCCTAAGAGCTCAGCTCAGTCTCCCCTCTGGCAGGTTAAAGCCATTCCCCTTGGCCTGTCCCTACAGGCCCTTGTCCCAAGCCCCTCTCCAGGTTTCCTGCAGCCCCTTCAGGCACTGGAGCTGCTCTCAGGTCTCCCCTTCAGGAGCCTTCTCCTCTCCAGGCTGCCCCAGCCCAGCTCTCTCAGCCTGGCTCCAGAGCAGAGCTGCTCCAGCCCTCGCAGCACCTCCGTGGCCTCCTCTGGACTCACTCCAGCAGCTCCACGTCCCTCCTGCATTGGGGCCCCCAGAGCTGAAGGCAGTTGATGAGTCAATTGCTTTGAAACCCAGCAGAAATCAGATCTCCAAGTTTTGACTGCGGCTCAGACATGAAAGCTGCTTCATTAAAAACATACCCAAACACGCAAGTAACCAGTTTAAGAAGCACCACAAGTAGATGCCTTTTAATCTTCTGCCTCAATTAAATGTTCAGAGAAAGAGAACGACTTTAGATGTAACCTCAGTGAAGTCCTTCTCTTAATGAAGGAGTAGAGATCCTGAAAGAAGAAAGGAAGAAAGAAGAAAACCCCCAGAGACCACAAAAGGCAAAGAGACCACTGTGTTTTGGTTATCACCTCTTCATGCTACAATACCACAGGTGACCACTGCCAAACATTTTGGGTGGCTCTGGGGATTTTGTTGGTTTTATTTTTACCCGCATTTACCTGTTTCTCTGGAGCAGCCACCTCCTGTTTACTGCAGCATGTGCCCTGCCCGGTGACTTGTGCTCCTCTCTCTTTTCCTGCCAGAGTAGCCCTATAGACTCAGCATTACAAATGGGAGTGCTATTGTTAAGGAATCAATTGGACAATGAAAGAGCTAAGGACACTTGTCTTACAGAAAATTACTGTCAAATGCTGCCAGACCCAGCTTTCCTTCTTTCTGGGCCAGCAGCCAGATACTAATCATTTCAGGTCCCTACTAATTCTTCACTGTGTAACACGCTGCGTGGTAAAGAAAAGGGGCCGCTTACTCGAGGCTGTGCTTCAGGATACTTCCAGTGATCGCCGAAAAAGGACACTGCCACCATCCCAAATGCAGGCAGGGATGTTCTTACCTCCTGAAAAGCAAAAGGACTTCCCCAGGCACCACCTGAAGGGCCCCGTGCCAGGATCTCCTTGTTGAAACAAGTCCTCGTTCCTTATTAGAGCACAGTGTCAAGGGCCATTCCACACGCTGGGCAGAGAGAAGGAGGCGTGGAAGCGATGCTGTGTCTCTGTAGGAAGGGACTGGCTTCTATAAAAGGTGTTCCTGGCTAACTGAGGGGCCTCTGACCTCAGCTCTATTTGCTGATCCTGACTGGATCCGAAGGGTTCGTGGGTCGCTGAAGTGAAACCAACGCCTTTGAGTAAACAGAGCGCAATCATTCACCCACATTTCACAACCATGCCAAAGAGCATCTTAGCAGGGCAAGAAGCCTCCACACACGCATTAAATATTGTTAAGGCTTGTTCCAACTGGCCAAGTTAGAAGCACGCGGCCTTAAAAGCCTTTCTTGCGTGGCCAGTTCTAACTAGCAGAACTATTAACGACTGGCAGCTCCTGTATCTCATGGAACAAACCAAAAGGCTCCAGTTGCTAAGTCAAAAGGATAAAAACACCCCAAAACTTCACACTTTCTGGCCTGCGCTCACCCTGCAGCTAACAAGCACCCTTTGGAAAAACTAGATCTCACTCCCATACATACACTGATCCTCTTCCACTACCTGGAAGGTATTTGCCTTCAGAACATTAAAATCCTGCTTAAAGGCAGAATGTATTAGGTAAAAGTTTGCATGGTGATACTACTGCCGGGCATCCTTCTTGGGCGCTTCCAAATGGGCAGAACAGTCCACAAGGCTCAAACCTGCCTGCAACTACAAGCATAAGCACAACTTGTGTTCTCCTAACTTTGCATTAAAGTGCCCAAAATCTCTTTTATTATGAGACCTCTTCCACACTTTCATAGAATCATCAGGGACTGGTTTGTGTTGGAAGGGACCTTAAAGCTCCTCCAGCTCCAACCCCTGCCATGGCAGGGACCCCTTCCACTGGAGCAGCTTGCTCCAAGCCCCTGTGTCCAACCTGCCCTTGAACACTGCCAGGGATGGGGCAGCCACAGCTTCTCTGGGCACCCTGTGCCAGCGCCTCAGCACCCTCCCAGGGAAGAGCTTCTGCCTAAGAGCTCAGCTCAGTCCCCCCTCTGGCAGGTTAAAGCCATTCCCCTTGGCCTGTCCCTACAGGCCCTTATAAAAGCACATGGTTCACGCACGAGGTCCAGAGCAGCTGATGTGCACATTGTACTCTGACAGAAGCCACCGTACGTACCCTGAGACACATTGTCCTCATCCCCCGTGCGCTCACCGGTGCCCGTTCTAGCTCTCCCAAGAGCACATGGATATTGCTTCACTTCCCCTTCCCATGGAAGGCATCCATCAGGGTTTCTCCTCCTCACACTGCTCAAGTGGGTGTGAATTCCAGAAGCAAAACGAAGAGCATGAACAGGCCGCATCTCTTTGCATCAAGACCCATTAAAGGAGAGTAATGACAACAACTGGTCCTGCACTAAAGCACCTCCAGCACCCCCCCATGGCAGCCTTCCTACCAAAGCCGATTTCACCTTGTGCTTGGAGCACGCAGAGATCCCTCACACAAACACGGCTGGAGGTGGCCAATACCTCCCTGCTCCCAGCAGCACCAACAGTTTGCTGCTACAGAAGCAGTTCCAAGGCTTGGTTTGACAAAGTCTAACTCACCTTAAGCTCCCAGTGAGGACCTAAAGAGTAAGGAAGCATCCCGAGTGGAGTTTAGCTTTAGGGACACCTGATGAAGCAGCTCAGCCTTTCTGCGACTGCCTCTGTGGTGGTTTGCTTACACCCTGGGGCAGACACAGACACATGCAAAACACCTTGACGGGGGAGAAGAGCACCCCCAACAGCAGAGGCACAACCCAGTACCCAGCCAAGCTGCCCAACAGCAGCTGCTGGTCTATGCTGGGAGCCGACCCAACGACATCCACCCCCTTGTCGCCTTAAAGCTGATTAAACACAATTCCTTACCCCCCCCCACCAAGTGCATTGGGGTATGAGGCACCCCCTCACCAGTGACACCCCCATCGCGCTGCCGAGGCACAGGAGGCGGCTCTGCCTCCATCCACCGGTGCCGGAGGCCTCAGTTACCGCCATTAACCCTCGGGAGCCCGCTTCTCCTTGACTGGAGGCTTCCCGGGCAGGGCTCGGCGCTGGAGCCCCGCGGGTGCGAGCCCCGAACCCCCCCCAAGCGCAGGCCGAGCGCACCCAGGCACCGGCGGCGCGGGGTGAGGCCGAGGCCGGCCCCGGCTCCCCCCCGCAGCCGCAGCCCACCGGAGGGCACAGCCCAGCCCCGAGGCCGCTCTCACCGGGAAGCGGGGCCGCGGGGGGCCCGGCGGGGGCTGCGAAGGGGCCGGGGAAAGCCCCCGGGGGGCAGCGGAGGGTCGGGGCCCGCGGGGCGCGGAGGGGGCCGGGCCGGGCCGGTTCCTACCTGCGGGCGCGGGGCCTCTCTGGCGGCGGAACCCAAGCGCCGGGCAGGAGGGGGCGCACGGAAGGGGCAACGCCGCGCCACGCCTTCCCGCCGCGCCGCCAATAGGAGCGCAGGGGGCGGTACGCGACGGTGGTTGCGGCCAATAGGAGAGCAGGGGGCGTGGCTCGATGGATGCAGCCGCCAATGGAAGCGCGCGGCGCGCCGTGACGGCGGCGCCAGGGAGGCGGGGAGCGGCGGGCGGGAGGGGCGGCGGCACCGGGGACACCGGCGGGGCCGCTCCCGCCCTTCCCTCTGCTCCCATCCGCCGGTGCTCAGCCCTTGTGCCACCCGCACTCTGCTCCCCCGCCTCACCCCTCCCATCGGGGCGCCCCTACCTGCGCGCTGCCGTAGGCATGGGCGGCGGGGCCCCGGTACCGGGGGCGTGGTGCCGGTTATGGGGGGGGGGACGGGGGGGGACGGGCCAGGCCCCGCCCCTACTTCCCGCGAGAACCGCGGCTGTGGGCGGGGCCTGCCGCCAGCCAATGGAATGCGGCGGGGTCGGGGACGCTGCTGATTGGCTGCTCGGAACCACGCCCCCTCGGCGGCGCGCACGTGGCGGGGGCGCGGGGTGTTCCCGGGGCGGAATTAAGCGGCCCTCGAGGCTGCCCTTGCACCGATTTGGTCTGGTTTTAACTCAAACTCAAGGTAATGACGCAATAGGTGACCTCAGCGTGCTGACGTCACCCCCCAGGCCGCTGCGGTGCCGCGGTAACCTGGGTGCCACTGGTCGATGTATCCTCAGGGACGCGAAGCTCACCCTGCACAGGGACACGTGCCAAATTCCCCCTTTTTGAGCCTTTTCCTGCAGTTTCTTTTCCCGATGGGAACAACCGGCCACCGGAATAACGTCCCCAGGGAAGCGGTGACTCCCCAGCACTGCACACTGTCAGGGTTCGCTGGGACATCCAGTCTAGGTCATGCTGTGCCTGGAAAGGTTGGAGCAGGGGATCCTTGAGGTCCCTTCCAACCTGATAGTCCATGGTTCTGCAAAGCTGTTCTGCTTTGGCCCTCCGAAGGCTGGCTCCTGCCCAAATGTGCTTGCACAACCTGCTGCCTCTTGCAAAACCTCTTTTGTATGTCGCAGCTTTATCCTCTCTGCTCCTGCCCTGCTCCCCTTGCCCTGCTCCCACACTGGCTTTGCCATGAGCTCAACCCCCAGTTCCAAACTGCCTTTGCCCAGTGCTGGTGCTGGGACAGCATGGGCTGGATCTCAGAGCACGGACGTGAAGCTGCTCAGTGCTGCAGTGAATGGATCGAGCCCCCCAGCCTGGTTTGGGTTCATGGATTCACCCACCATCATTCAACCCCTGCTCCCTTCAGGTCTTTTATACCCTACAGGCTTCCCGTGCTAAACCCCAGGTCCCTAAAATCCAATGGTGGACTTTTAATCCCCTGACTTTAAAATAACCAAGTCAGAAGACACTGAGAGAGTGTCTTGATTGCAGCATTATCTTCATCACCTATTAGCAGACCCAGGAACGGTGAGGACTCCACACTGCCAAGCCCCCTTCACCACCTCACCCTGTGGTTGCAGAGCAAGGTCCTTTGGTCTTACCTTCTGCAGGACAAGCAGAAGAGCCTCAGCACATGGGATGCAAGGTTTGGGGTGCAAACAACAGTAGAAGGGGGTGCATGAAGCCCTTGACATGGTGCTGGGGTGCACTTTAGGAAGCAAGAATGGGTATAAAAGGTGGATGCTGACCTTATGTTGCAAGAGCTGCTGAGGGTCGGGCGCAGAAGGGACCTCTCAAATGCCGGGATTCTGGTGGCTTTGCAAAGCAGGAATAGTCTTGAAGAATTCCTCTTTCAGCTGGGCCCAGGATTGTTTCCATAGCAATAAACACACGCACACCCTGTTCCTTTGTCAGTTACGCTTCAGACTTATTTATCACACACCACGGATATGGAAGCACGGGGTAAAACACAAGAGCTTTGAAGTTAAGGAAAGGGTTTTCTTGCTGCTGCTGCTCCGTGTGGCACCGGAGCCATCCACATCGGGGAGCTTCCATTGCAAAGGAGTTCAGCATCCCCGTGATGCTCTCACAGGCTTAGAGGTGGGGCAGGACTCGTCTGGGCTTTCATGGGAGAGGTTCCTGAAGTGCTGCGCAGGAGGGGGTGTTAAAGGGATAAAACTTAACAGGTTCCATCATTAAATGTGATAGTAAAGATAAAGCATCCAGGTAAAACTTGGAGGCCCCTTTCTGCCCGCTCCATGCTGGCGTGATAGCACATCAGCTGTCCTGGCTTGCTCAGTGCTTTGGAGTCTACCCAAAAGCAAGCAGCATCCTCAACGTGCACTGTAAAGCAATACATCAGGTGCTGTTGTTCCAGCAGAGGATAAGGGATGTGAGCAGAGGCCCCGTCTACCCTAATGCATTTAAATAGAGCTTAAAAGATGCAGCTCACATGCCGGTGTGAAACAATTTACATTGCAATTACTCTCTTGTTCCAGATTAGCTGCTGGGCCCTGTCTGCTAAACCCTTCCTTTCCTCCAGCCCCTATCCAGCTCTCCTGCACGGGGCTCTAAGCTGATGATTCATGTATTAATACATGGTTATGAGATGCCTCCTCTCCCTCCGCTGCTGCTCCCCGTCTCTGGCAATAGAAGGAGGAAATGAATCCTTAAAACCTCAGGAACAAATAGTCCGTGTGTGGAGATCAATCCTGCTCTCGCTGACGTCAATGGAAAGATTTCCATCGGCTGCAGCGGCAGCAGGATTAGTCCCATCTATCGGATATTGGCTTGAGTTATAACCTCACCAGCCCCCATGGAGTGAAGGGGGAAGCTGTATCTGTTAGAACAACTGGGGGGCATTAAGTGGCTGTTAAAGATGTTGCTCTTTAGTGGGGGAAAGCAGCTACTGGGGTTGTGAGCAGGGAGGTGCCTGTGTTGTAAGCAGCATCCATGCCTGCACAGGGACCCCCAGCTCTGCTTATGGGGCTGGAGCGAGTCACTGCTCTTTAAGTAACTCCTCCACCTCCCCTGTGGCAAGGAGGGGATGGAGCAGGAAAAAGCACCTTGAACCCCACCAGCCCCATTGCACCCCATGGACCATCCACCCCGCTGCAAATAACCAGGGCCAAAGTTGGAAGCAGCCCCTCCAGCTGTGCCCAAGGAGGGGTCTAACATCTGGGCATCAGCAGCAGAGAGGAAGGTGTCGTTGTCGCACTCAGTGCTTGTTGGGCCACCCCTGGAGTACCGTGTCCAGTTCTAGCCCTGCTGCACAAAATGAGATGTGGACGGGATGGAGAGGGTCCAGAGAACGGCCACAAAGATGATCCAAGGAAGGAAAGGCTGAGAGAGCTGGGGCTGTCCAGCCTGGAGAAGAGAAGGCTCAGGGAGACCTTATCCCCGTGTACCAGGGTCTAAAGGAGGCTACAAAAAAGATGGAGACTCCCTCTTTACAAGGAGCCCCATGGAACAGAGGAGGGGTGATGAACACAAGTTATGGCTGGGGAGATTCCCACTGGGCACAAGAGGAAAATGTTTCCCAATGGGAACAACCAGTCCCTGGGGTAATCTCCCCAGGGAAGAGGTGACTCCTCAGCACTGGACACCGTTAAGGTTCAGCTGGACAGGGTACACCTGGGACACCCACTCTGGGTCATGCTGTGCCTAGAAAGGTTGGACCAGGTGGTCCTTGAGGTCCCTCCCAACCTGGAATTCCAGGATTCCAAGATTTGCTGCTGCCTTAATATGCAGAATCCTCCTTGTTACATGGTCCTCCACCCCATGGCCCTTCCCAGTCCCCATCTCCACCAGTCTGGGACCACTCGTGCTGGGGACAGTGGGAGCAGTCACATCCCCTCCCTGCACAGCCTTTCCCACCCAAATTCCCAGCTCTGGAGCATCTCCCTCCTTGTCCCACTGGCCAGAGGGAGGAAAAAGACCCAGAAATCCCCATTTCCCTAATGAGAAGCCACAAACTAATGAGCCACCATCCAAGCCAAATATTAGGAGTCACATAATAATTATATCAACGGAATCAACACCAATTTAACAGCAAAGGTTAATTACAGCGAGTTAACAACCTGATAGACAAACTGATGCTCCAGCAGTTGGGCAGACTAATTGAAAGCTAATGTTGCTCCTAAATTGAATTTCAAATGAATTTTACATCCATAGTTCATTTTGCTAATTTCATTCCCTGGATCCTGTAATTTGTTGGCAGTGATTGATTACTTAAGTGAATAATATCTATGTACCAGGACCACTTAGCAATAGAACATGCCAAGTGTGATCATACTGATAATAAATACAGTTTCTTGAGGGTTTCCTGCTCTGTCTGGGTTTCAGTGGAGCTGGGATGTGGTGCTAGAGAAGCAAAGGGCTTTGGGCAGTCATCAGCTCCTGTTTTGGGGTCTCCTTTACATGGCACATTTCATCCCCTCCCAAATCCTCCTTTTCATTTATCCCTGGATGAACAGTATGCATTGAGGGCTTATGAGGGAATACCTGCAGGTGATATTCCATGCATTCCAGGTGCCTTCAACCAGCATTCTCCAACCTGAAACCCAGCACCGAGCCCCAGCCCAGCATCCCGATGACATCCCAACACCCATCCCGTTGTCCCAAGGCCCAGCCCACACTGGAAGCCCATCGGGCGTCGCTGCCTCTCCTCGGTGGCTCTGGAGCATCCGTTGCTGCAAGATGAATGCAATTAGAGCTTAATCAAATTTGAATCCAGGGAATGATGCGCTTTGCATCCAACCAACAATCAGCTGTTGCTATGCTACAGCCCCAGTGTAATCACAGTAATGAAGCCAGCCAAGGGAAGGCATTAATCAGGAGGCAGATCATTATCCAGCCTCACCCCCTGCCTCCCCAGCTCCTGATGCGGAGCCTCCTGTTGCTTTAACATGAGAAACAACCCCAAACCAAGGCAGATCCCGGGATCCAGGGGGCAGCCCCTCTCCGGGTACCATTTCCCATCCCAGCTGTGGCTTGGTTTGGCCACGGAGCCCAAGCTGCCCGTGTCCCACTGCTCCAGCACCGGAACCCCACGAGCAGCAGCAATTCCTCCCCCACAGTTCCACATCCTTTAATCATTTATTCCTCAGATCCAAAGGAAACCTCTGACAAAGCGGAGCTGTGCGGATGGAAGGGGAAGGGCTTCATCAATTTTTCATGGCCGTGGCTGGGATGTGAGCAGCTCAGGATTCATCCTGTCAGCACTGACCTTGATGCTGCCTCCATCGCCCCTTGGAGGTGCCCACCAGCGATGGGAAGCACGCTGGGATGGGAGTGGGAGCAGGCAGCTGAATGCCTCCGAGATGCTTCATGCTCCAGGGCACCAAGCTACCTCCTTCAACGTGCCAGGCCAGGGAATGCAAGTCCAAACCGGGAGGAGCAGCCAAATTCCTCCCCACAAGCCATGTGCATGACTGGGACAGGCCACTCTGCATCTCGGTGTCCCCAAAACCCCAACACCTTCCTATAAAGGGAAAGTAAAAGCAAAACGCACCCAGCTCCCAACCGCTTTCCAAAGCATTCCCAAGCAAGGCTGCATGATCCCCATCAGGGCGGCATTCCTGAATCTGAGGGGATTTGTGTGCTTCCCCCCTCCCAGATTCCTCTGCTTTGGGCACGCCGGGGCCACGAGGCTCACAAAGAGCTCCAGTTGCCTCTTTGGGTGGTGGGGTTTGAGCTGCGGCAGCCGGGCAGCGCTTCGATCCAGCGGGATGCGGGATGTAAGTGCTCACGGGCAGACACCTCGCGATTCGTTCTGCTCATAATTGCCTCGGAACGTGGGGCGAGCTGTAATTAACTCTTCTTTATGAGCGAAAGGAGGGGGGGAATGGGGTCAGTGAGGAGCTCAGCATCCCGACATCCCCCTCATTCCACGTGCGGGGCCGGGGTTATTGCCCTGCAGCTGAACGGATTTGCCCTCGGAGCTGGCAAACGGGATCTTGCCTCATCCCCGGGTTGAAACAACCCCTTTAATTACAGCGCCTGGGCTGCGGCTGTGGTGATGCCGGTACGTGGGAGCCCTGCTCCATGCCGCAGCGGAGCAGCGATCGCATCCAGGTTCTGCTTCTCTGGCAAAGCCCCTGAGCAGGTTTGGCTCTGCATGAGCCTTTGTTCTCCCCACGGGTGACTTTGCCATGGGACGAGTGTCTCATCTACATTAATCTATTACTTTTAACACCGAAGCACCAACGTACGGCAAGGGTGGCCCTTAAGAGACCCTGTAAATCAGCCTCATGTCACCATTTGATCTGAGCACTGAGGGGTCCCCGTGGGTCACACCAGCAGCGCATGGGGCCATCCCTGCATGCCGTCAGCCACCCCGAGGCGGCTGGGCTGTGTTGGGCACATCCACACAAGCTGTTTTCTGGTGTAAAAAGAGGCAAAAGCGCTCTTGTGCTGCAGAGCAGGGATGGGACAGGACAGGGGGTGCCCCCTTATGGGGCTTGGCAGAAGGATGCTGGGTGCCCCGCTGGAAAGGAGCAGCCGGAGCTGCTGGGGCCGGGCTTGGGACCCGCGCAGCCCCGGTCAGCCGGCACGGCACGGCCCCGGTTACCGAGGCTGCAGTGCCCTCCTGTGGGCATCCCACAGGGCTCCCCCGTCCCAGAGCCCTACGAAGTGATGCAAGACCCCGGTCACTCCATGCCAGAGCCCTGTGGAGTGATGCAGGACCCCATTTCTCCATCCCAGAGCCCTGTGGAGTGATGCAGGACCCCATTTCTCCATCCCAATGCCCTGCAAGGTGATGCAGGACTCCATCCACCCCATCCCAGAGCTGTGCGAGGTGATGCAGGATCCTTGTCCCCGCATGGCTCCAGGACCCCATCCCATTCACCTCAAAGCCCCGTGGCCCAACCCAGCCCCTTCCCCTCCCTGGCCCCTGCTCCCTGTGCATCCCACCCTTCCCAGCTCTGACCCAGCATCACCCCACGCAGTGAATAAGGGTCCATCCATGGAGCCCATCACTCCGCATCAGGCCTGCTGGTGCCGGCAGGGGACCAGGGCTGCTGCTAGAAACGCTCATTGAAGAAGAGGAAGCCGAAGCGCTCGCAGTGCACCCTGATGACCTTGGCAAGCGCTGGTGAGCCGCAGAAGAAGACCTGGACCTTCCCTTTCTTCTCCTCTGCCACCTTCCCAAACACCTGAGGGACAGGCGAGAGGAGATGGTGGCAGAGCCAGCCGGGATGGCCGCATCCCTGCGTGCCTTGGGAGCTGCTGGCCCTGTGATGCTTCCCCACAGGAGGAAGAGGCTTCCCTGGGTCTGGATACCCCAGTGGTGGATCCTCCTGCTCCGAAACAGGGCTCTCCTGTGGTGTCCCCGCAGGAAGAGCGGCTCATGGGGACACGGCTCCCTCCCCATGGGTGATGCCCCCACTCCTCACCTTGCTCCAGTCGGGGCGGCCGGGCTGGGTCCTGGTGCGCAGCCCGGTGATGGAGTCCCTCTGCTCCTTGGCCGCCAGCAGGTCCAGCGCCATCTGCAGCCCCATGCCCTTCACGTCGTGCTTGCCCAGCGCCGAGGTCATGTACATGTGCATCTCCAGGAAGCGCCCTGCGTGCGCCCGGGGGATGCTCACGCCTCCGGCCCCACACCGCGAGCACAGGGGCTGCGGTGTCCCTGCCTCCCGCTCACCTCCCGGCTCCTGCTCAGCCTGCTCCAGTTCCAGCTTGGTCAGCAGGCTGACGAACCACTCAAAGTGCTTCTGGTCCCGGTTGATCCAGATGAAGTCAACCTGGAGGGACACAGCAGCTCCTCAGTCGGAGCTGGCCGGCAGCACGGGGACCACAGCCAACCCAGCCCTGCTGGACCGCAGGGATGCTGATGGGCTCTGCAGCCTCAGGAGCCTGCAGCCCTCCTGCAGGGTACACCTCGGTCCCACAGCCCCCTCCATCATCTCCTACCTTCCTGAGTGTCATCTCCTCATCCTGCAGGTCCTCACACCAGGAATAGTGGCAGCTGGGGCAGCTCTGCTTTCGCCGGCGGTACCTGCACAGGCAGACACAGCCCTGTCTGCATCCTTCGGACGCCACAGACCGAGGGATGCAGGAGACCTCGAGCCCTTGCTCCTCACCAGCTCTGGGTCATGCCCACGGCTAACACAGCGTACATCACACCCTGTGCCTCCCAAAGCCACACCAGAGCTCCACCAGCACATCCACAGCCTGTGCTGCTGCGCCAGCACCAACCTGTACATGATGCTCTGCAAAATAGAGGCGAAGGGGGTGATGCCGATGCCGGCGCCGATGAGCACAGCGTGCTCCGAGGTGAAGATCCTCCGGGTCGGGGTCCCGTAGGGGCCATCGATGTAGCACTGGGAGAGATGAGGAACTCAGGGAGCACTCAGGCAGCCCATGGATGCTAAAACAACTCTTAGGCTGTGAGCAGGAGCAGGCTTATGGAACCGAGGGTGACTTTGGGGTCTTTTATGGGAGCAAAGGAAGAGGAGGATGAAGCCATCCAGTAACACAGGGTTTGGATCAGCCCCAGACGAGACCATCCATGCACAGGGGCACACTTATGGGTCCCCCCGGGGATGCTGAGCACAGCCCTGCTCACCAGAGCCAAGGAAGGACCAAGCATCCCTCACCTTGATGCTGCAGAGCTGATGGGGCTCCCGCAGACTGGTGGGGACCTGTGAGGTGAAGAGAGCAGTGACCACCTCCTCATCACCCAAACCCCTCCGTGGCAGCTAAAGCTAAAACCCTGCTTGTTCCCGAGGCTGGGATTTGGGGTGGGGTTTTCCCAGCTGGGGTGATCCAGGCTGCACACGCGCTTCCAGCCGCATCCCTTGGGCAGAGCCAGGGCACTGCTCAAGCCTCTGGTGGGACACCCCAGCATCCAGCAGCAGGAACCCAGCACCTCATGACATTATCTGGATCATCCCTTTGAGCATTGATGCAATTATCCCAGTCCCCACACGAGCTGGGAAGGGAGGAATTGGTTCACAGCAGCCGGGAACCGTTGCTCACCAGGGGACAGATGAAAGCAAGAGGGTGACAGGGACACTCACTGAACCCAGTGCACGCAGATGCTTTCTCTGCCAGGGCTGCTCCTCCAGCCCGGGCACAATGAATATCCTGGGAAGTTTCCATGGCAGGGATAAGGGCCTGTAACGGGTGCTGGTGGGAGATGTGCTCACCTCTGATGATGGGTCCTGCTCTCCCGGGGCAGCAGCACCGCTGGCTTTGTATGAGGTCAGCTGAACGGCTCCATCCTCATCTGTGGCCACGGAGCCCCCGTCTGAGCCAGCTCTGCTGCAGAGACCTTCCTGAATCCAAGCACAAAGGCATCAGTGGCTGTGGTGCCTCATCCAGCAGGGCCATACGGCTTCAACAGAGAGAGGGGGGTGCCAAGTCATAGGCTCAAGGAATGGTTTGGGTTGGAAGGGACCTTGAAGCTCCTCCATCTCCAACCCCTGCCACGGGCAGGGACCCCTTCCCCTGGAGCAGCTTGCTCCAAGCCCCTGTGGCCACCCTGCCCTTGCTCCTCCAAGGCTGCACAAGCACCTTGCAGGGGATTTGCACCACGAGTGCCCCCAGCCTGGTGCTACCCAGGCAGCTGAGCCCTGGGGTGGCCCCGGGGGGAGGCACTCAGCAGAGCCCTGCCCGCACCAACCTGTGCCCAGCACCGGGGTCTCCTCGCCCGCAGGCTCCTGCTGAGGGGTTCGGGCTGCTGGAAGTGCTCATAGAGCTTGGTGGTCCATTGGCCCAGGGACCTGATGTGCAGCCAGAGGGTGTCTGCGGGGGGAAGTGGAGCAGCGGGCAGCATCCTGTGCGTGGAACTGCCCTGCAGCCCTGGCACCGCTGCACAGGGCTGGCCCTGGGGACCCTGCAGCACTCATAGGGTCATGGACAGGTTTGGGTGGGAAGGGACCTTTAAGCTCATCCAGTTCCAGCTCAGCTCAGTCTCCCCTCGGGCAGCTTAAAGCCATTCCCCTTGGCCTGTCCCTACAGGCCCTTGGCCAAAGCCGCTCTCCAGGTTTCCTGTAGGCTCTCTTTGTGTATTGGAAGACTGCGGAATCAGGTGGCATCCCCACCAACATCCTTCACATTCAGTCCTCATACCTTGCTTGAAATAACCCGAGTATCTGATTTTATACAGCACGCAATGCACAGGCAGAGAGGGAGGTAGGTGAGCTGAGGCATGCATGGACACGTACTGCCCTGCTCCATAGTATGGACACCTCTTTGCAGGACCCTCAGAGGGGACCCAGACACCCAAATGGGGCTTGTGTGATGGGAACCATTCATCTCAGGGATGGGAACCATCATCCCAGTGATGGGAAACATCATCCCAGTGATGGGAAACATCATCCCAGTGATGGGAAACATCCATCTCAGGGATGGGAAACATCATCCCAGTGATGGGAAACATCATCCCAATGATGGGAAACATTCATCCCAGTGATGGGAAACATCATCCCAGCGATGGGAAACATCATCCCAGCGATGGGAAACATTCATTGCAGGGATGGAGACCATTCATCCCAGTGATGGGAACCATCATCCCAGTGATGGGAACCATCATCCCAGTGATGGGAACCATCATCCCAGTGATGGGAAACATTCATCGCAGGGATGGAGACCATTCATCCCAGTGATGGGAACCATTCATCTCAGGGATGGAAAACATCACCCAGTGATGCAGCACATCATCCCAGGGATGCAGCACATCGTGGTGATGCTATGGGAAACATCACCCCAGTGATGGCCAACATCACCCCAGTGATGCAGCACATCGTGGTGATGCTATGGGAAACATCACCCCAGTGATGGCCAGCATCACCCCAGTGATGCAGCACATCGTGGTGATGCTATGGGAGCCAGGCCCAGCGATCACCTTGCTGCTCAGGCGCGCTGCTGATGGTGAAGGGGTGCCACTCGTAGGAGGCGATGGCCGGGATGTTCAGGTAGATGTAGTCACCGGGCTTGTAGTGGAAAGACTGCGGCCTCTCGATCACGAGGTGAGTGACCTGCAGGGAACAGAGACCAGAAAACCGGGAGCATCCAGCGGGAACATGAGGCTGGTCAGTCACAACCGATGGTCCTCCTGCAGCCCGTGACCACCAGGGTCTCTGCGTCCCACGTTAAACAGTGGCCAGCATGAGAAGGGCAGATTTGACCTAAGGAAGGGGTTTATTCCCCTATCCCCTGCCCATCTTCGCTATCAAACCAAGGTCTCAGTTAGGGCTGGCCTCAAACCACAATGTTTGAAGAGGAAATAAGAGTCGCAGCAGTTCGTGCCTTGCCTCCAGGCATTCTGTGAGTTTAGACCTTCTTTTACTTGAAAAACAGGCAAAACCTCTAAATAACAAAAAACAGTGGCTTGAAAATGAAGAACCTGCTTCCACCTCTTGCTGCAAACATCCACCAACACAGCCCGAAGCCACCCGAACCTACGTCTTTTCCATACGAGCTATTCATTGCACCCCATCCCTCCAGCACGCGGCTGGGGAAGCACCCAACACATTGGGGCCGTCACTTCTCCTCCATGTCCCACTGTCCCTCCTTGTCCCCTGCACTGACTACGCACTGTGGTCAGTGGCAAAGTGCTTTTCGCCACGCTATGGGGTGCTTTGCAAACAGGGGAGGTGTTTGGGGGCACCTGTATTGCCACTCTGACACAAGGAGGGCCCTGGGAGGGAGGTGGGAATGGGATCGCAGACCTTGGATGGGAGCAGGTTGACCTCCACGATGCGCAGCCCCCCTGCCCGCCGCCAGGCCAAGCCAAGCACCTTCTCCAGCACAAAGAGGCAGCCGGGAACCACGAACCACTTCCAGAAGTGGGGACCATGCAGGATGAGGAGGATCCAGATGGGGATGTAGGAGAGGTGGGTCCAGTAGAAGACCTGTGGTGAGCGTCAATGGAGAGCAACGAATGGAGCCAAATGGTGCGGTCCCTATGGGGGTATTCATGGAGCCGCATCGGGACCCACCTCGAAGTGGCCGCTCCGTCGCACGCAGGGGCTGGAGAAGGCGGCCATGGCGAGCAGCAGTGCCTGGAGGACCAGCCCCGTCTGCGGGGCCGTGCCCCACAGGCCCCCCGTGCCCGGCCGTGCCTGCAGCAGGTACTCGGTGAGGGCAGGGTGCCCGTCCTGCTGCGCCAGCCTGCCTGGCATGGGACATGGAGGTGGGATCTGAGCAGGAAGCTCTTCCCTGGGAGGGTGCTGAGGCGCTGGCACAGGGTGCCCAGAGAAGCTGTGGCTGCCCCATCCCTGGCAGTGCTCAAGGCCAGGTTGGACACAGGGGCTTGGAGCAAGCTGCTCCATGGAAGGGGTCCCTGCCCGTGGCAGGGGTTGGGACTGAATGAGCTTAAGGTCCCTTCCAACCCAAACCAGGCTGGGATTGACTCTATTACATTCTCCCCTGGCTCACTCAGGAGCTGCGTGGGGATCGTTGGAGCCCGTCGCTGCCGGCCGGGATGCCACTAGAGGGGGGTAACAGACAGTGCGTGGACTGCACAGCACCGTGTTCCCTGGGGCTGCCAGCGCCCAGCCTGCAGCCTCACAACCCCCTCTGATCTGTGCACCCCCCACAAGCCTGAGCTCCCTCCCTGCGATATCTGCACCCCACGGGTGAGCATCCCCTCTATGGAGGATGTGCATCCCTCCTGGAGCACACGCATCCCCTTCTCCAGGACATCTGCATCCCCCAGGACACGAGCATCCCCTCTATGGAGGATGTGCATCCCTCCTGGAACACACGCATCCCCTTCTCCAGAACATCTGCATCCCCCAGGACATGAGCATCCCCTCTATGGAGGATGTGCATCCCTCCTGGAACACACGCATCCCCTTCTCCAGGACATCTGCATCCCCCAGGACACGAGCATCCCCTCTATGGAGGATGTGCATCCCTCCTGGAACACACGCATCCCCTTCTCCAGGACATCTGCATCCCCCAGGACACGAGCATCCCCTCTATGGAGGATGTGCATCCCTCCTGGAACACACGCATCCCCTTCTCCAGAACATCTGCATCCCCCAGGACATGAGCATCCCCTCTATGGAGGATGTGCATCCCTCCTGGAACACACGCATCCCCTTCTCCAGGACATCTGCATCCCCCAGGACACGAGCATCCCCCCTGCATGGCTTCATCCAGACCCCTGCATCTTTCCACCAGCACCCTGTGGGTGATGCCCCTGCACCAAGGGTCCCTTCCCTCAGCAGGACTGGAAGGGGGACCCCCCGCAGGGCTGATGGAGCACACTGGGGAGGGTCTCACCCGAGGTCAGGCCATGTCCCCTCCCCATGCCCGAGGGCTGCTACTCACTGAAGTTGGCGATGTGGGCGCCCGTGTGAGCGGCTGCCAGCGCCAGCACCACGTACCCCACGAGCTGGTGGAACAGGACGTGCTGGTCCAGCGGCAGCACCTTGGCCACGGGGGTGGCTCGCAGCCAGGTCAGGCACCTCCGCAGCATCAGCACCTCCAGGCAGGAAAGGGGGAGTCAGGGATGGGAGAGGGACAATCAGGGATGCTGGGGGCCATCAGGGATGCTGGAGGCAATGACAGATGGGAGAGGGACAATCCGGGATTCTGGGGACCATCCGGGGTGGGAAAGGGACAGCAGGAGATTCTGGGGGACATTGGAGATGGGAGAGGGGCAATCAGGGATGCTGGGGGCCATCACGGGTGGGAAAGGGACTCTAGGAGATGCTGGGGGTCATTGGAGATGGGCAATCAGGGATGCTAGGGGACATTGGAGATGGGAGAGGGGCAATCAGGGATGCTGGGGGGCATCATGGATAGGAAAGGGACTGTAGGAGATGCTGGGGACGTTGGAGATGGGAGAGGGGCAGTCAGGGATGCTGGGGGACATTGGAGATGGGAGAGGGACAATCAGGGATGCTGGGGGCCATCACGGGTGGGAAAGGGACTCTAGGAGATGCTGGGGGACATTGGAGATGGGAGAGGGGCAATCAGGGATGCTGGGGGCTATGAGAGATGGGAGAGGGACAATCAGGGATGCTGGGGGCCATCGCGGATGGGAAAGGGACTATAGGAGATGCTGGAGGACATTGGAGATGGGCCATCAGGGATGCTGGGGGACATTGGAGATGGGAGAGGGGCAGTCAGGGATGCTGGGGGACATTGGAGATGGGAGAGGGACAATCAGGGATGCTGGGGGGCATCATGGATAGGAAAGGGACTGTAGGAGATGCTGGGGACGTTGGAGATGGGAGAGGGGCAGTCAGGGATGCTGGGGGACATTGGAGATGGGAGAGGGACAATCAGGGATGCTGGGGGCCATCACGGGTGGGAAAGGGACTCTAGGAGATGCTGGGGGACATTGGAGATGGGAGAGGGGCAATCAGGGATGCTGGGGGGCATCATGGATAGGAAAGGGACTGTAGGAGATGCTGGGGGACACTGGAGATGGGAGAGGGGCAATCAGGGATGCTGGGGGCTATGAGAGATGGGAGAGGGACAATCAGGGATGCTGGGGGCTATGAGAGATGGGAGAGGGACAATCAGGGATGCTGGGGGCCATCGCGGATAGGAAAGGGACTGTAGGAGATGCTGGGGGACATTGGAGATGGGCCATCAGGGATGCTGGGGGACATTGGAGATGGGCTATCAGGGATGCTGGGGGACACTGGAGATGGGAGAGGGGCAGTCAGGGATGCTGGAGGCCATCGCGGATGGGAAAGGGACTGTAGGAGATGCTGGGGGACATTGGAGATGGGCAATCAGGGATGCTGGGGGACATTGGAGATGGGCAGTCAGGGATGCTGGAGGCCCTTGGTCTCGGGAGCCAACTCCCTGCCACCCTGCTGTGGAGAGCACCCAGAGGCAGCAATCAAGGCCCCATGTGCAGGGCGCCAGGAGTTCCCTTGTCCCAAAGAGCCTCCCTGAGCCCTTAGAACGCGGCGGCGCAGGGAAGAGCCCGGTCCCGAAGCTGCAGGAGCGCACGGGCTCCGTTGCTGCCCCCGGAGCGGCTCTGGCTGTGACCGCGCCGTCCCGCACCGCCCCGCACTCACAGCGAGCAGGGCGCAGTTGAAGTTGAGGCATTGCCCGCAGCCGCGGGCCAGCGCCAGGCTCCCTGCGTGCCGCGGCGCCGCCAGCGCGAACAGCGCCAGGTTGAGGCCCGCGTAGCCGCCGGCGCAGCGCAGGTCCCCGCCGTGGTTGCGCCAGAACGCGCGGCGCAGGCAGCGCGGCCGCGGGCGGCGCTCGGGGGCAGGCGGCGGCTTCAGCCAGCCCGCGGCGCTGGGGGGGGGCATCGGCATTGATTGAGCGGGGAAGGGGAGCCCCGCATCCAGCCCCGCATCACCCCTTCACCCAGCTGCGCGCCCAGCATTGCATCATCCCTGCACCCATCCGTGCGTCCATCCCCGCGCCCAGTCCTACCCCCAGCATTGCATCACCCCTGCACCCAGCCCAGCGTCATCTCTGCACCCATCTGTGCATCCATCCCTGCACCCATCCGTGGATCCATCCCTGCACCCACTCCTACCCCCAGCATCGCATCATCCCTGCACCCATCTGGGCATCCATCCCTGCACCCACTCCTACCCCTGGCATCGCATCACCCCTGCACCCAGCCCAGCATCATCCTTGCACCCACTCCTACCCCCAGCATCGCATCATCCCTGCATCCAAGCCCAGCATCCAGTGTGACATCATCCCTGCTCCCATCCATGTGTCCAAACCCTGCACCTATCCCAACACCATCCCTGCATCCAAGTTTGGCACCAGTGTGGCACCCTCCCTGCACCTATCCCTGCATCTGAGCACTGTACCAATCTTAACACCATCCTTGAACCCATCCCTGCACCTATTACTGCATCCAAACCCTGTACCAAGCTTGGCGTCATCCCTGCACTCATCCCAACACCATCCTTGCACCCACCTCTGCACCCAGCTTAGCACCATTTGCTCCCAGTGGTACCTCATGGTCTGGGCACCCCATTAGACCCTTGATGAGAGCATAAACCCCATGCTTTTTCCCCCACTCAGGACAAAGAAGATGCTCACAAGGGAGCTCCCACCCCTGTGGGCTTGTCAGAGGGACCCAGCAGCACACGTACCTGATGGTCAGGTTCTCCATGACCTCCGGGAAACCCTCCAGCTCCTCCCTGAGCTCCTCGAAGGTGATGGAGCCACTGTGGTCCTTGTCAGCGGCCTCAAAGAGGGCCATGGTGAGGTCCGTGAGCCGCTCCTCAGGCAGGGCTATGGCGCTCTCCCGCAGGCACCACCGCAGCACCAGGCGCAGCTCATCGGGGTCGATGGAGCCGCTGCCTGCATGGGGTGAGCAGGGACCCGGGGATGTCACAGAACCCTGAAACGCCTTCACCTTGTGCCCTTAACCCAGGAATTCCCAGCTTGCTCCAAACCCCTGTGGCCTTGAGCACTGCCAGGGATGGGGCAGCCACAGCTTCTCTGGGCACCCTGTGCCAGCGCCTCAGCACCCTCACAGGGAAGAGCTTCTGCCTAAGAGCTCAGCTCAGTCCCCCCTCTGGCAGGTTCAAGCCATTCCCCTTGGCCTGTCCCTACAGGCCCTTGTCCCAAGCCCCTCTCCAGGTTTCCTGCAGCCCCTTTAGGCACTGGAGCTTATTTAATAGCAATAAGCTCCTGATTAACGTGGTTTTCACCATCTCACCATCCACATCGTAAACCTGGAAGAGGAATCTCAGCTTGTCCATCTCACTCCCATGCACGAGCAGGCTCAGGGCTTTCAGCAGCTCCTCCAAGCTGATGCTCCCGCTCCCGTCCGCATCGAACAGCGCAAAGAACCGCTCAGCAAAGAAGGACTGTGAGGAGAGAACAAGCACTCTCACAGGCGACGGGATGAGCTTCACCAGCCCCATCCCGGTGCTATAGACAAAGCTGTTGCCACCAGCAATGGGAATTGCACGGCAAAAGCTGAAGGTCTTGGGGAAGCCCAAAAGCAGGAGGGAAGGGATGAAGGGGGCATTGGCACTGCAGCCGGAGGTATTGCCTGGAGGACACGGGGATGGACAGGGCAGCAGGGAGGGAATATATGGTGGGAATAGCCTAGCATGGTAAAAGCAGACTGAGAATATCCAATTGATTTTGCACTGTGGATGGTTAATCCAGGTTTTCCACTCCTACTCACTGCAGAGCACCATAGCATCATAGAATGGTTTGGACTGGAAGCAACCTTAAAGCCCATTCAGCTCCAGCCCCTACCACGGGCAGGGACCCCTTCCACTGGAGCAGCTTGCTCCAAGCCCCTGTGTCCAACCTGGCCTTGAGCACTGCCAGGGATGGGGCAGCCCCACCGGGAGCCCTCACCTCCTTCACCTGCAGCGCGGTTTTGAACCCCTCCAGGTCGATCTCCTTGTCCTGCCCCGCGATGCTCCCGAACTGCTTCCTCACCCACCGCAGCCACTCAGCATCCTCCGCCGCGCTCATGGCCAGGGCCCTGCAGGAGGATGCAGTGCGGCAGCAGCCCCGCACAGCTCCCTGGTCCTGGTCCTGCTCTGCCCTGCAGCAGTGACATCCCTCAGGGCTGTACAGCTGATTGACAGAAGGGAGGAATAAGCCCCTCAAAGCACACACGCAGCCGCACATAGTGCAGGATGAGCAGAGCTTACACGGCCTGTGGGCAGAGCAGCCGTGGGGCTCACAGCCCACCCCAAAGGGGCTGTGCAGGCAGGAAGGTTTCTGCTTTGCTCCCTGGCTGCCCTGCATGGTCTCCTTTACTCATCCATCATCTTAACCCGGTCCATGGGGTGCTTGCCCCGTGCCTCCTGTACACAACTGAGCATCATTGCACAGCCCAACATGAGCTTGTGCTCAGTGAGGCTGAACTTCTTGTTCCACTCATCCCTTAATCCCAGGATTTCCCTAACTTTTGAGAGCTCCATTTTAGAGACTGGACCATTCCCAGACCCCTTCAGCTCCCAGTGACAGGGAGGTGCTGCTCCTCCATGCAGCTGCGATCAAAGGAGGTGGCAGCAGCAAGATGCTCCCCCTGCAAACAAAACTGGAGCAGGGAGATAAGAAACTTGGTTCCCCACAGGCACCCGGTCCTCTCTCTCCTTCCCTCTCCTGCATGGTCCTCACCTCCATCCTCCTGCTCCATCCCATTGGGTCCCTGCCTCTCACCTCCCTATTCCCATTCTCCATCTCCAGATCTCTGTGCTTCTTCCAATAAGCCCAAACCTACCACAGGCTCTCCTTATATTGGGAAACCAGGGGAAAACCAATCAGAGTTGCTGCATTCAAAATCCCTTTCACAGCCCTGGACCAGGTGTGCTGTATTACCCCAACCCCTTCTCAAAGGGGGTCTCAGCAGGACACAGTGCTCCGGGGGGGATCAGGCAGCAAGGGAGAGCTGGAAACAAGGCACAAACCTCTGCTCACACACAGGGAAGCTGGTCCCAAGCCCCTGTCCTCCTTCACACCGGGTGTAATCCATCACCTCTATCTTACACTCACCCCGGTTCTGCCATCAGGTCTGTGGGTGCAGCCCGATGCTCCTGTTGTCACGCATCAAGCGTAGCTGATCGCAGCTGCTGCTCGTTATGCTTTCAATTTCCTTTATTTCACATTCCTTGCACCCTGCAGCATTCCAGCCTCAAGGAGCCTGTGCTGCCGGCTCCAATAAAGAGCTCGTGTCCACCCAGCGCTCCGGTCCCTATTCACCAGCCGTTAGGAGCACACGGGAAGTGTCCCTGTCATACTGCACCTTTACCCCTTCCCCAACGAATCCCGCTTGTACAGCACTCAGCTGGGACTAAATCGGGGAGGAGGTTGCCATGGGGATGCCAGAACCAGAAACCAGGTAGTGAACCGTTTGTGCTTTACTACTCCAGCGCTGCTGTGGGTGCCCCAGGCACTGAGCAAGCGGGGAAGCCGGGAGAGGCTCTGTACCACTAAGCGGCAGAGTTTCCCTTCAGCACCGGGGCTGAGGCAGCCGATCCCAGCTGGAAAACTCCCTCTGCCTCCCTGCCCTATTGGGAAGTTGGTCCAGCTTGGTGCAAAGATCTCGCTGTGGCTCCATGGGAACGGCTCAGGTCTCAAGTGGAGATGATGGGGACCATGTGCTCGCAGCCCCCATGGCAGGAGCATCCTCAGCCTCCCCTCTCCTGCCTCGTGGGCTGTCAGCAGTTACACAGCGGGTTTTAAAGCAAGCCTTTGATTTCAGTACACAAAGCCCCAAGTAGAACTGTTCTAACCCAGCCAAGAGCTGAGAACTAGGTGCTGCAGACACTGCGCTTCCCTGCAGCCATGCTGGTTAAAGGGGGTTACTGTCCCCATCTCCCAGGGCAGCAGTATTCCATCTCAACCGTGTGTGTTTTACACGGAGTTCCAGCTTTCCCTACCCGGATCCAGCAGAAACCAAGCACAGGTTCCGAGCTAAACCCACCAATTCGCAGCCCAGATCAACTCCTTTTAAAGCTGCGGCAATGCAAGGTTGGGAAACCCTTTACTAGGGGAAGGGGAGAGTAAAACATAAATCACCCGCATCTTACAGACCCCCTTTATACCTGGAGTATTCCCACTACACACACATCCCACAGGGATCTAACATAGAACAGAAGAAACCTTCAATTTGCTAATGGGACTTAATAAATAGTGGCCAGGCTACCAAAGGAACATAATATATCATGTGCAAGCATTGGACATTTCATGGAGTGGGATACTGGGTTATTTACTGCCCCTGGAGCGGGCGCATGCAACAGCACAAGTTGGGTTTAATTCAGTTCTTGTCTTAAACTCCTTGTATAAGGTGATGAAAACAAGCCTGACAAGTCAGCCTCCATAGAAAACCACTGTCTGCTCTTCTCTGTTCAATGGAGAGTCACGTTTAGATTTGGTTTCAAATACTATCCCCAAAATTCTGAGGCACTAAAATCTCAATAAATCTATGTAAATGTCAATAATTTTGTATAAATCTCAATAAATCAATATAAATCTCAACAAATCAATATAAATCTCAAGAAATCAATATAAATCTCAAGAAATCTATATAAATCTCAATAAATTTATATAAATCTAAATAAATCTTTATAAATCTAAATAAATCTTTATAAATCTCGTTAAATCTATATAAATCTCAATAAATCTATATAAATCTCAATAAATCTATATAAATCTCAATAAATCTATATAAATCTCAATAAATCTATATAAATCTAAACAAATCTACATAAACCTAAACAAATCTACATAAATCTCAATAAATATATATAAATCTCAATAAAACAGCTTAGTGGCTCTCTCCTGTTAAAAACAGGCACAGAAGCACCCTGGTTTCAGTGCTGGGCTCCAGTTCTTAGCTCCACATCAAACACGCTTCCCAGTTTGTGACTCCACCAACTGTAACCCGCAGTGCTTTAAGTACTGCAAATAAGCACAGTTCACACGGAATTACAACAGGCCGATGGGTACCAGTCTAAAGGATCCTCCTCAGAAGACCTTGTTTCCCTGTTTGAAAGGCAATCACGTTCATTCTGTCCTTAGCAGCTCTCAGAATACCTGCACTGAGGCCAGCAATGATGCACGTATCGGCGAAGGACGCAACTTCTACCTACAAATACCGAGGTCTGCTCAGCTTTTACACAAATGTTCCTGCAAAGCGGAAAGCAAAGGTGATTAAATTGTGTGAAAAGTAGCCAAAAATCTTTGAAGAATCGTCTATGGCAACTGAAACCCACCTGAAATCAGGTATTTGATGCCACTTTCCTTCTTGTTTGTTCCAAATCCAGTGCTCTTCACTCAGCCGCGGGTTCCCACCAACGTGGTTTTACCTCACTTCAGTGACCGCAGTGATGCTGTCTTCCCTTTTAAAGGCTGAAGCCAAGGCAGCCTGGAGAAAGCTTTTCATGCCAAATGAAGACAAAAAGCATTTCAACTGCACCATTAAGGAGCATCTGGTTGTGATGTCCCCATTATTAACCAGTTATTCTGGAGCTCCTCTGGAAGCGGGTCCCATAAATCAACTGAAGAATAGAAAAGCACGTGCGGCTCCTCAGATACACAGCACCAAGTTGTCCACAGCAGCCTTCCAGTATCTAAAGGGGGGCTTTGATTACTTAAAGCCCCTCTCTGTGGCTTTCTATGATGCTTTTTGATATAGATAGATAGATAGATAGATAGATAGATAGATAGATAGATAGGTAGATAGATAGACAGAAAGACAGAAAGACAGATAGATAGATGATAGATAGATAGATAGATAGATAGATAGATAGATAGATAGATAGATAGATAGAAAGATAGATAGATAGACAGAAAGATAGATAGATAGATAGATAGATAGACAGACAGACAGACAGATAGATAGATAGATAGATCGATAGATAGACAGACAGAAAGATAGACAGAAAGATAGATAGATAGATAGATAGATAGATAGATAGATAGATAGATAGATAGATAGATAGACAGACAGATAGATAGACAGAAAGATAGACAGAAAGATAGATAGATAGATAGATAGATAGATAGATAGATAGATAGATAGATAGACAGAAAGATAGATGATAGATAGATAGATAGATAGATAGATAGATAGATAGATAGATAGATAGATAGATCTGTGTGTATATTTACTGCTACAAAGTCAATAGTTTAAAGCCAAGAGCCTTTCCATTTTCATCAGGCAGAAGGAAAAATGGTTTAGGAAGATATTTTAACTGAATATGCCAAATGCATGAAATAATGACTATATTAGAAAGTGAGAAATGTATTTTCGAATCAAGTTTCTTTACCTGGTATTAAACCATCAGGATTTGCAAGCTGTATTTCTCTGTGTATAAGCCTTGTATCATGATGCTATAAACTCATTTTTAATGGAGAAAGCAATAGAGGAGTGCGTCCCGGATACGGAACAAGTGAACATATTGAGCTTAAAAACATCTTTACGTCCAAGCCCCCAAACCTCCCATTTTCAGCCCAAGCCCTGCAGAAGTTTCAAGAAAGAACAATTTTGGACAGAAGCCTTCTGAGATTTGAAGTAAAACCCAAAGCAAATCCAAACAAACCGGAGGAACCCGGGAATAAGGCAGAGCTGCAGAGATCCGGCAACCAACGGAACATGTAAATATTGCACAGCACTATTTTTAAGCCAGAACATCTTTTCCAAGGCTGAAATTCCAATTGGAACATGTCCACCTTTAAAAAAAAACAACATCAAATTGAGGAAATCGTTGGAGCCCATTCGTTATGGTGCCATTAATGTAGAACATGGAGTGTGTTCTGAAAATAAGCGTGACTCGCGTTGTCATCTCCTGTCTGCACATATGAAACACAGGAAAACCTGGGAAAGCCCACGGAGCATTACCCTTTATTTCACCATGATCCAGTTCGTCATTGACAAGTAACAGGCGCAAGCAAGAACGTTTAAAATGGTAACTTTTAATTACTGGGATAAATACACTTAGAGCTGGTTTGGCAATGGACCAAGCTGGAAATCAACCTTTCAAACCTCAAGGAAAGACACTATCCCAGATATTAGTGCCCCTAGAGTGTTTTCACCATTCTTAAAAGCTGGAATATATCTCACCATAACTATCAATGCAGGTATTTCACTGATGGCTAAAATCAGGAAGCAGGTTAATCAAAGACCTTCTCTTCCCAGTTTCTCCTAGACCCAATGGATAGAGATGGAAACAGAGGAGTAGAAGCAGCGTTAGACAATATTGTTCATACAAATTCCCTCCTTTCCTAGTGCTTCCTAGATTCCAGCCCATCCAACACACCCATTGAGAGGTGGGTACTCTTTACCTGCAACGTCTCAACCATTCCCAAAAGGACTTTTCCCAGAGCTTGATGTTCCACCTTTGACTCGCGCAACCTTTTCCCACCATTTTTGCTGGCAGCTTTTGGGTTTTCAGCCTTCGTTGTGAGATTTAACATTAATGCTTTTAAACATTTTCCGAGGATTTCACTAAACTCATGTATCGAGAGTCTTATTTTTAGTGGCAGCGGGTTGAAGGATGAAGGCTCACTCTTGCAGGGCTGTCATCAGCTGAGGAGCCTCATAAACACATAAACCAACAGGAATATCTGGGACAGTTGGGAGTGTCAAAGCGGATGGTGCTGTAGGCTTTCTTCTCATTGCAAGGCTTTTGAGGGTTTGGTGGTTTTTTGCTTTTTAGCATGTTTCTTTGAACCAAAGAGCATCAATGGTATGAAGAGTGGGTGCAGCAACGGAGTGCTGAGCTAGCCAGGCCCTGTGTGGGCACACTTCGCATTACTCATAGAATCATGGGATGGTTTGGGTTAGAAGGGACCCCAAAGCTCATCCAGTTCCAACTCTCTGCCAGGGGCAGGGACACCTTCAAATCATAGAATAGTTTGGGTTGGAAAGGACCTTAGGATCATCCAGTTCCAACCCCCCTGCCATGGGCAGGGACACCTCACACTAAATCATCTCACCCACGGCCTTGTCCAACCTGGCCTTGAACACTGCCAGGGATGGAGCATTCACAACCTTCCTGGGCAACCCACTCCAGTGCCTCACCACCCTAGCAGGAAAGAATTTCCTCCTTATATCCAACCTAAACTTCCCCTGTTTCAGTTTTAACCCATTACCCCTTGTCCTGTCACTACAGTCCCTAATGAGGAGTCCCTCCCCAGCATCCCTATAGGCTCCCTTCAGATACTGGAAGGCTGCTCTGAGGTCTTACATGGGAAAGGCACATGGGATACATTCCTAAGAGCTTATTGGTTTGAGCAAGGTCCCATCCCACAGCGTGCAGCCGAACTGAAGGCTGTTGCTGTGCAAGGAGAAGTTCTTACCATGGACTATAGCCCTGCTCGTGTCTGCAGCTGAAACCTCAGTAGACGAGGATGGATGATGCACCATCACCTGTCAAACACAAACCCCAACTTCAATCACATCAGGACTCGCAGCTCATTGAAGTGATAATATTCATCACCATATATTATCACACTGAATGTTTTAGGTTCAAATTAAGACAAACTCCTGCAAAAAACCTGGGGTGGAAGGAACAACTTTAATCCATACATCACGCCTGGGGAGGCCTGCAAACACCAAGTTAAGGCTACTATTTTTAGCAAAGAAGCAATCAAACCAGGCCAAGGGAAAAAACCCAGTGTATTTGTGAACACCCTCCTTTCAATACTCACAACTCATAAATTTGCTTCTCCTCTCGATGCACTCCATGGGGGAGAACACAGGCTTTCTCAAGTGGGGAAATGTCAAAATCCAACTTGCAAATGAACGCTTCCGAGTGAACGTTTTAATTCACGCTTTGCTTTCCTGCCTTTTCCTTGGAGCCATGGAGAGAGGCACATGGAATCCCAGAGTGGTTTGGGTTGGAAAGGACCCTAATGCTGGTTCAGTTCCAACCCCCTTCCATGGGCAGGGACCCCTTCCACTGGAGCAGCTTGCTCCAAGCCCCTGTGTCCAACCTGGCCTTGAGCACTGCCAGGGATGGGGCAGCCACAGCTTCACGTTGTTTGCACTGAGTCTTCCGAAACTTGCATGGATTTCTCCAAAACAAACATTCCCTTCCATAGGTGGAAAGATCAGAACCTCGAAAAACAAAGAGAAAAAGGGTTCTTTTCCCATGTAGCATCTTAATAAAGATGCTGTGCCGAAGCATCCCATCTAGCAACTCAGTACAGCCTAACCACCTCCAAAGCAACGGGCAAAGCTTCATTATGGACCTTGCAGAGAATGACCCATCTGCTTCCCTCGTGCCCCACTGCCTTGTGACCCATAGGTAGGTACTTGAAGGCATTCGAGTGTTCCCAGAAGCTCAGAGGTTTGGGGGAAGAAGGGGGCCTGATTTCCCCCTGAGCTCATCCCAATCATTGCAGAGCCCATTAGGAATCAAGCGAGTCCCACTTTGACACTGTGCGAGCGCAGGCAATCCCACTGGTCCCTCCTGAGCAAGACAAAGGAGCAGCTTTGGAAGCAAGACATGAAAGGCGATGTAAGAATGGGCTCTGCTCTGCTGCTGCTCTTCAATAACCTGCCCAGCAGGAAGGACGTGTGAGGTGCCAGCTTGTACAACTGCTGCACCGGGAGCCTTGCAATGGCTGCGGAATGGTCCAGAGCATGGAAAATGGCACTTTGGGAAGTCCCCCACATTAAAGACACCCAAAGGGAATGATGTCCCAGGCAATACTGAACGGGAAGCGTCGGAGCAAGGCTGTGCTGTGCTTCAAACTGCTTCCTAATCCTGTGTTTCCCTGAGGCGGAGGCAAGGAGCATTTCCCAGTTCGAGCCTTGCTGGTTAATCAGGAACCAGGAAACCGCGCTGCAGCCAAAGCTCACAGCTGTAAAAGCCAGCCTGAAACGTTACACAGACCTGGGTCTGCTGGCAGAACGCACATGGACTTCTGCTTTTCTCCTGTCTCTCAACATGCACATCCTAAAGAGGGGTCTGTGGCTTTGTGAGCTGCAGAACAGCATCCGCACAAGAAATGGTGGCTGGAGGGAGGCTGAAGCCAGCCAAGAATAGAAACCTGACGTTTGATGACAAAGGACTTTCCTCACATCATCAGCTCTCTAACAAGGGAGACTTCAGAGATGTCCACGCAGTGCTTTCAACAGCACAAAGTCTTCTCGTTTCATCGTCTCAATGAACAGTCTTGAGGACTAAAAACCAACCCGAGAACGGGGTGGGGGGGGAAATTACAGCTACATCCCTATTGAAGCCATGGGGGATGTGAAAATCCAAGGGATCTCAAAGGCTTTGCAGTGGACCAATAGCTCTGATTAATCAGTTTTGCCCATGGACTCGCAGCAAACCCCGAGCCCACGCTGTGATGCAGACGATGGAAAGCCTCTCTGGTTCCCCCACTGCCGTTTGTCACCCCTGGAGGACAGATGTAAACTGGGAGGAGAGGAAGAGGACCAGGGCTGTCACAAGAGATACTGTTCTGTGCCTTCTTTAAAGCCTCCCCACCGAGCAGGAGCAGGGCTGGGGCTGACATTGCATCCTCGTGCCCATGGGCGCACCAGAAGGGTCTCCATCCACTGAAGCAGCCGCTGCCATCGCATCAAAGATGCTGACCCACCCAACTCTGCCAGTGGGGAACTGGAAGCACAGCAACCCTATGGAGTGGTTTCTTACACATGTAAAAAGGCATTTTCCCTCCTCTGCATCAACAGGAAACGTTTATAGATGCTGCAGTCAAGCGAAGTGCCAAGAGAACAAAATTAATACAGACTCTGGTGGCATCTGCAAGTGCCTTCTGCTCTTTCCAAGTGTCCCTTATGGCTCTCTTAGTGACAGCCCTATGACTTCTACCGCACCAGGAAGAGAATATCCACACGAGGAAAGGTTTCAGGTCACAGCTGCCCTTTACAAGGCTTCTCTTGCATTGCCTTCCTGCATGAAGAGTGTTCTAGCAGTTTATTCAGGTAGGATTTTATGGAGACAATTCAGAGGTTTTACTGCTATGCAGGAGGCAGAGCTGAGTATTATGATTTCTGTAAAGTTTTCCATAATAGCTTAGTATTTAAAACCTATATGCCATCAAAAGGTACAGAGAAGGCTTGTGAAAAGGCTGTGGATTTATTGTAGTCCATCCAGTCTCCAAGCAAGAGCATAAAGGTTTCTGGTCTTCTCTAACAAGCCACTGCTCCAAAGGGGAAAAGGTGGTTTCTGCAGCACAATGAACACAAGCAACAGCTTCCTGCAGGCGCTCGCATGATTCACCACAGGGTTATACCAAATCCCCTCCAACCCACGGGCCGATGGATAGGATGTGGAAGAAGATGAGCTGGAACAAAGCCACGAGCTCTCCTCAGGTTGGTAGCAGCATCCTCAATGCATTCCCTCATCTCACCTGCCCTTCCAGCCAGCTCCCCATCCTGCTCACACGCCAGCCTCCAAGCTACACATCCAACAACATTGTTCTTGATAAGAGCTTGGTTTAAGCAAGAAGACTCTTGATCCAAGTTATCCCTTCCATCAACAACAATGCCCAAATGCTGGTGGTTGGGGCATAACCAACTACTTCCAGGGAAACAAATGCAGTGAGGAATTGTCTGCGTAGCTCAGCACGTCAGCGACCCCTCCACGAATAATGCTTCCTATCTGGTTTGATATGCAGTGCCATGAATAAAGCACAGCACAAACCACCACGGTTCCTGGGGAATAAACAGGCATAAGGGCCCAGGACCAGCTCCACAGTAAGTTGGTGGCCACCTGCAGCAGGGGCCCCCTTGGGAAACCTCAGGCTTTGAGGCTGCAGACTCCATAAGGATGCTGTCAATAGGGTAGGGAGGTGGTGACAGCCGAGATCTGTGACCAGCAATAAACAGCAGCAGCATCACCAATACAGACCGTGCCCCAGCAAAACACCAACTTTCCAAACCCTGACGTACCTGTCACTGCTTTGTGGGGCTGAAATAACCTGCTACCTGTAGGGAAATAGCGCATGTTAGTAGAACACTGTTGTCTGCTTTCAAGCTCTCCGTGAGAAGAGCCTTTTGGGCACGGCTGTGCTGCATTTAGTGCGCACAGGGGATCTCTATCCCCACAGTATGTGCTAAGGTTGCAACAGGGGACCTGGCTCCCCAAAGAAACAGAGCACAGGATCAATGTGGGAGCAGGGAAGCAGAGAGATGCTTCCATGTACCCACACCTGACCCCGTGGCCAGGGGACCAGCGGCATCATTAGGCATTTACACCATGATTTACTTCCCTCATGCCTCTGAGTATGTTAAAAGAATCAAATGCTATTGCCCACCATTAGCTACTGCTATTAAAGTGATCGTTCTGGTTAACATTTCCTTTAGGAAATAAGAGGGTGAATTAGAGGTGGCTGCAACCTGTATCAAATTGAGAATGATTCAGTGCAGCAATAATGCAGCTATTAGGCTCATCCACAGCCGCTTGCCAAGGAAGAGCCTGAAAAACTGTGTCACAAGCAGCAGTAAGAGCAGCCCTGGATTGCTTGCTCCCACTATTGCCAGCAATATTTCCCCAGTTAAATAAGAGAACACATCTGAAACGGTTAAATAAGATAATAGCACTGAATGGTGCCATAAGATAAGGCATCTGAAACAGGAGGAATAACTCCCCTGTCGATTCAATGTGTCAGAGGAAGAGCCATCACACAGAGCGCCCTGGAGCATCTTTCCTTACAGAGCACGGGCACTGTCAGCATTCTGTAGAGGATGCTCTGGTAAAGAGGTCTCCAGTCCTCCTGTGACCTCTGCAAAGCAGCCACACCACTCTGCCCAGCTTCCATGGCGTTCTCCATCACCCATGGCATGATGCAATGGGCAGCAATAGGAGGGAAATACAAGGGGGGGGACACCCCAGACATCATGAAAACGAGACATTAGGATTTCACTATGCAATGGGAGAGAAGGCATTTAAAAGGTGTGAAAATTCAGCTTGGTCGTCTCAGGAAGTTTGGTCCAGAGGAGCGAGCACATCACATCATAGAATCATAGAATGGTTAGGGTTGGAAAGGACCTTAAGATCATCCAGTTCCAACCCCCCTGCCATGGGCAGGGACACCTCACACTAAACCATCTCACCCAAGGCCTCGTCCAGCCTGGTCTTGAACACTGCCAGGGATGGAGCATTCACAACCTCCCTGGGCAACCCATTCCAGTGCCTCACCACCCTAACAGGAAAGAATTTCCTCCTTAGATCCAATCTAAACTTCCCCTGTTTCAGTTTGAACCCATTACCCCTTGTCCCATCACTACAGTCCCTAATGAAGAGTCCCTCCCCAGCATCCCTATAGCCCCCTTCAGATACTGGAAGCTGCTCTGAGGTCTCCACGCAGCCTTCTCTTCTCCAGGCTGAACAGCCCCAGCTTCCTCAGCCTGTCTTCATACAGGAGCTGCTCCAGCCCCTGATCATCCTCGTGGCCTCCTCTGGACTTGTTCCAACAGCTCCATGTCCTTTTTGTGTTGAGGACACCAGAACTGCACACAATGCTCCAGGTGAGGTCTCACAAGAGCAGAGCAGAGGGGCAGGATCACCTCCTTCGACCTGCTGGTCACGCTGCCATTGATGCAGCCCAGGATACGGTTGGTTTCTGGGCTGCAAGCACACACTGAAGCCGGCTCATGTTCATTTTCTCATCACCCAACACCCCCAAGTCCTCCTCCTTGGGCTGCTCTGAATCTCTTCTCTGCCCAACCTGTAGCTGTGCCTGGGATTGCTCCGACCCAGGTGCAGGCCCTTGCACTTGGCATGGTTAAACTCCATGAGGTTGGCATCAGCCACCTCACAAGCACGTCAAGATCCCTCTGGATGGCCTCATGGGTGCTCAGGGGCAGCGATGGCTGCAGCGGGCTCCTCCGGCAGAGACCTGGCAGCGCCTAAGGGAAAAGGGCCTGCGAGCATTTGCATCTCAAGAGCAGTGGGAATGAAAGCTGGGATTCAGGAGCAGCCACGGGCAGGAGAGAGCGGGCTGTGGGAGCCGGGAGGATGCAATCCGCACTGAAACCCAGCTGGGCAGGCGCGCTGACGGGATGAATGCTCGGCTTCCCCGCTGTGGAGCTATTTCTGGGCTTGGGGAGAAATCCTCTAGAGGGAGTCAGAAAATTGTTTAAAAGGGGTTTTTTCCCCCTTTTCTGATGTTATCAAAAGAGCAGGGGACCAGGAGCCATCCCACACAGGCACACAGTGACTGAAGATGCTCACCGCGTTAGAGGAGCGGTGTTCAGAGCATCATAGAGGCAAAAGGCGCACAGAGCCGACACAGACATGCAGCGAACTGCAGAGCAGAGGGGAAGCCGCCTCCCAGGGGACCTTCGACGTTTTCAGCCGTCAAAGAGGCTTTTTTTTTGGGGGGGGGGGCAGCAAAACCCACGCCAGCCGGAGGAGCAGGAGGGATTTAAGGCTCCCAGCGCCGGGGTGAGCGGAGAGAGCAGGGTGAGCACGCCAAGGTCGAGGCTGCGCTCACAGAGCTGTGTGCATCAGCACTTTCCACTCCTGCTCCAGCCACCAGATACACAGGGAGAGTAAATATTGCATGAGGCAGCAGCACGGCGAGCAGAGCATCCCCGTTTGGGCAGGGAAGGAGTGGAAGTGACTGCAAAGGGGGAAGTTATTTGGGGCCCTTTAAGAATCACAACCCCTGTAAATCCCGGGGGGAATGCAGCATCTTTTACCCCAAAGATCCAAACAATTTCATTATATCCAGGATTTATTGTCCATGGTTTGGCAGGGCACTTTCAACCTGCTACAGGGTTAAGGGCTGTGTCTCATTAACCTGTACCTGTTCACAGCAGTCAATGGAAACGTGCATGTGAAAACGGGATTTCTGCTCCAGGAGAACGCTCCTTTACCTGTTTGCGCTTGGAAACTCGCTGCATTTGGGAGAGCAGGAGGCGTCTGAATGAGGCTGCGAAGCTGGGGTCGCAAACCCAACAAAACGGGAAGCACGGGGAAAGGAAAGGTCTCTTGGAGAGTTTCAAACCACGTTTACACCACCCTTGCCTGCGCTTGATGTCCGCATGTCAAAAGAGGAGACAAGAGACCGGCCCCGCGCCCCATCTGCAGCACCCAAGGCACAGCTCTTCCCTCTCCCACCACGCTGCTCCAGCACTGGGAGCCGGGAACGGGAAGCACTGCCTGGAAGCCGGCGCTGAGCACATGGGGAAGGGAATGCTCCAGGGTAGCTGTGGCCAAAGAGCAGCTCCCAGGGGAAGCAGGGCGGCTCCAAAGGCAGCACCGGGATGGACCTGACCACAGGAGACCGCCTCAGAGCATCACGAAGAGGAACAGGAGAAGTCTGGAAGTCAAACGGGGCCCTTTGCCTGGGGAGACCCCCCCTGCAGCCCTGATCCAGCTCTGGGGCAGCAGCACCAGAGGGACGTGGAGCTGCAGGAGCGAGGCCAGAGGAGGCCATGGAGATGCTGTGGGGGCTGGAGCAGCTCTGCTCTGGAGCCAGGCTGAGAGAGCTGGGCTGGGTCAGCCTGGAGAGGAGAAGGCTCCTGAAGGGGAGACCTTAGAGCAGCTCCAGTGCCTGAAGGGGCTGCAGGAAACCTGGAGAGGGGCTTGGGACAAGGGATGGAGGGACAGGCCAAGGGGAATGGCTTTAACCTGCCTGAGGGGAGACTGAGATGAGCTCTTAAGCAGAAGCTCTTCCCTGTGAGGGTGCTGAGGCGCTGGCACAGGGTACCCAGAGAAGCTGTGGCTGCCCCATCCCTGGCAGTGCTCAAGGGCAGGTTGGACACAGGGGCTTGGAGCAAGCTGCTCCAGTGGAAGGTGTTGGGGTCCCTTGGCTTTAAGGTCCCTTGAACCCAAACCATCACAAGATCCTGTGGATCCATGTGTCTCTCTCCATGGTTACATGCTGCTGCTGGAAAGCCACGAGCCCAGCAAAGGAATTGCCAGGTTCTCTCTGCTGCCAGCTCGGTGTAGCACCCACCAAACATGCCCTTCCCCAGCCATCACCCAAGGCATCCTCAACAAGACTCATTCTCTGACTTTGTGCTTTTGACTATGGGACACTTGAACCAGCCTCTGGATTGCACCAAGCACATGCTTTCCTTGGAATCTATAGTCCCTCAAGTCCCTCGAACAAAGAAACCCAACCCAACCAACCAAAAACCACCCACCCCCCCCCGAAAACTAACCCTACACCCACTTCTTATCCAAGCCTCTTGTTCCAGCTCCTTGGTTTCCTCTTGTTCAATGGAAATAACGCTAGGAATCACCCCAGAGAGCCCGTCCCACCTTCACAATCCTGCATCATCCCAGAAGGAAGGGTTTGTCTCCGCACAGATTCCGTAGCAACACGGCGAACTCCACTTGTTTGGCAACAAACACTGTTCATTCACAAAACTTGCTGGTATCAGTGTAATTACATGACGATAAACTTATTGATACGGTTCATGAAATCCCTTAACGACTGTGCTTAAACGCATGCATAACTGTGCTTAAAGCAGCTCTGGAGCTGACAAACATATGCCTGACGTTGTTCAAGTGCTCGTAAAGAGTATGTTCAAATGAACCCCTCCGAGATCCGCGAGCTAAATTGGGAATCTCAGATAACAGGAACACGGAGATGCCATTGAGTCCCAGGAAATCTGTTCAGGCCCCAAGCTCAACAGTTTGTCTATACTGCAAATTCCTTGCTTGCTTCCTTCTTTGGTGTTCTCAAGTGTTCCGTGCTGATCAACAGGAGAAGGTGGTAGGAAACAACTGGTATTCAGAAGCTCTTAGGATATGGGTTTAGTGGGACACAGGGAGCTCACAGGCAGGTGGTGACCCCCAACGCAGCTGCACCTCTGCCAGACCCACTGCTACGCGCTACATAACCATGGGAATCCATTCCCCCCCTGCTTCCTGGCTGTGCTGGTGACTGCTCCTAACGCAGCTCCTGGCCAATCTACACCAAGGGACCAGCGGTACAAAATCCAGCCCTGGAGAGCCTGCTTTGGGCAACACAGAGGGAAAAGGTGGAAGAATGGAGCATAAAGCGTGATGGAAACAAGGACAGAGAAATAGCCGGTACCCAGCGGGGCCGGGACAGCCTGGAGAAGAGAAGGCTCTGGGGAAACCTTAGAGCAGCTCCGGTGCCTGAAGGGGCTGCAGGAAACCTGGAGAGGGGCTTGGGACAAGGACCCATAGGGACAGGCCAAGGGGAATGGCTTTAACCTGCCCGAGGGGAGACTGAGCTGAGCTCTTAGGCAGAAGCTCTTCCCTGTGAGGGTGGTCAGAGAGGAGCTGTAGCCTCCAGACCCACCTTGACACGTTCCTGCTTCAGCAGTGGCTTGGCCCAGTCAATCTCGAGAGGTCCCTGCCAGCTTCAAGGACCCTGCGACACAAATCCCAGCCGTGAGGTTTGTGCAATTCAGAAACTCCACAGAGGAAACCCTAAAATAATGACCCAGTCTCCCACCGCTGTCATTGCTGTGCATTACTCAGACAAAAACACCCCAAGGGGAGGATAAACCCTTTCGGTCAGTGGTGCCCCATTTAGACACCCTAGTGATGTATCTGTCAATACCAAACTGGCTAGGGATGGGCTTGCAGCTGGAGAGGATGCAGCAGTGACAGCATATAACTGCTGGGGAGGCACAAAACAAGCTCTGCCACAGAGAAAAGGCATTCTAGCCATCCTCAGCTTCTCTTATTGCAGACATCCAGTCAGGGGCAGCTGGCTGGTCCCCAAACTGGCATCTGCTGCATGAACCCTCTCAATTAGAAAACCCAATCAAAAGGAAGCATGCTGCTCTCCATCGGCCCCTTTCTCAGTGTGGCCAGGTCTAGGTCTGGGGCTGTACACAAGCCTGCAGCAGCCAGCTTGAACTCACCCACGTGAGGAAATCAGTGCAGATGCCTCCTCCTCTTCGCAAGGGCCTGTCTGTACTGTGGAACAGGGGGGGGCTTATAGGAAAGAAATCTAGGGAATAAACCAAGAAGCATCACAGGGATTGTTCAGTTATGGTTATATCATTACTTAAAACACCTCAATCATAAGGGATCTGTAGACTACAGATCCTCTGCTCCCACCAGCAGCTGAAATGCAAACACTGAGACCCTGAGCTCGGTGTCAAACACGGATGCACTCGAGGAACTCCTGAACAGAAGTTTGTTACACATGGTACCGTTAGGAATGAGGATCTTAAATACCTGGAAGCCTTTGGGTAACGCAAACAGCCCTTAGAACAGATGCACACAGGGAAGTCTGCTCGAAGAGAATCCTCTGAATGGATTCATTTGGGGGAAAGACTGAAAAAGTGCTTTTGTTTTTTTTCCCCCCCCCAGGTTGTGAATTCCCTTTCCATACCCTACAAACACAAGCAGTATAAGCAGTTACACGCTGTTTAAACGGAAAGACGCATTCCTGCCTGCTGAGATCTTACCCTGGATGCTGAGGTTTTGGGTCCCGCAGGGAACACAGTCAGAATCAGAGAGAGACGGCAGCAAAATCTGCTCTGCAAAGGAAATTGCTTTACTACAGGTGGCTTAAAATGATCTGGTTTCTATTTCTGTTCATTAACTCAAATACCTGGGGAGAAGCTGTGGTGCCTGAGACGTTAAATCCATGCCTTTTCAAGCAAAGGCTTCCAAAGCCGGCAGCCCCCCAGCTCTGGGTTAGCCACAGTCTCCCACCAGATAAAGTGATGTAAGCCATAGTTCGGAGCAGATAAAGAGGATTCCTCTTCCATCCTGGCTTTTGGGCATCATGGAAAACATGGGCTTACAAAATGACATTACAAACCGCTTCTCCCCATCTTCTGGTACACAGGAGCAGCAGCTTTCTAAGAATCACCCACAGAAATAATACAGCCCAAAGGAATAAAACTGGAAACAACAGAAACCACAAAGAAGGGATCGTAGATGGAACAGCCCCCCCCTCCTCACAAGTTTCCTACTTACCTGATTTCCCAGCCATGCGTTGCTGTCGTGCCTCACCCCCCCCAGCTGCAAGGTCTGCATCTTAACCAGCTAAAAGCTATTAAAGAGTCACAGAATTACCTTTGGACCCATGTGCATATGAGAGCATCTGAAGGGAAATTAGGCAAATAATCCCTTTTTAGTCAGGAGCCTGACTCCGTTTTCATGTTAGGAGAGTGCTGCTCACTTCCAGTCCCACCAGTTCTCCCAGAATCTCCACCCCATTAAACCTGCTTGGCAGGGTATTGACGGACACCACGCTTCCCCAATGAGATGCATGTTAAGACTGGCTCATCAGCATTCCTTGGTTCCTCAGGGTTTCACTGCCTGCTGAGAAACCCAGGAGCTGATGAATGCTTCCTTGGGTCTTCCATGTGCCTGATCTACATTGGTAACCTCTTTTGGGGAGCATGAGGGCACGGCCTCACACCTGGTGAGCTCTTCATGCTCCATATGGATCGCTCAATCACTCTCTTTGCTCCTGCTGGAAGGCTGCGGCTAGGCACTCCGGTCTCTCTCGGATCCACTGCATCAACCGCCTGCCAAAGATCAGAGGGAACTCTGTAGAAGGTGATCCTACATAGTATTCCCGTTGGATTTTCTACACCACCATTACAGCAGAGCCAAGGCAGGTATTTGTACTGAGGAACAACACGTCTGCGAATCCTGGGGCACTGCGAGAAAGGAATCTCAACATCAAAGCCTCCGGAAAATACATCAAATAGTGTTAAAGACAGCTAGAAACACCCTTTTTTCATGCAAATTGTAGAGACTATGAATCCCTCCTGCTCCAAACCTGTGCACACAAAGGATCTTACCTCCTTAACTCCTTCCACTTCTCAAAATCAAGTATAGCAAACCCTAACACTGTGCTCTAGGCAAAAGACAGAAGAAAACCTGCTTTGGAATACATGCTTACTAAACGCATGGAAGATTAACAAAGTCTGTTTCTGGAACTCCAGAGATGAGGAATTCCAGAGCCTGAAGCAGCAGATAAGACCCTGGATGCTGCAGTGGATATGGCCAGGAACACGTCCGTGCTAACGAAGGGCTGCTAGAACATGTCTTTGGTTGGGCAACCAGTTAAAAGCACGTTAACACATTGACATTCACCAGACAGTTGGAGGCATCCATACACAGAGAGGACCATTCTGCTGTTGGGTTTGGGGCACCTGACTACGTACGTTAGGCAATGGGCTCATTTCAGTGCTGTTACAGCCATGCCAACAGCTTGAAGTCACTATTACTTACCTTGAAGCAAGAATAGGGAGGTTAAAAACACTGTGGCACTTGACAGCTGCTGTTGGACAGACAGGCTGTTGTCTAGGTACACATTTAATGTTCATTCTTCTACCTTGAAAGAAAGGCTAAAATGTATTAACTGCTATTAATGAACAAGTAAGAACCAGGTAAGCTCATTGCATCCAAAACAAAGCTTCATAGGGCATTAGAGGCGTATTTTAACCCCAAACAAGCTTCACCAGACTGGCTTCTACTCTGCTGCTCACTGTTGGATGTTCTCAATGGGGTGGCCTGGTTCATTCAAAGCCTCTTCCTGAAGACTCCTCAGTACATTGTTGTGCTCAATGACCCTTCACTCACGAGCCTACTGCACCTGAACACGACACGGTCCAGTTTTGGTCACGGTGATACCAAGGATATGGACCCTGCTCCCTCTGCTCCACTTGCCTTTGTCAGAACTCACTCCAGCCCTCACCCTGAAACCCTCAAATGGTTTCTGGTCTCTGCTGAAGTGATGGTACCTGCCAAAATACACAGCTCTTTGTAGGAAAGAGATTAAAATCGTACTCAAGCAGTATCCCCCTTTGCTGAAATCCCTTCCCCAGCCCTAGCTCCAAGTCCCACCTGTGCTTCCCTCACATTCCGAGATGCTGAGTAAAGACACGCTGTATGTACAGAAGGAAAGCAGGAGCAAGCTGCAGATGAAAACAAGGGGAAGGCATATTGCTAGTGCCCGACAGTGGGGAGCCACTCTCTTCGTCTCAAAGGAGCAAAAAGCCACCTTCAGTACTCAATCCCGGCCAGGAAATAACAGAGCAGAACCGCTCCGTTTTACCCCGCAGAACAGAAACCCAAGGGTGACTTGTTTATGTCATTGTGCTAATGTCAGTCCTCAGACTAACGCTTTGCCATGCTCTGGAACTTACCTTCAGGAACCCCTATGCAGAGATGTGTGTCTATAGGTTCACATCCTGAGCCTGCAAGTCGACCTGCACGCTCGCCTTGTCGTTTGGCAGCCGGCATTCCCGTTTCCCGATGCCCGGTACCCCACGGGTGATTTATTTCCTCTGTTCTCACACAAAGTCAGAGTTTCGAATGCCACAGGACTTCCGCACACAGAAACAAGACCTGGCAACGCAGCTCTTCTTGTTCTGCCCCTGCTGCGGTGATTTCAGGGGCTCTCGGTTACCAGAAGTAGCTAAAACGTTATTAACCCACAAACATCCATCTCCTATGGCTTTCCAGCCCCCAGGCTGAGCTAGGAAAGCAAAGATTTAAGGAACAATGACAGAAAGAGTACGTTTGTAAGATTACTGTGAAAACACTGGAAATAGACCCAAGAAAATAAACCAAGTTACATCATTCTCACAAGAGCAGAGTAAAGGGGCAGGATCACCAGCAGGGCGAAGGAGGTGATCCTGCCCCTCTGCTCTGCCCTTGTGAGACCTCACCTGGAGCATTGTGTGCAGTTCTGGGGTCCTCAACATAAAAAGGACATGGAGCTGTTGGAACAAGTCCAGAGGAGGCCACGAGGATGATCAGGGACTGGAGCACCTCCTGTATGAAGACAGGCTGAGGAAGTTGGGGCTGTTCAGCCTGGAGAAGAGAAGGCTGCGTGGAGACCTCATAGCAGCTTCCAGTATCTGAAGGGGGCCTATAGGGATGCTGGGGAGGGACTCTTCATTAGGGACTGTAGTGACAGGACAAGGGGTAATGGGTTCAAACTGAAACAGGGGAAGTTTAGATTGGATCTAAGGAGGAAATTCTTTCCTGTGAGGGTGGTGAGGCACTGGAATGGGTTGCCCAGGGAGGTTGTGAATGCTCCATCCCTGGCAGTGTTCAAGACCAGGTTGGACGAAGCCTTGGGTGAGATGGTTTAGTGTGAGGTGTCCCTGCCCATGGCAGGGGGGTTGGATCTGGATGATCTTAAGGTCCTTTCCATCCCTAACGGTTCTATGATTTTATGAATTGGGCCAAAATAGGCTTAAGTGGGGTAAACAAGGCTGGGCTGGGCTCTACTGGGCTGGACAAGGCTTAACTGTGCTAAATCAGGCTGGGCTTGGCTGAAATTGGCTAAACCAGGCTAAACTGGGTTAAACTGAGCTGGGCTTTGCTTGGGTGGGCTAAACTGGGTTAAACTGGTCTAAAAGGGGTTGAACTAGGCTAAACTGCTCTGAACTGGGCTAAACTGTGCTGATTTGGCTAAACTTCACTGGGCTAAGATGGACTGGGTTGGGCTGTGCTAAAATGAGCTGGGTTGGTCTGGGAAGGGCTAAAGTGGGCTGTACTGGGCTGGATCCCACTGAACTGGGCTGAACCCCACTAAACTCGGCTGAACTGGGCCAAACTGTGGTGGAGTGGGCTGAAGTGGGCCAAACAGGGCTGGACAAATCTGAGCTTATCTAAATGGGGCAGGACTGGGCTGAACTGGGCCAAACAGGGCTGGAGTGGGCTGAACCAGGCCAAACTGGGCTAAACTGGGCTGGAGTGGCTGAACTGGGCTGGACTGATCTGAGCTTGTCTAAATGGGGCTGAACTGGACTAAATTTCACTGGTCTGGACTAAACTGGGCTTGAATTGGCTGATCAGGTCTTGGCTGAACTGTGCTAAACTGGGCCTAATTGGGCTCAGCTTATCTGGGCTGAGCTGGACTGGGCTAAATTGGGCTTAACTGTGCTAAACTGGTCTGGACAGATGTGAATTGGACTAAAGGAGGCTGAACTGGTCTAAACTGGGCAGAAGTGGCTAAAGTGGGATCAAGAGGGCTAAGCTGTGCTGGACTGGTCTGAATTGGGCTAAACCCTGCTGAACTGGGCTAAATTGGTCTGGACAGGTCTGAATTGGGCTAAACTGGGCTGGGCTCAATTATTATGGGCAGGGCTAAACTGGGCTGGGCTAAACTGGAATGGACTGCGCTAAAGTTGGCTGCACTGGGCTAAACTGGCTGGGGTGAGCCAGAATGGGCTGGACAGGGCTAAACTGGGGTGAAGTGTCTGAACTGAGATAAACTGGGCTGGACTGGTGTGCACTGGGTTAAACTGGGCTGGGCAGGGGTAAAATGGACTGGTCTGGGCTGGGCTCCATTGGGCTAAACTGAGCTGGACTGGACTAAACTGGGATGGGCTGAACCTTGGCTCCATTGGGCTGAACCTGGCTGGACAAGTCTCAAATGAGTTGAACTGGGCTGAACTTGTCTGGACTGGGCTGAATGGACTGGCCTTCAGTGGGATAAACTGGGCTGGGCTGAGCTGGGCCAATCTGTGCTAAACTGAACTGGGCTGGAGTGGGCTAAGCTGGGATGGACAGGTCAGAACTGGGCTAAAATTCACTGGACTGGGCTAAAGTGGGCTAAACTGGTCTGGACTGATCTGAATTGGGCTAAACCCTGCTGAACTGGGCTAAATAGGTCTGGACAAGCCTGAATTGGGCTAAACTGGGCTGGCCTAAATTGGGCAGGGCTGAAGTGGGCTAAAGTGGGCTAAAGTGGGCTAAAGTGGGCTAAAGTGGGCTAAAGTGGGCTAAAGTGGGCTAAAGTGGGCTAAAGTGGGCTAAAGTGGGCTAAAGTGGGCTAAAGTGGGCTAAAGTGGGCTAAAGTGGGCTAAAGTGGGCTAAAGTGGGCTAAAGTGGGCTAAAGTGGGCTAAAGTGGGCTAAAGTGGGCTAAAGTGGGCTAAAGTGGGCTAAAGTGGGCTAAAGTGGGCTAAAGTGGGCTAAAGTGGGCAGGACTGTGCTAGATTTGGCTGTGCTGGGATGAGCTGGAATGGGCTGGACAGGGCTAAACTGGGCTGAGCCAGACGGCGCTGGGCTTGGCTGGGCTGAACTGGGTTTTCTTTTCCTTGCTTTCCAAGCTGATCATTGTTAAAATCAGATGTTTCTGAGCCACCATTCCAAAGGTGGGAATCCTGTTGGGCTCAATGGCTGTGGTTTGGCTCGGGGGGTGGTTAAGCAGAAGGCTCCCCAGATGGCAGAAGAATATTCTTTGAAACTCAGGTTTGCCAGAGCAGAATTCCCTTGTTCAGCAGTCCCGAAACTAAATCAATCTATGAGGTTGATGCAGTGGTGGAGGCCTCCTCTTCCCATACGGAAGCAGGTAAAGACCTTCACTCTTCAGACTACTGAAGGAAAACTCCATGTTCCTCCCCCAGGTCCTCCTCCACCCCTGTAGCTACGATCGGGTTGGCAGACACCAAGCGTCCTAGAGGTAGAGCTCTACAGGAGGGCGCACACGGACCACTTGTGAAACCCCAGCTTTTGCTGCCCAGAAGCTCCATACCCACCTAGAAGGAAACCCAACCCACTGTGCCCACACAAGGATCGCGATGCTCAGTTATCTGCAGGAGAAAAACCCCGACATCTGATTCCATTTTAATTAAACACCAGGCTCCATCTCATGGCTGATGTCTACCAGCAGCTTCTTGTGGGTTGTCCCTTATTCTCACTGCACAAGTAGCACAATCCCATTAACTCTGTGAGTCAGGCCACCACATCCAGTGAGAGCTCAGCCTCCTGCTCAGCACCAGCTCATCAGCCATGTTCCAGTACATCACTTCCACTTCAAAGACACCCATACAAGAACCCTGAGCTGTGGCTTTCCAAAACCACCCATCTACTTTACCTCTAAAATTAATCTGGTATTGATTACTTCTCCACTACAGAATTTGCTTCCTTTCCCCTTTATTCCATCTCTGAATAAAGAAAGGAGCCACATATCTTAGCACAAGTCTTTCATTTGTTACATTCACTTTTCTACCTCTAAAAGCAGCTGCATTTATGCTTATAAATACCTTGCATAAAGAAACGGTAGAAGACAACACTTGAGGACTACCCTGCACGTGTGAGGAACACCAGGTCCCTTCAGGGGAACAGGGAAGGGGAACTCTGGATGTCTCAGTACTGCTCTACCTACGTTTCTCTATGACATACACACCCCAACCTCAGCTCAATCTACCCACCGATAAAACAGATGCAACTCTTCCCCCCCCTTTTGTCCATCTCAGTTATGAATGATTCAATGATTATTTGTATGGCTGGCTTTGGTTCAGTTCTGAACCATGATGAGAATGGCAAAACCCCCTTTCAGAGCACTGGCTAAAACAGCAGCTCCAGCTCCTATTGCCCTTTGACTGATGAGCTTTCAAGATTCACAGCAGAGTGATTTATGTAACTGGGCAGAAAAGGGATGGGTGCACAATGCACCGAACCTTTCTGGTAGGCAGAACAATGAACAAGACACAAAGGAAAGCAGAGACACTACAGGATTATTAAACTCTTATTTGTTAACCTACTTTAGAGACTGAAGAACTAATTGTGGAGGGAAAACACACTGGGATAAGCTGATCTTTTACACCAGCTGAAAACACGAGTTTCCTTTTAGAGCTGGAATTGCTTTTGTTTCATCAGATTTAAAAGGAGACTGTTTTTTAAGAAATCATCATTTTCACCCTGATGTCCATATTGGAAAGAGGTTTGAAGAGGGCACAGAAAAAGCATTATAATTCAAAATACAATTTTCAGGCTTGGGGGTTTCACTGTTAAAAAAAAGCCCCCAACCACAACCTTCAGGCACAAATGGATTTTATAGAGAATCCTGATTTTTAATGGCATTTTCAGAAGCGCAACACGACTCCCATCCCATAAACCAACAGCCATTGATGACAATCTGTAAGGCAACTGCCACAGAAAGGTCACTCTGGTAGTGCTGAGCCCCAGTGCATACATGCACCCACCAATGCGAGCGACAGAGCTCCACTACTTGCTATTGCTCTGTTGGCAGTTAGGAGGTGCTTGGGAGGAGTAAAGGGTTTTCTTCTTGGCCTGTAATAGGGTTGAATGCTGTAGTAGGCCTGCTGCAGGACTCACATTTGGCCTGTTTCGGTTCTGAACCAACAGAAGCAACAGTGAGGGATGTTTATAGAGCATTTCCATGAAATCTGGTGATGACTTTGTACAACGTCCCCTTCCCTCTCTCCCCCTTTCCCGCATCCACAAAGCCTCCGCTTTAGGATGCCAAACAAGCTGTAGGAGGCAAGGTCTTAAGAAAGAGGAGGTGGAAGTGCCAGAAGTGAAGCAACAGGCGTATGGGAGTTGAGAAGAACGAACCTGGAGATGCCTTGAGGAGGATAAGGAAGACTGAATGAAATCAGGGCGCTTGCATGTGTGGATGTATGGGTTGCTGATAGCTCAGAAGAGCCAGGAAGGAAGCCAAGCAGCCTCTTAAATAGGACAGAGTAATGATTCCTACTGCACAGGTGAAATGTGATGCTCTGATAATGCAGATGCTGGGGTTAGGCAGTGAACCAGGCTGCTCTGATGATGAAAGGCAGAGCTCCTGAATTCCAGACCCCTCTTTGACCTTTGACAACTCCCTGTAACAACTGTAGATGGAAAGCACACTAGAGTGCTAGAAAAGTGAGATTTGGTGGCACATTAGTGAGAGAAAAGAACAGTTTGGGGTCAGTACTTCAGAAGTCCAACACTTCCCAGTGAAAGAATTCTTTTTCTCATTTAAACTAGAAATTCATAGGAAAAGGAAGCCTGGGTCTAGAACATTCCTCACCCTTTTACCCACAAGTTCTTCAAGAGCTTCTCACTCCAAATTCCATTTGGAATCAAATCTGGAAGTGTTCCATTCAACGTAACAGGAAACAACTATTAATTAATGAATAGTCTGACCTACAGCTTAAGGAATGACAAATAGGAAGTAATACCACAGAGGGAAGTCGGAAAGCCCTATTTATTACAGCACTGAAATAATGTATTACTGAAATGAAACCTTGCATAATGGGAGTGCAGAAATAGAAGGTATTTATGTTTAAGGGTTGGGGTTTTGCCTTGCCTGAATTCAACAAGTTTTACTCCTTATCAAAGCAATTCAGTCCCTCAGAATCCCAGCCCTTGCATGATTACTTACAGAAAACACAACCCAAAACCTTACCAAATTCCAATTCCAAGATTTCAGCCCAGCCTAAACACTTGAGGAAAAGCTGGGAAGCCGAAACAGCTCCATCCATGCTGGTCTGAAGCTGGCAAGCAGAACAAGGCATTACCCTCCTATTGCTCCCACCTTTCTCACTCACACTACATCCAGCAGAGCATTGGACACAGTGGATGTTTGCAGTCCTGGCAGAGGCTCCTACAGCAGCTGCGCTGGTCATTACACCAGTAACTACATCCCATGAATCACATTCCCCTGCCCAAGAACAGTCCTCACTTATCTTCACTACTTAAACCATCAGACATGAAAGCTCCCACATCCACTGCAGCAAGTTCCCTACAATACATGCTTTCTACAGCAGGTGCTTTTGAGCACAGAAAAGAAATGCACTCCCATCTTCAGTACTTGTGCTAAATCAAAACCTAATCATTCTGGAAGGTATAAAAACTACAAGTTTATTTCCCCTTTTTCCCCTGGAAAAGGGCAGAACTGGTCAAACGCTCCTAGTTCTTGGAAGTCCCAGAGCACAGGATGACTGCTGTACTTTCACCTATGTTCACTGGTGTGCAGGCTCTGTAAAGCCCTGACATCACGTTCTTGGTGCTTTAAGCTGCTCAGACAAACTGCTACCAAAACCACCCAAACCACCTTCCTATTTACCCCAACACACAGAGATTTGACAAGAATGGGAATTTCCCATTTTAGGGTCCTCCAGATGCCTTTCACCATCTTCAGGAACAGCCAAATCAATCCTGAAAAGTGCCCTCAATAAACTTCATTTTGGCATCATCGTTTGCTGTTATTTTCCACCTCAGTTACAAAATACATTAACACACGTTTTAGCTTGGAATTTTGGTATGTAACCTTCCAAAGCTTTTTGTGCTAAAACCTGGCATTTTTCCTTCCTACCTCCAATTCTGTGTTTTATTCTGCCATAGCACAGCTGAATTTATCAGCTGTTTGAAAGGAATTCATCAGCAGCTCTACAAGAACCTCTACAGTTCTTTTCCCCCTTCTGTGCTGACCCACTCACAGATGTATTGCAGGCTAAAATAACACTACCAATGCTGATTTCCCGTTGTCTCCTGTCCAACAAGTCAATGTACTTTGATTCCCTGCAAGCTACTCAGGAAGCTGCGTGGCCCCCTCAGACTTCAAACTTAAGCTATGTCTTTAAGTTAGGACTTTTTCCCCCAAATCACCCTAAAGCTTTACGTAGCAATGAAGCTAATCCAGACTATTTGTGCCTCACAGTGTCTAATTCATGGGATTTAAGAGTTCTGAGGTTGATCATGGATGGGACAGCTCGTAAAAGGAAGACCAACAGCAGTAAGAGTGGCTGCAGATTCAGTTACAGACTAAGTAATACGGATGAGGAGCCACTGGAACTGAACAATTATTTTTCATCTGTTAAATCCTGTACAATAAAATGAAATATCACAGCCATAAAAAAGCACTTATTTGTAACGATGTCATCTTACCTTCATCATCAAAAGATGAATGCTTCAGGAATTTGCCAGTTGATGTGAGGAATTGCCCGCATGTCTAAAAAACGCTGAAAAATAAACTTAATGAACGCTCTTAAGCATCCTTTTCACAAAAAGAGATGATTTACAGCGTGTCTCCTGGTTGAAAAAACACAGAACATACCAAAATCGCCTCCAAAACTCACCTGAACCCCCTCCTAAATTATGCCAGCTGTGACAGCCAGTTTTGGTAGGAAATAAAAGCACGTAAGGCAAACAGAACCAGGGAGGGACGCTTACTGCAAGAGACCTGCAGAGAGCTCCTTAAGCTATGTTAAACACCGGTGTCCAAGCTAGGGAAGGTTTATGGGTGTATGTATTGACCAGTCTGTTCCTGAAGACCAGCAAAACTGTGTGAAACCATTTCTTCCCTTGTTTCATTAATTATGGATGTCTATGCTCCACTCGTACGCCTGATAGCGTGCAAATAAAAAGGGAAATAGCATCCTACACTCAACTCTGGGGAAATAAAAGCCAGTTTTGAGACATATCACAAGTATTCACCTCCTCTCCTAGTCTGCCAACTTAAAGCAGCTGCTTCCCAGGCTATAAGTTGTCTAAATAACCTTTCTTCATGTCTTGTCCAAGCTTCCCACCTGAGTATCAACCTCTCACTTGAAGCACTGCTGAAAACAGAATATAGTGACACAAATGTGGGATGTTTGTGAACAATTAATGCAGAATCCAATGGGAATCACTTGTATTCCAGAGCAATTACACACCAGTCCCAGAAGCAAGCACAGAAAAAACACTGGAACTTGCCCAACAACCTCAAAGGGCTGATTAGAGAAAGGAAAGAGCAAATAACAGCAGACAAGAGCCCTTCTGGGTTTAGATTTGATCGCTCAGTTTACACCTTGCTAACCACTGCTGGGAGATTTAAACAACAGACAAATGCACAGCACCACCATCCAGCCTCTCAGAGCAGCTGTAAGCTCCAGAACTCACTCATCCAACGTCTGGAGTTGCTCTTTCCCCCTCTTTTTATTCCACCTGCAGCACTCCCCTATTGATTTTAAGGGTCTCAAGGCATAAACTGGCATTGTCACAAAACTTACATAGTTTCCCAATGCCCATTTTTGTCCCCTTTCCCCAGAATTCCTGGATACCAGCAGTCAATACTGCTCTGCATTGCCCTCAATGACCATCCTCCAGCTATGCTGCAGGTGGGGAAGTTAAGGGTGACAAGGATGATTTAAGAACAGAATTTTCTCTTTCCAGTTACTGTATCTACATACACAGAAGTGACTGAAGAAGATGCTACCCCCAACATGAAGGCAGGCTTTGTCTAGATGCAGCAGGGACAAACAAGACCCCAGCAGATCTACAAAGGAGTATTATGAGCCACAATAAAAACAATCATTTTGGCAAACACTCAGCTGCCCAGCAATTGTACAGACACAGAACACAGGATTTCACACGAGGCTGATGCTTAATGCAGAGGAGCCCTTCGTCTGAAGCTGGTGTTACTGTAAGGCTGCAGTATTCATGTTAAAAAAAGAAACCATCCATACCAACACAGGAACTGCAGCTGAAATCACCTCATTGGCCAAACTGCAGTTACATTAAGTAGGTTCTAAAGCTGGATCAGAAAATACCTGGACGATGATCATAGAGCAGCACATGAAAACCTAACTCAGGCTCAGCCATCACTGAAGGGCTCCTACAGCGAGTGTTCCAGTGCGTTAGGTTTTGGCCCAGGATTCTGGATCAGCTTCAAACCTGTGTTCAGAACTTGCCTTGCAGACAGTTAACAGCAGATCACTTTGAGCAATGGAGAAACTGGGTAAGCATGTGAACCACATACAAAAAAAAAATAAAAATCAAACATTCACTATAGTGATCACCATTAGTCACAATAGGAACTTCTTTGTACTTCAGATTTAAAAAGCAGCACGTACAGATAAGGACAGAGGATGTTTTGATGTTCCAAGTGGGGATTGAGCAGGGATCCTACAGAGCAGCTTCCCGCCAGTGCAAGCAGGGCTCAGAGCACTTGCTGTGCTCAGGACTCCGACAAGCCAGCGTTCCATACACAGAGGCATTTCTGATCAATGGGATCTATAACAGTTCAACAGCTTTATTCACAGAAACACTTAATAAAAACTCCTCAACTAAGACCAAGGAGTGCTTCATCAACATGTAAGTTTCCTCCTCTATTACAAAGGGGGATCCTCAGTTAAACAGCATGATCATGTCCAGTTTTAAAGCTGATTCACTTTCTTTTGTATCCTAAAAGTATCAGTCCAGTGACCAGATTTTTATGTTCCTGTTTAAGAAAAGCTTTAGTTTGCAAAAGCACCACTTAACATTTATTTGTGGAACATTTCCATTCCTTTTTAGCTCTCCGAACAGCTCTTGAGGCTTCCCAACTCCTTGTGACACAAGCAGCATGCACATGAATGAGGCAGAGGGGAAACCAACAGGTTAAAACATTTAATGTCGAGTCTGAACTTCAAGTAAGTTCCCCCCAACCCTTTGGAGGGGGGCACTTTATACAATTCCATACCATTAGAACACACAACACGCTCTTTCATCCGAGGAAACAAAGGAAAAAGTATCTCCACATCCTCAGAAACTTTAACTGTTATGTTGGCTACTTAACAGACACCCTGTTTCCATGATAAAAGCTCTTTTCCAAAGGTCTTCACCAGTGCCATGAACACAAACTTCCAGCCCAAACCTTCCTTTGGGAAGCCTCAGCCCAGGGGCCACCTTTGTTCACACCTGCGAAGGAGAATTTAAAGCAGAGCTAAAGTAAAAGTCACCATGACCCAAAGTCCTAAACACTTCATAAAGTTTATACCCTAGAAGTACTGCAATAAGCTCTGTTATGTTGTAACCAGTGCCACAGAGCAATAAATGGAGTTACTTGCTCATGCCACAGACACAACCAAACCGAACGGCTCTAATAGAGAAATCATGAGGCCCAAAACCATCACAGAAGCATTAACCTGTTGCAAAATACTGGTGGCTCTGTACTAGAAGCTCCGCTTTTTACCTTAAGCTGGATCCAGCTTGACCTTTCTCCCAGCTCTCAGCAGAGCTTGTGCTTAGCTGTCAATCACTTTCATCGCAGTTTATCCGCTGTCAAGGCAGGTGAAAGAAGCATCTCCATCCTGCCCTGCAAAACAGTTGGACAAGGCAGTTTTCCAGCAATCCCCACCTTTGTGGATATCGACAAACGGCTCTGAGGGGCTTTTACAGCCACCTGAGGCAAAACCAAGGGTAACAAGCGCACCAAAACCAAGGGGGCAAGCAGGAATCTCACTGAGCAAACGAAAGCACCTGTGCACCCGCCGAAACCGGTCCCCTATGCTTGCTAAAGCCAGCTGCAAATACGTGGAGACAAGAAGCACGGGGGAACCGTGGCGCAGAGAGCAAGCCCTGCCAGCACATCCCCGGCACCTCATTCACAAGCCTGCCTGGTAGAAGACGCAGGAAACCGACCCAGCTATTGCCACCCAGGCCCCGTCCCACCGCCTCACCCGACACCAGCCGTGCTCAGCGGCAAGCGCGCCAAGCAAACACCCTCAGAGCGGCTACAAACGGCTCCAAAGCAGCTTCCCAGGCAGGGAACGCAGCGACCCGGGACTCCTCTGGCCCAGCGCCTCCCTGGGCCCCCTCTCGCTGCCCTCAGCACGCCGCTAACCCGAAAAGGCCGCTCCAAGCAGCAATACCCCGCGCGGACCGAGCGCACCCGCACCCTTACCCGGTACCGCACCCGGCCCGGCCGCGGGGAAGCCGCTGAGGGCCCGCTGGAAAGGCCCGGCCCGGCCTCGCCTCCCCTCACGGCCGCTAAGGAGATCGGCGCCCCACCTCCCTCCCTCCCGCCCGCCGCCCCGCCCCGCCGGCGGCCCCCGCGCCATTGCTCCGCGCTCCGCCGCCCCGCTCCGCACCTTTCCCTCCCTCCTGGCTGCTCGCCCCTGTGCCCGGGCTGCCTCCGGCTCTAAGCGCCGCTCCCCGCCCCGCGCCCCGGCGCCTCCCCCGGGATCCGGCCGGGCGCGGAGGGGGGAGCGGCGGCAGAGCGAACCCCAGCCCCAGCGCGGAGGAGCCGCCGCCGCTCCTTCCCCATCAGCCACCAGCACGGAATGATCCTCCGCTCCCAGCCGGGCTGTCCCCCTGGCCGCTTTCGCCGCTCCCCTATTGGCTTCCACCTCCCCTCGCCCGCCCCTATTGGCTCCGGCTTCGCGGTGCGGCGCGGCGATTGGCTGTTGGCGGTGTCAATCAGCGCGGAGCCCCCGGGAGCGCCCGCCTCCGCAGTTATCAGGTTAGTGTTCGCCGCGGTGCTGGGGCTCGGGATTCCGAGCGGAGCTGGGTGAGCCCTCAAAGTCCCTCACCGCGGCGTCGGGGGGGGGTCTGCATCGGTGTCACTGCGAGCGGAGCCGGGGACCGCCAGCCGCGGACATGGACATGAAGAAAAGGATCCACTTAGAGCTGCGGAACAGGACGCCCTCAGATGTAAGCAACGCAAAAATAATGATAATAATAATCATGATAATAATAAAAACCCATCCCGCGTTTATTTTTATTATCTTATTTTTGTTGGTAAGGGGTGCGCATCCCAACCCCTCGAGGGGGAAACCGCTGCTGCCCTTGAGGTGCTTACCTGTGCGCGGAGGGGATGGGGGGCTCACCCCGATTCGGGGTGCCCCAAGCGCGTTAAGGTCTAAAGGAGGGATGTTGGGGAGCAACGGCTGCTCCTGACCCCCCCTCCCCTTAAACCGAGCGCGATGCCCGAGGGGGGGGGGGCGGGCGGGCGGAGGAGGAGGGGGGGGGGGAAGGTCTGCCGGGCGTTTAAATAAAATAAGTTGGTGGCTCCTCTCTCTCGTGTTTAGTTGGCAAATATTTGTGCTGGGTGCTGGGCAGGGAGAGGCCGGCGGGGGCTGCGAGCGAGTTGGAAACGGTTTAGTTTAAAGTGCGTCTTCGTTTCTTTGCAGTGATCAGGCAGGAGAGACTGGGGAGCCATATTTGTAACTTTGTAGTCCTCATGAACGCGCCCTTTCTCTCTCTCTTCCCTCTTTTCCCTCTCTCCAGATGCTGAGAAGATAAAAGGAAAAGAATTTTTAAGGCAATGCTCGGCGGGGTTGGGTTGGTCTTTTTTTAAGGGGGGGGGGGGGGGGGGGGGAAGCGATCGGGAATCGCCGCCGGTAGCGCGAGCGTTGAATTAATAATAATAATAATAAATTCTGGCACGAAATACACGCACTCTCCACCCCCTCCATCCCCACACACGCACAAAAAGGCTGGATGTGTGCGTGTGCGTGTTTTTCTCTTCTTCCCCCCCCTCCTTCTCTTCCCTTTTCCTCCGTTTCCCCCCCCCCCTTTCCCCTGGGGCCGGACTTCAGGTTGTTGTTCCGCGTGTGGCGGAATAAACGAGAGAGCGAGAAAAACTTTGTCAGGACAAAAAAAATTAATAACACAATGTTAATGATCATAATTCAACCCCGCCGCGATGGAGCTGGTGGCGGAGGTGGTGGTGGTGGTGGGGGGGGGGACGGACGACAGAGCGGAGCAGGCGCGGCCCCCAACCCGCCTGGCGGGGCTCGAACCCGGGTCGCCAGGGCAGCGGGGCCGCTGTCGCCGCCGCCGCCAGGCCCTTGCATAATGGCCGTGGAGGGCGAGGTGCGCCTCGGGCCCCGCCGTGGAAGGGGAAAGGGGAAGAAGGGGGGGAACGTACCTCTCTGGGGGTAGGGCGGAGGCGAGGCGGCGGGACGCGGCCCCGCGGGTTGCCGGTGGCCGAGCGCGGTGTCCGGGGGACAAAGGCGGGCAGGCCGAGGTACCCTGCGCTTTAAAGTTTAAAAACTCCTGGGCCAGGAGGAGGAGGAGGACGGGAGAAGGAAGGGGGAGGAGGGCTCCCGCCACCGCCGCGGCACAGGCCGCCGTCCCCGGCGGGCCGTGAGGCTGAGCCCCGGCCCGTGGCTGGGGCGCGGGGGGCACACTGAGGCCGCCCCGCCGAGCCGCCGCTGGCCCCGCGCTGCCAGCGCCACACCGCAAGTAGGACGCGGCGCCATGTTTTTTGCCTCCCCCCCCCCCTTCCCTCGCTTCCCTCTTCCTCCTCCTCCTCCTCCTCCTCAGCCGCAGCGAGGGAACGGCCGGGCGCTGGCTTCGGAGCCGTGAGGGGAGCCCCATCCCGGCCGCCTCCCTCCCGCCCGGTGTGGCTGTGCCCGCGGGTGTGTGGAGGTGCGACATGGGCGGAGGGGGCCTCCCCTTCGGCGCTGCGGGCGGACGGGCGGGCGCCCTCTCCGACATGACTGCCAGCCGCCGGGGCTGCCATTTTGTCGCCGAGCGCGGGGCGGGAGGAGGCTGGTGACGGCCGCGGCGGGACGAGCCAGGAGGGTAAAAACAGGCGCCTCCCCCCCCCCAATTGTCATTTTTAATTATTATTATTTTTAATTATTTTTTGGATTTCATTCCGCGGGGGCCGCTGTGGGAATGGGGGGGGGGGGAAGGTAAAGGCCGACCCCCCCCCCCATGCTGTGAGGACCGGGCCCCGATGGTGTGAGGTGCCCCCGGGCAGGGAGCGGGGAGAACGCCTTCTTCCTGGGCAGGGCCCTGCGGGAAGGAAGGTCTGTGCCTATGGAGCTCCTGGGTTTTAATTATCCTTATTTTTAATGATTTTTTAGGCCTTTTTTCTCTTTATTTCCGGTCGATTTTCCATCGTTCATACTGCTGGAGGCTTATTTAGCGTTTTAAACGCAGAGCTGCGGCTTGGAGACTTGATCCAAAGTGTGCTAGGTATAAACTACGCTTGGGTTTTGTTCTGGTTTTGCTGTGCTCTGTGTTAGGCCGTAGGAAGTTGCGAGCGCTGTGATCTGCGGGGGGTTCTGTCCCTCGGTCACTCGGCAATGGGCAGCAGTTCATTGTAACTTAAGGCTTATTGAACCTGTCACCACTTCTTACCTGCTGGCCTTTAACTCTTGTCAGCAAGTCCTGTGTATCCTTCCTCCCGAGGTCATCTCCTCCCTTAGGCAAAGCTTTCTAGTTCCATCTGAAGGGGGGATAAAGATGCCAACTGGGAACAGTTCTGTTTAGAGCCATTAATTACAGATGTGCGCACGTGTGCCGGGGAGCATTACGTGCACGGTTTGAAGCCTTGTTTCTTTACAGTACCTCTTAAAATGAAATCCGGCTAAACCCACCGAAGGCTTTAGCTAAAAGACTTGGAACTGGGGCTTAGAAGCGAGCCTAATGCCGATGTCATTTACCTATGGATTTTAGGAAGTCTGTGGGCATGAACGGGATGGTGCTGTGAATTGTTTTCCCTGGTTGCTGCTTTGATAGATAGGTAGGATCATTATGTTCAAACTCTTAAGATCAATGTAAATAAATCTCAGTGAAAATAACCATGAATATACTTGTTTTGGGAGTTCTACCCTGTATGCGCTCCGGTTTTGTGGTACATCTGATATAGCCTCTTATCAGAGCATAGGGGATCATGACTTTTTGTAAATCAAAGATAATAGGATGTTGATAAGGCGGTGTGGTTTTTTCTGAGCACAGATTGGTCTGTTAGAGCTTGATCTGCCTCATACACTTCTTGTGTGGTGCTGTGCAGCTGAGCTGGCTGCTTTGAGCGCTTAAGTCATCCTGAAAGGTTACGTGTTGGCTAATAAAACATAATATAAATGTCCCAAAGTGGGTTATAGTGGATTGATTCTCCCTCCATTTTTATATGAGTTCAGTGTTGGTGAGAGCTTTGGGGTTTTGATGCTTGAAATCTGGTTTTCTGTGTGTTGTACAGCCAGAGTTGAGGTTGTGCGTCTGCTTTGTGCCCAGAAATTTCAACCTTTTATCCCATCAGCCTTTGTCACTCTGCTTACCTTATCAATGTGGTTTTTCTAATTATAATTAACTGCCTGCTGGAAATGGGTCAGATGCAGTTATTTCCCATGGGTTTCTTTCAGAACCAGCAGCCTGTGGTGGTAGAACCTCTGGCCTTGCAGGGGGGGGCTCTCCTGGGTTTATTTGTGGCCATTCTTGTTCATCCCCTTTGTAAACTCATTAGTAAAATGCAAAGACTGTGGAACACGTTCAGGACTGAGACTCTTAACCCTGGGACACAGAGATGGGCTTTTGACATTGTGCCCCACACTCATCTTCTCTGGTTTACAGCAACTCACTGGTTCATTTGGACTGAGGATTTAGTCCTTCATCAGCTCAAAACTGTGGCAGTGATAAAGTACTGATGGTAACAGTGAGAGTTTCCTACAGTTCTGACTGTTGCACTTTCAAACTTACTTGTCAGTCTGATTTCTCACTGGGCTTCTGTAGATTTTAACACTGAGGGGAAATGGGATGTGAATATCTATACTCATGAAGATTATAAATAAAAAGGCTCTTTTCCTCAAGCGAGTTCCTTGTTGTGATACTTGTGAGAGCTGTAAAGAGTTTAAAACCTGCATTTATAAAATACTCTGGTCTTGTGTATGGGTGCAAATACAGACTCTTTAACTTTGCTCAGGCTGAGCAACCTCAAAATGGGAGGAGATGTGAACAAAGTGGGATAGGTTGTGTCTGGGGTGCCATGAGATCAGCACATACAGCCTCTGCGGCGTGTGCGGGTTTTGCAGACTTGCATCACTTAACTGCTGATCGAGCTGCCAGCAGGGCAGAGATGGCCCAAGAAGTAGCTGTCCCCTTTGGAAGCTTCCTAAGTTTGTGCAACAGCTGCTTTTCAGGGTGCTGAGTTTTCAGATGCAAGTGTCTGTAATGAGTATCCGGATGGATGGGTGGATGGATGTTAGTCTTGGAGGGACTGCAGCCTGCAGTATCAGGCTGGTGATGTGTGAGCTGTCCTCACTGAGTTTCAGACCACTTTCAGAGCTGACTGCTGGGCTGACCAGGCAAATTCTCTTCTCTTAACCTGGACTAAGTTTTAAGCATATTAAAGGAGCTGTGAGCATAGAATTGAAAACCAGTGGGACTAGAAGTCATTGCCTCATTTTCCCACTTCTCTGTGATGCTGCTCAAAAGTAGCAAGGGTAGATTTTCATTTATTTAACCCTCATCTCTTGAGCATTCCCCTTTAAGCAGCACTATGTAAAGTACAGTCACAGTTACCAAATCTGCTGTATGATTCAGGTGCGTGTCCAGCTCTGGCTTGATGAAAGTGCATGAAGAGAAACAGCAGGTTTGGCTGATGTAACTGTGTTGTAGGCCATCAAGAAACACATCTCCCGAAGAAAGACAGGTTTTTGTCCTGCCCACTAAGTGAAACAAGTTGTTGAAACAAGGGGAAAAAAGAAAGCTTCTTAGTACAAACCTTCCAGGGTTAAGCCTAGCTGTTATAATCCACAGCTAGCTAGGATTTGAGTGTTCTATATCAATAAATAGAATATACTTTTCCACTGTTCTGCTCTAAAGGTACACCAAAAACTCCTGAGTGTTTCAAGGTACCATTAATCATGTGCAGGGATTTAGGACTTTTAAAATATCTTTATTTATTGCTGTATTTAAAAGAGCTTTTTGTCTGTGTCAGTGGTGCATCTTTAAGTGTACACTGAATGATGGCATGAGTATCAGTGGCTGCTCTCTTAAATTTTTACATCCCATGAGGCTGATGTTGGCTGAATCTTCCCATTTCATTCATTCTACGGATTACTCCCCCCGTCCTCCTACTGGTACAGGTACAATTGGAGAAGCCTGAAAATTAAGAACTGGACCTGTGAAAGGGGCATGGGTGCTGCATCTTGAACGTTCTCTGAATGAATTAGAAGTCAGGGAAGGTTTAAGGGTTTTGGGGGTGGTTCTGGTTGGCACACCAGGATCCCAGGCACTGCTGGAATTCCTGTGCTGTGCCTGGGAGGGAGCAGGATTCGCCTGGGGTGCCAGGAAGGGAGGAAAAGAGGAAAAGGAAAGGAGGAAGGGAGGTCCTCTCCTCACCACCCACCGAGCCGGGCTTGCCATTTGCGGAACGCGTGACAGCTTTTCAGCAGTCCTGACTGACAAACAGCTCAGCTCCGTGAACCAAGCCCTCTGTGTGTGCAGCGAGGTGCAAGTCTCAAAAGGGAATAGAGAGCAGTGATGGTTTTGTTGTGCTTCGGAGTGATGGGCACTTCTCGGCTATTTGTGTGACACTGCTGGGCTTGTTCTGCATACAGTTTGTCCCTGTCTCCTCTCTTGCTATCCTTCAGACAAAACTGCTAGTAAATACATAGCCTGTAGTTTTTTATTACGTTGCTAAAATGAGTCCTGAAGCCCTTGTGTATGTAAGCATGACCTTTGAAATACTTCCAGCGAGGGGAAAAAAAAGCCACAGTGGTTTTCCTTTACACCACTGTGTAGAAGTTGTGCTCTCTCTGAGCACTCGTTTGTCCATCGACTTGGTCTAGTGAACTCTTTCCCTTCAAAGCCATAAAACCCCCTAGGAAAAGCTTATCTTTTCTCAAGTATGACTTGCCAATGCATTCCTCCAGCAGCTGACATCTTCAGGGACTGCTTTCTCTATTAAATATGCAGCTCTTAAAATTAGTCTTCATTTAAATGCAGTGTTCCTTTTTTATGTGTGTCTCTTTGTTGCTGAGGGCAATTCGGAGTACGTGCAGCCGAACAAACAGTGGCTCAGCTAAACGCTTCTAACAGAAGAGTTTCTGAATTAAAGGTGCGGTGGGATCTTATGTTTTGCTTCTGGTTTATTTAATAATAGCTGGCAGTGAATGAAGAGCACTTGGGATGTGGTATCAGACGCTCTGTTTGTCAAATACAGAGATAGTGAGACGTGCAGCTGAAGGGACCAGGCAGAGTCACTCTCCCCAGCCAGGAGCAGAGCGAGATGATACCAGTTGAAGGAAAGAGAAGCACGTAACATTAATGTGAATATTAAAAAACACTTAATGCAAAGATCAAGCCATTTAATCAGATATTTCAACCAGAAATATTTGGAGTTCTTACAGAGTTATGCTGCTAACAGTAGAAACAAACCTGGAAAGTAGCTACATGCTTTTGAATGAAACAGCTTTCCCTGTCACTGGAGCGTGTTCTCCATTCGTTAATTACTGTGTTGCTTATGCATATGGCTGTACTGACCCTTGTAAATGTGTGAAAGTGTATTTGTGTGACTCACAGGGTTTCTTGGTTGGGGGGATTCCTTGTTTGAGGAAGAATAATCTGCCTTTGTCTTTCTGGAAGTTCTTGAGTGCTGGAGATGCCTCATAATTAGATAAAAGGTGTAGCCAGAACTGCCAAGCCTCTTCACCCTTCTGCCCCTCACGTGTTTCACTTGGACCTTTAATTTCTCATAGAACAGAGCGAAGGCACGTAAAATGAGTCGGAGCCATATGTAGTGCTCTCAGGGTTTATAGCTCTGCTATGTAAAATATAAGAGGGGAGTAAAAAATAAATGTATTGATATCGAGCCAGATTTTTTCTGAGCTGTGCAAGCAGCCCTTAAGCTGCCTCTGAACACAGGGCAGGTTTGACTTAAAGAAATAAATAAACGGCACACAACAGCAGTCAAACAAACAACTAATTTCCCATCTCTCCTCCCCTGCTCCTTTCCCTTTGCCGGGGTAGGGGTGATGCAGAGCCCACCATACACATATTGTGGCCAGGAGAAAGAGGACACCAACTGTGCTCATCCTTGTGGGAGGGAGCCCAGCCTGAGGGGACTTTAAAAGGTGGCTTGAAACTGGTACTTTACTGCATCACTTTGAACTTGGGTACAGTGATTTAACAAGCTGCTTGAGCCCAAACTGTGACAGATGTCTGCAGACATGCCCCTGTTGTCACTGCATCGCAGTCCCTAAGCAAATGTTTTCACGCAAGTCCTTTATTGCACCCTGGGGTAAATCTGAGTTCCTTTATCATGTGATTGATGGATCAACTAAATTAAATACAAAGCTCTTGCTGGGATACAGACAGAGAGTAAACCTGTATGAGAACCGTGGCATTATAGTTCAGGGACAGCAGTAACAGGATCTGTGCGTAGTGGTGCTCGTAGTGAAAAATATGAGAGGCAACAAAACTGTATCAGTACAATGCTGGAAGTTTAATTTTGGGCTTTAAAACCCTCTGATGAAGTGTTCAGAGGTATTGGGAGTTTTCAGGAAAGAGATGCAGAAGAGGAATTCTAATACGAAAGTTTGGGGTTGTATAATTTTGAGCAACCCTAGATGAATTTTGAGGTCTGGTAGTAGTTTCACGTGACCTTCTTGCAAGAATTTGGGAGTTCCAGCTTGGTTGAAGTGGTATAGAATAGGTAAAAGAGCTGGAAGTGGAGCAGGTCACTGTTGACCCAGGCTGTGCTGGAAGCTGTTGTGTTCAGCACTTGTGAATTGCTCAGTATCAGAGAGGCCAGTGTGCTGGTGGAAGGGACACCTTTGTTCCAGGTGGGGAAAATCCTATAAACTTCAGCCTGTGGGGAATTCCCATAAACTGGGGCCTGAACTGCTTTGAAGTCCTGACAGGCGTTTGGCATTCAGCGACGCTTGGACATGGTATCCATGATGGTGGTAATGGAGCAGTGCTCACAATTACAAGGTAGACTTGCTAATCCCATCCTGTCCTCCCCAGCTGTCAGTCACTGCCCCTGCTAATGCAGTTCTCAAGTGCTCGGGCTGCTCTGCGTCTTGCCTGTACCTCGAGGGAAGTGTTTTGTGTTACATGGCCATTTTTTGCTCACAGTTTCTCCCTGCCCCAAGATTGGCAGGTTCTTTGCTCAATGCAGTGATGACCAGAGCCTGTGCTAAATAGGTGGTCCTTAGCTATCTAGTTTAAGACATGTGCTGTAGGTTAAATCTCAGATACTTGTAATAAAGCCTAGAAAGGACTTAAAATCCCAAATCACAGATTGGTTTGGTAAGGAAAAAAACTTGCCTGCCTTTATTCTGGTTTGCTTTTTACTTGTGCATCTCAGGGGAGGAAGAAGATGTCAACTCTATTGGAATTTTCCCATCCCTATTAAATTGACTTCTCTCTGTGGACAGATCCTCATCCCAGAGCATCTTCACTGAGCTGCCCAGGAGGAGCAGCTGGGGACTGCTCCATGGAAGAGGAGTCCCCTGTGGCATGGAGCCAGTGCAGTGGCTGCCACAGCACCTGCCTCTGTCCCTGCCTGCCTGCGGGCAGCATGCCAGGGGTAGGAGAAAGCTGAAGAGCCCCTAAGGTGGGTCTGAGCTCATGTGCAGCAGCCCAGTAGCTGCTCTGATTTGAACAAGGGGGTTGTTAACGTGCTGCTTTCCACCAGGAGCTGGACCTCTGCCCTGTGTTTGTATCACAGGGGCTCTAACGTAGCTAGAGATCAGTCTTGAACGCAGGTGGCAAATGGCATATGGTGCTGTCTTTATTAAAAAATACATTAAAGTTCAGTTCCTCAAGTTGGTTACTTTCTCTTGATCATCTTGGAGCAGAAGTTGCTTTGTGTCTTTGAGGCTTCAGAGCAGCTTTGTTAGCCCAAGGTGTGAAATAGGGTTTGTCAAGCATTTGTTGGCCTAGTCACCTTCCAGATAGCATCTGACATGGAAATTCATGCAATATGTATCTCCTGCAGTAGTAACTTCAGGGGAAGCTTGTAGCATGAGGGTGGAGAACATCCTGTCCTTCCCATCACTGTGGATCTAAGCATGAGGGATGAGCTCCTGCAAGACTTGGGCTGTTACCTTAAGCTTTGTCAAACCCGTGCCTTCCCCAGCAAATGAGAACCTTGTGACTGGAGGGCTGGCTTCTCTTAAACGTGCTTGAGCAAACTGAATGGCATAGAAACCTGAGGAGATCCATTTCTGCTCGGGGATCCCCAGATGTGCATGAGTACAGATCTAGAGTACGCCACAGGAACTCACACAACTCCTGGCAGTCTGGTTGCAGTAGACATCAGTGGTCATTCTTTCCTGTGGAGCAGTGCAAGGCTTTGCATGGACTGTGCAGGCTTTTGAGACCACAAAACCGCTGAAGACAGAGGCCAAATGTCTTGGAAGAAGTGTTTTGCATCTGGGAGAGAATAAAACTGTCTCTGCTTTCAGAATTCTTTTGGACTTTGCTTCCAGTTTCCACAACAGGCTTCCCTTGCCCTTCCCTCCTTCCGTTCCACAGCTCTGCCCTCTTCTAAGTGAGGTTTCCACTGGATTAAGAGGTCTGAAGGACTCCTACTTGTGCTCCTCTGGATCATTTGGTTGGGAGCTGTGCAAGACAAGAGTTGACACCCTCATCTTTACCTGCTTTTTTCAGTAAGAATGCCACATAGCGGGATATTCCTGTCCTTGGGGTACCATATGCAACGTGCACTTCAAAAGCATCTGGTCCATTGTGCTGAAAATGAGATGTTGCAGTCTTTGCTGTTCTTGCTTTTAAAGCCTGCGGAATGGTATTTGTACTTGTAAATTTGCCTTTTATCTTTTAAAATCATATTCACAGCCATGTCCTTCTGTCACCTTGTTAAGCCTTCAGTTACAGGCTGGGATTTGGGAACTTACTACCAAGGTCATAGATCTCCCTTCCCGTGGGTTGGAGGCTTTCTGAAGGAGAGACGTCGCCTTTCTACCTGTTAGGTTGGAAATGCAGATTTAAGGTTAAGGTGGTAAAATGTGTGGCTTAATAGTTGTCTGTGTGTAATTATGTTGTGTTGATTGTGCTTGTGTTGCTAACTGGAGAGTGCAGTCCCTTCAGGGAGGCAGGGGCAGGTGTGCCAGGTACTGTGCACAGTGAGCGAGACCCAGATGTCACCAGTGATGAATCCTAGGAAATCCAGTGGTTGCTTACCCATCCATGGTTGTTTGTCCTTGCCCTAGGAACAGGTTGGAGTCTCTCAGTAGACCCCATGGCTATATTAAGGGTGTCATATATGCATTTGGGAACGCAGCTTAGTGCAGTAACCGTACTAGGAAGTGGATAAGAGTCCGTGGTTATCAAGGAGGCAGTAATGTAGAGTGTGATGTCGTGGAGGTCGTGAAGAGATGACCGGGATGCTGTAATCCACAGTAACAGTGCAGTGTGTGCTAAGAGAGAAGTGATGTCATGTGCTGAAAGTGTCTGGGACCATCAGAAATAGAACCGGGGATGACCACAGGAGAGCGGGTCCAGGGCACATGTTCTGAAGAGTGTGTTGGAGAAGCAGCAACCTCCTTGCTTACGTGTGGCTGCTGAAAGCAGGGCTGATACCAGCAAACCACAGAGCAACACTCGAGCAAGAGCAGGAGGCAACCAGAAAGCACCTGTTCCGGCAGATGGCACTCACCAAACCAAGGGAGGAACAGGGGCAGCAGAGCCATGGGCCACCCCAGGGGTACAGAGAACCAGGCAGAGGGCAGGCTGGGCGAGGAACACTCAGCAGCTGAAGCTGAACAATCCCTACCTGGCACCTGGGTGCTGTCGAAGACAAGGGTATGTGCTATGGGAACCAAACTGGCCACCTGGGTGGTAGGTTTCCTGCTAGATGCTCCCCTGCAGGTGCCTTCATGGCTATTTAGGTGAGTATTGAGGTGTTTGCAGTGGTGTGTTGCCTGTGGTTTGTTGCCTGTGGTGTGTTGCTCCTCCAGTGTTCCTCACTAAACAGCAAGTTTTGGGGAAGATAAGTATGGGTTACATGGTTGTACTAGCACTTACGTTAGTACTTGCTCCAGTTAGTGCTTTGATTTGCTTATGTGTTGTGGTATAGGCAGTGATAAGGGTAACAAAGTTGTATCTTGTCTTTGATGCAGCTAAGCACAGATTAGCTGAGGACACTTACTCCCTTAGCTTCTCTCTCCACATGTGTTCTGATTGTCCTCCCTAATTCTGACTACTCATCTACGTGTCTGTAGTATTAGAGGCTGCAGTGTGATACAACTGAATTGGTTCAGACCAGCAGAGGCTTGCTCATCTCCTTCAGGTATACAAGACTCAAAGGGTGCTCGCCAGGCTGCTAGCATCAGGCAAAAGTTTGTTCTGTGTTTTGGTGACAGAAGATGAGAAAAGAGATGTAAAAACTGTAGTCTTACTGGGTGTTTTCAGGGAAGCTCAGTAGATGTTTGGAGAGTGATTCAGGAGCTGGAATTTTCCTTAAGATTACAAAGACTTCTGAAAAACAAACAAGGAATAGGATTTTAGTCCTTCTGTCATACTTCTGTGGCAGTGAGCTGGTTTAGATGGAATGTAGCTTTACTAAGGTCACCTTTCCACTTCTCCCTCTCTGTATACTGACGCAGTTATGTGCTCGCTGTCAGGGCTGTAGTGTGCCTGGATGAGGCCCAACATCCTCACAAGGGGGGCTAAGGTTGGAGAAGAGACCTCTGTGCAGCAGCCAGCCTGTTGGAAAGGTGCCCTGTTAATAAGGGGGGCAACAACACTGCCTCTCCAGATAGCTGCAAACCAGCAGGCCTTTGAGGAGGAGAAGGCAGGTCAGAGTGGAAGGGGAGGAAAGCAGGGTGCAGAGGACTTGCAGGCTGAGAGACTGTGGGTCATTTTAATGCTTACAACAACTCTGTGAGCTGGTGTAGTTTGTACTGCTTGTACTGTGTGCAGGAGAATTGGGTTTGATGCGGCAGTGAGCGTGCACGTGGCAGTGAGTGGGGAAAAGGCCCATGCTCTGTTCATCCTCCTTTTGCACATGTATTTTCTATGGGATGCTTAAATCTAGAAGTTAAAGCCATCTTAATTTTGATTTTAGCTTTACTTTGTGTAATCGCATTCATTCAGAAGCAGTTCAGTGTGTTTAATACACCTCTAACCACATCAGCGCTGAAAGTATGTTGCTGTGGCTGAACGTGTGGAGCAATGGGAGCCTGTGCTCTGCTCCTTCCTAAATAAGCTCTTCAATTCTACCACTTGCAAACGTGGCCAGATTTATTCCATTATAGTTTCCCCATGGAGTCGTTCTGACTGTACCATTGCCCAGTATCTTGGTGCTGGGCACAGTGAAGAGAACATGGCAGTTCTGTATCAAAGTTTTCTGTAAAGCCTTTGTCTGACTGGGTTTAAACCATGACAGCCTTAAAAAGCAAACTAAAAGTAGAAGCAAATTAAGGTTTTTTTTTTCTTACGCATCCATGGCTTTTTTCCAGCTCCCCCTTAAATCTCTACCCCTGAGGGAGCTTTGTCCAGTTCCCCCTTTGCCTCTCCTCCATCCTTGGGGAGGATGAAGGGATGGATGTCCCACCTCCTGGGGTACGAGCAGATGCACTTACTCTCTCGCTGTGAGGTTTAGGTGCTGCTTCACTCCATGCCTTTGGTCTGCTGCATAGCTCAGGGCCAGTTCTGACTCCATGCTGTGCTGGCTGCTGCAGCTGCGAGCATTGTCCCTCCCTGAACTCCCTCTCGCCTTGCTTCATCTTCCTACGTGTGCTCTTGCAAACTTCCTTTGTGGAGAGGATGGGGCAAAAAAAGGACCTTGTGCTCTGCACAAGCAGTAGCTTCCTGTATGGAGACCAGGCCCTTTCTGCAGAGAGCCTCTCCTGCAGCACAAGCTCCTTTGCCCTCCTTGCTCTGTGTCTGTAGGTGGGTGCTCGGATGAGCCGCCTCGCTGGGCAGGGATGATAATGGGGCAGGCAGGGCCGTGCTGTGCTGGTGAGGAGGGACACAGATAGGGGGGGAAGTAGCTGCTGGATGGGCTCAGTTTGGGGTGGTGCTTCTTGTATTTAACTTCTTTTTTGACGGGAGCTCTGTGTGTGTGAAGCAGATGACAGAGCAAAGTGTTTGTCCCCACACTGATCTCGCTGGAGGATCCTGATACTTAAATACTGTTACAGGCAGGGGATACGTGTGTTTGCCTAGAGAATGGCTTTCCTGCTGTCTGCGTTTCAAAGCAAGAAGGCTTTATTGCAGTTTGATTGGTTTTTCTTTCTCTCCCTCACTGGAATAGATGTAATTGGGATCAGGAGCATTTGACTTGGTCTTTGAGCCCTTCTAACCAGCCTAAAATTCTTCAGGAAGACTATTGTGTAGTCATTCCCTATCAGAATTCTTCTAGGAAAATTGTGGAGTCTTGGAAAATGTATTTCCTGTCTAACGCTGATCCTCCTACTCTCAATGAATCACTTGTGCTCTCGTGTTGCTTTGGGCTCCCTTCCCTATTGACTTCAGTGCTGGGATTTAATTAGAAACCTAGGGATGTTGTTTGGAGCTAAAAAACTATACAGGATTCTTCTCTGTGCAGTGGGATTACACTCATAAAAAAATTAAGAAAATTAAGTATTTGCATATTAACTGTCCATGGTGTGAAGAGCTGCTTCATGGTTCTGCATACACCGCTCCTGCAGACTTCCTTTTATCCCGTCCCCAGTGTAAAGCAGCATTCCCTCCCTTTCCAATCCTGTAAACAGACCTTGTGCATGGGATGGAGTCTGTAGCACACACAGAAGGGTGGGTTTTCCTGGGAGAGATGTCAGAAAAAGCACAGAAACTGGAAGAGGGGAGATAGAGATTAGACATTAGACAGCTCTTCCCTGGGAGGGTGCTGAGGCGCTGGCACAGGGTGCCCAGAGAAGCTGTGGCTGCCCCATCCCTGGCAGTGCTCAAGGCCAGGTTGGACCCAGGGGCTTGGAGCAAGCTGCTCCAGTGGAAGGGGTCCCTGCCCGTGGCAGGGGTTGGGGCTGGATGAGCTTTAAGATCCATTACAACACAGTCTATGGGTGTTCCCCGCATGGGTGAGCCCTTCCTGTGGAGTCACAGCCCTCAGTGGCAGAGCTTCCCCAGAGACTCACATTAGCAGCTAAGGGGTTCAAATCCGGTAAGTCTGACCTAGCTTAGGGTGAAAAACAGCAGTTTTATTCAGGGTGGGGTGTATTTAGGGGCTCTTTTGCATTGATGCTGTTGTTCTGTGTCCGTTGAAGATCACACCTGCAAGAAGAGCGGTGCTGTGTTTAAAAACAACAAAAGCCTGTGTTTACTTGCTGGGGCTGTCAGCTTTGGCTGTCAGGCAGCTCCTCTGCTGCTCAGCCCCATGGGGGCATTATCTTCACCTCTCCCTTTGAGCCTCCCCACCGCAGCAGGGTGAGGGAGATAAGAGGTGCAGTGCTGCAGCAGAAGGATGCTCTCTGAACCTCCCTGCCAGCACCAGCTGACACATCCCTTGTAGTTCCCCAGGAAAGGAGTTGCTTCCGTGAACATCTTCCCCTGTAGTGCCATCATTAAGCTGTCCTAACAGGAGGGCTTGAGGTCTGACTCCAGCAGGACCTGGTTTAGGATCACCAGTACAAGCTTCAGGTTTCGAGAGTGTGTGAGCGCACTCTTCACTCTTGAAAAGCTCAAGTAGTGTTTTACACTAAGAAAGAAGCTATTTTAACAACTGCTGATAGGTTGTAATAGGACCAGTTGTACAGAGTGTCAAAGTTGTAGGTGAGCTTAGAAATAAATAGATTGGTTTCATGTTCCTTAGGATACTCACTGCTTGCAATCACCAGAGACAGTGCTGCTTCTAACCACCACGTCGTGTAAGCCGGGATGAATGGGTTTGAACTGTTCATATCGTTGATAGAACAATAAAGGGTAGGCAGCTGAAGCAAAGCCCAATACCTGTGTTCCTGAAACACTGCTAAACCAGAATTCCTTTCAGTTTTACCTTATCTGTGTCATTCTTTGCTTGTGAGGGATATCTTTATCTTCCGTGCAGGACAGAACGTCTCATGTGTTGTTTGTGGTGTTGTCTTTGCAGGTTAAAGAACTCGTTCTTGACAACTGCAGGTCGTACGAAGGCAAAATCGAAGGCCTTACAGATGAGTTTGAAGAGCTGGAATTCTTAAGTACAATCAACGTAGGCTTAACCTCAGTTGCAAACTTACCAAAGTTAAACAAACTTAAGAAGGTAAATACAGTGTCCTGTGTCATATCGCTCCCTCTTTGCACTGTACTGCATCTGTAAAGGTGCTGCTCATGTAAAAAGTGATGTAGCTGACCACGCTGCTTTGTGATCCGTGTTTGCACTAAAAACTCAAGAGGTTTCTCTGCCTTTCAGCTCGAGTTAAGCGACAACAGAATCTCAGGAGGACTGGAAGTGTTGGCAGAAAAGTGTCCGAACCTCACACATCTAAATCTAAGCGGCAACAAAATAAAAGATCTCGGTACAATAGAACCTCTGGTAAGTTGATGCGATACAGGGTGGAACAAACCCCATTTTGTGATGAGTAGAGGCATTATGGGCTTGGAAAGCCCGCAGAAACTTGTGGTGGGGTGTCTTTGGGGCTTATCTCTCAGGCCAGGTTGCTGTGGGCTCAGCCTGCCCCGGGGCTCTCCCTCCGCCCTGCCCTGGGGCTGTGCCGGCAGCGAGCGGCTGCTTCCCTCTAGTGGCTGCCGGGCCTGGGCTCTGCCCGTGGGTGCTGTGGGAATCACCACGGCTTTCCATGCTGATGTGGGCTGTGGGGCTGTGTCCACATGCTCTGCTTGAGCTTGGTGTGTTCTCCCTGGAGCGCTGGGTCAAAAATACCAGCCCATGTGCCTCCGTACTGGGCTTGCTTGCTGCAGCTGTGCAGAGGTTGCTGCTGGTTTCCATTACCTCTCCTGCTCACGGTCATTATACCTCTTATTTCAAGTGCTGAGATCAGGTTTGCCAGGTTGCAGTTCATTCCAATTGATGTCAAGTTCCAGAAAGCACCCAAGTGTCCGTTCTAGTGGTGCTGTTTTTGAGTTTGTGGTTTGTGTGCCCTTTGCTCTCTAGAAATGAAGAGGTTTGCTTCATGCTTATTTCCCAAATGCTTCCTTTTAAAATGTCTCAAGGAGCAGTAATCATCTTGGATCTCCTTTCCTGCAGCGGAAGGGGAGAACAGAGCTGTTAAAAGTCATGTAGCAAACAAATGAGAGAAAGGATTGTTGCTGCTCCCGGTTTCAGGCTTATTGTTTTCTTGATGTCACTGTTGCTCTACACGCTAAACTCCAGAAGGGAGGTATTTCATAAGATCTGATACAAATTCTCAACTGCTTGTGCTTTTATTGTTAGTACTTTGGAGGTCTGTGGGCAATGCACACCATCTCTTACTCTGTTCAATTTCTTAGAATCCCAGACTGGTTTGGGTTGGAAGAGACCCTAAAGCTCATCCAGTTCCAGCCCCCTGCCATGGGCAGGGACACCTTCCACTGGAGCAGATTGCTCCAAGCCCTCTCCAACCCCAGTGATATTTCCAAACATCAGTCTTCTACCTGTGAGATACTAAACTTGAGAGAGAGCATTTTCCACTCTCAGGTACAGAAACAGCACTGGTCAGGCTTTGCACATTTCTGGTCCGTGCCAGCTTAGCAGACAGAACCCCAAATGACCTTTTTGTCACGGGAAGCTCTTGAGCACATGCACTCTGGCTGCTGTTGCATTAGTTTTTGTAACCCTGAACTTGAGACTTCTCTCTCTTTGCAGAAGAAGCTAGAAAACCTGAAGAGTCTAGATCTTTTCAATTGCGAGGTAACCAACTTGAACGACTACAGAGAAAACGTGTTCAAGCTCCTCCCACAACTCACATACCTCGATGGCTACGACCGGGATGACAAAGAGGCACCAGACTCTGATGCAGAGGGCTACGTGGAGGGCTTAGACGACGAGGAGGAAGATGAAGATGGTATGTGAATTGTGCTACTTAGTGTACGTAAGTTAAAAGATCAATATGCTGCCTAGTACATTTTGCTTCCAGCTCTGACTTGTTGGCAAGAAAAGGGTGTTCTCAGCAGCTCCTTCCTGACTGATGTAAAGGAGAAGTACCTCAGTGTCCTCTGAAGGAACTGAGGGGAAAGGAGATGGGCAGGGCCTGAAAGAGCTACTTTCTCAGTCTTATCTCTAGTGAAAGATCGGGATGACAAAGAAGCACCGGACTCTGATGCAGAGGGCTACGTGGAGGGCTTAGACGACGAGGAGGAAGATGAAGACGGTATGTGGATTTGTGCTGCTCGGTGTATGTAAGTTGAAAGATTGATACGCTGCCTGTGGTATGTTTTGCTTCCAGTTCTGACTTGCTGGCAGGAGAAGGGTGTTTTCAGCAGCTCCTTCCAACTGATGGAAGTATCTCAGTGCCCTCTGAAGGAACAGGGGGAAGGGAGATGGGCAGGGCGTGAAAGAGCTACTCAGTCTTATCTCTAGGCCATAGAAGAAAGGGCTCAGGAGGAGGAGTAAGACACTGAAAGAGTTCAGGGATCAGTAAACTCCAGGGGATGAGGGCATAAAGCAGAAATGGGTAGGAAAGGATGGTGTGCACACGTTGCAGTTTTCCAGGAACAGTACACTCAGGGAAGTGTGAGCAGTCGTGGAGAGCCTGATGGAGAGGGGTAGGGTGGAGAGCCAGACTAGGCATGGGTAAAAGGGCTGAGTCAAGGAATTCAGTGAAGGAGCCAAGGCATTAGTAGGAGTCTGGAGCTGCTCTGTGGGGGCAAAATGAGCTACTTGAGATGAGGCAGAAGAGAGGAGAGTGTACATGCTGCAGTCTGCCTGGGGCAGCTCTGTGAAAGACACTAACAAAGGAGCAGCTCTGTAGTGTTGGAAAACACACGGTGGGCCCCAGTGTGGTGCAGGTACCATTGCAGCTCCCCGCAGACTGCCCTCGGAGGCACCATGTACCGGTCGGATGAGTTTCTGGCTGGGTTTGGGGAATTTGCTAGACTCTTCAAACCCAGCTGCACAGCAAAAGCAGAATAGCTGGACTTGCACTTTCCCCTCGAGTGCTGAGTGTGGGCTCTGGTGAGAGCAGCGAGTGCTGCAGCAGCGCCTGGCAGAGGCTGCCTTCAGCAGGGACAGGCTCTCAGCACAGCACAAGTCTGGGCCTGCTTTCAGATGCATGAAAAACCTCCAAAACACCATTCCTGCAGCTTGGAAATCACTTTCTGGTTTGTTGTTTTGGCTTAATCTGTTTCCCCTTGTAAAGAGATTGCAAACCCAGACGATGGATGGTGTGTGACCCCTTTGTGTTGCTCTGGTGGTATAAAGGCGAGGGGGTATCCCTTGGGGAGGGTTCCCAGTGCATGGTTGGCTTGTAAAGTTCTGCCTCATCCCTGGTGGGAGCAGATGGGCACTTAGAGATGAAGAGCTGCATGAGTCCCACGGGCTCAGAAGTGCATGTTAGAAGTGGGAACAGCAGCAGCTGAAGCAGAAGCAGTCCTGAGGTGCCGTCACTTACTGTCAGGGCCCTGAGAGCCCTAAAGCAGCTCAGACTGCGGGTACAGCTGCCACACTACCCTGTCACTAGGCTAAAGAGGCCCAGGACCACGTTTAGCTCTGTCTAGCAGCTGGAGAGCTGCTTTAATTCTGTACTGCCCTTGAGCAGTGCTTTCAATTTGCTCCCTGTGTCGATAGGAGCTCAGATCTCAGGTGGCAGTGTTGGGGGGGGAGAGGTAAACTTTAAATGTCTGAGTGGTTGATCTTGTTTGGCTACAGAAGAGGAGTATGACGATGACGCTCAGGTAGTAGAAGACGAAGAAGACGAGGAAGAAGAGGAGGAAGGAGAAGAGGAGGACGTGAGCGGAGAAGAGGAGGTAAGGATTTATGCAGTTAATAATGGGTGTGGAATGAGTATGCTCTAACTGGGAATAGCTGAGTAAGAAATGGTCCAAGTATTGGAGGCTTTCACTGCTCGAAGACTGTGTTTGCTTTTTAACTCGAGAAGCATGGCTGTGGGGGTGGCTTTGAGGCGTGCCTGTCTATGAGCCAGCTGCCATCTAGTGACCATTGACATGAAATCATCCTGTTTATTGAGGTGATGTCAAAAATACCATCAGGAACATCTGCAGGTCTGGTTTGTGGGTCCTTTGAAGGCTGGGGTTACAGACAAGAGAGTAGTACATGAATTACTGACCCTGGGCTCTCAGAGCAAGGTTTCTTCTTGGGTCTGTACCTTGGGATCCTTCAGGATGCTTAAATTCTTTGTGTGGTCCAGCTTTTGTTCGTAAGGTGTGCTGAGACTTTGCTGTTAGCACAGCCATTGGGATGGGGCTGAAATTTGACTGTAGGTGGTTGTATTACCTGTCCTTCAGCCAAACAGCCTTAGCTACGTGACTGATGCTCTGGAATGGTTGAAAGCCTCCTCCCAAAACCAACAGCAGCTCCTCAGGCTCTTGAGATATCTGGTTCTAGCTCTCTCCGAGAACAACACGTACCTTCTACAGATCGGTCATCAAACTCAGGACATCAGAACAAAGTCTGCAGCTACATAGCAGCATATATATGCTTATAAAACCATTTTCTTGCTGCAGATTTGAAGCTAGAGGCAGCTGTGAGGGTCGCCTCTGTTTTTCTGCACTGAAACATCTGGAAGTGCATGGGAAGGGTCTGCCTTCTGTTTTTGTTTCAGGTTAAGATACTTCAAGGACTTTCTCTCTGTTGCAAAATGCTGTTGGATATTGCCAGACTGGGAGAGGACTTGCACCAAACCCAACTTTTCTAATCCTCTATTTTTCTTTCCAAATGCAGGAGGATGAAGAAGGCTACAACGACGGGGAGGTAGATGACGATGAAGACGAAGAAGAGCCCGGTATGGCAGCAGTTTTTACCTGAGATAAAATACTGGTTTAGAAAGTGAATTCCCCTTTTCTGTGCTCCTACTCTCTGAGAGCCAGGCAGCTGCCCCAGCAGGAGCCTGTTGAACCTGCTCAATTCCTCACCAGTGTGAGGGAGCCCTCATCTAACTCCACTTGTGTTTTGTCTTCCAGATGAAGAACGGGGACAGAAGAGAAAACGAGAACCTGAAGACGAAGGAGATGAAGATGACTAAACTGAATAACCTATTTTGACAATTTCCTATTGTGATTTGACTGTTTCTACCCTGTATTTCCCCTCCCCACACCCCCAACCTTTATTCCCCCCCCCTTTTTTTTTCCCCCTTTTTATTTTCTGATTGTAATGTTGCTGTGGGAACGAGAGGGAGCAGCAGACTGGGTGGGCAAGGGAATAAAATACTATTTTTACTGGCACTCCTCCTCCTCTTCATTTGAAACCCTTTTCTTTTTGTCCCTCTCTTAGTCCCGGTAACTGCAATAGTAAGTATAAACCAAGTGGTAATTTGTTTCTTATTATCGGAGTGGATAGTTTGAGATCCTGAAAAGAGGAAAAAAGTAAGTGGAAGATCAGTGGATGAGAACCCCAAATGTACCTATTTGGAATAGCGTTGGTTCGTTGGGATTTTGCCACCGCTGCCAGTCACTAAATACATGGGAAGTATATTACTGGGGGATGCTGCAAATTGAGGCCCAGCATCATCCCCCCACAGCAACGGGGGTGAGAATGGCATCTGGATCAAGTGATTTCTTTGTTGCCTGTCCGTCAATGACTGCCATTTTCAGCCAACGCTTTCCCTGCTTTTGTAGGTACCTTTTCTTTTGCTGTTTGTAAATAGTGACCAAATGGTTTTTGGTTGGGGTTTGGTTGGGTTTTTTTTTTTGGGGGGGGGGGTGTTCCTTTGGATCTGGTTTGTGGGGTGAATTTGCAATCCCTCCTCTTCCTCCCTGCCCTGTGTGTTGTGTTTTCCTTTCTGTTTATTTAGGGGTTGGGGGGGGTTCTTTTTCCTTTGGCTAGGGTATAGCCAAGACACTGAAAATGGCAGGCATTTAAATATATATATAAATATATATAAAAAGTGTTCCTAATCCCTGAGTTACTAGTGAACTGAATCTGACAATTGTAATAAAACAAAATGTTTCAACCCTTTTCAATAAGGTGTGTACTATTTTGGTCTGTAATATATAACACCTATTCGATTTGAAGTGATGAGAAACTACTTCCACTTGTGCTATATACTTGGAGACTTTTTACAAACCTAAAGCCAGGAGGCAGTTCAGCATGTAGGGTAGGAGGTTTCTTTTCATACACTCAAGCACGAGATACTAATGCAAAGTTGTATTTTCTTACCTAGTGGAAGTCAGTAAAATGACTGAAAATGCCTAGTGAATGTACAGTTTTACTTTCATATCCCTCTTTAAAATAGCTTTAGAAGTGACTTGTATTTCCTAGTCAATATTTCATCTGTATAAATACATTTGCAACAGTTTTGGTTTATTTTTCTTTTGGTTGGTTGTTGGTTGGTTGTTTTTTTTTTTTCCCAGAAGAGCCAAACTTTTGAGTTTTATGTCTGTTTGTCATTGATGAATTTCAATAAATCTTTTGATACAAGTTCTCTGTGGCTTATTTGACTAACCCGGGCCACTGGGAAGGATTCCTGTACCTTTGAACAAGGCATTTACGAAGCTATTCTGGTAAATTCCCAGCTGTTTTTAGTAGCTTGATGATACGTTTTGCTCCATGAAAACTCCTCTTGGCCATGGTTGGGTGAAGCCAAGGGTGAGGTTGTGGCTTTAACGTAAGTAACTCCGTACTGTTTTTGGTGCACAACAGGGGTTTCTGCAGCATGATTAGTGCACTTAAACGTGTTCGTTTCTGCTGTTTAATCCTATCCCTGTTCATCCAGGCCCAGAAGAAAGGACTCCTGGTTTCCTTCGGTGCGTGAGGTCTGGGTTAGTGTGTCTGGAAGACAAGGGCTGTCTGCTGTGACTTGCCACCAGTGCAGAGCTGTCTCCATGTTTTCCTCTCTGTGGATGAGCTGTGTATTAAAGGTGGGCAGCGTAGCAAGCAGTGTGTTCTCTGTACTTACATAAGTTTCTATGCTGTGCAAGAGGATCATGTATTTCTTAACTGGGTCTCTTGTGTGGTGACAGGACAGGGGGAAAAGGCTTTGAACTGGCAGAGGGGAGACTGAGATTGGATACTGGGAGAAAGCTCTTCCCTGTGAGGATGCTGAGGCACTGGCACAGGGTGCCCAGAGAAGCTGTGGCTGCCCCATCCCTGGCAGCGCTCAAGGCCAGGTTGGACACAGGGGCTTGGAGCAAGCTGCTCCAGTGGAAGGGGTCCCTGCCTGTGGCAGGGGTTGGAACTGGAGGAGCTTTAAGGTCCCTTCCAACAAAAAGCATTCCAGGATTCTCCTGCAAAGCAAACAGCAGCCACCAGCCCTGTGTAAGGCAGGGGCAGGGCCAGCAGCTCTCCAGCTGCAGCCCAGACAGAGCCCTTGTGTCACTAAACCAGTTTGGCTCTATCCTGGGAAACTCAGTTTTCTGGGAAGTGCAGTTTGAAGATCTGTAGCTCTTAGAAGGCATCCGCAGGGACTGGAGCTGGCTTTTTCTGCACGATGAGCCTCTCCACATCCCAGAGACGTATCCATGCATGGTATTTGCTGCTTGTGAAGCAGAGTCCTGCTCCCTGTTCAGTTCTGCTGGAGCCCGAATCCACCTGAATGATGAGAGAGGGGGAAGAGGGGTGGCAGGTACCTGATGAACAGCAAGGCTTTGACTCCTTGTGTTGGGAGAGGGGGAAACTGAGTCACTTCTGCTACTGAAAACAAACAGGAGGCTTGCCCAATGTGGATCATCTCATAGTTATCCCATGTTTTGTAGCGTGTAAGTACAGTCTTCTGCGGAGAACCAAGGGCTTGTTCTCCTGAGTGCTCTGTTGCATACGTAAGCTCTGGCTGAAGGTACTTGGCAACTCGCAGCGATGCTTAGCAACTTCCCAACTCCTGGAAAAAAACCAAGCCCCGGTGTTTTATAACAGTTCAGCAGGAAAACCCAGGTAGGAATAGTGTCAGGAATGAATAATGGGGGAGAGCAGCTCCTTCAGGTGCCAGGTTTTGTGTCACTTTGCTCTTTCTGCTCTCCGTTGGCCTTTTAAGTGCGCAGTCATTTGAGGAGCCCTGGTCGTGCTGCAGCGTGGGGCTGGCACAAGCTTGTTCCTGGGGTGCTTTGGTTTGTCTTGCTGTCCTGAACCTGTCCTAAAGCTCAGTGTGCCTCAGATGTCCTGCTGAGTCTTTGCCTGTCGATGTGTGCAAGCTGAGACCAAGATGCTCTCAGTCCCAGCTGTTATGTGCCAAGCTGAATGTATGGGCACTGCAAATCTATATAGTCTTAACAGCATAATGGCCTGGGTGTTTGCATTTTGGCGCCTCAGGGATGGCTTCTCCTTGGTTGATTTGATGATGCTTTCTTGTACCTGAGCTGGTTTTGGTGCTTAGAGCAAGAGCTGGGGTGCTGCTGAAGGTCAGGAGCGCTTCCTAAGCCCAAATCATTGTCAGGATTATCCAGTTATGCAGGAGGAGATGGCTCCTGGCTCTGGTAAGCCAAGGCTGGGCTCTGCAGCAGGTCCCCACCACTAGTTTAAATGGTATATCCTTAAAACTCAGGAATTTGTGATGGGAAAAGCTGTTCCTTCATCCTTTTGCCCAAGGGGGTGCCAGCTGGTTGTAACAACCGACCATCCATACCTGAAGTGGATTCCTTAGTGACAGAGGAGGGTCTCGCCCTGCCCTGCCATGCTTTGGTGGATGTTAAATCACTGCCCTGGTCTTCTGCAGAGCAATCCCTGTTTCAACCAAGAATCTCTGCCAGTTCTCTTTACAGGTACCTGATGTTTCAGTAAGAGTGAATCATGCCGTGCTGACATGCAGACATCTCTCATGGTTACAGACTTCAGGTGATTGAGGATTTCCAGTCCACATTAAGGGAAGAAATGCCCTGCAGGGTCCTTAAAAACGAGACCTGGTTAGTGATCCAGCTGCGTGGAGCTCATCCTGATGCTCAGCTTCCTGGGGGTCACATCGGCCTTTGTTACTGAAGTCAGTGTGCTGATACACCTGAGACAAGGCCCCGTGATGCTTTCCCTGTGCTCAGAGAGGCCAGGGCAGGCAGCACTGCTCTCCCTCCGTGTCCCAGCTTGCTGCTCTCTCCTGCTCATGCAAATAATTCCTCCCACCTCCATCTCGAAAGCTCTCCTCCTCCCTGCTGCAATGACAGCGCTTCCTGCAAGAGAAGCAATGGCCCTGCACAGCCCACAGCTTCGCTCGCAGCAGCCCTCATCCTCCTCGCAGGCAGCAGCCGTGCCCTGATTCACTGCACGAACCACAGAGGGAGGATTCGGATCCCTCCGAGCAGCTCCAGTGCCTACAGGAAAGCTGGAGAGGGGCTTGGGGCAAGGGCCTGCAGGGACAGGCCAAGGGGAATGGCTTTAACCTGCCCGAGGGGAGACTGAGCTGAGCTCTCAGGCAGAAGCTCTTCCCTGTGAGGGTGCTGAGGCGCTGGCACAGGGTGCCCAGAGAAGCTGTGGCTGCCCCATCCCTGGCAGTGCTCAAGGGCAGGTTGGACACAGGGGCTTGGAGCAAGCTGCTCCAGTGGAAGGGGTCCCTGCCCGTGGCAGGGGTTGGAGCTGGATGGGCTTTGAGCTCCCTTCTAACCCAAACCAATTTGGGATTCTGTGATTCTCACTCGGTTCCAAGAACGTCACCGTGTGACTTCTCTGCTGTCAGCTGCTCGCTGTCACTGCTGATTCTGCTCCTTCTGCCCAGAGCCGATAAAAACCCGGTGAAGAAGTTTTTGGCAAGACTTGAGCTCTCTCTGTGGAGGTTTTCTTTTGCCATTGCACTTGGCACTTGCCAAACGTGTGCGGAGAAAGGAGCTGGCAGCAGAGGCAGCACCGGGCGAGCGCTTCACCCTGCACAACCTTCCATGAGGAGCACCAGCGCTCCCTGCTCCAGCAGCACAGCTTTGCTGGAAGTGCTTAGCATCAGTGTGGTTTCCCAGTGCTGTTCAGGAGCCACCAAGGGCCTGTGCCACCGTGGTTCCCTCCTGAACCCTGACGGATGCTGTGGAACATCTGGAGCGCCACATCTGTCCGAAGGTATGTCCAAGCGCTGTCATCAGGCAGGCAGGGTGATGGGGCACGTGGCATGTACCCAGCGCTCACCAAGACACAAATCCTTTTGGAGCTCCATTTCTGCACCAAATTCCCCTTCTTGTGTTTAAAAGGCTCCGGGAGGGGATGGGAAAGTTGATTCTGGAGACCTCGGGTCTCTGGGGATCCCCAGATCTTGGGGATTTAGGTCCAAAAGCAGCAGAATTCCTAAAGGTGCACTAGATTTGTGAGAATGCTTCATACTTTTTGCATGGAGGGTCCCTGGGTGTGTGCCTGGAACCAGGTTCTGTGAGAGCAAAGCTCCCCTTGGTTTTAAGTGTGTCAGAAAAAGGAGGAACCAGCATCGTCCTCAGCAAACTGATGGGAAAACTCCCATTTTCATTAAAACAACCCCCGTAGGGGCTTCTCCTCTGCATTTGGCCCATTTTAACCCTGATTTTGTGTCTTCATCTGCAGGTTCAGGGGTGTTTTCGTCTGTTCAAGACGTTGGAAAGCAGAGAATTAACACTGATGCCACAGCTCGGAAGCGTACGAGGAGGCCGAGCGGCGAACAAAGCGGAGCCCTCCAGGAAGCAGAAAGTAGGTCAGGTTGGTAAGGATGAGCACAGAGGGACAGCAGGAACATGGAGGGGAGAAGCAGAGCAGGGGATAAATCACCCCGTGGCTGGAAGGAGGAAGGGGCTGTTGGCTGCGGACAGCTGGGACCTGGGAGCCTTTTTCCTTTCCTTATCCCTGAAGATGCCCGCTGGGATGGGAGGTGGTTGCAGTTAAAGGCAGGACAGGAAGGGTGAGACCTCAGCCTGGGTTTGGATGGGGACAGCTTGGGAAATGCTGCAGGTGAACTGGATGTGTGTGGATTACTGAGGCTGGGTAAAGCTCCTGGAGGAAGCTGGTCCTGGGAAGCATGGGGGGTCTGCAGGAGGAAGGGGAAAGGGGGAGGCTTGAAAGGAACTAGAATGTCTGCGGGAAGGATGGGAGGGGAAAAGCAGGAGGTTACAGACCTCTTGGTCTTATTTAGACCCTTGAAAAGTACCCAGAAGCATCTAAAATACATCAGAACCTCAGGTTCATCAGAAGGGCAGGGACATGGGGCAGGGCTTGGAGCAGGTCTCAGGGTTCCCAAGCAGCCCAAAAGCTCCAGGATCAGGGGTGATGCAGCAGGTCCCTGCAGCGATGCAGGATTGCACCCAGCTGATGGGGCCCGGTGCTGTGCTCAAGTCATAAGGTTGCAGCAGTGCAGGGAGTTCAGGGCTAAAATCTGCTGTATTTATTGCCCTAGTAATGGGCTTTTCTGCTTTAAATAGCATGGGGATGATGCAGGAGGAAACGCTGGGAAAGCCAGGGGCAAGCGGAATGGTCCAAGAGGAGCAGCAGGAACCTGGGCCAGGGTTTTCCCTGGGAAGAGCACCACTGATTTGGGATGAATCCCAAAGGGTTCGGCAGCCCCATGAGCATGTTTGGCTGCTGTTCCCTGCCCGCCTCAGCCCACTCAGAGCCCAGGGGACAGCATCCTACATCCCCAGCCCAGGACATCCCCTCGCCCACAGCACCACCAGGTTTGTGCTGCTGTTTGCAGGGCTGGAACTGGCTCATGAATCACCCAGGTGTCATTGGGCTCATTGTGCATTGATTCAAGGGGCTTTGGAGAAACCTTGGCTCTGCCTTTTCAAGAGAGAATGTAGTGCAGGAGGTCCCAACGCACCTCTGTGGCTGAGGCCGTAAGACATCGATAACCTCAGCTGAGCCGCTGCTGCTCTGCACAAAGCAGCTGAGATGTGGTTCCGCAGTGGTTTCTCCTCCCAGTGATGAGATGGGATAAAACCAGGAAACTCCAGACCCAACACCAAGTGATAACACAGTCCTCAGTGCCTGAATAAAAGAGGAAATAAAGCTTAAAGCTCTATTTCCGTCTGAGCAGCCCTCGTGCTGCCTTCTTGCTTGCTCTGGCAGCAGAACCACCTCAAATTTGGGGCCAGTCTATGCATAGGGGGGTTATAAGAAAGATGAGGACAGACTTAAGTAGGGCCTGCAGGGACAGGCCAAGGGGAATGGCTTGAACCTGCCAGAGGGGAGACTGAGCTGAGCTCTGAGGCAGAAGCTCTTCCCTGTGAGGGTGCTGAGGCGCTGGCACAGGGTGCCCAGAGAAGCTGTGGCTGCCCCATCCCTGGCAGTGCTTGTGCTCCTTGTGCCTCACCCCTAACTCCTGTGCAGCCCACAGCATCACCCAAGCATCCAGCCACCATCAATCCATGCTGCGGGGACCTCGGAGCCCAGGGGAGTTGCTGCAGCAGAAGCAGGATCCACCTCTATGCGCACCCAAAAGTGCCCTTTTAGGTGCCACCACCCTCTCTCGGGTGAGGGCCAGCCCTTGGCAAGGCAACGAAGGAGCAGGCAAGGGTTTGGTATCTTGAAAACATTTTATTTCATCACTATTCCGTGGTAGCATAAATAATAGGCAATGACAGCACATGTAAAGAGGGGGGAGCAGCGGGTGCGGGCACAGGGTGAGTTAACGGGGAGGAGAATCCATCACACTGGTGGTGCTGGGCAGTTCAGCAACTGGGTTTAGTGAATATATATATATATATATATATATATATATAGGTAAACCAGCAGTATTTGGTGTCATTCCTGTGCTCATCCACAAAACACTGATTGTACAGGCGTGCTGAACCCCACCGCGCACAGCATCCATCCCTTGGGTACCCTCACCCTCGGGGTGAGCTGGGTGACATCTGTCCCCCTCCCCATGGCACTGGCAGTGGACAGGAGGACGATGAGTCCCTCTTTGCAGAGACAGAGGGAGCAAAACCCCTCTCTCTGTTTGGGAACCCAGCCTCTCGGTGGGGCGGGGGTTAAGGACACAGTGCATGGATGCACGCACACGTGCGGAGCGACTCCGTTCCGCAGGCTGTGACCCTCACCGGCTGCTCCTGCCCAAGCCCGGCCGTGCTGGAGCTGTTCCACCGCCGCTGCCATGGGAAGGGTCCCCACATCCCACCCTGTGTTTGTGACCCAAGCCCTTCCCCACCCCTGTTCCAGTTCTGCGCCCGCCCTCGCGTCTTTGCATAGGAAACACACGCACAGCAACGAAGCTTCGCGCCCTCCCCGTGCCGCCTCATCCCGACGGAGGGGCCGCGGCTCCACTACTTACTCCAAGCTCATGGCCCGGGGGCTGGCAGGGACCCCCCCCCGGCCGCCTCTCATGCAGTAGCTCTCGGTTAAAGCAGTTTTAGTGCTAGACGGGACGAGGAGGACGTTATTTCCAGTTAGCTTTGCGGGCTCTTGGCAGGTCACTTGGTTGTGGCTCGTGTGGTGTGTGAGTGGATACAGGGAGAGTAAAGAGCGAGTATAAACAGAGGCAGTTCGTTTAGAAAACAGCCCTGCAAGTTAATTGTTCTTGGGGTTGTTCCGCAGGTTCTTGAGGGTCAGGTGGAGCTGCCGGACCTGGATGTCCTTCTGTGAGAGCTCTTCCTTCAGCCGCCGGATCTCGTCCTGCTGCCGGAAGAACATCCGGAGGAGCTGGAAGGGAATGGATGGAGCTGGAGGGACCGGCCCTGGGGCTTCACCCTCCTGACAGCCCCCCCGGAGCTCCCTCACAACTCAGCTCCTTCTGCAACACAACTTGATCTGCTTCAATACATCACCCTCTAGCATCGGGATACCCCACACATGCAGTGTGCCAACTCGGCTCCCGCAATACGGATTCCTTTCGGGACTTCATGCCTCCGCAGCGCCTCCATACGTTGTTCCCAGAGGGTTTTAAGTAAAAAAGAACTCATCTGGGAGCTGAACACCGCTCCTTTGGGTGCTCTGTGGTGAACGTGAAGCTGGAGGCTTCAAGCCACAAGGCAGCACAGTGCCCAGGTGCTGTTTGGGACCTGCAGAGCGGTGGCTGTCCAGGAAGCCCACATCCCCACCCCATCAGGGACCACCCCCGGCTGTCCCTGTCCCCATCCCACGCTGCCTTACCTCATTCTCCGTCCGCGGGGGCACGTTCTCCAGGAGGTCTATGCCGTTCACAAGGACGCTCCTCTTCGCCTTCACCGGGGCCTTAAAGATGATGCTGGATGTCTTCTTGTAGCCCTCCTTCAGCGATATCAGGATGGGATCTGTGTGGAGCAGAGGGGGCGGAAGGAGGTCAGGAGTGGCCGTGGTCCCATCCTGCATCCCTTGTCACCCCCCAGCACAGCATCCATGGCTTTACCTCGGTTGACCCCGCTGAGCCATTCATCCGGGGTGAGGGCTGGCTCCGTCCCCGGGGTCATGGGGTAGATGTCCTCTTGGTACGTCTCTGACTGCAAACAGGGGGATAGAAAAGCACCTCCTTTGTGACTGCTCAGCTTGAGCTGCACATCCTAATGTGCTGCACGTGGCTGTGCTTAATCCTCTCCACCCAGGGCAGCGGGAGGCCATGAACTGGGGTTTGCCTCACTAATTTAGATGAGGAATGCCAGCAAATCCGGGATGGCAAACAACAAACCCTGCTCCAGCTCTGAGATACTTCACCAGAAACACCCCCCGAAGCTCGCATGAGACAAGCCCCTCGTTACCCATCCCAGTGCGGCAAGCTGATTTTGGACAAAGCAACGGCAGCAAGGCCAGGAGCAACACAGATTGGAATTTCATAGAATCATGGAATGGTTTGGGTTGGAGGGGCCCCAAAGCTCACCCAGCTCCAGCCCCTGCCACGGGCAGGGACCCCTTCCACTGGAGCAGCTTGCTCCAAGCCCCTGTGTCCAACCTGGCCTTGAGCACTGCCAGGGATGGGGAATTCCTAAACTCATTCCTATTGAGCCTTGAGTAACCCCCCTTGGGAATCCCATCAGAACCACAGGGCCAGCCACCAGCCCGGTGAGTGAAGCAGCACAATGGGGTCATCCCCATCCCACCCAACTTGCTCCCCAGAGGACTCACCCTCCTCGGCACGATCATGGAGATGGGCTCGATCAGCCCCTTGAGCGTGATGAGCTTGTAGAACCGGAAGACCTCGCAGGCCGACACGTCCAGCCCGTACTTGGGCATCACCCCTGCGAGGAGGCACAGGCATAACCAGGGGTGCTGCACCCGGCTGGGACCCATCCGCCTCCCCAGCACCGAGCACCCCAAACACCCGTCCTCTCCAGGTCTTCAATGAGTCCATCCCTGCTATCATCACGTTGAGGACACGGGGCACAGACCTTGGTCACCCCGGGGACATTAGGAAAGGGATGAGCAGCTTTTATTGAGGACAAAGCACCTTTCGTCAGCACATTCAGGACCAGCAGCTCCATCCTTACCCAGTCCTTTCTGTGGGGCTGGGGAGCGAAACTCCATGAGATAGCTCAGGTAGGGCTTTTCCGAGCCGATCTCGTAATAGCGGATGTTCCCGTCACCCTGGAGCAGGGAAGAGGGATGGTTTGGAACACGTGAGATGGAATAAAGCCCATGACAACAACCCCCATCCATAGGGGAATACAAGCTGGGGATGCTGCAGCCCTACATCACCCAGAGGGATGCATCACCACCCGTTCAACAGCGGTGGGCACCTCTCCAAACCGGGCTTTAGTGGCCAAAGAGCTGCATAACGCTTTGCTGGGGGCTCAGCACAGCCCTGCTCCATGGAGGGTTCTTCTCCCACCACGCCGGAGAGAAGCCCTTTTGCCTCCCCAGGAGATGCCGCAGCGATGGGATGGGATGCACAGCCCGTACCTTGCCAGCCAGGTACAGCATGTGAGTGTCAGCATCATAGAACGGGAAGAGGAGCCCCGAGAGCCCGTCAATCTCCTCCTCTATCAAGGGCATGGTCAGGTCTTCCTGCAGCAGAGGTAAAAGCCCTTTATTGAGCAGCCATGACCCGGGGCTGGGGTTGGGGTTGGAGGGGGGGGGTCCTGGCACCCACCTGGTCCCAGAGCGCGATCTGCCGCGTGTTCCAGCGCGACACCCCGGTGGTGAGCAGCCGCTTGGTGCTGCCCAGGAACACCACCCGGTTCACGCGGTGGTTCTTGCAGCTCGCCTCCTGCAACAGTGTTAGGTATGGAACCAAGGCACGGGGTGGGTTGGAAGGGGACTTAAAGCATCTCCAGCTCCAACCCCTGCCACGGGCAGGGACCCCTTCCACTGGAGCAGCTTGCTCCAAGCCCCTGTGTCCAACCTGCCCTTGAGCACTGCCAGGGATGGGGCAGCCACAGCTTCTCTGGGCACCCTGTGCCAGCGCCTCAGCACCCTCACAGGGAAGAGCTTCTGCCTAAGAGCTCAGCTCAGTCTCCCCTCGGGCAGGTTCAAGCCATTCCCCTTGGCCTGTCCCTTGTCCCAAGCCCCTCTCCAGCTTTCCTGTTGGCCCCTTCAGGCACTTTCTGTGCCACCATCCCCTAATTTCTACTACTCTGCACCAACCTTAAATCAATAAAAGCTCCCAGTTCCTATGCTGGACAAGGGGTGACGGGTTAAAACTGAATCAGGGGAAGTTTAGATTGGATCTAAGGAGGAAATTCTTTCCTGTGAGGGTGGTGAGGCACTGGAATGGGTTGCCCAGGGAGGTTGTGAATGCTCCATCCCTGGCAGTGTTCAAGACCAAGTTGGACGAAGCCTTGGGTGGTACGGTTTAGTGTGAGGTGTCCCTGCCCATGGCAGGGGGGTTGGAACTGGATGATCTTAAGGTCCTTTCCAACCCGAACTATTCTATGATTCTATGCTTGGGATGGGACCGTCCCCTCCCCACAACAGCGTTACCCACGAACCCTGACCCATCCAACCATCCCATCACGAGCGCAGGTATTTTAACCCATTTCAGTGTGATTCCTCCCCTGGGTCCCGTTTCCATGCCCCATCCCTCCCCTGCCTCTCGCATCACCCACCTGCAGGACCTTGCCGGAGCGTGGCTCCACCACCCGCAGCTTCTTGTCCTTGCAAGTGGTGGCCAGGAGGCTGCCGTCCGTGTTGAAGGACATGCAGAGGATGACGTCCTTGTGGCAGTCGATCATCTTCACTGGCTCCCCCACGTCCAGGTTCCAGATGAGGACCTGTGCGAAGCAGGGACGTTATCCTTGTGTCTCCGCTCCTGGAGACCCCCCGACCCCTCCTGCAAGCCCCACGTCTGCTTTGGGCAGCCTGATACCTCCTGTTGTGGCTGGAATCGCTCCATCGTCACCCACTGAGCCCCTTCCCCTCCATCCAGGGCTGCCCTGAAGCTGCTGCTTGTGCTGTGCTGCGCCCTCAATGAGTTTGCCAATGGCACTGAGCTGTGTGGTGCTGGACAGGCCGGAGGGAAGGGATGGGATCCAGAGACCTTAGAGCAGCTCCAGTGCCTAAAGGGGCTACAGGAAAGCTGGAGAGGGGCTTGGGACAAGGGCCTGTAGGGAGTCCTTGCTCTTATGATGGGGTACGAGAAGGCTCCTTCTGCTGCAGACACTGGGTCATTTTATTCCAGTGAGCAGGATCCTGCTGCCTCCCATGCCACGAGCAGGGAAATCCTTTGCAAGGGCAGCCCCGGGCAGCAGGAATGGGGCTGGACAGGACTCACCTTATAGTCATAGCCAGCGCTGAAGAGGATGTTGTTGGTGGTTGGGTGCCACTCCACGAGGCCAACGCGCCGGCTGTGCCCGTACAGCTCCAGGACAGCCTCTGTCATGTTCCTCTTCAGGCCGCCCTCGGGGATCTCCCAGATCCGCACCTACAGGGTGGGATGGGATGGGATGGGATGGGTCAGGCACCGGGATGGGTTTGGGAGCCCCAGCATGACCCTGACTCGCACCCAGAGGAGCTCTAAGCTGCTGCATCCCTGCAGTGCCCCAATACCAGCAGCGTCATCCTGCACCCTAATGGGTGTCCTGAGCTTGATCTGCTCCCCCTGTGGTCTGGTCTCCCGCAGGGGGAGAGCACAGGGAGGGTGGTAATTGTTCCACAAGGACAAATATCCCATGGGAGAGCATCAGGAGAGGACCGATGCCTTTATCCAGACCAGTCTGAATGGATACAGATTCACAGGGAGGGGATAACAACAGGAATAACGACAGGAAGGGTTTCAAGCAGAGCCATGACCCAGGTGGCCCATGGGAGCGATCCCCTCCTGGGAGGCAGCATCTAACCACAGCCATTAATAGAGAGCCTTAAATCCTCATCACCCCCTTGGAGAGGGTAAATCCATAGTGATGCCCCAGGGATGAGGCTGCACAGGTTGTCCTCTCCGTGCAGGGCAGTATGGAGGGAAGCAGGAGTCTGGAGCAGGATGGGTTGGCAGCATCACTGTGCTCGCCCCCAGCCTGGGACCAACAGTGACAGAGAGCATCCAAATGCTCTGTTGCCTGCAGCTCAGACTCCATGGGGACCTGAGCATCCTCCCCTTGTGCAGCTCAGACTCCCTGGGGACCTGAGCATCCTCCCCTTGATACTGTTGGCCTGAAACTCCTTACACCTCCTGGAAGGGAGAAGGGGAAACCCGAAGGTGCAGAACCTGCCCATTAGCAGCACCACGGGCATGGGGTCGCACCAGGAGCCGTGAGCCCCATTGAGGGGACACCCCCCACCATTGGACAGGGGGGCTGTTAACTTCATTTCCCAGGTTTAATGATCCTCATGGAGTCTTCCCAGTATTCTCCCTCCCTCCCAGCACTTCCTATTCCCCAGCGACTGAATCTAAAGGTTATGACTCAAGCTGGGAGACAGCTCACCATGATTCATGGCCATGATCTGAATCTCTTTTCCCCACTCAATATCCTCCTTGACAAGCTTTCAGCTAATAATAAATGCCAATATACGGAGCTGCAGGAGAGGATGAGACATCAGGAGGTAATGCAGTGAAACGCTAAGGATCAGGAGAGGCAGGTTTGTAACTGGTTAAGAGCTGGATCCCCCCAAGCCCTGTCTTCTGCCATGCAGAATGGGCAGTGGTCTCTGATCTCCGTTGTACAAAGGCTTTCTTTCCTTTGTGATGCAGCCTTTGGGATGGACTTGGGTCCAGAAAACAAAGAGGATGCAGATAACTAACAGCTATATAAAGATGATCTGATTCATCATTCCCCAGCCTTCTGCTCCCATCGCTTGATGCATCAGGCCATGAGAGCTGTCACAGCCCCTGCAGTCCATGAGAGCAAGAAGGATCAATACCAGCATTGCTGTTGGGCTTGGGGAAAATGCAAAGCCCTCGTTGTGCACAGCTCTACGGCTTATTTGCATGGGGGACACAGGAAGAGCAACGTTGGGATGAGAAGTGATGCTGGGGACAAGCAGAGGAGCTGCCCCCACACCATGACTGCGCCTGCGATCTCTTATCCCCTCTCTGCTCCACAGGTGGTTGATCCATCCCCTACCCGCAGTGCCTAAGCTGTGTATATGAAAGGCAGGAGGTGCATGGGGCCCGGAGCTCACCGAGGTGTCTTCGGAGCATGACGCGATGATGTTCTCAATGAAGGGATTCCACTTGATGTCCAGCACGTTGCCCTGGTGGCCACAGACTTTGGGGTAGTTCGGTTCGATCCGGCCTGTCTGTAAAAGGAGGGAAAATAAGTGACAAATTTGGTCTTTTCAAGGCTGGAGCCTTGAAAGGCTGGAGCACATCCCGGCATGGGGCTTTTGGCTGGAGGAGACACCCAGCCAAGCCAGGCATTGGTTTTACCCTGTGGATATTCCATCTGAAACCACGGGCAAAAGGGCTGGAAGGGACTCGAGAGGCTCCAAACCAGCCCTCGGGTCTCCAGGTGGATCACCCATTGGGCCACGCATGAAGCATTTGGTACTTTCATCCCAAACTGTGGAAGCAGTGTTGAGCAAGGTGTGCGTGTGTACTCTGCAGCACAAATCCTCTGGGATCCACAGCCCTCTTGTTTAATGATGCCGATCGCCCAACCGTGACCCCACTTGATGGGATCCTTCCACACAGATGGAAATCCTTAGGGATGATCCAGTCCTGACATCCCAGCAGAGCTCCATAGCAGGGGACAGTGCTCAGCCTCCCATCCCCATTGGGTTGCAAGGTCACCCCATCACCTTTCCTTCCCCTGTGCTACCTCCGTGCCGCAGCCTGGAGGTGCTGGCATGCTTGGAACGTGCAGGATAAAGTAGGTCAGCCCGGCAGAGCCACTAAATATTTGATGGCCCTTCCAGCACTGACCTGCTACCGCATCGAGCTCCCGGCTCCGCTTAACACGAGCAAAGCCATGCTGCGGGTACCACGCTGCACCTTTACCATCCACAGCCAAGGGCAGCGGGCAGGAGGGCTCCCAGCAGCCGGATGAGGCCCAGGGGCTCCCCCTGCACTGTTGCTGATGGGGAGGTTGATTTGGATTCATCAGCTCCCAGGGAGATGTGGCTGTTAATTGCTGCAGCGTTGCATGGAATCACAGAATGGGTTGGGTTGGAAGGGACATTGAGGCTCATTCAGTTCCAGCCCCCTGCGATGAGCAGGGACGCCTTCATCCAGATCAGGTTGCCCAGAACCACATCCAGCCTGGCTTGAATGTCTCCAGGGATGGGGCACCCACCAAATGCATGGTTGGTGGCAGCTCCAGTGGACTCAGAGCAGCGATGCAGGGAGGGAGATGCAGAAAATCATCACTCCAGGTGCTGAGCAGTACAGGCAAACACAACCCTCCCCAAGCCTATTTCATTGATTTAAAAGCACTTTCCATAAGCTTTATGATTAGAGCAAAAAGCCAGTTCTTGCTTAAATTGCTGCTGGCCTTAAAACACCGGGGACTCAGTTATATGGGTTGTTTGTGATCGAGTTCAAGGGATAAAAATAGGTGCCTGCTCTTGCTGCTTTCAGGACGTGGGCAAAGGGACACCTCCAGCTCCACCCCTGATGGGGTACCAGGGTCATTGTTCCCCTCTGCCCCTGGATGCATAGAACCATGGAGTGGTTATGTCCCCACATAACACAAATCAAGTGCTCCTCATTGCTCCAGCAAAGGGAGGCCTTTGAGGGGCTGAAGTGCCTGGAAGGTTTGCTCCTTCAGGCCCATGCCATGGAATACATGGGAGCTGCTGGAGGCCAGCATGTTCTCATCGGAGGGATGGAATCTGGGTCACCAAGCTTCTCCTAGCCCGGGATCAGGGATCCAGTGATTAGGATTCACCGCGGCTTAACGCACAGCTGCTGGCAAGGTCCTTTAAGAGTGACTCAATGGGAAACTGCAGCACGAATCCCTTATTCCCATGGGTTTTCCTTTGTATTTCTTTTATTTGGCTCCTTCTCCTCTTCCATTTGCCATGGGTTCAGGCATAACCCACCCCTGCTCTTGCAGCATCCCTTGCTGCAGCATCTCCTGCATCCTCACTGCATTCAACTTAATTTTAACCAAAACCTCTTGATTTCTTGGTCAGAAACTACCCCGTGTAACCAAAGTGTGTTTTGTCCTCTTGAAAGCCTAATGGATTTTGACAGACCCCATCAAACCTACTGGGCAAAGGGAATCAGTCGACTGGTTGCTTGGAATTAAAGTGATTGTGCATTAACTGATGCTGTTAAAGGGTCTGTCCGCCTGGGATTTACCAGCTGCTCCACGAATTCCGGCTCCAGACAGCGAGTTAATAATGTCATCCTAATGCAAATAGGAAAATAAGGGGAAAGCTGGATAAGGGGAAGCGATGTCTGCTGGTGTACTTAATGTCATAACCGATCAAACTGTGCTTTGCATCCCATTAATTCACAGGAGGGGTGCTGGAGGCCGAGCTTCGACGTTGCTGCATGGGAATGCTGGGGTTAGGTATTAGGTGTTCCCAGTGAAAAGCATCCTTTTCCTAAGTGTTCCCCTCCATCCCTTTTGGAAAACTCAGTTTAGCGGAAAACTGACTTCTGGGGGGATGAAATCTGCTTTTTAGGCTCTGCATTGGGAAGGCTTCGTTTGTATTTCAATGAAGGGCTTGTCTTCAATGATTTCCTTTGTGTTACAGCCCATGTACTCTCAGTGCTTGGTCAGGCCATGCTCCTCCTTGGATCTCGCTTTTCCAGGGGGTCACTGGCTCCCAGCGTGGAGATCTGTGTCCTGGGGGATCCTGGAGGTGCTGGGGGGCATTGCCCCACTTCTGGTGTGACAGCATCTTCCCAAGGGGCTGTCTCTGCCTCCGAGTAAAAGGCAGCATTAAAATCCATAGGTGATGTATGCTTTAATGTACCGCCCTTCCCATGGGATGCTCCGGGGTTTGCAGTGCTGATGGTGGAATCCAGTTAAAGAAAAGCCTCCTGGAGGGGATGAGGAGCTGGGGGGACTCAAGGGACCATCCCTCTGGCCACAGCATCATCCAGAGCCGCCGGCTGCCGGAGGCTTGGGTCACCCTGGCAAAGCTGTCACAAAGTCACTTGGTTTTACCTCTAGAATCCCGAACTGATTTAAAATAGAGCCAGTAAGAGCCAAATCTGGGGCTTTAACCAGGAAAATGCCCTTTTAGCTGCTCGATAGTGTCAGAAATGTGCCCTTTGATCACTGCTGCTCATCTGGGGTGAAGCTGCCAGGTCAATGCAAGGAAGAAAGCACATTTAGCTGGCAGGAGGCAGGCTGGGGACCAGGGCTGAGGTGGCAGCTCAGATCCGAGCCAGGCTGTTGCTGATGGGCACAGTCCTCACAATTCAGGCTCTCTGAGCAAGCCAAAGGGATGCTGTCAGTGGCTGGAGGAGGAGGTGGAGCAGGATCCTGGCTCTTCATCCATCCCTGCCCTGAAACTGGCCCTGATGGAGGTTCTGTCACACCAACAGGTTTCAGCCCCCGAAGGGAAGGTGAACCTGCAGCACACACGTGGGGACCTGGTGTAACCTGCCCTAACTCGAAGGAGGCTCCTGAGTTAGGAATGAGCCTTGTGTTCAGTGCCCATCACAGAGCGGCTGATGGGGATGCGATCCTGTGTCCCATGCAAGGGAATGAATGAGTGTGGGTAAGGGACCTGCTCTAGTGGAAGGTGTCCCTGCCCGTGGCAGAGGGTTGGAACTGGATGAGCTTTAAGGTCCCTTCAACCCAAACCATTCCAGGATTCCATGTATTTCCTAAACCCGGCTTTGCACCAGCTTCCCTGGAAATCCAAACCCAGAACATTCCCCAGCCCTTCCGTTTCCTACCCTCAAGGCAGTCGTGCGTGGAGCCCTTGGCACAAACAACAGCAGTGTCCATCCAGGATCCATGCCCCTGGCTGGGGAGCATCCGCAAGGAAGGAGCACCCACCACCACCCCGGGGTCACCCTTCCCCACCCAGCAGCTTCCCCTGAATGCCCCCTAATCCCTTATTAGCTTGTAGAGGGATCAGGGAAGCGCTGCCTGAGCCGTAGGGGCTTTCGAGGGTTTCCCAGGAAATCCTTGAGTACACACGAGTCTCCAGTGGCTGAGATTAAGAGTAAATACATTTACTGCTGTGTTTTTAAGGGCCTCTCCTATTTGAGAGCCAAAGGGGAGGAAGTTACACCGGGTCCCCTGACCTGGGGCAGATCCCTGCACGGTTGCTGTACATGGGAAGGTCGCCGCAGGTTAACTCCTTCTCATTAGGAACCCAGCCAAAAGGAACCAGCAAAAGCAAGAGGGAAACGGGACAAACCCTTGGCAAGGACCCAGAAAACCCATTGCCACGGAGCGGGGCTGCTTGAGCATCTCCCCAAGGCCCAGCCCCTGGGAAGGGGGAGCAAGCGGAGGGCTCCAGGCCCATCTGGGCATCACATCTGCGACACAGATGTCGAAGCCAAGAGTGTGAGAGCCCGAATGCAAGGGAGGTGTTGCAGCAAGAGGCGGTGTTTGCTGCCCCGAGCGCTCGTGCAGTTGTACACAGAATGCCCCAAGGGAATTCCCACGTGCAGGTGGAAGGATGCTGCTGTTGGAGGGTTTCTCTCCAACAACTGGATAAGCATAGGGATGCCCCAAGCCTTTCTCCACCCTCACTGCTATTCCCTTGCATCCTCCCTTATGCCAGGATGCTCATCCAGTCTCCAGCACTGCAAACCACCAGATGGGAGCCATTCATGGGCAGCCAAGACTGAGGAGATTGGTCAATCCCACGTGTTCCCAGCGGGATCATCCCCTGGGAAGGATGGGCACACACAACTGACCCGCCTGGAAGCTGGTCCAGGGATTCTCCGTACTATAAATCCATTCAGAAACCCAACCCCAAAGAAATCCATGCCTGGAATAAACAGCATTGTCCATCGAAACATCAACTCCAGGCATGGGAAAGGTCTGAGAGTGCTTTTGGGTCCTGCAGGGAGTAACCTGGTTGTTGCGGACACGCTGCCAAGCTTCCTGACTGCTCCTGTGAATGGGAACAGTGTGTAAAGCACGAAGCCAAGAGCCAGCTTCCTCATAAGCAAAGTGGGAAAGCTCAGCTCAGGCTCTGGCACCTCTGAGGGAAGCAGAGATTCCACCTCCAGGAGAACACCACCAGCAGTGAGAGCAGCCTGGAGCACCTGGGAGCTTCCAGCAGGGGAGGAGATGGGATGTGCTCTGTGCATCCTCCAGCACCGGCTAAACCAGGGCTTGTATCCCTTATAACCACGCCTGGCCATCCTCTCCCTCATCCTCCACACCCTGAGCAAGCAGCGCCAGCGCCCGTGCCTCAGTTTCCCCAAGTGATGCTATCCCTGTCTCTGGCAAACTCATGCTCAGGGTTGCTTTGGGGTAAACAGTCCCAGATTTACCATGTTAATCACCATAAAATGATCACATCCATGTATAAAGCCTCATTACCCTTTTTGTTACCCAGTTAAGCCCTGGAAATCATGAAGCAGGGAAAGAAATCACCGGTGCTTCATTCTGGTTTTGGTGAGATGAAGGTTTAAAGCTCAGTCCCTCCTTTTGTGCGGCTAGAAATGGGGTTCAATGAAATAGATGTGACCCATCTCACCCTCATTGCCTGTGCTGGGGTCACCATCAGATGAGCTTCCCCAGCACACAGAGCCCTCAAAGGCGATGCCCACAGCCTGTGGCAATGCAGTGGCACAGATTAACCCCATCCCAAGCCTCGCTGCAGCATTCAGCAGCAGCAGCCGGGCTCAAGCTCGTCGATGCCAGAGCCCAACGCCGCACAACGTCCCTGTTCCATCGCATCACGGGCGCTGGGAATCGATCCCTGCTTCCCTGGGAGCAACCCGGCGCCTTATCCCGGCGAGGACAGGCTTTAACCGGCAGAGGGGGCCGGCAATTGCTGCGCTCCATGGGCCCGACCCACGGCTTTGCCGCAAATAGAGCGGCGTCAATGGGGACAGGATCCCTATTTCCCCTCCCAAGCTCCTGCTGGTCCAAGGAGCCCGTTTTCAAGCCCCATTCACCCTCTGGTCCATCACCAACGTTGAAACCTCGCATTGATGGTTTTTGACCGATCCAGGTGCTTAAACCCAGCCGAATCCCAGCTCTGGGCTTCCCACAGCTGCTCTCCTGGTGTCTCCTTGATAAACGCAAGGACATGGGATAACGGAGCAGCAATGCTGATGTGTCAGTTCTTTCTGTAAGCCCCAGGCCTCTTTATTTTCTGGCCAGCTCCAGGTTAAAGCAGACGCCTCCTGCGGACTAAATTCGGGTAAGAGGGAAAATTCACAGGGAGAAATAGGTAGCACAGAGCACAGGAGGCTCCTGCGTCCTCAGTTTAAAGATAGAAAAGCCCCAAGGACATGAGAATTAGTTCAATGTATAAAGAAATAGAGAGAAACCTGCACTGTCCCTGCAGAAAACCTGCTGGTGCTCTGAAGCACAGCACAAGCAATGGGTGCAGATGTGTGATGGGTGCATATCTGTTCTCTGCCCAGCCTTGGGGCAGAGGTGTCCCTATGGAAGGGACGTGCACAGGGCTCCCATGGGCGATGCTGTGAGCACACAGGCAGAGCAGATGCCACCAGGACCCTGAGCCAAGCCGGAGCCAGGGCAGGATGCCCGGAGCACGCATCCTGCTCCTCCTGCTCGCCAGCTGCTGCCCTGGGGTTATTCATTGAATCCCAGCCTGGTTTGGGTTGGAAGGGACCTTAAAGCTCATCCAGCTCCAACCCCTGTCACAGGCAGGGACCCCTTCCACTGGAGCAGCTTGCTCCAAGCCCCTGTGTCCAACCTGGCCTTGAGCACTGCCAGGGATGGGGCAGCCACAGCTTCTCTGGGCACCCTGTGCCAGCGCCTCAGCACCCTCACAGGGAAGAGCTTCTGCCTAAGAGCTCATCTCAGTCTCCCCTCTGGCAGGTTAAAGCCATTCCCCTTGCCCTGTCCCTACATCCCTTGTCCCAAGCCCCTCTCCAGGTTTCCTGCAGCCCCTTCAGGCACTGGAGCTGCTCTCAGGTCTCCCCTTCAGGAGCCTTCTCTTCTCCAGGCTGCCCCAGCCCAGCTCTCTCAGCCTGGCTCCAGAGCAGAGCTGCCCCAGCCCTCGCAGCACCTCCATGGCCTCCTCTGGATTCTCTCCAACAGCTCCACGTCCCTCTGGTGCTGTTGAACACAGAACTGCAGGCGTGGGACCCTTGTGGGGATCAGCCATGGGGCTGTCACCCCCACAGCCAGCCTCGTACCAGCCCCTCTGGCTGCAGTGATGGGCATCAGCATCCCACGCACCCAGTGGGGCTCAGCCCCCTGCTCACACCATAGCACAGCCCAGCAGCGGGCTGAGGGGCTTCCCATGCCCAGCCCCACAAACAGCTCCCAACCAACCACATCTACGACGTGAACAACAGCCTTGGACTTCAGCTTCCCCTGGGTAAACAGAGACTCCCCTTTCCTGCTCCGGCTTCCTCCAGGCACGCAGGCAGATAACATTGTCTGCCTGTGGAAAACAAGCTCCCTTCATCCCCTACAGAAACAAAACCCTCCTGCAGCAGGGCAGGTGATGCCAGGCACCCTTCCCCTGCCTAAAGGAAGCCCTGCAGCACGCAGAGCAAGCTGCATGGCAGCCCACTCCCCTTAAAGCAGCCCCCAGCATCCTTCCCCACCCCAACACCGTTGAAACCGAGCTCATTCAACCACACACAGCTGAAACAGATCCACAGATGGATGGAGCTTCCTTCTCCCTGGCTGTTTTGGCCGACCCCGGGTCAGCCAAAGCTGGTGCTGCCCGAGGCACCTGTGGGAATGCTTCATTTCTACCAAGAAAAGCTTGGGAATGCCATAAAATGCACCCTGGAGTGTTTGGAAGCCCAGAAGGAGGTGAAGGATCACCCATGGGGCTTTGTGCTGTCGATGGGGATGCTAGATTTCAGTGTTGGCCCTAAGGGATGTGTGAGGTTGGACTTTGCTCAGCCCCTTGCTGACTCACAACACAGGGATATTGCTCCCTGCAGCTGAATCTGGGACCAAATCCTTCTGCTGCTTCAGTTTGGGAAGCAAATCCTCTTCTTGCCGAGCCTGAGCACGAGCTCTCCTTCGCCCCCTCTCCGGGGATATCTATAGCACAAAGCCCTTGCAGTGATGGGGAGAAGCTGGATCCCAGTGGCCAAAGCTCCAGAATCTGGGATCGTGCACCGCATGGGCAGGCTCGGGAAGGACGGGGAACACAGAGCAGCCGTGCTCCATGTCTCCGACCTCCTCAGCCTTGCAGAAGGGGTTGCGCATCCCTGGACGGCTATGGGGATACAGGAGGAGCCAGCCTCTCTGCTGTGCAGGCAGAGGAACATATGGCCCAGCGTATGCAAATGCTTTGTCACTTGAAGCAGAAAGCAGGGGGGTTTCTGGTGAGCATTTCTGAGCAGAACAGAGGGCAGACGTGGGGAGGGGGGGTGAGGAAAGGATGGCAGCAAATCAAAGCCCGAGTGGAGCTGCAGTATCTAGGTTACCTTCATTATGTGCAGCTAAATATGGATGCCAATTAATTAGAGGGCTGCTGATTTCCAAAGAAAATCAGTTTACTCTTAATGAGCTAATCAGAACCTATTTAAATATCAAATAAATAATGACATGATTAGTCTGCACAAAGGCGTGTGCAGGCCCTTGACGCGGGCTGCTCCGGCTGGGATTTGGTGCACCATTGCCAGGATTTCCACAGCGAGCCCTTGGGAACGGGATGCAAACAGCATCGTTTTCCCTCTGCTCTGATCCCAGTGGGACAGGGCTGTGTTTGATAGGGTATAAAGGTAATTTGCTGGCAACACCCAGTGATTAGCTGAGGATTTAAGGGCAGGAGTAAGCGGTGCCTGGATGGGCATCCTCCTGGTCCTGCTCCATGGTGTGAGGCTCTGGGTGCTCAGACAGAGCTCCTGGTATTGTGAATGTTAATAAGAGTCAAGCTGTGCTCTGCAATTAAAACCCTGATTATAATTTCTCCCATCTGTAGCTGATTCTACTCCAGGACTCAAGGAGGGATTCGGAAGAGATGTGAACATTACATGGGGGACGCGTGTGGCGTGTCTTCAGGTCGCATACGGTGACTGCATCCTTAAGGTGAGTGAGTGCAGCTCCTCCAATGTTAAACTGCTCCTAAGAATGAGTGTCCCACTTCTCCACCTGCAGCCTGTGGATCCCCCAGTACCTGGGTATGGGATGAAGATGCCGGCTTGGAGCTGCCGGTCTGGAACACCGGTGGGAGAGAACAGCATCAGTGCAACCCTGGTACCCAAAGGCAGCGCTCAAGTTGTGTGAGCAAAGCAAAGCAAATCAAAGGTGATGCTCATTTCGTGGTCAAGGTCGCTGCTGCCTGGCTGCATCTGCCAGGAGACCAAACGTGGTCCCATGGGGCAGCTTCCGAAGCAGCAGCTGGGTTTACAGGAGTTTAAAGCTGCAGGAGCAAGAGATGTGTGGATTCACAGGGAGCTGGGGAAGCAAATACACGGGGAAGGGAGCAAGGATGTGCGCTGCAGACAGGACATAGAGCAGACTGCAGACAGGGCTACATGATGCCTCTTCACGAAGTCCCTTAGATGGGTTCAGCTACAGACTGAAGCCCAAGGCCCTCTGCACAGCACATGGCTCCTGGGCACTGGTGATGGACCTTGACTATAGATCTTGTGTGAGGTGGCATCTGCTGCAGTGCACAGAGCAAAAACCCTGGGGTTTTGCAATAGGAAACGAGGGTGTGCAACCAAGATCTCCCTCTCGGCATCAAATCTGAAGGGCTGAGGTTGTATGGACAAGCTCAAGGAAAGGGCAAGGACCTGCTGGGCAGGACAGGGGGGTCTCCCTGCTTTCTGGGAGCTGTGAAATACCGGGGCCACAAACCCAAGTGGCATCTCCGTAGGGTGGAGGTGTGCCCAGTGTCTGCCCTGCCCGCACCACTGGGAGATGCCAACCATGCTTTTAACGAAGGTCTCATTTACTTCCCAAAGGGAAACCCGATCCATTAAAGCAGCTCTAAATCCTCCCTGCCCTGCACAAGGAAACCCCAGGAAAGGACATCACAGGCAGTGTTCAAGGTTGGACGGGGCTTGGAGCAAACTGCTCTAGTGGAAGGGGCTGGAACTGGAGGAGCTTTAAAGTCCCTTCCACCACAACCCATTCCATGACTCCATGACAGCAGAGACCTCAACTCATCCCAGCGCAGGAGGGGGTGCCCCAATGGATCCTGCATCCACCCTCCAGGTCGGAGGCGTCCCGAAGCCGTTACCTGCTCGATGGGGATGACGAGGAAGGAGCCGCCGCCGGCGCTCTCCGTCACGATGGCGAGGAAGCTGGCGTTGACGGCGCAGAAGTGGTTGTCGTGCACGTTCTTGGTGATGGGGACGCCGTCGAAGCAGTGCTCCCGGCTCGCCACCTTCCCGTAGACGTTCCGGAACTTGGAGCTGCGGTACTGCGGGCGCCATGACATCTGCAGGGCGACACAGAGGGGTCAGCGTCCCCCAGCACCCCGCTTCCCACCCCGTGCTGCAATAGGGGATTTGCCTTGCAAGGCATGGGGCAGCAAATAGAACACCCTTGATATCAATCGGAGGTGGCACAAGGGACCGCTCGCAAAAGGCATTAAAAGGCTCTCTGCTGTTGCAAGATTGAAGCTGCTCTCCTTTGGAGCATGAGCTGTTATCTGGAACGCGCAGCACCGGGGCTCCATGGGCATATGACAGATGCATTAAGGCTTTTAACGCGGTGACTTGGAAATGGATCAGTCTGGACCACATGAATGCAGGCAGTGGGGCAGAAGAAGAGCACTTAAGGCAGGGAGTGAGCAGCGCGGAGCTGGTTCAGGCTGTGCTCAGCTGTCTCGGCTCATTCCGTACGGGTTTTCCCACTTGGAATGACCAACAGCTTTGTAGGAGCACTTGCTCCCACTGGTGAGATGCCCTCAGGTACTCATCAGCTCATCCTTGTGGACCAGGGATCCCACGGACCCACCAGCTCGTTCCAGTGGACTCTAGGGATCCTATGGACCCCTCAGCCGATCTCATGGATGCACAAGCTCATCCCTCTTCCCCAGAGCATGTCCAAGCACTGCAGAATGAATGTGCTTTCTCTGCTCCTCACCACTTTGCTTTTCCTAAGTAAAAATACAGACTGGTTTTCCATTTCAGTCACCTATGAGCATTCCTTATGGCAGCACAAGTACCCGTGATGAAATCCATGAAGATTTAAGGCCCTTCAAGCTCGCAGGACTTGTGTTTAAGTGTTGAAGCCACCTTAAAGCAGCATTACTATTCATCTCTATCCATAGACATGGCAACTGCACACATGAGGGCTCAACACCACTCGTGTCTTCATAACCAGCATCTATTGACAAGAGCATGTAAGTGTGCACTTAAGCACTGGAGCATCCCCCAGCCAGGGGCAACACCAGGGAAACTCTCCAGTGGCTGCTCTAATCCTGAAGAGATCCAATTCCCTGCTTCCCCGCCTCCCCAAACCCAGCACCACGGGCACAAGATTGGGAGCACCGAGTGTTCGACCTGCTCTAGTGGAGGGTGTCCCTTGGAACTGGAGGAGCTTTAAGGTCCCTTCATCCCAAACCGTTCCATGATTCTAAGCTCATCAGCTCAACGGGGGCAAAAGGCAGAGCGAGGAGTAGCAGGGGTTCGGCCATCCCCAGGCTGCAAGGAGAACGGACACAGATCCCCGCGGATTTAACCCAAAACGAGAGCAGAGAATTGCTTTTTTTTTATTCAGCTGGAGGCATTTCTGCTCTGCAAAAACGCAGACTCACGTCCAAGAAAGCCCTGGGGATCTTTGCCAAACCGACCCAAGCGCTCGGAGCCAGGCAGGGCAAGGGGAAACGGGAGCGCAGCCTGAGGAGCGGCTTTCACTGCGTTTCCCTCTTGCATCTTCCTTTGTCTGAGCGGTTCTCGCATTGAAATGTAACCTTTTATTGTGTAAATGCAGCACTAAAATGTGTTTTGCTGGCGTTTGAAGCTCCCGATTTGCTCCGTGGTCCCCAGACTTTGATTTTGCTCTTGTTTCTGCTGTCTGTGCCCCTCTGTTCCAGACCGACTGCAAAAAAAAAAGCCCCATAATCTACCAAAATGGGCTTTTTCCCCGTTTTTCCCCCTCTAAACTCTTCAGATGCCCCATAGCATGTCCCCACGGAGGAGAAAACCCATGTGCCCCACTGCAGAAACCCCTCTGACCCTGTGGGGCAGCAGAAAAGAGGCTCCCAATAGTTTCTGCATCCAGAAACATTCAACCTAACGAAGCAATGCACCCGCACAAATAAGCTCCAAGAAGCCCCGAGATGGGTTTTACCCTTCACGTGGGTCCTCCCATGTGTGCTGTGGGTGCTCCGTGTTCCCTGTGGTCCCCAACCACCAGGGTGATGCTGCGCCAGCATCTTTTGCATCTGTTTTTCCCCACCCCTCCCTGTTCTATTCCTTCTCCAAAGGCAGGGCCAGGCTCCATTCAGCCCCTGCCACGCTGGGAGGAAGGAATAAGCCCAAGTGCCTGTGTCGTTAGAGAAACCCAGAGTTCCTTTCCCTTAACCTCAGCCGGTGTTTCCTGTATCCCAGCCTCACATCATCCCACGGCCTCAGGGCTGAGGCAGCCTGGAAACAACGGCAAAATCCCTGCTCAGGGCTGCCCAGAGCCCACATTGTGCTGCGGGAGGCTCCCGGATGGGCCCCTTCCTGCAGATCCTTGGCTTTGGAAGCTGGAGGTGGCCTTCCCAAGGCAGGAATAGATCCCGTGCCACAGGGAGAGCCAGGGGGTTCCGGCCCCATCGGTATCAGGGAGCACCAGCCTTTGGATGGGGAGGAGCGGGGAAACGCAGCTGATGGGACAGTTTCATGCTGATGGGGGATTTAAAGTCATTTACAGCCACAGCATAGGCATTGCCTACAACCAGAAACCTAGAAAGATGTTCTGGCCAAAATAAAACCACCACTTTCCCATCTGGATTCTCCCGTTTGGATTATTTCCCATCGCATTATCCCGTTTGGGTGTTGTAATTGATGTCTCAGTTCCAGCTTGCTGAAAACTTTGAGTTTCCAAGCAGATGCCAGCTTTGGTTTCCCACTTCACTGCATTATTCATTCCTCCACTTATTTTTCCCCACTATAAATACTTCGACCTTCGCTTTGAAACTGGTGCTGCAGACAGGGACATCTCATGGAGCTTCCAAGCATGCAGGGGATGGCAGAAGGAGCAGCAGCCCCTTGGACACCACAGCTCTATCCAGGAAGATTTCCCTGGCACCCAACTGCTCCCAAAGGACGCAGAGAGAGCACAAGGCCCTCGAGTGACCTAAGGGATGCCAGGAAGAAGAGAATCAATGAAAAACCATCACGCAAACGGTGACGCACAGCCCCTATGTGCAAACGTGGCTGCTGACAGGCTCCATGCAGGATGTCTTCCCAGCAGAATACGTAGTTCCACAAGAAACCCCACTTTATGATGGAAAGCTGTTGAAAACCAGGTGATTTTTCTAGCCAGGAGGATGGAAGTCCCCTATCTCGCAGGCTCTGCAATCCAGAGCAGTGGTGTAGCTTCCAATGGGACATGGTTGTGTTATTTACTTATTTATTTTCCTTTCGCATATTCCTTTGCGGAGTCCTTCGCTCCCTGGGGTTTCCAGGCTCAGAGCAGGAGGAATGCTGGAGTTTGGAGCTGAACAAACATCCTATTTCCTGGGGAAGGCTTTTGAAGGCGAGGAGGGGAGATGTGGGATGTTGTGGTGTGATGCAGCACAGAGCATTTTGCAGATGGTGCTGAGGAAACAGCCCCTTCCCCAAAGGAGGGAGACAAAGCAGGAGAGGAAAGGCTGGAAAAGACCAGTCCCGATTCCACCCTGATCCCTCTGCCCTGAGCTTCCTCCCAGGGGCACGGTAGTGGTGCTGGGCGCTTTGGATGGGGTTTGCATGTGGAGATTGAAGCATCCCGTGTCCCACAGGGTGTGGGGACATTGGCCATGGCCCAGATGTGGTGGCATTGGTGTGCTCAAGGGGATGGGACCTTCCCCAACACTTAAAGAGGGACTTAAAGAGCGGAACGGCTTTAACCTGCCCGAGGGGAGACTGAGCTGAGCTCTTAGGCAGAAGCTCTTCCCTGTGAGGGTGCTGAGGCGCTGGCACAGGGTGCCCAGAGAAGCTGTGGCTGCCCCATCCCTGGCAGTGCTCAAGGCCAGGTTGGACACAGGGGCTTGGAGCAAGCTGCTCCAGTGGAAGGGGTCCCTGCCCATGGCAGGGGTTGGAGCTGGAGGAGCTTTAAGGCCCCTTTCAACCCAAACCAGCTGGTGACTATGATTGCATTGCTGTCTTCACCTTGAACTTAAACCCTTGCATTTCAGCACCCATGGAGATGAGCAGCATTTCAGACTCTTGGTTGGGTTTTTTTCCCCAAATTTCTTTACCTTTTCCTTCTCACTCACAACTCCTTTGACTTAAAACTGTGTTTGTTCAGAACTCATCGATCCCATTGCAAATCATCCCCCCCTCTATGACCACACTTTGCTGTGCTCTGAAACAGAGAAATGGGAAAAGGAAACGGGGTGAATTCAGGGAAGATGGGGGATGCTGGAAGCTCATTTTAGCTCCTGTGTGCCTCTTGCCCTGGTGCACGTGCATGAAGCCACAGATGTTCCTGGAGCAATGGCTCTGATTGAGCTGCTTTTATCAAGGGCCCAGCTCCTGCGCCGCATCCAGCAGCTCTGGAAGCTGTTATCCCTAGCCTTTCAATCCTTCAATATGCAGTTCCTATGAAACTCGCTTTTTGAGTAAATCCCCGCGTTCTCCCGATGCTAACGGGTGGTTTTATTTTTCCATCACCTCACTCTCCATGGCTCAGAGGCATTAAAAGGAATATTATTGATTTATAGGAGTCATTTCCATCCATCTCTGGACTCGGACCCACGTGCCACCGTTTCCAGGGTTCACTCTAGTCCTGCGTTATTCTTGGACTCTGGTTTTTCCTTCCATTACAAACCTCGTCCCTTGTTTCGAGCAGAAGTTACACAAACCCCAAGAATGCCATCAAGCACTTTGAAGTGAGGCAATGAAATAAATCACAGCATCCAGCATCACCATCAGCCTCATGAAACAAACAGAGAAACGCTCCGCTCCGCTCCGGTGTTTTTAGGCTCATTGCAACGTTCGGCTTCTTTAAGTGCCTGAGGGGATGAGTGTGTCCCAGATCCCAAGCCGGAAGGAGGAAACCTCTTTTGGCAACAAGTTAGAGCAGAAAGCTGCGCATTGGGAAGCCTTGAGCAGTGATGCAGGTCAGTGCTGAGCATCTGCTCCCCCCAGTACCCCTGGATGGGAGGAGGAGGATGGGCAGCGCTGCCATCCCGCTCCTCCTCTCTAAACAAAAGAACAAAGCAGCTCATTGAGGTTTCATAATGGGAGCAAGGATATCTGCACCCGGGCTGGGGAACATCCTGCCTGCAGCTGAAATATCCCGTTGAGGAGCAAGGCAGAGAAGGGTTTGTGTGTCACTTCCGAGCTGTTCCTCAAAACCAGGGGCAAACACAGACCTGGAGGTGGGAAGCACCCCAGGAGCAGTGTTACAGGTGAGGGGCCCGGGGTTTGCAGCTCTGGGTGAAGCCTGTCGCACTCCCTGCACCTCTGAAGGGTTGCATCGGTATCTTACTGCCATCCTGCCCCACTGCATAAGCAGATACAGGGAGAAGATGGACAGGAGCATGAGATGTAGGTCAGTCAGCAAGAGATTTTCCATACCCACAGGGCTGGGTTAAGGTGATGAAGCCAAGGAGCAGCTGAAGCCTGTAGCAGGCTGGTCCATGCAGGAGGTGACAGGGATCTGACTTGCCTCTGTTCCCCAGCTATCCCAGGAGCTGCAGTATTCCATCGCGTATCGCAGGGCTGACACACGAGCAAGAAAAAGGGGAGCTCCCAGGGATGAGGAGCAAAACAGCTCTGTGGCTGCAGAGGGGTCAGAGCTGCCCCACTGTGGGCAGCCTGCGAGCTCCTGCTTCTTGAAGAGAGGGAAATGAGCTTTCAAATGGGTGTTTCAGCCCCTCGTTCAGTTTCGCAGCAGAGAGCAGCTTCTGGAGCAATTCCATTAACACAAACCCAGACAACTTCGTATCTTGCGGGGTTTTCCATAGGATGGAGGCTTGGTACCCGCACCCCATCAGCCAGATGCCATGGGGCAGGCAGCTCTAACCCGGCAGCACACACAAACCCCACAGGGACCAGCTCATCCCGCATCCCTCGGGAACAGCTCTGCCATTCGCCTGGAATAAAAGGAACCAAGGAGCAAAAGAATCCAGCCCCAGTTTGGAGGCTTTTCAGCAGCTCCAGGCTGTGCCTACCAGGAGCAGCAGGACACGGGGCTTGTCTCAATGTGGTTACTTTTAAATGCATCTTTTCAAGGCTCGGGACTCTTAGCAACAGCAGCCGGGAGGCAGAGCTTGTGCAAAGAGCCCCGAACGCTGCAAGAGGCAGTTCCAGAGCTCTGTAATCCCTAACAATAATTCCTATATATAGCGCCAGTTCATCTGCCTCAATCACAGGAGCTTTCTGAGGAATGAATTCCTGCTTTCACCTGTACAGAGCAGTGGGTTTGGAGGGGGGCTGGCAATAACCCCCAGCCCTGGTGCAGTGGGAGCCCTTCTTCTGTGCTGGAGAGGTGATGGGGGCTGTGGCACTCTCCTATGGCCTTGGAGAGGTTTTTAATGGGAAATCAGGGCTCTTTCACTGGGGTTTAGATTGGATTTAGGGCAGATTTAGGTTGGAGATAAGGCAGAAGCTCTTCCCTGTGAGGGTGCTGAGGCGCTGGCACAGGGTGCCCAGAGAAGCTGTGGCTGCCCCATCCCTGGCAGTGCTCAAGGCCAGGTTGGACACAGGGGCTTGGAGCAAGCTGCTCCAGTGGAAGGGGTCCCTGCCCGTGGCAGGGATTAAACCCCTTCCCTAAGGATACGGTGCCTATTGACCATGGACCTGAGGGGGAGACCTGCGAAGCACTGGGACGAGCAGAGCTGTCCTTGTAGCCTAAATCAACACTGGCAAACATCAGAACACCATTCCTGCAATCACTGTACCGTAGGGGAGTCCCCCAAAGCCACCTCCTGCCCCAACCTCATCGCTTTGCTTGAGCACAGCCCGTATATTCGACTCCCAGAGGGGAAAATGCACAAGGAGGAGCTGTGTCCTGCCCCGTCTCCTCTCCACGCAGAGATGGGGTCTGCGTTAGCAAAGCCTGCGTGGAGGAATTCTGCTGCTCCCTAAGGAAAAGCTTGAAATGAAGCATCTATTTTTCGATAAGACACCCAGCATCGCCAGGATTAGTCATCAAATGCTCATTGTTCCGTGCGCATTAGATCAGAACCAAACAAACGCTGATTTCAATCTCTAAGGCTCTGATGCTTCTCAATCCAACCTTGAAACCGGCTTTTGTTCACGTTAATGGCTTTCACGCTAACGAGGCTCGGTAAGATTTAACACTTCGGCGCATCCCCTGCTTCATTATAATGGCAATTCCACCGCCGAGGGCAACGCGTTCTGGCAGCAGGGAGGCACAATGCAGGCACCAAACCTGCCTGCAAGCCCAGACCCAGCGCTGCCCCACGACTGATGCTTCGGCCGGGGCATCTGGGTGCATTCGCAAGCCGAGGTTGATTTAAACGCAGCAGAAGCAGCTCAGAAACAAGTCCCTGGTGTAAATAAAGTGGTTTCTCCTTTGTGCCAAGGGGCGTTCAGAGCAGAGGCAGCGGGTTGGGCTCTCGCCTTGCTTGTGCTGCTGTTTCTGTGCATCTCCCTGTCCCTGCCTTATCAAGATGCCCTGTGCAGGACGCTCACCAGGCTGCTGTGCCTGCCCCCCCTCCCCAGCACACTAGGCTTGTGGAGGTCCCTCATTGACTCGACAAGAGCTCATGCAGGCAGGGAGAGCAGGGACATCCAATTCGCCATCCCGGGGGGGGCGAAGCAGAACACACAAACCCTTCATGCCTGCAGTGCAGGGCAGGAGCCAAACCCACGCTGGGATGCTCCCGGGTGATTCTGGCATGAGCTGGAGCATCGCTGGTGGCAGGACATGAGGATGAGCTCCGTGAGCCATGAGCAGTGACCCTCACCTGCCAGCCCCGCTCAGGACAAACGTGCACCACCGCCGGCTTTGTTAGAACCATGGAATGGTTTCAGTTGGAAGGAACCCTAAAGCTCCTCCAGCTCCAACCCCTGCCACGGGCAGGGACCCCTTCCACTGGAGCAGCTTGCTCCAAGCCCCTGTGTCCAACCTGGCCTTGAGCACTGCCAGGGATGGGGCAGCCACAGCTTCTCTGGGCACCCTGTGCCAGCGCCTCAGCACCCTCACAGGGAAGAGCTTCTGCCTAAGAGCTCAGCTCAGTCTCCCCTCGGGCAGGTTAAAGCCATTCCCCTTGGCCTGTCCCTACATCCCTTGGCCCAAGCCCCTCTCCAGGTTTCCTGCAGCCCCTTTAGGCACTGGAGCTGCTCTAAGGTCTCCCTTTAAGGAACCTTCCCTTCTCCAGGCTGCCCCAGCCCAGCTCTCTCAGCCTATTCTTCTAGAGAACAAAGTAATAAGTGATTTCAATACAATTTTTGCTCCTGAGAGCAAATGGAAGCACTTATGTACAGGGCACATTACCTGACTCATGCACAGTTAAGGTGCTCATTAACCTGTCCAGAAACCCCGGAACCAGCAGCAGGATGTAAAGCAACATCTATTCATGCATCTCTTCAGCCCCCTCTTCTCTCAGGGGGGAAAGATGAATCAGCCATGCAGGGAGAGAGATCTCCTGCTCCCATCTCAGCCCACCCCACCGGCTCTGTTTGAACCACCTCTGTGATGCTGGAACATCTTTGTGTGTTTGTACCAGGATGGGAGACTCCATGCCCCCATCCCCATCAGCCCTTTACACATGCACAACCCACGGGGCAGTGGAGAGCCCTCCAGCCTGCTCTTGACAACACTCTGGAGACCCAAATCCTGCAGCAATCAGCAAAGTTCCTTGTTTTCTCCTTATTTATGGGCCCGGCTGATGGCACAAGCAGCTGGAGCAGCAGAGGGAAGCCGAGCGAATGGCTTCAGCTCTGCACCCACCGCAGGAAACACCTTTTGGGCTCTAATAAACACCGGAATAAGCGCTCTGAGCGGGGCCTCACAGAAAAGCGTGGTGCTACGAAGCAGGCTCTCATGTCCCCATCCCCTCCGGCCCCTTCACCCTGCCTGGTACAGCTGCGCAGCAGTGATGGGGATGAGGGTGCAGATGCACGGCAAAGCTGAACCCCTGCTGTGGGGAAGCAGAGGTGCTGGGGGTGTTTCACAGGCCGCTCCATGGCAGGGAATGCTGCCATTCCGTTGGGAGATGGTTTTACAAACACTAAGGATGAATCCCATCACCGCAGACTACACAAAGGACAAAAGGGAGATGAACGTTTCCAAAGCCTATCTGCCAGCTGAGTGTTTTCCAGCCTGGAAGGAAGTGACTGGGATTTCCCTGGAGTTCAGCTCTTCAATGTTGTCTTCTTTCTAGCGGGCCCGGATTGCCTGGGAAGAGCCTCTCCTCCTCCTGAACCGCTGGGAAACAAGCACCAAGCGAGGCCAGATGTGCAATGGCCACGGGGCCGGGCTGTCCCCGTGAGTCCCCATCCCTCTGCGGCCACAGCGCTGCTTCCCACTGTCCCCAGGCGCTCCACAGGGTCCCACTGCTGTCACGGACTACTTGGGAATGATGCGAAAAGCATCCCTGGCACCAGCATTTGTGGTACCAGCGGGGGCCCCATTTTGGACCATTTCCCCCCCCCCCCCAGCAAGGCTTCAGTAGGAGAAAAACCAAACCTCTCCTGGGCCCGTGCGCTGAGAAGCAGCACAAATCTCACGCTCATCCATAGGCTCTGTAAACAAGCAGTTTTCCTCCCACTCTGTTTCCCAACTCCTTCCCACCCGGCGAAGCCAGAGGAAACATCCTGATGGAGCACAAAGCATTTCTGGCCCCCGGCGCTGCCCTGGGTCACTGACCACAGGATTTCACTCTCCTCCCTCCTCCAGCTCCTTGGAATAACGTTTCCTTGAGTGCAAAACATTGCAGCTTCTTCTCAGCTTGGGAATGTTTTAGGAAACCCTGAGAGGGGGAAAACCAGTCCCTGTTCACGTGTTGGGATGAGCAGGTACCGGAGCCAGGAGCTCATCCATGAGGCTTGTTTCACATCCCATCACACATCATTGAGAAGAGACTTGGTTGCACCAGGGTTTTTCCAGGCAGGATCCAGCAGTGTTAAGCAGAATAAACAGGGCTGCTGTATAACAAGAGAAAGGGAGGGTGCCCTAAATCCTACCCCTCTGGAGGCAACCAGCTCTTCAATGGTAAGGAAGTGAAAAGCCACCCGGATGGGGATTGAAGAGCTGCAGGATGGCAGGGAGAAGGGTGGCTGCTGGACCCTATGGTAAGAAACTGCTTGGGGAGATGTTAAGGGGGAAAAAATCCAGGTAAAAAGGAGTGCCGGAACACCAGCATTCCTGCTTCTGTGATAGCCGGAAAACATCCTTACCAAGCCCCAGCTGGGACATGAACCACTGAAACCCATTTATCCTGGCAAACAGGACTTCTGTAAAGCAGGGAGACAGCGCCTTGCTTTCCACCCTAAACCTTCCCTGGAAATGAGCATCCGGGGGGTCCTCGGGCCATGGGGCAGCATCCCGCAGCCTGAGCTCTGGTTGCGCCTTTCCCATCGCAGCCGTTCCCTCACAGGGCCATTGGCTCACGTGCAGCTTACAGAACCACAGGGTGGTTTTGGGGGAAGTTTGTCCCAGTTGGGGGTAAAGGGAAAAGAAGGAATTGAAGCAAAACAACAGGAAGAAAGAAGAAACAAACACACCACAACCTTCTGAAGGCTTCAGGCTTCGGAAACCCACTGCCTGCCACTGCCAGCAGCTGCGTGCATGGAGGTCGCATCCACCACGGGATGCGGGAGGCACCGAGCCCCCATCACCAGCCTGCCCCGTGCCCAACAGGGAGCTGGAGTCCGGACAAGCCCTTCCCTGTGCCCCAGCAGCCAGGAAGAGGGAACCCATCCCCGCAAGTGAAAGGGAGCCGTGTTCTTCAGGCGCCCGGAAGCTCAGGGAGGAACAGTTGCGACATTCCTCCCCTGCTCTGTGATGCACCCACATTCCTCAAATCTCGCCTTTTCCCCGTTTCTCCTTGGTTTTTAGCACAGACTGCTCCAGAACTGCGTTTCTTTGCATTTTATATAATTCTGAGAGCAGCCAAAGTGACTCTGTTTGATGGGGATTCACTGTGAATCCCTTGGGAAGGCACAGGAGCCACCTGCGCTCGCACGGATGCTCACTGCACACCACAGCTCACCCATGTTCACCCAAGCACTATTTCTGTACATTCGGCTTTTTGGGTGGCTGCTTAAAGGAGTCAGCATTTCCACAAGGACAGAGTTTTCCATGGATCTGCTCTCAGCTGATGTACAAAGCTTCATTGGGATATAGGGTCAAACCCTGGGAGGAGGAGAGCTGCTCCTGCACTCAATAAGGAATGCTTTCCAGGCCGTACAACTGCTGCCTGTCCCTCTGGGATGGCTGAGGGTTTGCTGGGCACGGTAACATGTCCCTGGGCTGTTTCCATCCCTCTCCATGCCCACCGAGGTCCATCGGGATCCTCACCTGCCCTGCTCTGCCTCGCGGGCTGAGGTGCCTCCGGACACCCAGGAACGGACACAGGGATCAGAGAAACGTGGGTGCTCCTCGATCCTGGAACAAAGGGAAACCCTTTAGTTCAAACCGCACCGCCGCTGCCTGCCCCACTGGGCACGAAGCCTGAATCTTGGCTGCACCAAATGCACTGGAGGGATGCTGGGTGCCAACATGCAGCGGGGGTGCAGCCGCCGGTGCCAGTGCAGCTGCAGGCAGCTAATTCCTAATGATATTAAGATTAATTCCAGGCCCCTCACTGCGAAACTGCTGCTTAATCCCGCTGAGAGGAGGGGTTTCATCGGGCTGAGCCATCCCTCATTCACCATTGGGAATATCGAGTCTCAAAGCACCCAATGCAGAGGCTCTGGATGCTGGCTGTTGGCATGGGGATGGCTCCACCACGCCTGCAGCCACAGGTCCTGCAGCCATGGAATCTCCAAACATCATCCTGGTGGATGGGTGAGGATGTGGCCCCCATCACTCCGGATCTCCTCCAGCCAGTGTGCCTTGGGGCAGGCATGAGGAGGATGGAGCTGTGCATGGACAAAGAGGCCATTGTTCCCTTGGGAATTTATAGCAGCTACTGTACAGGCAGAGAGCAGGATGCTCAGGGCTGGGCTGTGCAAAGGGTTGGCAATGGCTGCAAAGGGACCCTCTGTGCATCGCTGACAGCTCAGGCTTTGGCACCCAGCACCCCTACAACTCCAGGATCCAGCCTTTTAGGTCCTTCCTGTCACCAAACCCAAGCAGCATCTGCTCTGTGACAGCGGTGCCCGGCACTGGCACCTGCCTATACCCAGTGCACATCCCCAGGATGACCCTGACCCTGATGGGGCTTTTTTGTCTGGAATGTGGCTGTTCCCAACTCTCTGGTGCAGGAGGCAGGTAAGGATTTTCCCATAAGGGTTTTTCCCAACAGGTTGTTGAGGGATTCACACAGCAGGTGGAAGAAACCAGCACTCTGAGGGGAAAATCCAGACCCACATCCCGTCGGGAAGACAGGGGCTACAGTTGGCCCCCGGATGCTTGTAGGCACACCTCCCATCCCTGCGCTGAGCAGGAGCAGGTGCTTCCATGGAGAAACAGGTTGGAAACCCTTATTTTCTGGGCAGAGAGGTGGCTATCACCCTTCACCACCCCGGTTCCCCATCAAGCAGGGTCCCTGTTGCGCTCTCCACCTCCTTGCCACAGCAAGACCCCAACCTGGGCTCAGGTCTGAAGGGTTTAGCCCTGTTGAACCCTATTTCCCTACTGCCTTCAACTCAAGCACCATCTTCGGCTGCTCCAGCCCGGCCTCAGCCCAGTTTTGCTCCCAAGGCTCTCCCCAGTGATGCTCAGGGCTCTGAGAGCCGCAGCGAAGGGGCTTTGCCAACAGCTCTGCGATGAACAAAGGAGCGCGGGGTTTCTGGGAGCCGAGCCTGGTGCGGGAGCGATGGGATTCATGGATTTGGGGGGGGCTCCGGCACGTAGGCTTTGCTGCTGCCAGGTTCGGGGGATGACACACTGAGTCGGGAGATGGGAATCCGGGATCCGATCCTGGCCGTAATGAATTGAACTATTCAGCGTTTGATAAAATTTCCATGCAAAGAAGGAGGAGAAGAGGGGGGCTGACCCCGCGCTGCCTCTGCAGGGTATGAATTACAGAGCCCGGCCAGCCTGCTGGCCGCGGACAGGCGATGTTAGAGCGCCAGATTAATGCTGCATTGAGTCGCAATTAAAACTCATTGCAAAGCTGCAGGCCAGACAAGTTGCCTTTGATGAGAGCAATGCTGCTTGAAACGGGAGCTTCCATTTTTAGGCTCAAAGCAGCCCGTTATGCTCGTCCCCAGCCCTCCAAAGCTAAAGATCAGGGAACATCCACGCTGTTGGAGACAAGGGGGTTTGTTCTGTGCTTCACGAGCAGCTCAGGGCTGAGTGCCTTGTTCCAGCCCGCTCCAGCTGGTGAGCAATGTGATCCCCTTGCCTCCTTCCAGCCCTGGCACCATTATGTGATTGCCACCCATCACGTGCTGCAAAGGAGCTCCTCCAGAAGAGCCAGCATCCTCCCTGCCTGCCTCCAATCCCCCTCAGGAATCCACTTTGCACCATGACTTATTCGTGTCTGGGCAGCCCAAATGAGGGAGGCTTTTCCTACTGCCACATCGCCGGAAGGACAGGGATTTTGGAGCAGCAAGAAGCCCCACTACTCCCACATCCACCTTCGCTGCTGCCTCCGTGGCTCGCTCCCACCGGGAAGAGCATCTGCCCTTGATCCCAGCACTGTGCCAGCAGCTCGGCTCTGCATAGACCAAGAGTTAAAGGAGCCCTATTGTTCTGAACACCATGGGCAAAATCCCATGTAAGAATAAATGCATTAATCTAGAGATGTTCATGCAATTAATCAAATTTATTTTCTAGACATGTTGCCTATCCAGCACCTAATCCATTACCTGGAGTTTTATTACTCTCGTTTGGAGTCAGTTCTCAAGCATCAGAGCACACAGAGTGCTTCATCAAATTCGTCTTTATCAAACCACCTACAGAAGGCTTCACCCCTTATTTCCTTGGCAATAAAGTCAAGCTGGGCTTACCTTGCTGCTGCAAAGCCATTTCCCCTGATAGCATGGCCCAGTGCCTCCAATCGAGCTTCCTATTGATTGAATCAGTATCAGCTTTTCCATGGGATCAGCATTTGCCCCAGCCTATTTAAAGCTGCCCTGATCACCAAGCAGAGGACACCGTGACTTGCCATCAGGAGCATCATGGCATTGGAACCACGCCATCTCCATCAAGGGCCTCTGCAGTAACTACTATTTTACCTGGCTTAGAGCATTCTTCATTTAGTGTGATCATGACAGGCCATGGTTACAGTTTCCTCTCCGACTTTTTGGCTTCCTCTGCTTGCTGAGCTATGAGGATGAGCTGTTGTCTCGGCAGCGTGGCTTTAATGACTTAACACCAATTAATACACGGTAAAGCACGGGATAATTCACCATGGGACCTCCCGGATGCATCCACTTTTAAACTGCATCTTCCATGTAAACCCTCCGGTCATTTGAAAACTCCATTCCCCAAATGCACCCCCCCCCAGGCCCCAGTAACGTGTGTTCATGGTTAATTCTATTTAGGGCTTTGGAAACCGCCTCTGGTGATGGGCGGGAGCTGGAAGCACCATTGATATCCCAAGGGACTTCTGCCATGCCTCTGCCTGCCAAAGCACACCCAGCGCAACCCATGCTCCGAGGTTCAATTTGCCAAGCTCCTCCCCGGCCACAGGATTCCCACTTGGGTATTCCCAAAGAGCCCGTTAGCCTTTGGATGGCAACTGAATGGGGAGAGCCCAGCGTGGGTTCTTCGCTCCCGCTTTGGCTCTCCATCCTGTAACTCACATCCCGAGCCCTGCCTGGCTCCGTGCTCTTCCGCACGAGGAGAAGCTCATCCAGGATGAGGAATCACTCACCCAGCCCTGCTAAAGCAGGCACCTGCCATGGGACCTGACCTGTCAGCACTCTTTGCTGCAGATTGATTTAGCTCCATCACATTTGGGCTGCTTTGATGTTTGCAAGCAACAGAGACCAAACCTGAGCCCCAGGCCCCCGCAGGACCAGCTGCAGCAGGGATGAAGTTGCCCCTGATGCCTACAGCATCTTCTCAGCTGATGCCTACGCCACCACCTTGCTGGCTCGTAATGCCATGCCATACAATGCAGCAGCGTGCTTTGCCATACAATGCAACACCCTGCCGTGCCACGATGCCAGGGGAGCGTTGCAGGGTTTGGGCAGCTCCCTGAGCATGAGGCGTGGGCTCTTCCTGCATTTCCATCGGCCTTCCTCCATCTGTTTATCACCCGTGTAAACTCTCCTGGGTAGCAAACTCCCCCAGCAGAGCGAGGTCTGGGATGCTGCCGCTTGCTTGCACTTCCTCCTGTGGGAGGGAAGGGGGTGGCTTGGGACAGGGATGCAAACAGCTTGTTGCACATCCTGACAGCAGATATTCCTGCCCCCTTCTTCCCTTCCAACCCCCCCACCAAGAGAAGCATTCCATGCCTCCCCAGCTCTGCCTGGCGTCAGCACCCACACTTCGTTCTCAAACCAGTTTTTCCCTAAGGATCAATTGCTCGGGAATACTGGCAAAGTCCTGCCCATGGCTCCTGTTTCCAGCGTGGAAGCAGTTGCAGGAACGCTGTAGATGCCTCCCCCTGAGGGCACTGGGATCTGTGGGCTGTACTGGTGTTAGTTGGACACCTGCTGCTGGGCAGGGTGCAGACCCCCGAAGTCCCCTTCACCTGCCCCACTGTGGGAACACACACATGATTCCTGGTCCCCAAACCCTCTTTTCCCCCATAACCTTGGGTCACTGGACTCTTCCCTTTGCACTGAGTCCTGGCAGCCAAAAGCACATGGAAAAGCATCTCCTCTCCCACACGTGCTTGTGCCACTCTCTTCTTCCCACACCACATCCACCTGGGTACTATGGGAAGGACCAGCAAGTGAAGGACACATTCACCACCTCGGTGCTGGGGTCCATGCCTGTGGCCTGATGCTGTGGCACGTCAGACGCTGCTCTTGACATCAAGACAGTCCATATTACAGGAAATAAAGTTTATAGGGTTCATTAGAGCTTTACAGTGCTTGAGCAAAAGCCTGCTCTGTGCACATGACATGGATCTTCCCATTTTGCACCCCCATTCCCTGAAATCCAACAGCAGGCTCCTTCCCCATCCTACTGAAGGTGCTTTCCCTTCGCCCTCCGGCCCTTTCTCAGCGTAGCTCTGAATAGAGCTATTTGCACTCAGCAAAACTCCTCTTAATGAGCACTACAAATTAGCCAGCCTGGCTTAAAACCACGACACTTGATGCCAGTTTGTAGTTCCTGTAACCCAATTGACCTTTCGGGTCCATCCATCCCTCCCTCTTTCCCTCCACCCCTCCCTCAGCACCCAGACAAGCTGGAAACACGCTTTGTCTTGAACGCAGATGCTGTGGGACAGCCATGGATGCAGCACGGGGTGCTTGGAAACGCACAACAACAAATGCAAACGCTGGTGGCGGCCCAGCAAAAGCCCAGCGGGCAAAATGCAAGTTATTTGTTAAGGATAATGATGGGAGAGAGGGATTCCTCCCCTTCACTGGGGAGCCTGGGCATGCTCTCCAGGCTCTTTGGAGTGAGGAGGGCTTGGGTCAAGCAGGTCCAGCGTGGACTGCTCTGCTCCCCACGGCTCCACAGCCCGGAGGCGGCCCCTTCCCTCTGGATGCTGCCATTCCGTTCCATGTCGCACTAACCCAGCTCAGGGCTCTGGACCACCCTGAACGCAGCATCCCCCTGGCACAACCTCGGCGCAGCGATGTGGGGGCCCAGCAGCTCCCCATCACCTCCCACACCCACCAGCTCTGTTGGGGGGGAATTGCTCAGCCCCTCGCACCCCGCAGCCCCCCCCACTCCCAGGGTGTCCGTTCCCCCACTCCCCAGGCCAGCAGCCACCTGTAGAGGCTCAGGGTCGGGGCACCAGCAGCGCTGGCAAGCGGCCCCAAGTGGGGCCAGTCCGTGTTGGGGGGGGGCTCCGCTCGCCCCGGCCCCCCCGGGTATAACCTCCAAGGGTTAAAAATGCAGCACAGCAGCGAGCCGGGGGGGGGATGGAGGGGGGGGGAGCAGGAGGGAGAGGCAGGAAAACAATAAACCACGATGAAATAACGTCATAAATCAGTGCAAACGAACACAAATGGGTGATAAATAATAAGATGAATAATAATAGAAAATAAGTAATAAAGTAGCAAAAGTAAATATAATTAAATAATAAAAATAAAACAGAATAAAAGAGATTAATAAAAATATAATAAAGGATAAAAATTAAATAATAGAATAACGGAAAATAATAAAATAACAAAATTGAAATAAAATAGAAATTAAAAATACAATGCAAATACAGTAAAATTAAATTAAAATAAAATAAAAGGAATGAAATTAAAAATAAAATGAAATAAATTAAAATGAAATAAAATAAAATAAAATAAAATAAAATAAAATAAAATAAAATAAAATAGAATTGAATTGAATTAGAAGGAATTGGCCCCGCTCCGCTGCCCTGCGCGGCACCTTGCGGGCGGCCAGGACCGCGCAGTGGGTGTCAGGGCTGAGGGCCGCGCAGCAGCGAGCCGTGGCGGCCGCTCCTTACCTTGGTGACAGTCATGCGGGAGGCGGCGGAGGGCTCGGGGAGCTCCGCGGGCGGCGGGAGATGCGCGGCGCGGAGCGAGGAGGAGGAGGGCGGGTATAAAACAACGAGGAAAAGGCGGCTCGGGAGCGGGAGCCGCTGCGCTCGGAGCGGGGGGGGGGGGGGGCGGGACACGGGCAGGGACCGGAGCGCGGAGCCCGAGGCCCGGAGCCCGGCACCGCCCGCCCGGGGGAGCCGCCGCAGCCGTCGGTGCTCGCGCGGCGGTGATGTCAGCCCGCGCGCCGTGACGGAGCTCGGGGGGGGGGATCGAGGGGGGGGGGGGGGGGCACACACACACTTCCCGTTGTTTAACTCTTCGCCATCCCGAATTCCCGAACCGTTCCCGTTCCCGCACCTGCTGCCCGCACCCCCCCCCCGGCGATGCGCAGTGACGGGGGGGGGCCGAGGTGACCGGGTAGAGCCGCGCTCACACGCTGGGCGCGCAGCGGGTGTCGGTGGATGCGGGCTCCCGGCACCGCGCAGAGGACGGGCTGCGGGGCGGCTGCAGCCCAGGCACCGGCTTCCTGCCGCGGGAGGTGGGGATGCGCTGCAGGGTTCGCACCTTGCTGCCTGGTCCCTCGCCGAGTAGGGGGATATAGCATCCGTAAGGGTCCTGTAGCATCCGTAAGGGTCCTGTAGCATCCCTAAGGGTCCCGTAGCATCCGTAAGGGTCCTGTAGCATCCGTAAGGGTCCTGTAGCATCCCTAAGGGTCCCGTAGCATCCGTAAGGGTCCTGTAGCATCCGTAAGGGTCCCGTAGCATCCGTAAGGGTCCTGTAGCATCCGTAAGGGTCCTGTAGCATCCGTAAGGGTCCTGTAGCATCCGTAAGGGTCCTGTAGCATCCGTAAGGGTCCCGTAGCATCCCTAAGGGTCCTGTAGCATCCGTAAGGGTCCTGTAGCATCCCTAAGGGTCCCGTAGCATCCATTAGCGTCCCGTAGCATCCATTATGGTCCTATATCATCCATAAGCATCCATCCATGTGCTTGTTTCCCTTCACATACCAGGTTATTTGTATTTTTTCCCCCTATTATTGGCAGTGACAAGTGACACAAGAATTTTTTCCTCAGAGCTCATCTCAGTCTCCCCTCGGGCAGGTTAAAGCCATTCCCCTTGGCCTGTCCCTACATCCCTTGTCCCAAGCCCCTCTCCAGGTTTCCTGCAGCCCCTTCAGGCACTGGAGCTGCTCTCAGGTCTCCCCTTCAGGAGCCTTCTCCTCTCCAGGCTGCCCCAGCCCAGCTCTCTCAGCCTGGCTCCAGAGCAGAGCTGCTCCAGCTCTCTCCATGTCCATATCCATGGCCTTGCGCCCTTCATGCCCTTGCTCCAGCCACAAACACAGGAATTCCCTCATGTTTTTCAAGATCCATATCCCTGGAGATGAGAGAAGCGCTACCTGGAGCAAGCAGCATTTTAGCTCCTGTCTCCTGGTGACAGGGGAATGAAAGCAGCAGGATACAGCCCCGGCACCGAGCTCTCCAGCCGTTAGATGAGGCATTGCACCCATTTATTGTATTGCTGCTGCATTACGAATACTTGAGGCCCATAGCAAGCGCATTGCCAGGTCCCCTTAAAGAAAAGGACTCTGCCAATAAACAAAGGATTTCCTTCTCATAAGGGGATTATTGAGCCAAGAGTCTGATGAGAGATTAGTGAGGTTTATTCCAGTGCCGAGCCTCCCCACAAAACATCCATGGATCTGGTACCATTGAGCCAAGAGCTGTAACAAACTGCCTGTTCCTCTGATATTCATCTAAACCCCAACACTGGTTTTAAAGCTCTGGGTGAGCTGGGCTGGAAACTGTGAGCAAGGTTAATGCAATTAATGTAGGGCTAATGACATCAGCCACCTCTAATTCCCGATCCACCCAGCGATGACCTCTTCCCAACAAAAAGCCCATTTTCCTGGGAGCTGGGGATGGAAGAGGAAGGCTCCATGGGGATGGAGATGATGCTTAAAACTAAGCAGAGCTTGGGAAGTGACCAACATGGGATACTGAGGCTCGAATAAGCCTCAGAGGAGATGACGTGTTCCGGCTGCAGCCGCTTGTGCCACGGAAGCAGCAGCACCCGGAGCCTGCTGTGCCTCCTGCATCCGTCTGGGGCCACTGGGATTAATTAACACCAATTAGCTAATTGAAACAACCCGCTTGGAGCAGCGAACTAGGACATCTGGGGAAGGTAGGGTGAGAAAGGGAAGGCTGCTGGGAAGGCACGGGATCCCATGGATGGATGGATGGATGGATGGATGGATGGATGGATGGATGGATGGATGGAGGCTGCAGCCACTCGGCCTCCCCACATCTTGCATCCCCCAAGCCCCAAATGCTGCTGCTGGGGGATGTTGGGAAGGGCTGGGACCCCCTTTCAGGCAGTAGGTGGAGTGGAAAGGGCAGGGGGACTCAGGATTCTCAGCCCTTTCTGGGAGCAGGAGGGATGCTGGGGCAGTTCAGCCATTGCTGGGGTGGGAAAGGGGGGATTTTGCAGCACCAGTGCATGAGTCCTGGAAGAAAATGGCATTGATGGATGCATGAAGCACGGTGGAGAGCTGGAGGGGGCCATAGATGTGCCCCATAGCCAGGAAAATACCGCAGGCTCCTTGTTTCACCAGTACAGCACAGCAATTCCAACCCCAAATCATTCAGCCTTTGGCAACCTGGAAAGGATTTTATTGTATTTTGGATCAATATTAAGCCAGTGATAAGGCTCGGGTGCTTCTCTATTGGGGTTTTGCTTTGAAGGTTTGTTGGGACCCCATTAAGGCTCCAGACTGGACTTGGGGGGCCAAAGAGGTCCTTTTGTAGCCCTGCAATGACAGCACCCGCTCCCCTGCTGCAGCCCCAGGGAAAGGGAGATGCTCAGAGCATGCGAAGAGTTGAAATCTCCTTCTGGCACTGGATCCAGCAGAGGAAATCAGCATCAGACACACTGCATGGGGAGGATCACTCGGTCCTCATCCTCTCGGGAATGTGTCTCTGGTACCCCAGGAGGACGCCTATGGGGTGGACAACAGGAATACTCCTATAGCGCAGGATCAGGACGCGCTGCAAAGAGCTGTGGAGCAGAGCCCTTGCTGGAGGGAGCCGCAGTTCCCACCTGGAGATGGAATTTCCCACCGGCACCATGGTCCTGGGTGATGGTGGGATCGGAGCTGCCGCGGTGGGAGGGGACCGGGGTGGGTTCAGGGCTCCGGGGTGTCTTGGGCTCCCTCTCCTGGCTCTCTGAAGGTAGAATTGCTGCATGCATGAGGAGGGGAAGCTCGCAAGCCTTCGGGCGCACCCTGCGGGGACAGGGTGGAGGATGCAGGGGGACCCCAGGGACACTGGGTTGGGGGGGAAGCGATAGTGAACGTCGCTTTAGGCGGGTACAAGCCCATCACCATCGCTGCAGCAAAGCGGACCCAGACAGAGGGATGCGCAGGGGGCTGAGCTGGGCTGATTAACAAATCCCCCCCCACAAAGGCAGGCTGGAGGGGGGAATCTGGGCGCCCACCTCCCTCCCTGCTCGCAGCATCTGCAGCCCATGCGTGGAGCAGGGCTGCGCTTCCGTCCTTCGTGCCCTGCGGCTCGTCTCCCGCCTCTGTCTGTGCGCTCAAGTGACCGGCGCTGCTGAGCGGGAGGAAGGAGATGCTGCTGCCTCCTCGCTGGATGGGATGCACTGGAAAAACTGGAGCCTGCCTGCCTGGCTGGGCTGGGCTGTGCGCATGGGATGCGGGAAGAGCGCGGTTCGCGATGCCTCTGATCGGGAGCTTTGGGATACATAACTACAGGCACATGTCGCTTCAGAGCAATACACCACCGTGCTCCTGAGTGAAATACTGCCGGAGCCAGCCTGAATTGTGAGTCTGGAGAGACCTCCACAGCCCATTCCTCACTACTGACCCGTGGCTATGGGGCAAGCTGCCAGGCTGAGCTGGTTATACCACGGATGAGTTTTAGCCCTTCACTTGATGAAACTCTTGGAAAGACACAACTCCATCACACCAGGCAGGCTGTGGACATGTGAGGATGATAATGGAGCCACGCTGTATCACATAATTCCTGTGTCACCAGAGAGCCCTGCCTAAGAGATGATTCATGAATGGAGCTGGCCAAGTGGCTTGCTGCAGGATGGCTTTGCTCTGGGGATGCAGGTCAGGCCCCAGATCTGCACAAGACAGTCAGGAGATGGAACTGCTTGGTGCTTAGGGATGGCTGGGGAGCTGTAGGGATGGATCGTGACCAGTGCTCCCATCAGATGTGGTGAACCTGATGCTGCCACAAGTCTTCATATCCCCCAGGACCATGCTGTTCCTCAGCAATGCCATTCCCTCCAAAATGAAGGGTGCGTTAGCAAATCCTTCATTCTTAAGGAAAGATCCACCGAGCTGGTTCCTTGCTCCATCACAAATGAGTTATAGCTCTCAGAGATGCTCCCATTGCTGAACTGGTGGAGTAAGGCAGCCAAAGCTGAGCGCGCTGTTTGTGCTGGCTAAAGTTACGTTGAAATAAATATAGCATAGACACTACCTCCAGTCTGTGCATGGCAAATCGTCCTGGATTATCCCCAGAGTTACTGCAGCTGTGAATTACACAGAGGTTCATGTTTGGATTCCATAGTGGGTAATTTATAGAGAAGGCCAGGGATGGGCTTTCATCTGCTTTGATGGAAGTTCGTCTGGAATAACAATACGTGGTAGAACCTGGCACTTGGACCTCACTAAAAACTGAAGCCCTTCTACTTGAAAGCAAGATGTTTCCATTTAAAACCACTGTTAGCAAGAACAAACATCTCTCTATTACTGACTCCTTTCTCTTCCCCTCCTCTGGAGTCATCTGGTTCGGATTAGTCCTGGATAAGGTCCCATTTTTGCTCAGGGAAATGGGAGGGGAACTTGGAGCTATTTCTACTCATTTCAAGAATGAACTGAATGCGTTGCACAAATGAAAACGCGATGAGCTCCAGCAGGCGAAGGCAATCAAAGGGACATGGAAGCTCCTCCGGGTGGAATATCGCTCCGAACGGCACGGGAGATGGATGGTGGGAGCTCGGTTTCCCACCTCAAATCAGTGCCCTCGGTCCCCACTTCCCAGATCACCACCAAACTGGTGGCAGTGACCCCTGCAAGGGGGACGCTGCGGTTGAAGTGTGGGCTGGGGGAAACCCAGTTTGGTCAGGCCAGCCCCAGGGTCTGGGGCTCCCAAACTGCTTTCCTGGCACCCCTCATCTCCTCACCCCGGTGGGAAATGGCTGTTTTCTCCCTCAAGGAGACGGGAGCCTTCCTCATTCCCGTTCCTAGCAAGGCTGCACAAGCTGGCTGGGAGGAAACCCTCCTCTCACGAGTGGGAAAAGCTATTCCCAAGGAAATCCAAGGCGGAGGGAGCCTCCCAACAGCAGCGTGTTAAACCCAGCCCCTTCTTGTGGCTTGTTGTTTACATAGCGCCTCTTTAGAGGCAGCTCCTGCCATAACTGCTAATTTGATAGCATGTGATGGGGTGGAAACGCTCTGCAGAAGATGACAGAGAGGAAAAGAGACATCACGTCAGAGGCTGGAGCGGAGCAAGAGGCGAAGCAAAGCGAAGCTGGCGTGAAGAGATGCTTAGGTTTGGGGTTAACGTGTTTTGGGGATATAAATACAACACATTGTCTCTAAGTATATATATATATATTGTCTTTGGGGTGCTCAGAGCTTGACCCTGCCCGTGCATGCTCCTGCCATACACGCAGGTTGGTGGTCGCTGCAGCACTCGAGCATCGCGGTTGGGATGCAGCCATGCCACAAAGCACAGCTTGTTGCAAGAGGAGAGCTACCTGCAGGCAGCACAGCAAGGACAGGATGGACGTGTCCTGCAAGCAAAGACCTCAAGGTCTCAAAGAGAGTGATTTGATGCGGGTCTGAGCTCCTGATGGCAGCAGAAGTAGGGATGTGCGTGAAGATAACCACGTGTGTGTGTGTCCTGCCTCGGGGTTGCTCTCTGGAGGTGGGTCCGAAAGCACCTGAGCTCATTGCACGGTAGCCAAGGTGTGAGTTACCCACAGAGGAGTCGCTGTTCTTCTGTGCTTTCACTCTACCCAAAGAAATCCGTGGTTACTGAGCAGCCCATGGAGCGCTCTGAGCTCAGCTTCACCACGCAGCACCGGCACCGAGCTGGTGGCTCTGGCAGTGACTCGTCACCGTGCCCCATGCTGAGTGCACGTGGCTCCAGGCTTCCCTTGCCCCGCACACCAGTGACACTGTGATCTGTGGGCTCTGGGGTGGAAAACACCCTGAGACCTTACAGGGAGCTCATTGCCTAACCCTCATCACCCTGGGGCCTCCCGGCTGAACCCCTGCTGCTCAGACAGGCAGCTGAGATGGGGTTCCATCTAACTGGAGTCCAGACTTAAAGCAGCACCAAGTCCCGTCTCCTGCTAGGGAAAAGCACACATTGGACTTGGAAACCCGGAGGATCCGGGGGCAGATCGGCAAGTGGCCAGTTTGGGAGCTCTCCTTGCAGCACGGAGGGCATGGAAACCAGACTCCAGTTGAAGCAGAGCATCCTGGCAAGCGTCCTGGGCTGTGGGAAGCCAGCCCGGGCAATGGAAGAAGGGTTTTCCATAGCTCGAGCTGTTGTTTGGTGAATGTCCTTGGCAGTTGCCTCCAACGTGCATTTTAAAGGCAAACCTGAAACCTGGCCCTCTTGCTCTTTTTCCCCTCGCAGCACGAGCACCCCCAAGTCTCCCTGTGCTCCGGGGAAGCTGCTGGGGGGAGGTTGACACCATCAGGGTGGGCAAAGTGACCAGGTCCCCTCAATCACTCCCACTGACCCACAGGGGTGAGCTGCCAAGCATCCCCACAATGATCACATTCCCAGAAATGGGATCTGTTTCCCAACTGGAAGACCCCAGTACCCCAAACCTCTGCAACCCCCACCCCATCTGCTGTTCCCACCCGGTTTGAGCTGGAGAAGGAAAGTGCTGAGATGAGGAATGAGCCCTGAGCCAAACACTTCTTCAAGTGGCTTTTGTGCACTCAAACACTTCATTTTGGGTGCTGATCCATTTGGGGTGCTTCATTTTGGACACACAACCACATTCTGGGGGTGCCGGCCTGCAGCACTGCAGCACCCATCAGGGACCAAGCCCAGGGTGCACGGCAGCATCCTTACGGGGCTGAAGCTGGGGTACCACAGCCTTTGGGGGGTTGCTACTGCAGTGCTCTAGCGGGTGATCCTCCGATGTACTGCAGTGTCAAGGCTTGAAGCTGTGGCTCAGTGCAGCCTTTGGGGGGGCTGAAACCTGGGTCCACCCCAGCATTTGGAGGGGCTGAGCCCACCCCACGGGCATCCCCGCTACCCCCGGCAGCCGCGCAGCCTCGGGAGCTCCAGCACCGCCCTCTAGCGCGGACCGGACCCGGCGCCAGCGGCGCGTTAAGGCTGTGGTTATCGTCCCTTCCTGCCCGAGCAGCTCCAGGACGCGATGGGTTTGATAAAGGCGCAGGTTTCCCCCTCCTCATCGCCTGTTTAGTCTGCGGGCTCCGGGACGTGCGGTGTAGCCCGGGCAATAGCAAAGATGATCCTGACCCGCTGTGAGGGTGCTGAGGCGCTGGCACAGGGTGCCCAGAGAAGCTGTGGCTGCCCCATCCCTGGCAGTGCTCAAGGCCAGGTTGGACACAGGGGCTTGGAGCAAGCTGCTCCAGTGGAAGGGGTCCCTGCCATGGCAGGGGTTGGAACTGGAGGAGCTTTAAGGTCCCTTCCAACACAAACCAGGCTGGGGTTCTGTGATGCTATGGAAAGCCAAGCAAGCATCACCCAGGATGATGGATAAAGGTTGTGCTGTTTCAATGTGGTCCAAACGCTGCTGGGCTGAGTGTGGTAAGATGTCACTGCAGTCCCTGCATGGCAAAGCCACAAAACGCAGCCATGGAATAGGGCTGATGGGTGCGTTTCCAGCAGCCAGCATCGCCATCAGCTCTGCTGTGTTTTACCCATGGAAGTCACTGACCCCAAGGCTCAGTGCAATGGGATCTGCAGGGGTGCTCGGCCATCCTCACCCCTCTGTGCCTCGGTTTACCCAGGCAGCACATGGAAGCTGCTGCCTTCCAAGCACTGATTCCAGGCAGGCAGGCACAGGGCTCCTGCAGTTCTCTGGGCACATTGGTCAGGCAACGCTTTACCCTCCAAAATAAACATTTCTCATCACCATTGCTAACAACTACATTTCTTTTCTGAGTGCTTATATTGCTTTTGCACCCAGGAGGGAGGAGTTTTCATCCTGCAGCCCCTTGGTGTGTTCATGGAGCAGATGCATCCGCTCCCTCCTGTCCTGGTGGTTTCAAGATGCTCTTTGACCCTCTCGTGGGGCCAGCAGCTCTCCCAGCCCACCCACACGTCCTGCACACGTTTTGTGTGGCTCCAGGCTGATTTTCCAGGGAATATCAGCAGGATCCTGTTGGAAACGTGGGGTTGGGGCTGGTGGGGAAGAGCCCGCTTGCACGGGGGCTCACACAGCGCCTCTCACTGCAGAAAGGTCTCTTGTCACTTAGTGCCATGTTTGCCTCTCGTCTCCTTCCCTGATGATTTTTGTCCCCTCCTGCCACGGTTTCTGGTAGGAAAGCTCAGACTGAGAGGCTTCAGTTGGCTTTGCCCAAGCATGGGTGCTTCAGTTCCTCTGCCCAAGCATGGGTGCTTCAGTTCCTCTGCCCCTCATGTCCCCATTGCCAGCGCTGCTGAGGAGCACCCCAGCTGCAGCAGGAGTGTGCTGCCAGCTGTGAGCTGAAGGATCAATGAGCTCATTAGGCTGCAAGTGCTAATTAGGAAGCAGCCTTTGCTTAAAAGGGCTGGGGCTGGCTCACAGTAGGTGTTTTGGTGGGGCTGTGAGGAGCTGGGATGTCCTGAGCTGCTTCTGCTGCAGGTGTCCATCCTGGAGAGACCCCAAAGCCTTTCTGCCTGGCTTTGCACCCAGGGGAAGGGTCTTCCCAGGATGGGCCCATGTGTCTGTATGAAGGGTGCTGTGCTGGAAGAGCTTCCCCTTGCCCAGCTGTGTATGGTGACCCCCTGTGTGCTTGTAGGGGACTCAGCCCCTCAGTGTGCTGGGGGAGCTGACCCGAGTGACAGTGAGTGAACAGCCCCGTGCTCCTCTGCCTGGGGTAAGTAGTGGGGCTGCTCAAGCATGGGGAAGGGAGGATGCTGTCCTGCTTGGTCTGTGCCTGTTAGCAAGGCTCACCTGTATCCCCAGCAAAGCCTGGTGGACCTCCCTGCATCCAAACTGTGGGAATCTGGGGCCTCTCCGAGTGCTTTGTGCTGATAACCAGGTTGCCCTTGAGGAGGCTGTGTCCTGGTGAAAGGGTCCTGGTATGGGGATGTGAATCCTGAATCTGAAACAGCTTCACCCCCCCCAAGTAATGCATTAAATTGGAATGAAGGGTAGTGCACAGCCTGCCTGCCATTCACAGCAGGCTCTTAGGAATGAAAATGGGCTTTTAACCTCAGTGCCATGCCATTCTTTGCAATGGGGTCAGGAAAAGGCTGACCCAAAGCACTGACCACTGCCACCTTCACGTGTTGTTCCCCCAGCCCTGAGCTAGGAGGGCTTCTCAAGGGAGATAAAAACACCTTGAGCATGAGAAGACCCTTCTGGCAGGTTCACTTTTGATGCTGATGAGTCCAGAGCACCCCCAAAATGCCAGAAATATCTCTTTTGGGGGTGTTTCAGCCTTGCTTTATATTTCCCCTGCTCAGCCTTACAGCGAATGGGGGGGTCTGGCTGCAAAAACAACCTGGGTAAGCATGGGGCTGGATCAAAGGCATTCCCATTTGGTCCAGGCCCACTTAGCACTTGGAAAGGTGATGAAAAGGGGCTGTGTGCATGTGTGTGAAGTGAAAAATGCTAGTCAAGATCCCTCTCCTATAAATCCCTGCAGCTGAACCGGGGCTGGGACCGGCTGCCAAGTGCTGCAGAGGAGAAACCCGGCCTCTGGGTTGATGTTTCCAACAGACCTGGGTGAGCACAGCAGTGATTTAGAGCTCCCCTAAATGGTTTTCAGGTGCAGGTACATAGCGTAGCAGAGGCTATAGCACTGAGTGAAGGGAATGGCTCTGCTTCCTTAGATGTATTAACAATGCATCATACTTAGGAGTAATAGAGGCTTGGCTTCGTAAAGCAAGATATTTTACATGATAGGAGTATGGAAAGAAAGGTTCAAGTAGTAGTTTTACAGTTGTGATGTCCTGTAATGATGGTTATAGCAGGGTTTGGGACTGGGGAGATCCAGGCTGGGTCTGGATCTGGGATGCTCAGGTATCGGAGGTATGTGATGGATGAAGGCCATGCTGTTCCAGCCGGGTCCAGATGCTGCTGGGTTTATTGTGGTGAGATGTCAGTGCAGCCCCTGCATGGCAGCTGGTCCCTGAGCTCTCGCTGAGCTTGGAGCTGATGGGTGCCTTCTCCAGCAAGGACCCCACTGGTCCCAGTGGAAGGGGGATGCTGGGGGAAGGTCCCTGGCTTTAACCCTCCCTGGCTTGCTGTGCAGGGGCTGCAGGGTCAGGCTGGGGCTGGATGTTGCCTTGACTTCTTCCATCATGGGGATGGGACTGGGGTGAAGGCACAGGAACCACCTCTTGCTGTCTTTCTAATCCATCACTAACCCAGGAGGACCCCGGGTATCCCGCATAAGCAATAATCCCTAAAATCAGTCTGAGCTTGCACCCAGGTTCCCTAATTCCCTGTGGTCTCCCAGCAGTATTCACACAGCTCAGATGGAATGAGGGGGGGGGAAAAGCACCCTTAAAGGGCTTGCCAAGTCCCTGCTCATTCCTAGAGGAGACGTCTGGAGCTTTCATGACATCATTTAAAGCTTTCCCCCCCTTCCTCAACCAATAAACAAGCCCATTTGCCATGGGGCTGGCTTCCCTCGCCCCGGCCACCTGCCCGGCTGGCTGCTGCTGCTGGAACATGTGTTTTCCCAGCAGTCTGGCCTGGAGGAAAACGTCTCTGGAATGACACATCCTTCCCGTTCCAGCCTGCAGACTCGCTGGGGCTTTCTGCCCTAAAGTGCTAAATACAATGGGGCTGCTTCTGCTGGTGCTGGGGTAGGAGGGAGCAGGGATGCGCTGCAGTGCTGCCGAAGAGCAAGGAGAACCCCCTTTAACATGGGTAGTGCTTGAGGGGCGATGGAAGTTGCCTTTGCCTCTTACAAGCTTAATTAAAAAGGAAGAAAAGGGGGTACTTGCGAGCTGTCACGTTCAGGCAAGCTGGGTGGCTGAGCTGAGGGTCCCCCCCCCCGGCGTGCGTCGGCCCATCCCAATGGAAAGGCTGGGTTTTCACAGCAAACTGCATGGAAATAATTAAAGCTCCACGTTTATGAGGTGATTTTGAGCTTTTTAAATTTGCAGCTACCAAAAGATGTCGACAGCTTGAAGAATGCAGTGTTTTTACCAAAAAAACCCAACTGAAATGGGAAAGTCGGGACGTGCCGTAAGCAGCCAGTGGGGATTTGCATTGGCAGAAGTGGATGTGGGCGCTGATTCCTTGGGGTTTGAGGGCTCTGGAGGATGAGATTTGCTGTTAAATCATGAACAGCCCATTTTGATCTAAAGCCCCAAGCTGTTTTTCCTATTGGACACCAATGTCACCCCATGTGAGATGAGCGGTGAGTGGCGCTTGGCTGTGCTTCCCCTTGGGTTTTGTCCCACCCCAATGGCATTCTGACATCGAAGGAGATGCCTTTATGCATAGCACTTGACTCCATCACAAATATGGCATGCAGATGGCGTGGCAAGATCTATTTGTTCATTGAAAGAAAGGTCTTCAAACCTGCTTCCTGGCAGATTTGGTTTATGAAGGTGTTCGTTTCTTGCAGCACTGCCTTTGATATCTTTCATGAATGAAATAGCTTTTCAGTTCCCATCACTAGGAAAACAGAAAGCAGACGGCCTGTTTCCTTGACTTTTATGTCATTCTGATGCATGGATTGCTTTAGGTTAGGGTTTTATCAGTGCTGAAGAGCTTTACATGTGCCTGCTCTGAGGCCAGGCTCCCCTGCAGCATCCCTAGGCTGGGTCAGGGGTGTCCCTGCTTTGGGACAGGCTTGCAGAGGGCCAGCAGCAGGAGGGTCCTGGCTGCATCCCTTCCAACCCAAGCCATCTATGATAAATTCCCAGGAAGGTGGGCAGCCCTGGGGTTAATCCCTGCTCTCAGTGGGTACCAGCTTGCTGCAGTCGCTGGCACGCTCCTGGTGCGTGCTTGCAGGGAGTTCTCTGTTCCTAATCTGCCCCAGGCCCTAGGCTGGTTTGGGCAGCGAAACATCTTTTTCCTGTTACAAGCCAGGGCAGGTTCTTGCTGATGCTGCATCACTCCCCATAGCCAGTGTTTCTGTGACACTGACTCATCCCATGGCTGAAAGAGTGGCTTAGCCAGTTCCAGGTTCTCCAGCTGGGGATGGTTCCCAGAGGGTGATCCCCAAAATCATAGAACCATGGAATGGTTTGTGTTGGAAGGGACCTTAAAGCTCCTCCAGCTCCAACCCCTGCCACGGGCAGGGACCCCTTCCATTGGAGCAGCTTGCTCCAAGCCCCTGTGTCCAACCTGGCCTTGAGCACTGCCAGGGATGGGGCAGCCACAGCTTCTCTGGGCACCCTGTGCCAGCGCCTCAGCACCCTCACAGGGAAGAGCTTCTGCCTAAGAGCTCATCTCAGTCTCCCCTCTGGCAGGTTAAAGCCATTCCCCTTGGCCTGTCCCTACAGGCCCTTGTCCCAAGCCCCTCTCCAGCTTTCCTGCAGCCCCTTTAGGCACTGGAGCTGCTCTCAGGGCTCCCCTTCAGGAGCCTTCTCTTCTCCAGGCTGAACCGTTCCTGATGTTTCTGGGATTTTTGCACAGATTTTTTAAAAATAGAGGCCAAATCCTGGCTTTCGCAGGGAGGAAACCAGTTTGGGAGACTTGGGAGGGGAAAAAACAGAAGGGAGTTTGAGTTTAGACCCGCATGGCTGGGTGAAATCTCTGCAGCCGCTCCAGCAAAGGGGTGACTCTTCCTCCTTCCCATTTCACGGCAAAAGCCATGGAGGAAGCCAAAATCCAAGCAAAGAGAAATCCTGGCAATGCTGGTTTATGGTTTCCAGCAAGTGATGGAGTTAAACCTTCAGTGAATTCCCAGACAGAAGCAGGAGCGAGCAGCTCCGATGCTCCTGTGGTTTCAAAGCGATCTTGTCCTGGGACATATCTGGGATGGTTTTATGCACTGAAGGGAAGCAAAGAAACCACGTGCTTATTGAGGTAATGCATTCCTTGGCCTGGAATGCTGCGTGTGTGGATGTCCAGGATCCATGAGGCACCGGTTTCGGCGGTGAGGCTGGCTCAATGAGGACCAGTCTGTCGGCTGCCACTTTAAGTGCTTTCCCATGTCCCTGTTTTCATCCCTCTCTGTTCCTTCAGTTGGATCCTTTGGAAGGTGTTTCCTGCTGTGCAGACAGTGCTGCATGGCCAGGCTATGGCCATCACCGCAGCCAGGGGAGGGTGGAAAGCAGGGTCAGGGTTGTCTATAAAGAACTGTCTGTCTTTGTAATGTCTCCAACGTTTTTCTCTTTCCTGGAAGAGCTACATGTGAGAACGTGCTGGCATTTGGCTTTGGAGCGAAGCCTCTGGTTTCATTAACAAAGAAAGCACCTTCTTCTGGCTGAGCTTCGCTTACAGATCCAGCCTTCGAGCTCTTCTTTGGCAGAAGAGGGGAGCTTGGCACTGCCTCTGGTGTCAAACCTAAACCAGTGCGCACAGAGCTGATGCCGTGAGGAGGATGCGCTTCCTCTGCCTTGCTCTGCTGCCCTCATCACCCAACTGGGTGCAGCTCCACATGGTGTGGCCAAGGTCAGTTTTCCATGGCCAAGGTCAGTGTGCATCTCCTCTGCTCTCCTTTTTGTCTAAGCTGATCGCTGTTAAACCTCGGTGTTTCCAATGCATGGGCAAGGTTTGCATTGTACAAGAGGGCGTTTTGGGAACTGGAGACTCAACGCCGTTCCCAGCTTCAGAGGTGATGGTTACTAAATGCAGCTGATCTTGTGCCTTCGTGCTTGCAAGTCAGGGTGATAGAAAAGCTTTTGACCTTCTGGCAAACCAAAGGGTTACAAAGCCCCATGCAAGCAGATTCACAAAAGGAAAGCAAAGAGGAGATGCTTTAAAAGCCTAAAGGTCCGTGTGTGAAGGTGTTTGCTCTGTAACACTAGTGGTGGGGAGGGAGAAGAGTGATTTGCCCTTTGGGAGAGTACACACTGGGGACATAAAGCACACTGGGATGCTCTAGCAAGAGGCAAAGCCCCCTCCATTTGCCCCATTGCAAGGCGGTCGCTGCCAACCACCCCTCATCCTTCATCAGGGGGATGCTGAAGTTAATGCAGATGATGGATCACAGGGCAGCAGGGGTCTGCGTGGGTCTGGTAGAGGCAACATCCCAGGCTGCCACCTTGGCACAGGGATGTGGCTGGCTCGCAGGCACTGGTGTCAGCCAGGCAGGGAGCCCTCAGCCAGTAATGGCCTTCCCAGAGCATGGGCAGCGAGAGCCTGGAATGCGTTAAATCCATCTCCAGCTTCTAAAAATGGCTCATCCTCCCTTTTTTTTTAGAGGAGACTGTCTAGAAAATGCCAGGGCCAAGTGCTCTTGGAGGCAGGTGAATGGGAGCTGGAACCTGGTTTTGCTGCTCGATGGCCTGTCTGGTTTGGAAGGGCACTTGGGCTGCTCGGAGGAAGTGTTCTGCAGAAGCGTGAAGGTTTGTTACAGTGACCCAGCTGTGCTCTGGAGTGGGCAATGTCCTTATTGTCTGCAGAAATGACCAAAAGCCTTCAATTCCTAACCTGCATCCAAAGGAGCATCAAGTCCCCATGAAAGCAAGGCGAGGGCTGGGGCCACCCTTTCAGTGCCGTGGTTTTGGTTTGGGGTTGGAAGCTGGTGTGATCATCGTGAGCCTCAATAGATTTCAGATCGAGTTTGTATTTCCCTTTCTGAAGGTTCTGAATCCCCCCAAAGCTTGTGCTGGGAGACGTGGGAGTGCTGCTTCCCTTTCAGAAGGAAACCCCACATCTTTGGTGTCAGTGTTAAAGCTCTCCTCCTTTTCCTTAACATTCCCCAAAGCACATCCCCACAAGCACCGAGCTCTGACAGAGCTGGCTGGGTGATGCTGTCCCCACACAGAGCCCATCAAATCAGTTTTATCTCCCCATCCTGCCCGAATTAACAGGGTTCCCCCCCTTGGTATCACCAGCAAAGGATGAAACTGTGCAGATGCAAATGATATCCCTTGTTTAATCCATGCAGGACCATAGGCAACCCAAGAGGATGCTGCATGGAAGATGTATGGTGCATGGGAGGTAGATGATGCGCAGGAGATGGAGGCAGCACCCTTCTCCCAGCTGTGCCTCCTCACTTCACACACAGGCAAGAAAGCAGGTCTGAAAAGCTCTTTTTCTCCCCCCTTTGCAGAAGATTCTATGCCCAGAGTTACTTTTACCACCGCATATTTTCCCCTCCAGGAGGTTCAGCAGCGTATGAATCTAACTCTCCTCTGGTGCAGTGATTTATGAGCTGCCAACTGCACGCAGCCAGTTTGGCATCTTCTCTGACAAATCAAGGTTTAAATGGCTTTACCATTTGTGTTTAGGGCTTAGCTCTGTGTGTCCCTCCAGTAGAATTAAACGGGGAAAGACACCCCCTCCATACTTGAGTTCATATTGCTCAGGGGTTGCTCCAGACAGGGAGGGATTGCTATGTGCAGGCAAGTGGAGAGGCAGAAACCTGCAGCTTGGAGTGGGAGATACCATAATAATCATAACAGATAACTCAGGATAGTTACACAAAACGGGTTGGTTTTCTGCAGTGGAAAAATTCCCAAGGGAAAGATGGTTTTCATCGGGGAGGTGTTGAATTCCTTGTTCCTGGTTTGAGTGCTTGGGATGCAAGGGCTTTCCCAGGGCCTCTGCAGGGTGATGCATGGGGGATGCACAGTCATTCGGCTCCTTCCTTATAGGGGGAACCCCCCCTAGTGTATGATTCTTGTTTGCTGTATATGTAGAAGAGATAGGAGCAGGTTCCAAGCTGTGGTACCTGGGAATTTGCCTACACATCATATGCCCATGGGTCAGGAAAGGAATCTGGACCACAGTTACAAGCTTCACCCAAAGGGATTCATCCTAAGAGCTCATTATCCAGGCTGGGTGGATGGTTGCTCATTCACAGTGAGAAATAAACGGGGAAAGACTAAATAAATAGGGGGAAAAAATAACGCTGGCTAAGTAAACAATGGAATTCCTCGGCTGCAAACACTGCTTTTATGGTTAGTGGTCCTTAAATACCACGTTGGGAAAGCTGCTTGGGTCGTGAAGTCACCCCCAGACACCTGGGGAGCTTTGGGTCCAGGGTCCTGAGTTTTTGGAGTCTCGAGTCATCTGTTGAGATATCTGTTTATAGCTGGGCACTGATTGTGGAGGCAAGAAACAGCTCCCAGGGACCGGCTCAGATACTGGGTTTTGTGCTTATTTGCTGCAAAAAGATGCTTTTCAGGGGCTTTTCCACCTCCCTCAGCCCCCCATGAGCCTTGGTGCAGCTCTGGAAGCATTTGGCCTCAGCACAAGCTTGGTGGCATGGAAGAAGAGGAGAGAAGCACTTTGGCAAAGGTTAATAAATACGGCTTACTCTAATTGAGTGCTGGGAGCTAAGGGCCAAAGTTCTTCCAAACACAACGGAGGTGCCAAGTCCCTGCTTTCCAGAGCTTAAATTGCCTTCCTCTTCCATAAGAAAGAAAGGGAAACCATGGGGCTCTGCAGCACCACTTCACCAGAAGGGTTTCTCTTGGTTTAGTCTGGGTTTCATCCCCTGTTGTTGTTCCTGGAGCTGGCAGGTGTTCACGGATGCCTCCTCCTTAGTTTGCTTGGAGAACCATGTGGATGGAGTCTGTACCTGTCTGGGATGGGGAGTGTAGGTGAAGGAACCCCGCAGCCAGCGTGGGATGCTGAGAGCAGGAGCCACAAACTGCATCAGCAAGGAGGCAGATGTCCAATGTCAGTCCTATGGCATAACCCAAGATCCTCCTGCTCTCATCGGTGACACTCCTGTAGGTGCCTAGAGCCCTGGCTCAGCACCTTCTCTTCCTTACCCAGCCTCCAGTCTCCCTCTGCTCCTCTGGACCACGCTGTACCCAGGGCCTGCAGGAGCAGGGTAAGGGGGGAACAGCTTTAACCTGCCAGAGGGGAGACTGAGCTGAGCTCTTAGGCAGAAGCTCTTCCCTATGAGGGTGCTGAGGCGCTGGCACAGGGTGCCCAGAGAAGCTGTGGCTGCCCCATCCCTGGCAGTGCTCAAGGGCAGGTTGGACACAGGGGCTTGGAGCAAGCTGCTCCAGTGGAAGGGGTCCCTGCCTGTGGCAAGGGTTGGAACTGGGTGAGCTTTAAGGTTGCTTCCAACCCAAGCCAGTCTGGGATTCTCTCATTCTATGACATTGCTCTTGTCCCCAGGGTAGTGTGAATGATGGGGAGAGCCCAGGGCTTAGGAATAACCCTGGAGCATCCTCATGTCGCTCCCTGCGGCCCTGCTCTGGCAGGGCTGGGGGGGCTCTCGCTGCCTCTGTCTCATGCTCTGTGGAGATGTGATGCTTCCTGGCTCCACACGAAGCTGCCGGGCTCTGGGCTCGCTCTTTACATCAGCTTTTGTTTTGGACAACCGAGTCTCCAGAGCCCTGAGCTCAGTGCGGCTGCTGATGGCCAGGCACGACCCCACCACGTGCTCTGCTGGACCCTGCTCGGGGCTGCCTCCATCACCCACGAGTGACAATGGCCTTGCCAGAGCTGCCTGTGGCTCTAAGCCTGACCCCGGAGCCGGGTCTTGAGCAGCAGGGATGGGTAACCTCAGCATCCACCCTGCTCCCATCCATCCCCTGAACCTGGGGGGAGAAGCACGCCGGGAGCATCCCAGAACCAGCATCACCCCGGGGCTCCCAGTTAAAGCCCCATCAGCCCTGCCTCCGTTTATATTGGTGGATTAGGGGTTTTGTTTTCATTCCTGGCCTCTGTTTACATTCCTTGTATCCTAGCTCTAACTCTTCCAAAGCTTCCCAAGCAATAGCATCCAATACATGACACCCTCCGAAAGGTCAGGCACAAGGAGGCTGGAAAAAATGACCACACGTGGGAAAACCTACAGTAAACTGCTGGGATGACTTCAAATATAGGGGAAGGAAGGTCAGGCAGCTGGTGAGAGGGTAACACAAGCTCGTGTAGGGTTTGGAGGTGTTGGGGTGAGAGTTTGAGCTGGGTCTTGAGGGAGACCTTATAATAACCTTAGTATCTAAAGGGACTACAAGAGACATGGAGATGGGCTTTGGGCAAAGGCCTGAAGGTATTGGGGCTTTAAGGTCCCTTCAACCCAAACCAGTCTGGGATTCTATGATTCGGATGCATGGGTACAAGTAATGTCAGTTCTAGCTCAGTGGTGCACAAAGGCTCGTCCGCTCCAGCTGCGCAGCTCGGGGTCATCCGCACACAAGCTGTTAGGGGCACGGTCAGTGCAGCGCTCTCCTTCTCCAGATTTTATAAGAAGCCCATCCAAGGCTGTTAATTCAGGGAAGACACGAGATCTTCCCTTTGGGAATGGCTTGTGTAATTCCATGACCGCTTCTGCAGCCAGCTGAGCTCGCTGCCTGGGTTGAAGCCCTCCCTGCCTGCTTTCCCCTTGCTTTGTGCTGGCATTTGAGGAAAATGCTGATGGCTGGGGAGGTAAAAACCCTGCCCAGGGCTCAGGTGAAGGGTTTTGCTCCTGGGTTTGCCCCTGCTTGAAGGGATGGGGTGGTTTAATCCTGCTTGGAGCGTGGCTGTGATCTCCAACGTGCACAAGCCGTAGTTTGCACCTCGATGCTTTCCTTGGAAACTGTGAGGTTTGCAGAGAAAACAGGAGGGTTTCTTGGTCCCAACCTCCTGACATTGGAGCCATGAGCAGGGACTTTTCCTGGGAGCCAGGCTTTTGGGGGATCAGAAGCTGCCATTCCCCACGGAAAGCCGCTGCTTTGCTTTATTTTCAGGATAAAACCATCTTGTTTCTCACTTTCTCCACCGATTTATTCCTGGCTCACAAAGGGCCCTGAGGGCTCGGTGCCGTCCTCATGGGGTTGGTTTCACACGGTGGGATGAGCAGGTAGCTGGTGGGGATGGATCCTGCAAGCACCTGCAGCACCCAGCATCCTGGCTCCGAGCATCCCCTATTCCCACCTCCCCCAGGTTTTCCACCACAAGGAAAACCATCCCAAGGGCTTGCTGAGAGCCAGGCAGAGCTCGCAGCGAATCTTTTCCTAGTGCCTTTCCAAGGCCCTGCGCGGGGACCGGCTGTTTGTTTGCAGCCACTCCGGTCTCTATTGGAGATGGTTGGTGTGTGTCATCCCCGTGAGGAAGCAGCACTGCCGCCCGGTCCTCATCCCCCAGGATGCTCAGGCGTGAAACTGCGCCGCTTGCTGCTGCATCCATCGCTCTCAGCAGCTGGGAGAGAGGGGGGAACAACCCAGATGAAGAAGGAACCCCTCTTCCGCTGCCTGAGCTGGTGTTTCACCTCGTGGCAGCACACGGGGATCTCGCTGCTGCAGGAGGAGGTTTTTTGGGAAGCGCTGCCTGGGTTGGCTGCAACAGCGCTGCGATGGGAGCAGGATCCAAGAATGAAGTGGGAAGGCAGCATCCAGCTTCTCAGCATTACCATCATATGATGAATACAGGAACATGAGCTTGTATAGGCTTGTCAGCCATCAAAGAGCACTGCTGCTGGCTGCCATGGGATGTCCCCATCCCAGCTTTTGCAAGGGGTTGAAATACTATTATTTCCATGGGTTTTGTTTTCGCATCCATCGCTTCCACCAACAGCTGTTTACGGTTTGGAAGTCTTACATCAGCGTTGGCACAGCACAACCCTGCTCCTTTGAGCTCTTTGGCACTTCTTGTGCATGAAAAGAGGCTTGGTCACATTTAGACGTGCAAGGGCGAGCACAGGTACCTTGGCAGAGGGCAATGCAGCCGCATCAGTGGCTTAACCAGAGTTTAAACCAGTTCTGCAGACCCCATTTCCTTGCTCTCCCAAATGGATCCGGTTCGGACTCATGCTAAGCCCCCAGGGGTTTGCAAGCTGCTTGCAGGCACCCAGCAACAAGGAAGCCGAAGGGGTCTGATGGACATCACTCGTGAACCCAGCACAGCTCTTGGGGGTTTCTTCTTCTGCTTTCTGCACAGGAACTGGGGCTGGTGCCCCGGAACCTTTTCAGGCCAGTCCTTTCTTCCCTGGAAATCTGACTTTCCGCTGGTTTCCAGATGGGGAAGTTTGAGGGAGCCTTGGTTTTCCATGGAGCTTTTTAACGGCTGGAATGTCGTGCTTGAGACCAGCCCTGTTCTGTCTGGGGAGGAAAAGGGGACACGAGGGGCAGGAGCCTTGCCCTGGTCCCATCTTTCCTCCAAATCCCTTCAAATCAGCTGGTTCCAGCAGCCGCTTCCGAACAACCCCTCTGAAAGCCGAAGCAAGATGCAAAGTGCAGGACTGTGTAGGCCTTCTGTGATTGTCTTTATCCCACAAAGACCAGCTTGCCTTCCCACTGCACGGGAGAGTTTCATTCCCAGCAAGGGATTTCCCCTTGCATGCCCTGTCTGCAGCCCCAGGCTGGGAGCAGGAGGAGCAACTTCTGCTCAATCCACGTCTCAGGAATCGCTCCCTGTGGGGTCTCTGGTTTAAATCTCATCCGAGCTTCCTGCCCCAGCGCCTTAATATTTCCTTTTATTCCCTAAAAAAAAACCCTTTTCAACTTGCACCATCCCGGAAACGCATGGTGTTCCTTCCAGCTGCTGCTCTCCCCTGAAGTTCTGCTCCTTGCCCCAGAGCTCCATAGGGGAAAACCAGCTGGGAATTGTAGTTAGGAACCGAGTGCATCTGTCGAGCAGCGCTGTGCTGGTGGACCACTGTGCAAACAAGCTACAGAGCATCCGCATCCCTGCGCCGCTTTGCATCCCTGCGCTGCTTTGATCCCCTCTTCCAGACACGTCCCCTCCCACCCGCAGACCCCAAATGTGTTTTTCCAGGAGGGAAGAGGGGAGAATGAAAAGAAATTGGATCTTCCAGACACTCTGTGTCATCCAAGAGCATCTCAAGAGGAGCTGATCCCCCTCCTGCAGACCCCAAACTGTCCGACAGGCACTCAGAGGACAGAAACACTGGTGCTTGGATCCATCCCAAAACGTCTTTGTTCTTGGCTGGGTGGGAAGGGGGGGGACCAGTCCCCATCAGCGACCTTTGCTTGCTCTTTTGCTTCCAGGGGAGGAGAGCTGGCACCATGGTGGTGAATGAGGCAGGCAGAGCACGCTGGTTTTGCCTTCCTGTTGGCTGGGAGGTTGGTCTCACCTGCACGTGGAGATGCTCCCATCCACAAACAGGACTTTGTGCTGGATGGTGGGTAGGGAAGGACCTCCTGGCTCACATCTACTGCATGAAAATTAACCACAGACTGGGTTTAGCTTCTGTGCCTGGAAAAAGCAGCAGCAGCAAGGTGCTGGATGGTCCCTGCTGGAGCCAGCCTGGCTGGGATGTGTGGATGGTCTGTGGGTGCTCAGGGCTGTGTCCCAACCCCAAAGCCATGCTGGGAGCTGGGCTCCTGCTAGAGCTGCCTCCCAGGCATCTCCTCCAAAGGGTATCCCCAGCCTGAGGACAAAGAGGATGGAGGGAGAATGTCCCACCCTGGGAATGCTGATGTACTTTGTGTGTTTTCATAGATAGGTTTGGGTTAGAAGGGACCTTAAAGCTCCTCCAGCTCCAACCCCTGCCACAGGCAGGGACCCCTTCCACTGGAGCAGCTTGCTCCAAGCCCCTGCGTCCAACCTGGCCTTGAACACTGCCAGGGATGGGGCAGCCACAGCTTCTCTGGGCACCCTGTGCCAGCGCCTCAGCACCCTCACAGGGAAGAGCTTCTGCCTAATTCCTGCTCCTTTGCTGTTTGCCTCCCAGCGGGGCTCTCCTGGGTGCTTGTGCAAGCAAAGGCATTCTCGTGTCTGGGTAGGTGCTGAGGAAAGGAGATGTTGTGACCAGTTCCCCCAGCACTGCAGTGCCTTGTGGCATCACAGCAGCCTCCTTGGTGCCGTGGGTACTGGCACCCTCTCTTCTCCACCCCACCCGTGGCACCTGTATGGGGGTGGCACCAAAGCAGAAGTGGTACCCAAGCAGAGGTGGCATCAAGCAGATGTAGCACCCCACAGCCATCAGTGATCCCCTGCAGACCTTCCATGACCAAGTCCCCATTGGGGTGCAGAGTTCCAGGGGACCCCAGAAGGGTGCTGCAGGAAGAAGACTGGGGTGATGCCATGGGCCTGAAGTTCCCAGCTGGCCCAGCCCTGCTGGGGAGCCGATCCCTAAAGGGTGCTGTGTCCACGCAAAGCCTGTCCCCTCTCCCGTCCTCTCCTGCTGTACCTCCTACAAGTTTCGCTCGTCCCTCCCACTCCCTCCCAATGCTCGCCTTCTGTCAGGGAGCCGGGAAAGGCTGGGATAAGGAAAGGGCTCTGTGAGTGAGGCTACCAGTCTGGCTGGCTGCCTCCCGCGGATGCTCGGGGCCGGGGAGCAGGGCAGCCGGCGTTCCCATGGACCTCCCCAGCGGGATGCTCCTCGCCTGCTCCCTCTGCCTCCTGCCTGGTAAGTGCCTGCTCCCCTTCCTGCGCCCACCCCGATTGCCAGGGCAAGGGGAAAGAACCGGGAATAACTTCTGCTTGTTTGGGAAAGCTGCTGGAGGAAGCCCAGGGTTAATAAGGCTGTTGGAAAACTCTTGCAGGGGGATGGAAAGGGATGGAGACCTTTGGACTCTCCGGGAATGAGCAGGCTGCTCCGCATCCTCCCAGCCCCTTCCTCGGCTGGGCTGCACTTACAGCAGGATTAGTCCCTGTTTTTCTTAAGCATCAGATGGTGGGGGAATAAAATACCCCCCTAAATCCAGACCCTTTTACCTAGACTTAACTTTCGTGCCCCACAAGTTGTTTGTCCGGTGGCACACGAGAGGGGCTGTGCAAGAGACGATTGTTTGGGGTTAAATAAGTTAAAGAGGAGCTTTCAGGCAAGCGTTTGGTTTCAGGAGGCTGCAGCTTCCCCCCATACGTGCGGGACGAGCCCTGCCAGGGGCTGGGATGGGAACGGAGCGGGGTTTAATGCTGCTTCTTGGCCCCTCGCCGGCGCTTTTGGGCTCTGTCCCTGCAGAAAGAGCCTGCCCAGCAGCGGTCATTGCCGCTGTAATTCCATCTGGCACCCTCCTGCACGCAGCCGGGGCTCCGAGCAGCCAGGCTGGGGCTGCTCAGTGCTGGAAAGCAAGGGAAAAAAGGGAGCTTTTCCCCATCGCCAGGAGCGCTGCCACCGGCTCACGCCTCCCCGCTGCCCGGCTCCGAGCATCCCCATGGAAAAGAGCGCCGGGGCGGTTTCTTTCCCTTTTCTCCCCCCCCTTTCTAATTGCGCTGCTGCTGCTGCATCCTTTAAAGCAAGCCGCAGCCGAGCCGACTTCCTTTGCTTAATAGGGACCATGTGTGCGCCCTGCATGGAGGCATCGGGCGCGGGGCTGCCTGCGTGGAGCTCCGGCAGGGCCCCCGCCGCTCTTACGTGGGCAACCGGGCCCATAAGGGGGATCCCCATTAGGGAGATGCTGCTCCGAGATGTGTGATGGGTACTGGGGGGAGCTGGGGGATGCGGCAAATTGGCAGCTCCGTCTTGGGCTGGGCAGAAATGCTCCACATGAGCGTTTCTGCCCATGGGTTTTGCTGTATCTGATTCTATCCACTGGGATTTCTCTCCATGGGGGTTTCTATCCATGGATGTTTCAGCCCGTGGTGTTCCTGCTCATTTGTAGAGCAGCCAGCAATGGCAGTGCTGGCAAAAAGGGTTCATGCTTCCACTGCTCCGTGGTGGTCTCCGGACTGGGCTCTATTGTGGCTATGGGTTGATGTGTTTTGATGAGGACTAACGCTGGTGTTTTGTTACCTGGAGTGAAAGGAAGCTTGTGCAGTGTGTGATACCCTGCCGCGGGCTGGGCTGAGGGTACCAGGTTGGGATGTGCATCCTTGGGGATGGTCCATTTGCCTGCGCTGTTGCAGACCTTCGGGTGCTTCACCCAAGGTGTCCCTAAACTTTGGGTCAGGTCAGTTCCTCTTCCTCAAGGCTTGGGTGCAGGCAGGGTGCAGTTCTAGGCTGAAAGTAGGGGAGCCCAGCCGAGGGATGCTGGGCCATGGGTTGTTAAATGAAACGCCTTCAGTGGCAGTGACTGGCCCCGTTGATCCCTGACACTGCAGCTTCCAGAAGGATCCAGGGAGGATGAGCTGAGATAGAATCACAGAATGGTTTGGGTTGGAAGAGGCCTTAAAGCTCATTGAATTCCTGAGAGGAAGGGACACCTTCCACTAGACCAGGTTGCTCCAAGCCCCATCCAGCCTGGCCTGGAAGCTGCTCTCAGGTCTCCCCTTCAGGAGCCTTCTCTTCTCCAGGCTGACCCAGCCCAGCTCTCTCAGCCTGGCTCCAGAGCAGAGCTGCTCCAGCCCTCGCAGCATCCCCATGGCATCCTCTGGACTTGTGGTAACTTCCCTTGTGTCAAACCATGCATGTGTTTTCCCTCACTGGTCCAGTTTTCCAGGGGAGGGAGTTGGCTCCATCCCTCTCTAAAGGGTCTCCAATTGATAAAATCGTCGTGCTGGCTCCATAGGGCACATTTGGGATTGTCCAGGTGGGTTCCCAAGGGATCCAGGCTTTGATGGTGGCTTTCATTTGGGTATAGCCACAACAAGTGGGGCTGAGTGGAACCCCACCTATCTGCTGTCCATCCGCTGGCCAGGGAAGGTCTCGTAACCAAGCCCCTGAGGTACATGGGGCCCTGAGAAGCCAACCCCCCCATTCCTTCCACAACCTATCACTTTCCTGGGGTCTCCCTGGGAAAAGGGGCAGTCAGAGACCTGCCCCTATTTATTCCTGATGCCATTGGTGTTATCACTAAGGAATGTGCTGCAAGTGAATAAGCAACCCGTTCCTTAGGGCTGCACAACGTGGCCATCAACCAGCTCCTCCCCAGCTTCTGGGGGCCAGAAAGCTGGAGTTATGGCAGCACAAGGTACTGGTGTAGCTGATGCCCTGGGGCTGTTTGTCAGAGATCCTGTGGGTAACCAGGAATGTTACAACCCAGGAGCCGGCCATGACTGATCCTCTGCTCATCCTCAGTATTCCCTGGCTCTCCATCCACAGCTGCAGCAGCCACCAAACCCTGGGTTGTTTCCTAATAGCTGATGACAAATGCTGGCTTTGAGATAGGGACCTGGAGGGGAATCTGGTGCTTTCAGCATCTCGTTCAGCTTCAGAGGGATTAAAGCTGGAGGGAAACACGGACGCATTGCCCTCCTTGCTCCTTCTCGGGGCTTGATGGCGTTTGCCCAAATACCCTATATAAAGCTTAAAGATTTCCTAGATAAGCGAAACATTTCCATCTTCAGAAAAGAGAAGGTCATGTGCATGGTTGTAGAGGAGGATCTGATACCACCAGAGCCCATGTGGTGGTGGGGATGGGGTCAGCCCAGCATTGGGTGGCCAGCAGCATCCCCAGTGATGCTGAGGATGCAGGGGTCACAGTGGCGATGCTGGGGTCCAGGGACCTGCTGCACCATTGCAGAGGTCACCTCTTCTCTATGTGCTTGAGCAAAGAGGGTGGAATCAGGAGCAAGAGCAGTGAAGAGAGTTTCCAAGTGCCAGACTGAGGTGCTTGACCCTGGCATGCTCCAGGTCTTTGGCAAATCACACAATCCCAGACCGGTTTGGCTTGTAGGAACCTTAAAGCTCCTCCAGCTCCAACCCCTGCCACGGGCAGGGACCCCTTCCACTGGAGCAGCTTGCTCCAAGCCCCTGTGCCCAACCTGGCCTTGAGCACTGCCAGGGATGGGGCAGCCACAGCTTCTATGGGCACCCTGTGCCAGCGCCTCAGCACCCTCACAGGGAAGAGCTTCTGCCTTATCTCCAGTCTGAACTTCCCCTGTTTGTTTGAATCCATCACCCCTTGTGCTGTCATTCCAGTCCCTGATGAAAATCCCCTCTCCAGCATCCTTGTAGGCCCCTTCAGATACTGGAAGCTAATTCAGCAGAGGAGCCCATGCAGATCCACATAGAGGTTCCTACAGGCTGGATGCAGCAGCAGCCTTTGAGATGCTTCTCCCCACCATGCCACTGCCTCTCTCCAGAAACCCTATGAACGTGGTGGAGGCCGGTGAACAGGCTGGGTTTGCACAATGCAGTCAAACACATTGACAGCTTTCCTTGCACTCAAAACACAGCGAAGGAAACGCTTTGCAGCAGCCCCATTGCTTGGCTCACATCTTCTTAAATCATAAAGCTTTGCAGCTAAAGCCCCAACCGTCTCATGGCAGCAGAATACACGCTTGGGGCATCACAGCAAGCACCACCAGGATGTGTTACAGCACCTTCCTAGAGTCCCTTCGCAGAGGTGAATCCCATTGCCTGCCCAAAGGGTGCAGGCAGAGGTATGGGCAGGAGAATGATGCTGGGGCTCTGAGAGCATCCCCATCCTGGTGGTTTCCCTTACGGTGAGGACTTATTTTTACCCTTCCTGGCAGGAAAGGTGCCGTTTATTCCAGTATTGTTCCCTCAATGTGTTTTGCTCTTTTCTCCTTAGTATTTGACCCGACAAGAATCAAAAGCTTGGACTCCACAGAAGCTCTGGTTTGGAAGGGAGGTCTTGGAGGCTTCCTGCCTTTGGCAGCCTCGCAAGCAAAACATGTGGCTTCTGGTCACTTCTTTCTGACAGTGATGTCACTCCTGACAAGAAGATGAGGCTCGGCTCTTTGGGCTGCTCAACCTCCCAAAAAGCTCCCATTAGCTGAAACCCATTTAAATACCCTCTGATTATTTATTTCCTTTCCCTTTCTGCCTCCAATGCACCCGCATCTGGCAGCTTCCGGAACCCTCCCTTCTGTATCCAGTGCCTGGAAGCTTTCTCCCAGTCCATTTTGCTTTTCCAGCCCCACCACCTCTCCTGGTCCCTGCTACCTGCTGCATCCCTATGCAGGATGCTGCAGCACGACGAGTGGCACAAGCAGCCCTTCTCCCTGCTCCCCCTGCCTCAGACACATTTGCACTTTAGGAAGCATTCCTGCTATTTATCTGGGGGGTTGTGTTGCTTTTCATGACCAGACTGGCTGCACAATGCAAGGATGGGGGTCCCCAGCTTGTCCCAGTGCTCCCACTCCCCCAAAACCTCTGCTTGGGGCTCTGCAGTGCAAAAACCTCTGCTGAACGCAACAAGAATCAGAACCAAACCCATCACATCCTCTTTGACACTTGCTCTGCAACTCAAGTGGTGATGCCTCTGCATTACCTGGAATCGGACCTTGCTTGATATATAAAGATACTGATATATAAAGACATTGATATATAAAGATATTGATATTTAAATATAAAGATATTGGTATGTAAAGATATTGATATATAAAGGTATTGATATATAAAGATATTGATATATAAAGATATGGGATACATAAACCCCAAAGACCCCCCTCTTCCAGGCAGGTCTAGGATGCCACCCCATGCTCCCAGCATCCCTATGACCTTCCCACCCCTCCCTTTACCCATCACTCCTCTCAATGGCCGGTCCTGGCCCCTGCATCTCCAGTGGGAAACGGTTAACTCCAGGAGGTTTGGGTTTGGTTTGTGATGTTAAATCAGGTCAATGTACCACAGAATGTGCTGGCTCCCATCCCCGCCTCCTTCCCCTCCCTGCTTTCTAGAGTTTCTCTTTGTAGGATCTCGCAGCTCCTTACCTCAGCGATCCTTGGCCACACTCCGCACTTCTCTGCTCACGGAGCCAGGGCTGCAGATCCGGACGGCAAAAGTCGGGTTTATCCTGAGCATTCCTGCCTATCAAAACAATTCCCATTGCGAATTCCTCTGCCTGGGAAGCGCCATTCCCAGCCTCTCCTGTTGACAGCCCCTTTAAACACCAAACGTGATCCTTCTGCTGCTTTAAAGCTGTCCTTCAGGAGGATGCTAAGCTACTTCATTGGCATGAACCACCCAGCAGCTACTCTCTGCCCAAAGGTGTATGAACATCCAGGATACCCTGGCTGTCAGCATCCATCCCCGCAGCTCCATCTCCCACATGGTCCTCCTGGGCCATGTCCCTCTGTGCTTCAGCAAAGCCAGGGAGGAAATAACACTGTGAAGATAAAACCCCAACATCTCCTTATAGAGGCTGTGAAGTCTTTGCACCCATGGAGGGTTCGGGTATGCTGCTGGCCTGAGCAAAGCGTGTGTGTCTCTGGATAAAGGTGTGCACTGGGTATCATGGGCTGATACCTGTGGGATGCTGACCATGGGATATCATATAGAATGCCAGCCTGGTTTGGGTTGGAAGGGACCTTAAAGCTTATTCAGTTCCAACCCCTGACACGGGCAGGGACCCCTTCCACTGGAGCAGCTTGCTCCAAGCCCCTGTGTCCAACCTGGCCTTGAGCACTGCCAGGGATGGGGCAGCCGCAGCTTCTCTGGGCTGCAGCATTTTGCATCCACCAGGAATAGAGGCAATGCAGAGCTGGAGCTCCCTGGCACAGATACTGCCTTTCCCCCTGCCCAGGGGTGCTCTCTGCCCCCACCACTTTCTCCATGGGAGCTGTGGCCATGATTCGGGCAGCTCCTGCACCCATGGGTAGGCAAAGGGGCATCTCCAGCAGCCCCAAAGCACCCTGGCCCTGAGTCCAGCTCCTGGCAGAGGGAGGGGGTTCCAGAGCAATCCCCCAGGATTTGCTCCCTGGCAAGCAAGTTGCTGTCAGAGGGGAGGAGGGTGCTCTTCCTTTATCATGGTTTATCACCCTTCATCAAGATGGGGTAAAACCAGAGACACCCTTTTGCCCTGGTAGCATGCAGGGTTGAAGGGGTTACCTCCAGGGCTTGCACAGCTGACGTCCCTAAAGCCTATAATTGAACCTGCTTAAAGCTGCAGCTTTGGGATGGCTGCTCCTTGGGTGCTCAGTGCTGGAGGGAGGAGTGCTGGGTGCCTGCAGGTGAGGCTCTTGCAGCTTCCCCTCCATCACGGCTATGGTATAAAGCTGCTGTGCTGGGGTAAACCCACCCCTGCTCCACATAGGGTGCTCCTGGGGCTCATTGTACGATCTGGGGGATGGTTGGAGTTGGAGGCACCTCTGGAGGTCACCCATCCCAAGCCCTGCTCAAGCGGTCTGGCCAGGGCTGTGTCTGGTGGGGGTTTGGATATCCCCATGGATGGACGCTGCCAGCCTCTTGGGTCAGTCTCTGACGGCAGTGACAAGGGGTTTTCTCTTCCCATCGCAGCACTTTGACTGACAGGATCCTCCTTTCCTCTCGCCAGGGTTCACTGACACCTTCAACGTCGACACCAAGAGACCCAAAATCATAGCTGGCTCCAAGGAAGCGTATTTTGGCTACACGGTGCAGCAGCACGACATTGGAGGGAAGAAATGGTGAGTGAGCTCTGTGCCTGGCTCTGGAGAGGGGGGGATCTAAAGCAACCTATCCAGAAGGTTGGAATTCTCCTTCTGCTCCATCTAACCACCAGTTTGGGGTAGGCAGTGCTGCTGCTTGGAGGGAAGCTGAGGTTTGCTCTTGGTGATGCTGGTGCCAAAACAGGAGGTTTCTATGGGGGATAACAGCATGTCTGTACCTGATGTGTGTGTGGATGGAAGGTGTTGTGCTGTGGCAGGTGCTGTGCACGGGGCTTTGCTCCAGGCAGGTCCACGGCTCCCAGGGCCCCTTGGCCTCCAATGCTTGCTGGGTTTTGGGTCGAGGCCATCCCCTTTAATACAGTTTCCACCGAGGTGCCGTGGTCTGCAGAAGCGCTCAGCCCTGCCCGCATCCATCAGGAGCACGGGATGGGACTTGGATGGGCTTTGCTCAGGTTTTGGGTTTCAGGGCAGGTTTTGCTCCTCGCCAGGGCTGGGGGATCCTGCACAGATGTTGGCAGGGACCCTCGGTGCTCTGCAGGAGCACATCTGGATGCTGCAGGGATGAGGGCAGCTCAAAACCCCATCAGATTCCCTGCAGCTCAATGACGGTGGAGCCCAAGGATCTGCCCTATGGGTGGGTGACAGCAAACATGGGATTAGTGCAGATGGATACCCCTGAAACTCAGCCCTCAGAGCTGTGCTGATCTTTGCTGGTGGGGGCCCAGGGCTGTGTCCTCAAGCTGAGCTGTTTCACTGCAAAGAGGAGCAGGGAGGTTTGCTTTAACCTTGGTCTCCCAAACTTCCATCAGCACGGCCTGCTCGCTGCTTCCCTAAGGGAGGGTTGGGGCCAGGAGCCCAGGCACGCTGTGGTGAGCCTTTCCACTGGCTCCGAGCCCCAGCTTCCCACAAGGATTGTGTGCTTTCCCCACATGGTCCCGTGCGTGCAGTTAATGGGGTGATGCTGATGCTGTGGGCGCTGTCTGAGCTCCAGTGTCCCCACTGCATCCCAGGGAGCTGTTTGCAGTTAAACCTGTGCTGATGTTTCCACTCTCTGGGTCACTGGTTCCTTCCAGCAGAGACCTGAGTTAATATTCATAATGGGATAAGGCTCAGCTTCCCGCTGGGAACGCATGCTCCGGGATAGGCTGGGAAGGGAGGAGGTTGCCTGGGGTGCAGCCCCTGAAGCTGCCCCTGTCCCGTTGCAGGTATGGGTCCTGAGGAGGTATTTTAACACCCAGCATCCCCTCTGAGGTTCAGACTCGCATCTGTGTGATGGTGATGCTCAAGACCCTGCTTCGGCTCAAGACCAAGCCCAGGGTTGCTCATGGCCAAGCTGAGTCTCCCCAAAAGCATGACCATGCTGTTGTGTCCCAGAGCATCCTTGCTAAGCCACTGGGATTAGTGCCTGCCCAGGCTGGTTTTGCTGCTTTGCAGAGATTTCTGCCCAAAGTGAGCTCTCTGAGGGGAAGGCCCTATGGAGATTGGTGGAAAACGCCCACTTCCTACTATTTTCAGTCCAATTTTAGCTGTAGGTGCTCTTTTAAACATGATCCTGGCAGAGGGACTGCAATTCCTGTGCTATCTCGGGGCTCTTATGCTTTTTCCCCCCCTCTTGCCACCATCACTGATGGGCTGGTCAAGCACTGGGGACCAGGAAAGGGAGGGGTTTTCCTCCTTTCCCAGCAGGACACTGGAGCAAAGACCCTCTCTGGTTCATTTTGGTCCTTTCACATCTCTCCTGCCAGCATCAGGCAGGACCCAGCTGTGGTTTTCACTTCTGCTGGTTCCTCTGCATGAGGAAGGGGATGTTCTCCGCACAGAGTGAGTGTGTCCGTGTGTAAGTACAGCATCTTTTTGGATGTGCAATTATGCCATACAAAATGTCTATTAAATCCGTGGACACAGTTAAAAATGAAGCCACGGTGACTCACTGTGGTTAAAGGATAAATGACGGAGCAAAGAAAGCATCTATAGCATAAACCAAGGGAGTACAGCTGAGCCTCGGCCAACCCCAGGAGCTGGCAGGAGAAAGGGAGATGCAAAGCTGAAAGCCCAGCTGCTGGTCGAAGCCAGACGAGCATCGTTCAGTATCATCCCAGAGGAGCCCAACGAAGCCTTTTGAAATGCAGAGGAGCTAAATGGTTATCTCAGAAGGGGTTCCTAGAGGAGTGATGGCTATAACAACGTGCACAGAGCCGGCTGCCAAATACCAAATGTGCAATCTGAGGACTTTGGCACCTATCCTTCAGTCTGAGTCTTTTAAAGCTGCTTTTGGCTAGTGTGGATGGCTTTAGAAGGGTTTCAAAGCAGCCTATATATATATATATATATACACACATATGTATGTGTGTGCATAAAGACATATTTGAGTGTGTACAAGCTCATATATCATATCCTCCAGGTATATTTTTAGTTGTGACCATGTCCCTTGCTCTAACCTGTTGATGAAGGAGCCAGGTCCTTTGCAGGTGGGGGCTGTAAGTGCAACCCCAATAGTGGAAAATCTGGGAGGAAAGAATGCGGATTATTAAACTCCAGGGGGGAAAGACGTTTGGAATACACTGCTCAGAAAGCTCATCAGTTCAAGGGGCGGCTTTCATCTGCTCCCCATCTTCCAGTGCAGCAAGAGGCTTTCAGACTTCTCTCTCAACATGTTCTCTCCCTCTTTCATTAAGCTGGAGGGGCAACCCAAGTGCCTTCTGCAAGTATGGGAATGGAAAGGATGACAACAGGCTGCTAACATTGACCCTAGTGAGTAGGTCCATACAGCAGCAGTCAGGCAGTGCGCTCCTGGTGTCGGCAGTGCAAGTGGTACCCACGTTATGGGGTCTGAGCATCATGGGTGAAACCTGGGGGAAATGGGAGCTCTCTGTGCTTGGCAAAGTGGCCTGGCAGGAGCTCTGGTTGAAGGCAAGTGAGTTGCTATAAGGGCAGAGATGATGCTGGTGTTGAGCTGAAGTGGTGAGCAGGCTCTGCCCCAGGTCATGCCTTCCTTCATGTCGTTGTGAGGGTATTTAAGGTGTGAATCCTGTAAGTCCAGGAAGGCTTATTGCTGTCGTTGGATGTATCTGAGCAAAACAAGTGCGTTCAAACATGCAAAGAGTTTCCACAAATGGGATGCGTGTCCCTCAAAAGTGGAAGCTCCCATCTCCATGTGTCCTCTTCTCATGCTGCTCATGGGTGTTTGTGGCCAACAAACTGTAATCACATGGATCTGGGGAGAAAATGTTCTTAGAGGTCCAGAATCAGGGGAAAAAAGGTAAAAAAAGTCTGCTCCATCTTTCAACTCCTCTCCCAGTTGCTTTTCTTGATTGCTTCCCATCATCCCATAAGCAGGAACTGTGTCTCTCCCTAAGGAAGGACAAAAGAAGCCATTCCCTGCTCCCACATGTGCACAGGAGGACACACCAACCACTGCCCTCAGCTCTTCATTGCCACCAGACACCCCAGTACAGAAGCAGGAGAGGGAAAGGAGCCTGGGGTGCAGGTTGTGCCTCCACGGAGCAGAGAGCAGCATCTGTGATGCTCCATGCAGGGAGTGCTGGGACTTCTGCCCTGTGCTGGCTTGTGGATGGGAGGATCGAAAGCTTCCAGCTATGTGAAAAATGAACTGGCTGTGGAAGGAAAACCCTGGGAATAAACATCCATTAGCCTTCAGAAGCTGTAAAACTAATAAACACAGCATTCCCAAGCTGGCTGTGGCTGGGCCTTCGCTGATGCTGCTGGCAAGGTGGCAGGGCTGGGGAGCCGATGGGCTTCAAGGGATGCAGGCCCGGTGTTTGGGATGCTGGATGCTCTCTAGGTACTCTCATGTCTAGTGCTGTCCTCACTCTGCTTTGCAGCAAAGGGCTGCAAAAGGGAGGTCCCCTTGAGCCCCTCCATGCACAGCTCCCCACTGCCCTCAGCAAGAGCTCATCCTCGCAAGGCTAACCCCATTCCACGGGTGCCTGGAATGGGGCATCCTTCGGAGCCCCATCCCCACGGCTCCTCCAGGCACAGACAGGACATTTCCAGTCCGAGCCTGGCCAAAGGGAAAAAGGAGGAGGGAGAACAGAGACAAATCTGCTCGGTGGATTGAAGGCTATAATTGTGCTGATCTGGAAAACCAGTTAAAGGTCTGCTATTTCCCTACTCCTGCGAGCGGCTTTCTTGGCTCCCGTTCTCCTGTGGTTTGGCCGGTACCCGAGCGCCTGGATTATTTTGGTGAAAGGGTACATAACTGCAGAGCATTCCTCCGGCACAGGGATCATGTCTGCTCCCAGCTCTCCCTCCCACCGGGCCGGGGCTGCAGGCACGGGTTGCCCGCAGGGTGTGGGATGCTCCGGCAGCCCACCCCATCTCCTGCGCTCAGGATTGTCCCTTCTTTGGGACAACACAGCCTTTTTATCCCAGAAAACCCCCCAGGCTTTGTTATAGCATCACTGGGCTCTTTGGGACTGCTTTGCCTGGCACTTTCCCAGGGTGTCTTCGAGGACATGGGACATCTGGCATCCCTGCAGCACATCCTCCTGGCCATAAAGCCCTGTGGTTATCAGAGGCTCCGGGGCTGGTTTGCCTCAGCTGCAAGGTTGGGCCCTTTCCTTTCTTTCTTTCATGTGCTTTTAGAGAGCATTTGATCTACTCAGAATATAGATGTGGCCCCGTGTTACTCACTGCGGGGCTTGCAGGGGGACATCCCCTTGCAGACAAGCCAACGCTCAGCCAAGAAGAGGAAGGAAAGCGTTTGATGCCCAATCCAGCAAGAAAGCAAAACTGCACTTGGTGTTCTTGTTCCCAAGGGATCTGATGGGTGCCACGTGCAGAAATGGGGATTTGGGCTACACAGCAAATCCAGCGGTGGAGAGCAGCTGCTCAGGGAGACTTTAGAGCAGCTCCAGTGCCTGAAGGGGCTACAGGAGACCTGGAGAGGGGCTTTGGGCAAGGGCCTGCAGGGACAGGCCAAGGGGAACGGCTTTAACCTGCCTGAGGGGAGACTGAGCTGAGCTCTTAGGCAGAAGCTCTTCCCTGTGAGGGTGCTGAGGCGCTGGCACAGGGTGCCCAGAGAAGCTGTGGCTGCCCCATCCCTGGCAATGCTCAAGGCCAGGTTGGTTCTATGATTCCTGGGCTCCCAGACATCCCAGCAGCACCTCTACCCTGCCTGCCCCCTGCAAAGGGGGGGGGAGTTTCCTCTGTCTCAGCCCTGTGGGTTTGCCAGAGGCTTTCCCAAACCCCTGATTCCCTAAACTACCTTTGCTTGCTGTGATGCACGGTTGGGCTTTCCCCTTTGAGATGCACCAGGGTTCTGAGGAAGAGCTGGAGGAGACCCGCTAAGGCCAAGTCCTTGGATCACAGAGGAAAACTCCCTCCTTGGTGTTTTCTAAGGTATCCTCATTGCACCATAGCTTTAGCTTCTATTCACCGGTGCCCCTACTGCAGTGAGGCTGGAGGTGGATGGACACTGGCTCCTGCTGTGCCACCGCAATATACATGTGCTGCTCGCTTAAGATCTCTACGGAGGAAGAGGGTCTTGGTCCTTCCCAGTCTATGTTATTTACCCATTGCAACCACATCTTCATTATTTAGAGCTTGGGGGCCTTGGTGCCCGGTCCAGGGCAGCTGGATTGAGCTGTGATATTGGAGCTAGTGACCCACCGGTGCCTCCCATGCAGAAATCCACGGGTGGGGGACCCCCCGGACACTGTTAACTGGGGCTAATGGGTGACTGGGAAAGAAAGCAAGAGGCCCCAGGCAAGAACCAGCGCCACGGATCAGCATCTGCTTTGGAAACCTGCAGGAGGAAGCCAAAGATCACAGGGGTCCTGAGGAACACGTGCAGCCGACAGCTAACACGGAGCAGCAAATCCCTGCACTGCACTGGAAACCTCACCGAGAGGCCTTGCCTGTAAAGACCTCTTCATTGCAATAGCCCTCAGTACAAGGGAAAAACTTACAGCAGGGAAAACAAGCGAGCATCATTCCTGCCGACCGCAGTTTGCTGCGAGCTCCTCAGGCGGGTTCTGCAGCACCATCAGAGGCTATTTTAAGGCGAGCACCAGTGATTTTCCTCCCTGGGATGCTGTGGGATTGCTGCAGCATCAAGCAGGGCTCACACCCTGCTTGTGCCCATGTCCTGGTGCTGGGGCTCTTCCCATGACGTGGCTGTTTGGCGTGGAGGGAGATGGTTCCCCCGGTGCTGCCCGGCCACGGGAGGGGTTTGCAGACGTGCTGTGGGAATGGGATGTGTAATTAGGAGCATCATTCCCGGCTCGGCCCGGCGTGCACAGCCGCAGGGGAAATTACAGTCGCGTTTGTGTTTCGCTTGGCAATGAGAGGGTTTGTCCTAAAGCAGGAGGAACACTGGTCAGCCTCTGAAAGAATAACAACCAAGGGTGTCTGGGAGCATCAGTGGCAGATGGACACCTTCTGCAGGCACAGAAACCCCCTAAACCACCCCAGGTGGGGATGGAGCACTGTGGTGTCTATGAGGTTGTCCATTAAGTACTTAGTAGAGGGTCTGTTAAGGTTGTCTAAGCGTTCAAGGCCAGGTTGGACACAGGGGCTTGGAGCAAGCTGCTCTGGTGGAAGGTGTCCATGCCTGTAGCAGGGGATTGGAGCTGGAGGAGCTTTAAAGTCCTTTCCAACCCAAAACATTCTGTGATTCTATTGACTGGGGTAACAGAGGCAGGCTGGGAGTGAGCGATGGGCTCTAACGCCCATTGGAGACTCTGTCCTGCATGGCCCCTGCTCCTCAGCAGAGCTGTCTCCTATTGAAAGATGAAAAATCGCCCACAGGTCGGTCCAATGATTGGCCAGAGGCTGCCCAGAAAGATGCTGTCAGCCCAAGGGCTCGTTTTCAGGTCCCACATCCTCCTGTGCCCCCTCTCGTTGCCTCTGCCGCTGTCTCGGCCTCTCCTTGGAATCCCACTAAGGGGATTTTTCCATCAGCGTGGAGAAAAAACACTCCGAGGTCCATTCCTCTGTCACACCCCCTCCAAGGAGCTCCGATCCCGGTTGAAGTTTTCCATAGCTGAGCCCTCCCTTTCCTGAACCTCCTGAATCACTTCTTCATCCAGTTCCATCTTGACTAAATTAGCTGCAAGTGAATTTGCCTTACAGGAGATTAAGTGTCCCATTGATTGAAAAATCCTGTGAGAAGTATAGCAGCGTCTCCATTCCTTCCCTAATCCCTGTGTTCCCGGCTCACCAGCGAGACATACCTTCCTTTCCTGATTTCTTTCCATTTAATCAAAATAACTTCAGGCTCAAAATGAGCTTTTCAACGTCTCCTCGGTGCACCCGGGGAGCCTGATGTGCCAGGGGAGGGTTATTCCATTAAAAAGTCAGGAATTTGCTGGATGCAGAAAGGTTGAGGGGTCTCTGCGGGGTGCTCGGCTTGGGGCATGGGATCATCATGTGTATGGGGTAAGGGGCTGGGCTATGTCTGGGCAAAGATGCTGGTTAATACAGCCCTGGTAGGAGAAAGGGCTGGGAAAAGCCAACAGCACTTAAAGGGCAATGGGTAGAAACTAGCAATTAATGCAGGAGAGAATACTAAATGAAGATAAATAGGGGTGGAATAACTGAAGCAGAAGCAGAGCCAGGCCTGTCGGTGTGACGATGGGATGCTGGGGATGGGCCCATCCTTTTGGCTCGGCGCAGGAGCCTAGGAGTACATCTGTGGATGCTGAAGGGATGAACCCTGTGACAGATTTCCCAGGGAGGCTCTGGCTTCTCCCTTACCGATGCCTTCAAATCAGGGATGGATGTTTTCCTAGGAGACGTGCTGCAGCCAAACACCATTTACCAGGTTCATTACCGAGATAACTGCATGAATTAGTGTCTGTGACCCAGGGAATTTCACCACACTGTGTTTTGACTGAGGGGAAAACCCCCCAATAACTCAATCAGCTGGGAGCTGCTGTGATTTTAATTGTCTCAGACACTGACGCACGGCAGCGGCTCGGGTTGTGTGCTGCACACGCTGCTCACGTGTATCGGACCCCCTTCAACCAGGGCTAAAAAGAGATGCAAATTGAGTTTAACACATCATTTTGATGTTTGCAGCCCGGGCAGGGCACCAGCAGCAGGCCCCAGCATGGGGGCTTTGCTTGCAAAGCAGAAGCTGGGTTTCCGCTCTGCTGGCTGTGCTGAGGCTCCTCGAGTATTTCCACTGACAGCCTGGTTTTCCTTATTTCTCTTGTTTTCTTCCCAGATGAAGGTTAAAAATACATCCTCAGACATGTTGCTCTGAGCAGTCTGCGCCTATTGCATTTAATCCCCTCTTCTATTCTGCTTTTGTTGTCCCCATACAGAGCGCATGAAAAGGAAGGCGAGGGCGGGCTTGTTTGGTTCTTATTTGCTTTTAAGGCTTCATTTATTAGCCAAGCCATGACGCAAGGGCCGGCTGCTGCAGAGGCTTTGCTTGTTTAGCATCAGGCTGTGGCTGATGGGGGGGGATTGTCACCCTCTGGGGAGATGTGGGGTGACCCAAGGGTGCGTGGGGAGGAGGAGAGTGGGGATGGAGCAGGGCTCTGTGCTGCAGTGAGATGCTGTGATTGGATTTGGGTGCTTTGGGATGGAATTTTTCCTTTGAACACAAAAACAACATTTAAAGCACAGCTTTGCAAACCACAAAGTGAAGGAAATGGTTTGCAAGCAGGGCTGTGAGCTGGTGAGCAGAGCAGCATCTCTGACAGCCCCCTTTGGGGACCACTCACAGCATCCTTGTGACCGGCACCTTTCAAACAGCTGGAAAAGCCTCTTCCCGAGCTGCCAAGTTTCCATGAGAGTTTGACAGCTTCAGCTAATTAATCACTTAAATGTAACTGGAAAGGGAAAACAATTCCATTGTCTTTGGGAGACAAGAATTCTGGTTTCATGAGCTCCACATTGCTGGCAGCGCCTGCAAATAGTTGGGCTGTCTTTGAGCTCCCTGCCCTGACGTGGGGCTGGGAACTGGGGGAACGCGGTTTGCCCTCGTCAGCGTCTCACATCTGGATGAGATGCTTCGACCTAACAACAGCTGGTGTTCAGGAATGTTTATTTATAGGAAGTGTGACAGTATTAAGATGTGAATGCTAATCAATGGGAAAATCCCGGACAGGATTCCAGAGGGGGAGGCCTATCAAGGTGGAGCTGCTCTGAGTTCATCTTAAATCCCATTTATGTTAAACCTGTGGGGATGAAGAATTAGGAGAGGAGAACTTTACCTTCTCAAGTATCTCAACCTTTATTTCTTTTCATCTTCAAGGCCTTTTTCTCTCGCCCTCCCACATTTCACCTCTTCCATCTTCCCCCCATGTCTGACCACAAGCAAATGGGCATTGACAGTGTGGCAGAGGGGCATGAGCAAACTCCTTGTAGAGGTCAGGGGGAAGGTACCAGACTTCCCTGAGCTTCTGGCTGCTGTTGAGGGCACCTCCAGATGGTTGCTGTTTTCCCCTAATTAATATCCTCATTAGCAAAGAAGCTGTAAGACTGGAAGTACTTCCATGAGACTCCTTGAACGCTGCTTAGGATTTGGAGCTTTTAATTCGGTGGCAATCCCATTTTACAGTGATGGAATAAAAGAATGAGAGTTCAGGGTCTTTGTAAGAAGCAGCAGCTTCAAAAATGACCATTTCTGGTCTAACAGGGAACATCTGTGCTGGGGACAGCTGCTTTGCCAGCTGCTGGGGAGGGTGATGCTGAACAAAAGAGGTCCTGTTGATCTGGGGATCCACCGATAGGATTTTGACAGCAAAAAAAAGCAATGGAGCAGATGTATTTTGGGCAAACACGTTGGGAGCAGAAGATGCCAATAACTCGTGGTTGAGGGTATTTTTGAACTAGGCTGGAAGGAATGGTCAAATTCCTCGGGTCCTGCTCTCCTCCTCCTTTGGTTTGCTGTTCTGTGCTGGTTTGGTCAAGTCTTACAAGTCCAAGTGAGAAAAACACCTCTGTCCCAGATGCAAAAGTTCCTTGTGGATCCCTGTGTGAGCTGCTGTTACTGCTGCGTCACCTCCTTGCTATTTGGAACATCATAGACTGGTTTGTGTTGGAAGGGACCTTAAAGCCCATCCAGTTCCAACCCCCTGCCACAGGCAGGGACACCTTCCACTAGAGCAGCTTGCTCCAAGCCCCATCCAACCTGGCCTTGGACACTGCCAGGGATGGGACAGCACATTATTATGTATTTATTATTAGGATAGAAACCCTTCCCTTGGTATCTGATGGGCATCGCTTCCAAGCAGCACTGAGTCATCATCCCCAGCTTATTGCTGCTGTCACGGGAAGGGGAAGTTGAATTAGTGCGGTCACTGCCTGCACTGAGTCAGGCTGGGGGGATGATGCTGTCCCCTCTCCTGACACCTCCTGAACCAAGCCAGGGGCTTGGGCTGGGACTTCCTTGCCTGTGGGTTCATTCCCACACCTCCCACCCAGCCTTTGTGCACTGATGGACCCCTCTTTCCCGCAGGCTGGTAGTGGGAGCTCCCTACGAAACCAACGGCCAGCAGAAGACCGGAGATGTCTACAAGTGCCCAGTGACCAGTGACAGCCACAGCAACTGCACCAAACTCAACCTAGGTACCGCACATGGAGCGGGGAGAGATGGGTGTTTTAACGTGGTGCTTCTTATCACTGCTTTGGTCTGTAAAGATGCACCCTCTTGCCCCCAAAGGGCAAGATTGTCCCCAAAAGCAGGAGGACTGCATGTTTGAGGAGGAGTTTTAAATAAGGAATTATTCTTGTCCTGGTGCTGAGCTTTAACCAATATTGGGGTAAAATCAAGCAGATCAGAATGAAGTGAAGAATTTATTTAATATAGCTTAAACTGGCTTATTAAACGATCAGAATGGGCCTATCAATGGATAATGGTCCCTCTAGCAAATACCTGGCTCCACATGGCAGCGTCTGTATTCCCTCTTCAGGGGATGCTCAGGCAACGTGGCCACTGCAGCAATTCCCTCTGCAAAGGCATTTTGCTCCCAGGGTCCAGCCTGCTCCCATGGCTTTGGTATTTGGGAATTACCACCCAGCCCCACCACCTCTGGGCCCCATCAGTGTTGTCACAGGAGCAGAGACCCCAGGGGTGCTCCAATCCCACAGGCATCCCAATCCCATCTCCCTGGATGGAGGAAGCAGGCTCTTTCTCAGGGTTTCTTGGGCTGGTCTAGCACCAACCGTGCCAGCATCACAGCATCAGGACATGCCCTTCCTGGGTCATGGCAGTGCAAGAGGTCCCCTTTGCCCAGAGTGGGGTACCTGATGGGCACATCCCCATCTCAGCAGGGAATGTGAGAGCCGGGGGCTTTCTCATGGTCCTGAGGGGCATCGCTGGGGTTTGGGGCAAGGTTTTATCATTGGAGCAGCTGGAGCAGTTGTTCTCACTTCATTTTTCCTCATAGTGAATCTGAACTATCCTGCTTTCTAGCAGAGCTGATGAAGGGAGGAGGAAATCTGGGTCCTCTGCAACATTTGATTGATGGGCTCCAGATTCTTAAAGGTTTTTTTTTAAGCAGAGTTTTGGGTTTTTTTTTTTCTTTTTATTTATTATTTTCTGTGAGAACAGCGAGATTCTTCAGGGAGATAAATCTTTCTCGTGTGTAAATTTGAGTCTTGCTAAAACCCAATCATTTCTCCGTTGGAAATGGGATTTAAATGAGAAGATTGGCTCCATGAGCCCATCCTATTTGATGTATTCCCAATCCACTCACTTGCCTGGTTAGCACTGAGGCCATTGAGTAAAACCAGGCACGGAGATGCCCTGGGGGGAAGCCAGGCTGACAGTGAGCAGGCAGCAGAGATGTCCATAGTGTGGAGAAGCAGGAGCTGATTCCTGACCCTGTGGTCGCAGGGGCTGAGGTGCTTGGGTACCAGAGCAGGAGAGCGGGTGGCAGCATCCGCAGCTGGGATGCTGGAACATTTATGACATGGGATAAAACCCCTTTTCCTCTGGCTTTGCTGTGGTGTATGCCCATGAGGGGGTGGAGCAACCTCAGGGCTGGTCTGCAGGGGAGAAGTGAGGGTTGTTGGAAGCTCCTTTGAGCTCTGGGTTATAGATCTCGGGTTTTGAGCCTCCCCTCCATTTAACCCTCAGCAAGAAGCTTCCAAAGGCCCCAGGAAATGAAACCACCCCCCAGGTTTACCATTAACTGTCCAGTTTCCTCCCTCTCAGTTTGCTTCTCAGGCAAAACAGCCAAGAGCTCACAGGGAGCTGCATCGCCCCGAGCCCATCAGTAGAGGAAGGGCAGTGTTTGTGTCACAGCTCAGCGATGTTGGCGTTAACAGGGCTGCCCTGGGGGCTGTTCCCAGTTTCTGGCTTGTGAAACATGGGAAAAGAAAGCAAAGCACAATGATAAATCAGCTACTAAATGCCTACTGGTCGGGCAATAAACCTTGAGATGCTGGGGCTGCTCAGAGAGGGGTTTATTCCTAGACTGACAGTACAAGAGATGCCATCTCCGACTCACAGCTTCATTGCCTAGAAGACTTTTCTCTTTCTTGGTTGTGGCATCTGAGAGGGAAAAACCAAATCTCATCTTGATGCTTCCAAAATAAACCGGAAGCACAAAGTCTGCAGTGTAAGCAGGCAGAGACCACTCCTGCAGCATTCATCTGGATCCCCCTTGCTCCAGAGGTGATGGGGAGCATCACGGGGATGTGGGATGGGTGCTCAGCATCCCCGCTCAGCATCCCCGCTCAGCATCCCCGCTCAGCATCCCCGCTCAGCATCCCCGCTCAGCATCCCCGCTCAGCATCCCCGCTCAGCATCCCCGCTCAGCATCCCCGCTCAGCATCCCCGCTCAGCATCCCTGCTCAGCATCCCTGCTCAGCAGTGGTCCCTAACCTCATCCTCTCTCCGAAGGACGGGTAACGCTCTCCAATGTCTCCGAGCGGAAGGACAACATGCGCCTTGGCCTCAGCCTGGCCACCAACCCCAAGGACAACAGCTTTCTGGTGAGGAAAGGGGGCTTTCACAACAGTAAAACCAGATGCATGTACAACGGCATGTGAATGCATGCAACTACACCTCTCCGTGCGTTTATACACGTGCTGCATGCACTGCAGGGCTCAGAAACCTCACCTTCCATGGGGAAAAGGATGCCAAAGGAGAGGACAGCAGAGATTAAAACGCGGCTGTCTTCAACCCACCCCTGATGCTTTGTTTCCCTCCGCAGGCCTGCAGCCCTCTCTGGTCCCACGAGTGCGGGAGCTCCTACTACACCACAGGGATGTGCTCCCGGGTCAACTCCAACTTCAGGTTCTCCAAGACAGTGGCTCCGGCTCTGCAGAGTACGGCAATCAGTGGTGCCCTGCAGCTCTAACCCTGCCTTTGAAGCCCGAGGGGATTCCTGTTCCCTAATCCCTTCAGCCCCATTGAGAAAACAAAGAGATGTCAGTGCTGGGGAGATCGGAGGAAGTGATTGCAGGGAAGTGATTCAAAGGGGGTTACTGGACACAGACATCTGGTAAACGTTTTCCTTTTGACTGACACCGGGGGAAGACAAAACCCACCTTCTTCTTCCAAAGCTGGAAATGAAAGAATCCCGAGTATTTTATCAGCGCAGTTAGGAAGGCAAAATAGGGAAAGAATTCGGACCTTGGCCACACAAAACAAAGTGCTCATTGACTGAAAGCTGAATAGCTTGGCCCAAATCTGTGATGTGGGATACGTGATTTCATTCTGAGGTATTAAATAAGCTTCCTGGCTTTCCTGTAACAGGTAATAGATTGCAGAAGCCTGTCCTGCAGCATCAGGGCTCCTGGAAGCTCCTTGTTCAGTTGGGCACAGGGTGCGATATCCCAGCTCCATCACCCTTTTGGTGTTGATTCATTCTCATGGCATAAAGCAGGGCATGGGAAAAGGGGACTTTTGGGTGGCAGAGGCAGTAAAGGCAAAGCCCACCATGAAGTTCTCAGTGTCCCTGCCTTCTTTCTGGCCAGGACATGCTTTTAGCCCTTGCTCTAAAGGGCAAGCGGTGTTTTAGAGGGAAGCTTGTGGGCGAGCATGGCGTTATCATTCAGTAAGTGGGATGCAGAGGCTCCTGGGGTGAGCAGGGGATCAAGGTGGTAGCACACAGCTGAGGACCACAAGGATGGAGCGGTCCCCGTGTGACTCCAGTCCACGGATGCGCTAACCCATGAATGCCTGCAGGAGATGGGAAGGGCCGATAAATCTGGCCCTGGAAAATCCAGCATCTCCTGGTTTTCTGCAACTTTCCTCACTAATACTATAAAGTATAAAGAAGGCAGATGATGCTGAGCAGTTTTCCCCACTGAAAACCAATTGACTGCCTCAATCCAGAGGCGAGCCCTGGGGTCCTCACTGGGGTTTTTGGCTGCCTTTCGCAGAGGATTTAATGGGAAGGGGAGGAAATGCCCGACTGGTGTTCTATGGCGAGTTCAGGCAGGGCTGAGGAGTGACTCAGGGGGAAAGCATTGCTCTGCGGGAGGAGCGGAGGCCGGATCCTGCCTGCTGGGGCCACCCTTTGAAGTCTGCAATGATATTAGACCGGATAAAAGCTTAAATCTGAATCAGAAAAGATGCAGCTGAGTGTTATTCTTAGCAAGTTCCCTAGTCCTTTCTCGGCAGAGAGGATGCTTGTGGCTTCTCTCTACCTTGCTGAAGCCCAAAAGTCATTATAAGGACTGAAATAAGACTTTTCCCCCAACAAATCATAAGAGCAAGCACCTGACAGCGAGGTATGAAGCCCTAAACCTCCCCTTGGCGAGCCTTGCCAAAAGCTCTCAATCACCCACCATGTGTTTTCCGCAGGATGCCAGACGTACATGGACATAATCATAGTCCTGGATGGGTCGAACAGCATCTATCCTTGGGTTGAGGTTCAGCACTTCCTCATCAACATCTTGAAAAAGTTCTACATTGGCCCCGGCCAGATACAAGTAAGACCCTGCACAACTCCTGTGTGCCCCCCTGTGTCACCCAGAGTCCCTTGGCCACACTCATGGGGCCCTTTCCAATGTCTGTTTTCTGCCAGTGTGATGCTATTGGTGCTGTTGCTTCTCAAAATGACCTCTCAATGTATGGGCTTTAAAGCTGAGCCCATGGAAACACCGCTCACATTAATGAGCTATGGAGGGAGCAGCCCCCCACAGGAGGGTGAAATCCCATGGAAATATAGAAGTATGTCCCTGTAGCAAGGCAGCTGGGAATTGAGTTCCCTCCTCTTCCTATAAGTGATCATGGGCTGGTGTGGGCAGGGATCTGTGCATAGATCAACACAAATAACCCCATGTTCAGTCCCCCCTTGAGATGCTGGGGGCTGCAGTGGGGCACAGCACATCTGCATCACCCCAAACCTTTATAGCAGGGGAGGAGGGGGCTGTGCATGGCTGAGAGCTGGCAGAGAATAGAAATACATTTGAGCATTACCTATGATCCCTGGAGGGAAAACTGGAGCAAACGGGGACAGAGACTGACTGTGCCAGTGGCTGTTATTCCATGGGGTTGACCAAGTGTGCAGCCCCCGGCTATGCAGCAGGTGGTTGCATCCTTTGTGCCATTCCTTTAATCCCCAGGTCGGAGTTGTTCAGTACGGGGAGGACGTCGTCCATGAGTTTCATTTAAATGACTACAGGTCTGTAAAGGATGTGGTTGCAGCTGCCAGTCACATAGAGCAAAGAGGAGGTACAGAGACCAGGACTGCCTACGGGATAGAGTTTGCTCGGTAAAAACCACTCACCTTCCTGTTCGTTCTGAGAGCAAGTTTTAAATCACCGTTTATTCTTCTTCCCTCTCTCCCCTTTGCTGTTTCTTGCTGCTTAGAAAGCACCAGGCTAAAAACGTTTCTGCGAAAAGGCTCTGTCCTCAATGAGTGCTTTACCAATGATGCCTTGCAAAACTGCTCCATCCTCAGTTGCAGCTGGACCAGAAGGAATCACAGCAATCCTAGAATGCTTTGTGTTGGAAGGGACCTCAAAGCCCATCCAGCTCCAACCCCTGCCACGGGCAGGGACCCCTTCCACTAGAGCAGCTTGCTCCAAGCCCCTGTGTCCAACCTGGCCTTGAGCACTGCCAGGGATGGGGCAGCCACAGCTTCTCTGGGCACCCTGTGCCAGCGCCTCAGCACCCTCCCAGGGAAGAGCTTCTGCCTAAGAGCTCAGCTCAGTCTCCCCTCGGGCAGGTTAAAGCCATTCCCCTTGGAAGTTGCAGAGCAGACTGAAAATGCTTCCTCTCTCTGAAAGCACCCAGAGCTGAGCCCTCAGCCCCCAAACAACCCCAGTATTCCTGATGCAGATTTAGGGCATTTTCCTCATTAAAGGCTCCTCTCCTTCCTATCCTTATCTCCAGGTGGATAAAAATCCTGTTTTAAAGCCCTGCAGTTTCCTGAGGGCCCCAATTGCACCTCCCTGAGGGCTACTAGCCCGAGCACCCCTGGAGGTGCTCTGATGCGGGTGACGGGGCGCACATCTGGGCAGCTGTGGGCGCGCGCGGCGGTGGGAGCCGTGGCCTGGCGAGGCCTGAGCAGCCCAGGGCATCTCTTCAATTGCAGCTCGGAAGCGTTTCAGAAAGGTGGCCGGAAAGGGGCAAAGAGAGTAATGATTGTAATCACAGATGGAGAGTCGCACGACAGCCCAGACCTGGAGAAGGTGATCGAGGACAGCGAGAAGGACAACGTCACCCGATACGCCGTGGCCGTAAGTGATAGCAAAAGCCAGACAGAGCTCACTGATGCCCCGTGTGCCCCGATGCAATGGGGCTGGCAGCGCAGCCCATCTCCGCCTCTCCCAGCGCATCAACAGGGGTCCTTGCTGCTGGTCCTGCTTTTAGTGGGATGCTTGGCTCTGGATTCGGCTTCTGGAGCAGGCGCCATGGGCAGGGACAGGCAGGACCCTGCATTACATCAGGCACCTGAATTGAATGAGATGTGCTCCTCTGATCGCTCCCACAGTGAGGTGTCAGATGCCAAGGCTGTCAGGTTCATCCCACATGGACACCCCTCAGGTGCTTTGGGACGGCTTTCTCCATCACACAAACACCCCTGAGTCTTGCGTTTCTCCTTCAAACCTAGGTGTTGGGTTATTATAACCGAAGAGGAATCAACCCCGAAGCCTTTTTGAACGAGATAAAGTTCATAGCGAGCGACCCGGATGACAAGCATTTCTTTAATGTCACAGACGAAGCAGCACTTAAGGACATTGTGGATGCTCTGGGGGAAAGGATATTTAGCTTGGAAGGTGAGTGATGCCTGACATGTCCTGGCCTCGGGTGGGCTGTCAGTCAGAATTTGCATGGTTCACACCAGGGCTTTCCCCAATACCTGCTTGATACAGAACCTAAAATCATGCTTCGAATAACTTCATATAGAAGGAAACGTCTTTAGTTTGAGTGCATCCCCCAAGCACCAGGAGCACCGATCCCCTCTATGCAAAGAACACCCCTCACCCTGGCCACTGCTCTTGGCAGAGCTGTGGTGGCTTCACCCGGTTGCAATTGGGAAGCAGAATGCTCTGAATCCACATTTTTGTGCCATCTGCCTGAGAGCAGCACCAGGGCAGAGCTGCCAGTACCTGTTAGCAGCAGGACTTTGTGGAATTGTGGTGATGTGGGGAGACGCAGGCTCATTTGTGGCAGCTGGGGTCCTTTGCGCTCCAGGTGCGGTAGAGGTGGATGCTCAGCCCCTCCAGGAAAGCAAAGCTCTCCGTTACATACAAATTCCTGCTTTTTCTTTGTTTTTAAGGAACCAACAAGAATGAAATCTCCTTTGGACTGGAAATGTCCCAGACTGGATTTTCATCGCATGTTGTGGAAGTAAGAGAGTAAATGTGGAGGGGTTTTTTAACCCATCCCATGCAAGAGGGCACCCCTGTTCCTTTTATCATCACCATAATGCCGCTGGCTTATCCCATGAGGAAGGGAGACCAGTGCCTTCCTTGGGACCAGCCTCCAGCAGCTCCACCTGATGCATCTTGGAAAGGACATGCTGGGATGTGCCATGGAGGAAAACGCTTGTTGATGGTGGGATGCATTAGGTCGGTCCCTTTCACCCATGGGCTCTGGAGGCTGGCAGGTCCAAGGGAAAAGCCAGCAGGGATTTCTGCTGGGGGTTTTCCAGGGGAGGAAAAGCATGCTGGAAATATATGAATGGGATGGAAATGTCACTCCAGCATAGTTAAAAATCTCCATCTTTTCAGGTGTGCTTTGGAGGTTGCTTTCTATAGATATCATTATTATTATATTATATGTTATCATTATATATGTCTTCTCAGAGAAGCTGTGGCTGCCCCATCCCTGGCAGTGCTCAAGGCCAGGCTGGACACAGGGGCTTGGAGCAAGCTGCTCCAGTGGAAGGGGTCCCTGCCCGTGGCAGGGGCTGGAGCTGGAGGAGCTTTAAGGTCCCTTCCAGCCCAAACCATCCCCTGATTCCATACAGTCTAGAAGTTGAGCTGTTAGGGACCCCGATGTGTGTTCACAAACAAAAGCATCCCACTGGGTCCTCTCATCCATCTCAGCATGAATCGACCTTGCCCATAGGGGAGGCGTGGGGGAGAATTGCCTCCCCTTGGCCAGAAATCCCTTCAAACTCTTCCTGCTCTCCCACAGGATGGGATCTTGCTGGGAGCAGTGGGTGCCTATGACTGGAACGGGGCCGTCCTGAAGGAAACCAGCAGTGGGAAGGTCATTCCCCTGCGGGAATCTTATCTCCAGGAGTTCCCGGAGGAGCTGAAAAACCATGGAGCGTATTTAGGTAAGAAAGCTGAAGGAGGCTCTGCTGCCAGGGCTCAGCTCAGGATTCTGTGCTCAATAGTAGGAAACACAACCTATTTCTCAAGTGACTGCTAGCAGGAGTGCTCCCAGTGTTGGAGACTGTGCCTGGCTCTTTGCAAGCTCCCACTGGACCCGTGTTGCTCAGGGATGCAGCGGTTGTGAGCATCCTCACCTGGGAAGAGCCCGGTGTCAACCATGGTGAGCAGCACAGAAGTGCTTTCAATGCAGAAGTAGCTCAGACGCCGTTCAGCCCAGGTCATCTGCAGCACTTACTGGAATGGTTTAAAAAGCAGTGATGAAATTCCATGCCTAGGGAGGAAATACCTGCTGGGTTAATCCGTTCCATGTGCGGCTGCTGAGGCTCCGGAGCAGAAATAACAGCCTGGTTCTAAAACCTCCGGAGATGTGCGTGCCAGGATGAGCTGCCCCGGGGTTGGGATGCTGTGGGATTGACTGCCAGCGTGTCAGGGCTGCTCCCTGTGCTGGGAATATGAACAGCCCCTGGACACGGGGGTCCATCCCTTAGGGTGACAGCCTGGAGTGGGGATGGCTGTGGCTGTGCAAGGGAAATCCATGAGGGTGTGTGGGAGCCCAGCTGGACTCTCGTTCCCATTGTCTGGAGTAAGAAATCCAGAGATATTAAGGGAATGCTTGATTTCCTTACTATTTACTATATAAAAGCGGAGAATCCCAGCTCTCCCAGTGCTGGGAAATGGGGGTTTCAAGGCTGATGCTTGCTTTAGGATTATCCCTTGACGAAGGGAATATTTAGGGAAACAGAGATCCCATATAGAGGCAATGCCCAGGGAAAGAGGTCCATAAACCCTGATAATCCCTAGAGATGCTCAAAATTCAACTGGATGTGATCCCAAGGGATCTGATCCAGCTTCATGATTGGCCATGATTTCCTAATTCATTTCTAATACTTAATTTTCCAAATAATTTCTAATAATTTCTTATTATTTATTTCTAATAATTTCTAATAATTTTCACTGACTGTGAACGTGGAGGAGCCTGGAGCTGCGTTTGAAAACCAGGATTTTGCAGCTCCAGTGTTACATTCCTCCGTAATCCCATCTGCAACCACGGGCAAGCGCTGCAGCCCAGCGTGCAACGTGTGTTGGTGACCCCAGGGATTGCTCAGAGTCATTCACTTACATGGGGTTATTTCCATAAGGACTCATAAGGAATAGTCCTGATGGATTCACGGCTCTTATCAGACTGTGAGTGTTAACATCAAGCATCAGCAAAGTCTTTCATGCCTGGTTTGGGATGTGGCGTTGGAGGGGTCTCGAAGGGGCAGGTACCGCAGCCTCCCGGTGCGCTCGACCTTGCTGGTGTCTGTTTGACTTGATGTGAGCCATGCACTAAAGCACTCATCCAGCCAGGGACTGGGCTCACCTCGGTGAAAGAAGGGTTTTGCACGGCTGCATTAGGCAGTGCCAGAACTCTCGGCTCAGGGTATGGGTAGGACCTGAGCAGGCGGCTCAGAGCCCAAGCTCGGGGCTCTGGGCTTGATGTGAATGGCTTTATCTGTGAGGAAAGCCGGGTTTCTTGCTTCCTGACCTGGGAAGTGGCCAGAGCTGTGTCAGCAGCTGGGGGTGAATGGAAAGCAGACCCCGGGCAGAGCTGGGAGCAGGGAATGCTCAGCCATGCTCACCCCACGCCTGCCCCCTTCCAGGTTACACCGTCTCCTCCGTCATCTCCACCAAGCACGAGCGGATCTACGTCGCAGGAGCTCCCAGGTTCAACCACACCGGGAAGGTCATCCTTTTCAGCATGCACAACAACAGGAACCTCACCATCCACCAGGCGCTAAAGGGAGAGCAGGTAATGCCTGCTGAGGATGCTGCATGGGTTAACCCATGTGGCACACATGCTTCTCCATCAATCCTCACCCTTTGCTCACAAATTGTCTTGTTCAAATAGCTCAGCACTGCAGCACATCCATGGGATGCCCTGGCTGCTGCTGCATCCACAGCTCCGAACCCCGTGGCTGCAGCAGGGGTTGAAATGTCCCCACTGGGGCAGTACCCCTGCGTGCCAGGAGCATTGCTCCCATCCCTTCCTCTGTCTTCTCCAGATCGGCTCCTACTACGGCAGCGAGATCAACTCCCTGGATGTCAACGGCGACGGCATCACGGATGTTTTGCTGGTGGGAGCGCCCATGTACTTCAGCGAGGGCAGGGAGAGGGGCAAGGTCTATGTCTACACCCTGCAGGAGGTACGCGGCAGCACCACGGAGCTGGGTGCTAGCACAGAAACTGCATCTCCCCCCTTGTGTCACCTCCCCGGGGTGGCTCCAGGCTGCGTTCACCGACCAGCTTCCATCAGACACCGCGGGGTATGGCAGCGCTGCCCAAAGGCAGCTGAGCTTGGTTTGGAGTAGTATCTGTCTGGTTTCCTTGCTTATAAGCAATCCCAGGGGGGTTTGCTCGCTGCCAAAGGGAATCCAGCCCGCGCTGGAGCAGAGCTGCATCATCTCAAGGCTTTGCTGCTCCCGGTTGGATGAGCTCCCCGGTACCAAGGAGGTGATACCCGGGGTGCAAGAGGGGGCTTTGCAACGCGGGGATGTCTCTATGGGGAAAGTCTCCATTCATTTTGCCTCCCCAAAAGGGTTTCCTCCACGGGCACCCTCCTGCCCAGAGGCTGAGCTGGGCACGGGGCTGTGGAGAGCAGCCAGGTTGGTCCCTCCACCCTCACCGCAGGGCATAGACAGGACATGCACCATCCCCATCCCCTTCCAGTGCTCTGGGGCAGGACCAGCTTCGCTGCAGCCCCCAGACCTGGCTCAAACTGGCGTTTCTGAACCAAACCACGCCGGCAATGAGCATCCAAGGCTGCAGATCCCGCCTGCGGCAGCAGGAGTCCCCATAAGCAAAGCACAGCTTTCCATGCCGTTATTTACATAGGTTGTTACCGGGGGAAGGCAAAGCTGATGCAGGGTTGAGCAGGCTCAGCAGGAAGTCCTGCAGCCCCAGGAGAGTCACCTCCTTCCCTATGGAAGCTGCTCACGCACACCCCACCATTCGCTTGCCTTTGGGGGGTTTCTCCTCTTGCCAGGCTCGCTGCTGATGGTTTGGGGTTGGGGTCTCACCTTTTCCCTTCGGCTGGCCCTGCAGAACCGCTTCACTCCCAGCGGAGCCCTCCTGGACCTGCAGAGCTACCAGAATTCCCGCTTCGGCTCCTGCATCGCTGCCGTGCCTGACCTCAACCAGGACTCCTACAACGACCTGGTTGTCGGGGCTCCTCTGGAGGACGAGCACCAAGGAGCGATCTACATCTTCCTTGGCTTCGAAGAGACCATCCTGAAGAAGTACAAGCAGGTACGGATGGTTCCTGGGTGTGCTTCAGTTGGCCTCATCCTCCCTCACAGTAAGTGTCATTTAAGGGCTGACAGAGCACGATAAATTCACATTCAGTATTGCACTGTTAGTTGTTATTGCCAGACGTCTCCTCTTGTGCGGGATGCAAGAGAAAGCAAACGTAAGGTATGGAAGGCTGAGGAAGTTGGGGCTGTTCAGCCTGGAGAAGAGAAGGCTGCGTGGAGACCTCAGAGCAGCCTTCAAGTATCTGAAGGGGGCCTATAGGGATGCTGGGGAGGGACTCTTCATTAGGGACTGTAGTGACAGGACAAGGGGTAACGGGTTAAAACTGAAACAGGGGAAGTTTAGATTGGATCTAAGGAGGAAATTCTTTCCTGTGAGGGTGCTGAGGCACTGGAATGGGTTGCCCAGGGAGGCTGTGAATGCTCCATCCCTGGCAGTGTTCAAGGCCAGGTTGGACGAGGCCTTGGGTGCCATGGTTTAGTGTGAGGTGTCCCTGCCCATGGCAGGGGGTTGGAACTGGATGATCTTAAGGTCCTTTCCAACCCGAACTATTCTATGATCCTATGAAAACATGTTGGAAATCAGGGGCAATGCTCAGCACTTAGTGCAATGAATTGCTAGAGATGAATCCCAGACTGGTTTGGGTTGGAAGGAACTTAAAGCTCATCCAGTTCCAACCCCCTGCCACATGTAAGGAATAGTAAATATGCAGGGTAAATTCAGCAGGAATCTCTCAGAGGCCAGGAGGTGAATCCCCTCCTGCACACGCAGGGATGCTCCCGCTGGAAACCAGGCTGGATTCTCCCTTTTCCTTCCAGCGGATAGCGGCTGCGGACTTCGCACCGGGGCTGATGTATTTCGGATGCAGCATCCATGGACAGCTGGACCTGAACGAGGACAGGCTCGTGGACTTGGCCGTGGGCTCCCTGGGGAATGCCGTGCTGCTGTGGTTAGCTGGACTCTCTCGCTTGGCACCTTCCTCTTCCAATGCTCACTGCAATACGCTGCAATCTTTAGAGGGAAAACTGATCTCCCACCTTTCCGCAATAACAACCCCCTGTTCGGCTGGGCAGTGGGATCTCCATGCCATTGGGCCCTAGAAGGATGTCAGAGTTGGTTTTGCATTGAATTTCATCATTAGCTCCCCAGGAGTCTCAGTCCAGCTCGTTGATTTGTGGTGATCGGCCCAGGCTCCCCCTGCTCTTTATTGATTTAGTATTTTCAAACCTTGAATAATGGTTTGGAAAGAGCCTTGAAGCTGTTAGGATGGAGGGTAGCTGCGGCCAGCAGAGATGGGCCACCCTGGGGTCTGCTACATGCATGGAAGGGGCCACAAATCCTGCTCTTGGTGCTGCTTCACTGGCATAAACAGGAGGCAAATACGTGCAAGATATTCTTCACTGCTATATAGATGACCTGAGAGTAGAGCGGGATGCTGTGGTAGCCTTTGGTCTTCCTCAGCACCTTCCTGATGTTGGGAAAAGGGTGAATCTGGGGGCTTCTGGGACACCTTTGGAGGATGCTTTAGCTGTGTTGTGCCTGCCATGCCACAGCCCGTCTCCTGACCCTTGCTTGCCCCGCAGGTCCCGCAGCGTGGTCCAGATCAACGCCAGCATCCGCTTCGAGCCCCCCAAAATCAACATCTTCACCAAGGACTGCAAGCGGAACGGGAAGGATGCCACCTGCATGTCGGCCTTCATCTGCTTCACTGCTGTCTTCCTCTCAGCTCACTTCCAGACGTCCAGTGTGGGTGAGTGCACGGCTGCGCACACAACAAAAACCCCAAGCCCTGAGGGAGCACTTGGCTTCTGCCATGTGCATCCCATAGCTCGCCATGCCTGCAGGAGTGCACGTTCCCATCTGCCACATCCCTTTTTACCCACAAATGTGTCCCTATCCTGGCTCATGTAGCAGGGGCAATGGCTCTGCCATTAAGCATTATTGGGGAACACCCCAAGGATGCAAACTTACCCGTGTGTGACCTCTTCCCTCCGCTATTCCCTTGGCCCAAGCTCTGCTGCGGCTTGCCTCGCCATGGTACGTGTGACAGGGATGTCACCATCACCTTGCCAGCCAGCGGCACAGGAGGGGATGTGCCTGGACCACGTCCTGCAGAGCTCATCCATCCTCCCCGCTGCGGCAGCAGGACACATCTGCCCACCATATGTGCCTGCTTCCCTAATATCCCAGGGAATCTCATTGAAGCCATTGGCCAGCTCTGCTGTTAAACCCTTGCATGTTGCTGTGACCCCAAGTGTACCCAGTGGGTGCCTGTGACTCAGTTGGAGCGGGGGAAAGCGATAGTGCCTGGCAGATAGCAAACACTGCCATAGGAAAATCAGATCCCTAGGGCAAGAATCCTGGTTTGCCCTAGGAAATCCAGAGTTTTCCTCCCAGCTGCTGCCTTTGCTGAGCTTGCAGGATAAAAAGCTGAGGGGGGTTTCCTTTATCTGTTTAATTCCACGCTTATTCCTGCCCAGAAGAGCCACCCCATGGACGATGTGCTCTTTGCTGATGCACGTTCTGCGTCACACTGGGGTAGCGGGTGCGAATCCCACCCTGCTTGGCACTGGGTTGGGAACCTTTGGTTTCTTTTCCAAAGCACTGCAGGTGGCAAATGATCTCCAGTAAAGCATCAAGGGAAGTGCCTCAGGGTACGATACCTCCAGGGTGCAATCGCTCCAGCATGTGAATGTATGATATCCCGCACAGATTTTGCACAGTCTCTTGTAATAATGTACTTTTAAAGCTCCTCATTTGACTTGGAGAGAAACAGGTATTTCTCTTGGGCTATTTTCTTTGCCTAAAAGAAATGCATGTTAGAAACAATCAATACTAACCCGACTGTTCTCGTTTTCCCATAGTGTGCTCCCTGCCACACTGCTCCCAGCAATAGGGGTTTGAGTGCACAAAAGCCTGTTTCTCTGACCCGGTGTTGCTATGTAGTGATGGCACGGTGTGGTGCTGGTGGCACTGTGTGGTGCTGATGGCACTGCTGATGGCACCGTGTTGTGCTGATGGCACTGTGATGGCACTGTGTGGTGCTGATGGCACTGCTGATGGCACCATGTGGTGCTGGTGGCACTGTGATGGCACTGTGTGGTGCTGATGGCACTGTGTTGTGCTGATGCCACTGTGATGGCACTGTGTGGTGCTGATGTCACCCTGTGGTGCTGATGGCACTGTGAGGTGCTGGTGGCAATGTGTGGTGCTGATGGCACGGTGTGGTGCTGGTGGCACCGTGTGGTGCTGATGGCACAGCGAGGTGCTGGTGGCACTGTGAGGTGCTGATGGCACGGTGTGGTGCTGGTGGCACCGTGTGGTGCTGATGGCACAGCGAGGTGCTGGTGGCACTGTGAGGTGCTGGTGGCACCGTGTGGTGCTGATGGCACTGTGAGGTGCTGATGGCACTGCTGGTGGCACCGTGTGGTGCTGATGGCACCGTGTGGTGCTGATGGCACTGTGAGGTGCTGATGGCACCGTGTGGTGCTGATGGCACTGTGAGGTGCTGATGGCACTGCTGATGGCACTGTGAGGTGCTGATGGCACGGTGTGGTGCTGGTGGCACCGTGAGGTGCTGGTGGCACCGTGAGGTGCTGATGGCACTGCTCTCCTTCCTCGCAGCGCTGCAGTACAACACCACCATCGACGAGCGCAGGTACACGCCGCGGGCTCACCTGGACGAGAGCGGGGAGCGGCACACGCAGAAGGAGCTGGTGCTGCTCGCGGGGCAGGAGCACTGTGACAGGCTCCGGTTCCACGTCCTGGTGAGTGCGATGGAGGACAAGGACAGGGTCTCCTCCTCTGCAACCGACCAAGCAAGGATGCTCTTCAGCTTGTGCAAAGCAGCGATGCTCTGGGAGATGGTTAGAGGAGCCTTTGGCTTCATGGGGCTGGAAATGAGCATCATCTCCCAGCCTGGATTCCTTCACACTGGGTTTCATAGAATCATAGAATTAACAAGGTTGGAAAAGACCTGCAATATCATCAAGTCCAACCATTTGATGTGGTCAGGGATGGAGCCGCTGGGTCCCCAGGCGCTGATTTCATTGCAGACCCAGCTTGTGCTGTGCTCCTTGCCGTAAGCAACTAGCCATGCCCTCGGGGAGGCCATGAACTCCTGACTCCCGAGGCAGGCTGGTTCTCCAATGAAAACTCCTTCTTATTCCATTGGGAAACAAATGCCTGCATGCAAGCCCTCAGTGTTCTCGCTCCCTGCAGTCCTCTAACCACCAGGGTCCCTTTCCCTGGGTGCCAGAGCCGGCAAAACCTCTGCATCACTCGCAAGGAGCAGCTGATGCACAAACCTGGCCAAAATCAGACATTCCCAGTGAATGATGAGCATATTCCTTGGCCAGGGAAGGCTGAGCTGCCAGACTGGCCCAGCCCCAAGCCCCGGCCTGAACTGCCGTGAACTCCTGGGGAATTCAAGTCTGGAGCTCGGGATGGAGCTTGTGATTTATCCCAAGAAACATCTCACTTCAGAGCATCCAACTGCACCCCGTGCAGCTGCGGCAATGCATGGGGAGGGCTCAGAGAGCAGCAGGAGCCCTGTCCTTTTCAGTGATGCTTTCTGTCTGTTGCAGGACACAGCTGACTACGTGAAGCCGGTGACCTTCTCCATTGATTATGAGCTTGAGCAGCTTGAAAATGGCCCCATGCTGGATGATGGCTGGCCCACCTCGCTCAGGGTCTTGGTGGGTAGCAGCACTGAGCTCCCAGGGTGCCTTTTATCAGGCAGTTGGTCAGAAGTTTTATCTCTGATTCATCTTCAATATCTCAGATTTATCCCCCTTGTGATAACAAGTGTTGGACGTTCACTCCAGCCTGGGATCACAACCCATGGCCCTTCTCCTTGGAGTACAAACTGGAGCTCAAATCATCACTGACCGGCCCTTGTTGTCCCATTCAGGTCCCTTTCTGGAACGGGTGCAATGAGGATGAGCACTGTGTCCCTGACCTGGTCCTGGATGCCAAAAGCGATGTGCCCAGTGCCATGTGAGTAGGTCGCTCATAGCATCCTCCCAAAGCGTTATCACACACAACCCATGCTCCATAGACTTGGGCACCACAACTGGTCCTTCTTCCAACACCACCACGAGGTATTCCTCTGCCTGCTCGCTGCCTGGAAGGAATTGGTGGTTTTCCAAGGAATCCACAAAACTACTGATATTTGATGCCATGGTGATGAGCCCCATGGAGACAAGTCAGTAAATAACAGGGGGATAAACGCAAGGCTGCCATTGCCCACTTGGCAATTACAGGCTTGACTCACACAGCAGAAATAATTATACACTACATCTCATTGCTTAAAGAGCTCTTAAAGGTTATCGAGCAGCACAGGAGCCTGAACATCCACCTCCTATTGACAGCACTGGGCTCTGCACCAAGCTCATGACCACTGCTGCTACCTGGGGGTTACTTGTACCCCATAATTCAGCATTTGTTGCTCTGTGTCTCCTGTAAAGCCTTGGCTGAGCCTTATAGGAGGTCCTGAGGCTATGACCCACAGGGCTCAACCAGGAGGGTGTCCAGCCCTTGTTGGGCTGCTCTGCAGGAGTTGCAGGTAGGGATTATGCATGGATCTTAGTGGCTGGACTCCTACAGACAACCATGGGCAGATTCGGTAGCTTACCAGGGTGCCAGACCTTTAATTTGGCTCCTCCTGAAGCCCATGGAATTTTCCCCACAGCATCAGTAGGAACTGGATCATGTCCTTCAAGAGCAGCCAGCACGGGGGTGATTTCTGCCAAGAAAACCACTTTGGGGGTGACTTGTAGCAACAGAGCTGTTCCTTCAAACGGGCATCCTGGTTGCTCTGCGATGGGAGGCAGAAAGTGGCTCTGACAATGACAGCATCCTATGCTTTCCCTCTTAATTTTTTATAGATAAATATACGTATATAATAAATACATATATCATAAAAATATATATGAACATATATACACATATATGTGTGTATATATATAAAAATAGATATGTATAAAACCCATAAAGATATATATATATATAAAAAACCAATACCCAAACACCCCTCCAGCCTGCAAAAGCAGCTGCTGCTGCCATTGCAGAGTCTGTGATGGCAACCTCAGTGGGAGAGCGATCTCAACCAGGCTGAAACCTTTTGCTGATGGTACGGGATCTCTTTTCCTGACACCCCAGCTGCATTCAGAGCTCCTCACCGGCTCTGAGATAAGCCAAAGCAATGGTCCAAGGGAGGAGCTTGTGGATTCCTCTTTCCATGGAATAACGGAGGGAGAGCAGGGATTTCCTTGCAGCATCCTACCCAGCCGTGCCCATCAGCACCCCGGGGCTGGGATTTGCCTCCCTCCTCCCACAGGGAATACTGCAGGCGCGCCCTGCGGAGGGCACCGCCGGACTGCTCGGCCTTCACCCTCTCCTTCGACACCTCCGTCTTCGTCATCGAGAGCAGCAGGAGGAGGGTGGCGGTGGAGGCGGCGCTGGAGAACCGAGGGGAGAACGCCTACAGCACGGTCCTCAACATCTCCTTCTCCAGGAACCTCCAGTTCGCCAGCTTGATCCCCAAGGTGAGGCTGCCGGGGGCAGAGCCAGGGCTTTCCAGAGGCGCTCCTCATCCCGGCCGGATGAGAAAGCTGTGTCCCAAACCAGAGCCCAGAACTGCCTCCGTCCCTCGTAAATCAGACCTGTTTATGGGCTTCGGTCCTGAGCACGCTGCAGCCCTTTGGTTTGGACCTTCAAAAGCGCTTGGGTTTTCAGTGAGAAGGTCAGACCCCCATGGGATGATTCCCTCTTCGTTTTTCTACTCCAATACATTAAAAATGCTCCCTGCACGTGGCCAAGTTCCTGTCAGGGGGAAGTTCTGCAGCTGAGATAGAACTGCTGGAAGGATGGGATGATAACGGCAGTACGGCCACAGCTCAGCATCGAGCCGGGTGATGCCGCCTCTCTATGGGTGTCACCTGCATAAGCCCATCACGTCCCGTTCTCACCCTAACCAAGATTCCCCCTCCCTTTTCCCAGCTAGGTTTGGGAAATATGCTGATGCTGCTGAGCCCTCCCTCATCCCCCAGTGACTTCACTCCCACCCGCACATCCCGTCGCCTGCCTTTGTTGTTATTGCGAGCCGTGCCAAGGGAAAATTATGGGGCACGTTGCCACAGAATGCATTTTTGGGAAGATGATTCCAAGTGACGGGAGGGGGGAACGTTCCGGTGATGCTCCGGAGCAGAAAGCTCCGTGCAGAAGTGGTTGCAGGAAATCACTGTAGCTGCCAATGGAAGCATCGCTGCTCACGGGGTCCTGGCTGCGGCTCCTCATAAATAAGGGAGTTGCCAGCTGGAAGGGATGGGTGTTTGTGTCAGAGGCTCTACAGAGACCCAGTGAAGCAGCCCATAATGTCAGCAGATGAGGCAGAAAGTTCCGGGCTGTCACTGGTGATCGCCAAGGCATTTCCCTGAGGCTGGTGCTTCAGCTCCTGGGTTGACGTGTCTGGTGGCAGCACCTTAAACTAAGACCCTTGGAGGGTCTGCTCATCTCTCAGTGGGGATGGGACTCTGCATACAACCAGGTTCCAGCCTCTTGTAGGGTTGTTACAGCTTGAGACAGAGCCCGGTTGTTTTCCCATCCCACCCCAGCCTGTGCTTGGGCTTTGTGAGGGGCAGGAGCTCCCCCAGCCTGGCTGGGAGGTGTTCAAGCAGCAGGACCATAGCTGTTGGGACCAGGAAAGTCAGTATTAGTGCTCAGCTGGTGGCCATGCAGAACAATGGCTCTTGTTGTCCTTGATGCTTCCCTGGGACTCGTCTCTCTCACAGAAAATACTCTTCTTCCCAATGACAGTGCCCAGAAGAATCAGGTTCATTCATTCGCTGCTGTTGTTAAATGTCTAAAGAGGCTTTAAATGGGAAAGATGGAAGTTGCCTGCTAGAAGTGCCCCTCTCCAGGAATGGCCCTAGAAATGCAGCTGGGGGGGAAGGATCCCATGGGGTTGGTTGGTTTTGTTGCTTTTCCCAAATATTAAAGCCTGTTTTGGGCCCCATGGGTGTGTGTTCGCTGCTTCTTTATGGTCATGGGCCGGTATCGTTGACACTGCATGTCCCATTTAGGATGACACAGACATCAACATCGACTGCATGACTGAGGACAAGAACCCCAACAAGAAAATGTGCAACGTGAGCTACCCCTTCTTCCGAGCCAAGGCCAAGGTAAAGCTCTTCCCTCCTGCCCATGGAACAAGAGCCCTGGCATGGCTGCAGGGCTGTATCCATCCACCTTTGGGCTGGCGGGGGGCTTTGAATAGGATTTTTAAGGATAAATGGTTGGTTTCTGCCCTTTCTCTCTCCATTGTGGGTGTGGGAAAGGCACATTAGGGAAGCCAGGATGGGTAGGATGCTGCCTTGATGGTGGGAGAGCTCCAAAATCCAACCCAGCTCCTCCAAGTCAAATGATTTGACTCAGTCCTTTGGAGCAATGTAATGCTGGTTTCAGACCACTGATGGTGACTTCCCAGAGCTCCTTCCTCACAGGATGAGGCACTATTCCCTGCATGAGAGGTTTTCCTCAGGGTCCTTCTGGACCCTTCTCCAAGCCCCCTCGGGCTGGTAGCATCCTCCTTACAGTAATTCCTAACACTTAGAGTAAGCCCAGGTCCAGTGAGCATCACTTTTATGTGCCATAAACCCCTTTGCAAGCATTACACGCAGCGTTAAGGTGGGCAAGGGAAAGGGGGAAGATGCCAGTCAGTCACTGGGGCTTTGTGTGAAATCCCATTTGGTCCTGCACCCCCTTGGGAAAAGCAGCCAATGCAAGTGGAATATGAAGGGAAAATCTTTCTCCCCCCCCGCCCCATGTCTGTGTGAAGCCTTTCCTTGTCAGAAGCCTGATAACACGGATGAGTTCCAGGCACCTCAAGCTCCCAAAAAATCCCTCTCAGATGCCTGTGGCTGTCCAAAGAGCCCAGCAGCCCCGACTCCCCGTGACCTACGGGGGCTGAGAATGCATCTGCGTGGCATCAGGTGGCCCAGGTCCTGCCAAAACAAAGACAAGCTGGAAATGGAAACCTGGCCTAAAGAGCAGCGGGAGCTTTAATACCGCACTCAGCTGCACAGCCCCAGACAGCGTGAGGTCAGCGCCGCAGCCCTCGCAGATGGGACATCCATCCATCACGTTTTATTGTGCTTGGCCTTTCCCCATGCGGGTGGGAGCGAGCGGCCTCTCGCCGCAGTGTTTCGCATCCAAAGAGGGGGATGCTCGCTCCTCCAGTCTCAGGGGGACACACTGCAGTGTGTGCAGCTGAGAGCAAAGCCTGCAAGCCCTCTTCTTTCCTCCCGCTGGGATCGGGGGGATGCTCCCATCCACAGAGCTCCCACACCGCTCCTAGCTGGTCCTTGGGTGTTTCTTCCCTTCCCTCATGTTTTCCCCAATCTCCACAGGTCGCTTTTCGCCTGGATTTTGAGTTCAGCAAGTCCGTTTTCCTTCAAAGCTTGGAGATCTACTTGGTGGCCAACAGGTTCATGGTTGCTTTCTCTCTTGCATGTGCTTGCAAGGTCATCGCAGGATGTTGCATGCCGGCACTGGGTTTCCTTCTTCCATAGCCAGAGGTGATGCTGGGGGCTTTATTCAGGAAATAGCCATGATACACACACACACACACACACATATATATATATATTAAAAATACCATATATAATTATCTATCATCTACTATATATTATCTATCATCTATCATCTATTATATATCTAAGCCATGATACATATATATAATGGATGTGCATGTGTGTGTATATGTATGTATATATACATATATATGGGTGTATATATATAAAATATCATTTATAATTATCTATCATCTATTATCTACTATATATTATCATCTATCATCTATCATATATATTATATATCTAAGCCATGATACATATATATACATGGATGTGCATGTGTGTGTATATGTATGTATTTATATATACATATATATGGGTATATATATAAAATACCATATATAATGATCTATTATCTATTATACATTATATCTCATATATTATATATTATATATCTAAGCCATGATACATATATATACATGGATGTGCATGTGTGTATATATATGTATATATACATATATATGTGTGTATATATATAAAATATCATATATTATTATATATTATGTATTCTATATTCTATTATATGTCTATATATAGCATGCAACTATAGTGGAAGGGGTCCCTGCCCGTGGCAGGGGTTGGAGCTGGATGGGCTTTAAGGTCCCTTCTAACCCAAACCATGCCGTGGTTCTAGGATACGCTTCAGCCACAAAGCAAAGTTCAGCCCTTCCCCACCTGCTTCCTATGATCCCCCCAGAATCCATCAGAGTGGAGCCAGCTCCTGCCTCACCCCCCTTTGCTCTGCTGCTGTTTCAGTGACAGTGAGGAGAAGGAGAGCACCAAGGAGGACAACTTTGCCCTCCTGAATTTCCACCTGAAGTACGAAGCCGACCTGCTCTTCACCAGGTGTGTGTTTGGAATGGGAACGGAGCTCATGGGGGCATCCTTTGGGAAAACCAGTGTGGGCCCGTGGGAGCTGTGTTCAACCAGAGCCCAGTGCAAGCAGAGCTTTAATTTGGGGGGATTTGTTTAGAAAAGGGGCTGAAGGAACCAGAAAACCAGGGGCATCCTGCTCAGTGGGTCACCATCCGTGAGCAATGCGGTGCTGTGCTGCCATAACTTCTAAATGCACAAGTGTTATTAAATAGGTGTGAGGGCAATTAATTTAAGGGGGAAAAAGTACTTATTGTAGGTAATAATGTTCATAACATGTGTTAGGAACCAGTGTCTGGGCCAGGAGCCATCCCGCTTTAGGGATATGTGGGGAAGGATTTGGGCATCAGCAGTAACTAAAGCAGAGCATCCTCAGTCCAAGGAGAGCAGGAGCTAAGGCACAGATTTATTAGCCTGATTATAAGTAAGACCCACGGATCCCAGAAGCACATTCCTGGCACTGCTTTGCTGTAAATCTGAGCAGATTTGGGAGACCTGCTGTTAGTTATTTTTTACACTACAGGCAATGGGGCACTGAGAATAAAACCACTTTAATAGTTAAGATTTATGGGGAGTGGGGGGGGTCAATTTAATAAATATCAGCATCACCCTCATGGGAGGATAAAATCAAATCAAATTTGGGGAGAAAACAGTCTGGGGGGGATTTGTGCACCTTGTCAGGACACTGGTGAGCAGCATCTCATCACACGTGCTCCAGATGGGCACCCATCCGATGATGCTCCTGGCTCCCTTCCCTCCTTTCCAGCTGCTAAACAGAGAGGTGTTTTACCTCCCCTGATTTACACAACATTCACACCTCCGACCAGGCCCTTGGGCATCTCTGGTCTATTAAAAAGGAGAGAAAAGATCTACCAAGAGAGGGGAATCGTGCAGAACCAGCAGGAAAACGCATGTTTTCTGCTCACAGTGGAGCCAGACCACGGTTTCCATCCAAAAAGGGGCCACAAGACCCCTTCCTTAGGGAACCTCCCTGCAGAGGGGCTGGGGGCAGCTGGGGCAGGGCTGCTTTGTTCCAAGCTCACCTCACGACTCGTGGTCCTTTGTCACGACAGAGCATCGAGCCTGGACTACTACGAAATCAGGTCCAACAGCTCCCTGGAGAGGTACGACAGCATCGGTCCCCCCTTCCATTGCACCTTCAAGGTAAGGCGGAGGGTTTCAACCCCAGGCGCTGGACGTGCCATGGTCCCCCTGCTCATCCCAATCCCATGGGATGCTGGCACCCCATCACATCCCTGTCCTCGCAGCTGCAGAACCTGGGCTTCTTCCCTGTGGAGGGGGTGACCATCAAGCTCACCATCCCCGTGGCCACCCGGGTGGGCAACCGCCTCCTGCTCCTGACTGAATTCCTGGTGGACCAGGTAGGAGGGGGCTTCACCCCATTTAAGCCCATGTAGGTCCCTTCTGCTCCAGGTGGCGATGGGGACACCCCATGGGTCACCTCATCCTTCTGCAACCCTCCTCCCCATGCTCACACCTCGCACAGGCAGCCTTGGCTCCTGCTTGGGCTTCTCCATTTGCATGCATTTGGCTGGAAACATGGAAAATGGTAGCAGCCAAAGGGTTGAATCCAAGTATTTCCCTGAGCTAGACCTGCACCCAATGCAATGAATTCTTGAGGGTCTTGAAAGCATCAGCCGTGCCTGGGATGGACTGCAGGCTTGAGCAACCTAACAGAGGGCTAGGAGCAGACCCCAGGGCACCCCAAGCCTCCTGCCACCATGTGGGATTCACGTGCTGGTGATGGAAAGAGCCTGGAATAGAGATGCTGTGTTTATGGATGGATTTGGCCTCAGTGGGGGTGTTTTGTATTGCAGCACTGCCAGAGCCCCCAGTGTCAGCCCAGCTCACAGGCTGGCATCCAGAATGGGGATCAGTACCAGGCACAAAGCATGGGAATTACTTGCAGTAGGATGCTGGATGGGCTCCTTTTGTGCTGGGACTGCATGGTGCAGTGAGCCCACCACCAGCAAAGCCCAGGATGGGTGCGTGGAGCAGGATGCAGGGAGGTAGCTGCTGTGGTCCCCATCCCCATGCTTGGAACCCATTGGCTTTTCCTACAGGAAAACACGACCTGCAACACGTGGGGAAACACCACTGACTACCAGAGGACACCGGGCATGGAGGACCTGACCCGCACCCCTCACTTGGTGCGTACCTCAATGGGCCTGATCCCAGCCCTGGGCTGAGCCCTGATGCCCCCAAACCACAGCGAAATCGCCCAGGACAGGGACATCCCATGGGATTCAGCTCCCGCTCCCCTCAGTGAGTGCCGGGGGGTAGCCCAAAGGGTTTTCATCCCCTTCTCCCACATCCCAACCTTCTCCCCTTCCAGAACCACAGCAACTCCGACGTCGTCTCCATCGACTGCAATGTGAAATTAGCCCCCAACGAGGAGCTGAGCTTGCACTTGCGTGGCAACCTGTGGATGAAGTCTCTGAAAGCAGTAAGCCCTCCCCAGGCAGATGTGGCTTTTGAGGAGAAATCCCCCAAAGGACCCCTTGCACCACAAAACCCCATGTTTTGGTTGGGGTTTTCCCCCTCCTATGATTGCCTTCCCCCCCTCTCCAGGAGCCCAGCCATGTGTGGGATGTTTTGTGTCCTCCACGACCACTTATTCTATGGGGATGTGCATCCATCACCCCGCGCAGCACCTCCGTGTGTGGTGTTTAATCCCAATCAGTCCTCTTTGCTGTAATTTAACCACGCTCCTTGACCCACATCATCCTTCGCACTGATGCAGCAGGCAGCATCCCAGCACGGATGTGACACCCAGATGGGGCGCTGGGTCCTCTCCCGTGTCTCATGCTCACATCCAGCATCTCTTTGCGCAGCTGAAGTTCAAGTCACTGAAGCTCACCATGAACGCTGCTCTCCAGCGACGCTTCGGGAGCCCCTTCATCTTCCGGGAGGAGGATCCCAGCCGCCAGGTAGGACGGTCACATAGGGATCCATTGGGAGCACTGGGAATGCTGCAACGCCCTGTTCTGATGTTCAGCATCCCCATCATCATTCTGTACCATCCCCGACCCTCTCCACTCCTGCTCTTGCACCCCGCAGCAGTGTAGCGTGATGTTCTCTCCCTGCAGATAACGTTTGAGATCTCCAAGCCTGAGGAATCACAGATCCCCATCTGGATCATCCTGGGGAGCACCTTCGGAGGGCTCCTGCTCCTGGCCCTGCTTGTCCTCGCGCTCTGGAAGGTGAGCAGCCCTTAAGCTCAGCGGAGACCCCCATGTGCGGAGGGACCCCCTGGCCCCACAGCTCTGTGTCCATGAGCCAAAACCGACCCTCTTCCTGCCTCCATATTATTTATAGTCAGGGTCTAAACCTCCCGTCAATATCCCACTGAAAGAGAAGAGCCCCCAGCTGAAGTAATGGGGGGGTTTCCCTCTGTTTCTCTTTGATTCCTGCAGCTTGGATTCTTTAAAAGCGGGAGCCGCAGGCGGGCGGCAGAGCGGGAGTGCAGCACCCAGGGGCTGGAATGATGCTGCCAGAGCCACCAGCTCATCCCCTCCATGCCCCTTCCCAGCCCCTCGCTGGTTGTGGAGCAGAGGTTCACCTCGATGCCGAGGGATTCGGGTGCTGAACTTGGGTTTGCATCGAGCTGCGAGCACAGCCCTTGGTGTGAAACCACCCAAACAGCCCCGAATCGAAGCCAAACCAAAGCCTGACACAGACCAAAACCCTGACGCGAGAGGAGCTTCAAGCTGGGTTTGCAACGAGGTGGCAGCGGCGTGGGGACCGAGGGGCCACTGAAACGACCGTGCCCATCACTTGGGGCAAACCTCGGGGCTGCAAATACCTTTAATAGCCTTAACTAATGGGGATTGCTCATCCCCATGGCTGGGCTGTAGTAAGAGCCCTGGGCTTTGCTGGCCACAGCTCCCAAACTGCGCTGCGTTCCTTAACCAGAGCGATTAGGCGGAGATTTTAATTTGCCTTCTTAATGCACTGAATACAAATGATAGCAAATTAAAGCACCTTAACGCAGCTCTCCCGTGCCCAGCTGTACATACTCATTCCAGACCCATTTACCTGCTTAAACAAAGGAGAAAACCCAAATCCAGTTCTTTTGTAACTAAACCCAAAGAGCAGTTTGTAGCAAACCCCTCCAAGGGAGCAGTTTGGGAGAGCTCGTGGCCAGCACGGGCCCACTCGTGTATTATAGCTGTACATAGCGGGGGGGTCACGGGAGGATCGGTGCTGATGGATTGACAAAAATCTGTCTTTTTGCCTAACAAACAGGATTATTTATGCTAACGTTAATTTTATGGGTGCCCAGAAAGCAGCGTATGGGCCAGCGGAGGGTAATGAACTGTGTTAAATCCTGACCCAGTCTTTTGTAAGGATTCAAATACAGTATTTTAATGAGTGGAGAGTCTCTGCTTCCCTTCTGTGCTTATCCAGTTCTATGGCTGGGAATTAGGATGCTTACACCCCTCTGGGATGCAGTGGATCAGGATGGGGCTCAGGCTTGCTCCTTCACTTATCCTCTGTGGGATGCAAGGTTTTTCCAGCCTATAAAGGGATGCTGTCAGGTGGGATAAGCGAGGAGGAAGGTGTGCTCCCGCATCAGCCCCAGGCAGTGTATACACAGGGGGGAACTAAACACCCTCTGATTTTTCCTTGCTGGATCCTCACCTTCAATGGGAATTGTTCATGTTGGGAGTTTCCAGCTGATTTGGATCTCGGCTGCCCAGGGGGCCTGGCTGGGGTGCAGGGCTATGCCGGAGAGCTGAAACACCAGGGTGGGTACCAGGGTGGGTGCTTGGTGCTCCATGAATCCAGGGCAATGCTGACACTGCCAGGACTCCCATGGCTCTAAAGAGACCACATTTCCCCAGTGTATTTCTTCCCTCTCTTCACGCTCACCCAATTCCCTGACCACTGTTGGAAGCGCAGAGAAGGATGCACAAGGATAACAGTGGCGTCCTTCCAACCTTCTATTGCCAGGAAACAAACAACTGCGTGTGTGTGTGTGTGTTTCCTTCAAGGCTTTGGCCAGAAGCATCTCAGCCCTTGGGGCTGACCTTCAGCAAGGAAAAGAGCTGATGATCAGCAAGGTCTGGGCAGGATCCATCAGCCTCCAAGGACATGGGGGTGCTGGGTGGCCTCCTGCTGCCTTCCAGAACCAAAGCCACATGTGAGGGCTTAAATACATGCCTGTGTGTATGTATTTATTATGTATTCTCTCCATATATATATAGAAATAGATGCCTATGTGTGTATGTGTATATATATATATACACACACACATATACACATATATATCTAAAATAGATATATATATACACGCTTCAGTTTGGGGGAACCAGGCTTACAGACAAGACAGTGCAACAGCTTGTGTGTGTTCACATATATGTGTTTGTGTGTGAACATGTAGCTATGTATATGTGTACGTGTATATAGGTGTGTGGCAAATGTGTATCAGTAAGTGTGTGTGTATATGAGAGAGCATCTCCAGCCTCTAAATATAGGAAGCTGTGGTCAGAGAGGACCCTGCACCAGCCAAGATCTCTCTGCATATGTGTGCACACACACACATATATATAAAAATATACGTGTGTATATATATATGTATGCACACATATATATGTATAAAAATATATATGTGTGTGCATATTCTTACATATTTGTGTGTATATAAAGCATAGCTGTATATAAGACAGGTATATGTGTGTTTGTGTCTCTATATATACATATATATATATATACACACACATATAGGTCTATACTGTCCATATCCACATACCTCCTGCCCAGCAGCATCCAGGGCCTGCAGCAGTGGTTTTGCCCAGTGCCTGTCCCCTGCTGTGGGCTGACGGGTGTCAAAGCATCAGTGCTGCTCCAAAAACATAAAGAGGGTTTGTAATTACTGAGAACTTGGTTAAAGCCACTCACACCAGCAGCTTGCACCAATTTAACTCCAATCAGCGCAGCCAAAGCAGCTGAGCTTTATTTCAGTTCACAGACTCAACAAGTGATCTGTTTTCAACCAGTGGTTTTCTTTGCTAACCCTGCTTGCTGACACTGAGGCTCTATGGTAGGGCCAAGCAGCATTTCCCTCCACGGAGAGGCAGAAGTCTATGGAATAAGTGAAAAACTCAGCTCTTCATGCAGCTGCACGATGCCAGGACATCCGAGGGCTCTCTCCACTACTTAAGGACCACAATTTAAGCAGAGCTGACCCAATGATATGAGCATTTTTAATGGCAGCTGCAGCTCCCTCTGTGTGCGGTGGCGCTGCCCTTTTTGCATCCCTCTGGACAGAGGGACCGAGATACTGGCAAGCAGGGATGAGGATTTGCTCAGCATTCCCTCAAGCACAGGCTGGCCTCGGCAAGGGGTATTTATAAAGCCTGTTTGCTCTCCAACATCATCTCCCTGCACCAAGCCAGCTCTGTAAGTAACAGACCCGGCCCTATAGGCACATACACACATCATCCCTGGCAGAGGGGATGCTCTGACCCCTTTTCCCAGTGAAAGGAGCACCTGTGGGGTTTGTAGGCCATTTTACCCAGAGCTTTAAATAAGTCCACAAAGAACAAACACACTCCTTCAGCTTTTAATGCCTGAAAGAGGAATTTCCATACTAAGGAGAAGGAAGGTCCCGGGACACCGAGAACTGAGCTAGACTCTGCTCATCCACAGGCATGCAGGAACAGGCACCCAATGGCGTTTTTTCCTGTCCTTTGGCCAAGAGCTCTCACTGCCATAGTGAAGGCAGCAGAACAGCACGTCCATGACACCACCTCCCAGGGCTGCAGGCAAGCAGGGACCTGTCTTCATCAGGAACCGGGATGAAGAGCAGGGACCGCACTTGAGGCAGGAGCAGCTTTAACATCAGCTCCTGTCCATAGCAGAGACACTCCCCGTCTTTGTGAAGTGCTTTGCAACCTACTGACAAGAAGTGTGAGTGCTGCTTCTGGGTAACAGCATCGTATCTTTTCAGGTCTTCACATACAGAAATCATCCCAGGAGCAGCATGGACAAAGCAGAACCTCAGCACGTACCCTGCAACGCAGAAATAAAGTGGGAAAGGGTAAGAACAAGGTTCAGCAAGGCATGGAGACACAGCTTTTCCACATGATCATCTGGTGTAACATCTTTTTCCTATTAAAAAGGCAGAATTCGGGGAGGAGCAGCTTCCTTCACCTTATTATTGCCAACAGGTATTTCAAGCATGCATGTTTGTTCCAGGAATGGTTTTATACGGGCATTTCGCAAGAACACACCACTGAGAGTATCCGTGCCAAAACCAGGTCCTGAGTTACAACGACAGTGCAAGGAAATACTGCCTTCATCAGCAACACAGCACCTCAACACAACCTTTGTCATGCAGCAAGCAGTACAAGTCGTGTTGGGTGCTCAGCCCTATCCCCTCCTTCCCCATATTCCCCTACATCAGAAAAACCAAGTCATTTTTAACATGCATATCATGAATTATAAATCATACAATCCCTGGTTTGGGTTGGAAGGGAGCTTAAATCTCCTCCAGCTCCAACCCCTGCCACTGGCAGGGACCCCTTCCTCTAGAGCAGCTTGCTTCAACCCCCTGTGTCCAACCTGCCCTTGAGCACTGCCAGGGATGGGGCAGCCACAGCTTCTCTGGGCACCCTGTGCCAGCGCCTCAGCACCCTCACAGGGAAGAGCTTCTGCCTAAGAGCTCATCTCAATCTTCCCATTTCACAAGTGTAAAAAGCAGCAGCAAGGCATCAGGGCTCTGTCTGAAGCATGTGGCACACACAGAACAGACGCATTTTTCCTGTAATACATACAATTTATATACTGGTTAATTTCAACTGAGTCAGCTCCAAGCAACTGTCATGGTTTAATCCCAGAGGGTAACCCACACCCACGCAGCCCCTTGCTCCCTCCCCACCATATTCACCCCCAGTTCCAGAGGGATGGGGTGGAGAATGGAAAGAATGTAAACCCCATGGGTTGAGATAAGAGCAGTCCAGTAACTGAGGTATAACACAAAACCAGTAATAACAATGCTAAGGGGAATAACAAGGGGAGAGAATAGGAAACTAAAAGGTGAAAAGGAAAAAATAACAAGCACAAGTGATGCACAACGTAATTGCTCAGCACCCGCGAACCGATACCCAGCCCGACCCAAGCAGCAATCGGTCCCTTCCAGGTACCCCCCCCCCAGTTTCTATACTGGCCATGGGGTGCTCTGGTATGGAATACCTCTTTGGTTAATTTGGGTCAGGCATCCTGCCTCTGCTTCCTCCTGGCTTCCCCTCCTCCCTGGCAGAGCATGAGACTGAAAAGTCCTTGACCAGAGTAAACATTACTGAGCAACAACTAAAACCATTGGGGTTATCAGTGTTGTTCCCAGGCTCAAAGCCAAAAACACAGCGCTGCACCAGCTACCGAGGAGGAGGAAAATAACTGCTACTGCTGAACCCAGGACACAGCTAAATAACAACCATGTGCTATGGGCACCCAAGTTGCCTGAGTTTTGGGTTCAAAGCTTTAGTACTAAGAGATGCAGCGCCAAATGAGACACTAAAAGCATTCCCCACATCTCACGATGAGCCACGGGCACTTAAACATTGGATTTTTTGCACTTCCAACAGCCAGGCTAAAAATCACCACCGTAAACACTGAGCAAATACAAACCTGCAGCTTTCCTGATGGCTTCAGGTGCATACAGCAGGAGGAAGACCTTTAGGGTTGCAATTTACAGTAACACAAACACCTTCCCAACCATTTCACACCATCCACTTGTTGCATTAAGGCCCTGGGTGGCTGAATTTGGCCTTGCCATTCTGTCTCATGTTCAGCTGAGAGTCACGGGGTTCTGAGTGTACCTGAGACACAAGTGACAGACATGTTTCTCATTTAGGAGCAGAGTAAGTTCACGGCTTAGAAGACATGGTATTTGTAAAGCTTTTCCCTGGAAGGAGACACAAGAGCCCGTGCTCGTGATCTCATCCCATCCAAGCAGCACTAGACAAAAATGAGGGGTTAGGAGGTAATGCTTCCACATTCAAGGTTTATTTCTTTGTAATACAAATAGAAACGTGTGCCCAAATCTCGCCTTGAAGGAAGTTCTACCCCGGATTGTTTAAAAAAAAACCCCAAACCCTACAGAACATTCTTTCATCATCTAACAGTTAAAAAGCTGCATTGAACAGAAACAGAGTTTTCAGTAGCCTGTCAAAACAAGTGACATTTTACTGCCGGAGCATCTGCAACTTCTACCAAGGAGAAGTACTCTCTCAAGCAACGGCGTCATTATACAATCAGTTGCTTATCATAAAAGACCTTATGATAGGACAATTTTTTAAAAATCAGATTCAATAGAGATTTTCATAATGAAAGGAGTAAAAATCACATCAATTCCTCCAGTCCAATGCAGGGAGGCACAGACTCCGCTCATCTGGAAAGCCAGGCTCAAGCAGTTTCAAGGAAGACTCTCTTTGGCGACAGACTACTCCGTTAGGAAGATACAGCATCTGGAATCCAAGAGTGCAGTTTTACATACTTTGAGTCGATCAAGGTGCGTGTTGATCATTGAAACAACAGAAGAAAACCAAGTTAAAAGCAGTCTGAAATGTTGGGACACACAGAGACACAAATACCCTATCGATTTTCTAGGTATCCATGCATGATCTTTATAGGTGAGCAACTCAGCTACGTAAAGAAAGAAACCATGACTCGGGTTGGTTTTGTTCACTGTGCAAGTTCCTTTTTCAAAAGTTACTCCATACTTACTGCAGTTGTGTAAATGAAGAGCTTGATATTTCAACTCTTATGACACGAATGCATCGTAGCTGAATTTAAACCTGTATTTCCTAACAGAGCATTCCATACATCTGTATGTTGGTAACTGCTGTTCAAAACTTAACTTAAAAAATACAATACCTTTTATTAAACGTTACCATCTTCGGCATTAACTGAAAGGCATAAGGAGATGGTGAGGTATGAGAGCAAGGGACTGCTCTGTACATCCAGACTTCATCTTAAACCAACTACCACGTTCCAATTGTTCTTTGCCACCTCACTCCAAGAAGGTTTAAAGTTTGCAAGGTCACTGCCTCAGTGACACGGGCTTTCAGAGGCGCCTTTAAATAATACCTAAAGCTGCAGCTCCTCAGTGGAGATGGGCACTGGGAACAAAAACACTCTGCACAAGTGACATTGGCATTCTTTTCATTCTGTTTAGAAAAACAAAGAGATAACGAAGCAATTCTTTTAATCAAAAGAAACGACTCGAATCTCAAACATCAGCTGTTGACCACAGGGAAATGACGGGGCTTTTTTCCTTCCCCCCTCCCCAAGATCTGCAGACGGAACCCAAAGGAACCCAAAAGAACTGAGAAAAAACAACTTCAGGTATACATATGCATCCTGCTGTCTGCAACTGATGTCGTCCTGGGATAGCACCAGCACGAATGTTGGATGTAGCCTAGTGAAACTTCACAAATTCTTCCAGAGTTCTGGGGATCTGGTTTTGGTAGCTGATGTTGTAGATCCGTACTGCTCGGGCAGCCAGGCACTTGAGACTCAGCTTCATTTGAGTTTTAAGGAGTATTTCCGACACCCCTGTTGTACTTTTATCAAGAGGGGTTTTCTTCTGCTTATTCGTCATGTCTGTATGAGCACCGGCCTCCACCAGGTTAATGATGATGGAATGCAACGTCAAGAAGTCACTGATGGGCCGGTGGTACTGGACGATGATGTGGAGAGGGCTATTCCCTTCGTTGTCCACAGCGTTCACGTCTGCACCGCAGTCTAGCAAGAGTCTTGTGACGAGTGCATTGGGAAAGCTGCAGACATCATTCGTGTGGAAGTCGTCAACCGGAGTACTGGAATTGACGGCGTGGTGCAGCAGACTGGAGCCGTCCCGCGTTCTGGGGTCGAGGTGAATCAGGTTATAAATCTGTTTGTTGATCCGGGAGCGATTCTCTTCGCTGCACTGGGTCTTGGTAGAGATGCAGACTAAGTAGAGAAAGGTAAAAATGTTGCATTCGTAGTTGTCCATGGCTGAGTGGATGTCGGAGTCTTGGGTGGTTTTGATGCGGGACATGCCTTGCTCTATTTCCAGGACGCTGCACCTCAGAACGCTCTCAATGTCCTTGGCTTTAACGGGCTCGTTCAAGTGTATCATCTGAGAAAAGACTTGAGCAAACCTCAGGAGGTCTTTATGAGTGTTCCTGTTGCCCTTTTGCCTTAGACGCAACGCATGGAGCCATAGCTTGATACACTGTTCAAACTCCATGTTATCTGCATAAACAGCCCCACGGTAAATAATGGGGTGAGAAACATCAATATTGTCTGAGCCCAGAATTCTCTCCCGCACAATGAGACCCTCCATGTGAAGGGCATCTCTGTCCTGCCTAATAGACTCTAATTCCTGAGGAGTCCTGCATTCAGTCCTGTTTCCATAAGCTTCAATTTGTGGAAGAACTTCTTTTTCAATGATATTCTCGCTGTCTCGGTACCTCTCCAGCATTGCTAAATATAAATAGTGGTAAGTCTTCATTATGTCATAGTTTTCTCTGTCGTTTGCAAACGAGGCACCCAAAAGTTCCAGAGCTTCAATCCGGCTCCTCCGATCACAGTCGGAGTGAGCAAGCAGCAGCTCTACAACATCGGCTTTGCAGCTCTCAGCAGCGACTTTGAGCGGAGTCATCCCGTGGCCATTGACCATCATCGCCGCCTTCCACTTGACCAGCTCCCTCACTATCTCCAAGTGGCCGGCTTCGGCTGCGAAGTGCAACGCCGTGGCCCCGCAGTGGGCTATGGCGTTGGGGTCAGCGTGCTGCTCGAGGAGGTACCTCACCACGTCCGTGTGGCCTTTGTAAGCCGCGATCATAAGGCAAGTGTTGTCGTACTTGTTGGCGATGCTGATGTTGGCGTTGTTTTCCACCAGGTACTTCACGATGTCCAACCTGCCGTCGAAACACGCGGCCCTCAGCGGAGTCGAATTGGTCACCGTCGTGTGATTCACGTTGGCGCCGTGACTCACCAGCAACTTCACTACTTCAAAGTGGCCCGCTCCTGCCGCACACCACAGAGCTGTGGCTCCATCAATGACAAAGCTGAGAACACAAGGACAAGAAACGAGCAGTTACGATGACGCTCTTGTGAAAGCATCTCCTACAGATGGCCACGGGCACGTGCGCATCCGGACATCAAAAGGTATTTTATAGCCAGATTGTGTTGTACATGAAGGAACGTACCCGGACAGCCAAAGAAAAGGAATGAGGGACTTATCCACACTTAGACCCCTGAAAAGCAGCACCGTTGGAAGCTGAACATGAAGCACTGTCACAGGGTGCCCAGAGAAGCCGTGGCTGCCCCATCCCTGGCAGTGTTCAATGCCAGGTTGGACACAGGGACTTGGAGCCACCTGCTCTAGTGGAAGGGGTCTGTGGCAGGGGGTTGGAACTGGATGAGCTTTAAGGTCCCTTCCAACCTAAACCATTCCAAGGTTTCACAAAGCTTCAGAGCAGTCAGGATTCAGCCACGTTTTGCTCCCAGGCTGCACTGAAGACCCCATCTGCAAGCTCCAGCCCTCAGCCTACAGAGCATGAACAGCCACAAGAATTACCACTACTCTGATGCCTTGCTCCAGAAACTGACACATTAAAAGACAGAGAAAAAGCTTTAAATTGGCTTATTGACTCAAACATACAAACTCTGAACAATACAGAGGCTCCAGCAGAAAAAAGGGCTTAAGAAGTTCCTACCTTGTTCTCTCTCCCCAAGCTGCAGAATTGCCACTGCTTCCACTGCACCGATACCTCTGGTTTGAGAGACTGCACCATAAAGCAGCCCAGCACCGTTACACAAATGGAACTCCAGGAATCAAATGCAATTTAAACGAGCAGAAGTTCTCATCAGCTGGGCTGCATGAGCTCTGTTCTGCGTCATGGCCTTGCAGACAGCTTGCTGGCGTTCGTAAATGAGGGGATAGTTTAGCAAACCATCACGTTTCCCTAAATTGTTTTTATTCCCAAATTCAGCAGTCGTGTAACTACAAAGATAAAGGCTAAGGTCCTTTCCACCTCCCTCATTTCTGAAGTAGCACTTAAGCACAGCAACAGGCAGCTCTCACACCGCAGTAAATACAAACACACTCAAAGCGCATCCCAAATCAGAGAGGGATAAATCTCTTATTTCCATGCGCCCAAACAGTCACGTTTCCCAAAGTTAAAATATCGTAAGACAGTGACTTCACAGCGATTTTTATCATTCTATGATAAAGCTCTCACGTAGCCCAACAGGATTAGTTGTGTCTGTGGCTGTTTATAAAGCCAACCCCTCTAGACAACACTTCAGAGGCTGTGCAAGGCCATCCACACCTTTATCCACAGTAAGAAGTTCCTCATTTTGCAAATAATGGCATTAAAACGCTTTTATATTAAATCAGGAGGAAAATCAGGGCCTGGAATTTGTTAATGAACACGAGGTACTTTGTTAGTGTGCTACAGGTGTGCATTTACAAGCCAAAACCCCGGAGCCCAAACAAGGGGAGCTGCTGTGCCACCTTATCTCAAGAAGAATGACAGCAACGCGGGATCACATGCTGCCTCTCTCCTTGGCTCCCACTGTGCCCATTGTGTCTCAAACAACACCTCCTTTAACGCAACCCAGGCAGCGGCTCTGGCAAGCAGATCACCACCCCATCAAGGCCAGAAAACTCGGGGGGGGGGACACCCAGCCCTTCCTATTGCTTTTTGGCAAGGGAGGCCCTTTCTTTAGCTGAATTTGGGCAGATCTCACCCAAAGTTTTCTCAGCTGGTTTTTGCCTGTGTTAAAGAAGGGCTGGAAGAGAAGGGGAAGGGAAAAACACCCTAACAAACCACACAGGGAAGTTGGTTCCTCCCCTTTCGTGCATGTAAGGCCCGAGCCAGCCTGTCCCTGGGCCAGACAGAGCTGCGCAGGCACAACTCCAGCTCCTCACGTAGGAGCCCAATGAAAGGTGTTCAAAAGACCAACCTACCGTCACCATTAGTCAGCCTTATGCTGGAGATGGACATACGGGCAAGGCCTTGGCCTTGAACACTGCCAGGGATGGGGCAGCCACAGCTTCTCTGGGCACCCTGTGCCTCAGCACCCTCACAGGGAAGAATTTGTCTCATTTCACTCCCAACCGCCCCATACACTGCTCCCAGCAGTCACGAAGGGATGCTCCTCGGGATGTCTCATCTGGACACTGGAAACCTTCAGTGTGAGGGAGAACGGCTCGCAGTGCACGGGTACCACCCCACGCTGACCCACACCTGCTGTCACTGGCAGCAGGGTGCAGTGCCACCGAAAAGGCCCCTCTGGCACAACCAGAGCAGGACATGCTCAACGCCAGCAAACCGAGGAGCTCTCCACACTGTGCTGAACACAACTCTGCCTAGCGTTGGGGGGGGGGAGGGAGCCTCAGGAGAGCAAAGGCATTTATTGCCCATCATAGAATAGTTCGGGTTGGAAAGGACCTTAAGATCATCCAGTTCCAACCCCCCTGCCATGGGCAGGGACACCTCACACTAAACCACCTCACCCAAGGCCTCATCCAACCTGGTCTTGAACACTGCCAGGGATTGAGCACTCCCAGCCTCCCTGGGCAACCCATTCCAGTGCCTCAGCACCCTAACAGGAAAGAATTTCCTCCTTAGATCCAATCTAAACTTCCCCTATTTCAGTTTTAACCCGTTACCCCTTGTCCTGTCACTACAGTCCCTAATGAAGAGTCCCTCCCCAGCATCCCTATAGGCCCCCTTCAGACACTGGAAGCTGCTGTGAGGTCCCCACGCAGCTTCTCTTCTCCAGGCTGAACAGCCCCAACTTCCTCAGCCCGTCACCCCTCCGGCGCCGGCTCACAACCACCAAAGGCGCTTTCACGGCTCCGAAACCACCATTCCCCACCCGCGCCGGTACCGACGCCCGATGCCCGGCGGTGGCCACGAGCTCTACGTACCCGTCGAAGCGGACCGTGCCGGTCTGCTGCGTCTGCACGCGGTAGTGCTCGAGGAGCAGGCGGACCACCTTGGTGTGCCCGTTGCGGGCGGCGATGATGAGCGGCGTGGAGCGCTGCCCGCCGTGCTGGCTCACGTAGCCCAGCAGGTACTTGATGTCGCTCTCGGAGCGGTTCAGCAGCAGCGCGGCCAGGGTCAGCACTCGCCCCTCGCTCGCCGCCTTATACACGTACCCGGCCAGGCCCTCCATCGCCGCCTCCTCCTCCTCACGACTGCGGCCCCGACGACCGGGCCTGGGCTCGGGCCTGCCGGCCTGCCCCGCCGCCGGGGCGGCCTCTCCCTCCGCCTCCTCCTCCGTCCTGCCTCGGTGCCCGCCGGGGGGCACATGCGGCCCCCTCGGGGACAGCCGCCCCACCCTGTGCCGGGCCAGCCCCCTCGGGCCGGCGGCGAGACGGGGCAGCCCCAGCGCCCACCGCCGCCTCACCGGCGCCGCGGCGGCCCGCGGAACATCGCCCGTGGCGCGGCGGGGATCGAACCCGCGGCGCGGCCGCCGCCCGGTGCCGGTGTGTGTGTGGGGGGGGGGAAACCGGGGGACACCCGCGGAGGGGCGCGCGCGGGGCCGCACCGCCACAGGCCGCGCTCGGGCCGCCGCCGCTCCGCCCCCGCCGCCGACTCCGGAAGCGAAACCGGAAGCGCCGCCATCTCCGCCGCGTCCCCCCGGCAACCAGCGGCCTGGCGCGGGGGTTCCGGGCCGCGGCCGCCTCCCCTCCTCGCAGCGTATCCGGTGCTGCCCGCCTCGGGCCCGGTCCTGCTGCTCGGCTCGGGCTGTCCTGCACTGCTCCGGTTCGGTCCGGTGGAGTTGGGATGGGATGGGATGGGTTGGTTGGATGGGGTAAGGTCAGGTTCAGTTGGATTGGATAGGGTGGGTTGGATCATTTGGGATGGGTTGGTTGGATTGGGTAAGGTCAGGTTCAGTTGGATTGGATGGGGTAGGTTTGGATCATTTGGGATGGGTTAGTTGGATGGGATATGGTAGGTTTGGATCATTTGGGGTGGGTTAGTTGGAAGGGGTTGGGTGGTGGTCACCTGAGTTCAGTTGGATTGGATAGGGTAGGGTTGGATCATTTGGGATGGGTTGGGATGGTTGGATGGGGTAAGGTCAGGTTCAGTTGGATTGGATAGGGTAGGTTTGGATCATTTGGGATGGGTTAGTTGGATTGGATAGGGTAGGTTTGGATCATTTGGGGTGGGTTGGTTGGACGGGGTTGGGTGGTGTTCACCTGAGTTCAGTTGGATTGGATAGGGTGGGTTTGGATCATTTGGGATGGGTTGCTTGGACGGGGTTGGGTGGTGTTCACCTGAGTTCAGTTGGATTGGATAGGGTGGGTTTGGATCATTTGGGATGGGTTGGTTGGACAGGGTTGGGTGGTGTTCACCTGAGTTCAGTTGGATTGGATAGGGTGGGTTTGGATCATTTGGGATGGGTTGGTTGGACGGGGTTGGGTGGTGTTCACCTGAGTTCAGTTGGATTGGCTTGGGCTAGGTAGGATGGGATTCAGCAGGGATGGGTTAGTTGGGTTGGGCTGGGTTAGCTTTGGCCTGGTTCAGTTGGATGGGATATGGTAGAGTTGGATTCATTTGGGATGGTTTGGTTGGATTGAGTTGGGTAAGGCCAGGGGCAGATGGATTGGGTAGGGTAGGGTTGGATTCAGTAGGGGTGCATTGGTTTGCCTGGGTTGATTTCACAGAGGGTTTGGATTGGGTTTGGTTAGCAGGGATGGGTTCAGTTTGACTGGATTGGCTGGATAGGGTTGGGTTGGGGGGGTGGGTTGAGTTCAGCTGAATTGGGTTAGGCTGGATTGGGTTAGGTTTGGTTCAGTTGAATTGGATTGGGTTGGGTTGGGTTGAGTTGAATTGGGTTGAGTTCAGTTGGATTGGGTTGGGTTGGGTTGAGTTGAATTGGGTTGGGTTCAGTTGGATTGGGTTAGGTTGGGTGGGGTTCAGTTGGGCTGTATTTGCTTTTGTTTGCATCAGTTTCTCGTTTTCTTTTAAAGGGATCAGCAGCTTTCATCACCTGGGACATGACTCCACCCCACCAAACCTGTCCTGCCCAGTGAGCACACACAGGACCTTCACCCTTGGCTTCAGGGACACCATCACCAGACTCACCGCACGCGCATCACCTTAAGCGAGAGCTGCATGCACCCCGCCTGCATGGCCACCTCTCCTCTCCTGCACACAGATGTCCCCCAGAGACCCTCCGGAGGTGCCCCACGCTGTGATCGATGACATGAGACCGATCAAGGCCGCGGTGAGTAACGTGATACAGAGCCTGCGCCGCCAGCTGTTCCGTGCCATTGTCTTCAAGGGGGTTCGGTATCAGCTGCATTAATAGTTAATTTAAACTCATGCAACTGGAGCTGCAGCTCGCTGTGGAAGGCTTGGCATAGGCTGGGCTGTGCATTATGTATGGGAGCAGTGGCCCGGCCATGTGGCCAGAGGAGCCTTGGAGAGGCAAGAGGGAAGCGAGTCAGGCTGCGGTCATCTCCGCATGCTCAGTCAAGGAGGATCAGCTTTTGACAGGCACGTAGGTGTGTAAGGTACAGTGTGACAAGCCAGGTTCGTGGTGAGTTTAAGTGGACCTGTCTCTCACCTCAGTGATCTTCACTTCTCAAGGATATTTCAAGGCCAGGTTGGACACAAGGGCTTGGAGCATCCTGCTCTAGTGGAAGGTGTCCCTGCCCATGGCAGGGGTTGGAGCTGGATGAGCTTTAGGGTCCTTTCCAGCCCAAACCAGTCTGGGATTCTGTGTGTAAACCCCCGAGCTCCACCACACTCTGGTCACTGGAGTCCTCCAGCAACAAGGTCAGAAGCCAAAGGCTTCCCCTGATAAAACCAGTTAGCTCATTAAATGCCTGGGATGACTGGAAAAGCATCTTAAACTGTGTCTCCACTTGAGAAGTTCTGTGCGTTTCAAATGCAGATGCAGCTCCCAATTTAAACAAATTCCATAGGTACAAATCAAGTCCCAGGGGTGCAAATCCTTCCCTGCCTCACACTTTTACCACCCGTGGGTTGCCCCAGTCTGACTGCATTTATCCAGGCAAAATGGGAGAGAGGGATCAGAGCACGGTGCCCACATCTCCCAGCCCATTGCAGTGATAATGTCCATCTTCCTTACAGCAAGCACAAGTCATTTCATTCCAGGCTAATGAAGATGGGATGTGCCACACGTACTGATTTCCTCGTGGCCATAAACCAAACCTGCAGCACCTTATTTCTGTTGAACCCCGGGTTTAAGGCGACACAGGGACGGCATGGAACAGGCTGTATGTAGCGTGCTCTCCAGCAGACTTTTCCCATGTCTGGATCTCATTTTCCAGACTGAGTGGGGACACATGTCAAGGCACCGGGGCCGAGAGCTCCTCATTGAACGAGGAATTAAGGAGTTAAACATCCTCCTTCTCCTCGTCCCCTCTTAAAACCAGCCAGGATCGGGCCCTCGGGATGCGGAGGTGGAAGGGAAATAAAACGAGCTGCCTGGGATTTGCATGGGGAGAAGGCTTGGCCGAGGAGAGCCGAGCGCAGCCGAGTAGTGACGAGTAGAGCCGAGCACAGCCGAGTAGTGACGAGTAGAGCCGAGCGCAGCCGAGTAGTGACGAGTAGAGCCGAGGCGGGCCGGGGCGAGCCGATCGGAGCCGCTCCGCTCCGCTCCGCCCCTCCCCGGCCGGGGCGGTCCCGGTGCTCCCGGCCGCGCAGCCGCCGCTCGTCCCCCCCGGCCGGGACCGGGAGCAGCGGGGCCGGGCGGGCACATGCAGGGCGCGGCGCGGCGGCGGCCGTTCCCGGCGGCGGCCCCGGGGTCCCCGCAGCCCGCAGGGCCGCTGTACCCGGGCAGGTGAGCGGAGGGGGCGGCGGGAGGGCACGGAAACGGGACCCTCCTCTTTGTTCCCCCCGTTCCCCGCCTCCCCCGACCCATCCACACCCCCCCTGCACCCTGCTCCGTGCTCCCCCATCCCGGGTACCAGCCCCATCAGGATGCTGCGGGAGTCCCGGGGGGTCCCAGCCGCACGGAGCAGTTCCCCCGCTCAGCCGTGCCCGGCGCATCCTGACTTACCTGGATCCCCCCCGGCTGGTCCGGGATCCTCATCCGCTTCCAGGGAGCCGCAGCTCTCCCGGCTCGTCCAGGTACCACCATCGCCTGCATCCATCGGGATTGGACCATTGGAAACACAAGTTCGTAGCTGATCCAGTCTGGGCACCACAGGAGAGCGTTTCCTCCACTTTTCCCGTAGGCAGGTGAAGGTCCGGTGGTGCTGGAGCGTTATTTGATGTAAAGACCTCAGCAGGGTTGGATCAGGCCTCACTCTGCAGAGGATCAGAGTGGGAGATGAAGGTGGTAGCGCGTGCAGAGCATCCCTGTGCTCCAGTACCACCGGGCAGCGATGCATGTTTAGCACTTGGAAGTGCCACAGGAGTTGGATTCTGCTTTGTCATGCAAAAGTTAAAAATAGTTGCACTTAATTCAGCACTTAAGCTTTTCATCCTGCTTTTGTGCTCACTTCCCACCCAGGAGCTGTCTTACGGGGATATTCCAGACTGTATTGACAACACTTTGCCTTTCCATGCTGCCTCCTACTCTCCTTCACCTCTCAGTTTTGTTGTTTCACAGATCCCAAAGCCTGGATAAGCACCAGCAGCCAGGGAAGCCCAGGTTTGGAGTAGGGATGCAGACCTGGAGGCTGCCCCCTTCCTCCTCGGGAACCTGTGCTAGGTCTAAAGGCTGACACTGTCACTTCTGTCACCTCCAGGCATGGAGCGGTCAAGAGCGAGGACACCTTCAAGACCTCCCCGTTTCACTTGGATCTGTGGTTCTACTTCACCCTGCAGAACTGGGTGCTGGACTTCGGGCGTCCCATCGCCATGGTGAGTGCGGCAGAGGCTGCCACTGCTCCGCTTCCTATCGGCTTGTGTAGGGTGGAGGGCAGGGGGACAGAGCCAGGGTGGGCTCCCTTGAGGAGCTGGCCTCGAGACAGGGACTGCTGCCATGTACTGGTGTTACTGGTACCAAGCGTGTTGTTCTAGTCATGGGGCAACTGGGATTCCTGCTCTTATAGAATGGGTTAAAGCTCCTCCAGCTCCAACACTGCCACGGGCAGGGACCCCTTCCACTGGAGCAGCTTGCTCCAAGCCCCTGTGTCCAACCTGGCCTTGAGCACTGCCAGGGATGGGGCAGCCACAGCTTCTCTGGGCACCCTGTGCCAGCGCCTCAGCACCCTCACAGGGAAGAGCTTCTGCCTAAGAGCTCATCTCAGTCTCCCCTCGGGCACGTTAAAGCCATTCCCCTTGGCCTGTCCCTACAGGCCCTTGTCCAAAGCCCCTCTCCAGGTTTCTTGTAGCCCCTTTAGGCACTGACTGAGGTGTAAATACCCCCACTTCCAGACTGTGCTTTTAGGGATGCTCACTGCAAGAAGACACCCAGCTCCGTTACTAACAGCTACATGAAGCCAAGCTGCCACTTAGCGAGCGGCAGCAATCCCAAGCAAGGATTTTCTCTCTCTTTCAGCCAGCAATGGGGCTGTAACCACAAGCTGGGTGGTGGGGATGTCCTGATGTGCTTCTCTTCTCGCCCTTCCTCAGATAATCCTACCTTTGGAGTGGTTCCCTCTAAACAAACCGAGTGCTGGAGATTATTTCCACATGGCTTACAATGTCATCACGCCTTTTCTTCTGCTAAAGGTAAACCTTGGGGTGCAGCTCTTGGGTTTGTTGGGGTTTTTGATACTAGTGGTTGTAAAACCAGGGCAAACACCACAGTTTTGGAAGGGCTGAGAGTGTGCTTGGAACTTGTGGTGTGAATGGGAAAGGAGTTGTGGTGCCACCTTTTACAGGGCAAGGCAGTGACCGTCTGAACACAACTCTGTTGCCTGCATATGCAAAGCAAATTGCTTCCCCCGGGAATTCTGCATTCCAGAGGAATCAGAGCCCTTCTCCCTGCCTGAACCACAGCATGGTTTTAAGTCAACATCCGTGCCTTAAAAGACCTTTTGAGTCAGCTGGAACTGGAGCAGATTTTCTCAGTTGCTCACAGCTTAATTACACTTGCTCTTTGACATTAGAATTGTAGCTTTAGCTTGAATTCCTCTTGCTTCAGCTGCCAGGCACTGGCTCCTATAAACCATTTATAAGGTTAAAGACTCTCCTGTCGTTAGAAATCTCCTTACATTAAATACGCAGGAGCCACAAGATAGGAGAAAGCAATTATAAATTAGCTAAAAATTGAATTGCATCCTAAGATGTAAATGTTTTTCTCTCTCCTGAGCCTGGCTGGGGGACTTTAAATGCCGTTGTGGCCAAAAAGGAGCAGGCAGGATCCGGCCCTTTGGGGGATGTGGAAGCTCTGCAGCTCAACGTGACCCATTCCAGTCTGACCCAGCCAATGCTGAAGCTTCGCATTTGCTGTCCTGGGCTCTCCCAGCAGCACAGCACGAGGGGTTGGTCCATAGGAAAACCCATTTGTTATTCAGGATGCGTTCCTGTGCCCAGTGTCCCCTTGAAGGACGCGTCCCATCGTCCTCCAGCAGCAGGCGAGAGCTCTCCTGCTCCTCGTCCTCCCTGGCTGCTGTGCTGCTCGTGCAGTGGTTGCAGAGAAAGGAGAGGTTAAGCCTCAAAATGAAATAGAAATAAGGAGCTTTTCGCTGTTGATGGAGGGCTGCAAAGCTGCTTTGGCAGCAGGGAGGTGGGAGGCGAAGGTGGCCCCGGTGCATCCTGAGCTGGGCTCATGCACGTCCCCTCACTGCGTTCCTGAGGCTGATTCCGTGTCACCCCCCCCAGTTCCTGACCCTCTTGAGCTGGGATTCGCATCCTTTGAGGTCTTCCCCAAAAGAAGAGCTCCTTCATAGAGAGAGGCTCCTGCTCCTCATCCCCAGCCAGGCCTGCAGGAGATCAGCCCAGGCTCAGGTAGCACAGGGCTCCCACCAGCCTCACGTGGATGTCCCTGCCTCCACCCACAGTGAGCAGAGCAGATGTTCAGAGGTTGCCTCAAGCGGTTTTGCTGGCACTCAGGTATTTCTAGACTGAGATGAGCTCTTAGGCAGTGCTCAAGGCCAGGTTGGACACAGGGGCTTGGAGCAAGCTGCTCCAGTGGAAGGGGTCCCTGCCTGTGGCAGTGTTGGAGCTGGAGGAGCTTTAAGGTCCCTTCCAACACAAACCAGGCTGGGATCCTACAGAATGCAGAGGTGAGTGCGATTCCTGCACTCACACAAAAACCAAACCCCAAGCAGCTCCCCACGAGTCCTTTGGAAACCAGTCACTGGGGAGTTACAAAGGAGCAAGCGTCTCTTAGCCAGGGGAGTCAAGTGTGTGGCTGAGTGCTGCTGGAGGCTCTCCCTGCCACTGGAGGGCACAGCCAGCCTTCCACATCCATAGACCCAGCCTTCCTCCGGCAGAGGAACTGAGGAAACCGGCTGCCTTTTTGTTTCTCATTAATCGGGTTTAATCTCGTCTGGTGAAGAAATTGCTCCGAGTGCTCCCTTAGAAGTACTGGGTCACCGATTTGATCTCTGCATTGACTCGAGTTGAGGGTTTGCTTTGCAGAAAGGGCATAAAACCAGGGGTTTATAGTTGCAAACAGGGATAAAGAGTGGACACAAACCTGGAAGCCTCGTAGGCTGCTGGAAACCTGCCTGGGATGCGTCTGTGGAAAGCCTCCATCAGGGAGGCTCATGCCGGTGTGCTTGTGTGGCTCTCCCCATGGCAGGACTGTGTTGTCCCTGCAAGGTGCTGGCCACCAGAGCTCACATCTGCAGCAGCACAACCTGCAGCTCTCCGCCGGCCCTTCCCTCGTGTTTTGGGGTGATTTTTGCCAAGCACCGTAAATTCAGGGTGAGCAGAGCCTGTCCCATGTCTCTGCGGGTCCCACCGCGCTCTTTGACACCTCTCTGTGCTTTTAGCTCATCGAGAGATCCCCCAAGACCTTACCGAGATCCATGATCTACGTCAGCATCATTATGTTTGTCATGGGTGCCAGCATCCACCTGGTCGGAGACTCCGTGAACCATCGCTTGATTTTCAGTGGCTACCAGCACCATCTGTCTGTAAGAGAGAACCCCATCATCAAGAACCTGAAGCCAGAGACGCTGGTAAAGAGCCTGCTTTCCACAAGCACTTAGCCAAAACCACGTTGATTGCTTGGTCTTATGTAAGAGCCTCCTGTTCCCTCTGCCCTTCTAAAGCTCTTTGTTGTGTTGCAGATTGATTCCTTTGAGCTGCTGTACTACTACGATGAATATTTAGGTCATTCGATGTGGTAAGCGACTCAGTCTATGCAGCGGCTTCTGAATGTGACGGGAGGGAGGGCAGATGTGAGCTGATCTGAGCTTAACAGGGGGAAAACACAAAGGCCAGCTGCTGATTGCTGGCTGGGGGTGATGTGCTCGGCGCCAGGGTGATCACAGTGGATCTCTCCCTTGGGAAATCACCCCATTTCCCCTGGTTTTGTCTCTGTCTCAGTGATGTTTCTAGGATGCGGCCGTTGTTGGACAGCCATAGGGATGGTTTGTCAAACCATTGGCTGTCATCTCCCACGAGATGAGGCTTGAGCCCTTTATTCACTCCCCTCCTTCACTGTGCATCCTCCAGCGAGAGGAGAGGGCAGGATTGCTCTCAGAGCCAGACCTGTAACAGAGACCACTTGGCCACGGTGATCTGGAAAGCTCAGTTAGGGTCTGATTTCAGCGCTGTTGCCCCAGGCTGATCCCAGAAATGCTTGTTCCAGCTGGACAACGGGCTTCATCCAGCCTCACGCCTACCCAGGGGCAGGAACACAGGCAGTGCCGGAGGTGTCCATGCCCTGCTGCTCTGCCTGCACCAGACACCCCAGAAGGGTCTGTTCCTTTATCCACTGCCAGATAATCCTGAGGCTGCTCAGAGCAGGGGGAAATCCCTCCCCATGAGGCTTTCCCAATTTATTTGCTGTTCCTGGAATGCTGAGAAGCAGCTAAATGCTGTTCTTTTACATTACAAAGGGCTCAGAGGTTACTGAAAGCCTGGTCCCCATCCTGCATTCCTGGCTCGTGCATGGTTCAGATTGAGGGGGGGAGCAGGGGTTGAAATGCTCCCCAGGCTCACACCAGTGATCAGAGCTGTTTGTGTGTGCAGGTATATCCCTTTTTTCCTGATCCTCTTCATATACTTCACCGGCTGCTTCACCCCTGTTGAGGAGGAGAGCAGGATGCCAGTGGCTGCCTTGCTTCTGATGGGGCCCAGCAGCCTTTATTACTGGTAAGTGGCTTCTGCCCGCTCTGGATGGGTCAGGGATGAAGATGGATTGGCCCAGAAATACCAGAGGCAGCCCCACAGTGTGCAGGGAGGGCTTGTGCCTTCCCCAGGGCTGAACTTGCTGCAGTTTCTGCTCTGCAGGGCTGGAAAATCAAATTAAATCAAATCATATCAAATCCCATTGATATTTGCAGCCACTTCAAGCCTTTACAAGCTGGGACGAGTTCAGGGTCACCCATCAGCACTCCCATCCCTGCTTGGGATGCTTCTTCAACCGCAGCTGGTCACATTGTGACTGCTGGAGCTCCATGGTATTTGCTGTCTCTCCCCCTTCAAAGGCTGCCCTTTGCTTCCCTGATGATTTTGGGGTGCCTGCAGCTCATCCAAGCGGTCTCAGCTCACTGGTGGCAATGGGGATGCTCTCACCGGTGTCCAGATGTCTCACACAGAGCCCAGGCCATGCGGGTGCTGCTCAGGCACTGCCTCCTCCTCTCGCCCTGCGGGTCCCCAATAGCCTTTTGAGAGAGGTCTTATTTATTTCCCATTCTCATTAGCCTCCTCTTCCCAAAGGGGTTCCCTGATGGCAGCCAAACAGCTTCCCATTCATCTCCGGAGATGAGGCTCTCTCTCGCCCTTGGCTTTGCCCCCTGCCAGGGCTGCTTTTATACAGTAAATTAAGTTCTGATAGTCAAAATCATCAGCATCATTTGGTCAGTGCCCAGTTCCCCCAATGCACTGCCTTTAACTCCATCAGCACGAAGCTCTGCCTGCTCAGGACAGCCTGCTGCCAGATACACAGGGATTTGGGGGCTAAATAAGCACAACATCCATGGGACAGAACCAGAGTCTGGCTTTGAGTCTGCTGTTGAGCATCCCAAAAACGGAGCCCAAAATCCCATTTCTCTTCATGAAACCCATACGGTTGTTAAATCCCTGATAAAGTGAAGCCAAACCACAGTTAAAAGCTGGCAGAAGGCAGCAGAGCTTTACGGGATGGAGAGCAGGAGAAGGGGAGATGCTCGCTCCGGGCAAGGCTGGAAGTGCCATGTTCTCCATGGGAGCACTGATGGCATGGGTGTCTTTGCTTTGCAGGTACCTCGTGACCGAGGGCCAGATATTCATCCTCTACATTTTCACTTTCTTTGCCATGATGGCTTTGGTGATGCACCAGAAGCGCAAAGGACTCGTGCTGGACAGCAATGGGCTTTTCCTCTTCTACTCCTTCATCATCACGCTGGTCCTCATTGCCCTTTGGGTGGTCTGGCTGTGGAATGACAAAATCCTCAGGAAGAAGTACCCCGGTGTGATCTACATCCCCGAGCCGTGGGCGTTTTACACCCTGCACATGAGCAACCTCCACCCAGCAAAGGAAAGTTTTTAAGTTTTGATATTTTAGAGGGATTTGGATTAAAAAAAAAAAAAAATTTAGTTTTTCTAAGTAGATGTGTTTCAAATAAACTCCTGACCAACACGAGCTGCACAAGGCGTGAGTCAGGCAGGGACGAGGGGAGAATGGTCCCTGTGGCTGAAAGCCGGGCTGTTTAAAGGTGGGATGCAGCAGGGATGCAGCATCCCAGCCCCGCAGTGGTCCAGGTACCACCACTGCCACCCCAGGAGCATCCCGGCCTTTAACAGGAGTCAGGGATTGCAGGGAGAGCTCTCATCCTCCCCACGTCTTGGCACTGAGAGATGCATCCACTGCTCCCATACTGCTCCCAGATGAATGAAGCACGCAGGGAAGGGGCAGAGCTGCCCTGCTTGGATCCATGTGGTGGCTCCTGGGCTCCTGGCCGTCGGTGCTAGGGTTCAGCCCTCATTGCTGAGTGCAGACACAGTGCAGGAAGGGCCTGGCTGGTGGCAGAAGGACCAATTCCCCATGAATGCAACCCAAAAGGGCATCCATGGGGCAGGGGGTGAGGTCCAGCACCCGGTGGGGTCTGTTCCCACTTGTCACTTCTCCAGGCTGAGGTGATGGAGCCGAGCCCTGCACCTCCAGCTGCATCCCTGTGATGGGTTATGTCTATGGGGTTTGTATTAGAGCCCGGTGTGACTGAATTCAAGGGCCAGAATTGGAAAGCCATTAGCAAAGCACAGCAAATAAAAGCACTTGGTAAAAGCTGAGTGACTCTGGCTGCTCCCTGAAGCAGCTCTGCCCTTTGAAAGGAGACTCTTGAGGTTCAAGGACCATGAACACATCACTGTAACAGAGCAGGGTCCGCCCTGGGAAGGGCTGGTCCATGCTGCAGTGGTCACTGTGGCCACTACTCTGTTCTTGGGTCTGGATCTCCACCACAACCTGGCATCGGGTACCTCGTCCCCTCTCACCTGTGCTGACCCTGCTGCTGGGTTTCCTGTTGGGATAGTTCCAGCAGCAGCAGATCAGAGGGGCTCAGCACCACCCACACCACTGCCTCAGCTCTCCTGATAGGGTCAGGATGGGACAAAATCAGATGCATCCATAGCACTTGCTTTTCAATGGCGTGAACATCAGCGGGGTGGCAGCAGCAGCACAGTGCTGGGAGGGACCAGAAGACGTGAGCAGGGCTGTTGGTGCGGGCTGGTCCAAAAGCACCCAGGTTAAACCTCAGAACTCTGTCTCACTGCAGCAGCATCCCCTCTCTGTGTCTGCAGCAAGACCTGGCAGTGCTGGAGACGTCGGATCCAGGCCAGTGAATAACACTGCAGACAATGGGGGGCTTTAAATCCCTTACAAACCCTTCCCCTCCCTCCTGCCTGGTGCCCCAGCTCAGGGCACAGTGACATGGCCCCAAAGCACCTCCTGCTGCTGCTGCCACCACCAAACCCGTGCAGCAGCGACCCGTGGGGCTGTAAATGCCCCTGACCCATCCCCAGCAGCCACCATCGGGCTGGATTTGTGCCCCAGCAGCAAAGCTTAGCACAAGGTGTGCAACTATCGGGGATCACTGAACCCTTTGGGCCGCACGAGCCCATCTCCATCCAGCCCGGCCCCAGCACCCCTAAACCCCGACGCAGGGAAGCTCTCGGTCCCATCTGAGGCCTTGGGAGTGCCGTTATCCCCATGGCACGTGAGCGGGAGCCTGGCAGGGATCAGGTCTCGTAGCCATGGCAGCGGGGTATTTATTACAGCCTCTCTCCACCCCGGACTTTAGCCCTTAATCAAGTAGAAAAGCAGGAGCAGGCGCCTCCGAGCCCCACGGGCAGCGTTGGACACGAGGAAGAGCCCCTAAATAATGGTGAGTGAAGCGTTTGGGCTGCTACAACCCCCCCACCAGCACCAGCACTGATTCCCATCTGGATTTTAAAGCCGGTTTTCCTGTTCCCCTTTCCATGCTCCAGGCAAAATTCCTGTCCCAGGATCAGATCAATGGTATGTGTGGGCTTGGTCTGGGTTTGGTTGGTTCTTCCTATTAGCCAGATCAGCTTAAAGTGTGTATACATATATATATATATATATGGATGGATAATGGCACTCACTCTGAGCTCGTGCCCCCCAGTCACCTCCTCCAGCTCTCCAGGGTGCCTCTTTGCCCTGAAACCAGAGAAATCTCCCCAATTCTAGCACAATGCTGGGACCTGACACACACCACACCCCCCCATACCCACTGCATTGCATCGGGACCAGCAACCTCCCAACCCCATGAACCCCCCAGCCCCGGCCAAGCAGCAGCAGGGACCAGCACTTGCAGTGCTGGGGTTTCCTGTCCGATGGGAGCCAAGGTGGGAGAGGAGGAAGGAGGCTGCAGGAAGTCACTGGGAGGCACCGGGGCTGCGATGGGAAGGGTTTGACAGGGAATGGCTTAAGCCATAATAAAGAGCATTAATGTAAACCTGATCATCTGCAGTGGCCTTGGGAGGAGGCAGGCAGGGCGGGGGGGCACAGCACCCATAGGGCACTCAAACCTGCAATAGGGTGTAGAGACAGCCTGGAGAAGAGACGGCTTCTTAAGGGGGGACCTTAGAGCAGCTCCAGTGCCTGAAGGGGCTGCAGGAAACCTGGAGAGGGGCTTGGGACAAGGGCCTGTAGGGACAGGCCAAGGGGAATGGCTTTAACCTGCCCGAGGGGAGACTGAGATGAGCTCTTAGGCAGAAGCTCTTCCCTGTGAGGGTGCTGAGGCGCTGGCACAGGGTGCCCAGAGAAGCTGTGGCTGCCCCATCCCTGGCAGTGCTCAAGGCCAGGTTGGACACAGGGGCTTGGAGCAAGCTGCTCCAGTGGAAGGGGTCCCTGCCCGTGGCAGGGGTTGGAGCTGGATGGGCTTTGAGGTCCCTTCAACATGAACCATTCCAGGATTCCTCCCTTAAGCCTCCCGCCCTCAGCATCCTCTCCCACCCCACAAAGTGCTCCCAGCACCATTCTCCACGTGCAGCAGCCTGACTCCACTCTCAGACCTGCTCCGTTAGGCTGAAGGTCCCCCCTCAGCTCCGCTATTCCCAAGCCTGCCTTTGGCACTTACCCAGGGTGGTGTGGTCCCCCCCATCCATCACCCTGAAACCAGACACTCCGCAGCAGACACAATATCCCTGCTGGAACCCGGCCGGGCCACCGGGGAGGAGGCGTCAGCGGCGGATCCGTGTCCTCTGGCAGGGAATAACGGCTTTGGGTTTTAATTAGAGTTCAAGGAGTGTTTTTCCCTCTACGACAAGAAACAAAAGGGGAAGATCAAGGCCTCGGACCTGCTGGCAGTGATGCGATGCCTGGGAGCCAGCCCCACGCCGGGGGAGGCGCAGAGACACCTCCACTTGCACAGGATCGGTGAGTGCAGCCCATGGGTAACACATGGAGGTAAAACATGGGTAACGCATGGAGGTAAAACATGGGTAACGCATGGAGATCAAACAAACATGGGTAACGCATGGAGATCAACCATGGGTAACGCATGGAGATCAAACATGGGTAACGCATGGAGATCAAACAAACATGGATAACGCATGGAGATCGAACATGGGTAACACATGGAGATCGAACATGGGTAACACATGGAGGTAAAACATGGATAACACATGGAGATCAAACATGGGTAACGCATGGAGGTAAAACATGGGTAACGCATGGAGATCAACCATGGGTAACGCATGGAGATCAACCATGGGTAACGCATGGAGATCAACCATGGGTAACGCATGGAGATCAACCATGGGTAACGCATGGAGATCAACCATGGGTAACGCATGGAGATCAACCATGGGTAACGCATGGAGATCAACCATGGGTAACGCATGGAGATCAACCATGGGTAACGCATGGAGATCAACCATGGGTAACGCATGGAGATCAACCATGGATAACGCATGGAGATCAACCATGGGTAACGCATGGAGATCGAACATGGGTAACGCATGGAGATCGAACATGGGTAACGCATGGAGATCGAACATGGGTAACGCATGGAGATCAAACATGGGTAACGCATGGAGATCAACCATGGGTAACGCATGGAGATCAACCATGGATAACGCATGGAGATCAACCATGGGTAACGCATGGAGATCGAACATGGGTAACGCATGGAGATCGAACATGGGTAACGCATGGAGATCGAACATGGGTAACGCATGGAGATCAAACATGGGTAACGCGTGGAGATCAAACATGGGTAACGCGTGGAGATCAAACATGGGTAACGCGTGGAGATCAAACATGGGTAACACATGGAGGTAAAACATGGATAACGCATGGAGATCAAACATGGGTAACACATGGAGATCAAACAAACATGGGTAACGCATGGAGATCAAACATGGGTAACGCATGGAGATCAAACATGGGTAACGCATGGAGATCAAACATGGGTAACACGTGGAGGTAAAACATGGGTAACGCATGGAGATCAAACATGGGTAACGCATGGAGATCAAACATGGGTAACGCATGGAGATCAACCATGGGTAACGCATGGAGATCGAACATGGGTAACGCATGGAGATCAAACATGGGTAACACGTGGAGATCAAACATGGGTAACACATGGAGATCAAACATGGGTAACGCATGGAGATCAAACATGGGTAACGCGTGGAGATCAAACATGGATAAGACATGGATGAAACAGATGGGGAAATGCACTTTCCCTGTGGTCTGGAGGCTGCCTGGAGTCCCACAGGGAACAGCCTCCCCCCCAGGTGAAACAGGCAATGCAAACCAAGAGCAGTCACCAAAGCCTATGGTCTGATGTGATGGGAACAAAGTCAAATCAGTGCACGGGTTAAACCAGTGCCATTGGAAGGGGATGCTCAGGGCAGGATCCACACCACAAAACCAAGCCATTCCTAAGGGATCTCCTCTTATTTTTCCAGACAAAAACGCGGAGTTGGATTTCTCCACCTTCCTCAATATCATGTACAGGCAAATGAAGCAAGAGGAGCCCGAGAGGGAAATCCTCACTGCCCTGTCCATGATAGACAGGCAGAAGAGAGGCACCATCACCGTCTCGGAGCTGAAAGCCAAGCTCACCCGACTAGGCGAGAAGCTCTCCGAGGAAGAAGGTATTTTGCAGTTCAAAGATGTATTGAATGCTCCTCATCTGATTTCCCTCCTGACTTCCCTCTGGGAAAGGTCCTGTGCCAGCAGGAGGTAGCACACCCAAGAGAAGGGATGTCCCCCCCATCACACACACAATGTCCAGGGCACCGGCGCATCGCATCTCGCTGTTGAGTCCGCCCCACCAGCACCAGTCTCACAGGCACACAATGAGCTTGTGCCTTCATTTAAAAGGCTTTTCCCACATAAAACCAGAGCCCCCAGGGGAGCCCAGACACACACAGAGCAGGGAGCACCCCCAAAGCCAAAGAGAACCATTAGCACCATCAACTCTAATTAGACTCATGTGAGGACAAAGTCTCTGTGCTGTCATCAGCCTTTAGCCGCACCACAATGGCCAAGCAGAGATGCTGCGTCTTGCAACCCGGATGCCTCTTAACCCAGAGACCTCTTCCCTTGCTGGAGCTGCTCCCTGGGATGATGATTTATCACAGAGGTGCTGTATTTAGTGTCCAGGTGCTGAAGGCCAGGTTGGACACAGGGGCTTGGAGCAAGCTGCTCCAGTGGAAGGGGTCCCTGCCCGTGGCAGGGGTTGGAACTGGACAAGTTTAAGCTCCCTTCCAACCCAAACCGGTCTGGGGTTCTATGATTCTAATGGCTTAGCCTGTGTAAGATAACATATTAAGTCAGGCAGCTGCTGTCAGCGCCAAGGAGTTCCCGAAGCCGGAATGAAAAGCATCCCACTGCTCCCAGGTGCCAACTGCACAGTTACCACTTCTTCAGATGTGTTTTCAGAGAGCCTCAGAGCTCCAGCTGAGATGCTCTTCCTTTTCGAACATCAAAGGCCCACCACCAAGTGTCACGCAGATCTACTTCAAGTTGGGCACACCATGTCGATGAGCATTTAGCCTGGTCTAAATTGACTAGGGGCAGGTCTGTTACCCAGGCCAAATAAGCCACCAGAAGCAATTAAAAGCTGTTTTAGACTAAATTTGTGAATCTTTTCCATGTGGGTATCAAGGAGATGGGCACCTCTGCTCCAGAAAGTTGAACTGGGAGATCGACATCCGAGTGTGAACTGGAGATAGTTCAGAACTCTCCGGGACGGTAGCAGAACTGATCCCAGAACTAACAAAACGGGTTTGAAACCCACATCCTGCACTGCTGCTCTTGTGAAGAACGCAGCACCTGTGCCATCTGCCTCTCCAACCCGTGGTTTTCTTCCCCTCTTTCAGTTGATGACCTGCTCAAAGAAGCCAAAGTTGGACCAAACGGAACAATCAGGTATGAAGAATTTGTCCACAAGATTTGCCTTCCAACAGTCGACTACTGAAACTCAGACCAAGAGATTTGGTAAGAGCAGAACCTGAGGCTTTCTTGACTTCAATTTCTCCTACTTATTACTTGGACTTGGGAATCATCATTTGCCTTTAAAATCCCTTATTATGCCTTCACAACTGTGCTTACACTCACACAGGATCCCACCCCGTTCCTGAAGGAATGCTGTCACCAAATGTGAGCTGTTATTTGAATAAACTGCCTCTCGCATCCCTTGTGTAACGTGTGTCCTGCTCAAGAAGCAGTAGCTAAAAGAGAACAAATTAAAACTCGTAACATCAAAAATGACTTTTAGAATGCATTTAAGTACAGATTGCGGCGTAAACGGGAAGTTGCAGTGAAGGTCTCACAGTGACAGCGTCCCAAGAAGTCAGCATCACCACAACCATTTCCTGCTTCCACACACCCAAGCTCAGACACAGTCTTTTGGGTAGGGATTCCCCTGGAAGCTCAACTGTGCACCAACAGTGGTAAATCCAGTGCAAGTGTGCACAGCTCCTTGGATCCAGTGCATGATCCCATCAAGTCACCAGCCGCATCCCTGCTGGCTGTCCAGAGCATCACAGACACGCAGCACCAATCCTCTGCTCCCCCCCACCAGTGATGCTCAGCAGAGGACCACTTCCCATTCTCCAATCTCAGCAATGCCCTACAATCACCACCTCGTTCTTCCTCTCCCACTCCTCCAGCACACAGGATCTGTCCTGTCCTGCCTCTGTCCCGTTACTTATTAAGGCACAGGATCTTCAGCACCAAATCTCTGTGCGGTGAAGCTGGTTTTGAGGCAACCCACTGCCGATGCAGTGCTTGGTAAACGTATCCGTCACCAAGCTCGGGGCTATCCGCAAGGACACGCTCCCAGAGCAGCCTGGCAGGGAAGAACAGGGCCGGGGAATTCAGCTTCTCTACAGCAGGGAATCTCACCCATCTCTCCTGGCGTTGAGAGATGAAAACCACTCTGACCCAGAGCGGTTATGGCTGGTCTCACTCCACCTTAGTTAAGGTCCACAGACCCTCGCAGGAGATTTAGGAGCACATACAGCAGATCCTCTCTGGAGTCGGTCAGAAACCCACACAGAGACCATCACGCAGAAGCAGCCACATGCTGGAAAAGGCCCTGGTCCTGTGGGCCTGCAGTGGCTTCTCCCCATGGGAGGCCCTTCCCTCCCCTCCTTCCCTGCTCCAGTGCCAAATCTTGGCCACTGAAGCAACCAACACATCCTTTGCTCTACCTGTGAGCTCATCAGCAGTTAAATCATCACAGCCATAGCATACACACTGCACTTATCCCCTACTGAGGCATGCTGCATTGCCTGAAGACCACTGACCATGGAAAGCAGCATCACCCAGGGCTGACACACGGAATCAAACAGGACTGTTAGTACCACAAATTTGGTTAGAAACTGCAAAAATAAAACCCCAAACTGAATTATGAGCCAGGCTGGACACAGGGGCTTGGAGCAAGCTGCTCCAGTGGAAGGGGTCCCTGCCCCTGGCAGGGGGTTGGAACTGGGTGAGCTTTTAGGTCCCTTCCATCCCAAACCATTCTCTGACATGAAATCTTAACTCTTCCAAATCAGTGTCTCCGTAAGGCTAAGAATTATTCTTATGGAGTATTATACAGGAGGGGAAAAGGCACAACAGACTAAATGAGATGCTGAATGCTGTGCAAGGAATGGAAGCGGATCCAGGACGTCCCTCTCAGTCCTGTATTTAAGACAAAGGGCAGTTTTGTGCCCACTCTCCCTTGATTCAGAGCCAAGCTGCAGAGCCTGCAGTTCTCACGGCAGCAGTCCCCAGCTAACCCAGTAAGCTCAGACTCAGACCCCGATATGCCAAGATGAAAAACCCTCTGAAGAGTGAAGGATTGTGCTTGGAGGGGAAATGAACTTTGCTCAGTGTAGAACTGACAGACCTTGTCATGCCTGTCTAATGCATCCAGCATCTTCTTACTCTATGGACAGAAAATAAACCCTGTTTCTCACAGTTAGCGTTGCAAGCAGCTCAGCACTCAAACACTCCAGATAACAGCATACAGTGAAACGGAGCAAAGATTCACTAACAAAACCAGCTCCTACCAACAGCAAAGGATCAGCTTTCCCATGGACCCCTCTTCCCACCCCTCACAGTTACTCCCAGTGTTTGGATACAAACCCCACCTACCTCACCACGGAGCCTTTTGGAGCTCTGCTAACAGCACGGAGGGAGCTCTGGCTGCCCACCGGAGCCCTTCCAACCCTCTGCTGCGGAGGCACCGGTGATGGAAGCGAGCGCAAACCTCGGCTGCTGTGAATAATCACCTTATGAAACACGGAGTGCATGCAGAAGCAGTTGTTTCCAATCTGCATCAATAACCAAATCACAAATGATCCAATGCACAGCTTAATACTTCCCTACTGGCCAGAAGAGCTGATGAACAAATCCTTCCCGCTGTAGACAGTATGAAAGCTTGTGTGTCATGGGGACTGATGAGCTCAAAATCACTTTGGATTGCTCCAGAGTGGATCTGGGATCCTAACAGGGGGTCACCATCCTCTCCAGGTGGGTTCACCCTACCCAAATACAAGCAAACAGAACCCCCCCATTCACACCCACTCCAAAACCAAGCTGTAAAAGCTTGGAGAGACAATGCAGACAACATTCCATGCCACAAACCAACCGGAGGCAAAGCATCCCTGTCCAAAAGGGACCTTTGCAACTCCATCAGCTCACAGAAAACACCCTCCTCTCCCCCCCCCCCCCCCCCCCAGTTTTCATTTCCCCCCAGGAAACACAACGTAACTGAATGCTTTTTATTACATCTAAAGATTTCTACATAAACAGGTAACATTCAATAGGTAAACCATTTTGTTTTTTCCAATGCATATAATAAATATTTTCACTTGGTACTTTTATACAAACTGACATTGGTCTACTATACATCTTTAAAAGCCGTTTACTGGTTTGGCATGCCGTATGGAAACTAAGAGAAAGTTTTAAGGCAATGAATGACAGCTTTTCAATTCATGGAATTAATGGTAATTTTAATATTCTGCTTATATACATTTTCCCTTTGTTAATTAGAACAATTAACAGCAGCACTTTCGGGGACCACCAGCAATTTTCCCTTGTTAGAAATCTAAGCTCTGTTTAAAAGGAGAAAAGAAAACTGGTTACACGGACAAAACAAACCCTTGTCTATTCAAAATGTGCTTAAACCCCTGAAAGGTTGAACTGCAGTGAAGAATTCATTTGTCAAACGTTCTCCTCACAGCCTCAGTGAGGGTCCAACAGAGTCCAATGACAACCTACCAGTCATCCCACCCTTGAAAGGCTTTGAGTCCTTGCCATGGGGAGGAAGGGGCGAGCCTGCAGTCGCTGTCACATCTATTGTTATGGAAGTGCTACCAAGATCTTAACACGTGGCCTAGGTTAGAGCATCTAAAGGATGGACCAGAGCTTTCAAAGCCACTTCCACGCTGCTATTAAACAGCTGTGTGCTCATACCTGACACAAAACAGGCACAAGTGTGTGCACACCCCACCTCTCCGGTGGAAGAACTTGAGGACAAGAGGCCTCCAGGCTACGGATCACACAAACTCTGCCATGGGGCAGCGAAAGGAGCTCTGGATTGCTCTACAGCATCTCTGTTAATACATGAACTAATGGAGATCGAGTTTGGGAGTGACGTTCGCGTGGAACTTGTCGAGAACTCAGACTGAGACTTCTACCAAGCAATGTTAACTGTGGTCAGAGGCACAGAGAATTATCAGCAATAAAGAACACCCTAGCATGAAACAGGAATACTCACAAAGCATATGGGGTTAATACCACAAAGGAGGACTTCAGAACGTGTCTGTCCCTTCTTTGTAGAGCCATGAGGTTCAAAAACGTCACCAGTGAACTGAACAGCCTTCCTTCCCTGCGGGATAACTCGTGAGGAAACGGAAGTCGTCACCATCGGACCTTGCTTTCCAAAAGCTAAGCCAGGCATAAAGACGCCGGATCCTGCGTTACCACACACCCGCCACGGTTCATTTCAGATGTGGGTTACCAAGGCTTTCATACCACTGTCAAAAGCGACACAAGCTGCTCCTCAGGTCCTCTTTAACAACACAGTCAATGAAACGTCGCCACCACCGTCAGCACAGCAGCCACCAGCTCTCCCAACGTCTCCTGGGTGGTTCCGAACCGGGGCCGCACACGCTCCCTGTTACACCGACAGCACTTGTACTCCAGGTTTACAAAGAGTATTACAGCAAAGCATATGCTCTGAAGTTACCAGGTTAGTATTCATGACTAAAATGTATGAGATATATTCCTAGTGTAGGTTTAATCACTTCAAAATCAGACTGAGTTTAAAAAATAAGTATTTCCCATTTTCTATCCTTTTATTTTATTTTTTTTTAACTGACATTTAATAAATTATAAAATTGGTGTATGGTGAAATATATATATCAGCCAGATATGTATGAAATACACATGCATGGGAAAAACTATTTAACTCACTTTGAACTCACACACACGGATCTATAAATACATATATACACACACATATACATATAAACACAAACAGTTGTTTCCAAAATTCAAGTCAACTATTTAGTGGCAGAGGGATGCTGTAAAAACACTAAAAACGATTTGGATGCCACATAAGGTGAACCTCTCAAATAACCATACGACTGATCATACAGCAATACCTAATGCTACTTGGATTAAAGAGGGTTTTTTTCCTTTTTTTTCCTTTTTTTTTCTTTTTTTCCTTTTTTTTTCTTTTTTTTCTTCCTTTTTTTAATCAACACAAGAGTTTTCAGACAACTTCATAGGCAAAAGGTGGCCCTCGTCAATGCTCAAAGCAACTAACTGCAATCAACGGGTTTGGACATGAAAAGGTCAGACAAGAATCTGCTCACTGTAGTATTCCTTAACTCTCTCTTCCTGATAAACTTGTTACCTGCACTTTCAACCAGCTATAAAAATAGTTTTCACACCAGAGGAAATATCTGCTCTCTCTGACATGGACTTTGGGACACAAGAGAATTGCTTCCTTCCCTCCCCCTTCTCTTAACCTTAAAGAATCTCCTGAAAAACTGCACTCCAGCTATTTACACGTTTCACTCTTGATTCAAAAGAACGGATCAGCCCAAGCGACCCATCGGTTCTCAAACAAAAAGGTTTTTCTACGTCATGCACAACTTAAAAGAACCCAGGGAGTAAATTATGGCTCAACGTTCAACAGAAGTGTGCGGAAAACCCAGGGGGAATCAAAGGAATTACAAGGCCAAAAAGAGACAACGGAGTTTTGAAACCCACTACCCTAAGAGACTTCAATAGGTAGCAATCATTTGAGTACATGGGCTACAGGGTGGGGCTTTGCTATAGGGTTGGGTTTTGGTTTGAAAGACTCCCATCGAACACTGAGTATTCATTGTGATGGATGTGACCTCAGAAGACAGCGTGTACCAAGACCATTACTGGCTGCACAAACCATGCAATAGTGTGTGGGTATTGGTATTTTTGTCCTGTTGTTGACGAGTTCACTTTGAAGCAGAAATCTGATCTACGGCAGCTAAAAGTAGGCTTCTCCAGCCAGAACAAGACAGGCCTCAATTCAATAGGCCGGTTACACACGCATGGCTAACTTTAAAGCACAAGCAGCTCCACAGATTTAAAACTGACACATGCTTAATAATTTGCTGAGTAGGATCTTAAGATATTTGACAAGGATTTCATAGTAAGTTCTTAGATACAAACCCCGACAGTCCAATGTGTCAATGCTTTCATTTGGGGCTAGAGTCTGTAAAAGTTCTCTGTCTTGTCCCACATAAGCACAGCTACGTAAATTCCTCAGCCTGAGATTTTATTGAGTCTGGCCCTCAAGAATAATTGGTGCACTAATGAGCTTGTAACATGCTTGACTAAAGCATGGAATTCAAAACGATCTGAAAAGAGGGTCACACAGAACCAGAAATGACCAAAACAAATCCCAAAAAGCCAAAGCCACTCCTGAAAGGCTCTGTTCTGTGAACAGAGGGGATGCTGTGGAACACTCTGAGTAGGGTTTCTTCCACTTGAAGCATAATGAAATCTGCACTAAGTGTGGGATGGGGGAACTAGATTCCACCACCAAAGGTAAATGACCCAAGAGGAGAAAAACCCCTCTCATAAGTTTGAACTTTGAAAGTTCAGCTCCATTCCTGTTCATGTTACTGTGAAGAAAATAATGCCGTTTGTGTCCAAACTATGGGGGGGGGGGGGGGAGGAAAAATAACTCACATGACAAATGCACAGGTGTAAAATCTTCAGCATCCATAGAAATGAACTGAAGCTCCTTGTTTTTGTTAATTTTTTTTTGTTTTGTGTTTTTTTTTTTCTTATTTTTACCAGTGAGGCCATCTTAGGTTTATATACAAAAGTAAAACTGAAAATATACTTTTGTTCTCTGTACACATAAATTTTTTTCCCTAAAAAAGGAAAAAAACTTGTCTATGTTTCTAACAGAAAGTAAAACCAAGCACAAAGATTTCCTCAGACGAGTTCATGTATTCCAAAAATCAGTCCAACGAAATAATGTCTGGTATGATACCAAAGATGGACGCTGTGTCCGTGCTGCTCCTACTTGCAACTGGATGACCATGATTCTCTCGCAGGCTGTTGGAGGAAACAAGACTGCTGTTACTGCCACTATTGCTACCATTTGTGGCTGGCAGAGAACTGCTTCCTCCTGCATTTAGCTGATCGAGAAACATCTGAGATGAAGTGTATGGGAAAAAACGAGAGTGTAAAAGTTCTTGATCATCTGATGCAGAAACTGCCGCGGCTGCGGCGGCAAGAAGGGAGGTGTTGTAATGCTGGGGGGGGAAAAACAACATTTGCAAGTTACATTTCAGACACCACAGTTTTGATTCAGACCAGCACAAAAGAAGGTATTTGTAAGCTAAAGCTCTGACAGGTTCTGGGTATCACACCAGCCTGGCTACTCAATCGCTCTGTAAGGCAAGGACTGAGGCAGTGAACTTTTACCTCTGCAACCCTTCATTTCTGAAGCCAAAAGAAACTGGAAATACTAGTATCAGCAGGAACAAATGCTAGAGAGGTAACAGCATTGCAGGACACCCAAACCAGTAAAGACATGGTCAGCAGCAGCACTCTTACCTCTTCAGAAAATTCCCTGTTGGAAAAATTCCCCCAAATTCAACCCAACATTTTGCCATCCCTCTGCTCTGCTCAAAAGTCACAAACCAACCACAGCTGGTGAAACTATGTGCTTAATCACTGCTGGTGGAGGGAAGCATACTGCTGTGGAAAATGCATTTAGAAATAGCACCCTTAGTCCTGCTTGATGGCAGCAAGAGCTGTCCCAGGTTATGCTCTCTGCTGGTCAGCCCCTGAAAAGCAAGAACTGTAGCTATCAAGAATCAGGTTTTAAATACAACGTCTCTGCAGAGGAATTCTGCTCTGGATGTTTCTTTCCACTATGATCAAACACATGTGGGCTATTCAGCCTTGTTCCCCCACATTTATGCACTAGTATAATCGCGTCTTATCAGTGCATCAGATTCTGCACTACTTGTTTCAGAATAATTCTCATATCTCTGTTTTACTGAATATCAAGATAGCTTCTCTGAATCCAAACTCTACAGTGCAGGCTCTGGTCTTAATTATGGGAAAGTATCCCTCTACAGTTAGTGCAATTCTCCTGCTTCAGCCTGCAGAACATGATGGGACCAAGGGCTTGTGAGCCAGCTCAGCCCCTTATTTTCTTGGAAGCACAGGAGGAAAAGCGACCAAGTGGGATCAAGCTGGCAATCACCACTTGCCAACCCAGGCTCCTTCTAGGGAAGGACTTCCTTAGCTCCCACAACTAGAGGAGCCAGCACCAATCTAGCACATTTCAGTAAGTATTTACAGAAAGGTGGCAAGCGTGGTCTGACAAACTGTCATGAACCCAGGACACAAACTGAGGTGGCTGGTGGACCTTCAGTCATGGCCAGTGGCTGCCTGAGCTTAACCCTTGGGAACAGAAATGCTTCTCTTATCCTACACCCCTATTTAGGCAATGCTCGTGTTTGATCAGTCTCTGTGTGCACAAAACAAAGCTGCAGCCTGCCTGTATTTACACCTACATCATACATCTGCTCCTTCCTTGCTTATACATCGATGCCAGCAAGTCCTTCTCAGACAAGAGCATCTGCCACATGAATTGATCTTCCTTGACTTACCTGATTGTCTCCTGACAGGAAAGGGAAGAAATCTAAACCTGTAAAGAGCCAAAGGAAAAAATTAACCTTCTCAAAACACAACAGCACCTCCCCGATTTCCCCCCCACTTAGGCTGAAATTAAGCCAGCATAATACTGGTGACACTTCAGATTCTCTTCACTACCAGAGCCCTTATAAACCTTGTAGTATTTTCAGGGGGTCTTAAATACTATCTCATCCTCTGTGGATGCAAAACAGTATTTTGCACTACTGCACTGTCAAACCACTGCATGTTTAAATCCTTCTGCAATAGTTATTACTGCATGGAGAGCTGTACTTACAGCTATCAACAGTCAGAAGCTCACCTTGCAAGTCATAAGGCATAGGTGTCATATGGAATGGATGCCTGTAGTCTTGGATAAGTGATGTATTGATGTAGCTGGTGTCAACAGCAGGAAGGCTTGGTGTTCTTGACACGGGTGATGCTTGATGGGGTAAATTTAAAATGCTGCAAGAAACAAAAGCTTGTTACGGGTGTCAAATACAGTCCTGGCTTTATTGCTGTCCCAAGCAGGGCATGGCTATTTTCAAGTATAACACAAAGCCAACCTCGCAATACTCAGTACGAGCTTTGTGTCAGCTCCCCTATTAAATGCCAAAGCTCCACTACAAAGCATCACAACGCTACAGCTCCTCACTGAGTCTGGCAGGGAACAGAAGCAGGGAAGAGACAGGAGCACCACATGTTCCCCAAGCTTCCTTCTCACAATTACATTTGATCAGGAAAGTTAATTCAGTCCAAGAGAGCTGAAGCTCAGCAAAATAAAAGCTAAGACAGGCTCAGGCTCAAACAACAGAAACTGATTTGGGATCTCTGCTATAAATATGTTACAAATACTAAGCCAGGACAATCCTAAAGGTATACTGAACCCTGAAATCCCCCATACAAATCTGTGTAATGACACATTTATACCCTCCAAGGTAAGTGGCAATGGAAGACAGGAAAAAAGGTCTTGAGGAGTTTTAAGTGATCACTGAGTCATTTACCTGACTGGAGTAGTAACCACTTCAACAACAGGATCCCTTCAGTGCAGCCTGTTTTCATCCCTACATGTTTATGTAAACAGGGTGCTATTAACAGCTTGGCTACTTAGGTGTAATCAGGTTATTCTGGCATCCTTTATTACTATGCTACTGGCAGTAATCACCAGCAAAACCCACACAACTCCCATACCACACCCATGTTTCTCATTGCTCACTCTCTCTGTATGTGCTGCTTTTACATTTCTTTAGGGAAGAAAAACATTTCCAGATTTGCAAAAACAAAATCTTTCTAAGCCACAACTTTTTGCACCCTTTTATACTCATTTTCACAAACACATCTGGAAACTGCATCACGTTACACACTTGACAACTCAAAGTTATTTCACTGTTCTTAAGCCTTGCGACCCAAGATCAGATCTATTTGCTATAAGTTTCTAATCCAGATACAGAACTTTCTAGATACAATTTCTTTTGCAATGTATTACTACTCTCCATCATGAGTACATTCTCTCTGCACTGGCCTGTTTTTATCCTCACCCCTTATTATTTAATGGTGATGCTGGAGATACAGAAGGACAGCTTCTCTTTGCAGATGGTTCTTCATCTTCTTCATCTGATGAGCTATCAATGGTTAAATCAATCACTTCTACCTTCTTATTTTTATTTGATTGTTGGTGAGAAGACACCTGATGTTCCAGAGAAGAGCTTATGCATCCTATACAAAGTAAGTCAACATTATAAGATGTAGAGTACAGCACCGCTACGATCATCGTAACATCACAGCTTATTACATGTCTTCACAAAATAAACCTTACAACTCAGAATAAAAGACAACAAAATTACATAGCTTTGATAACTTAAAAGTACCATCAGCCCCAACAGGTATTACTCAAGTAATCTCTTACAAATGATCACGAAAAGCTTCAAACATAAGTGCAAAAATGAGCATTTTGAAAAGTTAAAGGAACATCCGTAGTTAACAGTTCAGTGTATCCAATCCATACACCCCAAAACACAACTTACCATCAACTCCATTGTAAGATGCAGTTACTTCCTGCACTTCCTTCTTTGATCTCATAGGAGCCCAGGATCCATCCTCCTTAAACTGAATTTCATCACAATCTGTACAATACTTCAGGATTTCCATGAACAACCTGTCAACCAAAACCATTGAATATCAGTCCTCAAAAAGAGCTTAACACCTTTCTGACTCCAATACCTTTATTAGTCAGTGTAAGTACGAATTACTGTTTCAAGAGTTGAAAGCTGCCATTGTTCTACCCTTCTCTCGTGCATTTCCTTGATAAGGAGTCATTGAAAAATGTAAAAGATTATCTAAAACTCTACACAATTACTTACTGCAAGAGAAGGATCCTGCCGAGCTCATGACACAGAACTCTGCTTCCCAAAAGGAAAGAAGAATGTGAACTAGCATTAAAAAAAACAATCTCCTCCTAACCCATACTTATCTTAAAGGAGTCAATATAAGTGAGCATGTAATGACTACTATTTCCCAAAACCTCTTTAGAAGCTGAAACTTTCTACCAAAAGCTGAGCATGGGAATCTGAACTTGCAGCCTCTTCTACTAAGCTGCATCTCCCAAAATTTTTAGGATCCTGGCACCACATCACTCCCAGTGGGAATTCCAGCTTTCGACCAAGACTATTCATGTGGTTCTGCAGGAAAAACCTTGGCTTTAATTAGTGAGAAAGTTCACTCTTTCCCGGATTGAGTGCTTTCTACAAATAACCTTCTCTTTGGGATGCTGCAATCGCACCACCTGATCTCCAATGTCTGTATCTAGCAACACAAGTAAGGAAAAGGCGTTGGTTTAATTCGTACTACTCTGAGTCTTTCCTATTTTAGGCTGAAACATAGAACAAGGAACCCCACAGATCTCTGATCCGAAGCAGAGGACCTGAGATCCATGCAGATCCAAAGCAGCCTGTGCCAGCCCTGAGTGTCTCTTCAAAAGCTACTGCAAGGCCCCAGAGTGAACCCTGAGCAACCTCCTGCTTCACCAGCAGGCCACCAAAATGAAGCACCTACTCACTAAATACAGACTCAGTCATTTGTGAGGTGGTTTTCTGGGGTTCCATTTCTTTCAGGGGTATCACAGTATGCTAGAGATTGGAAGGGACCTCAAAAGATCATCTAGTCCAATCCCCCTGTTTTAGTTTCACTTTCGGGAGGGTCAGTTTGTTTGTTTGGGATTTTTTTGGTTTGGTTGGTTGGTTGTTGCCTTTTTGTGTGGTTTTTCTTTGAGCAAAACATTCTGAGAGTGTTCTCAGAAGATTCTGCTTGTTCTCTTTATCACACTTTGGAAAGAAGATTCCTATCTAAGGAATTAAAATGCAAACCCAGGACTACATACTTGGCATTTCTTCATGGAGATGAATACTAGATTTCTTAGGGGGGGTTATGTTTCACAGGTAGGCAGGACCAGGGAATCAATCTCTCTGTCACTTTCTGTATACAGCAGCTCCCCAGCTGTGAAACTGTACATGGAATTATACATGCATTCGGAGGAGGGGGGAGTGGCAGTATTTATTTGATCTAACATGAACGTCTGCTCTCAACTAGACCAGATTTGTGCCATTGCTCCATTAAAAGACAACATATGCTGTTTTCACCTAGGAATGCAGCACTACGGAACACTGGGGGTAAAAAACCCCAAAGCCACAACTATTCTAGGCAGGATAGGTCAAAAACCTACCTAGGACTGGAAAGAGCACCTTTCCTTATTATTATCTTTAACAGTTTGATGACCATAGTTCTTCCAAAATAATGAATGAAGGGGTACCTGGTTAGTAATTCTTCACCAACAGCAGGGAAATTCAATGGTAACTTAAACCAGATCACAGCCAGACAACCAAGATTTCAGATCACTGCATTCTGTGCAGCACAAGAACACTAAGCAGAGAGTGTAAAGTACTTTACTTTGACTCAAGCTTTACTTACCCATCAATAATGAGATGTTCATAGGGAGCCTTCTTATCACAGACAGGGCAAACCCAAGTTGGTTTCTTTTCATTCATTTGAATATACAGAGTGGCATCAAAACACTGCAGGTGGGAACAAGTCAGGGCCCTACAGGGTATAGTTAGCCGCATTTTACCAAGCTTTAAGAGAAAGAAAAGAACAAGATTAAATCATTTTGGTATGAAATTAATAAACAGGGCTTTTCTGTCTGAAAAGAAACAGAGACAGGTTGAGTTCTACTCCACAAGCTCTCACAAATCTGAGTTTTGATTAAAATACATGTCACATAAACCGTTCCCTCCTTCCTATAGGTTTGATTATTGCATAAAAGTTACTGAAAGTCTCATTTTTAACTACATTTGACCAAGGAAACTGAAGACTACATCCTTCCATATTCCATGGACAAAATGCTGAGCTCAAGTAGCATAGCAGTGTCCTGAATGAACCACAAAAAGACTTCTTCATCAGTACTTTAAAAGCTGATGAACGTGGGTCAGAGCTCTTCTATCCTCACGCAGCTGAAGTCCGTATTCAAGTTGCTGTCTGTACCTCAGGCAGCAGGGTACCACCAGAACCACTTGTTTAACTTGACAGTCACAGAAGCAATCACATAGAAAATGCATTTATGGATCATTTCCTGACATGTTTCTCTAACCATCATTTTCACTCCTTTCTCCAGGAAGTGACTACTCACAAAATAATCCACACCTGCTAACTGTTAAACCATTTTATACTCTCCTGCTGTGATAAACACCACTGCTATGTATCAGTTGTGAGCCAGCCTGAAATCTCACTGCCTTTTTCTCATGTAAATACAAATAACTGACTATCCCCTAAAATACCATCATACCTTTTCAACACTGCAAAGGGCCTGCAACTGATAACAGAAGATGAGACAGGAGAAAAGGAAGAAGTTCTTTCCTGTAAGGGTGGCGAGGCACTGGAATGGGTTGCCCAAGGAAGTTGTGAATGCTCCATCCCTGGCAGTGTTCAAGACCAGGTTGGCTGAAGTCTTGGGTGAGATGGTTTAGTGTGAGGTGTCCCTGCCCATGGCAGGGGGGTTGGAACTGGATGATCTTACAGCCTTTTCCAACCCGAACTATTCTATGATTCTAAAATGAGTTCTAAAGTGCACTTTCAGATGGGGACCACCCTTCCTTCAAGTCTGTAGTCAGCGGACAGTGAGGTTTTGCAGGTCAGCACAAAGCTTCCATGAGTTTAATACAAAAGGCACAGCTGAGTGCTTAAGCTGAGCAGGTAACATAACGAGTGCTACACAGCGAAGGTGCTTAGGCTAAACTGTACAATGGGAATACCTTTGGATTGGATAAATCAACGCTAACCCAGACCGTAAACCATCATCATACGATTACACTGAATGCAAAACTGATTACAGTGAAAGGCATTTCATCTTGATCTGAAATGAAAAATCTTGCTCTCCTCAAACAAACCCCAAGCTGTTGTTTTCTGGCAAAGTGCTTATGCTGCAGTTTAGGAGGGGCTTTAACTGACCACACTAAAGGTAAGAAGCAGGAATGTCTAAACAAGACTTTTCCCACATGAAAAAACAACAAAACAATTACTTACTCAGCTCTATTTATACTGCATATTTAGAAGTTCTATATATTTGACTAAAATAAACACAACTACTTCATTCAAAAACCTTCAGCCCATTCTAGCAGTCGACAGGAGGAGGAACTGGTTTTAGTAGGGCTTAAAGCAAGCACGGTGGCCACACACAGTGATTCTGAGCAATACAGGATGGGTGCCACAGGATGGCACTCAATCTCAGAATATCAGAAAACTAAAATCACATCAAGAACAAAGGCTCTACACACAGTCCACTACTTCCTCCATGATGCTTTTTCTTATGCATTCCCCGTAAACAGCAATCCCTCCACCCCATTCCCAGCAAACTCAGCTACACCAGTGGATCTGGCTTGTTTTGCTTCCTTTTGGCTCCCAGTCACTGTCACAAAACCCACCACCAGATGGGAGGGGAGTGGAGAACTCCCTAGGGAGCCAGCAGTTATGGTAGTGGTGAGCTCAGACTGCAGGAGGTGCTGCATGTGCCATGTGTTTGGCACCCCCTCCCCCAAAATCCATGACCAAGCACATTATTTCTATGCCATCACCAACCCCCAACAAAGCAAGGCCCCCTGATCCATGTCTGTTAGGAATTCTTATCTCCCAGATGGTAGGTCAATGGCTCATTTGTCTTCTGGGCACAGTAAGAGTCTCCTGGCTCAGCGAGGATCCAGAGTAAGGGTACCAGAGATAAAACCTGGATGCTTCTGTGCGATGCAAAAGAAAACTAAGGAAGGTCAAAGACACGTGCTGCAGGAAGAACATAAATACCTGTCTCCTGAGGAAAAAAGCACACTTAAACCAGAACATTTTCACAGGCTGTTGGTATAAAACCTCTTAATTTCTAGGCAGCGCTTGGATTTAACGGAAGCCATACACATGCAGATGGAATCAGTGTTAACAAGTGGATGCCTCCTTTCCCATTTTTGGCATTGAACCTCCTGGATCAGCTCTGCCATGCTGGCCAAGCTGTGTCAGAACTGACAAAAGAAAAGGTCATAAAAGAAGGGATGCACCCCAACTTGTGAAAAACTGTGTTTCCCAACACCGTTACTGTTTTGATTCCTGCCTGTCGGCAGCCAAAGACACACTGCCTTCACTGCTTTTACAAGCATACAAAACACTGCTATCTGTTCATGCTAAAATATGCACCTAAAGCAGGAGCTGAGGAATCGTAAACAAAGCTGCAAGCCCTCCAGGAACATGCTGGATTTGGAATTTTTGTTCACTTCAATATCTGATCCGGCTGCAGAGCCTGTGGAGTTATTTATTTTCCTTTCAAAGGAAAACAAGACCATGAATTCAAGTGCCTTCCTGACACAGAGCCCCAGCCCTGCCCATTTGCTGCTGTATCTCGGATGGATGCAGGCAGCAGTTATGGACAGCTTTTTCAAACGTGCTCCACGGGCTGGGAGGGAGAGGAGGCCTCTGTGCTAAAAAAAGCTCAGCAGCAAAACAAAACACATTCGGAGGAAGCTGCCTCACTCTGCGCTTTGCTTTGAGGGCAAAAGAAAGGTTCTAAAGTCTAAACCTCCCGTGCCCAGGTAGGTAATTCCACTGAGTTTATTGACGTGTACACACAAGAGACTGGCCCCCCTGACAAAGGAGATGGGAGAACAGCACCTCCAATTAACAGAGATGAAGATGCACCGTTCTGTCATTTTTGGTTGTGCTGCTGGAGACCAAATCAGTGTTTTCAATGTGTACTTTCAAAGCATACGCTGTGCATTCAAGCATTAGAAAGGAAGCACAAAATATTGACCAAAAAATTCTCCCTGAGCCAAATGCTTACAAATGAGCAAGTAAAAACATGGGAGCTATAACAGAATTACATTCAGACCCGAGGACAGTCTGAATCATCCTAATAATGTTTCTATTCATAGGCCAGGTTGAAAGGTACAGTCTCTGACCCAACGAGCTCTTGCAATGATGGATTATTCCAAGAGCTACAGGGAAATAAGACAGCACTGAGTGAGGAACATGCTGGAAAAAATGTCAAGTGTGTAGGTTTTGTAGAGAACGGAGATAAATACACTCAAAGTAATCTGCTACAGACTTGGGTTTGTACGTCTATCAAGGTAGTAGTGAATTTCAAAGAGGAAATACTGACAGAGGTAGGACTTCTGAAGAGCTACATCCTAACCTCTGATTCCTGTTCTGGTTTTACCCCTGGCAGGACTCCGAGAAAGCAAAGTTGAATTTGACATCTTTAGGTATAAGCAAACTTGGAGTTTTTACAAGCACTGTTGTAGAGGATATTCCTGCTCTAACACTAACTCATCCGCATCACAGCCAGCAAGGAAATAAAAACGCATGTAACAGCACTGCAGAAGAACTTTTACCAGTAACAGAGGCAACTGAGACAAACAGAGATGTGTCAGAACATTCCCATGGAATCATCTATAAAGGAAAATAGGTGCCTCAAGTGGCAGCTCTGACAAATCAGGTACAACTGAAGTAAAAATCTGTAGCTCCAGAAGACACATGAAGGTTAATTTAAGATAATGAATTAATACACAGGCACTTCCAACAGACATTTAATTCTTACTAACAGATTACTATTTTTGCCTGTATTGGAAACTCATTTTAAATGGTAAAAACACTGTGCCTAAAGAGTGACAAGGAACCCAGCAGGACTCTCATCGTGCCTTCTAGAACAAAGTCCTAACAGCACAACAAGAATTCAGCTATGACAACTCAGCAAAACCAGCTGCCAGGTGTGGACCTGAAACACTCCAGTGCTCTGCATCTGCAGCAGTTTCGACGTGGCATGTTTCATGGGTTTGCAATATTACAGGTTCTGAGGTTCTAAGTTTACAGATCAAGATATTATTTGTAAATGCAATCAATCCCCTTCTCTTTCTTACATGAATTTTATCTTCCTTATAAATGTCTTATTATTTAGTTAGCATCAGTGCTGATATGGAGAAAGTCTTAAGAGTGAAGATCTTGAAAATACCACATTTAAGGATTTACAATAACCTAATGCATATACAAAAAGCAACCACAATGTCACGTCAAATATGCTTCTTCTGAAGCAAAGCTTATCTATCTAAAAGGTTTACCTCTTCACACCGGGAGAGTTTAAAAACATATTAAATTACTTGAGAAATAAGCTTCAATTCTGCAAGAATAAAGTCAGTTTTCTTCCTAGATTTCAAAACTGAAAATTTCATGTCAAGCTTGAGCAGACTGAACCAAACCAGGAAACAGATGTATCCTTCAAAAGAGGTTAAAAAGCTATACTGCAGTAAAGATACTGTGCCAATCACTACAGAGAGCGAGTATTCTGAAGGTGCATGGGACTTGAAACAAGATCAAAAAAGCACACATAGTATTAATGTTGTGCAGTTTACCAGTGATAACATAAACCCAGGTATAAACTGCCACTTACCTCTGCAGCTACTTGGTTAAAAAACAATTACAGATCAAGATCAAGTACATCTCTGCCTCTTCCACGTTCAGAGAATCCCAGGTTGGAAGGCACTTCAAGGATCACCTGATCCAACCCTTAAGGTCCAACCTTCCATTCAGTGGAACTGTATTCTCCCACTTCAAATTTGGAATAGGGTTTGTCTGACCAACCTCTAGGAGACTGCTTCAGTTTTAATCTAACATTATTAAATGCTCAAAGTGTACATCACATAATCAACTTCACTTAAAAGATGCTCAATTCTTTGACTGCAGACACTGGCTGAAGAGTGATTTTCTATCGGCAGATTCACCTACCTCTGATTCCACCGAAAGTGGTTTTATCATTACCAAGGACACAAACTGCACACTCTGATGATCTAGTGACAGATTTAAATGTATGCTTGCATACACTTTTGAACAGCATTTTCAAGTTAATGGAATACTCATTTTCTCAGGGGGTATCACATGCTTAAGCACAGTGGCAGGTAACTTCCACACCGGGTCCCTCTCCCCACAAAGTTAATACACAGGCAAACACAAGGTAACCTCTGTTGGATAAATGTCCCAGAACAGCCACATTTTGATCAGAATCAGTTTTGAGGGAACAAAAAACAGAAAACTTACTGGACAAAGGAGAGAAACTCTTAAGCTTGTTGTTGCAATTTCACTGTCTGGATCGGCAGTCAGTTTCTCTTTAACTGTTATTGGAAAGAAGAAAAGGTTTATTTTGCAGATGATCTCAAACACGAATTGGATGATAGAGAAATAAACCCAGTCTGAAGCAAGCAGTGGTGACCGTTGTTTCAGGCTCACACAATAAATACGTATCCTAAGCAGTCTCTACTCTTTAGAAAGACCATAAATGACAAGATTTAAGAAAGTGAAAAGCAGAAAAGCTCATCTTAAACCAAGATCCCTAGAAAATGCATTTATACAGAGATGTCTCTTCTCATATACATGCAACTTTGTGCTTGACAGTTATTTAAAATCTACCAACAAGACGAGCCACATTGACTTGACTGTTAACTCCAGGCACATTAAAAATGTGTTAGTAACTCCCACGTGGACAAGCACCACTGGAAACCTCTGAAATACTCATCAAGCAACCCTGTGATTTAAAATTGAAGAGGAAACTGAGAAATAGGCTATCAGAAGTACCCTGACAAAATCTGAGTTTTAAATAACTGCAGTGAAATATTAGCACTGCAGAAGTCTTCCATCTCAACCCATCCTCTGCTTAAGGACTGGTTTACGTGCAGTCATTTGCTACATGAACAAGTCAGCTCCATGTTCCTCCTGCTCTGTGAACTGCTCCTACACCCTCATTCTCACCCTGTATACACAGGAAACTCTACATTTTTGTGCATACAAATCACCATTCTGCATTAGCACAAGCTAATGCCATCGCTGTGTACCACTGGCTTTACAGCATTTACTGGTGGGCTAATTCCTTCCCTTTTGGAGCAGGTCCTGTGCTGTGTACAATGCACATTATCTGAGTATTAAAGAGTATGACCCACAGCTGTCAGGTGCTGGCATTTTCACCCTCTTCCCAAAAAAGCAGGTTTTGCTTGCGTTTTTCTTACACAAACTTATACCAACATGTACTAGTCAGAGACAACAATAAAGCAGGAAACCTCACACTCAAATTTGGAAGGGGGATGGGAGGAGCATTGTGCTGGACATTCTCTAGCAGCCCCCTCCACAACATCGTGCCAAAGGAACAAAAACTGTGGATGGTGACTTTCCTCCAGCATGCTGGCATCAAGGTTCGTATCAGGCATTTAGTTCAGCTTTGCTTGAGGTACTGAATTACCAGTTAACTATATAAATACAGTTGTTCTATTCTGAGGAAACAAAGCCAGTATGGCTGAACTGAAAGAGATTCTCTTGCATTTTTTCCCTTCACAGTGTCAACAGGGTTCCTGGCCTGGCTCCTAGTACAAACAAAAGCCTCTGAGTCTTTGAATTTGAACTGAATACAAAGAACACCACTATCAGATTCTCAAAACCCAGAGAACTGTAGGAAGTCCAAACCTCAGTTAGCACAGTCCTATTTCAAACCTCCTGTTACAAAAGCTATTTTTCTTTTTGAAACAAGTACTACATCAGACATACTTAGTGCTCTAGAATGATCAGGGTTCCGTATGCCTTTTGCTCGCAACCTCTGCAGTAACACCGTCGAGGACAGCTGCTTTACCAGATAGACTGCCATGGAATAGTTCTAGAAAACAGAACAAAAGATCAAAGTAAGAACTGTTTTAAGCAAAAGACAGCTTGTAGTTTGTACAATGCTTATGCAATTTGTTATGTGATTACAGGGCACTGTGTTTTTCAAGCAGTTACAAGACTTTAAATGGCAAAGTTTTCAGACTAGAGAAAAGCCATTTTGCTTCAGAAAGTTCACAGGGCTGGAGCCTGAGAGATGCAACAATAGTGACTTCACAGTTCACTGGGATTAGATGGAGCTGCAAACCAAGCTATTAGAACAGCATTTAGGGCACTTCTGGAAGTTTTACATTTAACGTGGGACATACAGTTAACAGCCCGTTTAAGGGTATTTTTAAACCAGTAACACTGGGTACTGCAGTTTTGGCAATACAATTAAGGGAGGCTGTCAAGCCAAATACGATCAAAACTTCTTTTTTTTTTATTTTAATAAAAGCTTAGCTTGTTTTCAAACAGGGAAATCAGCAGTGATGCCTCTTCAAAAGCAAAACATAAAAAGAGTTATCATCTGCAGTACTCCCTGCTCAGTCCAGAAGCACTCTTCAACCTTCTTTTTCTCATCTTCCTGCACTTACTGCCTATGAAACGCTAACCCTGCTGCCAAAGCTGAACAGAAGTAAGGCAGGTAAAGAGATTGAGAGCTCAGTGGGGCCAAGATGCACTCTAGTGAATACAGCCTGAGCAGGCAAGAAGTCACTGCTCCCAGCTGCCTGCCCTTTCCCTCTGGAAAAGGTTTGGTCACTTCCCCCATCACTCTCAACACAGCCCATGAAATCATTCCCTATCAGTGTCAGTAAAAAGCTGTGGATGTTCACTTCTGCCACTACAGAAGATAATCTGGCACACAAGCAGGTCACATGCAGCCTTAACACGGACTCTGCCAGCTCCTCTGTACGTGGGTAAGGCTTCCTCCAAGGGATGAGCAGGAGGGCAGAGTCCTCCTCCTGGCATCGCCGATGGATCTCAAAACCACAGCCTGAGATTCGGGAAGCTCTCATTTTTCTTGTAAGCTCCCAACAACAGCAGGTAATAACTGTCTGCCTGAAAATGTGATCTTGCACTAAGCATTCATCACCCCTCTCTGCCCCCACCCCCGAACCGGAAAGGACAAGATTTGTGTTCTCACATTAGGGTACATCAATTACTTTTTGATATAAGCAGTACTCACTAAACCCGTAGCTGCACGGATACTCTTTAAATTGACAAATGAAAGGCTTCCCCCAGCTACTGTCATGCATGTTCCCACTAACAAAACAAACAAATCCATACAACTGTGACAACCACCATCCTTTATTCAGGATGCCACCCGAATCCAAAGCTGGGATTTCAGTAATCTATCTTACCATAAAACTGCACAAATTGAAGTAGCATCAGAAACACCCCATTTTAAATATTTTATTGTGACAATGACTGCTTCTCCCATCGTTAAAAACCACTACTGCTTTAACTTGCTTGCTTAATGCCTCAATTAGTATAGAAGTTAGAAAAATGCTAATTAACATTGTGAAATTATTTACCGACAGCTTGAATCTACAAAGCTAGGAACTCGCCCAAGGCAACTTGTACAGAAGGCTCTTGAAACAGATTGTGTAGAAATCACAATTATGACTTCAGGAAAGGTAGAGTACACCAGTTGAGACATGCAACTGGCTCTTAAGGGAAGGGGAGGAGGGGAATTCAAGTGCCGTGCTACACAGGCACATCCAAATAGAAGGCAATTCCTCACATTCAACTGCCAAGGTCTTGGACAATCACTTTAGGAAGAGCTGCATCTCCCAAGTGCGGATGTTCTGAATGGCACCTAATTCTCATCTAATACATCAAGAATTAGCCGCTCTCCCCGTTTTGTTTTGCAAGCTAGAGATTAGCCAATATGGGTTTTATAACTGGAATACCCATGAAGCCTGAGAAACTACCTAGATCACAAGAGACTGGCCTAAAGTCCACACAGGCTTGTGACATATCTTTGCCCTCAACCCTCACTGGTATTCTTAAGCAAGAGTGCAGCCCTGTATTCAGAGCAATAGCCAGGATTCATCAACTTCCATGCAGGCACTTCTGCAGTGTAAACCAGAGCAGGTTCATTTTTAAAGGCTTATTTCCGATACCTGCAGTTCTCATTAGGTAAGAGAAGGCTTTTAAAGGACTCATTCATCCACCATTTATACTGAATCTGAATGGAGACTGTTTTACGCTCCACAAGAAATCCGTCATGAAATACCACCGTGATGTTTTATAACTGGCTATTGTGCATGAATGGGCTGTAAGCATTTTTCCACACTGGTTCAGGAATCCTGGGCTTTGCACACTGACAAATTCTTGGACAAGGTTTCATCTCAGGACAATTCTCGGGCCTTCTGAAAACAGGATGGTTGCAACGGCAAAGCTGCTTTTTCAAGTACATGTTGGCCCTATGCTGCACAACCAGCAAATTTTTTGCCATCAGTGAAAGCAGTGCACTAATTCATGGACTAATTTATTGAAGTAACTTTTGCAGCATGTTCCAGATTTAATTAGTCCAGTGGAACATCAGCAATTTTGTAATACCACTCCCAACATCCTCCCCACAGACACAATAAAGTTATAAAACCACGACTTTTTAAATATTAAGTATAGGGGTAGCAGTTGTGAGAAGAGAAACGTAAAAAGGGCAAATTAAATCTCCTGGGCCCTGCTGAGATGCTGGGCTTTACGTCCACATTTACAGTTAGAAAAGACCACCCTGTACTGAATGTCATGTGCTAGATACAAGTTGAAGATAAGGTTTGTCAAGACCCTAAAATCAGGCAAACCTTGTAGTGGGAAGTTAAACAAATATGCAAAGAAAAGGTTTATGGGATGCCTTGATCTTATTATCTTCTGGGTGCTCAGAGATGTGGGTAGGGGGTAAAGAGGGAGAGATCACACCAAAATATTTGAGGGCTACTGATCGAAGGGAGCACGTCCTATCTGCCTAGCATAAAGTAATACAATCAAAAGGAAGAGTCTAGTGCAAAACCATCAAGTACTTTCTGCACAATTAAATTGGCTTATCTTTCAAATCTTTCCAACAGATGCCAAGACAGAAACTAATAAGCTTTAGGCAGCATGATGCACCGAGTTACTTACTCTTCCAATTTCTGCAGTCCATGAAACAACGATTGTGTTTGGTACCGTCGTAGACAACCTGACGAGTGAGGTAATGTTGATTGGTCGGCTGGGTCGCTTTGGTTCAACACCATTTTTGGTTGGTGGAAGATAGCCCTAGAAATCAAAGTATTTAATCCCTCAGCAAGAAACAGATTCAATATTGCCTTTGCCACCTCCCCCTCGCACCACAACCCTGCCCCGATAAAAGCTGGGTCTCACCTGAACTGTGCTCCCTCTTCAATTTAAGGAGAGAGATATCAGACAATAAAAGCTGATTGCTGACAGACCCTAATAATGCTATCCAAATGTATATATCAAATAACACTTTACTTACTGGAAGGCTGCACGGTTTCCCATTTACTTTCACACACAAATTGGGTGGGAAGTGATCTTCTTGTGGACAACTGGTTTCTGATAAGCAAAACCTAAAAGCAAAGAAATGCCATCATCCTTCACTTCTGAAGTGATTTAAAGATCATCTCTTTCTTGAAGGAATGTCTTTTCCTCTGAGTTATGAAAGCGTGACAGATCTTGCTAAACACAGCCCCCAGATTAGCTGTAGAGATCATTAAGCAGGAAAGCCCCCCAACATTACAGGTTTGCATTAAGATGGTTGTAGGTTCCTCCTCAGATTTCTTGAATTCCTCAGACTGACTCATTCAGATCTGCAGGTTCCTGTTACATGAGACAGATCATCCCAATTTCTTCCCTACCAGCTCTCCAGCCTGACCTGTTGATAAAAGCCCAGTCTCTTCAACTCCCCCTCCTCCAGCTTTAGTAAAGCAGGCAGCTGTTCAGCCACAGCATCAAATGTTATCCTTGTGCCTATGTCAAGCCTCCTACAAAAGTTCAGGCAGTTTTATTTATTTACTTAAGTTCAGGCTTATTTGCTGCTGGAACTAAACTAAGACACACCCTTCCCTGTCCTACCAAATGGGTGTAGGCCAAGCTTGTGGACAACAGGCATTCAAAGGACCAAAAAGAGCCTCTCAGCTCCACTGGATTTCTTCCAGAGGACCTGTCCCATCCATGCAAACGTACCATCACGTCAGGGTGCGGCTACTGAACAAGCTAACAGGCTGCTGCTCTCAAAGAGGGGGAGCTACCTTCTGTCCCTCTCTTCCCTCATGTCCTCCTCAGTGCTTTGTCCATCTCACCCCACACCAAGCCAACCCAACTTGCTGATCAGCAGAAGGTATCCCAACAAGCAAGACTCAAAGCAGTTGCTTGCTGACTGGCAAGTTACAGCTCATCACACAGGCATGACAGCGGGATGAAAGGCAAGACATATGTTTTTGACAGGAGCAAAATCCAAGTCAGCTGTGCTCACAGCCCTCCATGGAATTACAGGGATACATAGGATTTCATCAACTTACATTTGTCAAAATCTCTAAAATAACCTACAGGTTAAGCCCCAATAATCTACCATGTATGTCATCTATAGGCTCCATGCAGCGTTCTGACACACCGGGTATCAGGCCACCAGCAACTTTTGGAAAGCTGCATGTAACAGGGACGAGTAGCTAAGTCTGTCCTTTTCAAAGCAGCCGACAGGAAGCTTTCCTCAGGAAAACAACAGGATGAGACTCTCCTCCATAAAGGAAAGGCTGACCTGCTGGGTAGCAGAGATCTCATGTATTTTGGAAAACAGCAGCATCAAGGACAGGCGATGCAAACACATACCTTAGCTGGACCTGTACTGTGAAGTCACATTTGGTCCCAGAAATATCCCTAGAAATAGCAGAACACAGGTTAAAACATCCTGTTTACACACAGATTCATCAATACTTTCTCCGAATTTGCTCTAAGTTCAATGAATTTAAACCACACTTTCTGGTATATGCAGTGCATACCACTCTTCCCTTCTTGTCAGTCAAATCACCACTCTCAATACACACTAAAAGGTCTACTTTCTATTACTCAAAGTAAATCAATCAATTGCATTCTCCCCTGAGCTCTGTAATTTCTTTTTGCTTTGTATAGCATAAGAAAATTCTGATGGGTCATCATGAAGTACCATCTTTATAGTGAATAAACACAGAACTTGATAAAGGATCTGACAAAGGGCTGCACGAAGGAGAGCTATGTATTTCTACAGCACTTAGTGCAAGAGAAACCTGCCCAATAGTCACTGGACAGTGGTGGTATTTCATTCTCTCTTCCTCATCCTTTTGCTCTCCATCAGCTTATGTATAAAGGAGAAAAGAATTCCTCAGAAGAGGGGATCTACACACACACCTGTGTTCTTTAAGATCCTGTTTCAAAATGAAAGACAGGATAACCTAGTTCCTTGGCTTATCTCTTTCTATTTAAATGCCATACTACTGATCAGACTCACATTGAACTGCTGATTTGCTGCACTTGCTGTGGCGTCAGTGCAAACGCAAAGCAGGTTTCTCGAAAGCGCTGGCTGTTATCTGAGGCTGGAAGGAAACAAGAGATCATCACTTTAAAAACACCAAATGGAGAATAATTAACAGAACATCTCCTTGCATTCAAGTGTCTACGTATACACACACAGGGTTTAGAGCAAGCCCAACGGTACAACACGCATCTGTTTCTGTAAAGGATTTTAGAGCCAACACGAAAGTTGCCATTTCAACCCTCCTGTAAATAAAAATACAATAAGCAAACTCTATATGCATATAAAGCAGGCATTAAAAGAAGTGATACAGATAACAGCAAAGCTGAGACAAATCGGCTCAAGACTTTCTATCAGTCATGGTAACTTAACGCTAAATGTTCTTTGATATCAGATTAAAATAGCCTTAGGAATTGTCATCAATCACTTTATTTCCTTGAACATAAGAGATCATGGATTAGCCTCTGAAAGCAGAGAGTGACGGAGGAGTGCAATGCACGGAGTTAAATGCACCAAATACTGAACATGCAAACAACTCATGAGCTACACAAGCATGAAATCTGGTTTTAGTATCCTTCAGCTCTGTGCCACAGTGCTCCATAGCACATCAAGCACCTGCTGAAAACCAAAGTGATGTTAGATACCTCCCAGATAGTGCTTGTATCTAAATCACATCCCCTCCCCAGGGCTGTGGGCACCACTGCAGTACACAACCACACACAGTGGCAATGAAAATGGCTTTTCTGACAAACAGAATTACATTTAAAGGAAGAAGCATCTCCCCAGACAACAGTCCAACACGCTCATCAACACACGCAGTAAAGCTGCGAGAAGCTTGCCATTCCATTTCATTATTCCCAATAATGTCATAAGGTTATGAATAACTAGATTGTGTTTTAAACACTGGGTAAATTCATCATTTTTTGTTTTACTATAATCCACTTCCTGACTCATCCCTGAGTGACAGATGAGTGACTACTTCGGGGTGATACTTCAGAGACTTTGTTAAAAACAGCATGTGGTAGGTTGGAACCAACAATAGAAAAGACATTGACTTTATATAAATATTAACAGCAGCAATCTCACCAGATTACATTTATTTCTTTCTCGTATGACAATGCTGAGAGATCTGTACATTTTATTACATTCTATGCAACAACCACATGCAGTTATCAGTTGCTCAAAAGCCAGATTAATAGATAACACAGACCAAACGGCAACCTCTGTGAAAAACCTATCAAAGGTAGATCTTCTTAAAAGCATTAAGTTCTATAAATGTTTGTATTTTATATGCATATATTTCTTCTTTTCCCCAATAGTAAGTTGTACTGTAATGTCCAAAGCAGCATCCGGGCTGAGGTGCAGCCTCGTGTTACTGTTCAGATGCTCATGCTTACAGTACCCTGCTTCTATTTTTACTTTAATACATTTTCGACTAGACTTCTTCAAGTGAGAACCACGCTGAGCCTCAGACAACTGCCACTTGTGGTATCACAGTGCAGGGATCTGCAGGAAACATAAGCACAATGTATACAATTAACAATGAAAATCCGTAACAACATTTGGTCTTCAATACCATTTTGTACCTATTTTTAGTTATAAATGGAAGGCTCAGAACTGTGTACTGTACTCAACAAAAGAATTAGCAAAGTCAATGCACTGCAGACCAGAGAACCACACGAATTCCAGTTATTCTTTCAGATTTTTACAGGGTTAAATGTGGCCTTATTCTGTTGGGTTTATGCTCCTCCCATGTATTGTTTCTTTACCCTGGAAATTGTCAGCTCTGGCTTTATTAGAAACTTTCTGGAAGGTCTTTGTGACCTTTCGTTGTGCACTCCAACACCTTTAATTAAAGGACAAAGCTGCTGAATGTTTAACTTTCATTTAAAACAATTATCCAAAGATGCTAAACAACAGTTACCAAAAAAGGCCTAGGCCCACATTTCCCAAGTAATCTTTTCCCTGCTTTTCCCAAGCAATCTTTCAACTGCTCATCTTTTTGCTTGCTTTGCTTTCGCAGCATCCTCAAGCGGAAGAATCAAGCATGTGATGCAGGCAACAAACAGGAGGAACTGAAAGTCACTGCACAGCAGGAAAACTATGGCATAGGGAATCACAGTGGGACGACTGCCACAACTGGAGTTTTCCTCTATTTGTTACTGGCTGGTATTAATGCGAGATGTATTTTTGTCACACAGTGATGTGTGACCTTGAAAAGTGGGGGTCTAACTTCTATGTTCAGTTTCATCATGCTCTTGCATGATTTACACATTACAACAGCAGAAAATTCGGAAGTACATTCTTCAGGGCTGACATTGGAGCTTTGTAATTCCTGTTTTCTTCAGGAGCTGTGGCTGTAGCACATCTATAAGGCAGTAAATAGCCTCTGCTTGAATCAAAATCTTTACAAAAGAAACAGCCACTTCAAACTCATAGCCATTAATATACCAGAGAAACACTGGTAAGCATTACCAGTATCTGCATTGTGCACATGGCAGTTCATGAAGTTACTCTTAACTAGAATCCACCTAAAATGAAGAAGGTGAGGAGGGAGGTGCTGGAGCTGGGGGAGGCTGGTTGGCTTTAACACTACAGTTTAGACTAAGAACAAAAAGGCTCCCAACATTTCCTCTTCTGCTGGCTACTAACTTCATAGAATCCCAGACTGGTTTGTGTTGGAAGGGACCTTAAAGCTCATCCAGTTCCAACCCCTGCCACGGACAGGGACCCCTTCCACTAGAGCAGCTTGCTCCAAGCCCCTGCGTCGAACTTGGCCTTGAACACTGCCAGGGATGGGGCAGCCACAGCTTCTCTGGGCACCCTGCGCCAGCGCCTCAGCACCCTCACAGCAAAGAGCTTCTGCCTAATGTCTGATCCAAATCTACCCTCTTCCAGTTTAAAGCCACTCCCCCTTGTACAATCACTACATGGCCTTATAAAGAGCCACTCTCCAATACCCCTTCTTTTCATATGCACTCATCTTAATAACTGTAAGCCAAAGTCTGTGAGCTGATAGATCAGTGGTCTTCAGTGATTGGAGATGTACTCCATCACATGCTGCTTGATGTTTTCTTTGCTGTAAACCAGCATTAATATACACATGCCATGTTGCCAATACATTGCTTTTGTGTACAAGCAATCATTGTGATTACCACGGGAGCATGGCCAAATTGCAAAGAAGGAAGAAACAACTTGTTAATTAAGAAAAGATGATCCAAAAGCCAATCAAAATATTTCAAAACTCTTGACAGATCGAGAAGTAGAGACAGAGAAAGGCAGACAAGAAGCTACCTTACTCTAAACTATGGTCAGGCTCTTCGACTAGCTTTAGGATACAGCTCTAACACCTTGGAAGTGTAACTACCAACTGGACAAAGCAAGTTTAACCACCAATTGCCCAGTTCAGTGTGTGCTGCCACATGTAAGTCTAGCCTTTAGGAACAGGCACATTTCAGACCATTATAAAGATATAATTTTAATCTTTACACTCGGCATGATATTAAGAACTGGCAAGAACAAACTATGCAAGCAACAAACAGAATCAGTTTAACACACGCACAAAAGGACTTGTAAAAGAGGCCATGAACAACAGTGAAAACACTAGGCTATCACATTGGAAAGCACAGCTAAGTTTTACAAGGCCTGTGGTGGTTAAAGCATTACTTCCATTTTCCAGCTCTCAGCTGAACCCCACCATTGCCACTCTACCACCAACACACCAGGATAACTTCCCACCACCCGTGGCAGGGAACCCACTCCGCAGCAGTACTGGCAACCAGGTGGCCAAAGGAAGGGAGGGCAAAATACACCTCCCATTACAAAGGCATGGGAAGTTAATTCAGTTAAATATGGCAAGGAAAAGTCAACAGCATCGTAAAGACTCTTGCCACACTTGAAAACCAACTGCCTGCTGACTTTGCTGCCTCACCTGCTAAAACTAAGGCTGTGAAGGCGTTTGTTATGGGGAGTATGAGGGACACGAAAGGGGCAGGTTAGGGAGGAAGACCTTGTTTGTGCCTCTGAGGCTTGCCTAAGAGGAAGGAGAAATGCAGCAAACCAAGCCAAAAGCATCCTCTAGAAGGGAGATGAAATATGTTTTCTCTCTGTGGTTTTCTCTAATCTACTCCCACATGGTTTTGCTCAATCTTTTCATACCCGTATCTATTCTTCTTAGATCTATTTATCCTACAAACAATGCACAAGAATTTCAACAAAACACATGAAACAGAGCTAACGTAGCAGCTTCACTATTAAATGCTAAGCTTATCTAGGACTATGTAAACTCCTCTACTTCCAAGGACTTCAGACTTCTTAAGGAAGAGACACTGGAAATCTGGAATTTGAGAGTGTAGAAAAGCTAACAGATTTCTATTAGTTCATCTGCTGTATCTGCTGTGTTTAACACCACCAAACAGATCCTGGCAAGTCAAACACATCATCTCCTTTCAAAGTTCTGGAGGATGATTAAAACCAGAAACACACAAATATAGAGTTTTCTACAAGAAAACCGTTTTGATGGCAACCAACGCCCTGCAAACAACTATTATTATTTAACAAAAGGAAGGCAAAAACAGATCTGCAGTTGAAAACTGAGTGGATTAAAATAGACTTTCTAATCTAATAAAGCTGGAATCTAGCCAGGAGAACAGAGTTAATATGAATATTCGTAAAGTTGCCAGGAATGGGTTTGGGGGGTTGGGTTTGGGGCTTTTTTTGTAACTATGAATTATAAAGTTTTATAACCTGTTCTTCAGCACTCTGCAAATGGTACTGAGGGTTAGTCAGGAGTGGTTCACAGGCCACGTCCCCTTTGCAACCTCAACAAGGAGGTACAGTGCACTAATGCCTAATGGACTTTTTTTATTTACATATAAAGAACCCAGAGAGAGTCACTGAAGAATAAATGCCACGAATCACAAGCATCACTTTACCTGGCTGCTAAAAACCTGCCTGCATAATTCAGAAATCTGAAAGGGCAGGTTTTGAAAGTATAATAAAAAGGTTTTCAAGCAGACCTGGGTAATTAAATGTGTGTCAACAAGGAGAGTTTCAGACAAGACACATAAAATCCACTTCTCATCTTACCAGAATCACACTGGTTTTGAGGGGGTGCTGGAAGGGGGTGGGCAGAGGGGAGTATCTGCTACTTCTTCATTCATCCATCCTAAATCCAGGAAAGGTAATGAACAAAATCCGCATTTCCTTGTAAACACTTACATACACTCAGTAAGGACCAGCACAAGCTCAGGTCTGTTGTCTCTGCAGGTCCCCAGCGTTAATACAACACAGCCTGAAAAGCCTAAAATGCTGCAGAAACATTACAGAGCAGTTTCTTCCTCACAGCGACTTTTTCTTACCAATTCACTAGCACCACGCTTTCCTGCATTATTCCATGCTTACCTCACTCAAGCAACGATCCAAACAGCATATGGGATTGGTATACATTAAGTGAGAGTGACCCAATTATGCAGTGCTGGTTGTATATTTTGTTAAGACATTGCACATGAGTAACGAGTTATCCAAATTTCAGCAAAACCTATTTTAATACATGACAGTAGCACTCACAGGACTAAACCACTTAAAATTCTATATGAATGTGCATAGGAATTCTATACATGAGTGTGGATATAGACGATGAATATATTGCTTATATAAGTAATAATGATGCATAAAAAACCCCACCATTTCCTCCCAGTTTTCTTCTTTATTTTGGAAAAACCTTACAGAGCTGGAGTGAAAAAAGAGCCCAGCTTGAGTGGCTGCATTTTCTACAGCTCTAAAAATATTCTGTTCCACCTCACCAGTACCCAGGCCTAAAAATAGCCACACAATCTTTCTGCGGTAAAATACCTCTTGCTGCCTTGAGAAAAAGCCACTCTCTAAAGTTTCCATTCAACAACAGATACCTTCAAATCTTTAATGAAGTTGATGTTATCGCATTGTTAAGGTGGTGATGCTTCCAAATGCAATTGCAGCTGACCACCATCCTGCCAATATACAATATAATCTTTTCCATCTATCATCACCAAGCACAGCTTATTAAAGAATGAAGGGAATGAATTACCTTCTAATACAGAAAGATACTTGGACTAAAATTAAACTTGCACTTTACATGGCAGTAATTACCTAAGTTCAGGCCCTGAGAAAAGCTATCATTGAACTGGCCTCTTACCAGTGATTTCCAATAATAGTGTGTTTATTTCCAAAGGCAAAAATAGTTATGTTAAGTAAGAGTATCAGGGCTATAGCAGATTTTTGCTCCGTGCTGTAAAATAAACAGGAGATGTCAAACTGGTTCTTCACTAATGTAATACAGAACATAATTTGATAAGTCAAATTGGTCAAAAATCAGCCAGGAAAACCTAAGCACTGCAGAAGTTGTCAGCCCAACACAACAATAACCCTGCTTATCTTCCCCAGATAGGTAAGATACCTCATGTTGCTGCAGCACAGACATTCTGCTTTTTCTGTTAACAGAAGGCATTGTATCAATTTATGCTCAGTCCTCTTTCAAATAGCACTGCTGAAAATTTCACACATTGCCTCCAAGCTAGACCAAAATCACTGCATGTAGATTAAGGCACAGAAAACATTTACCTTTTTGAAAAGGTAAAATTCAGACAGGCTTTGAATTATGTTCAAATGCAGCAGAAGCCAGGAAATCCATAACACAATAATACACACATACAGCTCCTCATAATATAGTTCGTTCAAAACCTCTTGCATCAATCCTGAACAAGGTTCATTTATACAACTGCTTCTGGAGGTGAGATCAACTGTTGTTGATCCAGTATGTTGTAACAACTCTGCAGAAGCAGACACCAAGCAGCGAGATGGGGGGGAAATGAGACGATACACCATAATGGGGGATCTAAACATCTCAGGATGCATCATCAGCCCTTTTGAAGCCACCACAACTTATGAAGTTCCTGGGTAACGCAGGTGTTTATACATAAACACTTCCTTTCCATTAACCACAACCTCTGAGCACCAAGCTCCTGCCATCTTCTGGAATCAAGCAGCGGTACCTTTGAAATGACTACCCACCATACCCCAAATGGCCTGCTACCCGTTAAATACACTCGTAGTGTGCAGTACCAGGCTCCTGGAAGACAGGAAAAGCCTCTTGCTAAAGGCCAGAGCAACATCAGAACAGGAGGAAGCTGGACTCTGCACTCTGACCACCTTCATGCCCAACGTCTAAGAGCAGGGCCTGCAGAAGCGGTGGGCTTTGGGAGCTCAGTGGCACCGAGCTCATGTCCAGCACTACGAGAGATCCCAAACTCCCATTTCTGCTTTGTCACCTGCTCACTGCGACACCTCGGCCATTTCACTTCATTTCAACCATTGACCACAATGGATATTGCATGACTTTCAACATGTCAAAACACTTCAAAAGTACTTGAAAGGAAGCTCTGCAGTAAACACACACATCATTCTTTTCCTTGACAGCAGTGCTTAGCTCTTAACCCACTTCCATGGGTTACAACTTCACTACGCACACACTGAATGACTGTGGAGTGGCAGTGCCACATTCTTCACCTTAAAAGAGATGAAAAACGGACCTCAGGTTCTGGTCAGTCTGCTGCACTTATCACTTGAGATCTTTTCTAGGTTCTGCTCAACTTCAGCGTTACAGTTAACACTCAGAAGGAACAAGCAGAGCTAAACTGGGGGTGGGAAAGGCTGGAAGAAAAGAGACGTGAAGGAGCTTATTTGAAATAGTGCCTAAATATATATGTGAAAATAGCCTGGAAATACTCCAAGGGCTACAATTAATGCATAAATATTACATATTTTATAACTGTCGATAATCTGCTGTATAAACAGAAGAGATCCGCTGGAAACTGTGCAACTGGACAGAAATTTAGGTTTGGATTATTGTTTTTGATCAGTCATGTATAAGAGCATCCCTGAAGACCTTCGGTAAGCATTATGGGACAATTTCATGCTGACCTTCCACGCAAGAACACTCCGTGCTCCCAACCCACCTCTGAGAATACATCTACCTACTCCAGCACATCTGTTCCACCATTTTGCCAGAGGGAAGGAACACCACTGGATTCTCTGTACTCAAGTTCACTTCATCTCTTTAGGCACCTAAATATATGTCTCAGAACGTAACTGCTGCCATTCAGGCTTGAAAATTTTAGCTTCTCTTCCTAAGAGCACTGGCAGCAGTTAAACACTTCACATGAGTGGCACTAAAAGCTGGCACTGCCACGGCCCTACACAGGGTCTCTGCTTCTAGCATGTTTTTGTTCTCAACAAGAAAGTATCAACTTTCACAATGCTAACAGGAAGGGTAAAATATAAGTTTAAGGTTCATGGCTAGATAAGAGAGTCCCAGGATTAGCACACCCCATATCATCTTTATCTAAAAGCCATCATAAAGGGAGATAAAAGTATCTCTAAAAGACTGAGCTACTGAAGACTTCCAAGTTCCAGCAGCATTTCCAACAATTACTAAATGATTTCAACATCTTGGTTGTAAAAATACATATTGCCACAGCAGAGCTTCCTCTCTCACACTATGTGGCCACCACTGCTAGGCCTCAAGCTCTCCAAGCACTCCACAGGGGACACCACGCCAAGCTTAGGTTGGTTCACTGATTATTACAGATTACTCACATGCTTTTGAGTCAACCACGTGGTTTGCTGTAATTCCTTCTACTAAAAGCTTTAATTGGAATCATAGAATACCCTGGGTTGGAAGGGACCCACTGAGCCCAACTGCTTATGAAATTATCAGTTATCAAAAAGACACCCTAATTTGATCATGTAAAGCAAAGTGGCTTCCTGGATCCATTCACATTAGAGCAGCGGTGTCTGAAAACATCCATATCCTGCAAGGTCCTGGAATTTGGGTGATCTCAGTTCTACGCATGAGGAGATTGAGCAATCTGCTAAAGAAAGCAATAATAAATTATACTCCTCTCCTTGCAGCACAAGAGCTACCCAGTTGGTTCAAGCTCTCTCAAAAGAAAAAGACTCTAGACTATGGAAAGATTCCCGATATATGAACTTGAGGCATACCACATGCAAATACAAGTTGAAGCCAAAACAAAGAAACTTAAGTGCACTGTAATTCTAGTTGAGCTGCAGCACATGAACAGGACAGAGCTAATATTTCAGCTGCTTCTTGCACAATTAGAAGCTGTAGAGCCGGAAGTCAGAAAGCTCAAGCCCACATTGAGAATATAGTGTTTTGTTGAACTTCCTCCCCCAAAGTACATTTAGAAAAATAATAAACACAGAAGACAGTAAAAGCGTGACTTTCATCTAAACCGTGGTACACAGCAACAGATCAGCTTGCTGATACAAGGGAGGGAGAAACACTTGCCAAACTAAACCTTTCTAGATTCCACCCCAGATTTCAAAGTGAATTGTTTAATTGTTCAACAGCTGCACCTTGAACTACAGGCACCCTCAAGATTTTAGGCAGATCAGGCGCAAGAGCTGTCTTCAAGAAGGCAGCATGTCCAAGTAGCCACGATGGATCACAGTCAAAAAGAGACTCTCAAGGTAAATGCAAGTCAGAAGCACAAACACTGGTTGTAAGCACTTCATTCTTGAGGGCGGGCACCAGGGTTGAAATTCTGCTTCCTGAAATCCTGTTAAGATTAAGAAATTAAACTAAAACCTAACCAGATCAATACAAGCCTCAGAAGAGCCATCAGAAGCTCCTTTCACCCAATGGAGCCAGTCTGGCAGCATGCTACATGTAAAAGTAATTCTCTGCCTCCCCAAAACACTTGATGTTTGCCTCCTCCTTACCAGAAGCCTGAGACTTTGTCCTGGTTTTGGCTGGGATAGAGTTAAAAATCCCAATTTCCGTGGCTCAGATGCAAGTTTCAATGTTGTTTTCCATATCATTTAAGCCTGAAGCACAGCAAATAAATTCTATGATCACCTGTACGCCGTTCAGACAGCTTTTAGAAGAGCAGCGTAGCCCACAGCCTCTTTAATAATCCTTTAAACTGAAAAGGTTAATTTCCCCTTACAGGTAAGTAAAGGTCCATAATCTAGTTAAAATGGTTTCTGGAACAACTACACAGCTGAAGCAATTAGGAATGCCATGTGCTGTAACAAGAAGTATTTTTAACGTGTTGTTTAACTAATGTCCCTTCCATCCTCATTTGGCAAAATTCTGGTACTCGTTACTCATCTCCTAGCAAGCACATTTCACCACACAAAAGATCTTATCTGTGTGGTAGAAGTTACTCTGAGAAAACCAGCCCTAAGCTTAAAAAGCAACCAAATAGCAGCATCTGTACACAGAGGGCTGAAAATGGGGGAAAATTAGGTGAAACCACAGCTTTGCTTGAGAAACTAACAACCAAAATTCTCCTGTTTAAAGGAGGTCTCAGTTAAAATCAAAAGAGGAGTCACAATAATAAGGCAACTTTCATATATTCCATCAAGGCCAATTGGACAGCTTTTCCTCCAAAACAAAGAGAGCCATCACAGAACCCTCCAATGGTTTCTGTTGGAACACCTTAAAGCTCATTTAGTTCCAACCCCTGCCACGGGCAGGGACCCCTTCCACTGGAGCACCTTGTTCCAAGCCCCTGTGTCCAACCTGGCCTTGAGCACTGCCAGGGATGGGGCAGCCACAGCTTCTCTGGGCACCCTGTGCCAGCGCCTCAGCACCCTCACAGGGAAGAGCTTCTGCCTAAGAGCTCATCTCAGTCTCCCCTCTGGCAGGTTAAAGCCATTCCCCTTGGCCTGTCGCATCAAATTGTGGTTAACCATGGGGCAGAGAGCTCAGATTTCTCAGTAGCACTGCAAGAGCTCAGTGCAGACTCATCCACCAACATGGATTTTCAGGATACAGAGCTTTCCCAGCTGGCTTCTACACAAAAGCATCCAATGGAGCTGTTTTCTCAATTTTGCAATGAGGATGACTAATAAAATATGGATCAAATTCACTGCTCTACTGAACACGGACGGAATATCTCCCGCCTCAGATAAACAAACCCACTGACAGAGTCCTTGGGAGTAACGAAATCTCTTGTCACTCCCCAACAGCACAGCCAGCAGAACCACAATTGTCAGTATTAGCCACACAACTCTGCAAGAGCTATGCAGGAGTCCTGCACTTGAAAAACACTCAGAAGGAAGCAAGAGACTCTGCAATGTGAGCAGAGTAACAGCAGGAGAAGAGTCCCACCGCCAGCAGGACCCAGCTGCTATTTTCAGTTCTTCAAACAAGAGCAGGTTGAGGTAGCACAGGCTGCGTTTACGAGTTCAACTAGCTGGGCAAGTCTGCTCTTCTGCAAGCTTCCTACTCCCCACTGCAAGTTGCACGGGCTGCTGTAAGACATAGAAAGTTGTACAAGTTAGCCAAGAGCCTTCTAACATTCGCTTGTCACTCATGCTTCAGCCAGCCACGCTCAAGTAAAGCTCCTCAGAGGGTGGTGGCGAGGCGGGCACAGATGGATGCAGCGCTGCACTTCCCCCTTGCCACGAATCCAGTGTGTCGGTTTTAAGCACAGTTCAGAGCTACATTCTGAGGAAGCAAGTGTAAGAAGGTAACATCCATTTCCTCCTTTTGTTCTTGACATTAAAAATAATAGTTAGCTGGTTTAATTTCCTTATCTGTTATTCACATTAGCTTGTGTACTACCCACCTACATGAACTATCTGGGTACAGAACACATGTTCAAGTGCCTTGCTGTGCAACTCCCTTCCCAAGGCTTTGTCAAATCATTGCTTTTCAAATTAATAACCTCTTCTCAAACTGGATAGAAGACTACTGCAGCAAACCTTCCAAGCAATTCCACCTTGACTTGGCAAAGACCAGGGAGAATCACATCCAAAGATGTGCCACGCAATGTCTATCAGGTCATCAGTCTGGCCCTGTGGTGGAGGGAAACAGTAAATTCAGACATTTCTTATCCCTACTGCCTGAGGAATTTGATGGGAAAATGCAGCAGGAGATGCTGAAATGCTGGCCAAGGAGAAGCTGCCAGAGTTTGTAATATGTATCTGCCATTTGAAAACAAAGCCAGGGTGCACAGAAATTTGACATCTGAGGAAACAAACCCATAATGTTTGCAGCAGTGACAAGGATGCCCAAACCATTTGGGGCACTTATTCAACAAATCATTTAAAGCCTTGTTACTTAGAGTAACTGTTTAAATGGAGAAAATTAACACAAGTCTGCTCCACACTTGCATTTGAATGGTATGCACCATTGCTCCCAGTTGTTTTCAATGTATACAAAGCTGCATATCACTGGTTATGAATCCAATAGGTTTTTTCATTACCATGTATGTATTTATTACTCTAAAATACCTTTGTGACATTTACAGTTAGCAATTTTACAATCTGTAGCAACATTACTTTCCAAAACAAAAGGAAAACCAATCATTCCACAAGGCCAAGTACAAGGTCCTGCACCTGGGTCAGGACAACTCCCAGCACAAACACAGATGAGCAGACAATGGACTAGGAGCAGCCCTGAGGAGGAGGACTTGGGGGTGTTGCTAGATGAGAAGTTCACTGTGACCCAGCTTCAGTGCACAACTGAGCCCAGAACCAACCCCCGTGTGCTGGGCTGCACCCCCAGAGCATGAGCAGCAGCTGAAGGGGGGGATCCTGCCCCTCTGCTGTGCTCTGGGGAGACCCTCCCTGCAGTCCTGATCCAGCTCTGGGGCAGCAGCCCAAGAGGGACGTGGAGCTGTTGGAGCGAGGCCAGAGGAGGCCATGGAGATGCTGTGGGGGCTGGAGCAGCTCTGCTCTGGAGCCAGGCTGAGAGAGCTGGGCTGGGGCAGCCTGGAGAAGAGAAGGCTCCTGAAGGGGAGACCTGAGAGCAGCTCCAGTGCCTGAAGGGGCTGCAGGAAAGCTGGAGAGGGGCTTGGGACAAGGGCCTGTAGGGACAGGACAAGGGAAAGGGGAGACTGAGATGGGCTCTTAGGCAGAAGCTCTTCCCTGTGAGGGTGTCCCTGCCCATGGCAGGGGGCTGGAGCGGGATGAGCTTTAAGCTCCCTTTCAACCCAAACCATTCTAGGATTCTACATCTGCAGAAAGGAGTCACGTGCTAAACAAAACCCACTAAACCCCTAAATTAACTGAAAGCACAGAGGCTGCTTAGAAAGGTATCTGGTTGGAGTTTGAGCCACTTCCATTTTCTTACTCTGACAGTCAGAGTCCACAAAGGGGGAAAAAATATTCTATTGATATAAACTCCTCAAGCAATAAGACATGACAGAGTGAATTATGATCTCTTCAATTTGGGGCTGGTTTGTTAGACATGGAACTGACAGCAAAGTGTTTTCACCACATCTAGGAATAAATACATACCATAGTTCCTGCATTGGAATGCCTTATTGGAATTATAGCTTTAAGTACTTATCATGGAAAAGTGATGAAACACATACTGAGTACCTCATTATCCTTACAACCAGCATTGCCTGGAATGCTTACGGACCAATTAAGCTTTAGATTAAAGCTAACCAGACCCAGTATACCTCTTAAAAGAATACCTGAATCAGAAGATGAGATTATCAAAAACTATGTTTTTACCCTCAATTTTTTAGTTGTAACAACACAAAAAAGCATATAAACAACTGTGCAACATGCTTCAGTAAACCTGCAGGCCACCATCACCACACACGTAGCAGGCCTCCCACACCCTGGAGCTGTTCAGACTGTGAGTGTAAAGTACCTGCTCATTTTTGTTTACAAGGGATTTCTTCTGCAAAGGACATTTTTTGCCACTCACCCACCATCTCCCTGGATCTACTCTCACAAAGCTTTTCCTCCCACCAGCTATTCTCACAGTGAATCCCTTCCAGGGTTTCAAAACAGCAGAAGGTTCCAACATGCAAGCAGCCCCCTTCAGAAACCAACAGGACTATTGTATTGAAGCTGGTTTTTAAGGGTATTAAAAGTTAACCACGTTGTTAAGTGCTGTGTGGAGTCAGTGCCAGAAAGAAATCACACGTAGTTATATAATGCTCTGTAAGCATCAGATTATTGTCAGCAGCCACACAAGTGATTTAGACCTTAATGCAAAAGACAGTTTAAAGAAAAGTAGCCACAAAGGCAAAAGTCTTCCTGAACTCAGGAGTTTGAGCTATAATAGATCACAGCAAAGACCCAGCCTGGCAGATTCTTTCCCAGCACAGATGGGACGATTTTGTGGCCTTGATGGATTTGGGGGTATTTTTGCTTGGTTTTTCAATAATTAAACTGTATGGTTTATAAGAACTCCTGAAAGCAGACAGGGTTTTTCTGTTTTGGAGGGGTTGGTTTGTTTCTTGTCAAACTCACCCCTTCAACATAACGGATCTTTGAACCATATTTAGTGGCTCAGCTAAAGCAACTAATGAGTGTTACGTAAGATGTCTCTCCATGTAGAACAATCTGTTCCAAAAGTTACCAAAAATAGCAATTCTCTAAACACTGGTGTGATGCAATATTTAACCAGCTACTGCATTAGCAGCCGAATCCATCCATTACTAGTTAAAAAAATCAAGACTTGAGAGCTTACTACAACATCTGCAACCTTACCTAGGCTGGTAGGTTTTATCAGCTCATCCAACAAGTCATAAAAAGGTAGCTTCTGAAGTTTTATGTCGGGGTGGACAGGGTGGAGCGCAGATGTGAGATGGGGTAGTTCCAGTTCATGTTTAGGTCCCAGAAGCGACACGGGAAGCAATGGTGAGGTGGCAGGGTGGCCATCGTAACTGAGCTGTGGAATGGTAGACGGAGACAAAGCTGCTGGCATGGAGCTCGAGTGGACGCTGGGGATGGATAAGTCTGCAGGAGTCATGATTTTCTGAGGGAACCTTCGCCTATAGAGTTCTTTGATTTTCATTTGTACGGCAGGGCTGCAGCCAGCCTTTAACAAATGCAGTGCTTTCGTGAGGAGTTCGTGTTTCCGTCCGTGCTTGTTCCTCCCCGCGTAACCCAGAAGTACTTGCAGCTCAGACACTCTAAGGCTCATAACCATTTGCTTAAAAGAAACAAAACAGGAAAAAATTAGTATTCAAGCTACAGCATCTTAAACACGGACATCAGAATGTGGCTTAACCCCATCAAGCACACAGGTTTTAAAGGCATACTGCTCTTCCCCCACTGATAATGTGAAATATAATGCAAACCATACTTGTTCATAGATATATCTACTTAGAAAGTCTGTAACGAGCAACTTTTAAAGGGGTTTCCATTTGCCAGACACAATGCAGGACAGGAGAAGAGAAAAGGACAAGTTGCCAGTACACAATAAAGCTTGCAAATGCAATTATTTTCCACTCCTTGTTCTGCTGGCATCTATAATGTTAACAGTTTTTTCACATTGGCAATATCCAAGTCTCCAGTACTTGCAGCTGAAAGCTGTGCCAGTCCTTAACTCTGGAACATTATTTCACTTACAAGTCTTTCCCTCACTTTTAGCCATGCAGCATAACTAATCCACGCAGGTTCAAAGGAAAGGAGATAAATGATTTTAAAGAGAGTGAGAGAAATTACAATACAATTTGTGTGCAACCCCATATGATTATTACTGAGTTAAAGGAAGCTTCTTCCAATTCCGCTTCCTCCTCACATCAGAGCTGCATGTTCTGGACGGGGGAGATGGGCTTTGCCTTCTATTAATTAGCATCTTCATTTACACTGTCTTTTACTGTCTCCCAGTATAGCCTAATGAACCAAACTGGTCTGACTTGTCAACTGTTTCACCTCTTCAGGAAGCAAGACATAAAGTAACCAAAGCAGCAATGGCTTGTGCACAGTGACTGCTTCCTCCCTGGTCCAGCTGAAGCCAAGAGGCAATTTATACACTTAATTTCTACTTTAAAACTTCATTCAGTGCTTGACAGCGGCTCGGTTCACCATCACATGTCCTGTGACACCAGCTCAAGTGGTATTTCTGCAGAATCCTGGATTCCCAAGAAATCACAAGGATATACTTGATACTTGAGGTATATATATTTGGGACCAAACCAGCTAATTCAGCGTATCAGGGTTCTGCCATCACTGGAAGCTGAAGAACCAAACTAGCACTTGCCTTTGCAAATAACCTTTCAAACAGAGTAAAAATGCCCCCATCCTCTCCAGTTCTCCAAACTGTGCAAAGTATTCACACACACATTACTCAAGTTATTTTCACATTCATTTTTAAACCTGAAGTGCTAATAGTAAGCTGTGCCTGGCTTAGCTAAAGCAGCCCCAAAGCCTTATCGATTCCTCAAACCTCCAGCACCTACAAGAGATCTTCCAGGCACAGGTGTCCACAGGAGGTATTTCCCTATCCTGAAATAGGTCATGTTATTTAAAAGCCCTAAATCAGATGATTTATGTATTTGATGAGGTGTGCACCAGGCAGATTTAACTACATTTGCTACAAGATTTCTGCTCTGTTGAGCCACACCAAGAGAAGTGAATGATCTTGCTGCAAATCTCAGCTAAACCTTGCTGCAGCCTAAAGCAAACACTTCAGATACAAGCAGGACTTTGCTGGCATTTTATCCTCCGAATACCCAAGAACATACTTCACACTTTTAACCATGGGTCTGTCATGGAGCTACTAATAAGAACAGAGAAGGTACTTTTGTCAGAAACAGAGATGTCTTAAAAGAACAAGGTATTTCAGTTAAGATCTGAAGTGTTGACAGCTGAAAGGGAAGTGAAACAAACATCTGAAACACGGAAAACCACTATTTATATATTTATAATGCTTTGCAAGCATTTCCTCAACAGAATGAGGAGTTACAGCTGAAGGGCTTAAAGCCTGCTACCATCACCCCGAGAAGTCACTCCCTGAGCAGGCAGAACCTCTCAGAGCTTCACCCTGTTCTTGTTTTGTAATAAACTCCTAGGCCCAGCTTGCAAAAAACCCTAAGGATGAAGAAATCATCGAGCTAACAGAGGAGCTCCTGCTACAGGTTGGATTTTTTTCTGGGATTTAAGGTAGAGATGACTTAGAAATAAGTAGACAGAAAGCAGGGGCCATCCTGCAGCCAGGCTGACAAACCAAAACAAATACATTCCCCAGATCCTCCCACCCTTGTGCATTCCTTACAAAGGAGGACAAGAACAATTCTGTTTGCAGTGTTAAGGGCACTAACAGATACATCGATCAAAACCAGGAGGAAAAAACAGCACTAAAGGCTTGTGGGTTTATTACAGTTTCATACTTCATTGAGAAACCCTTCTTCTGCAAATATAAAGAGACAATGACTTAAACCAGCCCCCCCCCCCGACTCATCCATAGGGCTTTGCCAGCGGATCGTGTCAATCAGTGGCTGGGGAAGCAGAGCCCAACAGGCAGCCGTGCTGGGAAAGTCTCTCCTGTCACTGCAACATGAACGTGAGAATTCCTCTCCCCTCCTCCACCACAGTTGTGTTTTATTTGAGGACACAGCCCCAGCTCCATCAGCAGCAGTGCCACTGCCTGGACGAGCACTGCCCAGGCTACGAGCCCTTGGCCTGGGTCACTCTGGTACCCTAATCTTAGAACAGGCAGGGTAATTATAGCAGGAAACAAATCAAGTGCTGTCAAACTCACGGAGTAAATACAGTAAAAAGCTGCAATTTGTGATTTTTTTTTTTTGCCCTGTCATATCTCACCTCATCACAATTCACCCCCCCCAACCCATTGCTGGCTTAGGTGCAGCAGCAAAGCAGAAGGGCAAAGACACAAAATGTTTTTGCTTCAGGAAGTCTTGGGGTTTTTCCCCTGTTGCCTGGAGTAGTAAAAAGATCACTCACAGCAGTATAGCTGCATCTGAAACAAGCTCCACAACCCACCACAAAGAGCCTGTACCCCAACAACAGCAAATATCCACAATGCAAGTAACTGCCCCTGTCTCTGGCTGTTTATCAGAATTGACAAAATGTGTGGGTTTTGCTTTCCTAACACAAAAGAAATTAACAAAAACACAACTAAAAAAGCCCAACAAAACAAAAATACCAGGATATATACAGCTACCAAGGGCAGAATGAGGAATAGGTTGCAAACTGCAATTACAGGCAACTAGGTGCATGAGAAACTGATGCTATTTGGCTAGGAAAATGTTGACCTACTGGCTACTTGATTAACTTTGGTGTGAGAAATGCAGCAAGCCAGTTCCAGACGCAGCAAATCCCAGTATCAACCACTGGGTGTTCTGCTGATGATGTGCATTTTGGTACCTGTCATATCTAGGCAATATCTAAAATTCAAAAAAGAGGGTAAGGACAGTAGAAAACCTGCTTGAAGTGTAAGAGTATGAACAAGCTTTACAGAAACTCAACTTATCCCAGTGTAGCACAGAATCTCTCTATTTTGACTCGTTGTAAAGACCTTTCCAGAGCAGGTATCTCATCTATAAACATCCACCTGACATTTCCTGCTCGACAGCACAAAACCAACACATGCTCCTCCACAGAACCAGCATTAGTCACTGGGATTACCAGGCTCATTATGTATCTTCCCCCTGCAGCCCACGTCCCCTTATCCAAGGCCTGCAACCACAGCCCATGCTTCCCAAAGGAAGTCACCCCATCGTGTGTGTCAGGTCCACAGAAGCAAAGAGCCCAGTTTATTTTCCCACCTCCCAGTTGCTTGTTTCCAAATCTGTGCCTGTTCTCTCCTGCCAGACTGTGTGAACCCACCCATGTGATGCAGCTCATGCTGCAGCCACAGGAGCATCCCCCCATTTCTGTGTGTTGAGGAAACAGCCTCAAGCCATTCATCTGGCAACAAGGATTATTTCCTGCTCCACTCCTCCTTCAGATAACCTATAAGGTTTGGAAGAAAATAGTTTATGGATGCAAAAGCAATCCATGGGCGGCATCCTACATCATTCACCTACTTCACGGCTATCCACAGGAAAGGATGTTCTACATACAGCACACTCTCAAAAAAGTTGGTACACTGGTTTTAAAGCTAACAGCCATGAAAAGTGAAGTCCCCCAAACCAAAAACTGCATGTAGACACTTAAGAGGCAAGGAAGAACAAGGGAGTTCTCCAGCACACCCACTAAAGGACTATTAAATAAAAAGCATCAGGCTGCAACATCAGTGAATGCTTTGCAGCTCCTGACTCACAGAGTTCTCTCAATAGCCAAGCATGTTGGGCTGGAGTAATGTGTCTGTGCCACACAAAAGGACTATGCTGCTTTGGGAATGCTGCTTCGACATTCAGAGTAAATACTTCACCAGGAACTTCAACTTCTAACAGAGCAGCCAACATGAGGAGTCATTTACTTCTGTTTCCCTCTGCAAAGAAAACAGCCAAGATAAAATTTCACTTAAAAAGAACAGTTTTCCACACAAGGCCAGTTATTGCTCCCATCAAGGAAAGCCACTCAGGCCAGGCAGCTTCCTGGCTAGAGAAGTCCAATTCTTAGCACAGGTTAACAGGTCAGATCAAAGAAAATTGCTTCCAAGAACCGGACCTTGTCTCACTGATCTATGAAGGTTGGGAATTAAGTTTCAAAATATACAAAATCCAAGTGTTAGTGCCTCTGGGTAAGAAATCCCATTGATAACCCTGCATGGCCTCACTGGCACGTGAATCAGAGAAGTGTGACTAAAGAGACAAGCAGTCAGGCAGAAAACATTCTTTCTAGACTGGAAAATACACAGGGGCTAAAACACTGGTTTGAAATGCAGGAAGACGAGCTGCAAGTCCCACTGCTCAAGAAAGGCACAGATACAGATATCTGCTGAGATCCAGCACCACAGATGGTGAGCTTTCTCCTTTCTTCCCAGTTTTTGAAGGGAGGGACTTCCCAGAGAGGTAAAAACCAGGCAGCAGCCAGTAATGGACTGCAGGGTCCACAGGAAAGCATAATGGAGAACGCTGGAAATTTGTCACTATTAATACCAGCACCACAAGGTTCTGTCTTCAAGCATCTTCATCCAGCAGCAGCAGCATTAACAATCCCAACAATGTAATGAATGCTTTCTAGAAAGAGGATTTCCACATCCCAGTAATCAACCCTGGAATCTATCTGGAGAATTCCAGGTGTTTATGATAACTAGAACCTGTGAGTAAGTTCCAAAACACATCCAAAAGATTTGCCAGTGGAACAAGAAGCTTTTGGCCAGGTACTACACCACATCTTTGTGCCTAAAGCTATACAACAGGTCTTCCACAATTCCATAACCATTAACATTGAAGTTAAAGGGGAAAAAGGAAAAAAAGCACCTCAAACACCAGCCAGAGATGGAAGAAGACAGTAAAGGGGGAAAAGAAAGAAATGGAAAAAAAAGAGATTCCAAATGGAAGGACACCCATTTATAGCTGGTGATTTGGGACAGTGACAGTAAGTTTCTTGTGCTACTTACATAGTGATTAGCAATAGTTTACTTCAAATCAGGCATCATTATTACAGAAGAGGGCAAGCACTGCAACAAGTCACTTCAAAGGAGAAGGGCAGGACAGAAAACTGACTGCACCCTGTATTCCTTGGAAAGCTACAGAGGGGCCTCTGCTCCAACACACTGCTCAGCACCTCAGCCCCAGCACCCAAGGGATCAGCTCTGGCTGCAGTCTGCATTCACAGCATGGGCACAATCAAAGCTCTAAGGCTGTTTTCAAGGACAACACAGATGGATATTTGCCCCTTATGCAAGAAGGAAACCACTACTAAAGGAATTCCACAGCGCACTTCTAAAAGGCACTTTAAAACAACAACAAAAAAATAAAAAATCAAATCAAAACTGTCCTTTTTTTCTAGTCAAAGCAACTGGGAAGCATTAGATTAGTATGGAAATGGGTCTGAATTAATCTCAATATAGCTCCAACACCCAGCTGTAAAAATAGAGAGTTCTTGCATGCTATGAACAGCCTCTTTAACCCCCAGTATAAATCTTCCGAAGAGGAAAGCAATACCTGAGCTGCACGAGCTCTCTACAGTTACACAGACTAAGCTCTGGGGCTCTTTAGGCATTTCAGATTTGTGAAAATGGGAAATCGTGATGGTAAAAATATTCCCACCTTTTACGAAGGCGCATTCCTTAGTCCTAAATGCTATCTGCAAGACTCACACGAGGAAGCTCTCAAGGCTAAGCTATAAAAACTGGAACCAGCCTCCCGAAAACCTGCAGGAGGGAGTGAAAGGCCCAATTCATGGAAGCTCCAGTGCCCCAGTGACAGGCTGTAACTTCCTGCGTTTGTCTCCTGCAACCAAAACACTCAAAGGTTGAAGTCACCGTAATTCAAACTGGGGGGGGGGAGGCAAAGGCACAGAACAACAGTCGTAAATACACAGCACGCTACAGCCTTTAAGGGGGGTTACTGGTTCTCATCATGAAAAATTCATCTGTCTCTTGAAGCAGTACGTACCGTGGTTCGCCAAGTAGGGCAGCACGAAAAGAATAGGTACAAAACAACGGCAGGTACAGGTGTTATTTGCCTTGTTATACACACAAGGCAATATTTCTTAATCAAAGAAACCCTGTATTTACACAGTATATCAGTGCTCATAAAGAACATGCTGCAACTGTAGGACCGAATCTATGCATTCGTTCAGCTGGCAATAAAAATGGGTTTAAAATGTGTCATCAAAATGATGGCCATCAATTGTAAATGCCAAAAATAGCCTGGCCTGTTCTTGGTATCTCCATGGATATAAGCTTCTTTAAGGTCAAACACTGTAGTCATGATTTTCATCAGGGAATGTTATTTCTCCATGCTAGTAGAGATATTACACTATAAAGCTGAAGTAATCAGGTGTTATTTACTTTAGCATGCGCACAAACAATATATTTCCTCGCAAATGATACAGTTGTGTGTCTGTTAATAGGAATATTATGACCCTTGAACCAATCTACCTGAACGATGAAGCTCAGATTCAAGCCCCTGCTCACACCAGGAATCTCTGGTGATGAAGAGATCACCGAAGAAGTGTAGTAGTGTTCAGTCTACAGGGCTTCTAGACAGGAGGTCCTGCAGTTTCCTGTAGCAGCTCACCAAGTATACTATAACCACTTAACTTCTAATTCCACACATTAACAAGAATAAGGAGCATATTTCATACCTACTCTTGGCTTGCTTGTCTCTGTTGTGCTGGGAAAAGTTGACTACCCTTAAATTTACTAAGTTTTAGTAAGGTCAGAACAATGCTGCTTCATACATGAACACTAATTAAGCTCTCCCTCCAGCCCACAGTTCAGAGGCCTCCATCTAACCCTGCACCAGCGACACTATCAAGTTCTCACAGTTCTCACACACACAGTATGCTGGAGATTGGAAGGGACCTCAAAAGATCATCTAGTCCAGTCAAGTTCTTAGATACGCCTGTTGCTTACTGGAGACAAGAAAACCACAGTGATAAAAGTAACACAACTGACTGAAGAGTGAGAGTATATTGCAAAAGAAAACAGTGAGACAGCTCTAGCCCCACTGAACCGCCTGCTAGGAACAACAGGCAGAGGTTGGAATGTTTAATATAATCCCCATGTGTTAAAAATTGTCTTATGCTTTTTACAGATGCCTGTGGTATTTTGCTATGCTATCATATATGTAAAATATCTTCAAGTTAAAAGCTCTGACACATACAACCTGGCAAGTCAGCCCAGGCAATTGCCCTTCTAGACCCCCTTTTCCTAGAGGTTATTTCCTCTGGAAGAGAGACAGAGCAGAACAGCCTTGTGTGCCCACGTACCCAAATGCCACTCCAGTGCCTGAACACTGAAATCACTGTGGGATCCGCTGCGTTTTCATACGATGGCTTGCCAACCACACTGCATCCTGCCCTGCCTCCCACTGCACAGTACCACTGCCGCAGCCGGCGGGGAGGGCAGCTGGGGCAGGGACTTGCTTAAACTACACAAGCTACGTTTGTTGGGAGAGAAGTCTGCCAAGCCTTTAGTCATGTCTAAATGGTGTTTGATTTAAAGTAAGTCACATTTTATCTTAATCCGTAACGAAAGTTTTACCGTTCTCAGGAGATTTTATTCACTAGGTGAACTATATTATTACTTTTGGTATTAAATAAGGTTGCTGACACAGTAGTAATCTTCAGTTCTTGGAGACTCTAGGTTTTTTTTTCAACCACACTCAAACTTAATTCTCCCTCGTGCATTTATCTGTGCAGATGGGAATTATTTTTACAGCGCTATACGCTAGCATGATTTTCATGACAAGTAATTGCAGAAATACCAGTTCAGACATCTCTGGATAGAAAACAATGTGCCTCTCCGAAGGCAAACAGCTCACATCTAAGGCCAATAGCGAAGACAATTCTTCTCAGCTATTTGGGAGAGGGTCATTGCCAGACAAATTTACTTTTTATTAAGAATGTTCTTATCCTTAACTAAGCCTTTCAACTGGCTGACAGAAGAGCTAATTCCTATGCAATAAGCTTCTGCAGAGCCCAAGCCAGCCGCACACACAGCTGTCCAAGGAGCCTGCTAAACACAGTGTGCCCTGTTATAATATCTCTGACAAATAACACAAAGGTCTACATCGGTGTAATCAAAACAGAACAACTTATACAGCATTCCATAGTAGTCTGAACGACTGTCTCTTTGGATAAAAGAGGACCAAGAAGTCTCAGTTTCTGAAAGCCTCGTAGGAGTTCACAGGAGCTTCTCCTTCCAAAGTGATTTTAAGAAGAAAACATTTTAAAATATACAATTAAACTAAAGCAATGGTTGCATACACAGATTACAGATAGGGACTTTACTCCATGAGAATCCATTCTGCCATTCGTTCTCAGCACAACACTAAGAATGAAGCTCCAGTTACTTTCTGAATATCTAAAATACCTGCATGAGGCACATGTAGCTTTTAGAAGTCAATTTTGAAAGAAAGCTGGAGAAGAATGTACCTGGAATTCAATGAATGTACTCACATAGCAACATGGATAAAGAGGCAGCTTCCACAACCTCTTAACAGCAAGACATACAATTTCAAGACCTGCATTCTTACATCCAGGGTTTGACGTTGGCTTGCAAGCTATTTAAATCTCTACTGTATCAGCAGACATTATTTCTTTGTATGTGTTCGCCAACTTAAGCATCACTTCATTAAAACAAATTATTGCCATAATAGATGCATATTTGCCTCCAAGAGTTAAATATCTTCTTATTTCTGTACCTTACAGAACTGCAAAGTGATGTATTGTCCGCATGCCCCAAGTTATCACTCAGTGCTGAAGAGCCAGTTGTCCACTATACACAAACTTTGGCCATTGAATTGACTTCAAACGATGTAACACTTCAGGATACAAGCCCATACAGCCAAATATAACTAAAACACTTCAAGATCAACTAGCCACTGTTTTCCCCTCATTTGTCCCATTTTCTAGGAGCACAGTTGACGCACAACATCACCACTGACTATTCTTCTGCTATCTCAAAATGTTTTAATTAACAATCACACTAAATTTGGATTCTGGCTTGCAGGCTGAAGCCAGGATGTAATTGAATCTCATTTCCCTTAAAAGTAACCCACTGCTATGTTCATTCCCCAAGAGAGGCAAAACTGGAGTTCTCTCACACAAAAAGACTGCACCAATAGTTAATAACCTCTAGCATAAAAAGTGGGGAGGAAGGAAAGGCAGAAGGGAGGGAGAAGGAACGGGAAAATTAAGAGATCAGATAAAACATCAGGTATGGGAAATAATCATTTATGATTAAAAGATTTCCCCTTCCCAAGGAAGGGACAGAACACAAAAGAAATAAATCTGCTGACCACAAATACCGACGAAATACACTGGCCAAGACCCTATTCCCTCCTAATCCTGGCCCACTGAGAATAATAATTTATTACTGCTGGCAATTAGTCTGAATTGTTACCAGAGAAATAAGTAATGGAGCCAAGAGTTCCCACCGTGTCAATAAGCTGAGAAGAAACAGGCCATCAAACACACTGACATCTGTATAGCCTTAAAAAACCCCAACCTAGTCATTCTGCACATCACTGCCTTATTTCCTAAGGAATTCGTGTCTAGAAATCACATAAGGAAGCCAAAACACACGCTGCTTTTTAAGTAGTCAGATAGCAGTAAGGCATCAAGATGAACTGAAAGCTCAAACAGTAATGAGAGACTTTCCTTTTACATGACCATCCCTCAGAGTATCGGGTAAAGGCACCACATCAGTGAAGTACCTGCTCACCAGCTCTGGGGAGATTGCCCCAGGTTTCATACATCAACGTTCTCACAGCACAGACCATCTCAAGTTGGCCTCTACTTTGATGATGTATTGATTTCAAGCATGTTCTAGTGAAGCCCTCCAAAATCACACCTTTAGTGCAGTTCTAAGACTTCACACAGTGCAGGCAGGAAAAGCATTTTCTCTGCTCAAGTCTTCCTCCTCCTTCAGGAGGAGACACCCATTCTCTTGCCTTTCCCCTACTTATTTCTTCTACAAAGCCATTGTTACAAAGCAACTTGATGTTCCAAGTTCTTTTCATGCTCCTTGCTTAGCCCTAGTCCTTCCTAGAAAAAGATTGTCCTAGATGTTTGCTGGAGACCAAACCAGGACTAACAGTCACTTCTTTGTTCCTCAGCTATTGAATGTTTTGTTCAGGCACCACCATTTATCTGGGAGCCACTTCCCTGCTTCCCACATTTTATCTATCAACATTGCAGTGGCCATAAACACAACGATAAGAAAAGAGGGAAGGTTTGAGGGAAAGTAATACTTTTTATTATATTTGGAGAAAGAATTTGCACATCTGGTATTTTCAACCACATCAACTGGTCTAAGAAGACTTACAACCCTTTGTATTTTATAGAAGCATCTACCTGTGAACCAACAGGCTCAGGTTTTTAGGCACCAGCCTAAAAGCTTAAGACCAAGAAGCAGCATTAATATGTTTACATGACTCTTCCAGTCCATGACTATTTTCAGCAAGTCGTAATTGCACATGAAATTCAAAGTTATTAAACACAAAGCAGTCAAAATTGGAGAAAAATTTAAATTTCTCATGTGTTCTTCTCATTACATAGCTGATGGTTCAGGAGAGGAACTTGGGCATCACAGACAACTCTTCCTGTGGCTACAGCCAAACAAGCATATTTGCAGGGAACTAGTAGGCTACAGGACCTTGGAAGGTCCCTTCCAATCTCACATTCTGTGCATGAGAGCATTTTTCAGAACTGAAAGAAAAGTCAAAGGAGGGAATCAAGAACTACAAGTAAGGTGTACAACATATCTAGTCACAGAGCCGTTCCAAAAAGGCAAAGAATTTCAAAACACACACTATAAACCTCAAAAACTTGGGCAGAGTTGGACAGGAGTACCCAAGACTACCCTAGGAACCCATAGGTCTATGCAACCAGATAAGAACACCACATAGTAGAATCACTCTCACATATCCCAGCCCATTTTCTCTGGCAACACGGTAACTAGAATAAAGAGTAGCCACATAACAGCAAACTGTCAGCATGACAACTATGCGTGAACCACATGTGGCCACCAGTAATTCAAGAAAAGTCAGTTTCTCAAACTGAAGAGCTATTGTCTGTCACAGCACAATAGGGAACACAAATTATAGGTCTGACTATTTATAGAGCAGTTAAAATGTACACTAAAGCCTAATTCATTCCTAACTGTAGAGATGCATTAAAAATTTGAGGTATTTATTTATTGCACACAACAATATGACCTAGAATGAATATTTGTATCACATATTGAGACTGGTCAATTTTAAAGTGCCAAAATACATTTATTATGATAGAAATCAGTAGCTGAATGAAAAAAAACAGTCTATGTCACTTGTCCAAACCCAGGTGAAAACACTGGCAGTTAGAAGTTCACCTCCCATTTCAAAAACCCTACTACATCAATACCCAGCCTAGGTCCCACTGAGGTGGATTCAGGATCCTAGGTCAGTCAAGTTAATGAGACATGGATGACTCCTCTGGCTGCTACTCACGACACTAAGGCATCAGTAAGACTGTCAAGAATCACACTGATTCCATTCCAAGTACCAGCACAGCTTGGAAAGAGAGCAACAGGGTGGCAGCGGTGCCAAACACTGGCTGCATATCCTGGGGAAGCCATCTAAAAGAGCCATGGAGACAAAGAAAGGGAAAGCAGGAAGCTCAGTTTTTCATATCACCCACAACGACTGGTTTCTTCCCACTATGCAGAAATGCAAAAAGATGATAGAATAATAGGAGAGGAAGCAGACCTTCCTGCTTTTCTTCAGCATTCAAGAGGATAAAGAAAACAGTTTCAAATGACAACATGCAGCCACAGACTGAGAAGATGCATCTTAAGCAAGGCCCAGACTCCTGACAAAGCTGATCCTAATCCTACTTCACCCCTCAGAACTTGGGCTACTCTGCCCTTCTATCTTCTGCTGCTGCCCACACCAGAAAGTGGTATTTTTGCATGTATTAGCTGTACCTCTAGGCTGGAAGACAAGCATGCAGTGCTTAAAAAACCCATTAGCTCGCAATGACTAATCCCAGGACAAAACACTCAGCAGTGCATTAGAAAGCTAAGAGTACATTCTCTATGCAGTATTTTCCTGGCCCACACAGAGCACAGACAAGGCCTATAGAAACATTTCTTTCCCAGTCACACTGGTACATGTTAAGGAGAGGTACTAAGGATACTTGCTCATTGGGAAGAAGGCTATTTCATTTCCCAGTGCCATCAATGTGACACACTGTCCCCCTCCCTGCCACCTCATCCTTCAAGCACTGTATTTTTACCATCGAAGTAAGACTGAATTCAATTAATCTATTCACACAATAACCTCTGCCCTGCATGGAAACAAACTGCTTAATGGAATTAAGGTTTTTATAAGCCAAGTTGCAGCCACACCTAAGATTAAAAATACATGAAAACTATTGCAAGTAAACTCCAAAAACGACACTGCATTTAACTTGGCTTCAGCCACAAGAACAATCAGAATTGAAACGAGCTGCCTAGGAAAACTTTGATATCAAAGTTAGAACTTCCATGGATATCCTTACCGAGTAAAAACAGAGGGTGTGCAGTGTTTCTGCAGTGCTGGCTGCAGATACACACTGCCTTGCCGAGCACAGGAAGGAGGATGCTCCACTCACTGCTCCTTTTCATCTTCACTGACCAAACTCTTGCCCCACCTCATTAACCACACTCATCCAAATCCCACTATGAATAGGAATTTGCATATATACAAGCCTTTTGCAGCTCATTAATGTCATTTGAATGGCTCTCACATGGTCATGAATTTATACTCTGCCTGTCCCTTTGTACACATACAGGTCAATAGCACGGGGGGAGCAGAGGGGGAATTATTTAGGATCTCGTGACAAAACAAACCATTTTCTGGGTTTCAACCTAACATTGAAGTTATGTTGAACCTAACATGCCTCCTCATACACTCACCAGATAAAAATCAAGCTTCTACTTCCAGGTAAGGATGTTGTAAGCATTATGTTACTTCACAGCCTTGCTCGGCCTCTATGTCAAAAGCAAAGGACAGTGTAGTATCAGGGAGAAAATAAAAACCGAGGCATCAAGACATCAGTCATGCACAGGCCTGAGGAATGAAGGAGTCAATGCAGTCAGTCAACAAGCCCTTTGCTAATCTGTGTGAACGCACTCTGAAAAACAAAGGCACATTTGAAAAAAAAAACCCTTTTCTAGTTAACTGAACATAGGAAACAAGTTTCAACACATCTCTGCTTCCCCTTAAAACAGCTTGGCACCACCTCAGAGCTCTACATATGTTTAAAAACAACAGAATAGTACAGGTCAAAGGAAGCCATGTAAACCCAGTCCGCACGCACAAGCTGGCTATTCTTGCAGAATTAATAATATTTTCTTTAAAGAACAAACCATAGATCTTTAGCTGGCTATTCAAAGTTCTTTCTATTACCAGCATGTCCCAGTTGTTCCAAGACTAAACAATAGGGGAAGGTCACGCATGGAGTTCTGCAAGGGCCACGCTGGCACACAGAGCTTAACCTATTCGTTAACGACCTAGAAAATGAAGTGATCAGTGGGGTGACAAAGTTGCTGACAATATGATGTGGCTGCAAACTGAAGAATGACTGAAAGGCCTCAGTGACAGAGCAATTCAATGTACATAAACACAAAGCGATGCCTATGGGGAAAAGCAGCCCAGGCAGACCCAGCTTTACATGTAAAGTGATGGGCTCTGGGCTGACCTTTACCACACTAGAGCGAGCTCCTGGGCCCAAGATAAACAGACATGTGAAAACATCAGCTCGGTAGCAGTCAAACACACAAATCACTGTTAGAAATCATTAGGAAGGGACCAGAGAGCAAATGAGAGAGCATTCTACATTATATCAATCTCTGGTTCACCCAGAGCTCAAAGTGCGGGTGGGTCTGGTGGTCTCAGCTAAAAAGAAAAGGAAAAAGAAAAAAAAGAGAAAACAATAAGATCTCTTAGAAGTGGCAACGCTCACAGAAGCATGACTTCCAGAATTAAAGACCAACAAAAGCTAAGACTTTTCAACCTAAAACCTGGGGGCAGATGCGACAGCAGTCTAGAAAGCCATGAACAGCACAAGGAGACCAGACAGGGATCAACTGTACTGTTTCTTTCATTACACAATACAGCAACCAGTGGATGAAGGTCGCTGGAACCAGGCTCAAAAGAAAATGAGAAGGCTCCTCACACTGCACGCAGCAGAACAACAGAAATCCCTACTAAAACACCGGGAACAAAAGAAGTTCAGGAAGAACCTGGGCAAACACTCAGAAAATAAGATTTATTACACTTGTCCAGCCAGTAATCCCCACCTGAACCCCCAATGGGTTCAGAGGATTGAGCTGAAAATAGCTAGAGACCAAGAGAATATTGCAGGGAGGTGACATCCATCCCTCATACTTTGTCCTGGTTTTGCTTTTCCCTGCGCACTCACTTCTGGAAGCTGTAGGAGACAATACCAGGCCAGATGGACCCTTGGCCTGAACCAGTGCAGCTACTTTTACATTCTTATGATTCAGTGTATAATGCATGTTTATTTTTAGCCATTTCCTCAGAAAACCCAAGCGACGTCAAAAGCCTCTAATGAAAATGGTACTTCTCAACTGAAAACAGTCAAATTTTAACACAAAAAAAGGTTAAAGTAACTGAAGGAAAACCTGGGTATACGCCCTTTAGAAAAATATTATCTAAAATCCTTGTAATTCTAACCGACAACAGTTCTGATACTTGATTAAAATAATTTGAAGCCCTGCCATCAAGCAGCCTCAGCAGATTTACTGACAAGATACTGCTAAATCAACACAGAACCTAGGAAAAAGAACAGCTTTGCTTCTGCACCACTGCTGAAGCTTCAGCATTATTCATTTCAGTGCAGTGCATTTATAGGTGCACTAGCAACCCCATCGACAGCCTGAGCAGAGCTTTCTCCCACTTTTCGCTAAACTCCAAACCTACACAAACACTTGGACTGTTTCAAAACCTCTTATTTTGCACCAGAGAAACAAGATACAACATCTGCACAAAAGTGAGATCATTTTGTCAAGGGAGTCTCAGGAAACAGGACGAGGAATGAATGTATCAGAAAACATTCTCATCCACACAACTTTATACAACCCACTCCTGCAGCTCAGATTACAGATTTTACCTGAACCAAACACATTATCCTTATTGGATTTGGCCTCTGCTTTTTAATAAACAAGTAAGTGAGATGCACCTATGCTAAACTGCCAAGCAAAACTGGGCTCACTGCTATTTCCACCTTATATATGCTATGCTGTGCACTAACTAATCGTGTTTTCAGTTGAAACGCTGAACAGAGCAGCCTTTTTAAGTCCAGACCCTGCTCTACAAAGAGGGCAGGAGGAACATCTTGGAGAAGACTGCAAATGAAGGTAAGGAAGGCGTTTCAGCTCGCAACGATTCTCAACTGTCTGTCCCACTTTAAGGGGCAGTAAATTTCTTCATGTAAGCAGCAGTAAGCGATCTGCTTACGCAGCGAATGCACAGAGGTGCTCTTCTTTAGAAGGCAGATACGCTTTCTCAGGAGGAAGCTCCGGCACTGTCACATGCAGAAAAGCTGGAGGAACCTCGCATAGGCTGATCAGACCACAGGGATGCAGAAGGACCAAGATTAGACTTAGACCAGCGAAGGGACTCTCAGGACTACTAGTCGTCCTGCAGAGAGACACAGAGCCAGTTTCAATCCCAGAAGCAACCAGGATGAATTATTTTGCTGAACTCCGTGGTTTGGCTCGGCTACCAATGTGCTCCCCTTTGCGAGCCTCAAGTAGCAGCATCAAGCAAACACACGGTCAAGAGGGCCAAGGCTGAAATCTGATGGACCTAAGGCACCCTACTGCAAACCACATGCTCTGAAAACCTTGCAGAGGACAGATCCTACAGCTGTTCAATGTACAGTACAGAAAGGTAAAGCCACAATTCTGGCTGGCTGCTTGAGCATGTGCCCACTGGAAGAACCACCATGAATACAAACCCCTGCAGCTTCAATGTGACATTGCAGTGTACCTAAAGTGTGCTGTAGTTTTATATTTTGCCAGCTTTTTGGAAGAGAACTGGGTTGTTTTTTTTTTCCCTAGTATAAACCTAGCCTAGAAAATCAGGCCTCTAATCTCAGCTCTTCCCAAAGAGGCTGACTTAACTCCTGCCCAACAGACACTTCTGAGAACATTTATCACATATGTTTGCGCGCTCGAATGGCTGTGGCCACAAAAAATGCTGCTTCAGGAAGCGAAGGCAATGCTGCAACCAAGCAGTAAGGAGCCTGAGCTCAGTTTTCCATCTGCTTTGTAACCACATGTTTTCTGGGAGGGGAGGAAAGAGTGGGAAAGCTTGGTACACCAATTTGCAAAATGGAGCCTCCTGGTGAAGAGATGCTGCTACCTGCTGCCTGTCATCTGCCATCATCTCCCTGCTTTTGAAATCTAATCTTTTCAAAGCAACCTCTACTTTTTACACTGATACCAGTTGACAGTCTCAGGAAATACTTTTGCACATTTCTGAGTATTTTTTATGCATCTTTTCATGCATTTTTTATGCATTTATGCATAACATAAAACCGCAGGAGAACTACATCTACACCATGCACTCATCTGCCCAAATCCCATCCCCAAACAAGCTGCTGGTATCTTAGTGTCTAAGATGGGAGGTACAGCAGGGTGAGCTGGCAACAGGCTGGGGGAACAGAGCTTATAGGCTCGGTGAAGAGCAGGCTTCGGAGGAACCTAATGGCAACTTTCTAACACGTAAAGGAGGTCATGAAGAAAACAGGCACAAGATGAAATAAGAGCCTAAAGTAAATAAATAAATAGATAGGTAAACAAACTGTTTTCACTGTCAGAACAGTTAAGCAGCAGAACAGGTTGTCCAGAGAGACAGTGCAGTCTCCATCCTCAGAGGTTTTAAGGACCAGACTGGATAAAGCCCCGAGCTATCTGTTCTGACCTCATAGCCGATCCTGTCTTGAGCAGGAGGTGGGACTAGAGAGCTCCCAAAGCCCCTTCCAACCAAAATTACCAAATAATCCATGGTCGGGATCAAGGGAGCAACCAGGTGTCAAACTGAAAAGAAAAGCAAGGAAAGCTGACAGGAAAGTGCTACTAAACTCTTGGTTTGAAGAATTTAGCCTGACAAACCGCATCTGGGCTGGAAACTGGGGAAAAAACACTCTTAGGAGACACTATCAACATGCAAAACACAGGGAAGAAAACATCTACAGGAGATAAAGGGATACTTCACAGCTTACTGTTGTGGGAAATTTATTGGCTGTGTATCAGCCCCAAAGCAGGGTAGAGATTGAAATTCTCCCTTTCTTACCCTCTCCTGCTGTTAGTAATTCTAGGATGGAAACTGGCAACTGAAGCATTACCTACAGCCCATGCAGTCCTGGCAGAAGCAGAGAGGAAGCAGAACTCATACATGTTTATTAGAATGCATCCAGAAAGCTCATTACCATTTCCTAAACAAAACAAGGGAAGTTCACTACAGAGCAATCTTCAGAGATGCACATAAAGACAGTAACACTTATCTTTCTGTCCTCTATGCTAAATAAACTCTAGCATACCCCCAGAGTCTCTGCTCTGCTGCAGAGCTTAGGACTCTATCCTTACCAAGCAACGGTTTTAAAAGCTCCTTTTCCTCCTCCACTCATTATCATGCCACTTCCTATATAAATCTCTTGTATATCAACTCCTATTGACATAAGGGTCAAGCTAAGGTTGACCTTTGGTCTAACTGTATACTAGCTTTACGTTTCTGTGTTTCACATATTATAGGCAAGCCCCATAATACCCACCTTCTGCTAATTCCTACTCTCTCCTGGTCTTGGATACAATGCTTGCTTACAGAGCACTCTGCTAGCCCTCCAGTGTATGTTAAGGGAGAGAATATATCAGTAGCGACATGGCAGTACATCTGTTGCCATCCCTAATGCCAACAGGAGAATAGGATTAAGCGAATTGCTGACAAACTCCTGGATCAATACAGTTGCAACAGACACGGGAGTCTCAGCAAAACAATAAGAAAAGAAATGACAATCAGGTTCATACCACAGCACGCAGAGAACAATAATATAATGTTACCTGGTTTCATTTGGTTCTGGCTGCCACAGAAAATCTGGACAATAAGCTAACATCTCCCGTCCTCAATTCCATAGAGTCTCATTTTTAAAGGTTTAACATCTTTGACTTGTTGCTGTAGCCCCAAAGCTTCCAATTTACTTTGAAATAGCCACAGTTTGTGGCAGTGACTACTTGTTCAAAATGGCTTTGACAACACAGTAAAATTACAGAAATAAGCACCTTTTTGTAAGCCTCTGGAGCTCCTTTCTTCTCCTCACCCTCTCCTTTAACTACTAAAAGAAGCTACTTTTAAGAAAGGCATTTATTTTAATGAACAATTGACGGTCCTGCATGCAATTTTTGCATCATAAAATCCAATCTTGCTCATTTTAAAAAGCCCAAACCAACACTCTGAGCATTTACTGGTCTGCACAGAACTGGAATAGTGACAGAGCCATGTGACAATCCATAGCCAAGCTCTATCAAGGGGGTTCTGAAATTCAGCTGCCCAAGCATGCGTCACAGCCAGCACCCAAACAATAAATTTCCCCTTCTCTCCCCTGTAGGAAGAGGACAAACACTTCTCTGTGATTCTTACAGGCACATTTGTGTGTAACCAGGGGTGAAATTCCCACTTACAAGGGACAGCACAAGCTGAGGCAGCTCGACTGCAAAAGACACATAGGGTATGTATCGACAAGTTTTTAATGTAAAACCCTCACTCACATCCTTCACTGAAATCATGGCTTCCAGAAGGCTTTTACTGCTTCTCATGGAGGGGAGAAAGCCGAGCCTTCCATTAGAAGGGCACTCGTGACATCCTTCATCAAAGCAAAAGTTCAGTGGAAGCGCAGCGGCAAAAGCAAACAGACACTTCTAAGACACCCTCAGGTTTGTAGGTAAAAGTCTTTCCCTTGTGGAGCCAAAGGGCCAAACACCATCATCATGTAACAGAAAAACTGCAAGAGATGCAATCCATTTCCCAGCCATAAATCCTCTGGAACTGGGTGACCCCAAGACCTCACAAAGTAACCTTTCAAAAGAGGTACTATTACTTCAAGTTGCAGCAGAGACCAGTGAGCCCCATTGATGGAGTTCCAGTTAACTCTGGGGTTCAGCTCTGAACTCGCTCATGAGCATTACTACAATAAAGTTTACAGGACAGGCTTTGGAAAAACGCGTAAGTTGACCACTCGGAAGACCAGAGAGGACTTGGAGGTAGCTCCAAACAGGCACAGGCAGCACTAGAGCCTCAAGTGTTTGGAAGTTCTGTTGGGTTTTCACTATAATGGCATTAAAGAGGAAAATGATCAGATGTTGATTTCTGTGAGAAGGGACCATAGGAACTAAAATCTACCACACCAAACACATTAGTGACAAGTCTGCACTTACCTCAGTGCTCTGTATGAATGCAGAATAGAGTATGGACCATAGCAGTCAGCTACATTCCCATAAATGACTTCAGTATCTGGATGTATCTTAACTGTCTTCACCCCGCTTCATGGGATGCTTTTCAATATTTGTCTTGTGTGCCTGACCCATAAACATCCTTATCAATGGCCAAGCAGTCCTGAGCCCTTCCCCTCCCCAGGCTAACACTTTTCCCTTATTCTCACAGAATAAAGCTAAGTAAGATGCATCTTGTACCCGCCTCTTCACTTCCAAGCCTTTCAACTACAATTTCTAAATACATTTATAACCAAAAGAGAAATGAACTGTAAATCCATTAAAAATAACTGCTACAAACTACCAGCTCTTTTCTTCCTTCTCACAAGCGACAAGGAGTAAGAATTTCACTTGCACAGGGCTGCAAACGCTTCCAGGATGGCCCCTAACATTCGTGAGGGGTTTATATACCAGAAGTGCACTGACACTACATTTACATGTATGCAATGCGCAATCTGGGTTTTATTGGCAATAAAGAAGTGTTATGGATTGGGGCTTTGACAGTTCAGCAGTGATGCACAGCTGCCAATTTTATTCATCTGATATCTGCAGTTCCAGTGTTGGAAACCAAAAGCTCAAAAAAAAAAAATACCTAGACCAAAATATAGTTAAAAATACAATTATAGTGACATACAGCAAATTACAGGCATGAAAAATAACGTAATCCGTGGACTCAGATAACAATGAGAAGTGGATTATATTGACTTTAATCACAGAAATACACAACCCCAGCAACTTATAAAAGGATTAAGCAAAAATAGCTCGTAATACAGAAGAGTGAAATTCTAATTAAGCAATGGAATAGGCAGCTTACACTTATTGGCATTGACGATGCTATTTAACACAACCACATCTCCATACCAGAGATCCATTTGTCACTATCATCAGCAGCACCACCACCTGAAAGCCCTGCCACCAGCCTCTCCCCCTCAAAAAGCTGCTTCCCTGTATTGAGGGGAGGGGTATTTCCCAGCTGAGCACTTTTAAATGGGTTGTTTTCATCACCATTGTGTGGAAACCCTATTATGAATTTTCATTCAAACTCTTGGCTCACTTTTTTTAAGTATAAATTGTGTCTAACAAGAAACACACCAGGGATCTCTTCAATCCCCAAAGGCACTTTCTTAAAAGGAGAGAGAACAAAGGAGAAAACCTCCCAGCATGGGCTTTCCAAACCAGCTTCTTAGGACAGTATCAAGAATGACAATACTAGAACATAAGCTTTTCTTTTTCATTCTTTGATCCATGTATAATTGAATTGATTATTGCAAACTGTGTAATGATTTCCAAAAGACTCGAGGAGAAGGCAAAGATCACAACAATCTAATAACCAATTTAAAGAGATGTAAGAAATATTGAAGGAAAGATTTAATCACTCAAGTATACTCCTTCCAATTAGAAAGAGCTTTAAATAGCTTACCTTGAGATAAATTAGAATCTGTATGCAATTATACAGGAATAGTAATTAAGATCAGGAAAATTCACATAACCCTCAGCCTATAGAGTCAGGGAAGTACTTCACAGCAGAACAGACTTTTCAGTTACCTTGTTTCATCAACAGAGGTGAAAACATACTGGTTTGATTTATCCAAACCTTTGAGAGTACCAAAGAATCCAGTACCCTTCAGCCTGGGATCTGCAAAGTATGTTAGATCTTATCTGATTATTTTCTTTCCGATAGGACAAACATTCTCAAACAGAGCAGGAGACTGAAATACTCTTAATTGTGCCACAAAAATACAGTACAGGAAACGCTGTTTCATGCTTTAGAACTGTAGGAAGCTACAGTAAGGAAGAACGACCACTGCTTTTCTGAAGGAAGCAAGAACTTTAGTTTTACTTATGCATTTGGCAACATCACCCACCACATCACACTCCCCAGTTTACATGTACGTCCATTACTTATATGTAACCCCACGGCTCTTTACACAGGAAGGCAAGAAAGTTTTAGGGACTCAAGTTTCTCTGACAGACTCTATTTGGCAAGGCAGGTGAGCTACGGCACTGCTTTGACTTTAAAGGTCACTACAGCTGAAATCAATGCCATTTGCTAATTAATCAACGGAGAAACAGCAAAAAGATTTTACCTAAGAAAACCAAAATAATCCCAGGAATTTGCTGTTCATTCTTCAAATAGCAGAGCCCTAATCACAAACCCTCCCTCAGTCACCAACTTGCAAAAAGAAGGAGGAATTTCCAAGCACGTTTTCTGGGGATATACTCCTGCGCAGCTGGGTGCAGCGGGTGTTTCTAAGATGTAGCAGCTTTCCATTAGCCACATTTTTCCACGGAGCACTCACCTCATCCAGTACCTAATGACCGAGCTGTACTACTGGAAAAACGGTGTGTTAACAGCTACAGCTCTAAAGAGAAATCTTGTGCCCCCTTGTCTTTCCCTCTCCCTCCTGACAGAGCAGGACACACCCACACACCTCTTTTTCTTTGTACAGCCTAGAGGAAAAATATATATATATATTGAAGTCATCAAAGTATGAATTTATGAAGTAACTGCTTGACTCACGTAAACTGCCAAGCCCCTATAGCTACCAAAAAAAGCCTCACCAGCTTTTCACAGTGCAGTGCTACCATCCTGCAGTGCCAGCTTGCAAGCAGCACTGCACACCCTGAGCAGCAAAGTGAAACTGAAAAGAAACAACTCGGTTTGGCATTTACCCTTCGGCTCCCTGAGGCAGCAACAGTACTTAAAGAATAAAACTGTAATTTTTTGCTACCAGTTTTCAAGAAGCAGGTTCCAGAAATAGCTCAATAAAGAAGGCCGGGGTGACACACAAACACAAATACGAAAGCTCCACCTGTAAAGCTGCAGAGGAAGAGGCCTCTTCACTACTCTGGCGTGTATACATACCCAGAGGCTCTGTGATGGACAGGCTTCAGGTTTCAAAGCTCCCGAGATCAATGAACTGTTGATTTTGATATTAAAATCGTCCCTTTCAGCACTGTGCCTTGGCCACCATCCTGCCACCTTCACACACGTCAAAAAAAAACCAACTTTATTCCCTAGCTCTCATCTCTTTTAACGCCACTTGAGTCAGTTTTGCATAGGAAGGCATCACATAAACCCAAGCCGGCTACCGTGCAGCAAAAACTCTTAAGGACAGGTATGACAACACAATGCTCCAGTGCCACATAAGACTAACAGAAGTTTAACATGGGACTTGCATCTCAACCCTTTATCTCAACACGTGAAGCAAAGAGAACTTTGAAGACAACGCAGCTCAAGCAACACACTCTGCAAGACATCTCCAGCAACAAGGGACAGAGGGGGGTTTAAACGAGGGTGTCTGTCCTGACATGGCAGATGGAGAGCCCAAGAGCTGGAACACCCTCAAGATTTTTTTCTTCTTTTACATCCTGACAGCTCTTTAAGCATCTAAAAATGAAAGTACAAGAAAGCTTTGATACCGGGAAAACAGAGACCAACTGAAACTCCAGGGAAAAACAAAATATTCCCCCAGTCTTACTCTACATATTCTGTACTTCATGTTGCATATTTAATATACTTCTGACCTGTGAGTTTGGCTGTATTAACTTTAAAGTACGAGGCAGAAGCCCTCCTGATGAGTAACGGCCCTACGACAACTATAATGAAGTTTTAAAACCCCTGCCAGGTGTGGAAAGAAGAGTTTGCACCCACACACCCCTTGCCAAAGCAGCTGGGAAGTTTTCTGGGGGTCTTTTCTGTTGGATATATTTTATTTATATCCACTTCTTTCAGTGCACAGCGTGGACACCTCATCGCTCACTACTCCATATTCCACTACAGGTAGCTGGTCAGAATACCTGGTGGGATGCACTAGAAAAGGTCCTCCCTCTCCTCCTCCGGGGCTGAATCCCACCTAAAACCACCCCGTAACCCAGCGGGACCCCCTCCAGCTTCACCCCCTGGGGAGCAATAACTTCGCCCGAGGGTGCTCCCGAGCACCCGGCTCGGTGCGTCCCGCCGGGTGACAAGGGCAGCCTCAAGCCTCCCCCGTCGGAACTCCTCAACATCTGCCCGTGATGTTCTCCATTTACCGGAGGGGGAGCGGGGCGAGGCCAGCGGGGCTCCCCGGTCGTCGTCGTCCCCCCCCTCTCCGCACCGGGCTCGTGAGGAGCCGGCCGCCTGTCAACGGCGGGCAGCGCCGCTCCTCGGGGCTCCCTCCCCGCCGGCGCCGCTGGCGGAGTCCCCTGGAAACTTTGCGGGGAGCCCGGGGAAGCGTCCCCCGCCTCGGGAGCGGCCGAACCGCGCTGCCCAGCGCCGGCAACTCCCGGGGGCTCCCCCGGCCGCCGCCGCCCTCACCCCCGCGACGGCCCGGCCTAAGCCCAACCGCCCCTTCCGCCGGCGCTGAGGGGAGCTCTGCCTGCTCGCTCTCCTCTCCCCCAGGACCCGGCGGAAAGCGGCCGGGCGGGAGGCGAAGGGAGGACAGCTCCGCTCCCCGCCCCGCTCCGCTCCGTCCCTCAGCCCCCGCTGCCGGCGGGGCGCCGCCGCAGCCACCCCGGCCAGGCAACGCCGCGGGGCCCCACGGGGCGCCGGCAGCGGCTCGCCTCGCCCCCGGCGGCGGGTGAAGCACGGCCCCGGCGGCCCCGAGCGCGGCAGCGAGGGGCATCCTAGAAGGAATTGAAGCTGCGCTTTACCTTTAGTTCCGCACTGTCCGCCATCTTGCAACTCCAGGCGCAGGCGCAGTGAACCCCGCCGGGACACCGCCCCCCCGCCGCCCCCCCCGCCGGCACGCAGCGCGCAGCGTTTGAATCGGGGCGCCATTTTGTCCCCGCTCTGCGCTCCGCCGGGACGGGGCTCTCCGGCGGGGAAGGCTCGGCCGGGTTCCCCCCACAGAGCTGCGGGGACGCTCCGAGGTCGCCTCCGGGGGCCAGCGCTTCGCTGCTGCCGCCCTGACGGGAAAGTTCCCCCCCTGAGAGCGCCGTCCCGCCTGCTCCGCTGGCAGCTCCGTGAGGGCAGCTGCGCGCTGAGGGGGGAGCGGGCGGCGCTCCCGAGGCACGGCCGGTGGGGGGGCTCGAGCCCCTCAGCCGCGGGGCCGGGGCCCGCCTGGGATGGGGTCACCAGAGGGAGGAGGAGGAGGAGGAAGCGTGTTCCTGTAGCCATAAGTTGATTAAAATTGCGATTTGCGACTCCGCTTCCTGCGGCTTGATACGCTTTAAAGTGCGCCGGGAGTGGCACAGCGCGGGGGTCCCCTCGGCTCGGTGCCGGGTCCCCCGCTCCGCTGAGGCCGGCGGTGGGTGCCGGGCCCCGGCCCGGCCGCTGAGCACCGCAGGACGGACTGGGCAGTGAGTTGCCCCGCTGTCGGTACCCGCGTGAGCCGCAGCACCAGGCGGGCAATGATCGGTTTTACCTCCCTGAGCCTACTGCAGAGGGAGTTGGGGAATCAACGTGAGGCTTCCCTCTTAGGAAAAGCAATGCAGGTGGTTTTGGGAAGGCCTACAGAAGAATGGAGCTTTTAGGTCAAAACTTCACCGTGTCATAGCATTTTTGAGTGATATGTGGATTCTTACAAGACCAGCCAATGCAGAAGGGGGAAATATACACTAAAAATGCTACCTGGCAAGGTGACTGCATCAGTGATGAAGTTGATCGGTTTAAATACAAGCATTTGAGTCAGACACCTTAGCTTGATTCAGCTTCCTTTTACCTGTATGTTACTCTATAATGATACCTTCTCGACTTGGCCTTAGTGCATAGGATGGAAAAAATCTCTTGAACGTGGCCAATATTGTACATCCTTTTAAGTGAAAAAGACAAAATTTCGTGGTTTTCCACAGCTGCTGTAAAGTTCATCATTGTACATTCAGAAAGCACTTCAATTATCTGCATTGCAAGACAAAACCAGCATTAATATCTCTATGCTACAGATTAAAGAAAGTGTGCTTGAGGCCACACAGGGAATCGGCGGTAAGAAGATTACCACTCATGATTATTACTGAATTATAATGTTCCCCATATGACCTGAATAGTTACCCGCAATTTAAAGTTAGCTGGTTTCTATTGAGAGAAGAATGCGATGGGGGTATGGAGTAGCTTTTTGCTGCCATTCTCCTTGTTGGTAAGGCTGTATATGAAGTTCTGATTCATGAACAACAGAAAATAACCTATATCTCTCCCCAGATACTTCATTTCAAAGCCTTCCACCCATAAACATTCCCCAGCTTGGTCTCAAGACCGGATTAACAGAAAACCCAGGCGCATCTTTGGTCTCCTCGCTCTGGTACCTCTCTTTCTTCTCCCAGGTCATCCTGCATCCCATTTCTATTGTGGATACACCAAGTCTCCACTGTTCTCATCGATTTCTTTTACAGTTCTCAGGGTTCAGCATCAGCATATCAAATGAAGCATTCAGAAAATGAGCAATTAGAAGAGGCTGATAAGTAATACTCTGATACTTTGTCTTAATACTGCATGTAATGAAGACTTATCAGTGTCTAGAATGCTGGTTTGGGGAGGGGGCAGGGAGCTAGGCAAGATAGCTAAAAAAAATAAGAGTCAGATGACTACCCAGTACACCCACATGTACCATAATTAGCTGATCTATTTCAGTGGTCTGAACCAGCCCAGTTTAGAACACTTCATTTTGAATTGAATATGGTTAATAATCATGATCTATGAGTTTGTGTCTCTTTAAAAGAATTTGTCAAAAAAAAAATCTATAGTTGAATAAAGACAAATCCCTTTTTACAGTTACCTTTTTTTTCCCCCTTAAAGAGGCTTGCAGCACAGCAAACAGTTCTTCCTCTGCTTCTTCACTTCCTACCAAATTCAGTGGGATGTGGACATGTGCTTAAGTGCTTTGCTAAATCATGGCATAACACTATCAAACCTGACACATGGCCATAAACCACAGCGTCCTCTTTCAAAACTTGCTTTAAATAAAACAGGCTGAGGATGTCTTCAGATACATTAAAATAAGGAAGTGAACTAAAAGAGAGGATACAGAATATTCACTTGAAATTGGTTCACCCTAAATACTGTAAATGTTTTTACAAATAAAGCTAACAACAGGCCCTTTATTTTTCAGCTTGGACTGCTGCTAGTCACTTCTTTTTTAATGCAGTATATACTTTACCGTGAAGAAGGAACTTAATGTGAAAAGCAATCTGTGCTTCTATTTTTAGACAATTATTTACATGTAATGAAATTTTGTTCCTCTCTACTCCGGAGGCTTAGATGATGGTTTCTTTGCCAAGAAAAGACTTTGTCAACACACAGTCATTTTCAAAGGGGCTTTCAGTTGCTCCAGCTCTGCTGCAGCTCTGTCACTGATGGCACCACTCAGGTCTGTCATGATTCTGTCTTCGTTTCAAAAGGACATGCTCATCAAGTAATGCAACTGGGGTGTAACCAGAGCAGGTAAGAGCACCTCCAAAACAGTCTTCTTGTTGTCAGTCACCTCCATTCCCGAGCTAAAACTACAGTACTTTTTTCTTTTACCTTTGGGGGAGAGAGGGAAGAATAAAGATCAGTGTTTTCTTCAACCAAAATGTTGATATTTTCAATTCCCAGTTTTTAAAAGTTCATTTTTGCCATGTTACAGTAAAATAAATTACTTCCACAGTCTACCTTCCACCCCCATTTCTTCCATTTCTCCTATTCTGTAACCTTCCCCAAAATGTATCAGATCACATAATTCACTCGCTTAAAAACATGCTCAGACACAATAACACTTTTAAAACAGATACGCATTTTTTTCTACTACATGTTGTTCTCATTAGTCCGAGTCTCCAAGACTTCTCCCTCTTCGCCTAATAGTCTAAACTTACTGTGCTCAAATGTAAGGAGGGGGAAGGAGGCATTTTTGCTCCTGAATCTAACTTAGTTAACGATAGATTTGCAATGACCCTATTTCCTGATAGAAGAACATGGCCAAGCCATTCAAACTATCTTTTATTCCTGAGATTGTTGGAAGCATAAAGATCATTTAGATGTGTCACTGAAACAGCCTTTTCTGGTGGAAAAAAAAAAGAAAATAAGTCATTCAGGTACATTTTAGTGAAAATGGCTTGGCTATACGTGAAGAAAATGGAGCAGCAGTACATCAGATAAAGTCAATCCATTCTTCATGAGCAACACACGGCATTGCGCAATATGCTGCATGGTAAGTTCAGCAACTTTGAGCTGCTGGGACTTGGCTGGTACACACACCTCCCCCTAAATTCACATCCTCGTGCACTATTATAGTCAAGTATATTATATCCTATTATGTTGCCATAATCTCTCAAGTTGGGCCCAAAATAAGGGCTGCTACTCACTTAGAAAAGGAAGATTGACGGCATCTTGGCTGCATGTGGTGTTAAACTTTAGAGAGGGGGAGTTAATCACCTGAAATCCTAAGTCAGGGAAATATGGGATCATTTTGTCGATGTCACATCTTTATATCCTTAGATCTCCTGGTATAACAATGATACTGCAATATGGAAGGCATATGTAAATGGGTTACTATAATCTTTAATTACATATGCAGCGTTACGGTGTGACACATCCCAGCTTCATTTGCGTGTTTCCTGTTCTTTCAGTTCTTTCTTCTCAACTTGCCTTTCTGCTTACACTTTACAACACGCAGTACTCCAAGCCTACCATGGCCATGGTACTGACCCTTCCCCATTGCAATGTTTGCAAATCTTTTAAAATTTAATTGCACTCCTTGATATTTGAACACCCTGTATATTGTGTTCCCTGCCTGGAATGAGGCATTCCAAGTCAAGCTCAGTTCTCCCATGTACTTCAGTGCTATACAAAGCATTGCAGCTGCAAGACAATAGTAATAGGCACAACAATTAGCCCATTCTTTAACACTATTTGCTTAACCTTTTCTGCTGCAGCACCAATGGATGATATGTGCTTGCTCACAGCACTCTCCTAATGTTCTTAAGGTCTGTCCTTTGTAATTAAGCTATTCTTTATTTGGATCGAGGCAAATGAAGTATCAATTGTATCGAATGGAGACTACATTTTTAAGGTGAGGATGAACAGAAGGTCTTCCTGCCTGTTTTTACTGCCATGGCTGCCAACCGTGACACACAGAGCCTACAGATCACAGCGACCTTTTCCATTCTGCCCAGTGCCTTTCATGTATTGCACCTTTATAAAGCAAGGAAAGTGCCTGGGTTACCTCCAAAGCAGCCACAGAGGCACCATGGAAAATGCCTTGTTTAGTTTTATACATAACAGCAGCCACCTCAACAGCAAAACTCATGCTAAAGGAGTTTTATGTCATAGGGGGCTGCTTTCTCTACTGCATTGAGGCATGCATGTTAAAGACAGCCCAAGCTAGGAAGGTATCAGCATCCTACTGGCCTTGCAGCATTTAGTTTAACTTACCTAAATTAAACTTGTGTAACTTTTACCTCAGGGAAACTACCACTGTTGCACAGATCTAGTTCTGTATGTACCACTGTTCACTTTTCTCTGAGCTTGTATTTGAATTATTCTATTTTTCTTTTAAAGTGAGATTTTTTCCCTTTGAGAAGAAATGGTCATTCCCGAGATATTCATCTGCACTTGTAAAAAAGCATTTCCTTTGGCTGAGCTGAATCCAGATTTTTCGTCAACAAAATTCCATTTTGCTGAATCACAATTGGAATTTTTTGTCATTAGCACCCATTTTCACAATGTGTGGACACAGCAGGAGAAGAAAGTAAAAAGCAACTGCAACAGGCCATCACCAATCCATACACAGTTCTGTATCGAACCAAGTAACACCTGGAGTGTCGGATTCTTCAGCTTGAAATTGGCCAAGAACTATTCAAACCCGAGGACAGAAAACCCAGAAAGCTGCATCTGTTTCCCAAACACCTTCAGCGAGGTGAGGCAGACTTTTAATTAAGCTGTACAGACTTGCAGCATCAGCAAAACCAGGTTTTAACTGTGACAAACTCCTTCATTCCAATTAAAAGTGATTTTATGCAAGACTGCAAAGTCCCAGTGCTTAAGTTACCTTCCACAGATACTAAATAATTTCTAATAAGCAAAGTTCTGTGGGAAAATGATAATAATCAAGGTGCTAAATTTTCCAGAACTTTGAGAGTAAATCCTTGTTCTGATGTTTCATGTTACTTCCCCCTTTCCTGCACTCACACAGTACATGTAAAATACTGAAATTTTCATATAATCCTCATTTATAACAATTTTCCATGGGGCATCAGTCACATAGAGTGGTCTAGAAAAAGACAAAGACCTGTTACAATTTCAGTCTCTTTCCTCTTTCCTGTCCTACAGCTTCCATTATGGACCACATAGAGAAGCAACATAGAAGGAAAGGAATAGATTATTACCTGTAGAAGTAATTAATGTAGGCAGTATAGGAGTAAATTATGCTTATCGCTGTTCTTTAGCTCTCATCTTGCCTGAAGTGGTTCAGAGTAGAGGTGGATAAAATGCTGAATGAAAAGCCGGTAGCTAGGCTGCACCTGCTGGCACAGAGACAGTATCTGGTATGAAGCGCTCACATCTTTATTCTGTACCTAATCACTATTTCTAAAGAACCACTTTAGTCCTGGGAACATTGTAAATAAAGCTGAGTTCCAGTAGCAAGTGGAGTTCAGTTTAGATGGCTCATCTGAAAACAACAGAGCTAATTATACTGTAGCAATTACCTGAAAATTATATGTATGTTGTTTTTCTGCCTGTCAATACTGCTATTTTTGAACTTTGCATGGTTCTCATGGGTTGCTGCAGTAATGCTGTCCCCAAACGGCCTTCTGCTCTCACCATTAATTCAGCCTTGGGTTTGGGGAGGGTGGTTTAGAAGTTTCAGCTGCAGCATATGCTAGTTAGCTCACACCTTTCACACTCACCTGTGCTCTCCACCACAATATAGCCTCACCTGCACTGTGCTTGAGAAAATTCTTTCCTTTTAATAGTCTTTTGAGTATGGATTATGAGATTCTGACTCTGCAATAGGACTACTAAACCAGCATCAAATGAAGATTTACTCTTGCACATTAAATAGGTACTTAAAATTCACCCTATCCCACTCAATAAGATCAATAAATGTCATAATTCTGATTTTGGAGAGTTTTATTTCCTCAATACCAGCATGGCTATCACCTATTTTTCATTGTTTCTTTTAAGAGCAACCAATAAAAGCACCTAAGATGGCAGGCAAGTGCCACGCAGGTGAGTGTTGCACCCCACTCCCAAGACGGGAATGCTGTCTAGCAACAAGAACAGGAGAATGGGAGTCAGGAATTTTTGGATCAGTTCCAAATAGACTCCTGCCATATTACCTGATTTTGACCAAGTCACGGGATAAAATATACTTGGAATGGCTCCTTTGTGAAACGGGGATGATGATAATAATAGCTATCTCCCTGGACTGTTGAGAGGAAAATAACATTTGGAAAGCACTTTGAGATTCTTGGATGAAAGGTAATGGAGCTGGAATGTTTGCAACATTAAAATAAGTTGGAATAATGTTATTATTTATTGCAGACAGTGCTTTCATCTTCAAAGCTCTTTAACATCAATGAATTAACAAAGAAAATATTAATAAAGATCATATTTCCCATTGAAACTATTTTCCCAAAGCATTTATAAATTGATCTACCTCCAGTTAAAAACTACTATTCAGAGAAAAACTAAGGACCAACTCCAGTATCATGCACTAAATCCCTAGTGGTCCTGTCCATAACAAGCCTACTTTGAACTAGGAATTGTTAGTTTATACTAATGAGGATAATTGGACCCTAAGCCTAAGCCAGCAGCACTGACGTTACTGGGAGTGTTATCACCCACTACCAGGAATGGAAAAATCAAGGCAGCAAAGGAAGAAGGAAGAGCAGTGGTTAGAAAACACCTCTGCTTTCCCAGAGAGGCCATGCTAGGCTGTAGTGAGCTGGAGGTGGCGTTTCTCTCTGCAAGAGGATACTGTTTTTAAGCAGTTTGTTGTGTCTTTGGAATAAGCTACAGAGAACTGAGACACACACTGTGCCACCAGGAGAGGTATGCAGCAGCTCTTAGATATTTCTCAGGTAACGTATAGAATTCAGAGCATCCCAGACTAAGTTATCCAAAGGAACTGCACACTTCAAGTATATTCTTACTGGCACAGCCACGACTATCACATTATCACTGGGAAGCACAGCCCAGCAATTTACTGAAAACCAGTAAATGAGAGCGTCCTTTCCAAGCGCATTATCCGCATTGATTTTGAGCCACTGCTTAAAGAACAGCAAGGGACCTTTCCCTCTGTGTTTGCTTTACCAGCCACCTTCCCCACTGCAGTCTCTTCAGCTGCAGAGATAAATGAAACCAGAGAAAACCCATTCTGTTATTATTTCCCCCTACATACACCCCTTTTGTTTTGAATTCAACATGTTTTCATAGGTCTCCCCCACTACGGCAAACGCAGCGAGTCGCTGGCACTCTCTGCTCGTGGACTCAGATACATTCCAGAACATAATGGGCTATAATAGATTTTTCTTCCTTTGAATCTGTGGTGTACTTCATAGACTCTGGAGGTCATTTTAGGCAGCCCATCAATGTTCAATATCAATATTTCTGTTCAGTGTGTTCTCTGCACGCCCATCTGCAGTGTGCACTCGCCAGATGTGCGTGCCACAAAACCAAAGCATTCGTCTAGTTTCTCCAGACTTACTGTGAAAAAAAAACACCAACCCAAACCCTCCACATTATCTGTGAAGTGTTTTGTAGCCCAGTCTTGTCAAGACTGGTGCTATTTCTTCAGAGCTGGCTGAAGGCTTTGCAAAGTTATTCACAGATTAAACTGTCCCGGTTAATCTGCTATACAATGACGCTCAGGCAGAGCTTCAAATATGTTTGGGTTTGGATAGAAATCAAATGTTACCTTTGGGAAATATGCTTATTATTAACATTAGACATAGCTTTTGGGTTACTTCCAATAACTTTGTTGAATTATAGGGAGTTTGTTATTGGGTTTTCTTTGTGCCCTGCATTTGTGTGTCACGGTTGGACAGACACTATTTTGTAGCATTTACTGTTCCTAGTGCTGCTGGTGCTATCAGGGAGATTTGCAGGCATTAATTATTCCACCTAACGCCTAGCACATGGCCAGGATCCAGTTAGGAGCATATCACCGCTCTGATGTGGGCTCGTGAGGGTGGCACAGGTAGCATTTTGTAGGCTAGGAAAAAAAACGTGGGAGCAGGAGACAGTGGTTCTATTAACAAATATGCCATAGCTGCAGAAAGCGTTTTACTGACAGGCAAGACTGACATCCAGACAAGCAGCCAAGGTCTTTTTCTCACCATGTGATCTTTTCATAATCCTCCATTTCTCTCCTAGATCAACAGGTTCCTCTTTATTTGTCATTGTCAGCTCTTAGCACAAAGAGCCTTTTGTCTGTAGCTCTGACCCAAACACACAAGACTATTTTTTGTCCATTCTTGGCCATATGCTTTCAAATGGACTAATGGGTTTCCAAGCTATAAAGCAGAACCTTGACCCTGCAAGGGGAGATGGTTGTGTGACAACATCTCTCTGTTTTGACATCATAATTTATCCCCGCTCCAGCACAACCCAGCAAAAACTCTTGAACCCAATCTGCTCCAGGGCTCGTGCTATGGATACCGATGCTGAAATCGCAGCGGCAGCAGCTTCTGACGCCAAGGCTCAGAGCAGGGAAGACCCGAGCCAGTCAATAGCTGCCTCTTTATGTCCTCTTCTAGTTCAGGATCAGTGGTGTGATGAAGCTATCACGCCTCCTTTGTAAGGCAGCACATGTTGCAGCAGCAATCACACTAGCCATAAAGCCCGGAGGATTCCTGCCAGAGCCCTGCCACAGTTTCCTTCTGCTCTGTTATTTTAGGTCCCATAACGGACGCGTTGCTGCACCCGTGGATGTCACTCTAAAAGTGCATTACCAAGGGAGAAACAGACAAACAAGAGTTACTTATTTGCCCTGTTTTCTCAGATTGCTGGACTACATCACATTGCACTCAGCCTGCCTAATGAAGAAGGGTAGAAAAAGCGACTGACGGCTTGTATGAACCTTCCTAGTAATAGTCTGCATTTACCACAGTACAAAAAGAGTTCATACCCTTTAACTGGCACTTGCTCTGGACCATCATAGAAACCCTTTTGTTTTCCAGTGGAAATAGCTCCAAAGCCAAATTCCTACCTGTCTCTTTCAGGGTGTGTCTTTGCCACATCACATAACATGGGTTTGCTCAAGGTAAAACCTGGAGCTTCAAGGGTGGCTTCTTAAGAGACACAATGGGGGATGCTGAGGAGAAGGGGGAACCTGGCCCTGATTTTATTTTTCCTCATTTCACTTCTCTCAAAGATCTGTATTTGATGAACCTGTCTTTCAGAGACTGGTGCCTGTGTCTATGTGTGACCCATTTCATTTGGCAGCCCCTTTCCCATGTGTTTAACAGAGCTTGTGGGATTCCACCATTTGCTGGTGCTCCAGATGAGGGAGGAGAAGGAAAAGAGCTTCTTATCTCCCCATTCAACCCTTATCTGAGCCTGCCAGCTGGGTCATGCTGGGGTGGTGGCAAGGGGGAGGACAGACAACACCTATGGGGAGATGAGCACAAGGCTTGTCTATGCATAAGGGAAGGGGGAAACCTGCACACCCCAAAGCACCACTGATGTTTATAGCTGCTCCAGACCCAGGTTTGAGGAGGAAAAAGAGCAGCACTATGTGGCCTAGAACTGCCATCACCTGCACAGCCAACACCAACAAGTCCTGCAAGTGCAAGAGCCCACCAACATGTTCTTAAACGAAGCATCAGCACGTACTGAAACCAACCCAAGGCACTTTGTTTGCTGGAGTACAGCCTCAGGGGGTCAAGCCCAAGACAAACAGCATTATACCATGGCTGTCTGACAGGCTGGGAAGCAACAAAGACCAGCCTGTGCTCAGCCATCCTCAGAAGGGCAGAACAGAGGTTTGCATCAGCAGGGCAATCTCTCCAAAGCCCTGGGTGGGAATTTACCCTTCCCAATACCACTAATCGACCTGAACACACAGCTCCAGCTCCCTCCAAAACCTGGCTTCAACACTGTGATGCGCGTTACTTTGGGTTACCCAAGATAGAGCCACCGTCTCCCAGTTACACAAACAGATCTTCAGGGATTTGCAGAGCATTTAAACCAAAACCTCAATCAGAAATGTGATGACAGAATTCCTCTGTTACATGCAAGTGAACACCAAAGCTTTTAATTTAGCTAAAAGATCTCTCTGCAAAGAGAGCGGCGTACAGTTTGTTCAGGACTAGTTGACAGATGGGAAAATGAAGTCCTCCCTTATTGTTCCATTTGCTGGATGCAAACGAAATACTTCACACCTACAGAGGGCTTGGAGAACGGGAAGAGCTACAGAAATATCAGCTCTCCAGACAAAAGTGTCCGGGTCTGATCCTGGAAGATGCTGCACGCTTTCAGCTAGTCCGGAAATCAGCCTTTTCCTTAGCATTCCTCAGTGATTTTCCTGTGGTAAAGCAAAGGAATAAACGGGTGAATTTAGTATTAGACCTAAAAAATCAGAGTTACACAAGATCCTTTCAGTCTGATGTCTCCACCCTGCAAACCCTTTCAAAACAGTAAGTTCTCTTTTTTCAGTTGAAATTTCCTTGTTTTTTTTAAAAGCTGGAAGCCTTTCACTGCAAGGGCTTTCTTTTCTCTACTAATAAAAATAGGCTATTAATACTATTTTGCCCTTTTTCATTGAAGTTATTGTGCAGTTTTCTTCCATCTGGGAGCCAAAACTGTACCAAGAACTAGCTGGCACCTCTCAGCCAAATTGCTCAGAGAGGACCAAGCAGTTGGCCCCGCGCTCACATCTGGGCGCTCTCAAACAATGAATAATGAATTAATGGGACATTATGGAGCAGACTGGAGGCCAAATTCAGTTCTGGGAAGCGCAGTTATTACAGAGCTGCCGCACCAGCCATGGTCCCATATGCCAACCAAGGCCAGGGCTTGAGCTGACATAGAAATCGACTGTGTAAAAGGCCAATAGGGATTAAGTAAATACACTAAGACAGAGAGCACACGGCCCACAGGAATATCCGATTTCTTCTTCCACGCAGCAGCAGCACAGCATTGCCTCTCCGTTTAAAGCCCTGGGTCTGGTTTGAGGTGCTGAGCTGTGGACTGCCTGTGTTGAGGACACCATGTACCACAACATGCAGGAGTAAACTGTTGGGGTTTAATTGGAGCCTGTTCCTCTTTATCAGCTGGAGGAGCAACAGAGCCTTCTCTGGTTGCAGATTCTGCTTTGATTACAAGCCTGATAACAGCAGCTTCACAAAGGGATAGGAAAAGCCGCATTCCCAACACCCAAGACCTTTCCTGTGGAGCACTGCAAACCCATCTCCCATGTGGAAAATTCCAGGGATGGTGAAAGGCACCTGCCTACAGCCAGGCACCTGCCTACCTATTCCCTTGCAGAGGTCCTCAGGCATTTGCAGTTCTTTTGGGGCATCCCTTTGCTGAAGTGATGGTCCTAGGAAGACAACCGAGTACTTTGTTGTTAGCCAGGATGCTGATTTACCACTGTTCCCTTGGGACGCACCTCAGGACCACAGCTTGCTTGCCTGGCTTCCAAGAAGAGCCTCACTGAAAGCAAGAGTCACTTGAGCCAAGCTTGACCCTCAGTCCCCTTTGCTCCCTGTCCTGAGTTACCAGGCACTTGCAGATGTCTTTAGGAAAAAACCCTGTTTGCACCTTTAGCCTTTTTCACTGCTCTTTCTAATACTTCTTTGCCTGTGGACATTTCTGAGGGCAAAAGGAATCCCAGTGTGTAAATCAAGTCCATTGTTTCCACTGAACTGTACTACGGGACTTCAGAACATGGTTGTGATTTGCCACATCTGTTATTTTTATGCATTGTTTTCATGCCAAGAGCTTTATAAGAGGTGTTATACAACCACATCGTATCACATAATCCAGCATCTTTCCACAATCAGGAGCCCGCGTGAGCCTTTAAGCAACAGTCTCACCAAGTGTTTCTATACATCTTGTAGCCCAGCCAGGCTGAGATAGAAAGATGAGGTGGGGTTTCCTCCTTTCTCCTGCAGACTCCACTGTTTGCTGATGGCCACGTTCATCTGTGATCCACGATGGGTCACTCTGCATTTGCATTGGGAAAACAAACATATCGCTTGAAGCCTGTGCACTGTGTAACTGAGCGAGCAGAGGTTTATCCCCTGGTTGCATATAACAGGATCATCTCTTGTCAAGACTCTAATGGGTTCATTGCTTTCCAAATATTGATAGATGAGCATTTAGCACATGAAAAGTAAAATAAATTTGCACTGAAAGCTATGGATGGACAGTTGGATCGAAGGCTGGGAAAACAAGAGCGGAAAGCTATTTAAATGAAGACCCACATTCTTCCCTGTGAACTGCCTGATCTTTAAGGTCTCTTCCAACCCAAACTATTTTATGATTCTAAGTAACAAACAAGGAGGGATCCTAGGGAACCACAGCATCTTCTGCAAAGACCACTTGTGGAACACTTTTGGAGCACCTCAAAGAGGTTTGCAGACATGGGGTGCCATCCAGGCAGGCAGGGTTCTGTACAGAGCCTGCTGCCCCTCTGGATGCTCACTCAGCAAGGCAGCCTCAGCTCCATTGCCCCTTTTCCTCACCACCTTCCCCTGTGATGAATAACAGCAACCAATGGTTCACCATGAAAACAAGCCAGAAACATCTGCAAGTCTGAAGAGATGATGCTATTTCTGGAAGAACCCTCCAAAAGAGACTCTTCCACCTGCGAGCAGGGACCAGGAGTTTGGATCTGATGGAGCTCTGCTGTGGGAAGGACGGGTTTATTGGGACACACTCCATAGTTCTGCTATAGGTGAGGCACTGAGAACTTTGGAAATTTCCAGCCTGGCATTGCTCTAAGTGAAAAGCTCCATCTTGCTCTCCTGGGTCAGATATCCTGCATGCAGTTCCTAATTTGGACCACAGCTCTGGAAAACTTGATTAGAGCTGTGAAAACAGAATTTTTATTAGGGAGAACAGAGCCCTTGCCAAGGGTTATTTTTCAAGGGAGCAGGACCTAATCCTAGAAGTAGTTCCAGGGCTGTGCTATTCTGGATGCCCTTGCAATGGTTTATGGCAGCTATGCAGCCAAACCTGGACTGACTGGTAATGTTTGCTTTGGACAAGTTGCTGCAGATGGCAACCAACTGCAGATGTACTTCTCAGCTTGGTGCAGGCATCACTGAAAATACAGCTTCTCTTTTTCTGCCCCTCACTTTTCAGTTTCATTTTTACACAATTAATATGTGCATGTATGTTCCCAAATACACACCACCAAAAAACAGCCAAACATTTAAACGCACGCAGAGAATAAAGTAACATACCTGCGCTCGGACAGAAGCCTGTTAAATGTAATCACCAGACAGACAAATCTCTTTGCCAGCTTTCAAAGCTAAAACTCCTGAAGAATCAACCATAGCCCCCTTCTTTAGGTGGGTGTTTCCCAGGGAACAGCACATCACTTTCCTCAAGGGAGCCCACAGAGTTTGTGGCGTGGAGTGACCCTCTGGAGGGAGCTTTACATCCATACAGCAAGCAGTAACTGGACTGAACTGAGCCATAAATCCAGGAATGCATGGGAAAAGAGCAAATTAAAACGTGCTATACTTGGCAGGTTCCTTTGCGAGCACAGTGCTTGTGAAAGGTGACATTAACAGCCCCAGCAGCTGAAGGCTGCTCTTTCTTCCACAGCTGGGGTAGCACAAGCAAGAGCAGCAAAAGCTTCCCGAAACAGTGCTCCCATCCTCTCCCAAAAGGGGCTTTGCCTTGGGTGAGAGAGCTTCTGCAGCATCTCCTGCCTGGCACAGCCACAGAGAGCTCACCGCTGGCAACTCGGGATGTGTTTGGGATGAGGAAGCCACCACCAAGGATGCCCGGGATGGGGCAAACGGGCCTTGGGGACTCCGAGACCGTCCATAGGACACTTTGGCTGGCAATGAGCAGAATGGGACCAATACTCCTGCAGCTCTACATGCAAGGACCGTGCAACGCACCGTGCCCACTGCTCCCTTCCTACCCCACCAGTTAATTTAATTGCAACAGAAGAGAAGTGTCTCTGGGCAGCCAGACTGCCACACTTCCCAAGAACCCATCACCCCATCCCTGCCTCTTACACAGGATGCACTGGAAAACATCCCTTCTCCAGCACAGGCACCAGTCCTCCTGCCCACCCCCTCCCCAGTTAACCCCCCCACACACACACATTTAGCAGCTTAATTCCTCCCTGGAAAAAGAGTGAGAATTAATTTGTTAGTGTCAAATTCTATCTTTGGATGTGCATGCTCAGCTCTTCCGGACTTCAGCGCAAGCGTGGCCTTCCCGCAGGCAGCCTGGGCTCGGCGTGTTTGTAGCGTGCTTTGAAGCTGGGCTGGTGTTAGGAGGTGTGAAATACTCGAGAGAGGGGAGCTCACCCTTCTCCCCGCTCCATCACCGTCAGGCAGCGAAGCGGAGCGGGAACAACAGGCGCGATGCGGGAAGCCAGATCCCACAACTTCATTAAGAGTCAGAAAGAAGATCAAAGGAAGGAATTTTCAGCTTTAAGGAAGGAAAAAAAGGGAAAAAAAAAAAAAAAGAAAAGAAGGGGGAAAAATATGTTTTGAGTTTCCCAGAAACCCAGAGTTCACTTTGTTACTTGGAAATAAGTAAGTGATTCCCTAAGCAAGGCAGAGCTACCCTGCTGCACGCCTTTCTCTCATCCACGCAGCGCAGGAAGCCTTGTTTGCAGCCAGACCTCCACCAACTTGATTAAAGCCGTACCTCCTCACGCGTGGGCACACCAGGTTGGTTACATACTGCTCCTTGTCCTGCCCACACTTGTCCTTGGCATTCTTCAATGAACGCCGAAGGACGCCAGCCCTGCTCTTCACTGCACAAGTTAAACCTATTTACGCAAAGCGCCGAAGACAACAGCAGGAGGAACCTCCAGCCAGTCAAGGACCAGACACACACACACAGCCCCCCCTTGTCCCTAATCCCTTGCAGCCAGACAGGTCCCAAAATAGCCGGATTTTTCCCCTAAGAGAGAGCTTTTTGAGTTTGCCAAGGTGAGGCAGCCAGCAGCTCACGCTGTTCTGATCACAACTGCTTATTTCAGGTCCACTTCAGCCATCGGGGTGTCTGTGGTGCCACTGGGCAGCACCCGAGGGACCAGTCAGGGTCACTGTGGGGCCACTCTGGATCATCTCTGGAAGGTCACAGCAATGTCGATGGCTGGGAAAAAGCAAATAGGACCCAGCTTCAGGACAGCAAAGAGGAGGATCCAAAGTGGTGCAGAAGAGCTGGCCTCGCCAGCATCACCCTTGGGAAGGTGATGGAGCAAATGGTGCCAGAAAGCATTTCCAAGAGGCTAAGGTGATGGCAACTGGGAACAGCCAGTGCCAGTTCCCCTGGCACAAGTCGTTCCTGATACTCGCTGCAATTAAAGGGCTGGCTCTGTGGATGAACAGAAAGCAAGGGGGTTTATTTACCTTGACTGTAGCAAGGCTTTTGGCTCAGCTTCCCATAGCATCCTCAGAGCCAAAGTGGTGAGATAGGAACTGGGTAAGGGGACTAGCAGGAAAACTGAGCAGACTGCTCAAACACTGTGTTTGGGATACAAAGTCCAGCAGGCAGGCAGGGAGCAGTGCCATCCCTCGGGATCAATACTGTCCCTATTAGCCACCAGGACGACGGGACAGAGCATTGGCAGATGATGCTGAACTGGGAGGAGCAGTTGATGCTGGTCAGAGACTGGCCAGGCTGGGGAAAGGACATTGTGAATGCAAATGCCAGGAGAGCAGCTTCACAGGAAGGGTCCTGACGGGCTGAGATGTTTGGGGATGGAGCACACATTGCATGGGGAGATGTGGGGAGAGTGGCGTTTGTCCAGCCAGGAGAGGAGGAGGCATAAGGAAGGTCTCACTACTGTCTGCAAATCCCAAATGGGATGGTGGAGAGAAAGCAGGGTCAGACTTACCTCGGAGGAGCATAGCAAGAGGTGATGGGCAACATGAGATACCCTGAGTAGATGATAGGAAAACACTTACTCTATTTGATCGTGAGGGAGGTCAAGCACTGCAGGAAGGGCGAGATCACAGACTGGTTTGGGCTGGAAGGGACCTGAATGCTCTATCAGTTTAAAGCCATTCCCCTTTGTCCTGACCCTACAGGCCCTTGTCAAAAGCCCCTCTCCACCTTTCTTCAGCTATTCAAATCCCAGCTAAACACAGCCCTGAGCAACCTGATGTCAGCGGCCCTGATTTGAGCAGGGGTTGCTCTAAAGCCTTCCACAGACCTGCTGGTTTCCAGACCCACCCTGGGCTCAGAGGCCACTGGAAAAGGGAACACATTTCCCCTGTGTCTCTGCACAGTGCTCACCGGCTCTACTTTAGTACAGTGATAAACCAGCATTGACAGAGCGCTCTCAAAGTCAGCTGAATCTCAAACCCATCTTCCGTGCAGCGTGCCACACTGGCCAGGACCAGACAGCTCCTTCTCAAAAAGCTTCATCAGGCAATTAATTTTCCCCCCTGTCACCGACAGCAAATAGTCCCTTGAAATCAAAGGGACAGATAAAACAAGTTAACACTTTTTCAGATGCTTGCTGGCAAGTTCTTTGTTCTTAATGATTAGACTTTCCAAGCAAATGTGTCTTTTGATGATACAGTTGGTGGAACCTAAATAATCCTCAGGGAGGCAAATTAAGGACCATTTTCCTCTCTTTTAACTCGAGTGTTAGCCTTCCCAGCGTTCACCCCAGCACAGCACTATTTCTCTGATACCATCCCCTAAATCTGGCAAGAGCCTTATGCATTTACTGAAGAAGAGTCCATCCTCACTTTGGTGCAGAGCATCTTCAATTACCTGTAACTACCACCGGTCCAGTGCCCAGAATCAGACCTGTGACCCCCGGTCCTGCTCCTGACACCAGGATTTCATGGGAGAGCCGCTTTATTCCCTCTCCCCCGTGTTGTGGGGAGAAAACTCCATATAACCTGATGAGGAGGTAACCTGAAAGGGACATGTGAGCCTCTTGGGACTGCCTCCCATCCATGGCACCCCAGCCCTGCATGGGCAGGACTGACACCCACCGACTGCTCGTTCAGAGCACCGCGCAAGCACTTCTTGAGCCAGTGACGGACTCCACAGCTTCACCACTGCGGGCAGAGGCAATGGCCCCGCTCAGCTGCTCCGACTCGCCTTTCCCAAGGGCTGATTTGGGGCAGTTTCCATGGGAGCTGCTCAGAGCCTCGGCTCAAACCCAAGGCGAGCGGAGCGGGGAGCGCAGCGGAGCGGTGCTGAGGGCGCCACCTCCTGGCCTCTGCGTGCAGCTGCACCCGAGCGGACCCCGCTCCGCACAGGGTCGGTGGTGGAGGGTTGGAGCCTGACCAGCAGGTCCCTGCCACGCGTGGCACCCAGTGCATGCCGCAGCATGGGTGCCATGGACCCCATTCAGCCACACCCTACCTAAGCCTGTCACTCGATCCGTCGGGGGCTTTGCATCGCTGCTGTGGATCCACCAGAGAGCATCCATCAGCCCCGAGTCCACCCCGTGCACCAGGGTGTGAGAAAAGCACCCACAACCCAACCCCAACTCCAGTGTGGTGGCTCAAAGCACTTCCCAAAACGAGGGGCCAGGCTCCATCCAGTCACCATGATTCTGACCGGGGGGGTGGGCTCTGGTATTTGCACCCCATTAAGAGGTAAGCTGCCTCCAAAGGGGACTTTCAGCTCAAGGATGCCACAGAGGACACTGCTCTGTCCCTGGGAGCCATCCCATCTGCTGACCTCCAAATAAAGAGTGTGTACAAGAGGGAAATAGCACACGGGTACAAGCCTTTGCAAGGCTGGAGGTCTGGTGAGCAGCTTCAAGGAGATGCTCTGCCACTGTTCTTTCAGGCAAGGAACAACTCCATCAGCTACAGCAAACAGACCTTCTGCTTCCCCCAGTTCCAAATTCATCACAGGCTCAAATACACACACTGAGGCTTTTCCTGCTTTAATTATTTAGAAATCCTAACTCTGGCTCTTTGTTGTCAGGGGCTGTTTCCACATTCTAGTGTTATAAGACTAAAAGAAGAACAAATCTGAAACCTTTCCCTCATCCTGCTGGTGAAGTTTAATTCACTCTAATTATTTCATACGACTTGGACTATAATAGTTTCATAATTTCTAGTATATTAAGCACTTAATACGTTGTGTCATTTGAAGTCGCATATTAAATTCAGCAAAGTACATTTTAATGAGAGCTAAGTAGTGTGAAAATATTAATATAACACAATAGCTCATTTTTGCACCCATGTTGGTAAGCGCTGCCACTGTGCGTGGTGTGCCCAGGCAGGTGAGCACAGTGGAGGATGGATGGGCTCCTGGATCAAGGAGCTGCTGGGGAAAGCTTGGGATAAGGACAGCAGGAGGTGGGAAGGCTCCACACACCAGGCCCAGCTGTGGGTCTGAGGTGTCCAGCCTCTTTAAGGTACAACAATGACAACAGGAACCCAGGCTGAGCTTCTCCATGGATTCTGTGCAGTCATCCTGTGCCACATCCAGCCCATGAGATACCAGTGGTAACCCAGGCAGAGGGGAACAGAGAATCCCAGCCTGGTTTGGGTTGGAAGGAACCTCAAAGCCCATCCAGTTCCAACCCCTGCCACAGGCAGGGACCCCTTCCACTGGAGCAGCTTGCTCCAAGCCCCTGTGTCCAACCTGGCCTTGAACACTGCCAGGGATGGGGCAGCCACAGCTTCTCTGGGCACCCTGTGCCAGCACCTCAGCACCCTCACAGGGAAGAGCTTCTGCCTAAAGCCTAATCTAAATCTGCAGTGCAAGGAAAGAGGTTCAGCTGCTCCTCTACAAACTCCAAAGACACCCAACTACTTCACTCTCTCAAGGAACCAACCTCTCAGCTCACAGAGCTTGACTCTACCTTTTCATTCATCTCTTTGCTGATGTCTCCTTGGTCTATGCATCCCTCCGATGTCCCAGCAGTAGGATCCCCATTTCCTAAGGCTTACCTGCTTGTGAGATGCTACCAGCAACCCCAGCCCTGCTGCTCCTGCTTCATGGTCATGTACCACAAACATCTGCAGCTCACCCAGCACAAAAGGTTGCCTGACCCCAAACGAGCCACAAGAGCTTTGCTTGATGCTCTCAAAAAAGAGCAGAGCCAAAGGAAGCAGTTGGAGCACCTTCACCCCAAGGGTTTTATAACCTTCAGCCCAGCTAACCACATCCACATGCCCCAGCGATGATCTTCCTCACCCGCAGGTGATGAAGGACACTCTCCTGCCCCAGCACAGCTGATCCCAGGGGCGGGCATTCAATTCCCGCAGGGAAAAGCCATGGTGGATTGCTGGAGTGGGGCGGGGGGAGCGGATAGTGCCTGATGCTGCTTCGGCACCTTGCAGTGCTGCCGCTACCGGGAGCATCCCGGGGCCGGTGATCGGAGCTGCAGTACCGGCTTTGCCCACGCGGTGGCGGCAGTGCCCGCGGAACCGCGCCCGCTCCCGTTAATAACTCGCAGGAAGTAATCCCGGCGGATCCCGGTGTCGGTTCGCACCGCAGCCACCGGCATGGGCAACGTGTACACACACCCCACACCCCCCCCCTTCCCCCAGTGCACCCTCCAGCCCCGATTCCTGCATGCTCCCGGTCTCCGCAGCCCCGGGGCGCAGCGCTGCGGTGTGCATCCCCCTCCCGGTCCCGGTCTCCCCAGGACCACGGGGCAAGGTGCAAACCCCGCTCTGCGTCTCCTCCCACTCCCGGAGCGCCCCAAGACTCCGGTCCGAGGTGCAATTTCCCCCCTACCCGGTCCTTGCCCCGCTCCCGGCCCTCCAAGATGCCGCGCTAGGTTAATCCCGGGCTGAAAACAGGTATTTAGGGCTAATAGGTGTGCGAGCACCTCCGCATCGCTCTCGGAGCTCATTAATGTAATACTTTCATGTGTGAAACGAGCATATAAATGGGCATTAATGAGCTCCCGTCTGCGGCGACGAGGAGGAGGGGGAGCGGGGAGCGCGGCAGGGAAGCGGGCAGCCCCCACCCCAGCTCCCGCAGCCGGTGTCGAGCCCCTACCCCAGGCCAGGGAGCAGCCGTCGGGGCCCGGTGAGCCCGAACACGGTGTCCCTGGGGGGGGGGGGGGGGGGGGGAGACCCTCGCACCCCCTCCCGGGACAGCCCCACGCAGCAGGCGGCTTCTTAAAGTCGGCTTTTATTAAAGAACCAAAAATCACGTACAGAGGGGGCTCTCCCCAGAGCGGGCGAGCGTTGTTCTGCCTCCGGAGTCCGGACCGCCCGGTAAAGTGCTGTTACATCCATAAATGTACGGGGGGGTAGTGAGGGAGGAGGGGGGCCCGAACGGGAGGGGAATAAATATACATCATAAATAAATAAAGATCCAACAAATACTGTACCAAGAGAATCACAGTACATTTATATCCATTGCACATCGCCACTTTTGTTTCCAGTCTGGACAAGGGTGGAAGAAGCGGACACACGGGGGGATAAGAGGGGCTGAGCGGGGGGGGGCCGCGGGGCGCGGGGCAGGGGGGCCCGGCTCCCCCATTCCCGGCCATCCCGGGGCCGCTCCCCGCCGTATTGCCAGTCCGAGGAAAGTCGGGCTCCGAGTCCTCTATGTACAAGTGTCTCCTCGTGGAAATGGCTTGTGTGGGCTCTGCCCGCATGGCTTCGGGGTTTGGGGGGGTCCGGGGGGGGCTCACTGGGGCAGCAGCGGCGGCTTGAAGGAGCAGTTCCCCGTGCAGTGCCGCGGGGTCAGCATTTTGCAGGAGAAGTGATGCAGCGCGTCGTGGGCCTCTGCAAAGTGATGGAGCCGTCACCCCCGGGGCCCCCCCAACGCGGGGAGGGGGGTGTTGGCCCCCACTTAAATGTACCCCCCCCCGGGTACCTTTCAACTTCTGCTGGATGGCGTAGCGCGCTTTCCTCTCCTGGTCCAGCTCGTTGCACAGCGTGTCTGGGATGGGGGAGAGCATCGTAGTGCGCCCACCCCGTCGGGGAGGGAAGGGGGAAGGGGAACACGGAACGGGATGGGGTGGGGAGGGGGCGGAGGGGAGCCGGGCTTGGCTCCCCGGCTGATTTTACGCCTTGGGTTTTAATTTAGCACTGATGGAAATTGCTGCGAGAGGGAAGATTCGTTCGTTCCCGTGTGCTGATGCCTCGCAGCCGCTTGCGGGGAGGCTCGAAATGCCGAGGAGAAGCGGAGTGCACGGAAGGAGAAAAGGAGAAGGAAAAGAAAAGGAAGGAGAAGGAAAAGAAAAGGAAGGAGAAGGAAAAGAAAAGGAAGGAGAAGGAAAAGAAAAGGAAGGAGAAGGAAAAGAAAAGGAAGGAGAAGGAAAAGAAAAGGAAGGAGAAAGGGAAAAAAGGAAAAAGATAAAAGAAAGGAGCAAAGAAAAAAAACAGAGGAAAGAAAAGGGAAAAATAAATAAAAGAAAAAGGGAAAAAATAAAGGAAATAAAGGGAGAGAAAATTAAAGAAGGGGGGGAATGGAAAGGAAAAAAGAAAAAGGAGAGAAACAAAAAGGAGATTAAAGAAATGAAGGTAACGGGCCGGGCCTCACCTCGGACGATCTGGAGCTGCTGCACCATCTCCTCCCGGTACGCCAGCTCCCGCTTCATCTGGTCCTGGAAGTTATCTGGGGGACACGGGGGGGGTCAGAACCGTTCCCCGGCATGGGGCCCGCTCCCCGGCGGGGCAGGAGGGGCTGGGGGTGTCTCCGGTACCTTTCAGGCTCTGGAAGTCCCTCTCCAGCTTTTTCCTCAGCTCCATTTGCTCCAGGACCAGTTTTTGTAACTCATCTGTTTAAAAATACATGGGGGGCTGAGGGGAGCCCGCACTTTTCCATCTGGAGGCGGCTCAGCGCGGCGCTAATCCCATTACGTTACATTAATCACAGGAGTTAATCACTCCTGCCGAAAACACAAATACCTCGAGCGGCGGGGACAGGCCGGGGGATCCCCCCAGAGCCCCCCACCGCGGGGCACCGGTCCCCGCCTCACCTCGGGCCAGGTTTTCGATGTCCTTCTCCACCAGCTGCGTCCCGGCGACATCCATGCCGAGGGTGTCCTCTCCTGCGGGAGGGGGACACTGCGGGTCAGCCCCATGGCGGGGCTCGGCGGAGCGCGCATCGCTCCGCGGACCGGCGCTTACCTCTGTCGGTATTTACAGGGCTGGGATGAGAGACATTCCTTTGGTCCTGATAGGATTTTCTGGTCTCTAAATCCTCTGCCGCGGAGTGATTGTCTTCTTTATCTTGCTCTTAAAGGTAATAAACCGATTTTCAACCGTAAGCAATGAAAGTATGGTCCTGATATATCCTTAATTACATAATTACGGACAAAGCCCTCGTTAAAGCCTTCTTAGCGGACATCCTAATCGCTTTGCGGTTGGAAAGTAGCTTGCGGCAGAAGCTCTGCCCCCCGCTCCCAGCGCGGCCCTACAGCCCCGGGGGGGGGGGGTTGGGGGGGCATGGCCCCGTCCCCCATCCCAAAACCGTTTACCCTCTCTTTTCCCCCGTAAAGCCCCGAACGAAATCAGCGGCCCCGGACGCCCCCCGGGGCCGAGCAGCCACTGGGGGACAATGCCCGCGGCAGCGCCTTCGGTGCGCACCGGCCTCCCGCCCCCCGGCCCCAGTTACCCTTCGCCTCGGGGGGGCACAGGAACGCGGCCGGGGCTCCCAGCGCGGCGGCGGACTTCAGCGGCTGCAGGTGCTCCCCCCGGTCCGGAGCGAATACCTACGAGACAGCGAGTGAGGGGGGGGTTCCCTGCGGGAGACCCCCGAGGGCAGAGTTTCCCGTGTCCCCTCCCGGCCCCGCACCTCGTAGCCGCCGCTGCTGCTGCTGCTCCGCTCGGGGCTGCCGTCTGGGGCCTGCCCGCCCTCCTGTGCCACCGGATCTGCCGCCTTCTCCTCAGGCCCATCGGCGGGCGGCGGCGGCTCCTCGGTACCGGCCAACAGCCGGGGCGGCGGCGGGTCCCGTCCGTCGGGGGGTACGGCGGCGTTGTCCTCCTCCTCGTCCTCCGGGAACCGGTTGGACTCCACGTCCACCTCGGGCTCCTCGGCCGTGTCCCCGCCGGGCGAGAGCGAGCGGTAGCTGGAGCTGCCCTCGCTGAGGAAGTCCGGGGACAGGTAACCGGGGCCGCGGGGCGCCGCGCCGCCGTACGCATCCCGGGTGCCGTAGAGCTTGGCGATGCTCTCGGCGTCCTTCACGACGGGGCGGAAGGCGGAGAGGTAACTGCCCTTCCTGGGCAGGGGCAGCGGGGCGAGCAGCGCCTCGTCCCCGGAGCGCTCCTCCTCGCCCGCCGCCCGCGACAGCGCGCTGGGGCAGCGCTCGCCCTCTGCCCCGGCGCCCTCCTGAGGGGTAGCGCTGCTCCTGCCGCTGCCCGACGGCTCCGAGCCCTCCAGCTCTCCGTGCCGGCCCGACAGCCCCGGCGGCTCGGCCGCTGCCGCCGCCGCAGCCGCTGCCGCCGCCACCACCACGGCCGTGGCCGCCGCCTTGGCCTGGCTCTGCGCGGGGTACGGCGGCACCGGGAGGCTGCCTGCGGCCGGCCAGAACACGGGGAAGGAGGGGTAGACACCGGAGTCCTTGGCGGCCCCGGGCTGGTGCGGCGGCTGCGCCGGCTGGTGCGGGTGTGGGTGCGGGGGTCCCCAGAACATGCCGGGGGGCAGCGCGCCGCCCTTGCCCGCCTCGCCGCCCCCCGCGCCGCCCAGCGCGTCCTCCTGCTTCTTGGGGCAGAGTCCGAACGCGGCGGCGGGGAAGCCGTAGGGGTGAGGGAAGAGCGGCGGCGGCAGCTTCTGCAGCATCCCGAAGCCCTTGCTGGGCACCGGGATCACCGGGTAGCTGCGCACCGCTCCCGCCCCGCCGTGCGCGCCCGCCGCCCCGCCGTGAGCCGCCGGGAGCCCCAGCGCCCCTCGATCGCCCGCCGGCTCCTGCCCGCTGCACCGGAGGCTCTTGTGCGCCGGGGCCAGCTCGGGGCCGGCGGGGGGCGGAGGGTGCAGCGCGGCCTTGGCGGCCGGGGAGCCGGCACCGGGCCCGCCGGCGGCCGCCCCTTGCAGGGAGAAGGTCCGCTTGCGGGTGCCGCCGTTGAACATGGCCTTGACATCCTCCCAGGCGTGCGACAGCTCCTCCGTGGCCGTTTTGTCGCTGAGCTTGAGGTGGCGGCGCCAGGAGTTGAAGTTGGCGGCGTCGGGCTGGGTGTACTTGGAGTCCGGGGTGCGGTGGGAGTGGAAGATGAACTTGTTGGGGGAGAAGTACATGCTGCAGTAGCTGCACTTGATGCACTTGGCGCGGGAGCTGTTGTAGCGGGCCGGGATGAAGCTGCCCCGGGAGCCCCAGGCGCACTCGTGCACCACGTCGAAGGCGAAGTTCTCGGGCAGCTTGGGCGGCTTGTGCTCGCCCAGGAAGGACTTGCAGAGCCGCTCCGCCTCCCGCTTGGTGATCATGCCGCAGCGGCGGGAGGAGATGGGCATGGCCCCGGCCCGCCGCAGGATCTCCAGCTGCACCGGCGTGCACTGCACGCAGGTGATGCCCAGGGCCACCCGCCGGTTGTGGATCTCATTGTAGCTGTAGTTCTTGAGCAGCGTGTTGGAGATCTGCGCCAGGCACAGCCGCTCCTGCCCGTCGATGACCAGGGACACGATGGGCACGCCGTAAAGAGAGGTCTCACCCACTTGGTTGGGCTTGAGGGTATTGGAGCCCTGGTACGGCTGCAGCTCTTGCTTTGAATTTGGGGAGGAGCTTGCATCTCTCCCATTTCCCATCTGAGTGGCGATCGACTCCATTCCCCCCAAAACGCCCCTGCAAAACGAAACCGGGGAAAGGCGCGGGTTAGCAGCGCTCCGGGCCCCGCCGCCGCGCCCGCTCCGCCGCTCCCGCAGCCCCGCTCCGCCGCCCGCAAGGGCCCCGCTCGGCGCTGACGACCCCGGTCTGGAGCCCTCCAGGGCGCTTCCGCAGGACCCCCCCCGAGCCGGGGGCAGGCCCAGAGGGGTTCGACCGAGCCGCAGCGCATCCCCCGCTCCGCAGCCGCCGGCACGGAGCGCTCCGGTACCCGCTGCCCGCAGCGGCCCCCGGAACCCAGCGGCTGCCCAGGGCAAGGGCGTCCCGGCCGGGGGCGGAGGGGGGATGTGGAGCACCCCCAGCCCCGGGTCCCCCGGAGGTGCCGCGTCCTTTCCCTTTGTGCCGGCTTTCCGAGCAGGGCCGGGCCGGGCCGCCGGTTGCAGCGAGCGCCGGGAGGGCTCCAACGAAACGCGCCGGAGGATGCGCCCGGCGAGCCCCGCAGCAGCGGCGCCGGGGGCGGGGGGAGCCCGGGGCCGAGCGGGGAGGGCCGAAACTTGCCGCTCGGTGCCAGGAGCGGATCGGAGCGGGGCTCGGGGAGCTGCGGCTCCGGAGCCCCTTTGTCGTGTCCCCTGCGGGCGATTAGGAGCGGGCGGATTAGGGGCCGGGGCGGGCAGGACCCTCAGCACGCAGCAGCAGAAGGGCAGCAGCGAGCCGGGCAAATTGGCTTAGCGGGGAGAGCTCCCGGTGGTAAGCGGCTTCCGTGGTAATGACACGAAATAACGGGGAGCGCCCACCGAAAACGAGCCGCTATTCTCTTCTCCCCGCTCCATCCCCGTATCCCCCATCCTCCCTCCGGTCCCACTTACCGCGCCGCGGAGCCCGGCTGGACGTGCAGGCTCTCCTCGGGGCTAGGGGCCGCAGCCCGGCGGCGGGGCCGCCATCGGCCGGGGGGGGGGGGTCCTTCCCCACCGAGCCCTTGACCGCGGGCAGCCGCCGGGGAGCGGGGCGGGCGGGCAGCGGCGCGCCCTTCACCGACGCCTCGGGGCCGCCGCCCGCCCCGCCGCCGCGTCCGCCCGGGCGAGATGCAACAAGAGCGAGTGACCAACGGCGCCACCGAGGGAGGATCCGGATCCGTACTTGGAGACGCTGCACATTGATCCGGTGACAGCTAAAATAACGGGAAGACACACCCACTTAGCACCAGCGTATTTACATTAACTGCCTCCGGGACCCCGCGGCCGTCAATCACCGATGCGCTCCAGTCAATCACGGCGCGGCTTTAAGGCACGGCGTGAACGGGAGGGAGGGGGGCGTGGGGGCCGCCACCGAGCGGGGCCGCCCGAGGTAAGAGCGGGGATCAGCCCCGGGCCGCACCTACGCGGGGCTCCGCGCATCCCCCCCCCCCCCGCGGTGCGGGTTTCCCTTGGGGGCTGCGGTGCTCGTTGAAAGTTTGCGGGGAGCGGGCGGCAACGAAAAGAGGAGCCCGGGGGGGGGGGGGGGGCGGCGGAAGGACCCCATCGAAATCGGGGAGCGCTGCTCCCGCGCACCGCCTCCCCCACCCCGGGATGCGCGCTTCTCCGCGGGGCGCGGGTGCGGGAGGGAAGGGGGGGGCACCGGCCGGCAACGAAATCACCGGGAGGCGGCAGCGCGGGGGGGGGAGCCCGCGGTTTTTCGTTCCCCACCGAGGCCCGCGGCACGGCGGCAGGGCCGGCGGCCACCGGAGCGGCGGGGGGGGGACACACGGGGCTCGGCTCCGGCGGCCGCCGGTCCTGCCGGCGTGGCGAGGGGCCCAGAGCCGCATCCCTGCCCTGGTCGGGGTCCCGCATGCAGCGCTCGTCACGGCCGCGTTAATTAAAGTGTAATTAATCATCGCGTCCGGCCGCGATCGGCGCAATTACACCGATCAAACAGAAGTTAATAACGGCGCGGATCGCCCCCAGCTATCACTTTTGTGCGTGTTCCCCCCCCTCCCTTCCTCGCCATCACCACCGGCACCGGGAGGATGCGGCGGAGCCGGCGCGGAGCGAAGCGCAGGTGCGGAGCCACCCATCGCCTCCGCTCTCCGCCGATGTCGAACCTGCCCCAGGCCAGGCTCCCACTCGAAAAAGGGGCCGCGGGTCCCTCCGGGACGTCCCGTCGGGGGGGGTCTCGGACCGGGCGGTGCGGGCCGGGCCTTGCGGCGCGGCCTTCCCGCAATGATCGCAACCCGAGCCGGTAATTATTCCTCGCCTTTTAATTATTTTTCTCCCCTCCCATCCTCCAGCTCCGCAGCCGAGAAGCGCGGGAGCCGCGTCCGCGCAGGGCCCGAACCCCGCCGCCCCTTTCACTGCCGGGGCTCCGGGGAGCCCACACCGTTGAGCCCCCGCAGTGGCCGCGGGACCTGCTGCGGGGCACCGAGAGCGGGCGGCGGCGCGGACTGAGCCGGGATCGCCCCTTCCCAGGGCCGCTCCCGTTGGGAGGTGGGGGTCAAGAGCGGTCCGAGATGATGCGGCTCAGACCGGACTCCTTCCGCCGGGCCCTTCCCGGGGCCCTGCGGCCGCCCCGGTGCCCGCAAAGCTCCTCCGGAGCCAGGAGCGGCGGAGCCGGAGCCGGCCCCGACGGCGGTGCGGCAGCGCGGAGCCCCGAGGCGGGCACCGGCCCGGCCCGGCCCCGGCCGCTCTCCCCGCTCCTCGCAGCCTCCGTATCTTTTACCAGTTGAATTGACTGCAGATTTTGTCAGTTAATTAGGTTTAATTTACATAATTAGTACAGTATAAAGAGTATTGGGGATAATCAGGAGGTACGTCTCGCTTACTGTGTAAACACGGATTCGGAATTAAAAATCAGATGTAATTAAGGCGTGTGCGCGCGGCTTTTAATTGTAATGAATTTCTAATTAACACTCAACGATCGCCACATGCGGGAGCCGGGACGTTTGCGGGCGCCTCCGCACAACCCCATACACACACACACACACACACACACACAAGCACCCCCTCCGGGGGCTGGGGTGCGCGGCCGCGGAAGGAACGCGGAGGGACCGCGGCGGTGCGGGGCAGGACGCGGAGCCCCGACGGGCGCTCTCCTCGCCCCGGGCCGGTGCGGCGGGAGGGCGAGGCCGGCGGATAATTTAGGTTAAAACTTAGGGAGCCGTGTCACGGGTGTATAAATAAATAATGAGGCGGGGACGGGCGCGAACGGCCCCTCTCTCTCCTGGAGGGCTGCGCCGAGATTGCCACATAAATCACGGCGGTCTAATTCAGTGGAAGTTTAATAAACGCCTCCTATTGGAAATGAATGTTCCCCATTTAACAGTTGTATCAGCACCATATAAAACCATGACCCCAATAAATTTAATTTTAGAGGCCGATCAATCCGGGCTTCTCTCTATCGATCCGCAGCGGCTCTGCGCCTTTGCAGCCTCTTCCCGGCCCTTCCCGGGGAGGCGGGGGAAGGGGAAGGAGCGTTTCGATTGGGCTCTTTATTAGGAAAAGATTGCTCCGAGAGGCCTGAAAATTAAACGGTGACATTTTAATTACCGGACATTGACAGAGGGAGCGGGCGGGCAGGGGATGAGGACCGGGACCCCCCCAGGGTTTCTGCCGTGAGACCCCCGGGGAGTCTGCGGGGTCCTCCCGGTGCCTCTTCCAAGTGCCCTGGTTGTGTGTGCCTCCCCCCTACCCTATAGAGCCCCTCTGTGACCCCCCCCCCCCGCCATCTATGCACCCACCAATCTATGCACCCCAGCTCCCACACCATGCATCCCTCACTCTGAGTCTCCCACCATGCACTCCCCATCTACGCACCCCCCCCATCTATACACACCCACTCCACCACCATGTGTTTCTCCCCTTCTCTCACTCCATGATGCCCACCGTGGCCCCCGCCTCTATGCACCCTTTATTCCCACCACACCCTGGCTCTACCCAATGTGCACCCCTTGATGTGCCTCAGCTCCCCCACTGTCTATCCCCCTCACCTGCTTGTTCCCTGACTCCCCCCCCCATGGCAGCGCTGCCCCTCACTTTGTGTCCCCCAGCTCTAAACCTGCCCCATTTCCCTGGGCCGGAGCGGCTGCGGAGGAACGCCACGAGCACGATCGATGGACATGATTTTATTGATCAGGTTCAACCAGCACCTTCGAGGAGCTGGAGCAGGATGAGCCCAGGGCAGCAATTAACTCATCCAGGCCAGGCTGTGCGGGGACAGCCGCGTACCGCGGCCATCAGCACGGAGCTGCTCCCGATGAGCTCTGCAGGGAAGTTCGTCCTCCTCCTGCCTGCAGGAGCCCCACACACCCATTTGCCGTTAAACATCTCCCGGCCTGACCGGCTCCCTATAAACCTTGAACTTCCCCGGCAGGACTGGAGCGGGAGCAGCCGCAGCGCGGTCCCGGCCGTGCAGCAGCGGCTGCAGGAGCCGGAGAGGCTCAGTCTGTAAATCCTGTCCTTAGTGCACACTTGTAGTTTATGGGCAGACCCTTCGCTGAAGGTAAAGCAGCCCTGGGTCAGAGCGCAGCTCCTCGGCAGCCGCAGCGTTCCCACTGCAGCTTCCTGCTGGGAAAGGCACAGACCCCTGCGCTTCGCTCTTCTGAAAGCTCTGCCTTCTTTCTATTCAATGGGACCATCGTTCTCTAACAGAGAGAGGGATTCCTAATCTTCTTCCCCGGTTGGGCATTCCCAGGGGGCTGGGCAGCCCAGCAGGGCCACCCTGTGAGCAGGGGGAGCAGGGTGAGGGCAGCAAGTCCAGGGGACAGTCCCCCCATCCCTCCTGATTCCTGCCCTGCTGTGCCTGTGAGCGTTCCCTAGGTTAAAGGAACCCCAGGGAAGGCTGGAGATGGGTTATCCTAAAATGCCTGCTATAGCTGGGAACCTCACCATCACACTATGGGCCCTGGTGATCTACCTGGAGAGCCCCTCCAGCCTGGGGATACCATGCGGCATTTGGGGTTTGGGAGGTGCCATCACCACAGGGGCTGGCTTAGGACATCAGTGGTGGCTGAAGTCACTCACAAAGAACCTGAAATGGCTGAACAGGTTGTTCTCTGTGTGGAGAAGCTGGGGCCAAAGCTGGTTCTCCTGCTGGTGTCAAGGAGCTGGAGTCACCTGGGATGTGTTTAACTCATCCCCGTTAGCACACTGAGGGCTGTAAGGGAAGGTTCCCAGCAGCCCGGTGAGGGATGTGGGTCCTGGGGGTTGTTGTGGGGTCTCTGTGTCTATCTCTGTGGCTGCACATCCTAACGGGAGAGGGAGGAAGAGCCTCTGCACGAAGCTGCTTTGTCCCCACCAGCCTCGGGGGCCTCCTGCTCCAAGCCCTCGTGAAGGTGAAGGATTTGCTGCTCCATTTGCTGCCTAAAGGCTGAAGGTGCTTCCGAGTGCCCTGGCCCCTGCCACTGATGGCTTCTGTGATGAGGAGCCTCCCCAGAGCTGAGCCTCAGCTTGGGGAATGTCACCTCTTGCAGCCCCTTGACCTGCCTCTTCCCTCCTCTTCCTCACCAGGCAAGGCTCAGGCTCCCTGGGGGGGTCCTGGGTGCAGCTCCTGTCACCACACAGCAGTTCCTGCTCTGGGCTCCCCTTCGCTCTCCATCAGCACATTTTGCTCCCTGCAGGAATAGGGATATTTTTATTCCCAGCAAAGACCTAAATTCCCAGGGTTTGCCTCAGAGGCTGCCCACACGCTCTCTGCATTACAGGCACAGGGGGTGCCTGTGTGGTCCATCCCTTTTTCCATTGATGCCTCCAGGTTAACTCTCCCTGCAGAACCACAGAGCTCCACGAGGCAGATTCAATCCTCAATCATACCCTTTGCCTATGCTCTTGCTATCAAAGGGATCAAATGAAACTCCTACGAGCTGCTTCTATAGTGCTGTTACTAACACCAGCATATTGCTGGCTGTTGCCAGCCCTGTGTGACAGACCAGGGAGAGGGACAGGTCAGAGACCCCTTGCAGCCCTCAAAGCCTCAGCCCACTGCAATTCCCCTTTCCTGGTTTCTCTGCCAGATGTATGTGCATGGAGAGCCACACACAGAGCTTCTCAGGCTGTCATTGGGAAAACAAAGACTGACACTTGTCATTGGGAAGCTGACAGCAGGATGCACGTGGCCACGGGATACAAACCCCAACATACTCTCTAATTCTATGCTGCATTTAAGGGCAAACAACCATGGGCTCATCTCACAGGATGAGCTTTGCCTGGCAAGGATCACAGGCAGGGAAAAGCAGAAAAGATGGGAAGTTTTGGCACAGATGGGACATACCCAGTGTTTTACAAAGAGCCTGAACTCCCATAGGAGACTGGGTCTATTGGTACCACCATGACCGAGGGTACAGGGAGATGAGACAGAGGTGAGACCAGTGGGGGGCTGCTGGTGGGGTCCTTAAATGAGCTGGTGGGGTTAGTAGGGGAACTGGAGGGGTCACTCAGTGCATCTATAACACCCACTGGTGAATTGATGTTTGCTATGCAACCCCCCATGCCATGCTCTGCGCAGGCCTCAGCTCTGGAGTATAACACTGCTGCATCTTCTACATCCCTTTTCAGCCAAGGGATGCCCTGATTCGAAGTCCAGGAAGTTGTAGCAGGAAGGAGGAGATGTAACAGAGGCCCCAGACCTCCCTGTGATTGCTGGATTGATCAGGCACGCTGATGAAGACAGGGAGGTTAATATGTATTCTGGTGAATTATAACACTGTCAGCCTGTTAGCCAGGAGATGTCTCACATTCCCATCCGCTGGCATCCGCATGGATTTTCATGGTGATGTCTTCCCCTCCCGACCTCCTGCCAGGGAAAGTGAGAGGAAAAGCCTTGGGTTTACTGACTTTTTAACTCAATTCAACAGGGAGACTTTTTATCCCGAGAAAGCTGCTGCGAACTGTTAAGAGACAAATGGAGGAGCTGCCTCTGGTCTGGTGGCTCACAGGGAAGGGATTTGTCTCACTTTAGCAGAAGGACCTGGAGGTATGGGGGCCACTGGCTCATTCATCGTGCTGTGATCTGCCAGGGGGGTTGTGACATCAGAGCAATTAAGACAAACTTTGGTCTATAAGTTCATGCCTGCAACCTCTATACTTCGAAAGAAGACAAACGATCCCTCCAAGGAAGGAAACAAAGCCTTTTCCAAGCTGCCTCCGCAGTAACATTTAGGACTTGCAGTGGTTCAGGAGGAGTTTTTCACCAAACTGGTTTTTAAGCTGCTGGTATGTAATAAACTACCTGAGCTTTGGGGTTTCTTTAGCAAAAGTTTATTTCTAATGCAAAGACAAGCAAACACAAGCCCCAGCCTCCTGCTCCACCCAAGGCCCACGCCCCAGACTTGCCTTTCATCGTCCTCCTCTCTTCTTTGTCATAAGCATCTTAACACAAGGACTGATGAACTCTGTGTCAGCCTGCTGTGGGAACGGGCTCAGAAAGTGCAGGAGTGAGAAACACACAGCACAGACTTTGCAATTGGTCTTTCCTCTACAGGCACCTTTGCTCGACCCAGCTGCACCCATCATGCAACATCTCTGATGGAGGAAAACAAGGGATCAAGGCAGAGCTGAGAAAGGCAAGATGCTCCCATGGACTGCTGTGATAGGAAGTAAACCCCTGCAGCCTGTTCTCTGGCCACGAGCTCAGGGGATGATGCATGAGGCTGTGCTGTGGCACCCAGCTTCCTAAGGGGAGGGACCACTGCGCATCTGAGAGGATGATGCTGACCTACCTAACCAGCTTTTACTCTGGAAGGGCAATCCCTCACCTCCCTGCAGGATGGGCAAGTGCAGATACTTCTATTTGTGTTTGCTTTTGTTTTACATTTAAACCCAGTATTTAGTGATGTCTGCTCTCAAAAGACAGCCAACAACTCCTTATGGAAATCCTCTCAACACTCATTCATAAAAAGACTTAAGAGTTAAAAAATACTCTGGAGCCAGGAAATATACAATACATTCAATAACAAAAAAAATATAGATATAAAATACTTGCTTTAAGGCTGTGTACAGTTTAACTGAAGATAATTTGAGGACATGAAATTGCTCAGCAACAAAAGAAATGCGGGAAGAGAATTCCTTAATGTGGTGGTGAGGGAAAGGCAGCAACAAATATCCTGAAAGATCTTGTTGATGCTTCTAGAACATGTTTTTAGTGAGACATGATCCAGAGTGTGAGTCCAAAGCGTGGGGCTGGTGCTGCTGGTCCGGGATGAGCTGATGTCACTGTGGTCCCTGGGTCGATCGCCGCTCCTCAAGCATCCTGCACACCCACATGGACACGACTTCTGCATTCCCATCGTTGTACTGCACGATGAATGGGTGGCCCTGGAAAGCGGGATAGGCAGAGTTAGCCAAGATAAGCACAACCCTTCCTGTGAAAACACATATAGATTGGGATTTAACTGCGGGGAAAAAATACACTGGGACATAGAATGATAGTGGAATAGAATCATTACTGGAGTAGTCGGTCCTTTATCAGTGGAAACCTTACGCCTTACCCTGTGTACAGGAATCCCTTAAATGGATGGCTCTACAAATCACCTAGGAAAAAAGCAATATCCCTGCCAGGTGTTAAATTCCTTTTGTTGCTTGGCCATGGAGCTCTGTGCCTGCACATGCAGCAGGACCCAGTGCCAGGCTCTGCAGCACTCATGGTGTCTGTAAGGGGAGGGATTTGTTCATGCATATACATGCTTGTACATGTCATCTGGAGTGATCAGTTGGTATAGAAATGAAAATACAACTGAAACAGGTCTTCCTGAGAAGGTATTGTGGAAAAAGGGATAACTATGAAATATTCTTGCCCATGAATCATAGGGCTACTGCAGGCACTGGAAAACCGTGCCTCAGACACCCCGCAAAATCAGAACAGCATCTCGGGATGAAACAAACCCATGGCCTGCCATTTCAGCAGCCAGCTCAGGCAGCTCATGCCTCAATCTGGCCCCATTCCTAGAGACGGGAACATGCCATCTTCAGATGAATCTCAAATGAAGTATAAAAAAACCACAGGAAACCGAGCACCGCAATTACACAAATGACTGAAAGAAAGCAATCGCCAGGAGAAACCATCCCAGATGATGAAAACCTCCACTCCAAATCACTCTAAAGCAGCTCGGGTTTTGCAGCACTAAACTTCACAGCTCCTGCAAACAACGCCTGAAAGTAATCAGAGGGGGTTCCCCGGGGAGCCTTTGGGAAGGGTGACGTTCATGTGGGAATTAGGGGCACCAGGCACAGCACTGAACGACAGCATCTGCACAAGGGGAATGAACATGGGTCTGACGCAGGGCACGGGAAGCCCGGTGGTCGTCCGGGTTAGGATGGCACCAAGCAATGAAGCAGCACCGGGCTCAATAGAGCACAATAAATCCTCACAGCATCAGCTCCAAGCAATAAAACACTCTACGGGCCAGGGCCAGCAAATGCAGGAGCCAGAGGAATAAAATATGCCATTATCTACAAGAGTTATGGAGGAAGCGCAAGGTGCTGCTGCTTCAACTCCTTGGAGTGGCTGGAAATCCCAGCTAGAACTTCTTAGGGAGAAGTTTAAGATGTGGAGGGTCCTCCTTCAGATCTTACTGGGATCAGCTCAGTTCCTTTCCCAGTTAACCACGTAGATAAAAGACAGAAGGAATGCTCTGGATCCTGGACCCCAGGATCAGCCAACCTTAGCTGTAGACAGCAACTTTAAATCTCTCAGAGGGCTCTGAATGTCCCAGACAGGCAGCTAAGTCATGGTTTGGAAAACGGTCCACCAAAGAAGAACAACATATCCAGAGGTACCAAAGTCCATTTGAGAGCTCTGAAGACAGCAGCAGAGAGTTCAGTGCTACCAAGAGAAGATGCATGACTTTAAAATGATGCACTTAAGTTCACAGATGCTTGTGGCACTGAGCAAATGGACGATGTCTTTTTCCTTCCAACACCTGGCTACTAAAAAGTTTGGGTCTTGAACGCCTAACATTAAGAACACTACTAAAGACAGACATCACTCTCTTTTTCATCTCCTGTTCCAGACAGCCCACGTTTGGGTTTCCCTGTTTTACTAAACAAATTCAATCTGAAATATTCCTGGTTCTTACCTATGGAAACAGCTCAGGAATAGGTACAATCAGGAACAGGGACTGGCGTTTATTCCCAAGCTGCCAGGCACTTTCCAGTGTGACCTTCACAAAGCTGCTTAATCTCCCTCAGCCTCATGGTTAAAAAGGGAATAAATGACTCTGCTCTCTCAGAGGAGTGCTGTCAGGATCAGTACAAGCACGTTATGCCCAGCACTTTGGTATTTTTTTGGGTGCAAAAGGTGCCAGAATAAGGTGAATGCTTATTATATGCAGGGTAGCCTAGAAATAGCTGTTTTGCCTCTTAAACATCACAACAGTCAAGGACAGCAGTGAGAACTAGGGAAAGACAAGCAAAAGCCCACAGAAAAGGGAGAGCAGATGCATTGGGGCAATTAGAAAACAGCTATTAAAGCCAGTCCGCTTCTGCCATGAATCTCCTTTACGATGGAGAGACTCCCTGCAGAGGAAGACATATCACACCCACTATATCCTCGTGTTTAAGCCACTTACAACATGCAAAGGGAAACTGCAGGCTATGCAAGGTTGAAAACATCAGCTATCCATGCTGCTCCCCCTGTTTGCTTTGTTTTGCGAGGTTATTCCATGGAAGCCTGGGGTTTTACACACTCACTTTTCTCCCTAGGAATAAGTTTAACTTGAAACTACACTTCAGGCTTCCCCTGGTTTCAGGCTACACCGCTCTAGTGAGGATTTTCTCAGGCTGAAGGGATGCTTTGACTAGATTGCCTCCAAAGTCTCCAGCCACTGCGGCTGCACCAGCAGCAGTCTCCTCTTCATAAGGGCACCCCAATGGGTTCTCTGCATTTCGCCACTCTTCAGCACCTGGTTCCCCATTTCCCCCTTTTTAGGCATCCAGAGTACTGCAACCATTAACTCCCACAGTCCAAAACACACACATCTCAGAAACCAGTGCCTTAAACTAGAGGTATCTTTGGAAGGAAGTATGGAAGGAAGGGGCAGGAAGATTCAATTGGAAGGGAAGGAAGAAACAAGGGTTCTTAAAGCCAGCTGAACTGGTAAAAAAATCAAAGCTTCTAAGGGAGAAATGCAGCTGCAGCTCTCCAGGTCTAGTGCATGCCCATGCTATGGGATGGGGCTGGATGAACTGTCACTTCAAGAAAGGAAAAAAATGAGAGTCACAACAGCATGGACATGATTCATAAATTCTGGTCCCCAGGTGCCTCAGCCACAAGAGAAGTCCCAGCCCTGACTTCAGCAGTGAGCAATACATTCTAAACCAAACACGAGCAACCTGCTGTACTTACAATATTCCTGCACAGATTTATTTGGCGTTGCAAGGTAACACTGAATAAAGTTAAGCGTGTGGAAGCTTTAAATGCATTCTCTGTTGCAGCAGCCCATTTCTCACTGCCCTGGTGAGATCCCAATCTGCTGGTGTGGTGGGCACAGAGCAGTCCTGCACTCACATCCCCCTGGGCAGCAGCAGAGTTGGGGTGCTGAGCTGTACCCATGCTACTGTCAGCAGGGACTACTGGCATGTATAGAATCACAGAATCCCAGACTGGTTTGGGTTGGAAGGGACCTTAAAGTTCATCCAGTTCCAGCCCCCTGCCATGGGCAGGGACACCTTCCACTAGAGCAGGGACACTTTCCTCTACACCAGGCTGCTTCAAGCCCCATCCAGCCTGGCCTTGAACACTGCCAGGGATGGGGCATCTGTCCCCTGTGAACTGGCAAATAAAAGATGGATGTTAAACCTTCCTTAGTAAAATCACTGCAATGGAGACTTCGTGCCCTACCAGCGACGCTTCAGCCAACACCCGAGTCTCAGGAACATGTAAGAGCTCATTACAACACTGACAGGCATGACCATGGAGGGATGCACAACACCAAGGAAAGAGATGCTCGTGAGAGGAGCCCAAAGGTATTGTGGGATGCTCCCATGACAGACCTGATCCCATCCCCAGGAGTTTCATATTGGCTCACCCTCTACACACGTTCATTACAAAGCAGTTACCACCTCCTCACCAATTCCTAAATATTCATCCTTAAAAACACCCGGCAGTAAGCAACCCAACATACCCAAGCGGCAGAAAATAGGCTGAAAAGCCACCACCAAACTGCTTCCTCAGGTTCTGGGCTGCCTTACCCAGGCTGGGGTTGGGTTCAGCAGGATGCCCAGCTCCACAGCGATTTCTGCATCCGATGGGAAGCGTCCACCAGCGAGTGCACAGCACCTTGGAGCTGAAAAGGTCAGGCAGGACGGGGCCAGGGCTAGCCCCAGAGTGAGTGTCAGCCAGCCTAATTTTGTGTGTCAACCCTGAAAATTAGATAAACAATGACAAACCAGGCTTTTTAAATGAACCTGTCTCATCTCGTTCTCTTGATAAAGGGTACATTTCTCCCGTCGCGGTGTCCCACCAGACAGGTTAACTCTTTCAGAGGGGAGCACCTCGCAGAGGGTGATGTAAATCATTTAAATATCTGACATGAAATTAAAAGGGCAGGGCCCCCCTGAACACACAGCCCTGGCAATTCAAACTCCTGGCTCACAAGCCATCAATCATTTAGCCCAGTCAATTAAATTGCCATTATTCAAGGGTAAAAGTTCCATAATTTTACCTACCCTTAAAATTCAGCAATTTGCTTTCATGGCCTTCACCCACTGGCCTGAAAAATCTTCATTTCTGATAACAACACACCCAGAGCTTATTGCAACAGACTTTACATTGCATCCGTGGCAGGACACAGACCCACGGGCCTTTTCCAGCACCAAGTGCCCACTTGCAGCTCTGCTCTGGGTTTGCTCACTGGCACTGCTGGTAGGAGCAAGGCTCAACTGTCCAGGGGAGACCAAAGTGCCCCTGGGACCCAGCCCTACAAGGCAGTGAGAGCGAGTCCATCAAACCTGCCCTTGGCTTTCTTACAGCTGAATCACAGGATGGTTCTCTGGGCACCCTGTGCCAGGCCCTCAGCATCCTCACAGGGAAGAACTTCTGTCTAAGAGCTCATCCCAATCTCCCCTCTGCCATTTAATGACTACATGACACCCAAACATAACCACAACACCCAGCAGATCAGAAATGACAACAAAAGGCCTCATGCTTACAGAAGGTATGTTAGGAAACAGGCAGCATTGCTGCTGATTGCAACAGTGCCATACTTTTAATGTTCCCTTTTACAGGAATCCTCCCAGACTGTGCAGTTAAAGGCCTGTGCTCCATTTATTACAAAGAGGCACAGACAAACTGTGCATTTCATTTAAAAATTTGAATTCAGCCTAACAAAAACCACAATAAAAAGACCCCAACTGTTGCAGCCACAGACTATCAAGACAATGGCAGTGCCCTTAGACAGCATTTCAAATACAGTTTATTAGTGTGTGATATGAAAAGGGTATTTTTATTGCATGATATAATGCAATGGGACCTTGGGCGCTCTGCAGAAGGACCTTGCACTCAGAAGTGTAATGAACCCATAGTCCAAAAAACATTATACTGTGCATTAACCTATCATTAATGGCACATTAGGGCTAGGGGCATTGCACGCTTGCTGGTCAGGGCTCCATCAGGACAGTATGGAGGAAACCACTGTCTTCACAGGCTCAAAACAAATACAGAAAATAAATACTACTGATGGCTACAGGCTGCTTTAAGGGAAGCTCACTCTGCTTTACATGTGATTTTGATGGTATTCTTTGAAGGGGAGAGGGAGAAGCCAATCCAGCAGTATTAGAAATGGCACATCACTGCACTGGCATTGCAGCACTGAATGTCACCATGGTGCATCAGATGCATCCACACAGTTCTTCCTGCACAAACATGGCACCTCTGAGCACTGGGGTGCCTTTTAAGAATAAAAATGATCCTGGAAAATAAGAACTTGGCTGTGAAATGGTGCACCACAGTTATCCCAGCTAGTTCTCCCATTGCTACTGATGTGTCTATGCCATTTACAGCTCTTCTAATTAACTGAGGGCACATACTCAAGGGGAAATTCTTGCCCATTCACATGTTTAATGAGAACACGAGTCAGAGCTCCAAAAGGACAAATACACATCTCAGATCTGGAGCTGTGCTACCTTCCTGGGACGCCTGGAAACACAAAGTGCTGAGTAACCCAAACTACGCCAGACTGACCCTGTATCCCCCTGCACTGACCTCAGCACGTGTAAGATTTCATCACTCTACCACTGCCTCCAGTAGTGGAGGATTTTACATCTAGAGCTCCTGCCTCCAAGGACAAGCCAAACTAAGTGCTGCTCTAATTATCTGTGCCAGCTATCCACAAGGCCGATTTCTGCTCCCACAGCCAGGAATAGCAGCGAGGAATCCTCAGGCCAATACTCTATCGCCAACTCCCAAAACATTGTTAATTCACAGGCACAGAAGGTGTCAGAGTCCTCCTCAGGGGCTGCTCCATGCAGCAGGCTTCCCTCCATCACTCGCTTATAAGGCTGGATTGGGGTGAAAAATGTGAAGGCTTCAAACGCTCACATCAATCCATGGAGACATGAAATACACACACAGGTGAAAAGACCCTGCAAGATGCTATTTAACTGTGATCTGGCTGTTGTATGTCTTGGCTTACTTTTGCAATCTTAGGATGTATTTTGACCATAGGAGGCAACTCTTTAAAGGAAAGGGTGAGCACCTGAAGTCCTGAAACAGCACTGACTGGGAGACTGAGCATGCATGTCTGGAAAACATGCACCCAGTGTCCCAAAGCTACAGCAAGGTCAATCCTTTTCTTAGACAGACATTCTCCTCCACAAATGAAGCCTCCTTGTCTCTTCCACCTGCAGCAATGTCCCTGAGTATGTCAAATCACAGCAAGTTTAACCATAAAGTACCAGCTTTTCCTACGTACTTTTATGGCTGCCTTTGATCTGGGACCAAGCGTTACTGGCCCAGTTCTCTCTCCCAGTTCTTATCCCCAGAACAGCGACTATTCAGGGCAAGGACTGCCTCTTGCTGTGCTTGGTAAGGAATTCAGCATCCCTGAGAGCCTGTTCTCAGCTTGGCTGCTGGAGTGAAATTGCCCATAGCAGGGGCCAAGGGTGCTTCACTAAGCCTGCAGGTGCCTGCAAAGGCGCTGGTGGCACAGGGATCCCCAGGGTCTGAAGACAAAAGCACCCCAAAAATAATGTTTTCACAGCATTTCTCACCCCTTTGAGGACATCACCTGTAGTTTCTGCCAGCTTGGGCAGCAGAAAGCACCACTTGGTCTAGAGAAGGGTGAGGGCAGCAAAGAGGGCAAAGCCACATCCATTGGTGGTGTTTTCTGCGCAGACATGAAGGAGGGCCAAGAACACATCCACAAAACTCAAGTAGCATTAGTCCCCTTGAAGTTTCTGCTCTCATTCCTCATTCCTTATGCTGTGCAGGTAATGGCACAGCCCCAGCCTGCTAAACAGTTCCATGCAGAGCGGCAGGAAGTGGTGAGTTTTGTTTGTTGCACGGCCTCCCTAACATACCCTGTAATTAAAATGTTGATTACTAAACAGTTTAAATATATGACAGACAATGCAGTTAAAGCCTACAGTTAGGTCAATATGTGATTTAGATTTGCCATTTAAAAACTCTCATTTAAATTTTGCATACATTAATCACTACCATACTTCAGTGTTCTGATATCCACCTGACTACACTATTAAAATAAAACTTGCTGCCCCAGGGAAATCCTACTTATTCTTAATTGTTTCGAGGCTTTGATGGGCTTTTAATCTAAGATTAATTTATGCAATTTTAAATAACTCTTCTTATGATTAATAAGCTTGAAAATTAAAAGGAGTCTAAAGCAATTATAATGAGCATTTGGTCATAACCTCATTAGGAGAAGGAGTGAAGGATACAGCTCTGGAATTCTTACAAGACTACAATTTAAGGTTACTTTCAGAGGAGTCAAACATAGTTCTGAAACTGCAAAGGCAGATTAGCCTAGGTCAGTGTTAGAACTATGGCTACCCAGATTAGCACGCTAATGATTGTATCCCTCTGATGGTATTTAAGATAGTGAAAAGATGATACAAAATGTATTAAGCAAAGATAAATGGATAACACTACTGAGCAGCGAAGACTTGGAGCTGTATTTCTTGTTTACCTTTTTTGTCTCGAGAAGGATTCCTTTTATGTGTTTTTTTATTATTATCATCTATTTGCAGATTAACTTTTTACCAATGCACTTTTCCTTTTTATATGACAAAGTTAATTGCAAATGATTTTTGGCTGGTTCAGTAATTTTGTTGAGCCACCAAAATGCTGCTGCAATTTACAGAATCTGCTTTAAACCATGGCCATCCCCAAGCATATGGATGGACCAAGAGGAAGAAGAGCTTAAACCTGAAAACCTCAAGAGGAACTGTCCCCACATCACTCCTCAATTCCCATTTCTAAACAGCGATACAGATCATTATGATTACGATGACATTAATACTAAAATCCTTTTTCAACCTTCTTTTGGGCACTGGCCACAGCCAAACGATGCGCTGGTGGCCCTAAAAACAGACCTCAGAGATCCCTTGATGCGTCCAGACCGGCAGCTCATCACAAGACTCAGGGTCAAGAGGGAATGTTTTTGAGGTTGGATCACCAGGAATCAGTGCAGCTCCACTCTGTAGCATGGACCTGACTTCAGACAACTCAATCCCCTCCTCCTGCAGGACCCCAGGGTGTGCATACATGGATGTGCCTGATTTTTGCTGGTCTCTTTCTGTGGCATAAAGCAGTCTTAAAATTACTACAGAGTTTTGGTTTTGGCTGTGGCACAGAGGGGTCTATTTGCCCATCTGCAGATCATTCTTTCCAGAGCAGTTTTGCTTTTGATATTTGCTGTTAAACTGGTAACTGTCCTTGGCATGGCTCTTGGTGCTTAGCTGACAAAATGAGCTCACTCCCAGCAAAGGTATTCTTTTTGTGATGACTCTTACAAAAAACTAAGGCAACCAAAATATGATTGGAGTGTGCTTTTGCAAGTGCTGCTGAGGTTAAGAAGAGTTGCAGAAGAGGAATAGAGAGAGTGGCCCAAGGCTGATAGGAGTATGTCAACATTAGCAAGCTGTCGACAACAGCAGATCTGCCGCATGAAATGGTTGGTGCAACGTTTCAGGGATGGAAGAGGTTTTGCTTCTGACCAGCTCTGGTCTGGTTTGCAGACACAGCACCCATTAGTAACTGGAGCTCATTAGGTGTGTGCCTGGAGCACACTTAGCTTGGTTTAATTTGAAATCGATTCATGAGCATCAAGACCTGCCTGTGATGAGAATGAAAAAGTGGTACCTTTGAAAGAGCAGGAGATTCACACCCAAAAGCAACCTGACCTGATCTCTAATGTTAATGGAGATGCACCTGCAGAACGTATTCAACTCACATCATGCAAGCACAGGACTGCTCTCATTGACACCAAAGAGAGCTAAGTCAGACATTAAAAGCTGATAGAGTATTTCGTTCAAATAGGGGCTACATGTTTGCCCGGACTGGAGAAGGAAGGTGGAGAAAACACTTGTTTTCTCCAAGTTTTGAGAAACTGAATTTTTACTGAGAAGGGAAAATTAAAAATCATTAAGATGGAGTAAACTGAAACAACCTCCTAAACGTTTTTCACCCAGATCTTGGAGTAGAAAATGCTGTGTGCATACGCACATGTGCTCGCACAGCACACAAAGAACAACAATTAACAAAACTAAAAAACCCAGAAAACGATCTGGTTGGAAGCAAAAAGGGAGAATGGAACAGCCTGCACTTCGCTAGCATTTAATGGTGAAGTGCCTGCAAATGAGCAAGTTGGTTTTAGAAGGGCTCCCTACAATCCCATTGCAAGACATGCCTACACACTGACTGCATCTAGTGCAAAATAACACCCCCGTGTTTGCCAGGATTACTGAAAAGACCAAATGAAGCAAGTGTTAAACGACCTAACATGAACACACTGTCAAATCAATCCTGTCTCGGGACCAGAAAAAGCACAGGTATGAAACGACACCCAAAAAGCCACACGGAGCCCTGCTGAAAACGCAGAGAAGGTGGCAAAATACATCACCACTAGTTGGCTTGGAGAAAAACCCATTAAAACCCCCTCTGAATCTCTCACAAAGTCACCGAACCAACGACCAAGGCCACGCAAACCATTTATGTTCTCAGACTTGTATTTTAATGCCACCGTTCCCTACCGGGAGCCTTTCCTGGGTAGAAACCCCATCTCCCTCCAGCTATGCAGGCAGACACCGGTGTAACTGTCCTGATTTACACCAGCCGAGCGGTGTAAGGGGCAGATGCACGTTGATGGGACAATGAAGTTTTCCACGGCTGCAGCGTATCGTGCTTTGCTATCACATCCTTGCTAACGGTGCGCGGTCCCGTGCCGCGGGATGGGAGCGCGAGCAGCCGGCTCCGGAGGACGAGCCACAGCTTAAAGAAGAGAGAAAGAGAGGGGAAAAAAAAACCCAACCCATCATGTTTAATTTAAAAATTAGAAACTGGAGCAGACTGTGAGCACAGAGGTTGATTGAAACAGGATTTAAATTCCTGTCAAGCCCATTTAAACACAGGGGCCCTTCATAGACAATTAGCTGCTCCCTGTGAATGCTGAATAAAGTCGGGCCTGGTCACTGTTAGAAGAGAGCAAGCCTACTGTGAGGAGCTGGAAAAAAAATTAACTAAAATCCGGCTCGATGAAATATTCAGCCTCCCCAGTTTATTACAGGGGTTTGGGAAGTGTAAACAAGACAAAAATCGATTCCTCGGTGCCCTCCAATCAATCCCCCAAAATGGTTAGGGCATCTGTTTCTGCTAAATTTTGTTTACTCTGGCAGATTTGCCTTAATTGCAGTTGTTTATCTCCCATTGTCCCCGGGGCCCTAATCTCCCGATTACTAATACTTAACACTCATTTCACATCTAAAGCTACTTCTAATCCTCAACAGGTTTCTGGGGCTCTTAAAATTATTGAAACAAGGGAGAAGGGAGATGCAACCTCTTTGTGAAAGGCACATTTTCTGATCTGCTACCAGCTGGGCCCAATCATCACCAGGGATGGCTGCAACAAAGGTGCTAAAAGGCTCTTTCACAGGCACTGCTGCTCCACCGGGAATTCTGCGGATAAAGAAGAGCTTTGATGGGGGGGGGAACCCTCCCAGAACAAGAGGGCTATAACAGTCCAGCCAAATAAAGTTACTGTCATAATCAACTGCTGTCAATCACAATGAAAATCCAATTAAAAATCTTTCAGTGCAGCCCCTCTTAAGTAGAAAAATGTCCCCTATTTATATGCGGGTTTTCTTTTGTCAACCACACAAATTAGAAAGTGGTATTAATTGATTTTTTACTACTTCAGGCCCTGATCCTCCAGCTGAATTTCTGCAGATGCAAGAATCAACCGGCACAAATCTGATTAAGGGATTTGAGGCATAATGCACGCAGGTCACTAAGAAGCCATATCTCTATCTCCTGCTTTATACTCCGCTTATTCATAGGCAATTATTACTCTTATTTAATACTGCAGGAGCTAATCGGGATACAGACCCACAAGTAGCTGGTACTACACAAATGCCAGCAGCTTTAATCTATGCCGTGTGCTTGAATGAATCCTTAATTCCAGTTTCATTATACAAATAAATATCGCACACCGGTTTCAACAGTTGCCTCTCAGAGCAAATTCCTCGATGCATCTGGAATGAACAGGAAGGGCAGAATTCTGGGAATTAAAAGATACAGCTCTGATTTTGGAACTGTTTGGAGATTCAAAAAAACCAAATACAGAGCGAAGACAGCTAACATAAAAATACAAAGGCAAATGCACATGTTCTCAATGTATCATAATTGAAAGATGTGCAATTCTGCTACCAAAATGAGATGTAAATATTTGCCTCCCTGCCTGGAGAGCTACAGAACAACCACGAGTGCCAAGTGAAACATTTGCTCAAATTAAACTGCAAAGCCCAGGAGACCCAAGTAACCAAAAATTTTAACTGTATCACCCTAAGCTGTTGCCAATTTGGTTTTACCCAATTTCCTTAGATTTTCAACACTTTCTGGAGCCAACTCAAGTTCTTTCTTCCTTCATTTCACTGGAAAGCACTAATATATTATGCAGCTTTCAGGGCATGTCAGAAAGTCAGATGTTCACATTTGTGGTTAAAAAGTCAGTGGTTGTATGAGCAAGGGACTGCAGAAGGCAGTGGATGAATGTAATGCCTTCAAACTATCCACACACACAAGTTAACCTCATCATAGTTTTAGTCTTCTGTAATTGCTGGATTTAGTGACACTGATTGAATGCATTTCTCCATTTCCAGAGCTGATATCCCAAGTGATGAAGAAGAACAAATCATACCCCTAAGGACAGAGACAGCTTCTTTTGTTTTGGAAGACAGAGGGAAGGATCCATAACCCACCTTTCCCCATTCCCGCTGAGTGGGGAATAGGTTGAGCAATGCAGCCACTTAAAAGAATATATATATTTTTCTCCAATTCTTAAGCTACCCTAAGCAAGAAAGATAAAGAACACACAGTAGCAAGCACATCTTGAGCCCTGGTGTGAAATCCTAGCATCGCTGAAGTCAATATAAATATTGTCATTGCCTCCAATGTACGTCCCCTGTATGTCTGAATTGATAGACTGAAGATACAGTTTAATATTTATCCTCTACATTCAATGGTTGGACTTCATGATCTTAAAGGTCTTTTCCTTCAACCTAAACAATTCTATGACTCTATATTTACAACAACTAAAATACTTGTCTCCTTACTTTTTTCCTTGGGAAATCAGGAGCCCTTTCCTTCACATCTGGCATGTGTTTTTTTTGGTGTCTGTCAGAATTTCTCCTTGTCATGGGGTGAATAACTGGGATCACTGTGACAGAGGAGAGTCTAAATGTTTGCAAACAAAGCCATCCATCACGGGTCCAAGCACGGATGATTTTACACTGGACAAATCACTGCTGATAGGAGATTCTGCACTGGTGGAGGACAAAAAACCGCTAATGATTGTAAGCACGCAGAGAGGGAAAATTCTTGGCTCACTGCGATCCAGCAAGGATGCATCAAAATCTAGATAGGTGCAGACAGAAAACATTGATCTGTAAAAGTGTCTTTGCAAGATCTACGGGACGTGATGGTGAAAAGCAGATTGCAGATGCCCCTCTGATCTTTCCCCAAAGTTAACACCAACAAAACACCCCAACCTGTACAGTCATCTCAGCTACTCAGTGATGCCACTGCTATAATGCAAAAGCCAAATTACCTGCTGGGGGAAATCCCATATTGACAAACCTATGTGGAGGTATTTTATTGGCTTTATTCTGAAGGTTTATATGAAAATCCAGGTAGGATTATGTTGATCCTTCACTTGTTTGTTTAAACCATAGAAGAATTTCCTAAGAGCTACAAACACAGCGAGCTGCAAACAAGTTTATCAGCTCTACCTGATAAGATGTGCTACTACCCAGACCCTATAGAATAGAGTCACTTAAAATACAGCTATATAAAAGCCTTGTATTTTTAATTTCTATTTTTGAGAGTCTATAATATCTTGACACATATCTTAACATATTTAGATACAAAAGTATATGATCCATCTGAAAAAAATGATCATTGTGGCTAATAAAGATCAGGATCCCTGGTCTAAATGCCATCCCTGAAATGGAGAGAGGGAGTGCTGAACACAGGAACTAGGAATGAGGAATTTCAAAACTGAGAGAGGCTTTGAAATAAAAACCCAAAGAACAACATAAGTTTTCCATCAGGTCACACAGATTACGTACAATTTACCCTGCAATCTTCTAAATGAATGAAACACCAACATAAAAAGCATCGGTAATTTAAATTTTAAGGAGAAAAGCTAGTAGCTGTGTTTGAAATTTGGAGACTTGAACAAAAATTGTTAGATCTGTGCTAAAGCAATCAAGTGCAGGAAGTGACCAAATTCTTGGCCAAAAGCATTGCCTCTCCCTGCCCAATATTCTCCTTGAGAAAACCAACCAGCATCCTAAACTCTGTACTTTTAAGCATCCATGGAAGAGCATAATGGAATAACTTGGTAACCTGCCTGACTTTTGGTATTTCAAATACAATTTCTTTAAGTAAATCGCTTTCATTTAAGCAGCCACGTGTAGCAGGGGAGAGTTCAATGTTGTACTGAAAAAACTCAAGCAGACTTCAACAATTCTGCTGGCTTTCTGAAAAGCTCCCTCAATCTGCAAAATAAAAGGCCAAGCTTCTAGCTAAAGAAGAGATTTTAAACAATTACCAAAGCAGGATAGTGATATCATAAAGGCAATTTCTGTGCTAGCTTGTTTTCTGAAACTCTCTTTGCCTCTGAACAGCTAGAACAGATAATAACTATTAGTAAATCAAACTCCTGCAATATCCAGCTGTGTCTCACACATTTACATACAGATAGAATGGGTATATGTTTTTAATATGTATGCGATACGTACTTTTACCACAGCTGAAGTGCATGCTACAAAGGAGGAGGAGAATGGGAATGGAATCAGCATGAGATAATAAAGTGGCCTAGATAAAGTATTAGCCAGCGATTGATCTCAAACAGGGGATGTTGCTTCTCTCTGACCTGATTACTTACTATGCATAGATTCCATTAAATAGAGCTTAGAATGGAAAGCTGCTGAAAAATACCGTAAATACAGTCAGATCTACAGCTTCCTGAGCCAAACCAGCCCGTGGATGCCTACCCGTATACTCGACACGAGCAGTTTAAACCTCACCATACCTCCACATCCCAATTGCTAAATATACAGGTATGTCTGCATTTCCCTGGGAGCCAGGCTTGTGATGCCAGGAAACATTGTGGTTTAGATGAAGACTGGAAGTTCATGGGAGGAAAAAATGAAATATACAGAAGAATTGCTGAGATTTTCCTTGCTGGAAGGAGAGAGAAGAGAGACAGAGGAATATGCTAACATTGTGCAGTCTTCCCTGGTGCTCAAACAGGAGTATGTTCAATTTAATTGACTGTATGCCTTCCTCTTCTTAAGAGGGAACAAACTGGAGACAAAAGAGCAGACACTGTAAGCACAAGGGTCAGAATAACCACCAGAGAATTATAAAGATCATTCCTTTCCCTGGATGGACAATTTTCCCCATTGCTTGGTGAAATTATTTTGGTTTTGCTTCTGTGGAACAAGCCCATTCACCAGAAATATTTAGAAACAATTAAAGAATCGATCTATATTGCATAAAATTATTTATACACAGAGAAACTGATGTTCTATCTTGTTTTGTGGATGGGTATACAGAAGACATGGCATAGCGACCGAGTGTGAATGCAGGAACCTGTTTTATGCCGGTTGTTCAGGGAATTTGGTGTTCACTTGCACAAGAGTATCTATGGTAATAGAAACCTGACTTCATGCAGGAATTTCACAGAGCCTTGGCTTTGGCCCTATTTTCTGACAAAATGTGCTACAACTTCTATGAAAAAAATAAGGGCTCTCTAACATGATAGACAGGATAAATCTAACCCTGCTGCAACCCCAGTTGCCAATCTGGCACTCCAGGTATTGTGAGTCGGCTCTTAAAACGCATTTAACAATTCACCGAGTATCAGGAGAGCAGAAAAGGATTGATGTTCTGTTCCCTTCATTTTGCTTTCAGTCTTTAATTATGCTAAATTGGTTACAAAATAGTGACTTCCAGTACGGGTAATGTCCACAGGGGGGGAAAGCCTGTGCTCCACTGTTTTGTCAGAAGCTCACAATGATTATGGGTTACACCTTCCATCCTTGCTAGTACATTTCTTCTACATGAAAAAATTCCCCCAAACCCAATGAACAAGGTGAAATCCTGCTCTCATTAAATCAACACTAGCCTGACCTTGATGAGGATTTCACTGACAGTAGCTGCATCACTCTGCCTGCTCCTATGGGTTAGCAGGGAAATGCCCATCAAATGACAACAGAGATTTCAGAAATGGATGATGTGGACTTAAAATGATTGTAATTGTGGTGAGCAATTCTACAATTCAGAGGGTGTTCAGGAGCTTTTGTTCTGGCCCTGTTCTCTGACAAAGTATGGAAAATTATATATACATATGTATGTACAGATATGCTGCCTGTACAACTGACATATTATGCTAATGTATATATGCATATGAGTTTTATAAATGAAGTGCTCCTTCACAAGACTGGGCAAGTGGAAGAAGGCAAAGCGCTTGACTGAAGAGCAACTACTGAGCTAACAGTGAGTGTAACAGCAAAGCACAGGGTGCTCTGAGCCCATCAGCAGGGAATGTAGGGCAGCGTATGAGGGTCAGCCACACTGCAGGCAAAGACTGGGTCACTTCTTCGTTTCAGCAGCGCTTTAACCTCATGCTTTAATACTTGTAGTTACAAGTCCATTTATAATTGAGGAGAAAGTAGCACGAGGGGTAAAATGCACTAAACAAAAGATTTTGTTTAAAACGTAGGAAGGGATTTTTTTGCCCCCCCCAAGCTGCTACAAATTCAGAATTATTTCACAAAATACCTCCTTTACAGGGGACTAGCACACTCCAGGGCATGTAGTTGTAAAGATAAATCTGTGCACTTCCCTGGTACTGCAGGCACTCACCCTTTGGCCTCATGTTTATGACTCTACACCCTGGAGTGGTGTTATTGCTTACAAACGTACATATATACTTACGGGGGTATGTGCGATCTGCGGATGTTTTATTTATAAGTGGCAGGCCTATTGCATCACTGAAAGAGGCATTTACAAACAGATATAGGTTTTATGAAACCCTATTCCGTTGTTTTAATAGCTAAGCTATCCAGCCATAGCATAATAGTGCACAAGGTAAATGTGTCTACATCTCTAGAACCTGTTCCAAGTTTTCTCAGATGTGACTAACTGCAAGAATTTCCCAACCATCAAAAGTTAATAAAAAAGACAAAATAAGGCAGTGCAAGCTTTTTGTACGACACACACACCACCGCCAAGTGGAGGGGCTCTGATAAACTTTAAGGCCTCATTTTACCAAGGTATTTAAGCAGGTGTCTAACTTCAGATGTAGATCTACTGAAGTTAATATCCTTAAAATGAGATTCACAGTTAAATACTTTGCTAACCAGCATCTAAATTGAGACTAGTCTGGGTTGTGAGATACCTGCCCCAGGGCATCTTCAGAGATTAGCCTTTAACTAGAGAATAGCTGCAATAGAAACACTCTACTTGCAGTTCACAGCATGTAAGCAAGAAATGAGACACCAACGTGTCCTTCTCTTGTTAAAATCTGTTAAATTATTCCTAGATATTTAATGCACAGAAATTCTGACGATTTTACACAGGCCTCCAAGTTACAGGAAACACAGCATATAAGTAATTAAGTATTTAAAAATCAAAGATATCTGATGTGAGTCAGAGGGGACCACAGCTCTTATCTACAATAGAAGTTCCTGTAAATATTTGGTTTGATACAGTATTTTTCTAGCTGCTTAAAACCAGTCAAAACAGCACTCTGCACTGAATGCACAGCCACAAGGGACCAGCCTGAGAGCATGTACTCTATTATTGCTTTACTGAAAGAAAAAAAGAAGGACAGTTCCAAGGCAAAGAAGTGGTCTCTAAGCTCAGATTCCACCACTGAGAGCCCTTCTACCGACAGACCAAAGCTATGTATTAACCCAATCTTCGGCAGCCAATCTGATTTCATTTTACATAAATATAAGTGAAAACAGTGGCTCCTGCATTTCATTAAAAAAAAGACTACTTTGACCATATCCTTTGTTTTCAATCTTCTGATTTTGAAAGGTTAAGACTGGCAAATGATGACAAAGAGTGACCTACATTAGACTGTAATCCCTGGACATACAAACTGAAAAACCCTGTGTATTAAGCATCAAAATGGTTTTGACTGAACCTTGACACTGGCTGTGGAAAGTTCTGTATTAACTCCCCACATCACAAGTGAAGCTTTGGCCATAACAAAGGTAACAGCAAGATACCCATCAGTGGAATCATCATCATTCTGCCTCTGGTCTGTGTGCTCCCTGTAAATATGTAATTGCTGCACAAGCCAAGAACAGTTTAGATCTGAATGTGTAAAAGAAGAAAAATGCAGAGAAGAACAGATACACTTCTACATACATGAATAAAGATACTGAGGGGCTCTGAAGTTTCACTTACCATTAAATCTTCGGGTGCTGGCCTTTCCTTTGGTTGCTTTTTCATGCTATGTGTATAAAACAAAACGTTCATATGTAAACCACCGCTCATTTATTCCACTTGCTTAAATATTGAAGATCGCTTTTAACACAGTGAAGAATTTCCATGTATTTCTTAACTTAATCATGTGCCAACAGAACACAGGAGTCCTAACAGCGGCCAAAACGTTAATGGATTTATTCCTTCCCACCCATCCCTCCCTTTAGGGATGTAGTGATCTACACTGTTTGTAACCATGAAAGTGTGTAAATACAGAGATCATTGAAAAGCAGTCAGCTCAGAAGGCACAGTAAGCTGATTCTCATTTTGCTAGGGATTATTACATAGCTCAACACCAAGTATTACACAAACAGGTGGGAAATTTAACTCTAACACTAAACAGCTTCAGGAGCATGCACAATACCCTGGGGTTCCTACCTTAATTTTTTCACATTTATTTCCATTACACTGCAGGGTGATAGTTCATTACACAGCATTAACCTGTTTATAAGATCATGTTTCTCATCCAAATAGTCCTAGTTTTCTGTGCAACAGGTGCAATTAGCTATTGAAGGCTGTGCTTAGCTGCATGAAGGAACACAATAACATGGCACAGAGGTGACCATCAGGAGCTGCCTACTGACTAATTGGATTACATCCAAACAGCCAGTCTTTATGGCATAACCAGCATAAAGTCTGATACATCGTTCACTTGACATCTCCAATATGCATTAGGAATTGATTGCTTAAATATAGTTTCCTCTTATTCACCTAATTTTTAAGCAGCAATGCCTCCCATTAAAAAATACAGCCAATATAACACCATATCTAAAATCTGTGCTGTACACTGGAGGATTAACAACACAATTTACCTCCCCTTCAAACAACTCCAAGCCCCTCAAATAATGCAGCATTAGCAAGTAAGCGAGCTGTCTGACGAGTAGGTTGGGAGCAGTTCTAATCTGACAGTCCAAAGTAGCTGCATCCCCAGGGAGAACAAGGCTATTAGCCACCATCAGTTATGCTTCAGTTTGACATCTGTGGAAATTTTAACACAGGTTATCCCTCCCTCTGCCTCAATGAGAATGGGTTGTTTTTTTTAGAGAACAGTCTGGCATCATTCTGTTTTGCAAGGATAAAAAGCACAGACCTCCACATCACACACACCAGTTAGCTGTGCTGCAGAACCCTCAAATCATGCTGCTCTTTGTAAACTGAAACTATTGAAAACGGAGGCCTATGTTACACAAACTTTAATTATTTAGTTGCTTTAATTACCTGATCATCAGCCTGCTTTTTGTGCCTGTATTGTTACCCGCTACCTCAGTCCTGAGAGGTACTGTCTGTGTTATATATTCAAAATTCAATTTACTAGGTGACTTTTGCCACAGTGGCTCTGGCACAGAGAATCTGAAAGTGCCTCAAAGCCTGACCTATAGATCTACATGGGGCCGAGGGCTGCAAGGACACACCCCTGCAGCAGGATTCCCTCTGATCCACAGGGCTGCAGCTCCCAGTGCCACACACTGAGATGGCTCCATCTGATTTAGCACAGCTGAGCATCGAGCCCTGGAAGCGCACGTTTGCAGAAGGGATGCTTCTCCATCAAACACGTTATTTTTGCAGAATTCAGGCTTGTTTCTTTTTCCATATACAAATGGCTACCTCACCCCCCTCCTCCTTTTTTTGGAGTGGGGGGGATGCAATAGCTGAAAAAGGATTTTCCCTTGTTTCTTTAGCATAGCTCACCCTCGAGATTTATATCCTCTGGTCACTCAACAACTGTATTTGTTATTCAACAAATTCCTCCTGTCCCCAATCCTCCTTTAATTCAAAAGGTTGCCAATGAACTATTCAGTTTTAAGCAAAGAAAATATACCCAGAGGTGTGTTTTAAAATAGAACTACTTACTGAAAAGCCAATGCATTAATGGAGGCTTCTTGCCTTTCTAAATATGGAGGCAATTTTATAAGTAATATTTTAAAAAGCCTTCAATAATGATACTATAGACACAAGTCTTTGTGGCTTTTTTACCCCCGGATGAATCCTTCGGAGTCTTGGCTCCCAAGACTGCACCCACATTGAGGGCAGGTTTATTAAAACAGGAAAAAACCCTTGTAAGTACTTTTACGACCCTTTGTGTAAATAACGTTTACATAATTTAAACAGTTTGCTTAGCTTTGCTGCCCCATCTGCCCAAGGCCCCCAAGTCCCTCTCCTCTCGGAAAGGATGCAAGGAAAGCCATAAGGTCTCGCAGAGCTGCGGAGTTAATGGCATGTATCATTTACATTGAGGGCATGGCATGTTTGCAAACTGAGCTTACCATTGAGTGATGAAGTGTACAAATGGCTCAGAGAACTCCCCGGCTGGAAGGACGGGTGATTCCTGGGATTGGATTGAAACAAGAAGCAGAGTCAGAAGGAGAGAAGATAATTTTTTTAGCAGAGTAATATACCGGTGACAACAAAACCAAAAAAGAAAGGGAAAATCAACCCCCCAAGGAAGCGACAAAGCCCCCTTTTCACACAGACAATCTGAGGCAGAAAGGTACAAATTCTTCTGAGAATGTGCTATAAAACACTGAATTTCAACTAATGAGTATTACACAATGGGTAAAAACATGTGGAAAGACACTGAGGGGAGGTGAAAAAAGGACAATGATAGCCACAGGGTAAAAAGGAAGGTAGGGAAAGTGTAAATGAGAAATTAATGATTATTTAAGTAACACACAAATGGTCTTGTAATTAACAAAGAGCTGTGAAATTATTCTTGTGTTGACCTTTGTTTCTTTCACTGCATTTGCTATTTATTTACACTCATGTTTATTTACACTTATTCATTTTAGAGGCTGTCCTCATGTGCTGTCTGTGCTAGATTTAAAAGGTGAGAGAATTTTTAAGAGGGAGAAAAACCCCCAAAGCAGGATTTGTCAGTGCAAGGGTAGGAAATAACCCAGGGTATTTATGAAAGAACAACAGAAAAATAGATTAAGAGCACAAGAAACAACAAAATTACGAACAGGGAACAAACAACATCACCATTTGCAAAGAAGGGCTTTACGAATTTAGGAGTTTTTCCAAGAATGACAGAGAGCTCCACTGTGTTTATAGTGTAACAGCTCAGGATGTAATGAAATTACACTGCAGAGTACTTTAACAGTGTCATCTCATTAGACCTACAGTTGGAACAAGAGAGCCACATAAAACAGGCAGCTGCAAATGACTCCATTCTCATCTATTCTCATTTGCTATTAAAAATACCTTTCGGCGTCTTTTTTCCTCCCTGACATCCCTACACAAAGTACCCTGCAAAGTATGATACATGCACCTATTTAAATTAACAAAGGAATGACTTATTTTAATCTCACTGTGCTTTGGAGTGCTTTGGCCATTTGGATGAGCAATATATCATTACATACAACCTTCCAGCGCTGCAGGCAAGAAACTCAGAGCGTGCAGCATTTGGTGGGAGCCAAACAATTTCTCTAGCACACAACTGTGTCAAATGCATGCATGTATTCATTATTGAGAATGCGAGGAAATAGCTTTGATGTAGTGGAAAAAAGAAGATGATAAAAGCACCTCTGCAATGTGTGTGCCATTATCAATGGTGGCAGATAGACACAACTGCAGAGCCTCCTATGTGATTAGTAAATATACATATAATTGCTGTGGCCAATTATCAGAAAAATGAGATCGGTAATTACAAGACAGAAAATTAACTAGAACTCTTATTAAGGCTTTGTTTCCAATTCAAACAATGGGAAACTGCTGGAAAATACAATTAAATCAAAAGTAACTGAAGAGTAAAAGGAGAAGCCAAAACTGCTTCACAATTTTCAAAGACTTCTATTAAATACAAGGAGCGTTTGATAGAACATGCCCAAAGCCTCTTTGAACTTAAGACCTGGTGAGAGGGAGGTTATTGCTTCTCAACTTATAAATGACATCAATATAGGAAGGTTTGCACCAGAGAGTGGAAGGAACACAAGGAAACAAGCACTGCAATTAAACTTTCCCCACTTCAAAGAACTGTGTATGGAAATTATTCACGTTAACAGAGAAAAAGCAGAGCAAAACGTCAGGCTTGCTCATCCGGCGTGGAGCCAGGCAGGTTTTACCTCTCCCCAACGTTCTCCCTGGTCCAGCAGAGCTGGGCTTGCACCTGAAGTGGTAAAAGCCACTTTTTCAGGTGGGATGGACTCCAAGAGAGCAGGTAGGAAATACTCTGGGCACGTATTACACATCGTGTTGTGAAGCCATCAGAGCTCATTCCCTGGGGAACTGGCTCTGCCCAGCAGTCCACCCCTGCTGTTTATTTTAAGTACAATGCAAGAGAGGAGCTCGTCAGAGGCATCCTCCGTCGGGGCTGCCAGCTCTGCTCAGTCCATGCTGGGGAGCAGGACAGGCAGCCGGCGCTTCACACTCATTTGGGAGGTGATAATTTCTGCAATCACAAAGAGATGACGAACCCATAATGGAGTGAAACTTCATTATGAAAGGGGAGGAGAAGCTGATGAACTGCTCTAAAGCCATCAGCTTGGCTCTCCCAGGCTACGCTGGCGTCAGGGTTCATGCAGCCAAGGGAAGAACTTGCTCCAACATTAGGATCAATGCCTTGACCACACAGCTCCCATACTGAAGCACAGCCAGGATATGATGTGCTCTTCCATAAGCATGCAAGAAAAAAAAAGCACCTCGATGAAAGTGAATGTTAAATAACATGAGATTTTCTTGGGGGGCCCATATTCTTCTGTACAATGCAGGTATTTCAACCCCAACCAGGCCTACTCTCCTCTGTTGTAGACCTGTCAGCCATGGCCATGCCTTAGTTGGCTTGCTCTCAGGAACTGCAAAGGGATTGTGTGTGTAGTTGTGAATGGAAATGAACACAAACTGGATCCCAATATGAAAACTAAATGCTTTAATAGAGTCTCCCAAGGATTTTAGACTGGGTACTCACAAATTTATCAGCTATTTGCTTGACAAACTGTAAACCTTTTGGAAGAGGGCATCCATCTCAAGGAATACTTGCTGACAAGTGTGTTTGAGCATATAAAAAACTTAAATCTCACTCTTGTAAATATGAGCCAGTTGTTACTTTACAGCACAGGAAAGACAGCAGAGAAAGAGGCAGGTTTGGAGTTTAGGTGAACCAGGAAAGTAAGGACCCTCGACTGCTTCCAGAGGTGAATACTGAAAAGCTGCATTTTACCTTAGTTAGAAAGAGAAAACATGCATTTGGCTGTTTATGGATGTCCAGGGAAACTGATGATCAAAACATTTCTGTTTCTGATACTGCTCTATGCATGACCATGTGAGTAGTAGAAAAGTGGGAGTATTTTGTAGTTAAGAGCTATTTCTAATGAGACAAAATGCTGCTACTGCCACCTATATAATTTGAGCAATCACAAAGTTGTATCAGACATAAAGCAAAGAGTTCCAGAACAACACAAAGTAAATACACCCTACTTTGTGTCCTTAAATTCCCTGGACTTCATCTGACACTCAAAGAGATGAAAATAGGAGGAAATAAATACACGTCTCTGCCAAGTGTACACCATTTGTGTGATGCAATCCAGTCCCATTTGATGTAACTGTAGGGAATGGTCCACGCACACCTGGATGGCCTGCCTGATTTTACCCACCTGCACAATGAAATCACCCTATAGGGGTAAATAAAGAAGAAGCCAAAGATTCTGCAGGAGTAAGGAACAGGCATATTCATTTAAAACCTGGGAAATGGTTCTTTCATTTTTGTTCAATGCCCTATCTTTTAACCAATATCATGAAGCCCTATATACTGAGATGCTGCTAAAATGGCAGTAAAGACACAAATGGTTTTAAAAGTCAGTGTACTGTTGGCCTCTTACATCCCCAGCGTATTCCCAAGACAAGATGTTTCCCTGAGCATCCAAGCAATATTTCCACCACAGGGATCTGCTGCAGAAGAAGACCAGATCAGGCTCTGATTTCTCAAAACCAGCTGAACTGTGCACACACAGTGAGAACGGGGAAGGGCAACAGGAAAAAAAGTTTGAGTGATGCCTTTGCCTTGTGAATAATGAACAGTTCAAGAAGGTCAACCCATTACAACTGAAAGCGTTTAATTATTAATTATGCACAATCTATGAGCAAAAGGACAAGTTCAGAATGTTTAATGTGTGGTAACTCCGACTGGACCCTCTCTTGGCATTTTGTTATTAGCACTTGTCAGCAAGGTGCTCAGGCATAAAGAAAAAAGCACAGCAGCACAAAATCCGAGCTAGCAGGAGGAGGCAAGGCTTTAAACTTCAAACACTGCTCCTGATATTTAATTTATAGAGTGCCAAGGCTCTGGTATAAAGCTTATTGACTTCCACGGAGTTAGGGGAAGTCACATTATCTAAATGAAGACCTGAGAATGAGAATACTGAGACAATCCCTCCAAAAGCCCTCTCTTTTGAAGGGGGTGATAACATTATTATCTGATTCTTTTTTTTTCGTCATAGATCTGATCAAAGGACAACTGAACCATCTAATAGCGTGTCCAGAAGTCAACCAGTCCTTTACAACCTATGTAATAAGAGCCTGAATTACAGGTCCAAGCATTCTTCTCACCTGCTTCTTGAACCTGTTATTCAAAATGTCTCCTGATCTGTTTGCTTTCACTAAGCACAGTAGTAGCAGAGATGCTACAGAAGCTCAGGAAATAAATAATGTGAGCAAGCCCACAAATAAATATGGATAAGAGGGCTTTCCCCTCTTTTCTGTGCAGCTCTGAGGTTTATCTCGACAAACTTAAGAAGTAAACTCAATGGATAGAGCTCTGAGTTACTTATTTTCTTTGGAAACACTCTTATATCAATGAAATATGGGAGTAGTTCTTGACAGGTAACATACACCAAAAGCATCCCCTGCTTGACACACACAGTCAGAGGTCTTACCCCAACAGACTATTTCTTGAGTGTGAAGTATTTTCTCAAAGCAACTGATAGATTTTTATCATCACATCCTTTCTGGACAGAGAGAAAGCCACCATCTCCCTACAACAGGAAAATCAGCAAACACAGCTTTCTACATAAAACCTTCAAGAAGGAGATGGCAAAGCCCCCAGTTATGTGTTAAGTTCACACCTGTGTTTCTCCTACAGAGGCTGGTATTTCCAGCCGATCACCCACTCGGTACCAATAGGTTTTACTCCCTGTCCTCATCTGCAGACTCCCTCTCTGGGAAGGGTTAAATTTCCCCATTCCCCACAGCTACTGCTATTTTGCAATACTTGCTCCTCAGTGAAACGCCTGTGCAGAAGGAAATGCCATGGTCCTATGGCTCTATGGCCACAAGAGGGAAGTTAGCAGAACCCAGCAAACCAAACTTCAGTTCCTCTCTCCTCTGGGTTTCCCCAGCACACCCTGCCTTTGAAATGATCATCTCCTCTGGGCAGATACTCCTATTCTGCAACTTGGCCACGGATGCTGAAATGCCAGTATTTAATAAATAATGCGTGTGCTTTACAAAGCATTTCTGGCTTACCACTTCAGCCTAAAAAATCCCTAGGATTAAAGAGTTTCTATGTGCTCCAGCTTCTCTTTTACTAAAGCTTTCAAAGAACACACATATTTTTATCTTGTAGCTGCATTTTACTTTGTGGCCAAATAGTGATTTTTTTTTTTTCAGGCAAACTTAAGTTTTATATGCACCAGAAATGCTGCCAGGTGCAATTGCATGTAATAAATGCACTGCAGTTACTGAGCTGTTTCAACGAGACCAGCAAATAACAACATTGTGCACGTTCAGACTTACTCCTACAAGGACAACCTAACTTTCGCAGCATTCCTAAATAAAGTAAAACAAACTAAATCCATTTCTGACTTTCTATCTACTTCAAAAGCCTTGCACAAACCTAATGGCAGCTGACTTCCTACCAGTAACAAGTTTGCAGAAGACGGCGATGTCTGGAGGTGGCTCAGAGGCCCCGACTTGAAAGCATTTCTGGATTGTCCCCGCTACGCTCCCGCCCCCAGCAGGAAGGTGAAAGATGATTACATCTCTGCGCCAGGTCACTTCTTGCTCTTTTCTTAGTAGCAGAAGCCAAATGTGACAAATTATATGTGGGGGCATTTTGGTGTGAAGTTTTGTCTGCTGGGATTGGAGTGTCAGCAGTAAACTCATTTATTTCCAGATCTCTAGCTGGACAGGAACCAAGGTCGAAAGGCCAGTGTTTTATCCACCAAAACACTCAGCCTACCTTTAACACCTCAAATCATGTGAGAACCAGCTATTCTCTGAGCAGCACTACCTGCTCCCCAAGTTCTTGCAAATCTCTTGTACGTGTAACCTGAATTATACCAAACACATGCAGACATTCCTGGTTGGGTAAGTCAGTAGATACTTGGGGCTCTTGTTGTCACTTCTGCAGTGTCTGTGACTGTGGGATGTTTTCCTGAGCCCAGAAGAGGAAAGGAAAGAAGCAGAAGAGTGTAACTAACATCAGGAGTAATCTAGAGTGGACTACATGACGTTTTCTCCCTCTCCCCAAGCTTTGTATTTGTTAGTGTGGCTCTCCAAAGGGCCCTGCAGATAAGGGAACAGGTAGCTGGAAAAAACAGGTTAATCCTTTAACCGTAACTGTAATTGCTTTTTCTCTAAAACAAACATCAGAATTTTTTCTTCTCATTGCTGGTCTCTTGTCGATCATAAGGCAGCAGAGCACAGCAGTGTTTTGGGTAGATACACACACATCCGCACATTTCAGATAGCTAAGGCACAGCAGCATGAAACACAGCCTCTACCTGTTCGCACCAAAGGGACTCAACTGAAAAACTAAAACCATTTGTTGTTCCCTTTTTTTCTTCCTCTGTACACTCCCAATGCATTTTTATTGCTTTTTCATAAAACACCGCTGCAAATAATCAAGCATGACCATTGACATCCACAAGATTGAGTTTTAGGAACCATTAAATGAGCTTGCCCTCTTGGGAAGGTTCTTGCTCAGGTTGGTCTAAAGGTAATTATTCAGCAATTCCTACCTGTGGTTTTGCCTTGTTCCTATAGAAGTTGCTCAATCTCATACACTAGTAAGGTCACAGTTTCTGTCTCAATAAAAGTATACCCTAAAACAACTTCTCCATGGGACAAATTATAGTGGGTTTTCATCCACATGCACACACACGTGTGTATATCCTAACATGACCTTTTCTTGCATGGAAATCTGCAAAACTCTGGGAATTTTCAAGGGTTAACTATAACTGTTTACACATTAAAATCGATACCCGAGACTCCAAAGAGAAACTCCTCAGGAAAAAAATAGTCTTGTTTCATTCTGAGCCTTTGGAGCTTTCCACTTCATTTATAGAAATAGCAAAACGTGGTCCTGATGGACAAGGTCAGGAAATTCAGCACTTGAGAGGCAACAATCTTCATTGTATTATTTGATCAAGCTGCATGTCCTGTGAATTTTTAAGGCTACACCACAGCAATAAATAGAGGGATATATTTAACCAGGTATAAAAAAAAGAGGGGAATAAACCCAACTAATAGGATACATGTATTAAGTGCAAGTTATTTTTTCCATTAGAAAATGTGAAGATTTAGTGACACTGAAATGCCTCACAGCTCAGCATTAACACTCCACCAGCGTTAACGGATGCTGTTAAATGTTTCGAGAGTACAAATTTAAAGAGAACAAAAAAAAAAAAGAGGCCTTTGATTCGTGGAGTTTGCAAAGTCCTTGAGCTAGATTAAACTGCAGTCTTGTGAGACCGAGTATCTCTGTGGGGGCGCTTAACAGAAATGCTCAAGAAACTCATGGAAAGCTTCTCACTACTTACTCATGAAGCGATCAGAGAAAGGATTCGTGAGTACAACTAATTAATTTTGCTTTTACATTTCTGCCTGACTCATCAAAACAGGCACTTTCCCCAATGCTGCCTCCTGTTTGTAAAAAGTAGGATTTGCTCTTGACAGTCTTCACTCCTCAAGCTTCCAATGTCATTGGAATAACACAATAATAATTTAACTAAGACTGATGGACAAAAATTAAGTTCGTTTTTTCCCTAAAGCAATACAGGTTAAAAACATAAAAGCCAAACCCAACACCTAAGTTGCTATTACACAAGCTATGGAAACTGAAAGCAAAATTCATTCATTTCAGATTCTGAAGAAAGGGTTAGAAACTAGAGCTGATGCTTAACTACAGCACTTGTAACCACAACTGCTCCAGTACAGTGAAACTGGGTTTACCGCAACCACCCAAGGGGCTGGCAATAATTGCTTTCCTGGAAGGGATACTCTAACTAAATAAAGGTCAAAGAAAACAGCCCTGGAGAGCTTAAGGGAAATTTAAAGGAGTTGCTCAAGTCAGGACTGCCTGCTGGATGCATTCCACAATGCTAGTGCTGTCCATCCAACCTTCTCTGGATGCAGAGCAGACACCTCTAAGGCCAAAAACCATGTGATGGAAAGGATGAGATGCAGACATGCTGAAAACCAGAGAGCTGTCAGGTTTGGTCTTTTGGGATCTTATAGAATCATATAATGGTTCCAGTTGGAAGGGACCTACCCAACGAGGTTCATGTGCACTGCTCAGTGCTTCCCATATAACATGTTGGTGAGTTGGAGACAAACTAAGTTGAGTGCTAGAATATTAAATGACTCTCAGCTCCCAAATAACAGCAGACTGCCTTTATTGCTGGTGGTGATGCAGGATAAATTGCATTAACAACCAGTTTATCCTCATCTCTGGACCAGATGCAGGAGTCTTATGGTGGGAGATACTGCTATGATGAGGACCACTGCTTAAATGTGCGTGTCTTATTTGTAGCTGGATCAGATTTCATTATAAGTTACCACATGTTAAAAAATAAAGGCCCTGGCAAGCATGTATGCTATTCACACATGCTCCTCGCTAATTCTGCCATCAAAAAATAATCCCAGAACCAATGCCATTAAAAGGCCTATAATATAACAAAAAAAGGCAGGGAGAGTTCACTCTGATTTGAGAAGAACCATGCCTATGTTTTTGTTAGATTACCCTGCTTCTCACATCATTTACTCATCCTGCAGGATTTCTGCAAGTAAATTTAAGTTCTAGAGAATTAAGAGACTTTTTAAGCTGTCAAAGTGACCTCTTACATCTCTCATATTTCTGTAACTAAGAGTCAGCTCCAAACATCTCAGCTCTGCAGAACAACTAAAAACTCCCATGGACAGTTCTTATTCCAATGTACAGGGTTTGAGGAAAGTAACACAGAAGCAACCTCTGAACTAGTTCAGTCACTAATAAATCCTATGAATTAATGGTTATGAATGACCAGAACATTAACTCTTGGATTCTTGATTAACTTTGGAATCAGTTCTCAGGTTGCCCTACAAAACCCAACCAACTACCAATACAATAAGCAACTATTATAAAGAATCAAAGTCTCTGTTTCCTCATTTTAAAACACTTCTCCATGGCAGGTTCTGGAGTTTTTGGCCAACTCCAGTGGGAAGGAGCAGGATAAGCACTCTACCAGCAAAGACACAATTACAAGAAACGTTCTCTTCCACAAAGCTGTTTAATCACAATTTTAGGACCCAAAAGTCCAAACCATTCTTTGCCACACAAAGGGACACATTAAGGCACTTGAGGACCCAGAGTTTTCAACTGCAACAGCTTCAGCAGATTATTACTATGAACCTACATGATGACTGAAGATCCTCGAGGCAGCTCGATCCCAGCCTTGCAGAGCTGCTTCTCCCATAACCTGATGCTACATCTCATCCTCGGGCTGCGCCATCATGGGAGCACTGCTGTGCCCTACCAGCTCGGAAAAGAGGCAAGCTGCAGATCATCACTCCTTGCTGCTCTGATCGTCATTACAGTAGGTGGGGAATTGTGCACCAGCATCACTGGGTTCCTATTGCACAGGAGAGGGGCTCTGCTCCCACCTCCTGTGAGTTTTAGGACCTCCTTACAGCCAAGGGGAAAATTCGACCCAAAATTAGCAGTCTTACAACACTGAGCATTTCTGATCCTTAATACTCATGGTAGCAACAACAGCTGTGCAGTACCAGACAGTAAAGAGACTTTGTCTCTCAAAAAGTCCTTGTGTAGAAGGAAGAGTGCGTATGAGCCAAATAAGCAGGTCCCTCTGTTACTCCCCAGGAGGCACACCTTACAGAAGACAAAGTGAGAAGGGTTAAGAAAAACCTAGTCACAAGTTAAACACATTTTCTTTGAGGCCTTTGTACACAAGACAAGGCTGGGGGTGGCAGGAGGATCTATTAAAGTCAATGCTACCCATGAGCTAGAACAGAAAAGCCTTTAATATAAATGTTCTCCAAGACACTGCCATGCTAAGAGTTTGCACTTCCAGGTGTGGCAGCCACTATCTAAACACTATATATCTTATTAAATGACCCCATAACAATACAGACGAGCAAACAACACTACAGAGCCAATCCATCCTCCTCTTCCCCTCAGGCTCTAAACGTTATGGCATGCAACTTCCATTTAGACATTGAGTGTGTTACAAAACAAAGCGAGTTGCACTTAAAGAACTTTCAGTTGAGCTATGCTCTGTAACCTGAAGTCTTAACGTGCTCACGAGCACAGGACACTCTGAACCACCGCCTCAGGAGAATGATGGCTCCGTGGCATGCTGGGGAACATGAAATAAGTTACAACAAGTAGATACCAAAAGGCGAATGTTAAAGCTAGCTCGGCACTCAGGTGCTTACAGCCTGCACCAAGGCTGGTGGTTAAAGATTTTGTGAGAAGTTTGGAGCAATTCTAATCCGGAGGAAAAGATGTGGAAGCTGCGAGAAGGTCTGTCATAATCTGTGGCTCTTTAGGGCTGTGGTTTAGAATAGTGAGCTTGGATTTAGGCACTAGTACCAGCCCATTTAAAAGTAATTTGTCTAGAAAATATGAGCGTCTTTAACTGACCTTCTTTAGGATGGAGATGGGCTTCTGCTGGTGGTACATACAGCACCGGTGCTTTGGAATTTCCATGCTTCAACCAATGATGTATGTAACAGGAATAATAACGGATGAAAAAGATGAAATAAAGAGAATTGCCTAAGACCCTCCCAAAGAACCAGACCACCATAAAGAGCCAGTTAAAAGAGCCAGCACTGCTGGAGGACCAGGAGAACATCTTTCCTTTACACAAAGGACACTTGTTCTCTTTAATATAACCGCACCCCCAAGGCTCAAATATCACTTTTAAAAAGAAGTCCAGCTAAGCCTCTAAGTCATTCTCTAACAAAAGGACAAAAGCGATCACCGCAGGTAAGAGCAGAGGGTTTAGCGGTTCACACAAGTAGCAGTTACAGATGGAGACACAACCAAGAGAGAGGGTACTTGGGCACCCCACTGGCTCTAAGCTTACATCAAGCTAAACAAACATGTTACACGGGACAGGTTGGAAGAAGCTGAACAGTCTCAAAGGGCACACCAACATCCAGTGTCTCAACCTGATGAGCCAGCAATGACTTCCTGCTAGAGGTTGAGGCAAGTCTTTAGAGTTACAGCTTTTTCTTTCTTGTTCAAACTTTCCAATTGCCATCATAGTCTTATTAAACATTAAGACCAAAGTAAAACTGACAGCAGTCTACCCCTGGCTATTGCCTCACTGTCAAGAGTTGGGACCCCTTCTTATACCTCAGTTAGGGAAAGGAGACAGGGAAAGAAGTGTTTCAATCAAGAGACACGACATTAGCCACTGAAATTCAATTGCCTGCTCACACCTGGACCTCCTGCATCTCAGCTTTTTATTTTGTCCTTCAATTAAATAAAAATGATCAGACAAAATTCAGATTCTTCCCTGCTTACACTCTGGTTTTCTCTCCTTGTCAAAATGCCCTTTTTGCCCATCTAAACTGCATTAAATATGCCCTGGCTAAAGAGTGCTGCCACTTGAATGTCTCCGTTCCAACTCATCTGGCAAATGCTGAGGTTCAGCTCACACAATGAGGTTGAGGCTTTAGGACCTAAAGAGCTAAAAGGAGCAGGCTTTGAGACAATCAAGTCTTTCAAAGACTCAATATTAAGAGTAGAAAAACAGCATAAAGTGGGACGAGGCCAGTTCATGTTTGACAGCTCCAAGCTGCACAAGGCAACTTGTGCTCTGAGGATGTTGGGCATTGTGCTTCATTAGGAAACAAAATATAAGCTTTCCACTCCATTAGGAATGACTTTAGGAGTGAAAGCACATAAGACGACGACTCACCTCATCAACAATGCACTGCAATAACTGGAGAGGCTGCAATGGGAAGAAGAGAGAGAAAAAGTATTAGCCTATATGCAATATCTTTACAGTGGAGTGGAAAGAAAAAATCATTAATGCAATAAAATATAGCAAGATTAATCAACAGCAGCAAACTCTTATAAAAACACTGATGCTCAGGATGTTCTATTATTTCTAATGGTACCTAATCTAATACAGGCAGTTAAAGGTTTGCATTTTCTTCAAAATGCAATTTGCTAAGTTTAAAACAAGGCATTCAAGCATGCAGAGGAAGCAGCCATCAGGAAAAAGAAAAGTGAATTTTTTTCTGAACTCATAAAGCTTACCATTAAAGATCCCTGGTTTTTCTGAATCTGAAAAAAGACAATATGTAATTAGCATGTCATAATCAAAATGACTCACTTGGACACATTATGATCACTGAGAGAAAATTATTGCATCGCTGGTGGCAATTTGTGGGCATGTGTTAACACAATTTACATAATGAAAATACACAAATGTTAATAGCTCGCTTCTCATTTATAGGCGAAAGTCAGCAGAATGTTAATTTCACACAACACTTTTTAGTACCCTCCAGGTTGTATTAGAATAGGAAGAAAAACCATAATCCATTTCAAAAGGCTGTTTACGATTCAGATATAAATAATGTTTTATATTGCTAGATGGTGAACACTGGGCTTAATGTTGCAATCATTGCTAATGTTATGAAGCTCACTCTTTTTAAATTAAAAACCGATTTATTTAAAATTGAAATTAAATCATAGTCAGAAATTAGAATTCTGGATTACTGCCAGGCTCGGCTCACAATCCCTTTTTTGTGAAGAAAACTTTAATTATGTGGTTGAAGTATCTACTGCTGCTCAGGAAAGCCTTTAATACTCCACTTTTCCCCAAGTTTCTTATATATTCCAACCCAGTTTTACTTGGAGTCGAAGTGTCGAAGCCATCTGTGAGGCTGCAAAGTTTGATGAACTTTGTCTGGTTTTAAATGGCAAAGAAAAGGGCTGTTATCAGTCGTCTTCAATTTCCACATCAATTTGGTTGGGAAATAATTAATAGTTTATAGTAACAGACCATTTGATTGCTTATAGAGAGCTGCAAAATATTCTGGCCCATACTGGCAAAGCACCTTTTGACCACAATAAGGAACAAAGGCAGAATTACAGCGCCAACAATTAAATACAAAGCAGGTACTTAACACAGAATATCTGACCAGATTTCAGGATGCTGACATTCTGCTCATGTTCATGGGTACCATTTCTAATGGGTGCAGAGAATTAATTCTCTATTTTAGCTAACCAGACACAAAGTTGCTCAACCCAACGCCATTGCGATGTGAACACAACGGGGTCCTTATTGAGAACGTTGTCTGCTGTTCTAACACACTTTATTTGGCTTGCCCTTACGTTTAATATTCTCTGCTGTATAGTGCCATGGTGATGAATGTTGTAGGGCTGCTATCAGCACTGGAAGCACTCCCCTCCAGTACCCAGCCAGAGGCAGGATCCTCTAGTGATACTTTACAGGTAGTAAAATGTAATGTAAGAGGAGGTTGAAAACTAGCACCAAGAAAATAGCTGGTATTATGCACATGAAGTCTTTCATTATTGTATTAGCAGTGCACAAACATACACATCAAGTTTCTGTGGATAATTCTATTTTTTTTCCAAGGAAGAGAAGAAAATAATGCATAGAATTAGCCCATTTTTTTTAATGGCCAATGTCAACCTATTACAAGTCAATGGAATAAACATGCCGCTTTCCATTATTGCTAATCAGCAAAATATGCTGTGGATATAAAAAGACTTTTTTTCCCCACTTCACTTCCAGATGCTAAATGACAAAACAGACTCATTCTGTAGGGATGGTGTGGGGCTTCTTTACACTAGTGCACACGAGCAGGCGTTTCAGGTTGTCATCCTAACAGAGCACCAGTCACATTTCCTCACTGGAAAAATAGGTCTTGTCATGCAGAGGAATAGAGGTGGGATCATCTACAGTCACCTCAACGCCGATATGACTACATCCAATTTCAGAACGAGATTTAAAATATCATTTCTAATCAAAGGGCTCAGTGCTTCTAATGAAAAATAAAGCAACACAAATGCAAGTACGACAGGATTCTTCCTGTGCCGCTGCAACTCTCCTCTGGAGCAGCAGGCCCTGCTTCTGCAGAGGGAGGTAGGGAGGGATGCGTGCACACACACATCGTTACCAGGTTTTATTACACTATTTTGATGGCGACATATTATTTTGAGATCATCTTCATAAATTTTGCATTAAGGTAGCTGTGCCAGTACCTGGAATTGATTCAAAATGCTTAAGACACTCAATTACTTTTTAACACTGTTACCCGATGTAATGACATATCTGCTATTTCCCCTGCATTTGATGATGCAACATCATTGTAATTGATTCATTTTCTCAATTAAATAAAGCTACTGTGCTTTCCTCTCCGCCAATGCCACAGAGACTCCCCAGTTAGATGTATTACCTATTTTCTCTGCCTCAGATATATTGCTTGTAAGGCTGCACCGTGCTCCTCTGTTAACTCCACCAGAAAATGCAATGTTACACTCATATTTTTCAAGTTCTGAACAGCAATGAACTTAGCAGTATTTATATTAGGCATATTTTTCATTGTTAAAACTATGTTGTTTACCTTTTCCAAGATCACATTATTGGGCGGCCTCTGCAACCATAAACCAAACCTAACTGGCGACAACTTTACAGTCGGCGCTCCTCCTTTTGCACACAGTTCAGGAAAAAGGGAAGCCTCCGGTTTTATAGCACATTAAGAACAGTTTTAAAAGTACTCAATGTAAAATGTTTTATCTTCCTGCTCACCCACGCTCCTCTGTTTCCTCCATGAACCGTCTGGTTTTCGTGCACTACTGGGAGATGAGAAGTTTAGGTTCGTCTCAAGGGATCCGAGTGCAGTGGCTGCAGCTCAAAAGCTTGAGCATCTGGTGTGTCATTACCCAACTTGGGGCTTAGGAAGGAGACTGGCAGTGTGGTTTCTATACCTTCCATGCAGAATTTCAACTAATGAAATGGTAGCAGAGACACAACTGAAACCCCTGCTTGAAAGAAGGATGAAAAAGATGCAGTATGTGTTTCAAGAGTATTGAGGAATGCTTCGATGCGCTCATTAAAACACCATTTTGCCTCAGAAAAGCCACTTTAGTCCCTTCACCCCCAAAATGTTCTCCCAGAAGAACGTGAGTGAGCCCCCGACCTGTTTGTCACTGGAAAACCCAGTTGCTCAGAAGGTTCTGTGGCTTTTCCCATGCAACCAAAACAGTGTGCGTTTGCAGAACTGGATCAGCTGTTTGGTATTTCTGAACCTGTATGGTCTTTGCTGTGTTTTTACTTACTGCATGTGATAGCTTGTAACCTGAAGAAGAAGGGTAAATGATAAATAAATCTATCACATTAACAGTCTGTTTCTCAGGTCATGAAGTATGAGTGGTATCTGGATAAACCACTCCATAAAGCACATTTATTTTTTTTTAGGTTGCTTAAAAATGCAAAAGTTTGCCTCCTGCTTCATCTACTATTTAATGAATGCCTCTGGTTATGAAAAGCAACTTTTGACAGACCATCAGGTTATATTCCTGTCTCCATGGAGATACTTGGGACGGGAAGTGGCTGAGAAGACCTCTACCATCCCTTTCACATTATATTCACAAGCACAATCAAGGAAACTCAAATGAATCCACCCCAGGTAACTTAAGAGGAGTCACCAGCTCTAGCTTTAATTTTCGCTTTTACTCTCTGGAATTAGGACTTGCCCTGAAGCTCTTGTTTGAGAGATTTGCAGGTGACCCAGGGTTAGCTCTTCCCATTGCAGTTAACAAATTTTCTCTTTACATTTATACTGCTTTTCAAGCTGGTGATATATCTCTTTTTAATAGAAAAATACTTAGACCAACAAATCATACAGTTAGAATCTTTCAGGGAGCCTTTACAATAGAACATCTATTTTCCCATTCCAGGAAAACTGTGGATTTTAAAACTACATTTAACTTATTTTTAATCTTCTAAAATGAGGGTTAGAGTTGTATTGAGCAGCAGAAAGTCCTACTGGCAAATAACCGATACACACTTGCTTTGTCTTTGCCCTGATATAAATGGGAACGCAATATGAAAGTGCACTGCATTTCCAGGTGGTTTTCATCACTGTGGGTTTCACTCCTCTGGATTCAAAGCATGATCTTCACATATATTGTACAAATTCCTGCCAAACTGAAATTGGTTATACTTCTGACAGAAGTCACCAAACCTGAGAGACTGACACCCCCCCCCCATTTGCTCCTGATACTGTGAATGCTCCCCATCCCAATCCATAGATTTTGCAAATGGCAAACTTCAATCACTGTCACAAACAGAGGACCAAAAAAGAATAATAATAATAAAGACAATTCACAACAACCTTAATATTAAATATATTCTTCCAATTATATTACGCCGGTTTTCCCAGAGGTCTGCAAACAAATTTCTATAAAGAGATTATTTCATCCACCATTGAACTGCAGCCACTTCTCACAGAAATCTGTTTACTAGAGTTTAGTAACACAATTCCACAAAGTGGGCATGAGAAACTACACACTGCTGAACCAATGGAGGGCGTGCGAGAAGCCAACAATAACCACTACAGTGGAACAGGACCAGGATGCTCCTAACACCACGTTCCTCAGTCAGCAGGAATGCTGGATGAGCCAGTCTCAGGGAAGAAAGCAAATTTAGCAAATGGCTGTTTAAGACCTTATTTAAAGCATCACAAGAAGTGTGATAAGGAGAACAAAGGGTGGTCAGCCACAAACAATAAAGGAAAGGGGTTTAGTTCTAACCGGTTCCTGCTTAGAGCTACCCATGATCATCAAGATTAGCAAAAACGGTAATAGAGAGAAACACCAGCAGAACCTAGAGGACACCACGGAAGAGGAAAACCCATCACAACTGAGCAGGAATAATGTCATGATGCTACCAAAACCACCCACCCCAAAATCCGAAAGGACAAGCTCCACAGCGGGATGTCCAGGGAGGAATACAGCCTCAAGACACACATGGTTATTCTTTCCCCATGCTGTGTCTAAGTCTTTGCATCCCCAGAGAGCTGTGGGCCGGCTGGGGAAAGTTCAAATTAAAACCACAAAACCAGCCAGAAACCTTGAGAGACCGAAAGAACTGGGGTCTTCAGACTAAAGACAGCAAGGATGACATAACCAACCCTCCTGCATCTCTTCTTCACCTTCATTACACACAGTTACCACTATACCCTGCAGTGAGGAAAGCCCTTCTGATACTAAAGCTGAGGAACAAATCACCTAAGGAAACAAGAGAGCCTCTAATACCAGAAGCACTGAAGGGTGGCAGATGAATATCCATCAGGATTGTCCCTCCTCCTAAGCACACCACTGATACCTTCTACCTGTTACCTTCTACCTACACCACTAGTCCCTTCTACCTTGAAAAGAAACAGGCAAAAATGTCAATTGCTAAAGCCTGTCACTGGAAACCATTTAGAAAAATCCTGAGCTTTCTCCAAAGAGCTGAAAAATCAATTGTGATCGCTACAGATGACACAATTCTAGGGACATCTGAAAGGAAATAATGCAAAGCAACAAAGATTTGGGTATATGAGGGGAGTTTTCTAACTACACTGAGGTGCTGACTGGGTTGAGCATCCTCACCTATGCCATTCCACTACCCACAAGTAGCATTGTGCTCTCTCGTGAATTAAACCTACAGTTCAGCAGGGCTGGCAGAAGAATGGCTGATGTGGAAGGGAAATGCTCACCTAGACCTCCAAATCATTCATTCTTATGCTGGCCTCTGGGGCTCCTCACTACAGTGAGCAACTGTCACCCATCAAAGGGGGATGAGATGGTTGTGTGTGCTGTGTGCTTCTACAAGTCACGTTGAAAACACAGCCCTCAGCCTTTGGTGGGGATCCCACAATCAGCAGCCCATGGACATAGTGAAGAACAACCACTGGGACTGCTGTGTCCATTTCCAGAAGTGCTTCACAACCTCACAGCCCTATGAGGAGCAGGTATTCTCATTCCTCAAACAGGCAAAGAGTCACAATTCATTTCTGAGCTCATACAGCTGCATCCTTGGTAAGGAAACCAGCAAAACAGGGCAGAGACCTGCTGCACCCATGCCTCTGTTCACCTCCAGTTCCTGAGAGACTTGGGAGGAACCGTGCCTCCTCCTCACCCCAGCCAAGAGAGCCTGTTCAGAGCACAGAAAAGATGCAAACTTTGAGTAAATCCAGTATTTGCTGACAGTCAGCAAAAGGCCACCTACAACAACCCAACCACACAAATCAACTCACCTACAGCTTTCTTCCGAAGGAGAGCTCATCTCCCAAGCTTAAGTTTTCATTCTGGTACCTCATCATTGCTATCCACTGCAGGAGCAGTAACTGGGAGAGATGTTTCCTTCCAAGTACAACAGGAACATCTCCCATTCCGCAGAAGCACCAAACTCATGCAGGAGATCCTTATATAGTTGCAAAAGTATCTCCAAAAAGACTTCAAATGGATGCTGCCATTTTCTTATCCAATAGAAACTGTGAAGGGTGACAACACCGTAACCAACTGGAAAACACAAACTCACATCCTGACTCCAAGGAGGTGCCTACGGGTGAGCATCTGGAGCAGCTGATTTTCCCACTGTGGTAAATGGAACTTTTCAGAGTTTGAAGCTGATGTCAGTGTGACCAGGGATGAGGTTTTACACAAAGGGCACAAGCACAGAACACATCCTGGAATGATGGTCACAAACCACAGCCTAAGCCCTGGCCCCTCAGACTGCCTGGAATTATTAGGGTTAGAAAGCAAAATAAAACAATAAAAGCAGGTTTTCAACATCATAAGCTAACAAACCACTCTTAAAACACATTAAAAGCATATTAAAATATACTAGAAAATCCAGGTTTATTAGTTACCTACATTTCCAAGCTTGAGCGTACTGTTCAAACACCCATTTTACAGTAAAACAAAAAAAATCAGGCAAGAAGTTTAAGACAAAAAAATACAAATTTGTCTTTATCCTTCAGATTCTGAACTACTTTTTTTGTCCCATTAAAAACCTCTCCATTTTCATAAAAGAAAACACCTCTAAACTATGTCACTGCAAGTTTCTACTACCCAAATCAAATATAAGTTCTAACTTATTTCTGGCGAAGGAGAAATAAGTAAGAAAGCAAAGTGTATCGAAGTATATTGTCTCACAAATGACACGTAGTGAAGCCTGTATGAAGAAACTGGTGAGAGTTTAAAATAATAGCAGATGGCTTCAAATATTGTCAGTGATTTCTGGAATGTTGTATTAGAAAAAGCAAAAATATTTGCACAAATCTATCATATTTAAGATATGATAGGATAATTTAATTCTCTATTTTGGCATTAGCATTTGAACAGTGTTTAATGTCTTTTAAATGGCTAGATATAATGATATATATGGAAGAAAAAACATTTTTTTTTCTTGCTAGTAAACATGCTGTAACCAACCCTCAATTTATTCTCACAAAAATAAATGAATGCTTAAAGGATGTTTCTGTCAATTGAAAAAACAACAGTAAAATGGCTCTTTTCATGCCAAGTTAAACTAAGTATTTTTTTCCTTGACAACCTGCTTACATTTAAATGCAACCAGGCCAAATGTGGTCAATAGTATGGATTACACGTAACAAAAAGAATCTTAGACCATGTTAATACAGGGATCAGAAAGCAGCAACTTCATTTAAAACCATGCAATTATTTAGCAAACTACAATACAGCAAATAAATTAATCTGGTTTAAATGGAAGCGCTTGCACAGGAGCTTTTTGACCTATAATTAAATCTTACTTGCAGAAATCACAGCGAGGGTAGAATTTGCTGATGAAAGGATAAAAATAAGATCTTGCAAAAAAAAATAAAACCCCAAACCAACAGCCCCAGCTTTGGTATCAGAAATCATCATCATCATCATCATCAAAAAGGAACAAAAGCATTTGTACAATCTTTTCCTGCTGTAAAAAGGAGCCGTGTCCCAAAGCTGGTGCAAGTGTGCATTGTCCCCTGAGCTGCTCCAGCTGAGGATCTGGCCCAGCGTACGCAGAACATTCTGCATCGTCTCTCCGATGCTTTTTCGATGCTGGGGTTTGGTAAAAGTACAAACCTTTCCCTAACAGGAGGAGCAAAAAGCGATTTTCCTTCACTGAGGATTTCCCCCCCCGCCCTGTATATTTTTCTTATCAAGCAAACCAATGGCAAGTCTATAGCGAACGCTTTCTTGGGCTATAAAATTTCCTATTATCCACTTATGTTTTCTTTGCAGAGGGATTTAAGAATGCCTCTTCCTTGAGATGAGCAATATGTCATCATTTTGTTGAACTAACAGGCCTGACAGTCTTGTCTCTCCGAGTTAAAGACACCAGTGCTCCGAGCTCGCATCGCTGCTAAAATGAAGGTGAAAAAGCTGGGAGAATAAAAAAATGAAGGGGGGGCGGGGGAAGACCTAACTGTGACTAAATCCTTTACTAATTCATATCCATTATTTATCATGCCGCAAAATAAACTCTATTAAAAAAAGACCCTTAAATTAAGGTCTCTTACGTTGTGAAATAACTAATTTGTATCCTTGGATTATCTATTTTAGCAAATAGCATCTTCCGTATCCCCCATTTCTCCTGTCTTTTTGATCTTTTTTTCTACTTATCATGTTCTTTATTTGAAACAGATTTTTAACAGATAATCTTGATCGTTATAACAATATCTTGCTTGCATTTTATTCAAATAATTCTTAAAAACAGCTTAAAAAGCCGTTTGGAATAACATCAAGCTCCCCATCAATCAAATGAAAAAATTCCGCTGGCGGTTGTATAAACATCAGATCAACTCTGATGTCTTCAAGGATTTCAGAGTGAACCATAAAAAACTCCATTAACTTCTGACAAAGAATGCAAATTAATCACAACATGGGGTGAAATGAAATTAAAGGCTCTTTTCTAATCAATGACAAGGCAGGATGAAATATTTGTTACTCTCCGCGTTCAGGCTGCCGGGATGCTCGTGCTTTTCCCGGCACATCCCAAACGCAAGGTGGGAGCGGGGATTCACCCGGGGTAGCTCTTTAGCCCTCCCCATCCCTACAGCTATCTGCTTACAAGTCGCCCAGATTCACAAAACACACTAATCATCTGAAATCTCAGGTGCATCCAATTTGTTATTCACACTCTCCCGGTGCCAGTGAAAAGCCTGGCGTAGACAGATGCACCAGGAACCTTAAATGACAGTTTTGGCCTCCGGAAGTGCGATCGCTACAGCAAAATCTAGTACAGCCTCCAGGTGAAATGTCTGGAGCTCCATATGGAGCAGGGAAAATTAACAACAAGATGAAAATCGCTGTAGCAGCGGGGAGCCTGGATTTAAAAAAAAGGGGAAAAAAAAAGGGGGGGGGGTAAAAGGGAAAAATTTAAAGATGAGGAAAGAGAAGTAATAAATTAATGGGGTGTGAAAACATTCAAAGCTTTACAATACCACGGGCAGTATTTGCTCAGATTTGGGGGGGGAGCAGTGGGATGGGAGGGGGCAGAATGGGGAAAGAGGAATTTTGGGTGGATTTTTCTTTCTAAACTTCAGGTCATTTCTATGTAATTTATTAAGCGAGGTGGAATTGCAGCTGAAGGAAGGGAAGCATTTCTCTAAATGCAAAAGTATCTTAAATACAGTCATCGTAACCCGCGCTCTCCTATAGCTGATTAAATCCTCACCAGCAGAGTACTGCTGTTTCTTTGGAATATTTCCCTAATGGATGCGATATCCTTTTAACATCCTGCTTTGTATAAAGTTTGACGACAAGCCGAGAATATTTAGTGAGCAATTCTTTTCATTTCTCCTAAATTGCATTATCATTAAACAAGTCATTGCCCCCATCGTGTTTTTATACCATAGACTGAATGTGAATCTCCGTGATTAACTGTACGTCTCGCGGTTGGTTCAGCCACCGCACATCTTTGGGCTTCCAACTTAAAACGTCATTAAATATACTGGGAGGTGCTATGGCCTTTGGGTTTGGTATTTTTTCATTTTATCCATTATTTCCCTCAGTTCTTTCTGCTCAGACACGTAAAATCAAAATCACATCAATTAAACTTTTTAAAAGGGTTTTGAAACTTATTTTCCCTATGTGCTCTCTTCAGATACCTAAGAAGCTGGACAGACCATGGACTAGCAACTGGGCTGGGGGAAAAGGGCTTCCTTTCATTTTTACATGCTTTTGTAGGAAAGAACTTTACTCAAAATAGTATTTTTTGTGTGAGTGCATGCACCATTCCTATTAGTTTCAATAGTTACGCAAACACACTGAGGGGAGAATATACCCTCAGGTGCTTACATTTGGATCTACAGAAAATCCTACGAGCATCACACCCTACCATTTCCAAAAGGGATTTTATATCACAGTAAGGATGCAATAGCACATTGCAATACCACGCCAGGAAAACGAACCACACACCACCAACATCCAGAACAGTTGTAGAATTTTACTACATTTTAAGGACTACAGATTCCTGCATAAAGTTTTTACAGTGAAAAAGTCTGTTCTGATCATCACTACCTGTGTTCTTGTACCTTTCACAGTCAGCTACTGATTACGAAGTTAGCTGCATATCAAGACAAGGAAATATGTACAGTAACTCTCAACACACCCATAAGCAACTTTACCTACAGGAGTAGTTGCTTGCACCTTAAATGCTTTCAAGGTAACACTTTGTGAACATAAAATTAAATCATGATAGTGTGATACATGTTAGCAAAATAAACACTTGCAAAAGATGTGGAAAATGAGAAGTGGCAAATTCTATCACTAAAATATCCCATTAAAGGCCAGGAAAAAAACAAAATCATTCTTTAGTCTTACTGGTGTATTGCAGGAGTCCTGATTTTCCACACGGCAATGATTCCTCCTCTAAACTGTACTCATTTAAACTGAATTTACACACATACCATTTGTGTCTTCAAAACAGAGAGGAAAAAAAACCCCAACTTATTTTTTCCAGCTACAGCTGGAGACAAACACTCATATATGGGAAATTTCAGGCGTTCCCAAACATGTTCCAAGACTTTCCACTGTCAGAGAGAAGTAACTTCAAGTTATTTAGGGACAAATTCTGCAGACACACACCTGATTAGCTTCATTCATTTGAATGAGCCCACTGAAGTGCGGAGGATTTGCTCAGGTGAGTGACTGCAGAATCAGGCCCTTATGTAGGGAGAGAAATAGATATTCAGACATTAAAAAACGCAACACACTACTAGTTTTCCCCCTAATCAGGGCAGGTTTCTATGGGTTTTGTGACCTGCAATCTAAGCAGATGTCTAAAATACATATTCTTCACATGAAAATCCTTATGAAAAGCAGTTCCTTGAAAAGCTTAATAGCTACATTTTAAAGTTTCACCTCCTCAACTGTTTTACATTAAAAAATATACACAATTTCATGGACTACTGACTTGCCAGATATTCTTTTGCAAACCCGATCCGTTTTGTTAATTAGAATAGCAAAAAGGATCTTAAACTAGCAATCATGCTTTGCTCCCAATTCAGGAAGCAAATTTTGGGCTAGAATCATACATAATGTATGTGCTCTAACTTCCTTTCCCAAGCTCCAACACTTCTGTGAACAGGGGGTTATCTCAAATTGTACCCCCCTGTCACTTGGATTTAGTGTCAGAATACACCAGCCACATGACTGTCAAGACACTCAACGCACACAAGTGAGTACGTCGATGGATGGAGGACACTTCAACACAAGAGCTTCTCTTCCAGCCCTCTCTTCAAAGGAGAGGGTGCAGTTTAAAATATGGATAAAATATGCAAAGTGTGTTCTGCCCCAGCCAGTAACCATTTTCTGTAGGAGATGAGCAAGTGAAAAATCCGTGTATTTCTACAGCTGCAAAACCTTTGCAAGTCCATAAAAGTGCCAGGAGAATTTGCTTAAAACAGCTTATAAAAATGGGAGAGAGAATGAGTCCCAGCCTATTATTCAATAACCATGTTTGTGAGGCATCTGCATAATCTAACCATGCATAAATTAGTATGTGTATTACAACAGTTATTTGCATAATAATAGCAAGTTAATAGATGCTTAAAGAGCACAGACCAACACCACCTTTAAATCAGACGTGCCTCCAGGCACTCTGATCTGTACAGACCGAAACTGCCTTCATAAAACACACAAAAACATAAAAACCACATTCAAATAATTCATTTTAGTCCCTGGACACTTCACTTTTTCCCCCCTCTCCCAGGAAAGAATAATTTGAGGAACTACGGAATAGTTTGTTACTATGAATTCTAACATCCATCTTGCAATAGGAATAGAATCACCAAACCTATTTCTGGATTGGTTGCTCTGTTAGAACTTCATGTTTTTTCAAGCATAAAGACAATGTAAAATACTACATGGTAATGCAGGGCTCACCACCATTGCCACTGATGGTGGAAGCAGTTTAACCATCAACTTCAATGCAATTGAGTTAGGTCAGAGGAAAGTTAGAAATGCCAGTATCTAAACAAAATACTAGTATTAGCTCCTCTTAAAATGGCGAACCCAAAGCTCCCTTAAGTATTCCATTCACATTATATTTTTGATTTGAGCAGATTTTAAACCATATTATTCAAAATTAAACTGTAAGAAGGAGCAGATACACCTCCCTGCTTCAAAAGCACTGGATTATTTTTTCATCTCGCACCAAAACAATCATTAACATCATCATAATTTTCATTGTCTCCAGGGAAAGAAAATCTAGATTTTGGAGAAGGGAAAAAAGAGAGAGAGAAAAAAATCAATAGAGACTTCTAAATGACTCCTTCAAGATACCACTTTTCAATTTAACAGGACAGATTTATTTGTATGTGGCTCAAATGTTCACAATTGCTCTCTGCACCTTCATACATAGGAATGAATGTCACAGTGGCAAACAGCAGTAATGAACAATCTTACCTGAGGATATGGAAACCTCCCAAGAGCAAGCTGGGAAAGGAAATAATATTTGTCTAGTTATATAGATTTGCATGGAGGGCACATTTTCTTAAAGAGAGAAAAGTACTCAACTCTTACTATTGTATAAATTGGAAAATGTCAACAAAAGTAATGCTGAAAACACACAAAAAGCTGTATTTAGAATGGAGTCATTCACAACCACCACCCCTTGTTCTATGTTTCTAAGTATTTCTGTATTTCTTGAGCTCTTCTGTCTATACCACTCAGTAACACCGTTTGATGCCCAAGTTCCTGAGGACTCTCTAAATTAAACCAGTTCAGCCTCAATAGCGAGGCCAACGACACTGACCTTTCCTGATAATTATCTGCAATGAACAGGTATTGTAGAGCATGCACTGAACTCCCAAAGTCCTTCCTTAACTGGCTCAGAGTAAAATCTGGGTTATACAGCTGAGGTTTGCCTCCTTATTGGTGTCAAACCCAGGTAGGAACCTGGGAGGGGGACCTGGAGAGAGATCACAGCACCTGCAAAAAGTTACTTCCACTTTTCTTCAGATCTTCTTTCAGCTGCACACAATATCAGCTGGATTTGTTGCCCACATTGTTTTGTAAGGCAATCAATGCATTACTAGAACACCTGCTAGTGTCAGTATTAACCCAACCACAATAGCACAGTTGTCATAATGCCATGGCTAATACATATTCCATAACAAATTCTTCATAGAACTTCAAGTTTTCCCATTTGGTATCTGAGGCTTGGAAACAATTTCAGCAAAATACAGCTAGTTTTTTGTCTACTACTCAGTGAAGGACAAGGGCTTTCAACGCTGACACAAACTCCTCCAAAAGGGCATTCAGAGTAGCTCTGTTCTGACCTGCTTTTGGCATAAGTCCACCTCTCTCCATGGTTTGCAGAGGAGCCATAGTCAGATGAGCTTCTCTACACCCTGGTTAACCTTGGTGAATCCTCCCCGCATCGCCTTCAGAAGGAAGCCTACCAAAAATGTTACGGATGCACTGCTACCATTGATTTGTCTGCATGATGAACTAAGTATGTTCACATGGGACTGAGGAACAGCATCGATGCTGAAGGTCCAAGCCATCGCGTCATGCACTGCACAGGTAAACCACACATCACTGCTGGGTGAAAGCTGGTTCCCAGCACTTCTATTGTCAATGACATTTGAGCTCCTCAGTGCTGAGGTTACCTGACCTGGTCAGATTGCAGGTAAGACAGCTGTGCTAACCTGTGATGAAATTTCAGCCTGGCTGGCAGCACAAACCTACCCTAAGTATGAACAATGAGGCATAGATAGAACTGTAGCAAGGTGGGGAATGAATGGATGGGGCAAAGACCAGTAGACATACTCACCAGTTCAGGAAAAAGGTCATGAGAAGGTAGTAAGAAGAAGCTGAGAGCATGCGTGGAAGCAACAAGATATCAGCAGAGATGATGCCCTTCCTGCCCCTCCAGCTGCTGTCCAAACCTTGTACCATACCAGCTGCTTGGCTGTGAGCCTTTGCAAATACACTAAACTTCTTCCAGATCCAAAAAGACATTACAAAAGCAGGGTAGGTCTTAAAGCATTTGTGTAAGAGATGCATACAAGAGAAACACAAAAAGATGAAACTATTTTTGGTGACTACTCTCAGAAGCTTCCACACTACTGAGAAGTGCTGACCAAGGATCCCTACTAGCAATAACATATATAGAATCATAGAATAGTTAGGGTTGGAAAGGATCTTAATATCATCCAGTTCCAACCCCCCTGCCATGGGCAGGGACACCTCACACTAAACCATCTCACCCAAGGCTCTGTCCAACCCGGCCTTGAACACCGCCAGGAATGGAGCATTCACAACAATATGTTTCTTTCCAAGATGTTTCTGCTCTGCCACTCATCTCTGAAAGCTGGGATCTGCTACCAGGCTTCCACGTGGGGATTGTGTGTTACTTGGTTTATAAGACCAACACCCAGAGAATGTACAAGAAATGTGGCTTACAAGAGACACTGGAACAGGGAACAACATTGAGGTGAGAAGACAAGATCTCTTCAGGTTCTCCACAGTGGTACTCCTTCCTCCTCTGGGTTTCTTCAGTGCTTTGTCTCTCAGGTTAGCCTTTTAAGACTCAACTCTTTGGGGTGAATTCTGCCTTCTGGTTTTGGTTCTGGTACAGTGCTGAGCGCAGTGCTTCTCTTCACAGCAAATTCATCCTCACAACAAATCAACCTGAGTTAAGCAGTTTGACCACCATCCTTTCTATTGCTCTTATCTGGTTCACAGTTTCTCCCAGCTCAGTGTTACTCCAGCTGCTCTCTGATGGCAGGCTTTGAAACACACTGCTAAATAATTAAGCCAAGATCCTATGTTTTCTGTTATGTTCAGTCTTAAGGACCAGCACCTACTAAAACATGCCCTTTTATTTATCTTCTTTTGGAAGGAGCATCTATAACTTGCAAAAAGCTGCTTGAGATCCTAAGAAGCACTGCTGCTGTGATAGCCTAAAGCGCCTAGAAATAAACCTATAAATGCCAAACACTTTTCTCTGAACAGAAACAGAAAAAATCCTGATTTTCCCAATGACAACTGACATAGGGATAGTCATTACAATAGCTACAGACTTGCAGGAATGTAAGTTATCCCACTGTAGAACAAGAAGATAACTATGGCTACACGCACAGGGCATCGTTCTGCACACCTTATTTAAGCAGAAAAACGACCACAGCCTCACTGATGACTTCAAACTAAGCGTTCTCATTCTCACTGATGATTCTTCCCCTCGACCACCACACACCTCAGCAGGGGCTCCAAAGGCAGCAGAGTAATTGGGGAAAGAGCCGTTTTGTGCCAGACGTAAGCGCGGGGTGCACAAATGAGCTCAGAAGAATCCAACACGCATCGGGAGCAAGTTGTAAAAAGAAACACGTTTCTCAGGGAAGCTGCTCCTCGACTGAGAGCTGCAAAGTGACACAGCCCCGGACAGCTCATGTGCCAGTTCCGCATCCCCTGAACCACCACTCGCTTCAGCTTGTCAGAGTTGTTTCCTCCCTGCAAGATTGTCAAGGTATTATAAATTAAGAAACTTAGCAAAGAGTATGTAATCTTCCCTGAAATAGCCTGCAGATATGTCACTGTACTAAATGTGTTTCAGATTTAATGAAGCTTTAATGTCCTTTTTAATTTTGCCTGTTTCTGTATCACCAGGGGTCGAGCAAGGCAATCAGCACTCAAGAGGGTGGTTTGGTTTAAAACTAGGAGAAACTCATTTGCTTATGAGTTGCACTGTATTTTCTTAATTAAATTTACTAAGTAAAATGGTTTAAGTTCAGCCAACCAATGACCTCTGTGTGTAGATTTAGATTTATAAATAGTGTCACACTTAAAGTAAAGAAAAAAACACCCCAAAACAAACAGATTAGAGCTTCACTAAAGGGATTTTCATACTTTATCATCTGTCTCAAGGAAATCATCTAAACATGAGCAGCACAAGCCCAACGCAGGACACAAACAATTGTAAACTACCAAACTAATGCACTATCAAACACTTATCTCCTCTGCATTTATATGTGATGACACTCAGGAACTTGCAATTTTAAGGCATTATAACAAAAATACCCAGTATTTCCGTTCAGACTATTTCAGTTTGGGCACTGAATGGTATTTTATGTAGCTCTGGATATTAAGGAGCAGAATAGGGAACTTAAACTTCAAGGAGCTGGTTCTCATTTCCTTATGGATACCTTCCCAATACATAAGAACAGCAAAAACCATCATTTAAACAAGGCCCAGTCAACTGCAATGCCAGCATGGTATGGAAATATAAATGAGAATCAGACCATATCAGCAAGAAATATGCCAGAATAACACTTTCCTACACCATTACATCTCAGAGCAACTACCTGCCTGCATAGGGTTTTGTAGGGAGGGTGGTAGTGCATGTAATTTTAACTATTACTTTCTTAGACACAGAAGCAGCCCATCAGAACACTTCAACCACTCATTTTATGGTGATTTTTTTATCAAACTATACCTAAAACCACACCAGGAAGAGGAAACATGAAGCAGCCGGTTTTGGTTGAGGCAGGTGCCTAAACCCCTTGTACGGGGCAGCTGTAAGAAGGGCTGGAAAGCAACTTTTAACCTCAACTACATACATCTAATGTGAGCACAAAATTAAAATGACTTGGTCAAATAATGTAATGAACAGTTTTAGAACTTAAAATGGAAATCCAGGAATCCTCACTGACAAACTGCTCGCTCTACATCCCTCTTGACTTGCTTGACCATGTAAGAATTACAACAGTGACTTGGTCCCTATCCTGTTCAGAAAGTGACAGAGGGAAAGAAGTTCAAAGCATATTTTTAGGACACTCAGGCAATAAAACCTCCCACTTATTGTCGATGTTGTACAAGTTGTTTTTTAATTTACAGTTACACTGAAAAGCATGGGATGGTTTTAGCCTTAATTTAGACACATTCCATGTTTCTCAGCATAACTGCAAATTGAAAATAAGCACTTACAGTATCGCAATGATCCAGCTGAAGGAGGACTTTATAGTCTGAAATGTTCTAAACTTTGTTCTTAATTACCTTGTGCACATTGTACACAATTAAATTTCCATCTCAGGATTTTGCATTTAGATGGTGCACTGCTGTTAAACCCTCGTCTTGTGGAAAAGCAGCCGCCACTCGGAACATTCAGACACAGGAAACTTTAAAAATCAGACTTAACTACTGGATAACATAAAATTCCCCAGGTGAAATTTCATACCAAGACCAATTTATACATTCCTAGATAGATGGCTTAAAATCACCTGGAACTCTGCAGGGTATGGACCTTAATAAATATTAAATACCTCAAAAACTACTCTAAGATTGTTTTTTCCTTCTAATATCAATTCCAGGGTCCTCTTATTGCACAGTTAAAAAAAAAAGAATCCAAAAGGATATAACAGCAATTTACCAGCGTTAAAGTGCTGCTGAGGTTAAACCGACAACAAAGAAGAACAGAAACACAAAGCATCTTGAAGTAGGGTTTCAATTAAATGTGCAGGATTTAGTAATGCAGGCCGAAAAAAAGAGTTACAAATTAATTTAATCTTCTGCCTATAGTTTGCAGCTGCACTCCAAAGTGTCTGGGGCTTAAGAACAAAGCCTTGAAAGGCCTCAGAGTGAGGAAAGCTTCAATTTTTAATGTATAACGCCATTAGCTGGGAACTTGTGGAATCTGCGACCCCTGCGGAGGGGCATAAGCGCGGGTAACAGAGACTGATGAAGTGACATATTTGTTCATGTCTAGGACTATGAGGAAGAAGGTTATTACTAATACCATCAGGCCCAACAGAAATATGCCCTAATAACCTTTGGGACATTCCTTGGCTTGAGCAGATGAGTTTGAGATCTCCCTACATAAAAATATATTAAAAATCAAAGCCTAATTCACCTTAATTAAAGATAATTAGTTTCACTTTGACTTCTTTTAAATATGAACTACAGTAAATGTACTGCAAACCAAAAGCCGCAGACAATCGTGATTAAACTGCACATTTCTTCCTTGCCACAAATCCCTTACATTACCAGGCTTTTACTGCTGCTTCTTCAAAGGTGTTGCTCAGAATAGCAGTGCCTTTTCTGAAGGGAAAAAGGTGGGACAGGGGCCTTTCAGGGCCAATCTGGGGAAATTGTCAGGTGCAAGATTCACACAGATGGTCCATAAAGATTAATGAGGATACTTGTTTGAGCAGAGAGGCTTCCTGCTTAGCTGTTCTCTGGATTTAGAGTCAATACCTAATAGGAAAAAAAGTGGCTGTGCTGGTGGAAATGCAGCTCAGTTCGAGCTGCTCTCCATCTCCACTGGCAGGAGAGAGTTTGTCCACCATTACAAACTAATTCAATAACAGGAAAAGGCAGATTTGAATGACAAATATACCTGAATTTTGGACTGTTAAAAAGTAGACACTATACCGCACAGCATAAGAATAGGGAACATTAATTACACAACCCTATCTACTACAAATACACCAGGTACGATGTTATCCCTTAACTGTCCACTCACCTTTCCACCCAGATAGAGAACTCTATTATTTATTTTGCTGCCACACAGACTGCCCACAGTGGCCTAAGAGCAATTGCTGTGAAACATGATACATTGAGGTCTCAACCCGCGCAAACTGTACCTAAACTTACACTTTATTGCAGCTTAGTTCACAATCTTCACCTAATATAGGGTTACATCCCAGTGCAGCAAGCGGATAAATCATCCTGGAATATTACTCTGGCTAAGTTTAGCTGTGAGTGGAGCATATGTGCTTCCGAGTCACTGAAGCAAAGGCCCATAAAATACACTAATTACTGGAAGTTATGGTCACTGAGTGATTGATAGCGCTCTGCGAGGCAACTTCCCCATTCTCAGCTACTCTGACGGGTCTCCCCCACCACACAGCAATTATTAATTCATGACCCAACCCTCAGGCACTGGTACCTCTACTTCTAATTCCACTACCACAAAGATCGCGATGGAGCTGGACATTGTCCTTCTTCATCCTGGTGGCTGCTGAGGATGGCAGATGAGGGAATGGAGCTAATGGCCACTGCCTGGAAAAATCCCTTGAAATAGCTCAAGGGAGGAAAAATAACAAATATATAGGGCAGGTTTTTCCTAAGATCAAGTTTCTGAAACACAGCATTAGAATGAGTAAAACTACATAAATACTCTACAACAAGAACAACTCAAACTACTGAGCAAAACTCTGCATGTGCTACAGCCACTCTCAAGACTGAGTGAAGCATCTGAGGATTTGCCCACATTTGGCAACTACAACCCTTAAAACCACAGTAACAAGGTGAGGCTCATTGCAACAAAGTGCTTTCAACATTCTTGCTTTCCTCATGCCTCCTGTTATTCTCAATGGCTCCACCAGCACCACCAGCATCACAATGGCAAGGCATTTCCTTGTATCTCCAATTTAACCAAGTAAAATAAAGTTCTGCTCTCTGCAAGCACACAAAAAGCAAGGCCAAGCTGAGTAAGAAATGCCACTTGATCAGACACCCCTCACTCCAGCCAAGGAGTTCATTACAATATCAAGACTCCTGCTCTGTATGGAGGTCAAATGCAATTCTCATTTTCTTTTTAAGCTTGACCCTTGCCATTTTCTAATGGGCTATTTTAATTAATATTCCTCCTGCCTCTGCTCAGTGTGGCTTTTGACACTGGAGGTCACTGCATGGTCTGTGCCTCACACAGATTCACAGATGCCCCATCATGACTGTACCCCTTGCTATCAAACCTTCACCACATCACAGTGCCACTACAGAAACTGTGCTGCACCACCAAGCTTCAGGTCTCAGATTCCACCTCAGCATCTGCCTACCTGCTGTTGTTTAGGCAAGGGTGTAATACTGATGAAAGACCAACCATAACGTCCACACTTAAGTGAACTCCTGCAGAAGATTAAATGATGTTCTGCAGAGCTTCCTGCAGATCAGCTCACAATCTTCATTTTGAACCATTATCACATCAAAGCTGATGATGTGTGACTGAAGACATGCTTCAGACTCCTTAGAAAGTTCGTCTGAAACCTTCTCTCCTTGACCAGATTACATATACACAAGTCTTTACATCAGCTTCATGCAGCTAAAGCATTTCAATCTTTAAGATGTTTAAGAGAATCGTCTTAAAGCAGAGCTTCTCTGCAGCACCCTCTTCAAACATGTTCCTCCTCTTTGCTGTCATGTTCTCATTCTGGGAGTTTAAAGAACTTGTTTCTAACATTAAAACTGCTAGACAAGCTCCTTTCCTCTGAAGGAGAGAACACTGATCAGCTTTGCAAGAAAAGTTAGTTTTAAAAAGAGGCCTCCAACACAGCAAAAGTAGCTCTTTTTATCAGCAGAGAACAGCGGAAAGCAGAGACTAGGATGTGATGGAAAAGGAGGTGCAGAAAGGTATCATTAGCCAGCATTCATATTTCACAACTTGCTAGTTTTGTGGCATAAGCAAATCACTTATTTCCTGCATTTCAATGTAATATAATACCAATTTTACTGGTACATAAAATGAGCCCTGGATCTTCTGGCAAAGATGTGCAAGCCTATACTTCCCCTTAACAAACACCTCTGATCACAACTCTACTCCACTCCCTTCCCAAAACCCCCTGCTCACCTACCATCTCTCTCCCCAGGACACGTAGGAGACTCCGGTCCTCAGTCCTGTCTCAAGAGCATGCCAGTGCATCTCAGCAGAGATGGCAAAATCCAGGGGAAAACCAAGAGGCAACCCCCTGCAGAAGCAGGAGGGCCAAAGAAGACACCAGGTCTACACAGTCCCACCAAAAGCTCTTCTCACCCAGCTTCTTGTCTCTGGCAGCAGTCTCTTATCCCAGGAGAAACGGCTCTGCTGAAGGCACACCTGCTCCTCAAAAAGGCACCACTGGACAAGAACACTGCCTATTCAGAACACAACAAGATGAATCCTTTGGATGCTTCAGAGTCCACTTTCAGCTCACAGCCACACAAGGCAGGACGAGAGTCATATTAGAGAGTAACAAGAAATATTAGGCAATTCTATTTATCCTGTGCAGGACATGGCTCTTGGAGGGTGGCTGCCTCGGTTACAGAGCACACACAGCTCTCAGGCTCAGCCCAGCCCAGAGTGTATTTATGACTGAGTTATAAACCCTTGGAAAACAGCTTTTATAAATGAAAATGCTGACACAGTCTTCAGTGTAGTGACAGCAATGTCATTGGTTTAAACTGAACTCGCTTTGTCAAGCCATGAGCACCTCAATGAAACACCTAAAACCTCATGAAAACAGGCAAACTGTTTGCGATGAAACACTTTAAACAGGTTTCCAGCAAACTAATAATAATAATAATAATAATAATAATAATAATAATGATGCTAGCAGCACTTTTTAAATTTACTTGTTTTCATTTTTAATTTCTTCCCTCTTTTTGGCAAAGGAAACACTGAGCACCCTCAGACATCTCTTACTTCAAAGGGAACAAGAACACTCACCACTCTCAAGACTCAGGTGGTTCCCACCACCTAATACTTTTCACACTCTGCCAGCAAGTTTTCTGGGGCAGCTTTCTTAACCTCCAAAACTAAACTCAGTTTCACATTACACGAAGCTTTGCAGCAAAGAAATCCAAGACATTTGAAAGGCTCAGAAGAATATTAAAGAAACTAAGCAGATTTACTTAGCTGGTAATTTATATTCTCATACATCAGAACAGCCCTTGCTAACTTGGTCATAAATGCCATTTCTTTTCAATTAACATGCTCTAACAGTGCTACCATGAATCGCAGGGATTGGAGTATTGCACCTCTAAGTGGAGATGATTTTAAAATCCTACAGCAAATGCCAACTTCCCTTTTTAACAGCTCCATCAACAAGGGCCTGGGTGTCTCCACTACCAATCCCCATGTCAATACAGTGTTACTTTAATGACAGTGACCTTGCGTGGCTCTTTGAGCATCTTCTTCACCTTTTCTGAGCCATTTTTCTAAGGCAGTGTCCTTGCTTTCATCATTTAACACATCACTCAAACCACTTCAATAAAGCAGTGATCATGTTGAAGAGAGGTCCCGGAGGACCAGATGACATCCCAATTAACAAAGCACACCACACCAGATTGGTTTTTGTACATCTGGTTCAGAAAACATTTCTGGAAAGTGAGAGAAGGGGGAAAAAAAGTTGAAAGGGTTTAAAAGAGGAGATAAAATGCAAATTAAAGGTTTTCCTAATGTTGGCTGGTACAACATGAAATTCATCCTTCAAATCATATTCATGACCAGACAGGTTACTTACTAATAATCCTAAACTACACTCAAATATCTTGGTCTACATGGTAAATCATCAGATTGCTGCTACACATCAAAATACATCTTTTATTCAGCAAAGGAACCAGTAAACGCTTGTTCTATAGGATTCCTGAATTTATATCCCTCTATTCAATCATGAACTAGGACAATACCACAGTCAAGTCTTCGAGTAATACAATCTGGATTTAGCCCTTTGTTGGCTGGATTAATTTACAGAGTGTATGAGCACATTCGGTATCTCTCCCAAAACTGTGAGGGCTCTCCAGCATCACAAGCCATTAAAATTTGCAGTAAAACAAATTAAGAGAGCCACATCCCCTGTGACACGTTAAAGTATGTCATTGCTGTAATTCAGAGCTAGCTTCAGTCAGACTCTGGGAAAGATTTACAAGAGCTGAATGCAATGATTCAGCATTAAGTATTTCCACTGCAGTTAAAACTGACTTGGCAAGGAATTTATTGTTTGAAAATGTAACAAGACTCTTCGTTAACTTTTAGGCTACAAAATGAGAAATTTGCCTAAGATGCAGGGGGGCAGCACCAAGACTACGTAACTCCTATCTAATCATCTGCTAAAACATCAGTTGCACTTCACCAAAAGGCATATTCAGCTTTACCTTAATTATTACTCTATCATTATATGACATAATGATACAGTGATGTATCAGATACTAAACCAGAAGAAAAGGGAAGGGCACCTTTGCCCAGAGAAGCTGTGGCTGCCCCATCCCTGGCAGTGCTCATGGCCAGGTTGGATGCAACATGGAGCAAGCTGCTCTAGTGGAAGGTGTCCCTGCCCGTGGCAGGGGTTAGAACTGGATGAGCTTTAAGGTCCCTTCTAACCCAAACCATTTAATCACACAGGGAAGGACTCATACCACTGGGCAAATATTTCTACAGAGCTTTTGCAAGGCCATTAACCAGCTCAAACCTGGAATCTGCATAATGCCGTTTTAACCCTAATAACGGTCCCCTCGCTCCCAGCCTGTGAAGAAATACAGAAACACCATCATCTTCAATCCTAGAGGTGCTGAAAGGATGCAGAGGCATTCACGGACCAGGCCCCACTTCTTACTCCCATGTGGAGTTCTATTATACAGTTAATGGTTTGTGCAGAGGTTCTAATACTTAATTTGAAGGCAGTAAGAACAAACCCATTCTAAATACAGCCAAGAAGTTTAGCAATAGTTCAAAAGATGCACATATGAAACAGTATACAAAGATTACATGAAAGTATTCATACGTTAGATTTGATTGTTGCTTTGTGCACGTGAGAATGACAGATACTTCCATACCTCCATGAAGGAAATCCCTAGACTCCAAACATCTGAGTGAATTCCATACTGTTCTCCTGAAATCCGCTCAGGCTGCAAAGAGATGGAAAGAAACATCTTGAGCCCAGCAAACCATCATATATTGCACAAAACCTAGCCCAGGGCAAACAAAAGAACTGAGAAAATGCAAAGAAGCTTAAAGCTCACCAGCTAACCCGGCAGAGAGCAAACCCGCTCCTCAAACATGACTTCTTGATTTATTGTGCCTCTTCTGCAAGAGCAAAGGACTTGGTTATGCTCAGATGTGTAGCTACGCACCTTGCAAAGCTGGCCTTGGCATTTGTGTTTGGGCTGTTTTATCCAACAACAAAATACAGAAAGCCCATGGCTTGCACACGTGCAGCAGAGCACAAGGTTAAGCTGTGAAAGCCCAATGGTACACGCATCTATCACAAGGGACACTTGGAAAAGAGGCTCCTAACGTTGAGTGAAGGGGCTGGGGAGTAACCACGGTTTAAAAAGCGAAGTTACTGAAGCCAAAAGAACCAATGAACTCACATGCCAGCAATTTTATTTTATATACTTTCTAATTTCATTTCTGACCTATAGAAAATGAAAAGACTTTACTCAAAACTATTAATAGCAAGTTTAATGCCTCATGAAACAGAATGCTGTAAAATATAACTGCTAGTTTTTACTTGAAAGCTACAATTTAAGCATTTCCAAGGTCAAGTACAGCATGAAATGTAACAATAAAAGGCTCCATGAGACTTCTCTCCCCACTGTGCTGTTAATGCACCTGTCTAGCCCAACCACCTACAAAGCACTGGCTGTATTTTTAGTCTTTAATAATCCAGAGACCTTTGTTAGAAAACAAACTCCCAAATTAGTGCCACTCCAATGTGTTTTCGGATGTTTCCTCTGCCCTGCTAATCCCAGGTCAAGAGCTTTTATCGCAGCATGAACGTTAAGTAAAAAACAAAGTGCTGCTCGCATTGTCTTTAAGGATTGCCTCCCACAACTGCCATAACCTAAAAACCACCTCTGAATGGAACTGGAACAGCAAATCTTTCTGACTGAGTCTCATTTTGAGCTGAACAGTGACCCAAAAATCTTATACCTGTGGCAAGGTGATAACAGCAGATTCCTCTAGTGCAGATGAGACCCTGGCCCTTCCCAAGCCACCAAATCAGATGCATAATTCACACTGAGGGATATTAAATGGTTTATTCTTCCCTTATAACAGCTCAAGCTTTACATAGCAACTTCTAGTTAGAAATGATGCCTTCCCAGAAGACACCAGCAAGTAAATCCTTCACATGTTTAAACAAGAAGCCTACTCATGTGGATTTAAAAGTATGGAAAAGAAGATGAAAATAACAGTAGCACATGCATAAAGTCAAGTGTGCAACACAGATCATCCCCAGGATACAGAGCTCAAAACCATTTTCTCTTTAATTTTCTACAACTGCTTACTTTCTCCATCCACAATTTTTTGCCTATATAAAGTACTGACAAAATGATTTTACAGAAAATTCCATTTTTACTGGAAATTTTAATTTCCCTATCAAAAAGTTTTGTTTTTTTTTTCCTGCTATTTTATTGTCAACAGAAACCTCCATTTTTTTAATGGTTTCAAATTGACTCCCAGTCTGCCAAGTGGGCAACCCAAAGCTTATGGCCTTTGTTACTTTTTGATGACTTGCCTATAAATCTGACATTAACAAATGATTCACTCAGCAAGTAAACCTATTCTAACATAAGAAATCAGAGCAAGTGTATTCCTCTTTTGCCACTAGTAGGTGAACACATCACTTTCATCCATAAACAGTAAGGAAAAAAAGTCATTTATTTAATGTACACCTGGGAAAGAGAACAGTAATCTGGAGTTGTACACTAAAAGCATAATACAATTTAACTCTCAGACCTGCTAAGAGTAATAACTGAGTTGGAGAAGTTGATTAACTTGAGCTGTTTATTTGCCTGAATCACTATATTCCAGTCCTTTTAGGAAATGAAGCCATCCAAATAAGCAGGTTACTATAAAAAATGGTAATGCCCAAGACCAGATTTTTTTCCTCTCTTTATGTTTTTAAAACACTTTTCTGCACATAACATTGTGATGATGCAGGACAGACCAAGTCTTTCTAGGATGGTGACACGAGTGTTTCACAAGCCACATAATGAGTACACCTTGACTAGAAAAGCACTTAGCAACTAAATGGACACCCTGGTCTGCTTGCTTCTCACAAGAAAGTAAGAAAAATTACCTGAAAGTGATTAAAGGTCATGGATTTCTCTCTCCTCTTTTCCAAGGTTTGAAAAAATACTGTTATCAACCATTTTGTATAGTTTTCTCTTCATTTTTAAAACAAGCTGAACACTGATTTTCTCCTCATTAATACCATGACATAAATAATTTGTTAGAAGAATTTTAATTGCCAAAAATAAAAGACAGTGGTTAATACACTGCTCGAAAATGAAGCATGTAAGTTTTCACATCTGTTAAATGGAGAACTGAAATTAATCACATTCATCTAATGGAAAATAAATGCTAACTTTTGTAGTTTACTTTCAGACTGGCCCTTGTCACCATATTAATCTCTATGACATGAACACCACATGCCAGTTGTCAGGTCAGCTGGAACCACTAAACTCAAACCTCCCATCCTAGCTAACAGCAGCAGCCTTCCCCCTAGTGAGACGTCTTCAGCAATGTGTTAATTTGGTCTAAAAATGATGGGAATTTATACTTTCATGTACAGAAATAAGGCAAAGGTAGTTTCATCACCTCAACAGAGAAGTTGTGGCTGCCCTATCCCTGGCAGTGTTCAAGGCCAGACAGGGCTTGGAGCAAGCTGCTCTAGAGGAAGGTGTCCCTGCCAGTGGCAGGGGCTTGGAACTGGATGAGCTTTAAGGTCCATTCCAACACAAACCATGCTGTGATTCTATGATTCTACGATCTCTGCAGAAAACTGGGTTTTGAATGTTTGACTCTGCTTTGTTCTCAGCTGTTACAATGCAGTAAAGGCACCCAGAAACACAGTAAATAAACACTTTCCCAATATTACTCTTTCCTATCAGCAAGAAGCACAGTGTCACAGAGCTGGGAGCTGGTAGGGAGCACAGGTAGGAAGGGATTGGGTCTGTGAGACAGCACAAGGGACTTGTTTTGTGGTGTGCACAATTAAGACATAGTTTATGCTGGGGATAAGGAGAGATGAAGTTTGAGAATTGATTTAGAATATATCCTGCATTACACAGAACAAGACTGAACAAATACTTCTATTTAAATGTAACTCCTGCATAAATCCACTTACCGCCATATAAGCATTTGTTCCAACATACGTCTTGGCTATAGAATTCACCAGCTATCAGACAAAACAGTCTGTTAGAACAATATAAAGATAATGTGGAAATAAAATGGGCAATTATTCCTCATTTAACCTACAATCATCATTCCTATAAATCAACTAAAAATTATGTAAAAGGGAACAAATTTATCTGCAAAGGCATTAAAAATGATTAAATCTCTCTTTTGTTCGGAATGAGAGTTCCAATTTAAACAAGCACTGCATTACAGTTTATGGCTGATAACCTTAAACAATTCTGTTAAACAGGATGCTTATCGCTTTAGTACCCCAAACTAGTCTGATATAAAAAGTCAATTTGAAGTAGGATTGAACACGCTCATTTTTCAGTCAGCTGGCTCAAGATGTGAATAAAGCCACATTCATCACTTGAATGCAACGAGCACTAAATACGCTGGAGGGACAACAGACTCTGACAACTTATAATACAAGGCTGACCTTCTCTCTGGTCCTCGTGTTTGGCTGAGAGTAAAGGTGCAGAAATTCAAATCAACATCACAGCAAGCTCATGGGTCACTATCAGAGAAGTTCTCCAGGGAGGCCCAAAATGGAAATTAATTAAAATTTGTGCTGCACAGTGTAGAAGCCCACCACTATTGTTACTCCCAATATTAATTTTTATTGTGGGCCAGTTGGGCTCCCCAGACACGTCTCTCGTTCTGCCCTCCCTTTTGTCTGGCCAAAACGCTTTCAGATCAAAGCTGCATATCAATGAAGTTTGCTATTCGTAAGTAGTAATTACAATATCAGCAGTTTTTACTGTCATTAAACAATGAACAATCATATTCAGATGAAGAAAAGTCACCCAGAGATTAAAAATGAATAGGGCTCTCCCAGCAGAGGGGAGCTTGCTGTGGGGCTGTTTGTCTGGCAGCCAGGTGATTTCTGACATTAGGAAGAGAGCAGGCACATATCTAAAACGGGGGAATTACCTGTGTGCTGACCCCAAAGTCACACAGCTTCACCTGGCCTCGTGTGTTCACCAGCATATTAGATGGCTTCACATCTGTTGGGGAAACAAAGGTGTATTCCCTAGATTACGGCATCGTGTACACAGGGATCCTTACCAATATCAGCGTGATGGATTTTCACAGGAAATATTTCAGATATATTTCAAATGCAGCCTCTGGTTTGCAGCAGTCAGTAGCACAGACATTGTATCTCAAATACTAATAATCCATGCTATTAAATCTGCAGGTCACACCAATGTGGGGGGGACAGCAAGCGTGCTGGAGAACATTTCAAAGTGATCCTGGCAAACCGGAAAAAACAGAGTGAAAACATTACATGAAATTCAATAGGGACAAATGGAAGCACTGTGTTTAGACAGGGATTAATCAACTGCATAAACATAGGATTAAACAACTGCCTGGAGCGTAGGCTGGAGCAGGTCTGCAAAAAAGGATCTGTGGCTGATGGTGTGAAGTAGAAATGGCTGACAGGGAACAAAGTGTCACTGGGCGATTTAGGGACAAGCCAAAAGCAACAGTGCAAAGAGTGAAGCCTGGTTTTGTACCAAGGGATAGCTGGGCTGACCTTTTACCATTCATCCCAGCCTTGTGACTTTGCATTTTATCACTGCAGTTAACCCTGCCTCCCTCTTCTCCAACAGCTCTCACCTAATTCCACGTGGTGACAAGAGCAGAATTTAATATTCTATGAAAATTACAAAGTGTCCCCCACAAACACCTGTATAAAGGACCACAAGCAAAACAGCAAACATACAAGCACATTTGAGCTGCAGGAACACAGAATGGAGCTCTGCTCTTGGGCACACCATTCTTTAGAGCTACTGGCTTCCACCTCCATGGCTTCTACTGCATAACACAGCTCCGACTGCATGCATTTGGAACAATGCCTTAAAATGATTACTAATGATTACTAATCCTGCTCCAGCAAATTAAACATCTATGTACATCGTAAAGCCAGGTAAGAACTTAATGCTGAGCCCCTGATGCCAGAAGTTGGTTTACTTCTACTGCATACTCTAAAATCGATGTGTGAATAAACTCGATGGTAGTGCAGGAAACACTGAGCATCTTTTCTGTGTCAGCAATGCCAGTTGGAAAGTACCATGTGCACGTTATGGCCTGGCTTTAACTTGGGAAGATTAGAGCACAGTGGCTTTGCCTAATCACTGCTTTCTTCTGTCAAAATGGATTAAAAGCAATAGCTTGTATCTCTGCCTTCTTTAAAAGTGAACACTAGTTGGGTGCAGATGGATGAAACCCAACTAGAAAAGAACCTAATTTTGTTTATCATTAAGTTTGCCTTTGTTTAGCAGATGTTTCCTGGTACCACAGTAGCTTGCTTAATTTGTCTCTGTAATGTAGAAATGTATAACCTCAGTTAACAAGCTGATTAAATGCTTTCCTATATATGAGAGAAAAAAATCCAGTTTAAAAATGGAAGCATCCAACAGTACACTATACAGCTTAAGAAATTCTGTACATTTTAAGCTAGGTATTAATAGTGCTGGTATGTTTTGCTATTTCCCTCCAAAGCCAAAAGAACAATCAGTTGTGAGTGTCTCCATCATGTTACAGCATCAACAGACTCAGTATGTTATCCCAATCTCATCTCATCTTTAGGAATTCAATCCATGCGCTGCATTTGTGATGGATTTTTACCCATTCCACACCACAGGTGATGAGCAGAACATTGCTATGGAGCCATCCACATGGTCACCAATCTCCTGTCCACTTCCCAACAGCGTTTTAGGAATATGCTAACTAAAACTTCAGGGAGACTCAAAGGTTTCCTTGCGGCAGCTCACAAACAGCGCAGACCTCGGATGCTGACTGACTTCGCCACATCTATCAAGACATGATGAGTCCATCAGAGGCTCTACCCTGAATCCTGAGGAGAAAAGGACATTGCACAGTACTCCTGTTTAACCTTCTTTCTAATAATATGGCAGCCAACAGAGCTACCTACATCCCGGGTTCGTGCTGAACTGTGGGAGCAACCTGGTCTAGCGGAAGGTGTCCCTGCACATGGCAGGGGGTTGGAACTGGATGAGCTTTAAGGTCCTTCCAACCCAAACCATTCTATGTGCTCCAAGGGCATCCCACAAGTCCATATTCCCTTAACACAAGTCACTGGAGGAAACCAACATGTCACATTTGTCCCCTGTCCCACAAGGGCTGCCAGCTCTCACCGAGTTAGAACCAATGTGTCCAGCTATGTGACCTTGTGTCACTGGGGATCCACAGACCCAACTTCCTTTCCCTGGGAAAGGACAGTAAGCTAATATAATTAAAAAGAACATCTGTCATTCAATGAGCATTGCTTGATCCTGAAATCCTTCCACAAACAATAATAAAAGGAGAAATTCCTAAAAGAAAAAAGCAATCAGTGGTCAGCCCACGAAGGAAGGGAAGCCTCAGCCCACAAAGGCAGAGAAGCCCAGGAAGAAAGGGCAGCTTGTGCAGGCTGGGGCCTCCACTGAGCAAGCTGTAGCCAAACAAGCACTGCTATAACAAAAACACTATCTATCCTTGCAGAAGAATTTAACTAGCACCACAAATAGGGGGTTTAAGCAAATATTTGCTATAAATTCCAAGGGTTGTGCTGGTTTCCTCAAGAAGAAAGGGAAGTGACAATCCTCAACGAAGATGTCACTTCAAAGTATCTCGCATCAAAAGTGGGGAGAAAAATCACCCAATCAGTAAATTAGCCTTTTTGTTTCGTGAACAGCTTCAGTTAATGGGTTAAACATTTCTTTTTGGTTTTGGAAAACAAATGTGCATAAATAATGTTCTGCACCATCTGCTTGTGATTAATATTACTGTTTAGAAGTGAAAGAATTTAAACAAGAGCCAAAAGGGGTCATTATGCTCCCATTACCAGTGCTTGCTTAATACAAATGATTTCCATGAAGCATCATTATAGAGGAGGAACAAGTCCTCTTTATGATATATCTGCCTAAGTAGTTTCACCTCTCTGCAAATAAATGGGACCTCCAAAGCTCGTGCTTACCAGTAAACAGAACTGTCACAGGTTCAGCTTTGTGAACACCAAACATTTCATCTTGTTTTATTGAAAGCAAACGGATTGGTGATTGTGAGGGGAAAAAATCCCTAACAAAACAACATATTTCTGAAAGCTGTCTCTTGACTTTTCCTGTCTTTTAAACATATAAAACCACAGCACACCAGGTTCAAGGAAGAGGAGATACAAAAGCACAGTTCTACCTGCAGACAGCTCACAGAACACTGCTGTTAAAGAGAAGCTGCTGGGAAAATGACAATACTTCCTTGCCACAATGACTTCCTCAGCATGCTTGTTGTAAAGGCCAGGAGTATTTTGTTGTAAATAAGCTCAAGTGGTCCATGAGTGTGCATGTATGTGCTTAGCTACACATGTGAATATGCAGAGGTATACACACACATGCCCTAGTATTTTTGTTTGTGCTTCATTACATTCTACACTAACAATTTTCTCCCATAAAGCTAAAAAAAGGGTGGGTGAAAAATCAAATATACTGCTCTGGGCACCTCTGGTGAAATCCTCAGCAAACTAAGATGGGAACACTCCTTGTCCCTGTTGCAGCAATACCTGCCCCTACCAATCATCACTCCTCAGCTCCAGTAGCTTGTCAAAACAAAGAGGATTTGAATATCCTTCTATGGGAATAACCCAGGGTAAAAAAGAGATGGTCTGAGGGATGCACAAACCTCCCTTCTCCTTCACCCAGCCACCAACAGCCTGGGAACATCTTGAGATCATCAACTCTGCTCAGCCTCACGCATCACAAATCGGAAGAGACCTCCAAAACTCTGACAGATCTAAAACCTGCTCAGAAACCAAGGGACCCAAACCAGCACAAATATATACCAGCCCCCAACACACATACAAATACAGATGAGCACAATTAAACACAAGTGGGTAACATTGATTTCATACATTTCCTTTAATAAGGAGGTGTGAAGAGAAAAAAACGTAGCAGATAAAATGCATACGGTCTATACTTATTCTTGAACTTAACAGATTTTGGTTTGTCTTTATACAAACTTTGACTTTGTACATGATTAGACTTGTTTAATTGCTAAATCTGTTTTAAATCTAAGTTAATTTCTCATTACCCTTCCATTTCTACTTCTTATCCTCTGGGGAAAAGAGCACACTTATCATTGGGACATTCTCACATCTTCCAAAGAAGTGCTGTAGGTGTTAATCTTATGTTTATGTTTGATGTGGGTGTGATGACTAAGACTGCAGCGTTGGGTTTATTAATATGCACGGCTATCACCTCATTAGTTGCAAGGTTTGTTTTGAAGTTAAGCTGTAATATTTGCTGAAATGTCTGATCTGCAATAAAAGACTTGCTCATTGTTTGTTTCCTTTGCTTTAATCCATGCTCTAGTCACAAACTGTCTTTGCTGCGCTGCCTTACACAGCTTCTCCACCTTCCTTATGCCGCGGTGGAAACTCTCGACTCCTCAGCCTATGTGAGCTTCCTGCATGATCTTCTGCATGTGACAGCAAGGAAGTCAGGGTTAAACTGTCTTTCTTTTACCTCTGATGCATTAAAACCAGTAGCCAGAGATTACTCTGAGAAGCAGGCATTTCCCTGGCATGGTATTACTTTGTACCCATTTTTAAAACAGAGAAGTACACACACTTTTTCTGCGGCCTCAAAACAGACAAGAAGACTGAAAACCTTGAGGAAACTCTGCTGAACCTGGAATTCTACTTATCCCCTCCATGGCACTCTGCAGGGCTGTTCTCACCTTGGTCATTCCAGCAACAGACCAAGGCCAGAAACATCTGAAGTGTGATGAAAAATCAGTTTCTGCGCTTTTCTTTAGGCCATGGCAAGGACCATACATAATTCATCAAAAACTCAAGAGCTGCTCTTCAATCAAGGCAGTGAAACCCATATAAAAGGGGGGATTTTGTTTTACTGGCAAGGTAAAAATCAGATCCAGGTTCTAAATTTACAGCAGAACAAACAATAAAACGTTGCAGTTATAGTACTTATGCTTGCCCACAATGCTCTCTCCAAATCACACTGAGGAGGTGACCAGAATCTTAAATGAGAAAATGAAAAATAAGATTCAAATGTGCCTTTTTTCTCTTCGGGTGTTACAAAAGTGTGGCAATAATGTGTAGTAATGTCCAGCCATGGATGTTCCAGGTACCTTGTCATTTATTCTGACAATTGCTGTAGCAGCTCTGGCATCTAGACTGTTCATCCTCTTGCTGCAAGTGGATGGAGCTACTAAATCTGCATTTGGCAACATCCAGGCTAGTAGGTGAAATGTTGAAACCATCATCAGAAATGAAGCCTCCTTGGCAACTTGTGCCTGCACTGAGCTGGTCATGGATTCGGGGTTATTCCTGTTCTTTTAATCCAGCAACAACCAAGGGTCAAATACACTAGCAGCCTTAGTGTTTCACTGAGCCTCTAATCGGGGGTAACAAAGCCAAGACCTTAACTTGATCTCTACTCACTCTTCTGGCCACAGGCCTTTTTCTACCATCCGGGAGAGAGCCTGCGCTCTCACATCACAATGACCTCCCAAGAAGGAGACACTGTGAAACTGAGGAGGAATCCAAGCCAATGTCCTGTTGCACAGCTGCTCGCTGGGGCACTGCACAAAGGCAGGCTCAATCTCCTCCTCCATTCAAACTCTCCACAAAAGCCTGAGGACAGTCCGAGGTCTAAGGATGGGCAGGACCTCAATACATACCATAATCAGTGTTTCCCGTTAGCATGTTCTTACCACTCAGAGTACAGATTTCTGGATGACTCTCCAGAGGTGTCCAGTTCCTTGCACTGATCACACCAGGACACCAGGCACACAACCTAGGCGTTGCTCATCACCTTGCTCAGCCTTCCACCTACCTCTCAGCCACTCCAGAACCAGTCACCCCACAAGAAATGCTCTTACCTACTTGGTCTGCAACTTAAGATTTTCTATGTGTCTCTCTACTTTACCCTTCTCTTTCAATCCCAAATGATGTCGGTTACTGCATGCTCCAACTGTGCACTCGGGCTGAGTGAGCAGATGGGTTAAATTAAACAGTACTGTTAGCAACATTAGGAACCAAAGCAGTTACTTTCAGACACTTTAGACACATTATAAATGTAATGAGTTTTCCTTTTTTTTGGAGGGTGGGGGGTGGTGAAGGGTGAAGAGCTTCTTTGTTCTTTAAACAGCGTTTTCCACTGTTCCAGAAATGGCACTGATTTTGAAAGTCCTAATACATCTAAATTAACTTTCCACAACAGCTATATTCGTAACAAAATAAAATAACATTTAAAAGCAAGAACTAGATTTTAGATTGGATCTAAGGAGGAAATTCTTTCCTGTTAGGGTGGTGAGGCACTGGAATGGGTTGCCCAGGGAGGTTGTGAATGCTCCATCCCTGGCAGTGTTCAAGGCAGTGGACAAAGCCTTGGGTGAGATGGTTTAGTGTGAGGTGTCCCTGCCCATGGCAGGGGGGTTGGAACTGGATGATCTTGAGGTCCTTTCCAACCCGAACTATTCTATGATTCTAAATGAGAAGTTTAAAAAAACACGGATGAGCTTCAGGAAGGAGAACAAACTGCAAAACCCCAAAATAAAATGCCTTAGGTGAAAACAGGGTTAAAGGTTCTTTCACTGTTCGTGACCATGTTAGAGGACAGTGGGCCATGTTTTTAGAGACTCTTGCAATGCCTGTGGCTGTCACGTGAGGTTTCTGAGGTACATAAGAAAACTCATTATCCATCTTCTATTTTCAATCCCAGGCAAACACCTGATTTGCCTTGCTCATTTTGCCACTGGGCACCTGCCCGTAACACTGAGCATCTCCATCTCCATAAAATTTGTTTCTTTCTTCAGTCTTTTTCTTTGCAGGGGAACAGGGAGGGCAATAAAAGAGAAGAGCAGTAAAAATATTTTATCAGAAAGCATGCAAGGCTAATGAGCAAGATTCATCCTGCATTACTCCACTGGAATCAAAGCAGATGTTTATAAGATCTACTGTCTCCATAGCAGTGTTGCTAATATAAAATAATAGGGTATTTCACTGGAAAACAGAAAACATCTGTTACTCACCTCTGTGCAGAATCTTTAGACTCCATAAATAGGTAAGGCCTTTCACAACCTGAATTGAAAAGGAAAAGCAACACAAAGATTCCTGGTAAGAAATACTGCACATCTCAGCTTGCACAAGTCATTAAAGACCCAAATTCCAATGAACTATGGAGCCAGGGCCAGAAAGTGTGGAAGGTGTCCCTGCCCGTGGCAGGGGGCTGGAACTGGATGAGCTTTAAGGTGCCTTCAACCCAAACCAGTCTGGGATTCTGTCACTGGATCCAACTGCCACTCTATTTCATGCATACAATACGATTATAACAATCAAACAAGCCCATCAGTCCACTCCCTAAGACAGCAGCTGGGTGTTACAAGTCATCCTCTCTGCAGGTTTTGTTTCTGTAAGTAATTAACCACCCATACTCTTGCATTTTTAACACTCTCATTTTCCCCTAGATTTACTACAAGCCCAGAGAGCAAGATTCAACAAACACATTTCTCCTCCTGCTCCTTTTTAACTCGACCCATCCCTGCCCTCAGCCAGCTTTCTTTAACAGAGCAAATCTTTCCTCTAAAGTTCCCATCTCTGAGACGACATTTCATTCACTTCCCTGACACTTTGTGCATCTCCAGAACAATAAAGCATTCCCGACAGCTGTGAAGTTGTAGGAGTTTTTCACTCAAAACAATTACATTCGTTGTCCGAGTAGACTGCAATGAAATTACTTCTGTTACAGTGATCAAGCAGAAGTGCTAAAAATATACAGCATGAAAGCAGAGAGCATAAGGATTTACAGCCATCCTATTGGATTAGAAACTCCTTTTAGAACTTACTCTGTAATCAAAACCAGTGTCAGTGGAATCACAATCTCTTTTATACAGCAAGTTATGATTCTGGATCCCCAACAAACTGCTCTAGGTGGCAATTCCTCAGTGTTTAACTCACACTTCATACCCATCTCATGGCCTCAGTTGCTAAGTCCCTGTAACAAAAGTCAAATTCTGCGTGCTCAGTGGTGTGCCCTTCTTCATGTTGGCCTTTCAAAAAGCAAAAGAGGGGAATTGTACTTACACAGAATTTTGTCATAAGAAGAAGGGAAAAACAAAAAGTCTTTATACAAAAATAAAGAAAGGGGGTGCAACATCTCAGGCTTCCTCATTGGTGAAAGTGCTTCTGATGACAGTAAGCTGCTCTGATTATTAAACATCTATTTGGACTATTCAGAATCTTTAAAACCATTATGAAATTATTTAATTTAAAGCATGCATTCATAGAAAAAAAGAAATGTTTCCTATGGGGGAAAAAAGTCAACAGCTGTGAGTTATTAAACATCTTTATTATGGAACATGTGCTGGATAAGCAGTTATGAAAGACACGGCATTAAACAAACTTTCACATTCCAGTTCTCTCAGTATCAGTGTGCAAAGGAATGAAAAGAGCTCTTCCCTTTATCCTGGGCTGCAAAGATGCGAACAGGAGCCCCCCCACATGGACTAACTCAGAGGAAAGCACCGTTCCTCACTTACCTTACATTTGCCTATTAGGAAAGGACTCTCAAGTATTAAATATTATTCTAAAATGGTGCTGGAAGAGAGTATCTTTTGATTGAACATCTAGCAGGAATTATTGGTATTCAGTAAAGCAGGTTTTACAACAATGGCTTGACAAAGCCTTGACACAAAAAGTACTTCTACCTGCTGTCAATCACCCACTCTCTTGACAGTTCAAGTGCACATCCTTTCAGGGAGAACTTCAATCAACATTAGCACTCAAAATACAGTGCACAATGTCACTGCTTCAGAAATTGAAGTGAAAATAAATGTGTGAAGTGGCAAGCAAAGGTAGAACAGATTTTACATCGGCGGACCCAAATAAGTACACATCAGTATGAAAGCAGGAGCCACCACATCACTTTGGGTTTCCCAAGATACACTTTTCCTTTGGAAAAGCACACTAGCCCTTCACATAAATAAAGTACACAAGAAGAAGAGAGCTTTCCCATTCTCGTTGATACTGCCTCAATACAGGTGACCAGGGTGAATTTTATTATGAAGTCAGAGATCCCTCCAGTTTCTTGGAGTTTCTCTTACTATTTCATCCTGCTCCTGAATCACAGAATCCTAGACTGGTTTGGTTTGGAAGGGACCTTAGAGCTCATCACTATTTTTAAGGGCTGTCAGTCCACCACTTTTCATGGCAAATTCATGTAACAAGAAAGGAAGCAAGAAGACAAGTCAGAGTGAGAGGAGCGCTGGGATGCTGCTACATGTCTACATGTGCTGGCATCATTTTCCTCTGGAAATGGTTTCTCTTAAAAACTTCTTCAAATACAACAAAGGGATATTCTAATTAACAGATGCGCGGGTCACACATATTATTAAGCAGCTTCAATAGACCAATGCATTGTACATGTCTCAGGAGAATAAAAGACAAATGACTCTGTGTGCGTGGTGCAATGAAGGTAGAAAGAAAACATACAAAAATTGGGGAAAAAAGACTACAGAAGCTCCAGGTTTTGTGTACAAAATCCATTCATGTGAGCTCCAGCTTTGTTTGATATCCTCCTTCTCCTCAGTACCTGAACAGAAATCCTCCAGGCTTTGGGTAATCTTCCCAAGCTGTCCAGGGTGGGGATTATGGTGTCTGTGGACTTGGCAAAAAGGTGCCCAACCCACAAAATGGGCTGCTGGGCCCTGCTGAAAACATCAGACACCAAGATGCAGGGTTGTGAAGACTTAAAGGAGCCTTTCCTGCTGCCACTGATAAATTCTAGAGAGAACAAAGGCTTTCACTGCCTCCTTCCAACAAGTCTACTATGCCAACTGAGCAAAAAAGCAGCACCAGAGCAGGGGACGCTGCCAGTGCTGGTTCAGCCTCAGCGCACACCTTCTGTTACACAGAAGCAGGAGAAAGGGCCAAGTTCCTTCTCTGAAGGCTCCTGCTCCTTTGTTCACCTCTTTACTGACCCCCTGCACTGCAGTGGGCACAGTACAGGCTGCTAAAGCAGCAAATAAAAGAACTAGAAGCTGTTAAGTATGAGCTCACTGTCCTTGTCAGGGAGTCATGCTCACTAACAGATTCACAGAGAGATGACCCTGCAGGTGAACTATATATATATATATATCTCAGGACATAAAAGGTGGGGCTGAAGCATCACCATTATGGATAAGTGAATAATTGGAAGAGAACATCAGTAAAATATCAAGCCAAGGAGCTGGGGAGGATGGGGGAGAGGAGAGACAAAAGTAAGTAAAGGAAATGACAAGGTAAGTTAGTGTGGATGTATTAAATACATAACATGAAGTCAAATGAGGAAAAGAAGAAGGAATAAGCAGATGAAGAAATTCTTTAAGGCCCATCCCAGTATTATTACACTCTACACATGCTACTCAGGAATATGAGGACACTGTTCATTGCTCCATAGGGAAGAAGAGATGAAACGTTTTTACTCTGAACTAAAGGTGAAAAGCATTCAAATTCCATAAGAAACTGCTAGGCTATATAATGAGCAGATTTGAAGCTACTTAGAGGAAACAGCATCAGAGAGGGATGCTCATCACCCTGGGCAGGCCACACAAATTAAGAGGAAAGTAGAGCTGTGAATTACAATGAACAGAGACTAAATAGCTGCCTGTGTTGGATTAAAGGATTTAAATTGTCAGCTTGATGTATAATGAATGTGAAAGCCCAGCACTTAATTAAATGGCACATGATAGAATAACTTTGTTATGCTTTAAACTGCTTAAGTTATCAAAGTATTCCTTATATTTAGCAATTGTTTAGCAGTATCTCCCTCCCCTGGGAAATCCACTAAGACATTGGTCATTTACCCCTTATTCAGCTCTGGCAAAAGATGGGACTTTTGGGTCTTTTTTTCCTTCTTTTGTTGCTCTGTAATTTAGTTTTCAAATTGGAGCCAGTGAATTTCTAGCAGAGCAGCCACTGAAGGCTGCTGAAACACAGTGACGAGCTACCAGGTCCTCCAAGGATCCCACTGTCAACACCTTGTTACCAAACTGAGTAGATATAGGGGATTGATGGTTTTTCCTAGCTCACAGACCATCTCCCTGCTCATCACCTCCAAAATCACTATCAGCTCCTCAGCCATTACTGCTCAGGTGTGAAGGGTCCCATCACTGTAGTAAGAGCAGCCTGTCCCCAGGCAGCCTTGGTCAGCCAAATAAAAACTGCAGCCTCCTCCTTATGTGCATTCAGGAGTACATCTGCCACAGGGGAAGAGAGAAAATGTGTTCTGCCATTGCATTCTGGTACCAGGAGCTGACTTCATCTTTCAGCCTGGGAAGCAAACCTAATTGAGTTAACTTTGTGCAGAACAAACAGTTAGAATGGAAATTACACACGAGAAGCAGCAGATGAGGGAATCACCTTAAAGGCTAAGACAGGGCTTCTGAATCACTTTTTAAAGGAACCATATAGTACAGAAGGACTGCAAGGCTCAATAAAGACAATCAAGAGGACTGCTCCATCCTACAAGGGTTGACGTGAAGAAACAGACCACGCAGATCTCCAGCAAATTCATGACTTCTTTCCTCATCCCATTTAATTTATCACATTTCTTGAGCCTCTGGCAACTCATGTGCTCGTAGTTCTAAAGGAAGGCTTCCTTAACCCTGGTGTCCTTGTGCACACCCAAGGGTTAGGAAGGACCTTCCCTTTCACAATGAGGACACGGACTCTGGACACGACTTGGTGTCACAAGGGGCATGTGTGCACTCAAATCATTCTGTTACACGCACAATCAAAACCCAAAAGACATAAAGAAAGAAGTACTTACAGCTACTGCTATTCTTCCAAGTACATGCTCTGGAATTTTTCTATAAACATCCAAAGAACCCCCTGCAGGGACAAACAAAATGTGCTTAGATAATACAAAATGAAATACTGCCCCAGATTTGAAGCCACAAGGGGTTTCTAGGCCTTGGTTATTAATAAAAACACCATCAATGATATAACAATAACTGTGTCAGAAATAACTGACCTTAAAAATCTACCAAACTCTGAATAAACACATGGAACAGTACCTGGGGGTCTTTCCACCCACATTACTTATTGCTGCTTGCAGCATTAACACTCAAACTCTTAGAAAACCTCCCAGTCACAAGACAGAATATCAAAGTTGGAGAACTCAAACCCAACAGGCTTGGAGAAACTTCTCAGGAATAAAAAAGTCATCCCAAAAGCAACAGTGGACGTCAGAGTCCCTTATGTTCTGCAAAGGAAATTCATGACCAAATCAGTGTTCAAAACATCCCTAGGGTGAAATTATTGGGCAAGAAAGCAAATTTAAAATTGAAAATTAAAAATACCCAAGTAGAATGGCAAATAAATAAATCAAAGGACAAGTGAATTACAGGCAGAGTGTACTACCATTAGCTTGCAAGAGCAGGTTGTCTTAGTCAAGGCTTGAGGTCCTCAGAGTGCTCAGCACTGATCTAACTCTGCTCTCAGTGCAGCATCTAGGTTTTACTGAGGACACCATTGGGAAAAGAGTGAGGCCAATGTCCAGCAATTAAGAAAACTCTTTACCTGTATTCTTACGCATCAAAATTAAAGGTTGGGATACAACTGGGCAGAGTCCTGGGATTCAGGAAATCTTATAAACTGGCCCAAGACAGTCCAAAGGGCTAAACATTTGTCAAGGTTAAAGCTGCTCATCTGCAGGATGAGAAAGTATTTTTTCTTCTCTTTACCTGTATTCTTATGCATCAAAATTAAAGGTCTCAGGGAAAAAAATGGCAAGGTCCCTTTATTTGCATTTTGTTCTTCCTTTAAATGATTGCTGTTGCTTTCTGCCAGAAGGAGTGCACAACATGAGGCAGACCAGAGGTCATCTCCAGTATAATTCCGAGTAATTAGTGCATGGTCAGTAAACACCATCGTTGTGCAACATGAGGGATGCATACCCTAAAGGCTTCAATATTTTCAAGCAAGAATTCAGAACTGGAAGCATTTATGTCCATTATTTTAAACATCTCTGAATTAGTAGGGGCATACACACTCTAGACAGATGCATGGTTTTGGCATGAGCAGATGCTTCCTTACTGCATGGGACTACTCCTGCTTAACACAGGCTTGCAAATCTGAGGCAACTGCAAGAACAGAGCAGAGAAATGGCTAAGACACACAGCAGGAGAACAGCAAGGAACTGAGCTTCTAGGCTTTGCTGAATAAATGTAGCATTTTCCATCAAAATATGGAAAATCTGAGAGAATATTAGTACTTGGAAACAGGGCACAGTGATGCCTGGGACAGAGGCAGTGAATGTAAAAAGGAAGAAATAACAACAATAACAGACCATTTTAACAGGGAGAAAACAAAATGCACCATAAAACCCTAAAGGTTTTTTATCTTTATATCAGAAAGAATGAAGCTACTCGATGCTTAATGACACACATTTGGCTTTGGAAATTTTTCCTGCCATAAAGCCTTCTCTCCACAGAGAATTGTTTGTGAGATCCTTACTTCTTTATATCCAGCTTAACTGAACCTTTGTGAAAGACCTGGAGAAGGCATAAAATGTTGGCTCGTAAGAAAATCCTGGAGTGAGTAACAGACTATTGCTCCTAACAACAACGTGATGTTAAGAGATGAACGCTGTGAAGAGGGTTGTTGCGCGAGACACAAGGGGACTGCAGCTGCCATGAGACACACTCTCAGAACCGATACACAGAGGGCAGCAATGATTATAAATTGCTGCAATCACAATGCTTTCCCTGCCTTTTCCCCAAGAATTCCACACGGCATGAAGATTTCAAAGCAAAGCACTAATACATCTCCACAATGACCGTAGCATCAGATGGTGGGGAAGGGGATACTCTTGGTCTGAAGACTCACATTGAGAGAAACGGGAGTACACTCCAAAAGGAGCTCAGTGCCATGCTGCTAAACAGCTGTGTTAGAAAATCATTCCTTGTCTTGCAATTAAGAGACGATTTCCATTGAAAACACACAGGACATTGGGTTAATAGATTTCTTTAAAAGAAAATCTGGTTTGGCTATCAAAACAGGAAAAGTGAGGAACAGCTGTTTTGTCAGCGAGGACAGATTGTATGGAACACTCAAATATCAACCCACAAATTAAGCCAGCATTTACTTCTCTTCTATTTACATTTTCAATAAAAGTAGGGAAGTTACACTCAGGAAAACACAGCAGCCCATGGAGAATGTAACATAAGCCCAATACCAACCTATTCTGTCTATAAACTACCTGTGAAATTATTAATACAGTCATACCACTGCATTTTGCTCTGTTCTGGAAAAGCACATCTTGATATGGTTTTCCCATTAACAGACTTAGCAACCAAAAGCACACTGAATGCACAACTCACCGTCCATGAACTCTGTGCACAGGGAAATCCTGTTTTCTACAAAAAAAGCACCGTAAAATCCTATGATATACGATGAGTCACACTGGGAAAAGAAAGGGAAAAAGAGAGAAGCCTGGTTTAAAATTTGTTGTAAGAAGATTATAAGGAAGAATACTGAAAATGAGAAAATTTATATACCTTGTAAAGAATTTCTAACTCCGACATTATCTGCTTCTGGAGTTCCAGTGTTATATCTAAGGGTATGACCTAAAATACAACACAAGAGATACATGATCACAGTTGACATAAAAAATGAATGATTCAAAATAAAAACCTGAGTATTAGTAATCTTTATGTGATGAAAAGAAAGGCAGGAATAGATGGAAAGAGTATTTTAATACAGCGATGAGCAAAGGAAGGAAATGGAAATGAAAGGACAGATTTATTTACTTTTAAAAGTCAGTTACAAGCAAACTAAGCTATACAGACAATTTTATCCATGAAATATCATCAGGTTTGTGGTTTAACCATTCAACCATGAGATGAGTTTGGCTTGAACACAAGCCGCAGACGTAACATGAAGAGCAGGAGTGGTAGATCTACAGGTCCCAAAGTGCTGAAGTTAATTCTAAGGGCTAAATACACACAGTACTGGAAGCACCCCTGAATGTCTCATTGGTGCCTTGAAGGAGTGTCTCTTACCATGACCTTTATAGTTTCAGTTTAATATTTATCCCTTTTTTATCTGAATTCCTAACATTGTATGGAACATGGAAAACTGTTAAACACACAGAAAAAATGCAGATGATACAGATGCTTAGATAAGTATCACCAAAGCATTCCTCAAAACAACTACACACTCTGTGACTTGGAGCACTCAGCAGCTCATTCTCATGCTTATTACTGCTTCCTCCACCCAAACCCTCGTTTTCCATCGTTCTGAGCCAGGCTGCTACCCAGGACTGAAGCACCAAGTGCTGCAGTGAAGGTGGAGATGCAAGTCTGCAGGATTTTCAAGACAGACTCTCTTAATAAGGATGCTGGTTCTGGCAGAACCAGCATTGAAAGTGAACTTTAATATGCAACTCCTTGCCATGATTATTTGAAGACTTCCACATTCAATTATTAAGTACTAGTATATAAACCAAAATAGATTCTAAATGCATTTAGCCACCACGATATTTCACAGTTTGATATTTGAAGCTAAAGGGGAATAAAATGTAGTCAATTTGCAGAATTAGCAGAACAGATATAACAGGCTGCATTTACTGCTGATACAACAAAATACAGAGGCCATTTCCAAACGCACAGATTTTACAGTATCAAAATCAGTCTAAAAGAAAAACCGATAACCTGCACCTATCAAGACTTTGCTTTAGGGTTATTTATAAAAGCTGTCACTAAACTAAATTGTAAGTGTAATACAGGGCTGCCAAGAAACGTTTAACACACTTGTCTAGATCAATAATCATTTGCCAACAATATTCACTTACATTTTTCCAGCCTGAAAAACTTACAATAATTTGCTGGGATACCATCAGTTTCACCCACTGAATATTAACAGAATTTAATCTTGTCAACGATATAAAAATCAGCATTTTATCTCACTAAACACTACTCACAGTGAGAAACTTCCCTGCCTGTTCCCTGGGAAGGCTTCACCGATCTGAACAAGGACTAGTTAGCATGATCAGCGGCAAATACATCACTGACATCCAATCAACAACGACCTGGCATGAAGAAAGGTCTCTGGCTGATTTGCATTAACTATAATTACATACAGACCCTGCATTCTAATAGTGGGATAACCTAGAAAGGCAGAGCTACCCTACTAACAAGTGTTGAGGATACTACTGGGTAGGGCATGTATGGAAATGCACTACAACAGTATGGGAAGCATGTATGGCTTTTGATAAGGGCCTGTAGGGACAGGCCAAGGGGAATGGCTTTAACTTGCCAGAGGGGAGACTGAGATGAGCTCTTAGGCAGAAGCTCTTCCCTGTGAGGGTGCTGAGGTGCTGGCACAGGGTGCCCAGAGAAGCTGTGGCTGCCCCATCCCTGGCAGTGTTCAAGGCCAGGTTGGACACAGGGGCTTGGAGCAAACTGCTCTAGTGGAAGGGGTCCCTGCCTGTGGCAGGGGTTGGAGCTGGATGAGCTTTAAGGTCCCTTCAATACAAACCATTCTGTGATTCTATGATTTTTAATTCAAATGGTGTGGTGGTCCTCTGGGATTCAGGAAGGGCTGCAAGCATTCCTGCATATCTTTCTTAAATTCCTGCCTAAAATACAGCGCTTTTGAAACCACTTGGCACACTTAGAACTTACATTAACTCCACATACCCAACGTTCCAAGTGAAAAGGGTTAATTTTTAAAAGAGGAATACCTGAACATATTTCCTCTGCTCCAGGACAAATAAGGATGAGTTGTCAAGTTAAATACAAGCAGTCAAGTGACTGAATTATAATTTACTCTGTGCTCAATTTAAATTAGTGTGAGGCTATTAAAATATACAGTATAAATACGGCAATTCATCACAAGCTGTCATGGATGACTTCATCTATTTGCTGGAGTGGCATACGTTCCACTACAGGGAACGAGAGCAAAATCACAGGTCAAATTAAGCTGCTATTCTGTTTTAATTCACTTATTTAATCTGTGGCGACATAATTGTCTTTTACAGTATGTACAACTCAAAGGAAATTTGGGAGTATTATAGCTGCTATAAAAATGATTAATCAAATGGTCCATTTAAATGCTAGCTTAAGAGCAGGAGAAACTAAAAGCAGTTGAAGAATGGCAACCAGCCAGTGTACACTCACAGTTTTCATTCAGATTTTCCCCTCTAATTGAAAAAAAGTTACCTGTGAATAATCTATTCAACCCTCTGCACAATACCTAGCTGCAAAGTTCATATAAAATGACATTGGTTTCATCTATAGCGTATGTAGCAGTGGTTTGTTTTCCTATTCAATATATTTACAAGATTCTCTACCATGTGAAAGCATTTTAATCAACAGGTTTTCCAAATGTTTTCTTGTCCTACCAAATCTGTGGTTTATTATCAGAAAAAGCCCCCAAAACACAGAACTTTGCTTTCACAGATCCATCCAGTGCTGTTCCTATTAGTGTGGTAATCCTCTGTCAAAACACCTGATCCGTGTGATGATCAGGTCAAGACACTGGCATTACCATCCTCCCAGCCGCTCTTTATTGCTGCGTATGCCTGGCCATGGATGTGTTAAGTCATTTTCTTAATAGAGCAAGCCAGCATGATCGCTATCATTGCAGGCTTCCTGACCTCCAGCCCGTGAGCAGGTTATTTTACACTATGATAACACACACAGGTTGATGTAATATCTCGTCTGAAATCACACTAAAAAATACAATTGAGACTGACAGGACCACCATGAGTAATAACTACAAGAGAACCCAGTCCCCCAGATCTTCAGGATCCTATTTACCCACCAGGACTAACCAAACCCATGGACTCTTAAGGGAAACGAGGTGAAATTGCTGGGGAACACTCTTTTTGCCACAGGGAGATGATTTCAATTAACCTTGCAAAGGGTGAACTCATTTCCCTCCTGCCTGTGTGAATTTCCTTGTGCTCCACCTCCTCTCCAGGCAACTTCTGGGAGCACCCACAGCTCCCCAGCAGCACAGGGCCAGGGCTGGAGAGCAGCAATGCTGGCACCAAACACAGCTGCCACGGAGGATGCTCTCTGTCGAGCCTGAAGATTACATCAGGAGCAAGAACCAGGATAAAACAGCATCCATACACAACCCCAGCATCTAGGGCAAGAGCGTTTTTAGTGCCATACTGCAAGTTATAATAAAACAATAAAGCTATTATTTTATACTTAAGTTTTCCATACTTCTGTGCCTATTACACAATTCCTGTCTTACTGCTCATGACAGATTTAGGTATCATAGAATGGTTTGGGTTGGAAGGGAACTTAATGCTCATTCAGTTCCAACCCCTGCCACGGGCAGGGACACCTTCCACTGGAGCAGCTTGCTCCAAGCCCCTGTGTCCAACCTGGCCTTGAACACTGCCAGGGATGGGGCAGCCACAGCTTCTCTGGGCACCCTGTGCCAGCGCCTCAGCACCCTCACAGGGAAGAGCTTCTGCCTAATGTAGAGCTTTCCTGCGAAACAATGTGGATTAATGTGATAAACCCAAATGAGATCTAAGAATCAGAGGGAGGGGAAGGAAATCAAGGTCAAGAAAGAATGGAGAGAAAGAAAGAGAGAAAGAAAATTACTGTAATATCTTACCTTTACTGCTAGTATTTTTCCACTAGGGACATGATATGCCCTGCATGAGGGAAAAAATTAAGTAAGTTGAGCTCACATAAAATTATCTCTATACATGTGTGCAGCTTGTATCCACTAATTTCATAGAAAAATGACTTGGAGCTAATCTGTTTTACATTAAACCAATCTCAGAGAGCATTTCTAAAGGAAGACTGATGAAAACAATTGATCAAAAGACTATATTTACAATGAAACCATTTAGCAGGTTTTTACATCTGCATGTCTTATATAAAATCTGCACATTGAAGACTTTCAGGCAGCGGAATAGTAATTTTATGGGTATGAATTTATCCATTTTCACATTTTCTTTCAATGAAATAAAATCAATAAATACCCTTTATTCACATAAAAGAAGGTTTACCACACCAGTTTGCAGCCCTATGGATATTTTTAGTGGTAGGACAGTGAGATCCACAGCTCTATCAATTAAAGTGCAGTAAAAGAGGTAATGGCTGATTCTTTATCACAACCTAAGGACCCGCAGAAAACCTGAGTGAAATGACCTTTCTGCATTTGTATTTAAGATTAGCACATGTGTACACATACAAGGTTAGAAAGCATTATTGTTAACGCTCACATGGACCCAGAATCATTTCCCACAATATTCCAAATCATTTGTCTTAATTTCTAAAGAAATTGGCTATTTAACACTGACTTCTGCATTCCTCACCATGAATTCCTAAGAAAATAAAAAGGAGGTGGAAAAAAAAGTGTCTACTAAAAATCTGATGGAATTCTGCATAAAAACAAAACCATTAAAGGTTTTCCTCTTCACTAGTTTTATTGTCTCATCCTGATTTATGACTCTATGCAGAGTAATGTCATATATGTGGCACTAACTTCAAAGAATTATAATGTTTTACCACTACACACCTCTAGCAATTATTACTGAAGAAGGAAGTTGGCCTATTGCATGCAAAATCATACATAGCAGAGGGCAGGACTGTTGTTTAATCCTATTTATAACCCTGAGTGTTCATATCATTTATTAATGGTTTGGAAGTTTCTAAAAACTTCACTTTAATTTACTAACTGAAGGATAAACATTTATGTGGCCAAGTGGCATCAGCTTGTAGGAGCAAACACCAAAACTCAGTGTTATTTAATATCGTAACAACAGTCAGGAAGCAAAGACAGAGCTCTGACAGACTGGTGGCTGAATGCATAATCCATGAATCCCACGGAGTAAATGAACTTTGCTGTAACTAGGGATGAATCAACAGTGGCAAAACATTATGGACTTAAGATGAACAGCAATGACAAGCAAGTGAACAGGTTGAGATAGCATGCTCAGCGTCTGTTAGCTGCCGATGTACTGTGCCGGACAGTTTGGCAACTTAATTAGCCTGTCAAGAAAGCTGATCTTTTTTCCATAAGAGAGATCTCCTGTTTCCAAGTGAATTAAAAGGGAAGACTTGATTATTTAATTATGATGCACGCTAATTCATCCGTGGAAGTTTGGGTTCAATTTCCAGCAGAGGGCAGATACCTGGTTTGGTTTACAGAGCACTGACAGGACCCATTTAACATTTAATTATGGCTGAGCATTGGATCACAAAGGAAATGCCATGCCCATGGGTGCAGCATGACCAGTGGCTCTGCAAATGCCATGCTACCTGGGAGGAACGGAATTTGTTTACTCCAGGCTGATCCGGCATCTCGGTTGTCCTGACCTTTCCCAACACAATAACTGTAAAGTGATTAATGAAGTTTGAATAGGAGCTTTGGTTACACCAAAAGACAACTGTACACCTCTGTAGTGCTTTAATTAACAGCTAACACTTCAAATTAGTCTGTAGTTGCTACAGTAATTACCCGTTCCAATGAGCGTGTAGGGAAAACTTTTGTTAGATATTACATACAATTCAAAGTTGGAATTGATCATTTTGGTTACAATCAGCACAGTGAAGGCCTGAAGACTTAGTACCTTTACGTAGGTTCAGAAGGATGCACTGAAATAATCCCACAGAATATTTGCAGCATGAAGAACCTACGTGCTCCGCATACTGCAACCATGAGTTAGTCTGTGGGTATCTATGAGGAGATTAAACTAATATTCATAAAGTAACGTGAAGTCTCATCCCAAGTGTCACCTCTCCCAGACCCCAGTGACACCTTCAGAAGGAATCAAACAAACTCGTCACTGTAGAACCAGATCACAGGATGAGGCAAAGCAGTAAAATGCAAAAGGTTCCTCAGCAATGCTCATTGCACATTTCAGTGAACACAGGCTTAAAATTCTTCCAGGATGGTAGGCAAGTGGTGTCACCTAATAAACAGTTCCAACTTCTCTTGCTAGGAATGCATTTGAGCAGTGCCTAACCATAAAGACAAGTGGATGTTAAAGAGGAGGGAAAACAGTTGCTAAACAGCTGCTGAACTACTTGAAGACAAATGTAAAGAGCAGGAATTAAACTCATGGAAATGCAAAATATTCAAGGAAAACACTGTTCTGACATTTTGTTCCTTGCATGAACCGGCTCTGGGAAAACAAGTTCATTCTTCGCCTCTTTTTTTGTTGGAGTTTGCTTTTGACCCACTGCATAAAAACAGCAAAAGCTCTATCAGATTATTAGATCTGTGGCTATAAATCATACATTGTGAAGGAGAAACTGCACCACATCAGAGACAGCTTCTGCAACCAGAAGCTTAAAAAGTACTTTCGAACACTCGATGCCAGAGTCAACTACTTAAAAAGTTATCATTGAAACGCTGCTGCACTTCGCCAAGTGCAGGAAGCAGGTTCTGACATGCATTTCCCCTTCCCTCTCTAGATAAGGGACTGCTGTTTAATTAAAACCAAGGTTTAATAAGTCCGAGTAGTAACTCACCCAACAAAATGTTTAGAGGTTGCACAAAATGAGAAAGAAATCTGCAGGGAGGATGGAGGAGGGAAAGCAGCAAGTCCTCCTCAGGAATAAAACACATTCCAGCGAGAAAGGGAGAAGGCGTTGCAAGAGCTCAAAGAGGGGGAAAAAACTGACCAAGAAAGCTGGGAGATGGGGAAAAAGCGAGTTTTGGGGGATCTTCCTTCCCCCCTGCCCTGGTACACTGTGCTAATGTGGGATGGAGGAAGTGGCCAACATCTCCTTCGGGAAGTTCTCCTAGCGCGCATACAGAGCATGTAACGCTGAGGGGTTGGTTTAAAGCCTCCACACACTGTATGAGAGGATGGCAGACTTCAACCATCACATACTCTGAAACCTTCCCACTGGGGAAAAGAAATTCAAATCCTGCCCATTCCCACGAGAGTTCATTATTCTGAGCCCCCCTCCATCCATTACAAGGAACAGCTCCTAAGCAAGACTGGCACAGTTGTGTCAAATATTTTATTAACCTTGACTATTAACCATATCCCCAGATATTTAAAGCCCTGAAGGGACCGATGTGAGCCAAGTCCTTTAGCAGAACTTTGTCTCTTCTGCTCTGAAAATGGAGAGGGCCCCTGAGGGAGCGCTGCAAAGGCAGCTTGCCCAGCTCCGTGGCAAGAGCTGGGTTATTTTAGGGAATGAGAAAGGCAGGGTGGGAGCAAGCATGTGCTTTGCTTGAACAAAGCCCTCCAGCTAAGCCAGAAAAACTTGTGATGGACTGTGGAGTACGGCGTGTGCAAACCCTTGTGTTCCAGAAATCAGTATCATGGAAAACTAGAATAGGGCTTTGGGGGAACTGCCAGCTCCTCGGCATCTCTCCCCCTCCCCGCACTGTATATAAGATGTGTTTCTAGAGGAAAGCAAATTAAACAGTGAAGGCGGCAGAGCAGCTGGTTTCTGTTTCAAAAAAGAAAAGGCAGAAAAAGGTAAGTGAATTTTATATTGCCTGCTTTGTTCTCCCTGAGCTCTGCTGCAAAGAAAACCAGAGCAGAAATGTAAGATGCTTTGCCTCAAACCTCTTTACGGAATAAACCACAACCCATCCCAATATTTAATGCTAGCAATTCCAGACACTGAATATGGTGAGTTTCTGATCACTTCAGAAGTAAAACAAACCAACCCAAGCAAACAGAACATGCACAAGCTGCTTAATAAACAGCTTAGATGTCAAACAAAAACATTCTCCCTCTTTCAACTTGCTAAGACTTAACAATTTTATATTCTCCCTGTGTGGAATTTTACCTAAGAGCACAGTGGGGAGCTGCACTGCTTGCTGTGATTGCAGTATAATTCCTCCTAGGGTAAGCAAAGAACTAACTTCAGGTTTCACATGAGAAGCACTCAAGAGAAACAGCAATTGTCAGTTTGTTTCCTGATTTTTAATTGTAAAGCATTTGCTCACATACGAGTGACTTCCGGATGGTCACATCAGGAGCATGGACTGAGCATGCAAAGATCCCTGAGCTTTCTCAAACTGCTTTTCCTAACAAATGTAATAAGTTCTTACTAAAATCTGAGTTTACTATTGAGATACTTCAAGTAAACACAATCTCTATTTAGAAGCAAAAATTCATTGAAGTTATTATACCCTGCTGCTAATGCTGGTGCAGAAAGGCACTGAAGGAGCCTGCAGCAGGCTACCACACAAAAGATCTGTCTTCCCATCTGTTCACGCTGGCCACCAGGGTGTATTTTTCTATTTCCTCCCCCCTGATAGCCACGAAAACTATTTCTAATCAATAAGATATTCCTTGCCAAGGGAAAGCCATGACCTGTCTGCTATGCCAATGACTCAGTCCCCTCCCGTTATAGAAATATAACCAATGTCAGCAAATATGACAAAATGATGTACTGACAGTACTGTTGCGTTAGTGGTGTGACTGCAGGACGCAGGGACACAACTCCCCTCTCACAGAGACACCACAGGAGCTTATGGCTGATGCCACAAACTCAGATGTGCTGTGGCTCTACTGGCTCTCAAGTCAGTCAGTAACAGCATGTCATTCTGTTAACAGCAGTTCTAGGAGATGAAAGGGTGGTTGCACCACCACACCATCCAATCCAACCTCCCTCTTGAAGTGAGACCGTAGCAGGGCACGAGCTCAGCTGTGGCTTTGTCCATCCCTGCGCTGAAAGCCCCACTCTCAATTTCCCAAGGTGGCAACCTGAGGCTACAAAGTAAAAATAAGAGTAAATATTTCAGGTCCATTCTCCTAGATACGTTTCTTCCTGCTTCACACCTTGGTATGCATTCGTTACACAACTGTTTAAAACATCAAGACATCATTTCACTTGACAAGAACCACAAATATTGCCCCATTTCCCTGAGTCTGTATCAGCTCACCCATAGCACTGCACTGATGAACTGTCCCCCAGATATCCTCCTCACTCAACACACAGAATAACACACACAAAAAGTCTCAGCATTTCCTAGCAGAAATGAACATACACCCAGAAGTCCCACATTTCTTATTTGAGTTTAAAAGCTAACACAGAAAGCTCTGGTTGTAGCAAGCAGGACCTTCAGATGTAGGGGCATCAGTGAAGTCAAACTGAGCATTTTCCTGCCCTGTGAGAAATAACCTAGAGCAAAATCACTGCGCCAGTGTTGTGCAAGATGAATACAATCCTCTAAGTGCCATTCATTGCAGAGCGATGTGCCAGCTGCAAACTCCACATAGCAAATCACCCACAGATTTGGTTTACTGTTCATTTTCCCCTCTTTTTCTCCAAGTACTGCCACTGTCTGTCATGCTCCTGGTCAGAGTCTGACATTCTGATGATAGAATTGTCATATACTCTGATGGTCATTTAAAGAAACAGATTCAAATTGTTTCTAGGAAATAAACACTTTGACAGTTGTTGCCTTCTGCAATAGACAAACACATTAGCCTGACTCTCTGGCTGTTAAAACAGGAAATCCAAAGTGCACAGCAGTTGTAAAAAGGAGCTTTTATGGGGTCTGTGGTAGCTCAAACAGCAATCTACACCAACCTCCCCTCCATCTAAAGCCCCATTACAGATGCTTGAGTACTGATTGCAAAATGATTTGTTGTTGAATGAGAAAACACACAAAAAAATACTTGCATCTGAATTTGAAACTTTTCAGAAGAGCAACACTGGCACTAAAAGCTGCATAAGGAAAATGGCAATGAGCAAAATGTCTCAACCCATCGCTGTGGGAAAGAGGTGGCTTTGCCATCCAAGCCAAAGCACAATGAACCCCTCACCTCTTGCATGCTGTAACCTACTACTTCCATCTGTTACCTCTTACATGAGTCTTCCTTCTCCACTGCAGTCAAACTTCCAGGGTCAATCAAAACTGGATTACAAGTCTTTCCTTCTTGTACCCATCCTATCGCAGTTCAGACCCCATTCCTTAGAGAGACCTGTACAGAAAGGACTAAAGATGGAGAAGGCTTCACCTCGACACTGCTTGATGAGGCTACGGTGCCACCACAGAATCATGGAATGGTTTGGGTTGGATGGGACCTTAAAGCTCATCCAGTTCCAACCCCCTGCAATGGGCAGGGACACCTTCTACTAGAGCAAGCTGCTCCAAGCCCGGTCCAACCATCACCAATACCAGGTCACTCACCGCCACAGGACCAATCCAGACCAGGGCACAGTCGTGTGTTTCAGCTGCTGGCTTTAAACTATCTCAAAGGGCAGAAGACTGCAGAGCAGTTTTCTCAGACTTCTGTTTAGACTGACACAGCTGGGCATTATCTGACAGAGCCAGGACAAGTAAACCCATCAGAGTTTTAGAAAGAAACTTGAAGCAACAGAATGAGCCAAAAAGTACATCACATCCTCTAATGATGGCCATTTTGATGCCACATGCCTCCACAACAAGACCTAAAGCTGGATTTTCTGCATTATCAAACCATTTCTCATGAGAGATGTGTTCATGACGCCCACAGCATAACAACTATTAAGGACAAACAGAGCTGTTGAGTAATTCAATATGGACCAACAGTAGAAAACAGAACTGTGCCAAGAAGCAAGCGTTTTCTAGGTATTTACTGTAATAGCAGAAAGAGTGTTTCCTTTTAATCATGGTTCAGTTTCCAGTAGAAAGCTTGCTCTTCCCCAGGAGCAGGCTGAGAGCATAAACACCATGAGGTTAGTTACACTGCTCCATCCATTACTGGACTGCAGTGAGATAACATCATGATGAGCAACATGCTAGAAACAATTCTGGCATTGCTCCTCTTAATATTGCTTCTTGCCATCACCATTAAAGCAGCTGCGGTGACGTACGGGAGGGAGGTTGTATGTGAGAGCCGGGTATGGCTGGCTGAGCCTTATGATGGTCACTGGGTATCTGAGTGGCTCATTTTTAGCATTTTGAGTATCTGGGGTGAAAAGACATGGAAAAATCAATGTCAACCTTGCTGGTGCTGTTACAGCCACTGCTCTTCACAGAGACATCAAACAGAGATTAAGGAGACAGTCTGAAACACACCACTGGCAGCACAATGGCAAGAAAGGATTCCTGCATAAATACACGTTCTTCTGCCCCCTGTCACCTCACATTCACTTCTAAGGGCAAAAGCCTGATTTAAACAAGTATTCAATGCTGGGGAACAGCCAGTGCCTATAAGCTTGGTGGCAAATTCCACCAATTCTCTACTACATGGAGTATTATTTGTTACCAAGAAACAGATGCTCTTTTCCCACACTGGGGAAGCTGCAATGAGAGCTGCCCTATGCTCCCACACCACCTCACCCATTGGTAACAAGAGCAAACTCAAGTTTTCAAGGTTACTATTTGCTTCATTTCCCAGGCTATGGGCATGCAACACAAACAGAACAACTTTAATTTAAGAATCATCCCGTTTCTAATTAAGCAGCCATAGGCAGCTGGCTGGATACATTTTAATCAGCTTCAATAACGTATTGATTGTATACTGAAGCTTAAAAATTAAAAGTAAAAAGATGACCGGGGAATTGTCCCATCTCAGAACAACAGTAGAACCCTCTGTAAATAACTCCTCTTTTAACCATCAGCTAAATGAACACTTCAATACTGCACTACAAAGTCTTCTGCAAAATTACTTTAACTAACAAGCAGAAATTTATCAGCTTCAGCCAAAATCAATGCTGAAATCAATTTGAACACTGGTTGTGTCTAAAGGGGCTCATTGGCAATTTAGGGAAATTACACCATGTAAATGCCTGTGCTTTAATTGAACAGTTTCATCAACTAGGCTGTGATTGCTGTCCATTCATTTATTTACTCTCACTGCAGCTCCCATTCTGCAAAGGAATGGGTTTTGTCAGACTTGAAGGAGGTACTTTATCTTCATTTTATGCACTTTTGTGCATAACAGATTTTATGAGGCAGGCAAGTGATAGCCAGGGTCAAAAGAAACAAGTGAACAGCAATCACTGGTCACTCTTGTTTAAACTGCAGTGATAATATGCAGAAATCTGGGGGAGTATTTCTGACTTACCCCAGCTATTATTGTTCTAACGCTTTGCAGCGCGACTAAAAATAAAACAAAACAATAGAAACAGAAAACGAATGTAGGCTGGGAAGGGAAACAATGGAAAATGCCTCAACTGCACCACAGGAATGCAGGGAGATGCCATTTTCAGACTTCAAATGGCCACAGATTTGTTTTAACACCAAACAAAACACTGAACCTGCCTGCACCTCCTTTCTTCAGAGCTGCATCAAGCACCAGAGACATCAAGCACTGGGACAAGCAATGTGTATGAAATGTAGTGAGAACCTGCCGCAGGCAGGGACACCTTCCACTGGAGCAGCTTGCTCCAAGCCCCTGTGTCCAACCTGGCCTTGAACACTGCCAGGGATGGGGCAGCCACAGCTTCTCTGGGCACCCTGTGCCAGCGCCTCAGCACCCTCACAGGGAAGAGCTTCTGCCTAAGAGCTCATCTCAGTCTCCCCTCTGGCAGGTTAAAGCTGCTCCCCTTGGCCTGTCCCTACAGACCCTTGTCCAAAGCCCCTCTCCAGCTCTCACAGACCCTGTTAGGCACCGTGTCACTTCCCTTACTCTCCAAAACAGCTAAATCTCCTCCTGTTTCCCCACTCCAGAATTGACAATGCTTTTCCCTGCTGATGTTCAAGGATGTGCAATACACTGGCAGGCGCCATTTGCAGCCTGGCTTGCAGGAGATAGCAACTTTCCAGCTGTCTTGCCATACACTATGTTTAATGTGCTAATGGGGCACCCCAAGGTTGGTTGAGATAGAGAATAAGAAAACGGGTATATGCTGGAATGTACAACTGAACTGAACAGCAGAATTGCTCCAGTAAATTGCTCAAACAAATTAAGCTTCTGCATTTATCCGTATTTCCCTGCTACACAATTCTGCTGGGCGGGACATCATCAACAGCCACATCTCTCCCAATTACTCAAGTGAAAGTGAAGCCGTCTGGTTTAGCAGCATTTTGCTAAGATGGTAACCGATTCCCCCTTTTCTTCCCTCCCTATCCCAGACATTTGGTAACTTCACAAATTAATTAGGGCATCATTGGGACTTTATGTTTATTTCACTATACGGAGGGTTATAGCTTTCTGCTGCTGGAAACTCCTCTAACAGAACCCAAAGATCTACAAGCCATACACAATGCACATTCTGAAAGAATCCCAGACATGCAGAAGGAAACAGTGATGCTATACATATGCCATGTGAGAGAGACTTCACAGAGTAATTATCTACCAGAGACAAATACCTCTACTTTGTAGTACTTAGGTTCAAAATACATACAACTAAGGATTTGGGGTCTAAACAATTTAATGTAGCTACTCCAGAGACTAGCTGGCAAAGCCTATACATACCCTTACAAACCCAAATGTTAACCTTCTTTCACTGAAGAGAAGCAACCTCATAAAAACAGCCTCTTAGAGCTCTGCAGTCAATGATGGAGCTAAAAGATGCAGCACATCTGCATCATATTTCAATGTCTTTTGGACCTAGCAGTGAATGATTTCTTCCAAAATAGCAATTTAAGTAAATACAATAGAAGCAATGCTATACAGAGGTATTCTGCTGCTGTGAAGCAGCCCTAACTGTACAGTTACCATCCTACCAGATTCTGTAACTACCTTATAAGATAGTTGATAACAATTAGAAAGCCTGTTGAAGAGCTGGAAGTTCGTACATCTACCAGTGCAACAGTCTTAGGGCTCTCTTGTCCGGAAAGGTGCGGATCTCCGTGACATAACAGCAACTGAGAGTTTCCAAATATTCACAGAATCGGATAATTAACTGGCTTTGCCATATCTAACTCCATAATTGTTATCACGCCTTAAATAAGAAAACAGCTTATCAAAAGGTAAGGGAAAATAGGAAGTCAAACAACTACACAATCCCTTCTCTTTAGAGCAGGGAAAACATTGAGATTCAGCAAGTTCTCACTGGAAATATTGCTATAAAGTATTGATTTTTTACCAGACTCAATTGACTGAAAAGTTGTTTGTATAGCAATACTGGCCGAGCCAATATACTGGAACAATTTTGCTACACACAGTAATCAAGTGTATTTCTAAAGTATAATTATACTGTCATAAAAATAAAGCTAAGATACCTCTTCTCCAAGCAATGAAACAGCTGCAGCTGTAAAGAACCCAAATAAATGAAATACATTTTCTAACTAAACATAACGTCTTCCAAAGAGAACAAAACCACCCCCCCTCTCCCCTCCTTAAGCCAGGGTTAGCATGAAAAGTGATCAATACTTCAATCTCAATAAACTATTTCAATAGTAGTTAATTCACGTGGAAAGAGAGGCTCAAGATTTTTGCTCAGCGACCTGCGACACGCTCTCTTGTTTGCTCAATGCTGATAATATATCATTGCCATAATGGATATGACTTAGTATAAAGAGCCAGAAAGAAAGGGGAAAAAAAGATGCCACATAGCCACGCTCGTTCTTTAGGCTTGGATCAATAATACACACTACACACAGGCTCTTCTGCACCGAGCCAACAGCATGGTCTGCCACAAGAGGAAAACAGCCAAACGCTCGCAATTCATTTTATTTGACAAATGTTCATTGATTTACTGGAATAAAATATATGTGGGCTGCTATCTATGACTAGTGCAATCCAGCTACCTGTAAGTATTCCATTTTGCAGTTTCTTCTTGGCTTGTGCAGCTCAGATGCTCCTTTGGCAAAGAGAACAGGTTGCCTTTTACAATGGGGTGATTGCTGGCCAGGCTGGAGCAACCTGGTCTAGTGGAAGGTGTCCCTGCCCATGGCAGGGGGCTGGAGCTGGAAGAGCTTTAAGGTCCCTTCCAACACAAACCATTCCATGATGCTATGACTGTTCCAAGGTATTTTATATATAATTTATTTATATTTTTATACCACCTTCTGCACCTCTCAGCGCTCTGTCACTGCATGTACAGCAAGCATGGAATGTTCCTTGTGAGTAGGGCAGATACAAGCTGAGAGACATTAAATTCAGCAGATCTTCAGCGCAATCCCAACAACAAAGTCCACATTCACTTGCCTTGGTTTACATTCCTTAGACTTTGGCCACTATCAGACAGAAAGAAGGCGAGAGACTTTTGTATGACCTGGCATGGCCATTCTTAACGCTGCTCATGGTTTCACATTGCTAGCTCCTTATTTTGGCTAATAAAGAAAGTGACTCAGAACTGGGTAACAATGACACATAAAGGTTCCCTCACTTCATGGGACGTTCCTAACAGTGCTTTCCACAGGGACCAGAGCCCCTTTTCATTACTATCATTATTATTCGATTTCACTTTATTTCAATTACTAAACTATAAGTAAGATAACAATACTGCTTCTGCAAGTTTCTTGGTCTAGCAATACCTTTCCACAAGAGAACATCAATGAGATGTCTGAACTATGTTCCATCTACCGGGCTAACCTGATTTCTGAAGAGTCCATTCAAAGACTGGATTTGTTCCTTTAAGGTTCTGGAAGTCCGTTTTCACTAAACCTTCCGCAAGGAGACTCGTTTTGCCATGTTGGCAGCCAATTAGAAACTACACTAAATGCACCATGGCTTTTAAAACATCTAAAAAAATGTTAATCTCAAAGTTAAAATGTCTAAGGTATAAACAAAATCATAATGGGATGCTGGGTTACTGTATATGGTAAATAGCTCTCTGGAGGAAACCTTTATTACTCCCTCAGGGCTTTCTTACGAAGTATGGATTTCTTAATTCCTAGTGGAATATTTTTCATACACCACTGCAGACTATTAAGTACCAGATATTACATTATGTAGTTTAAACTTTGCACTATGCATGAGAAAGACTTTCCTGTCGAGAAAACTATACCTCTGCTATTATAATCTTTACAATATTAAAATTAATACTGGCTGCAGGGTATAAGCTTCACTACCAAAATTTGGGGGAGTTTATCATTTAATGTATTCATCAGCCTATGTGTGAAGCTGCTCGTGAGGGAGGGAAGTCACTGCAGCAGCAAAAGGGGTTATTTACTAATTTGGAATTGCTAGAGAAAGGCAAAGCAGCGGTGTCATCACATCCCACTGGTGTCATTCTCAGTACTGGGCTAGCAAAGGGCGTGGTAAAGCAGCAAGAATAATGGCATTGCAAATACTGAAGGCAATTCATTATGCTTCAGGACATTTCAAGTTCCACTTGTGAACCATTAACTTGTTACCCAGGAGGGATTCAAAGCTAAGTATTAAAAAGATAATAAAAATGCACCAGCCCTCATGGCACCCAAGAGCAGATACCTTGTAAATATGGAAAGAGGATTCTTAAAAAGTTCCTATTAAGAACGTATTTTATAATCTTTTCTTCACAGCAGCACTGCCCACCTACATCTCAATACAGATATAAGGGTAACAAAAAATAAAAAAAGGCATTTTTAAATTCCATTTTCAACAATTTGAAGTGAAATTCAACACTCACTTGTAGACTGTGCCTCCATTGCCATGACCGAGGATGTCTCGATACCGTATGTCTTGTTCATTCATCTCCACAAGAAAGAAAGAAAAACAAAAGAGATGTCATGCTGTGGATGGAAATGTCAAGGAAAAGCAACTCTAGGCCATAAACAACAAGCAGTCTGGGTCATTTCAAGTTCAGCTGCAAGAACGAGAAGATCAATACAACATTTGCTGTCCAATTTATAAAAGACGATACCAAGGGACAAAGTGATGGAAAGTTTAATGACAATTTGTTTGCCTGGGTCATTTCATTAAAGTTTGATAAAAGGTGTCAAAATGGAATGATATAATATAGCTCAAGAGGGTCAGGTCACAGATACTGATAGGAAAAGGGTCTCCAGAACAGCACATAACCAAAGCCAAAGTTGGAGGTGAATGGAAACAATCCACCAGGAAACTGTCATCTTAAGAATGGCTCAAAAACTTGATGATTTATTCTGGAATCAGCATAACTGATGCTAATTGACTGACAGTTCTGGCACTCTGAAAGCTTCACAGTGCTTCATTTATCTACCTTTTAACAAAGGCAAATCTTTGGAAAACAGAGTCTTGATGTGCTATCCAACAAAGATGACTTTCCTTGAAATACACAATTAATTGCTTGCCTCGATCTTTCTGTTCACCAGGACAACTCTCCAGACATGAAGATATCCTCAGATCTTCAACGGAAGCCCAATACAAGCACCATATATTGCAAATGCTGGAATTTGGGATCTTTCTGATATTGCTTTTATAAAAGCTTACTGTAGTGCTGAATGAACAATTCAAATGTAAAACTACAGTTCAACCTTTCCCTGTACAAATACAGTTATTCTGATTTCCCACATAAACCACCTATTACAGAAATGTCACTGCAGACATTTTTGAATGCACATGTATGCTTGAAAAGAAAGGTATCATCAGAATGAATTCTGGGCTGTATGCATTTTCTATTACAAAAAGATACCCCTTGCTGCCTGAAGTTGCATAGGATTGGGCAAATCCCATATTAGAAGAGATTTTCCTATGAAGCATTAACTCATTTCTAGTAACCATTTGTATTTTATAGGATACCAAGTTAAACATTCCACATGAGTTGGCATGGCTGCTTAAAGACTGTCATTTTTGTGTGAAAAGGCATCAACCCCCCTAATGATATGTCTGCTCTGCTATCACTGATGTGATTAGAGATCACGTAAGCACATCTGAAATAGCTTCAAATCAGTGATTTCAAGTACCACACGGTGACAGCTCACCATAAGCTAACTATCTGTATTTATCCATCTTCTGAAACAACTTTTAAATTCAATGGGGACATGTGCCCTTAAGTTACTAAGCCATGCTTAAGCATCCCCTTTCGTATGATGTCAGTGAAGAGAAGAGGAAGCTTTCTTCAACTGGAACAAGTAAGTGATCATAACAAGGTAAAATGCACTAAAGAGCCAATACTCAGCAAGTCTTAGGAACAAAAAATGGAATATTACTTGATTTTAAATAATATGTATTAAAGACATAACTGCTGAACTCCAAAATCTGTGCTCTTTCCTTTCACTACCTGAATAAATAGCATTCTTGTTTCTCACAGGAAATACTCTGCATTTCTTCCAGCAAGGGTAGAATCTCCAAAATCTGAAAAACTTCAAAATACCTCAAAGCAGAAGCTGACTTTACATTATCACCTATTTGTAGTTAAACCTGGGGCCAGATAATCTTAAGTGGGTATGAAATAGCCCATTCAAGTATCAAGGTTTAGGATGAAAATGAACATTTAGTTTATTCCTGAAAGCTATCTTACTTGCATTGATCAGAAAATGCAAATAAAAAGGAGGAAAAAAAGAGGTACCTCGTGAGGAACAATAACTCCTGAATAGGTTTTAAAGTATGTGAAGAATCTACCCTGGATCCTAAAACTCATTTCTCTCAGACTGCAGTACTCACTAATTTAAAGCAAAGCACACACTGGGTTTAAGGAGTTCTGCTCTTCTAAGCTGGAGGACTTTAATTCTCCAGCCTTTGAGGTAACAACAAACATCTTTTTGCTATATTTCCAGCAATGTTCTTCTAAACATAACTCTTAAGAGAAATTAAATGAAACCATAAAGCCATGAACTTTTATCTTTGCTTCTTGGGGGGGCGAGGGGGGAAGATTTTTTTTGCAGTTACACAAGTTATAAGCAGCAAATTGAGCAGAACCAGAGACATAAAATGCGTTCTCTTTTCTCCTGCTTTTTGCTAACTGGTAAAAAGAGTTATTTTCTTCACCTCAGTCCCTAAAAGACAGTGATAGGAGCAGCTCCATCATCTGCTTTTGCACTGCTTGCACCCACTGCCAGCCCAGCACCATTTCTTGTCTCTATGCACAAAGAGCAACCAGAAACCCAGGGTGAAATAGGAAGCCTGGGGTGGAGCAAGTTATCTGCCAGCAACCGATAGAGAGATAAAGCGTGATTTACTGGCTCAAATAAAGATGCCAAAAACATGTGGTGATTTATCTATTTTACTGAGAAAACTGGATTCTCAATCATAAAATGATAACATAATAACAATGAACTCAACAGTAAGGGCTGGAATATTAAACCTGCAAACCCAAGTTTGATTGGATGCTAATAGTAACAGAATTAATGACAAAGCGAAAGAGACTTCAATTATGGATCAGCAAACAAAACATCCCTTGCTTATACCTGCTGGTTTTGAAAGAAATCAGTGTCTATCTCTTGTAAATCATTAAAACCAAAATGCTCAATTAATCCTTATTTTATATGGAGAGGCCTGACAGAAGCAAAGTCCTATAGCCATACCTTTGCTTTACGAATCGAAGCAATAATGGTTTCAGAAAGCAGTCACACTCTATGAGCAGACAATTGAAGAGATTTAGTAAATCCCACTTTATAGAGCAGAGACTAATCGGAAAACACAAGCCAGTCAAATGTTTCTTATGAACTGTTGACACTATATCAATGCTGAATCAATTGGTGGCATTTACTCTGAGTGACAGAAAAGAAATAAATATTTATATCACATCACCTATATCAATGAACCTAGGCAGAAAGCTATTTCTAACTTGTCAATATTTGATTATCTTGAAGAATCATGTCCCCTTCTTTTAATGATTAATATGAATTCCTTATTAAACCTAAATGGAAACTACTAGAGGAATATCATTATGAATGCCTGAAAGCAGAAACTGCCAAAAAATAATACAAAATAATAACCCAACCGATACTTAAGTAATGATGAGTGTGACTTAACCCCCCAAAAGGAGAAAAAGTTAAAGTTACAACTAGAAACCTATCTCCAGTTAGGGAGCTGTGACTAAATTCTGCAGAACACAATGCAGCATAACGAAAAGCATCTTCTCTCAACAGAAAGCAGTGCAGCTCTGGCCAGAGCAGGGGGACTGAAAGGTAGGGTTAAAACTTACTTTTTCTTTTTAAATGGGTTTAAGTAACGTTTTTAAATATCATAGTAAGAGCTTTGGTTCCTTTATGTCTTTCTACAATTCTACTATGCAGGAAAGAAATCCGTAAATCTATTGCAGGGCACAGAAAACACTCATTTCGATTGCTGAGAACAAATGAAATGCCAAATTCAGCTTATGGACTCAATCACAAAAAGACAGCTTTTACTCACAGTCCATAATTCTACTTCAAAACCTATTAGTAATATTGGAGTAATTATCAACTTGATTTTCAAGGTTCAGAAGCATGCTGCTGGTATTTACAGGATTTTAATTTATCCAGAGAAACAGACTGCACAGGTATAATTTTGAAACATTAACAAATCTACCTGGTAGGCACCTGTGAATATTAAACTCAGTCTGCACGCCAGGCTTTAAAATACATTTCCAAGCTGTATTCAAAGGATTCAGTGCCAAAGAGGCAAGGCTGCAGCACTGGGCTGCTCGGCTCACATTTTAGAGGGGCACCCTCATCTATTAGACCACAATGTTACAGGTGATACTGAAGGACAAGCATGAAGACCAGCCTTTATCTTCTTGACACGCTCAACTACAACTACTTGATTCATGAAATGCCAATGAGGCTTGGAGAGGTCATTGTGTGAAGGCACTGAATACGCATCTGAGATAATTAAGATTTCAGCCTTCGAAACATGGAGGGGAAGTGAACAGCAGTTAAGAAAATCAATAAGAGTCTTTTATTTGCAGTGACACAGATGTCTCAGTCAATAGAGCCTAATAGGCAAGCTTGATCGCAATGGACAGGTGCTGCCTCCAAGGCTATCAAAGGGCTTTCACTATGACAAACATTAAAACATATTTATGTTGGTGCTGCTGAAGAATCTAAGGTTCTTCTAAAGGTAGTTTAATTTACCAGTGTATATTTAATATCATTATACTACCGCAAGCCTGGCCATACGTTCAGCTCAAAATTGGTATGAAATGTTTCTCCACGACATCCATTTCTCCATCATTACATTAAACCTTTTACTTCTGGGTGCCAGAATCTGAATGTCTGGAGCAGGAGAAGCAGCAACACGACAACTTTCCACAACTCTGGGGTTTGTTTTGCTTTAGGTTGTGTTTTAGGTTTTTTAAGAAGCCACAACATAAGGTGACTGCAAATAGTAGCGAGCAGTTCCTTGCAAGAACCTGCTAAATATTTAAGTATCAACTGCCCTAAAAACCACAAAGGTCATTTGAAGTGAGCAGTTGACTTAGTTATTCAAAATTGATTAACTTTCTTCCTTGAAATTGTGGCAGCAGCACAATATGTGTGAGGTACTTCAATCTATTTGGAGCTAAATCTGATTAGCACATTTTGAGAAATGGGAAGCAAATTGCTATGCCAATCAAAGCAAATCAGGCTACATAACTCATTCATATCATGAAGGTTTTCATGGTTCTTCCAGTTCTGTGTTAAAAGAACACATTACAGCTAAATGAGCAGTAAGCATCTCTCCACCTATTTGAGGTGTGCCAATCACTGCAGAATGAGGCAGTAACGAGACATGCATGTAGCCCAGGCTCAATTCAATACACCTACCTGGCCATTTGCAAGTATTTTCTTCAGCTCTGCAGAAGACTTTTTTAAGCTGAAAATAAGAGAGAGGCAATTATTTTAAATGACTGTGCCATTTCACTCTATAAAATGAAGTGAAAGCATGAGAAACCACAAGCTGTCAGGTTAAGTTCATGGTTACATATTCCGAGTAGGCTTAACATCAGCAATGCTGACTGATGGTCAGTATAGTTACTTCATGAACTACAGACAGCACACACGGAAAGCAATGAACAGTTTAAAAACTCCATGTATTCTCACCTTTACAAATTGTTTTAGATACCTGACTGTACTGCCCTGTGAGATACAACTTATTGCCAGCTCAAAGAATAAAACCGAACATATACCCTCACACCCCTTAAGTTTCAAGAAACAACATGAAAATCAGGTTCACACCCAGTTTTCAGGTGCCCCATCTTGTTTTAAAACTCCTGAAGGCATTATCCCTCAGTAATTTCTATAAATCTGCAGCAGAGCTGTATGCTGTTGATGCAGCCTCACCACCTCAACTGACCATAGACTGGAGCATGGGGCATAGGCAGCGTAAGTCCTGATTTAGGCATCTCAGGGATATGCCTAAATTCAGGGAGGTGAGGCCAGATTGCCACAGAGTCATATCACAGAATCCTAGAATGGTTCGTGCTGGAAGGGACCTTAAAGCTCATCCAGTTCCAACCCCTGCCATGGGCAGGGACACCTTCCACTGGAGCAGCTTGCTCCAAGCCCCTGTGTCCAACCTGGCCTTGAGCACTGCCAGGGATGGGGCAGCCACAGCTTCTCTGGGCACCCTGTGCCAGTGCCTCAGCACCCTCACAGGGAAGAACTTCTGTCTAAGAGCTCACCTCAACCTTCAATTCCAGGTCAACTTGCTGCTGTAGTCCCCCTATTTCAAAAGAAACTACTCCTCTGTCAGTGGTCTTACATTACTTTAAATGACCCATATATTTTTTTCTAGTAGAACTTTAACAAACCGCAACAATTGGCTCTCTGTGGTTTATAGGTAAAACTATTAATGGCTTCAAACTGCTTCCACTCACTTGCAAAATACTGCTTCACCTCCTTTCCTGACAAACTCTGTCCCTTGTTCGTTCAACACAACAACCTGCCTGGGTAGCAATATGTCTGCAAAACTTAATCTCAAAGAGACATTCTGCTCTTAGCACTGAAGTTAAAAAGTACAAAATAATATATTCTTGAAAGGCATGTGCACGTGTCTTGATCACAGATCATTATTAACAAGAACAGTGAAAACACAGATTTCGTATTTGGTGGCTTTGTTCTTTAATAGGCCTCTTGTTCCCACGACTACTTTAAAGCAAAATTAAGTTTTCCAAGGAAACATAAGTTGATCTTGTCATCTTTCATGACTAACAATTTGTGAACATGAAACAAAGAGAGACTTTCAATTACTTCAAAAACCAAACTCGTAGTGCAGAAGGTTTCGGAAAAGGAATGGCAATTAACCACCAAATAAGGTGACAAGAATCTTCTAGAAGCCTCATTTTCAATGCACTTCAAGAACAAGCTCAAAGTACAGGAAGTACTGAAAGCAAAAGCACAACAGCAAGAGAAAGCGGCTTTATTTAGTTCAGCAATGTGACAGATTGGGAGGAAGGCTGCAGTTCATAGAGACATTCCGATTTATACCCTTTAAAGAGTATTGGTGAGGATCTTCCCCAAGGGATGGGGCAAACTTTGCCAGAGGAGATTGATACAAGGTATTGGCTTTCTTTTTTTTACCTCTACAATTTGCAAAGCCACTGAAGGGAGCATCAAAATTGGTTTTAGTGGTAGTTGAAGGGGGCTACCATTTGCAGGACTACACCAGCACTGCTGCCAACCATGCGGGGCGGCATCCTCCTTGTCAATGGGTAACCATGTCACATCACTCCCACCATATGAAGCTGGGGTTTGTGGGACTGTCCCACCACTGCAGCACTTTGTAGTGTCTGACATAGTGGCTACCAACACCTCAGTGCCTGAGCAGGTCTAAAGCAGTATGATGGGTCTCTGGTCATGGTCATCTCTGCTCATTTCCTTATTCAAAATGCTCTAAGAGAGAAGGGAACAGTGAGCTGATGCACAGATACATGTAATATTATATGCTTATTAGAGTAACAGAATAATACAGGCTGAAAGAGACCTCCAGGGATTTCTATCCCACTTTCAAATATGCTCTCGTATGAAGAAGACAGAGTCAGACTTTTCTTATTCCTTTGTAAGAATATATAAGGGTTTTTTTTGTTTGTTTGTTTATTTATTTTAACATCAGATTGAGTACAATGACTGCCTGCAACAGCTCATGTAGTGACAGGGAATTTATGGTCCAGTTCTTAAATAAGAGCATATCTCTAGGAAAAAAGAAAACACGTTCCCTTGCAATTTAAGATCTTAATATGGGGTTTCAAATTAGAAGTGGAATCTAAAAAGAAAGATAAGGGAGATAAGACTTCCAAACTCTGCTAAAACTGTATGAAACAGGGCACTTAAGCTGCTCAGGTTTTTCAAATATCTTAGCCCACACAAAACCTACTGAATTTGATATCAAATTTTAAATCAAAGAATCCTAGAGTGAGGTAAGTAACACAGACCTGAACACACAGACCTTGCCACAGACTGTGATAATTAGATGAAGTAAACCAACTCAGCTCACCCACAAACAGTATTTCAATGCCACCTGAAACTCAGCAAAGACTTATTTCCTTCAGCAGAAAATACGTGTGAAGAACCAGCAGTTCAAGTCTAACAAGATCCATGAATCAAGGTAATTTCACCTTCCGCACTCCACTCCTGCGTGCCCGGTAGTCATATTGAAAAAGTTATTCAACATCAAGCTTACTGTTGGTACCTCTGCACACAAGGCTCCATTTTGTTTTAATAAAAGCAAAGAAAACAAACCATATGCTCCCATTCTTGAATCTTACCTATTGCTTGGAAGGGAATCCGAGACGGCCGAGCTGCTATTATTAGCAGCCCCTGCTCGAGTATTTACCTGCAGGCAGGGAAAGGATCTTGATCAGTCAGTTGTGTTCAGAGGACACTATTCTAATTAACCTGTAATTTGCCATGAATTTCTCATTTCACTCTGAAGGTTAATTAGCTTGTTGCTAGGCTTGCTGGTGGTTGAGGACTTGCCTCTATGTAGGTTAGCAGGCTATAGAATTCTTGGACCACACTATATAGTCTTTACATCCTAAAGGCTTAGTTAAATAATACAGAAAAAGGGATATGCCCACCATTTCTTCTCATTTAAAACCTGAACAATCAGTTCATATACCTGTAGTCTTCTGCATTTCAAAATGGGTACGATTACAGCAGCAATAAGCATACCTGAATGAATCAAACCACCTAAAAGAATTTCATTGCTGTGCTTTCCACACTTAGATAAATGACTGAAATCAAATTAATACATTGGGTTTTTTTTAATGCTTTGAAGTAGAGGCAGACGTTAGTTGATAAACTGAGCATTAAAATTTAAGCACTTATTAGCAGAGGTTAAAAACAACAAGAAAGGCAATTCCGTTCTTAATAAAACTGTATACACAGCTCCTGCAGCCAACACTCAGCAGATGAATCCTTCCCCACCCTCACCAACAAAAAAATTAAAGGGGAAAAAAAAAATCTGCTTGTCAGAGCTGAAGAAAGTGCAGTTTTATTTGACATTTCAATAAGTGGAACACAGCATTACAAATCCATCTAACTTTACTGAAACAATTATTGAAATTCCTACCTTCAGGCCATGTATGTTCCGTTTCCCGGGAGGTTTGCAGGCTGAAACAGTAATTGACTAAATTGTAGAACACATCAGGGCCATTTACAAATTTGCTCAAAATGAATCTTTTAAAAAGAAATGAGGGTGACACCAAAATTAGCAGAGAGAAATGATTGAAAAGTGCCTCACAAGACCCAGAGTGGGAATTATGAACCAGGATTTTTAACTTGCAGGAGTGAGCATTTATAAATGCTAAGAGCTTTCTGACACCGTGTAATATAAATTCTAATTTCTGCTTAAAACACATCCAAATCAAGAGGGCTGCTGGCTTAAATGATCAGATTCTTTTTGTAATTCAAATTAAAATCCTATGTCACTATATTTTCACATGCTGTATTTTTTCTGCTGGCATTTAACAGAAATATTTGCAAGATACATTTTAAAGGACTCAGCTGCCACACGTCGTGAATTAGTCACATTGTCAAACACAGACAGTTTGTTTTAAATGTAGAATAAAATATGTCAGGAGCAACAGCAACCGAATCCTGGATAAAAGCAATGCAAAATGCTGCATTTTGGACACAGATGTACAAATGTGGCATGTTATGATGATGTCTGGGTTTAGCGAGGGACTTGCTGCTTGAGGAGAAAGTATTTTCCTCAAGTCTCTCCAAGTGTGTATTGCCTTGTTCTTCTGTTCAGTGGATGTGCTTTTGTCAAATGTTAAAGCCACAAAGGCTTCCAGCTACATGTTACAGACAGTTCCCATTTTAAAACTACAGTGCCCTACAAATTGTATGTTAAAGGGCCTGTCGCTTTTGATTGATTGTCTGAGGAGGGATGTATTTGATTTTTCTCTTTCTCTGATACACATGCATTTCCCTTCAATTTTTGACAGCAGGAAACAGAACTATTTATTAGTCAGAAGGACACAGATGATAGTTATTAAACACATCAGTTAGGGCCAAGCCACGTGCCTTTACATGACATCAGAAATTACAGTGTGCATCTTAAAGAAGAAAAATATTGTGATACTGTGAGCATTAAAAATAAGTCAATCAGAAACCAACAAACTATTATAAAATATACATATAAGCATATTATATTTTTTTCCCAATAGATGAAAATCAACATTTTGAACAAGATATTGAAAGAATAGTATTTTTTATGGTACATATTTGAATGGTGTCTTCACCTTGAATTGCATAGATGGGATATATATATCATAGGATACATATATCTGTATATCTGTCTATATAAAGATATCATAGTATATATTTTTATATATATACACACCTATCACACACAGGATATAGATCTCTATATATAGATATATAGACAGGATATATATCTGTATGTGTATACATATCATAGGATATATATGTATATATCTGTGTGTGTATGCAAACATACTCTTATTTCTATATATGCACACACAGAGGTTTATTTACAGTATAAAAAAAGAACTCTGGCTCTTATTATCTAGATAGCAACAATACATTTCTTTAAAAAAAAAATAACACCAAATAAGATTTTTTTTCTCTTAAAGACATTTAAGTTATCAAACAAATATAGCACAGGCAAGGTAATGTAGGATGGCACATGGACCACTACTACTGGCAGGCTGTATGGAAGGCATGGCTTTTTGGGTGCTGACTGGAGACAGCAACTGGAAAGCTTCCTCAGAAGTGAGAGGGGCAGAAAGGGAAAAGGACTCAAAGGGAGATTGTCCTTGCAAAGAAAGCTCCTAAGAAGGGAGAACCTGAAATTATATCAGAAAGCTGCACATTACTGATAGGGCTCTAAACTGCAGTACATGGGCAAAAGGGCATGAAAAAAAGTGCTTGTGCTAACAGAATGTGGGATGTTCATTAGAGGCAGGACGAGAAGACAGAAAACAATGCAGGAAAGCACATTTTGTACAATACTGCAGAAGACCAGCAGCAGAACTTGGAAGCAGGCTGGGTATGAAGGAAGAAGCTTTAAAGCTGTAACCTAGACAGAATAGTTGTTTTAAGAAGGTGATTTGGAAAGATGAAACAGCAACTCAGCTCTGAAGCAGTTCAGAATCGGTGACAAGCCACTGACAAGGAAATAACCCAGGAGACACCTGTAGTTGAGCCAATGGTGAAAATGTGGAAATAATACATCGGGATTGTATCCTCAGCAGCATGAAGATGAATTCTGGATCTGCACAAAGATTATTCTTGGATGTAACGCAAATACAAAAAGGAGGCAGGAGCGGGAGTGGGAATCCACTTGACTGGTTCTTCAGAACAACCCAAAAGGAGAATCTAAAATAATTTTGTAATCTTAAATATCCCTTTAAACCCTGAGGCATGCAGCTACTGAGCACATCACAACTTCCTTTAACTGCTTGCTTAAGGGGAAATGTATCAAATTGCCTTGTATTTCCAAGAAGGGTTCCCGGCCTACTAGGATCATCCACCATCCACTAGATCAGCTTCTCCAAGCCACATGAAAGCCTTGCATTTTATTTCTTGCAAGTGGTGGTCAGTGTTTTTAGACATGGTGTATATCAGTAATTAAATGGTCTTCTACAGAAGAAGACTCTTCTACAGAGAGAAAGGTCTCAGCCTTTCTCTAAGGACCCTTTGAGACCCTCACATCTCAGCCTGGGAAGAGGTAGAAGGCAACTTCCCTCTTCACAGCTACTCTTGCACTCATCTCACAAGAGCACACCTTGACTGCTGATAGCTCTGGAGTCCCACAGCTCAAGCATCCGGGAGTCCCCCCTCTCAATGGGATCCAGCAGTCTGAGCCATAAAAGAATAATCTCTGTATTCCCCTTGAATTCAGGTCTCTCTTCCACAGGAGCACAGTAAACTACAGGAAACCCAACCTCCTTTGGAGACCTTATTAGCATGTGTTTGAGAAGGCTGTTGGTTAATTGCCCAATTCAAACTTCAGAGAGTTGTAAGTAATGGAAGTCGAGAATGTTTAATTGGGAAACTCATGGTATGATTATTTGTGCAATATCAGTTAAGTGAGAACAGTTTCATTTTTAATTATTTCAATTAATTTATTGCTGGGAGATTTACTTGGAGAATTTAAACCTGTTTCATCAATTAAGAAGCAGATTCAAAGAGAGCATCTGAATGAATCAGTGGAGTTATGTAATGTATCAGTCTTTCTTTAACCATTACTGGAGTTCAGAGAGAGCAGAGCACTCACAAAAACCGAACCAGCTGCCTACAGAAATTTGTTCAGGATGTAGATGACCTGTTTTTTAATTGCCTCAGCCCACATAACTGATTACACCTCTCCCTGTTCAGGAGGACTATTAAAGTACTTGGGATCATTTGGATACCACTGTTAAGTGCCCAAACATCACTTAAATGTGTCATGGATTGAACTGCTGTGACTGACACATTCCCATTTTCAAAGGGAACAATGACAGCCTGTTAAACTGATCAACGAGATTAGAAGATTTTAACAAAGCCCCATTTTCTTAAGTACCCAAAACTTAAGTTATTCATCTGCTTTGGTTTGAATACATGCAGAACCATCACCAATGAGGTTTTTAAATGTACTTAAATATGTCCTATGCAAACTGAATCTAGTTAGTCTAATTTACTCCAGTAAATTAGCTATTTTATATGCAATAAATGTAGTTTTCACTACACTCCCCACAATAATGAATCCTTCTATCCAAATTAAGAGGTAAACATCATGTTACATGCACTTAAACCTCCCCAGAAACATAACTGTTGATGAAACAGTTTACTGATATCATCATTGTTGATTAGAATTTGTTCAGCATTACCTCTTGGATATATCTGTAGAGGCTCTATTAACTGTCCATTTACTTGCTGTTCCATTACAGTGGAGTAATACTGCAAAGAGATTAAAGAAAGAGATTACTCAGTATTGTATACATGTAGTAAGAGCTCTTATGGATTGGTTAATTCAATGAATTTTTTTTTTTTAATTGCTATAATACATGAGCTTTTACAATGCTTTCTGACCATTTGCAATGCTCACACAATGAAGTGGCATGGGAGGAAGGCAACCCGGAGGCTGCATTAGTACTGACTCCAGCCCACGGATCTGTTCTTGGCTCAACTACACAAGTTTCAGGCCCACCTGAAACCTGGGAATACCTCAGATGAGCAAGCAAATGCAACATTTACAGCAAACACAGCAGTTGCCGCACCTGGAGAGGCTGGGAAAAACCAGTCAAATGTGGAAACGAAGAAATGCTGTAAATATAAGCACAAAGTGTGCTATTAGGAAAACTCTGAGGGAGAAAAGGATCTGGAAACCATCCAAGAACTTGCAGTGATGAAGCACAGCCAGGGCAGTTGGGGCCACATCCCATGTAAGCAGAGATGCTGTGCATTGCCTCAGTATGCACATCTAACACACAGTAGGGCAGGCAATGGAAAGCCATTGCAGACATGCTGAGACCTTGGACTCCACAGGAACTGCCAGGAGTGACCAGGAGAAGTTTATTGATAAAGAAAGGTGAAGAATGGACAAAAAGGGATGCAAAAGTATATGAAAACGTCATGACCCAAGAATATATAAGATATGTAAGGTGGTATGAGGAAGTCTAAGAAGTGGCTTCTCATGGGATGGCATCCTCATGAGGATGAGGATGAAGAGTGGGATTAAATAAAGAAATAAAGATTTGGACTAAACAGTGAACTCTCTATTAGCCTCTTTTAATTGACCCTCACTCCGGAGGAGGAGTGAACACTCACAGGACATTTAACATTACAACCAGACAACCCTGGGGCACGAGACAGACCTTGCTATGAGTTTACTGCATACAACCCACACATCTCTCATCACAACGTGTTACACGTTGACAGCACATCACAAAGCGCGTTTCTTCTGCAACCACCAAACATCTTTTGAAGCAAACACATTGGCTGTGGGCCAGATCTTCATGGCATAAATCAGTGCAGCACCACTGACTTTCAAGCTAATTCTCACCAGCCGAGTGTGGTCTAAGACTTCAGCATGTCACTGTTACCAGAGGCTTGTGATACTGTTACTCAAACTGGCAAGAATGGATGTCAACAAGGGAAAAAAACCCCTTTCTGTGTCTTTGTGGAATCAAGCCACAGAAATACACAAGCCCTGTGTATTTCACTCACACTGATGGCTTCTTGTAACACAAGCATTTTTATTTACGCAACTTAAATAAGACAAAAGTTTATTAATGAGTTAATGCTACAGCACACTTTCCACTTACAATGGGATGAAATATGGACTGGAGTAAGCAAATGTTAAATGGACACCAAAGTCAATCTACATGCAGAAGTTTTCAGTGCTTCTGTTTTCCACATTTGTGCCAAAAAGCAGGAAGACATTTCCTTTCCGTTAAAAACCTGTTACAAAGGTTTTGCTGAGGGGTTAACAACCCATCCAGCCCCACCTCCTGTGTGTACAACTAACGTGGTGCCTGCTGCTGAAAGCATTGCCCTCACTAAAATCTCACCACAAGACTTTTGAGGGTGGCCTCTCATTGATATTAGAGTACAAACAAAAATCCACACCTTAAATAACCACATGTTTATACAGAGCAAAGCTCTTCATCCCAAAAGCTCACTCTTGAAACAATCAGCTTTGAGGAGCTAGGACTATCCCATAGACTCATATAGGATCAGGGGGGTCATGAATAACACACCAAATCCTCTCCCACATCCCCATATCCCTTTGTAAAGAAGTGTCACTGGTACCTAATAGTTACAGAGCTGTGAAGAAATCTCCTGCTCCACTGAGAGCCAAAACTGCTTCAGAAAACCAAACTTTTTTATTACCCTTTTACTTGTGGCATTCTAGGACCCACATATAGACATACATATACACACAGAGTATAAACACATATGACATACTCTCTAGAATAATGAACTAAACATATATGAGATGGTTCCCTACCAAAAAAAGAGAGGAAAAAATAGAGGGAAAGAAAGAAAAAAACCACAGCCCTCTCCATTACTCAAACAGTGATGACAAGTAAATGAAATATCAATCATGTAAGCTGTCAACCTTTTGGGACAGCAATAACTGTTAACAAGTAGTCTGGAAAAATTGTCTGAAAATGACTTGGCCTCCACACACAAGCATTTGAGGTTTCCATGGAAAATTAAGATGCCAGTGGCTATTTGGAACATTGTTCAGGTATTCTTTTTAATGGAAAATTTGCCAGTTATTGATCCAGAGCATGTACCCCTTGCTTCCAGAAAGCTGCGAGCAACTTTCCAATCAGTGCCTGTCAAAAAAATTACTGCCTTTTTATACTGATACAAGACAACAGCTAAAGCGCAGTTCCACTGCTGTTCAATGGCTGGCTGTAATTAACTGCAATGCGCAGTACAAAACTGACTTTATTCACCATCCCACAGTATTTGCACTGACATAACACAAGAGTATTTCTGCATACTCTAAAATAACTCCAGAACTGCCTAAAATAACTTTCTGCCAAGTTCTGAAACCAAGGAGCTCAAGATAAGAGGTGATGCATGATTCAAAACATCCTCCCCAATGATGGTGTCATACCTCCACGGAAGAGATGTGTATTCTCAGGGAATTAAACTGAAATAAACCCCTTTGCTTTCATTTGGGAGCACACTGGACCTGGAGGCAAACTGCACCACATCAAAATTCCTAGAAATATTTCAGCAGCTGTTCAATCCTCCAAATATTTGTGGCAGGCCTCAAAATAGTAAAAATGAGTAGTTTTTTCTTCCCCAGTATATTCTTCAAGATTACAGGAAAGTCAATGCTTTTCTTGCAGGGTAAGGACATTTGTTTCCTGATAAACATAGCCCCAAATGACACCTATAGAATATTAGAAAGTTAAACCACCAGTGCAACACTCAAATAGAAAACTAGTTTAAAACTGAAGGGAAAATTTTCAGAGAAGAAAAGCTGCTGAAGCAGAAAGAAGTCATTTACAGACATCCCATAATTTTTAAGGAAAAGCAGAGAGTTGAGCAATCATAACTCTAATGTACTGAAACTTTAACAGTAAGCTTGGAAGCATAGCAAAAAGATGACCTTACAAAGGCATGATTAATCTTAAGACTGTGCCAGGAAAACTCAAGTTTTCAAGTTTAACAGCAAAAATGGCAGACATTTTATCAGGAAAAATATCAAGAAATGCAGGAATTCCAGTGGGTAAGCATCACCAGTGACCCAGCTGTATGAAACAGAACAAAATAAACCTCAAAAAAGCCCAAAAGCCCTTTGACTGCAGCAAGATTTTTCTTCCTTTCTTTGACACAACTGTCTTATGCTCTTTAATATCAAACTTGTAATAGAATGGTTTCACCTCCTCTGGAAAGAAAACTGCACATGAGAGAGGCTTATTTAATAAATCCCGGGAGTTGCACAGAGATCAATCACCAGCATCTGGAACCTGCACTTCTTTGACCCCAGGATTAAGTCACATGCAATGACTAAAGCCTCTTTGAACCAGGGTTTGCTAACAGACTTCCAGCCAACCAATGTCCACTCCAGCCTGCGCAAGGCAAGAAATAGTACAACCCCTGCAGGTATCAGAAGGATCAGAATTCCATGGAGGAGCCCTTCCTGAAGCCTAGAAAATATGAGCCTCCTTCATGAGAAACATTCATCATTTGATATATTTACGTGCTAAGCTCACAACAACAAAACTACACTGTTCTGATAAAGACTAGAGAATATGTGCCCAAGAGGGATCCAATAAACATAGACTCGGGCGCAATGGAGGTGATCCAAGCATCTCCCTGCTCTGCTTCCTCTGCAACAGGGAACTAGTGAGGAGGACTAAACTGAACCAAGTCATTAAATCCCACCTACAAACTGTACAGAATGGGGTTTGGTTCTGACATGGTCCAAGTTAAGGCCATTAATATAGCTAGCAGTGCACTTTCTAAGGAACCAGCAGCCCATCTGGCTTGAAGTAAAAAACCCCATTTGTTATTTTCTTGCTCATCAATTGCAGTTGAAAGGAAATGTAAGTGAGAAAAATCACTTAACATCTGCAACACGAAGCTACATTCAAATTATTTTGTTTCAAGAAGTAACTGCATACTTGATTTCTGTGGACACGTTTTATATTTATAGGTATCTAGGCAGATTTTACACACATCTACGTCTATAAAGGCACACACAGCCCCATCTCTCTCGTATTAAAAACCAGAGATATGTCTTTAAATCCTCTCTGAATACTGAGCCTGCAGCTACAATGAAACTCTTCTGTGAGGAGGGGTGAGACAGTCTCCAGATGAAAGTAGATTTTGAAAAATTTTTAGAGCCCAGGGGTTCATTTTTAATGAGCCGTTACTTTAAGTACTGCATAAAAAATACAAGAAATTGATAGTCCATTTAGCCTGCACTATACCTAATGCAAAAGTCATTAAGATGCATTATTCTTAACGTTTATGATGTGATCAGTAAGTGTACAAGTCTCTTTTTTTAAAAAGTCAAGCCTGTCCATGTATCTCATGTGATGCAGTTTTTAAACACCTACACTTAATACAGGAATGTTTTACTCTAACTTAATAGAAGAGTATTGTCCTGTGAGCACTGCAGCTGATGTTAACACTTGGATACAAGCAATAATACACAAACAGAAACATGGATAATGTCAGCATTTGTTATACTATACCTACATAGGACAGCATGGCTTTCATTTCTTCATCGCTTCTAACAGTAATCCGGTCACCATCCTCATCTTCATCTAACAAAGAAATACATTACATTCGTGAGCAATGCAAGAAGGATATTTACAATTTCAATATGTAAGGGTTTCACCTTAAGTGCTCAAAACTTTGCTCTCAACAGTTATTTTAGTGCTAGAACCTCTTCAGAAGCAGAGGACCTTATGTACACTGCAATATCCCTTGCTGAAAACCATCAAGGTATTGTCTTTACACAGTAAACATGAAGTAAAGCTTCTGAGTGTGCTTCAGTGCTCCCAGAGGGAGTTATGTTTTGGCAGTTTTTCATCAGAAACTAAAATAAAACTAAAATAAAATTGTTTCTCTCCCCGTAAAAGCTTCTGATCTTATCGTCAACCCAACCTCAACTCACCTGCCCTGTGACAAGTTCCTCCCACTCCTCTGTCCCCATCCGTGTCACAAGTGCATGGACATCCTGGCTTCTTCATAGCACAGCAAAGCTGGCTTAAAAATGGTACCTTTTAAGTGGACACTAATCCACAAGGTTTATACAGAGAAATTTAGATGAAGTTTGTGAATCAACAAAACCAGTCTGTGTTGAGTTCATTGGGCAGATGTGGGTGAAGTGGAGGCCAGAGTCAGGAGCAGCATTACCAGACAATCATGTTTTCATGATGAAGTCTCAGGCATGGCCACAAACACAGACAAGGCACTTTTGGAGGAAGCAAAGAAGCCTGCTTAAAACCAGAACACCAGAGGAAAGGCAGCAAGATCCAGAGAGGCTCCAGCAGAGCAAAGCATTCAGGAAGAATTATCAATATGAAGATCTGAAGGAGGAGAAGACCTTCCAAAGACATATGGTGGCTTCAGCAGGTGCAGATTTACTGGGGGGGAGCAATCCCCCCCTCGTTAGCACCAGCTGGTGCAACAACACACGCCAATGTCACAGGCAGCAGTCCCTGAGACACTCGGTGAGGCTCCTTCAGCAATGTCTAGTCATCCTCTCCTTACTGCTCCTTGTGGGAAGCTCTCACTCTTCCACTCGCTGGAGACCTGCACCTCATCCAGATAAAGAAACAGACCCTTCTGCTCCAAATCAGCTGTGAAAGAGTAAGTTCTTTTTACTGCTCCAGCTTTGGGGTGAAGGCAAGCTAGTCAGAAAGCCATGAGGTTGCAAAAGAAAAGCCCTTTGCCTGGACTAACGTGCACTGGGAAATCAAGGAGCAACACACACATTATATTTCAAACCCCTGTTAAATACCAAAGGGTGAGAACACGGAGATGAGCAAGTGCATTTCCATAGCAGGTCTGCTCCTGGCTAGCTCAGGGTGCAAGCAGAGACTGGGGCAGTCTGTCTGTCCCCATCTCTACAGACATGCTCTAACTGACACACGTGCTCTCTGCTATCACAGGCCTGCGTATTACATCAGCATAAAAACGTGCCATTATATCCCTGGATGAAAACTCTTGCTCCTAGTTATGCAGCAGAATCAGGGAAGAGTTCCAACAAATTAAAATTACCCAAGAAAAGGAGTTTGTTCATTCTACCTCTGAAAACCTACCTGGTAATTTTGAGGCTATAATGAAAAAGAGAAAAACAATGCAGAACAGAGAGCAAACCAAGAGACAAATAAGAAGGAAAAAAGTAACATAAAAACCTCAGAATTACACTTTTTTAATGTCCTGAAAGAGAGCTATGGGACACTGGAAATGTGGAAGCTGGAAGAGGAACCAGACAGCACAGACACATCCTACAAGGGCCTCGTCTCACGGAAATTTAACTGGTGAACTGCCAGACTGCTAGAAGTACTTGCTCGGGTTAGCAGCCTGCAGCAAGTCATTAATGATGAAAAGATTAAGAAGAGTTAGTGAGTTGAAACTGAATGTTTCCTTGCCTGGAAACGTTTTAGGCAGCAAGGAGGAAGAGCTGTAAAACTGCTACCTGGCCAGAACCCAAGTCCCAGCCGCAGTGTGTAACTGAGTAGGAAAGGCTGAAGAAGCAGCTGTTGGAATAGTGAACACAACAAATACCATGCATCATCCAGAAGGGATCAGACTGAAATGCAGAAGAGGGGAAATGTGGCACAGAGAAATGAATATATGGAGATAAAAGCCGATGAACAGGCCTGGCTTGAGGGAATAGAGCTGGAGCCCCCCAGAAAGGGAAAAGATAAAAGTGGAAAACTCTCAGAGCCACTTGCAAAACCTTTATAAAAATCACACATTATTCACTGCAAGGGATTAAGAAATTAACTCTCCAGTTCTCAGAATGGCAAGATCCCTGATGATGATACAAAGAGAATATATTAAAACTGTGCAGATGAAAAGGCACAAAATGTTACCTGGCATTCAAAAAGCCAAACCTGAAATTGTCAGACAATGTTTGTAAAGAACAAAACCAGAAGAAAACATATTTCTCATCCACGCAGAGATCCTTTGCTTTCATACCACGACATTTAACTGGGCACAGCCCAAAACCGAGCTAGATCTGACACATGGGTTCGGAAAGATTTCCAGGATTCTCTACTTGCCTAGAGCACAGCAATATGATTTTCCAGCACATTAGGGAAGCAAAAGTAGAACCAAAAAATCCTACGTATTGGCTGGATTTTGCTAATGTCACTTAAAATGGAGGAAGAAATCCTCACAAGATACCAAATAGAGTGCAGCAGATGGTAAACAAATATTATGAAGCAATCTTCACAAAATCTGCAGTGTGTCACAACTATACAAAATGGCAGAGTTTGGATAAAAGGATCATAACAGGCCATATGTTGTTAGTGATTTTATTTGTAGCACTGTGTAATGCAATGGTGAAATCCACATCAAGGTCCAACAGAAGTGCAGCCCCAGGTAGGAGCTGCAAAGGCTGGTACACTGGAGATAACAATAACTAAATCCATAGCAGAGGAGCCTGCACTGGATGGCAATTATCCACATCTGAAGAAGCAATGAAGCAGGTGAGAATGAAGCTTAAGCTGGTGAAATCCAGGAATTTGATATGGAAAAAGTAACCAGGAAAATCACGCATCAATATACATAACATATTTTAGATGCCAGTTAAATGGCAGGGGAAATGGGTTTGTGCAGATGTAAATGACAGACTAGAGACATGAACTGAAAGCACAGAAGCAGATGTTAGAAGACACAACAAAATAAGTATTTCCAGGAAAGTTCTACACATGGTACCATTAATATGGGCTACTGCCCTGATTGCAGCGACTGCTGCTGGTGCATGAAGTTCAAACGAAGCTAATGGGGGATGTGGGAGGGATGGGAGAAAAATAAATATTAACAAATCATAACAAAACATGGCAAGGTCTGGAGCCTGGGTTTGCTCAGGTCCCTGCTCAAAGTCTTGCTTTAAAAAGCAGCGCAGGAGAGATGTCAAGGCTACAGAGAACTAACACATCAGCTCCACTCTGAGGTGTCTGGAGTTTTAGGAGGGGAAAACACAAAACATATGAAAAGAAAGATAAAAAGCACTTGAAGGACCATAAAACCAGTATTTCCTTTGATTATCTACACACAGAATTACCCATAAAGCTCTAAAGAGGGGAGAAATGCTAATAAGAATGGAAGGCCCTATCTTGTCATATCTGCTCTCTCACCTTCAGCATCACTACCTTATTGATATAACACCTCTAATCCCCTCCAGCTCCTTCTTTCTATTTCATCTCTATCAAAGGAAAACACAGAGTTACATAGAAAAAAAGATAGAATAAGCATTAAAAGGGAATAGCAGCAGCCCTCTCCACTTGGAAGAGAACTCTAGCTCACTATCTTATGCCCCAAGAGACAGATGTTTGACTCCCTTTTGCAGCTTATTGCTATCCAGATAGGACAATCCCCCAAGAATCCCTCAGAAAAGAAAAGAAGACAGGGTTCAAAGAACAGAGCTAAAAAATGAGTACTAGCAGATACAGGTCTAAATCTGCATTAGCATACTCACCAAGAGGTCTTCTAACTCAGCAAAAACATGATACAACCCCCTTCCTGAGGTGAAAGTGCCATTATGGACAACCCCAACCTGCAGCTTCCTCTGATCACACACAGCAGCTGCTTTTCCCAGATTCCCAACCAGACCCATGTGGCCTTTTAGAGATTATTCCTACTGCCCAGTCTAACTTGGTGCCATCTCGCTGCAGCTCTCACACCTCCTCCAGGAGACAAAGCTGAGTAATTCCTAATCTCACACAGGAGACAAAGGTGAATAACTCTTTTTCTCACACAGGAGACAGAAGATGGTGCATTCATCTTAAGCCCAGCAGAAGGAGAAAAGGAAAACTAAACCCACAGCCTCTTTCCAGCAAAACACAGCCATTTGTTCCAGGGAAAGGAAACAGTCATTTCTAACAGTGCCATATTTGGTACAAATCTGTCTGTTGTACCCTATTTCTGGAAAAGCTGCTGCTCTTCTGGATTCTTCCAATGAAGGATTAAAATTTTAAAATCTCAGACCTACAGGTTCTTTATACTTTTCATTTAACTCGAGCAATAGAGCTGCAGTGAAAAGTACGAGCAGGGTAAGGTCGTGCTGGCGAGTAAAGCTATGGTGTAGAAATATGCTCATTCAAGATATGATTAAATAATAAAATATTGCTTAGTTCAGTATCAGCATTAAACTTGCATTAATGCATAAATATTTAACTGTAAGATATAATGAACATAAACATTATTTATTTAAAAATATGACAGCCCTATAATGTGACCAAGGAGACAGTTTATACAAGTCGTACTCACACTCAAACGCTGTTGTCGTTGCATCTGGCAGAACTTGACCGATGACATCCTAAAATGTAAAGAAGAATTAGCTATGTATCATGTGGGAAATCATAGAATGGTTTGGATTGGAAGGGAACTTGAAGCTCTTCCAGTTCCAGCCCCCTGTCACAGGCAGGGACACCTTCCACTAGAGCAGCTTGCTCCAAGCCCTGTCCAACCTGGCTTTGAACAGTACCAGGAATGGGGCAGTCACAGCTTCTCTGGGCACCCTGTGCCAGCGCCTCAGCACCCTCACAGGGAAGAACTCCTTCCTAATGTCTGATCTATGAGATGATTTAGAATAATCACCCCTAGCTGCAGGCTGAAGTCTTAACAGGCCTGCTACTCACCACTGCCCCAAAGTTACAAACTTTTTAGCACACAACACAGATCAGTATAAATCACAGTGCTCTCCTCCTTCCTCTCCATGCTACCTTGAGAAAGAACTGCTTTCTTTTCAAATAACTCAATCATCCTTGCAAACGAGTCAGTGTTGTCTGGTTTTACAGTTTAAAGAATCGATTTTGTCCGTAGGTTATAAAAAACGTACACCTAACTCATCCGAGTCAGTCATAAAAACACGTTTATGAGTGGCTTTTTATTTAAGAAAGCATGTTTTCTCTCAGTCCTGCTCACATCACCCCAATGCCTCCTCTCCATCTCCCAACTGCCCTGGTCCTCCCTTCCACTGCAAGATACCATCACAGAGCTCCATCTCCTGACCTGAGAGTAGGTCAACAAACAGCTCTGGGTGGGCTCAGGGCTGCCACTGTGAATTAAAACAGCAGCAGTGAGACCTCGTGAGGTTTTGTTGCTTTCACTCCACAATGGCCCTGGGAAGCGGTGGGACCCAGCAAAGGGGAAATGGACCTTGCAAAGCAGCACCGTGCCTCTGCTCCACACAAGTTGGAAAGTTGGGAGGGCTCTTTGTCATTCTCAATCAGAATTTAAACTTAGAATGCACGTACTAAGATTAAAACACATTGATTAAAACACCCAAAGAAGTGAATGCACAAACCTTGAAGACAACCTCCAAACAACTCATACACAAGCCCATCACAAAATATACCAAACACTTACAAGTGTTACACATCTCTGATCCAAACCAGCACTTTTCTGTACCACTAAACCAAGAGGAGAAGAGTCATTTGGGGTTTTTTTTAGCCTTTCCACACTGCATTTACTCAAAATTCAGTGAAAAATCACTGCTCAGACTGAAGTCATCCCGAGCTCCCAGTGCATGTGCTGCTGTCAGCCTTTGCTAGGCTGCAATATGTCATGTCAGGGCACGGCATAAATGCACAGCATGGTTTGCTCCTTCCTGCTGCCTGACTTCCCATGTCAGACAATCTCTCCACTGACAGTGTCACCGAGTGATTAGAAATTAATGAACAACCATATTTATTGTGGTACATGCACTGTGAGCATCTCAGGGCGCTGAGCACCCCCCGCATCAGAGCTTTAGTGATCACTGTCCTGTCACTTTTGTTTTTGCTATTTTTGCTTTTAGTCTAAAACCAGGAAATTAAACATTCTGCGCAACGTTGAAGAGCCGCAATTAATAAAATGAGAAAGCAGCAAAAGCAACCTAAAGATTTCCACAGAGCTAAGTGAAGCATAGCTAAGTGAAGTATTTCTACAACTTTTTCACCCTTTCCTTTTAGATGTTAAATTACATGCTGTTGATTCACTTTAAACTCTTAATGGCATACAAAAGAGAAAATATTTTCAATATAGCTACCTAATTATATAGACTGTGAATTTAAGGAGATTAAAAAAAAAAGCAAAACACCCCCAAACATTGCCATGTTAACAAAAATTCCTCTATTTAAATACTTCTCCAAGGCTTGACAGCTCTGTCAGTCCTCTGTCAAAAGCCAGCCAAGCTACACCCTCTGCTCCTCGCAGGAAATTTAAGTCTTGCCCAACTGTACTGTGAACTGATTCTTCCTAAATCCACTTAGTTAAACATTGAAAATTCCTCAGCAAACACACCTTAATCCTATTAGATTTAAGCCCCTTGTAAAATGTTCTTATGTGGGCACACAGATGCTTCCATTTAAAAATTGTTATCAGAAAAGGAGCCCAGCTAGGGCATTCAAACTGTATGTAAAAGGTGTGTAAGCACAGCACTGAGACAGGTCTGACAGTCCCAAATGCCTGCTAGGGAAGCTCCAAGACTCCCAAAGCTGTGACAGCACTGGAAGAGATGGTAAAATCTTGTTCTGCCCCTATTCAGAACAACTGTTCGTGTACACTTGGACTTCTTTAAAATGAGTACTAACCAAGTACATGAATTTAAGAACCATGCACCATAACTCTGTCTTACAGTACATAAAGAGTTGAAAAGAAAACCCTACCAACAGCCAGAAAAAAAAAACTTGGTCTGGTCAGCTTTAAATACTTGTATTAAATCAACACATCTGAGGAAAACTATCCCTGCAGGAAGTGGGAGGGAGGGAAATCACACCCTTATTCTGTAGTTACCGTAGCATTTTCATCAGCTACGTAAGACTTCCCTGCTCAAACCTCCAGCAGAACCTCTCGGTGACCCAAGCTTAAAGGATTATGCTAAATTTCATTAGATTATGCACATGTGATGATTTTCTACTATCACAACAGAGATCCCAAACAATGAAATACAACCTGCAGACATTGTTCAAGCAGGCTCACATACACAAGAGCTTCTATTTTATCTCACAAAACTGAAAAGCCTCTAATAAAGAGGGGAAAACTGAGGAAGCAGCTGAAATCTGGTCCCTGGAAGAGCCGTGGAGAACTTCTCTCTGGGGTGAGGAAGCAGAAAACACGGAAGCACTGCTTTAAATGACAGGGTAAATATTGACGCTGTGGCTCAACACTCCTGTTTCAGTTAAAACTTGTGTTATCTCAGTATGACATCATGAGGTTACCCTGAATTAACACCAAGTGCTTCAACACCCCACTGACAGCCAGAGCAAACAAATCCAGACAGCCTGATGAAAAAAAAATAAGCTTATTGTAATTCATTTAGTGATGCCTTAAAAATAAATCTAGTTACTGGTAACTCACAGCTCTGCAAAGCTGACATACACAGAGCATATTTAAAGTGACATTATGAAGAACAGCTCTTAGCACCCAGTTTAAGAGAGTAATCAAGAAAATGCTTAAGCTAAAGCATACAAGTAGAGCTGCTTCCACGGGTCAAGCACCATCCTACAGCGTTGAGGCCAAGCACCAGCAGCTACCAGCAGGTATCAGGCTTTCCAGCTGAATACCTGCTACACCATTTAGTATCTGTAAAGGCTCCTCCAAGAGACAGAATCAGAGCAGCTGAAAATTAAGAAATGTGTCATTTAGTGTGCAAGGCACCCTGAGCATCAGACTCCTCACTCTAACATGGTACACTATGGGTACGGACAGGGTATTTGGGGATTCTATACCACAGCTTCTTGTCTGGAAAAGGAAGATGGAAATAGTCTTGCATGACAGCATGAAACGCTGCAAAGATACACATGGCTCTTCACACTGCTGGGATTTAGTTAAATTAACTATAATCGTGATTAAAAAAATATCTTGCTGGTATCAGATAATGTTATGGGGCTTTCTTAATACAAAGCAGACCATGGCACCTACCTCAGAAGGGTGATGCCAGATATATCCAGCTTCTCTGGGCACCCTGTACCAGCACCTCGGCACCCTCACAGGGAAGAACTTCTGCCTAAGAGCTCATCTGAGTCTCCCCTCTGGCAGGTTAAAGCCATTCCCCCATGTCATGTCCCTACAGGCCCTTGGCCAAAGCCCCTCTCCAGGTTTCTTGTAACCCTTAAGGCACTGGGAGCTGCTCTAAGTTCCCCTTGGAGGCTTCTCTTCTCCAGGCTGAACTAGCCCAGCTCTCTCGGCCTGTCTCCAGAGCAAAGCTGCTCCAGTCTTCTTCAAGTGATGGCCTTGAGACAATTCAGACCTTATTAAACTTCTTTTTTCTCTAAAGATTTCACAGTGCACAAGAGAGAGTTTTTGACACAAAAATGGCAATCATCCAAGGATGCTACTGCACAGATCTGCTCCCAGATGAACACTGCTGTAACACCCTTCATCCCCACATCCGAGATGTTCACTGATGAAGAACAGTGAAGAGCACACATGGCCACTTCGCTGGTGCAGTTCACCATAGCGCTCTGCTCTGCTAAATAAAGCAACTGTGTAAGGATAGGCTCCTCTCTTCAGCAGCTGTGCTTTGCTGGGGTAGAACTGCCTGCAGCACAGGCCCTGGACACCGACCACAATGACTCTTAGAAGCACTTCAGGTATCAAGGGCCCTGCCAGGATCTTCCCAGCATGCTGGAGACAATTACTCAAACTCCTCACAGCAGGGCTTCTCACTAGACCAGAGCTCAGTACTTTGCCCTGATACAACTAACAAATCAACGCAGGTGAAGCCTATTGGTTGGTGCTACTTCAACAGCAGTAACACTGCACTTCTGCTTGAGACCTCGCTCCAAAAGGCACTCTGCCTTTTAGCATTATATTGCAACTGAACACACAAGGCTTATTTTAACTTCAGGTCAAAAAGGCATCAGCTGCAACATGATGGAGTAGCTATAGGAGCTACAACAGAAGCTGCAGGTGCAATCTCACATGTAAGATATGGTCCAGCCACTGAGTTACAGCTGTGCTGCCTGAAGCCCTCTCTGGCCTTCAATACAGGTCCTCATTCCTGCACCTCCAGGGCTAGCACCACAGTAGGGTCAGAGGCTCAGAGCAAACTACAGGCTCCGATTCCAACTGCTTCTGCAGTTTAAGCTTCAACAGCACTTCTTTTCAACATACTTGTTAAACAGACTACAGAGCTCTGGTTTGAGGCCCACATACCCCCAGCTATCTTTAAGCTGAAACAACAAGGATGACAACTAAATAGCAACATGGTTTTGCAAAGCCATGCTTTCAATCTGACAACACTTCCCTATTTACTTTTAAGTAATACAACCAAACTTAAGTGTCCAATACTTCTAAAATGCCACAGGATAGTCCAAGCATCTGGGATTATTTCACTTTATTGGGAGATAAACGGAAAACATGAAGCAGAATATGGAGTAAACCTGGCTGAGATTCACACCCCTTGTCTTTGAAGGGGAGCTCCAAGGGGAACTGCCCCAAAATCCCACTGATCTGTCACAAGTTCTCCTCCTCCATCTATAGAAAGTCTTGGATAATGCTAAACATTAGGAAGAACAAAACCTGAAACATCTGCCATCTGCTCCAGTTACCTCTGCTATCTCCCATAGGCCCAACATCAAACATTTTCCAGCAAATCAATCCGTTAGGGCACAGTCTTCAGCAGAGATGTGTTACATAGGGAAGATAAAGGCATCCTGAAGAAAGTTAAGTATGAGCTGCACACAAGGAGGAGAGTTTTCTGGGGGCTAAGGATAAAGTTAAAAAGAAACAGTAGTGTAATAAGTATCCATTACCACTTCTGAGTAAACAGAGTATCCCCGTATACTAGATGTGCACGTGGGGAGAAAACAAGGCAGGCAGGGGTTGAAGGCAGTCCAGGGCAAAGGAGATGCAACAAACCTAGAGCACCAAAAGCAAGAGCAGCTATAGCCCAGGTGCAGAACACACAGATACCGTGCCAGGGAGGCACTAATTTCCAAAGAACCACTTTTTAAATCACTGTAAAAGCGCTGCTTTTGACCACCCTGTCACGCCAAGACGCCGAGATGCCGCACTCCTGGCATCCCCAGGCCCCTGGTTTCTTGCAGTCCCTTTCCCATTACAACTTTCAGGCGCAGACAGGAGACAGCAAACACCCCGTCCCCGAATAAACCACCACCACCTTCGCCCCCCAGGCAGGGAGTTTGTCTCCACTTTCCCCACCGGCTCCTGGTCATCGTTCCCGGAGCCGCGGACCCCGCTCCCCCCGGGCTCTGGCTGGGACTCACCAGCACGTCCCTGAAGAGCAGCTGAGGCGCCGAGTGCACGGTCCAGTCGACGGCCCCGCCGTCAGGGATCTTGATGCGGATCACCAGCGCCTGGCTCTCCATGGCGCGGGAGGGACCGCAGAGCAGCCAGAGCATCCCCGCCCCGGCGGGCTCACATGCTACGGCTGGCCCGGGGCTGCCGAGCCGAGCGGGGCCGAGCGTGCCCCGCCCCGCCTGCCCGCAGGAAGGGGCCCCTGCCCCGGAACCAAAACGGAGGGACCCGGAGGAGGGAACCGCCAGGAGGAGGAAGGGGAAGGAAGAGGAAAGGGAGCCGGCGCCATGTTGAGGGGAGGAGGAAGCTCTCAGTCCGTGGCCCGCCCCGGGGGCGAGCGGGAATGGCCCTGGAAAGTGGCAGGCAGCGCTTAGGATTTCTTTTCCCCCTATTACACCTTCTACTTTTAGCAGGAAAACCGCTTTTGAGACAGAAAAATCACATGGAGTCAGGCTCGGACTTTACATAAATTGTGCGAAGTCCCCAGTACCGCCGCTCTTCAGAACTCAAGAGGAGTGAACTGGGGCCTCCTGAGCGCTTCCTGAAGAACTCCGAGGGCTTGTGCGTTCAGGTTATTCAGCTGGCACACAAAAACACGTACCCAAACATAAACCTGTGCCACGGCCACCTTGTACAGTCTATCTTTGGTGCAAGGTCCCTGTGCTGGCACTTGCTGTCAGACTGCAAAGCAAACGAGTAACTGGGCAGTGGGAACAGCATCACACCACCCTCCGCTCACTACTGTCATATCCAAACATCCCTATTAACGTGCTTTAAGCAGTTTTGCCAGTAGTTGTCACATACTTCCCTCTTTTTCCAAATTACATAATCCTTGCCTTAAGTATCTGCTATACCAACATCCATCTTAAAGCACAGCTCTGATGAAAGAAAATCCCTGTTAAAAGCTACGTCCAGCACCCTCTGCAGCAGCAAAGAACGGTTCGAGTGTGACAGCTCTGTAATCTCCACACTGTGATCACAAGCCATGACAGACTATGTTCAGCTTTTTAAGAAAGCTTTTTGCCTGTCAGAAGTTAGAGGGAAGGATCTCTGATCCGTAAGCACAAAACCTCCCAGTTCTTTGTAGCAGAAGAGCATTCATCTCAATTGCAGGTGATCAATGCATACGTTTTACCACAATCTCTCGCATCATATATGACAAACTGGACTACTTGAGTTACAGTATTGGGGGGGGGGGGATAAATAGGGGAGGTGTATTTGATTTAATCCCTGAAACATCTTCAAGCTTTCTTAAAAAATTCTATTTTGTTTGAGCTTTAGGAAGAAAAAAAATCTTTCAATGGCCATTAGCAGGGATAAATCCTCTCTCTGTTCACTAACTTTATAATTTAGTTCCTACATTAGAAATTAATAGAACCTCAACTCCTAAGTATCTGAGGGATTGGTGCTGCCCACACAGCCATCTTTCTGTTCAAATGAACCCTTTACCTGCAGTCCCTGTGTACCTCTCAGTCATGTTCATTTCAATCAGATTCATTTTCTATTAAATTTTCAAGAATAGGGTACAAAATCATAGGAGTTCTATAGAACTGCAATTTTTCTAAAATGTCTTTTTCATTTACAAGACTATGGGGAAAACCAACTCAATTTGATACATTTGCATAAATATTATGTAGATTTTCCAGGGCTAATCATAACCTTAATCCCCCATTCTGATTCGTGTTGATGCAGCTGTAATCAAACTTCAAGGTTTTCTACATCTTAAGAAGTACAGCACATCAAGCACATGTTTCTTGGTACAGGTTTGGGTTTGCCACTTATTTGAAGCCCGTGTTTCATAGGAAACTTTCATTCTAACTACACTACCATTTCAAACAAATAGTTAATAGTTATTTCCGCATCCTGCAGCATTTCTGCTATGAGAACAGAACTTCACCAAAATTTCTTATATTTTATCTCAGTGTTGGAGAGAAAATCTGTGTGGCAAGAATATGGGTATTTTTTAATAGTATCATAAAATACTGTTAAAGTTCAATATTTGACTGCTCCAAGAATCTCATCATTGAAGGTTTCCAACACAGGAAATACAAGAATTCCAGAAAGCCACAGGAAAAAACAATGAAGCAGTGGGATTTTCCCCACTAACCCCAGATGACACGCTGCCAGCAAGAAATACGCGTGCATTTCCTATTTATAATTACGTATCCAAAGTTATTGTCTATCCACAATGCAATAACATTCAAAATCTGCAAAGGAACAATATATCTGTTCTTTAATTACAGGAGGATCATGAAGCCCATGACTTCTATAAATTCTGTTTTTATTTGCATGGGGGAAATATCCTCCATCAGTGTCACAGACCTCCAGGCTGGCTTTATGCTACAGGCACAAGAACGTCTGTCTCACTGCAGTCTGCTGCTGCTCTCTACTGCTTCCCACTGTGGCTAGAGAGGACAGAGGAGGTGTATTTTCTTTCTGGCCACAGAAAGAAATGTTTGTTTTCAAGGAAAAGCAGAATGCTGATGCAGAAGAAGACTAAAATTATTAGATTTGCCATGCTGCAGAATCCCGTGGGAGTATCGGTGAGAGGGATGGAAAAAGCGCTGTTCCCACTGACTGCCTGGAACGGGATTATCATGATAATTTGCAAGGCTCTCAAAAAGTAGGGAAATAAGTTATTACTTGTTTCCCTCTCTAATTCCCACTGTAAAACCAGTTCTCTAACACAAGTCATTTTCTATCTTTTCACTGCCACAGATATCATGTAATGAAGTTTTAAGTCCCTCTACCAGAACTCTGTAAAAGAGAGGAAAGAATCAGCTGACTCCCCAGCCCTGTTCTTGAATATTCCCATTTCAGGACCTGTATCTAGGAGGTTTTCCTTGCCATTGGTGGAGGGGTGCACGTGCTCAACCTCAGGATCATGCTGATGCAGGTGAAAAATGCAATTTTAATTTCATTACTGGTAGAATTTGCCCAGCTATGACATAGGATTGGTAGACATTTACTATGTAACAGACTGAACAGCATTTGTTAACTACCTGTGCCAAATGTTATTCAACATTTTAACTATTAAAATGCTTTGGAATAGTGTATTACCAGCAACGTACTCTCTGACATGTAATTCAGATACAGTATTTAAACCAGACTTAGAGGAATCAGAACCTAAATGCCGGTCCTTGGTTCACCAAGTTCAGTTTATCATCTCTGCTTCCTCCCTGTACTAGTTTCTAGATAGCTATTATAAATAACAAAGGAAAAGCTCTTCATTTCCTAGAGAAAATGGCACCTGATCATTGCTTTAACAGCATAAATTCTCTATGTTGATAAAATAACATATCAGGGTGAAATTCACCTTTATTACCTTCTCATATCTTCCGATAACCTGCGAGTGCAGCAAACTGAATTCCCTTAGGCTTATGAAAGAAGTAGGTCAGCAGTGCCCAGGCTTTCTAAGCAAATTCTCCTCTAAAATGCATCTCCTTGGAAAGAATCACCCATTGTACCAGCTTCACTAATACCTGTATAGATCAAGATCCCTCCAAACCTGCAGTGAACCTTGCAGAACTAGCTGTCTTCTTTCCGTGTGTCTCCCTACTACCCTGTGCAGTCACTGTGCATGGGCTTAGACCAAATCCCAAGAAATAAAATGATCTTACTTTCAGTTTGGTGGGAGCAGAATCTGGCCTCAAGTAGATCTTTTAAAACTCTTTCTCGTAGTAAACTCATCTTGAACTGAATAAAGAACCCAAACAACAGTACACTTGATTACGGCTGAATTATTAATTGTTTAGTTCTTGCTTTAAATCATGACCAGATTTTGAAATAAGCAGATTAGAAGCATGGTGTATGTATATTTGAAAAGCTAAATGTGATACACTGTTACTGGAAAATTACAACACAAACTATACCAGTTGGATTGAGCAAAAATGCCTGGGTCTCATTAATGCTGTTACTGTACCCCATCAGACCAGCTTCAGGGGCTGCATAATTGTTTTTCTGTCAACCTATAAATTCTTGAGTAACAACAAAATTATTGTGATTTTTCTTACTAAATAATTCATATATCATAAAGCATGTACATAACCAGGCCCATGAATCACTAAGCACGTAGCAATTTTATCTCATGGCATTTCTTCTTGCAAGAATAAGAACAGTTTTGACTTTGTAATACATCATCTCGTTCAAAAATTTCAAGCGTTCTTTAAAAGTTGTCTGCCTTGAAATTTACATTTTGGACTTTAAAGTTTTTTTGATCAGAATTTTTTTGTCTGAAGGATTGCTTTTAATCATGTTTTACAGTTTTAATTCTATTAGGATTATTAATAGCACTGAAAGTAATAAATTGATTTTATGATGAACTAGAACAGGACTCATAAACTGTGCTTAAAGTGATGCAATTGCTATTAAAAATCACACTAAGCCATGTGTATTCTACCTTCCCAAGCAAACAGCAACCATAATGCATCCAAGCTGGCTAAAGTATAACACGGCATTCCATCATTTCAAACCTTAGTGGCTTCCACTGTATTTTTTTTTTAAAGGCTGAATTGATCCATATTTGAGTTTTCTGTTAAGACAACACAAAAAATGTTAACAATCTGGATCATTTATAACTTGACAAAATCATCTCTTAAAGGCTGCTGCAGAGAGCTCTCATGCTACATGGACATCATTACTTTCTACAAAAACATTGCAGTGCGTTTACTAGCACATTATGATGGATTAGCATAAGTAATTAAGGTTAAACTACACTCATCTATGAGTAATAAATATTTGGTGATACATTAGCCCTCTTTACTTCAGCTGTATTTATTCACATACTAATTCAGAGAGGTCAGTAATTGACATCAGGTATCCAATCATTAATGCAAATTTTGATGTTCTACTGCACACATGCTTTATTTAAAAGACTTAAATGCAATCACAGTTATAACATCTTAAGTCTTTCCAGAAATAAAAAAAATCCTTTAAATAAACTTGGAGTATTTTAGTCACTGTTTTTAGTTTACATTCCCATTCATTCTTATTCTATATTCCCCTTGCTGCAATTCCCCAAAGCTGCCACTTTTTCTTAGGTGTATTTAAACCATACAGCCCCAGAAAGTATAGCATGACATCTACTTCCATAATACCTATATTTTGGGATTAAATCATGACAACTCTCAGAATTAATAACTTACTTTTCTGCACTGAACATGATTAAGGAGTTACAGCAAAAGCTAATTTAAATTAAATGGCCAGAGTAAATAATCATGAAGCAAAATCTCCTTTGTTTCAGGCAAAGTTGGTCTAAACCAAAGGCCTAAGGGCATACAACTATTAAGAAATACTTAAATTCCATTCAATAATAATGTGCATCAGGGAGGCCTATAATGACAGTTTGCAGAGAGATTTAGACATCAAGGATCTTTTTACTGCTATTAGATTATTCTAGGGGACTATTTAGTCAACTCACAGTTTTCTACTCAGTTTTTCTTGCCTATAGAATGATTCCAATCTATTCTGTTTCATCAGAAAATTTAAATTTGTCCATAACAAAGGGCAGGGACAATTTTGAAGGCTGGAAGAGTGAACTCTGGGTTCCTGTTCCACTCTTGCAGAAAGCATTACTACTGGAAGGAGTATCCATAGGTTTCAGAGTACTTACAGCCGAAAAGTACCAGGCTGCAGCAAGGAGCTTCTTAAAACCCGACCTTTTTTTGCTCATTCTCAGCCCCACTCTAGGTATCCTTTCTACCAAATCCATCCAGGAAAGAAAAACTGAATAGCCTTTCTCTCTGTTGATGAGTAATTAACCCCCCTTCCTACTCTACCAAGTTGGAACTGCTTTGCATTAAGTAGGCGATACCAGCCCCATAACAGCTCAAAAAGGACTGAGTTCTCTCAGATGACTGACTCAGATTAAGGCTGAGGTTATGGATATCATTACTGTTTCACATAATTTCAGATTCGTATGTTCACTGAGCACACGGGAGCATGGCAAGCATAAACACAGGCACCGGGTAGCTCCAACTTGCATACCAGCACAGGTACTTCACACTGTCAGGCAGTTCTGTTGTTGCTGTGCTTCACTGGAGTCTGAGAAACTGAGATCTGCTCATGCCTGCCAACTTCTGTAGGCAGAGTAAGCACAAATAGGTAAAACCAGAGTAAGCACTAATATGCAAAAACAAAGATCAAAGAAAAAAAAAACAAAAAGGTTCTACCTAATGCTGCTACACGCTCAGAATTACAGTAGGTCAACACACGAAGCTGAGGATGGATGAGACTTCAGTCAAGGAAAGGTCAGTTGGTTCCAGGTTTCTTGGAAAACCGGAGAAAAGCACTGGATATTGCTCCAGGGAAGATCAAGAAGGAGAAGTCACAGCAACTTATTTCTGAGATAATGTGAGAGTACTAATCTTAAACAATTGGGAAGATCAATCCTTACTAGTCTCTAAATATAACTTTCATTTAAATTGGAAAAAAGTTAAAAACTTCATGTTGAAACTGTGCCCACCTGAATGTTAGCAAGCAGTATATTTTCTAGTGACAAAAGGAGTGCTATTATATATTAAAAACTGATATTTAAAAACAGTGAGCTGCTGGAACATGTTTGCATTACTTCAGTAAAACAAACATAGAAACACCCACATTATCACAATTTGGAAGAAGAGAATACCAGAAAACAGTATTTCTTGGGTACTGTCGTAAGTGCTACGCAGTCTCTAGCGAAACATTTACCACACATACAAAAAGGTATAAAAGTGAAATATAGTAATTAAGACCTGGGCTTTATCGATTGTGTGGCTTAAGTAATTTTTCACCACAAACGTAAGATTTAATAAGTAGTTAAAGATCCTGACTTGGCTGCAGTCATTAGCATGTAATTGAACTGGTAAAAAAGATCAGTTAAACCTATGTTGATTACCACCTTATCTTTGAAAGGCAATTAAGGACCTCAATCATTGCAACAAGATTTGATTGTGCAGCCTCTATTGGACATTGATCTTTCAGCAAAGCGCAGTTACATTTTCCATTAATTTACAGTAACACAGTTTAACTGGGATACCTGAGACCACTGACCTGGGTAAGATGTAATGCTAAGCACTCGTTTAGGTTAAGATGCCCTCAGTAGTCATTATTGTTTAAAAAGACTGCTACAAGAAGTGGCTACCTGATCCTCTGGGCTTAGGCTAAGGTTTCATTAATCTGAAGTAGTTGTTAAGTGAGGTGAAACAAAGCTCCCTGCCTTTTTATGTCATCTCTCGTTTAAACATCATTCTTGAATACAGTGAAGAGATAATTAAGACAAGACTTACAAGATAAACTGCACTTCATTTCACATGGAAGGGGTGCAGAGCAAATCTGCAAGAAGTTAGAAGGGTCATTTTATGCTTCATCTATAGAAAAATAGGTGTCAACATTAGTGTGTTTCATACACAACACATGCATAGTATAATACATACAAAAAGGAGGGTGCTAGTTAGAACAATTAACAGAGGAATTAACAAAGCCTGGTTCCCTACAAGTCTGCCTTTTGAAGCAATGGGGTTCCAACACAACCCAAAAGGCCATTACAGGCAAGAGTCAGGTGCTGTGCATGTGCAATTAAGGCACCTTTGAACAACCACACTGCCAGCAGCTCAGCTTTAAAGCCCACTTCAGGGCCACTCTTCAGTTCCTTTGGACTGCTTCACAACAGAAGACCCAGCTCTCCTCATATCCAGTGTCCCTTCAGGGGCTGGCTGCCACAAGACAGGAGTTCATGGGGATTAGAGAGGTAAAGATGAAAGGTTCAGCTCAGAACAACAGACAGGGTGCTCATCCTTGCTTGCCCTTCCCATGTTCCCCTGAGGCTTACAGAAATATTTGAGACAAGACAGCACTGATCTCCTTGAATCTTTTTGGCCCTCAACATTTCCATCTTGTGTTCAGGCCAAAACTTAAGATAGACGATTAAAAGAAATACTCACTAAGTATTTATAGCAAAAAGAGACGGCCAGATGAAGTATTTTACCTTTGGTTGAAGACAAGCAAGTAGGTTTACATTCATACTTGAAAATTATTTTTGTCATGATTTAGTAACTCAAGCATTAGCCCTTATAAATAGCATATTTTCCCTCTTAAGGTCTGTAACAGGTCACATACAAGCCTTAATGAAATGAAGGAATGATACTATATTTGCACTCTGCCCTCAGACATCTTCTAGTTCATCCTTTAGCATGATCAACTTCATAAGAGCAAGAGGTCTATTGATTTTCATGTAATACAAGAAAATATTACATTTGCTTAATTGTTACACAGTGAGATCATTGAACAAGAAATCAAGTCTCTATTTAATGCTGCAAGCAGCACAGAATTGCAGGGATCAATAGGGTAGTTTGTCAGAGATGTTCTCTAAGGAGACTTGCCCATCACTGTATGGACAAGGAGTCATGTTGCCTGCATTTATCGAAAAATAGGTAAGCAAAGTCAGCAGTACACATTATCAGAAATCAAACAAGCTGCAGCGAGTGGAGGTGCAACTCCAATGAAGAGCGGTATTTATAGTCTAGTAATTAAAAACCATTTTATCAACCCTGCATAGAGACTAAACCTTTACAGCGAAGTATTGACCAGGTCCATGGCAATGAATGATAATATCTGACTTTAACTTATGAGCTGCAGTTATTTAACTTCATCCAATACAGAGAAAATCAGTTCTAGAAAGATACTAACACTAATTTTTATTATTAACAACGCTTCTTGTGATACCATCTCTTCAGCTTTAAGACCCATTTACCTCATGTCAAGAGTATGCTCCAGAATTAAACAGAAGAGTGCCAGCACTTCTATGATTAAAATGTTATTTAGTGTTGCTTTAGAAAAACCACATGTATTGCTTCATTAAGTGGCAAACAATTCCATTATCTAGAATTAAGTAAAAAAGTGTTTAAATGAAATTATACTGTAGCTGTAGCTTGATGATAATTTATTTAGGAATGTGGATTCCTCTCCATCCCCAGTACCCACCCATTTTACATTTATCTTGCTACTTATGACAACTGAATAATCAACTTATGTCACCAGATGTGGGAGTTGGAACAGACAGCAGTTTTCACTGGCACTAACACTAGACATAATCCTGTAATACACCCTGTACAGGTGTTTCCATTGTTTGAACTTACTATCCAATAATTCCACATTTCCACCATCCAAACAGTTCCCTAAAAGCTTTTTCTTTGGTTCCATCTGAATGTAAGTCATCCCATTATCATATGTGCATGTTACAGCTGTGCTCAGTTACAGCTGGAGAAAATCAGCTATTCTGCACTGAAAAAACAAGGCAGAACTCTTCTGATTCTCCTTTATTAATGAAAAATAGCACTTTGTAAATTAGCACAGAGGTCAATCTTCTAGATTACTTAGGGTCTGTTACTTACCTATAAAGAAGTAACAATAAATATATATAAAGCATATACATATAAAATAAACATATATATAAAGTATATAAAGCAACAACAGAAAAAGCAGGTATCTGGAGTTCAAGAATTGCAAAAGATACAAACATAAACCATATTTTAGATATTTTATTTAAATATTACTTGAAGAAGTATGATACAGCCATTTGTAACTTCTTTGGGTGGTATTTTTCCAGTCTTCCAGGCAACTGTGACTAGTAAGTGCAATGGTTTCATCCAGACACTTGCAGCTATGACAATTAATGCATCATGAAACATCCAGTCAAGAGTCTAAACCTGAGCAGCTTCATCTTTTCAGAGTAATTCTGAAAAGGCCTAATGTATTCACAGTTTCCTTCCCACATGCTACATTTCAGTTCTCTAAGTTGGTAGGTGTATTGCTTTAAATTAGCACAATTTGTTCAGCAGCACTAGTCACTGACTTCCATAAATTCTAACACCCTTAGAAATATTAATTCTTCTACCAAGGCTTCTACTTTTTCAGCTTTACTAACCTCTGCAAAAATAAATCTCTTCTGACCAAGAAGTCCATGCAGCTTCCTGAAGGCAGGATGTTAAGTCAAGAAATCCACTGTAAAAAAAACAGTTGCCTTCAGTTGTCTTTAGTCAAAGGGAACAGATATTTGTAGCAGCTCTAACACAGAAACCCACCAGAGGACAGGTACTTGAGGGTGTGATTTCAGTACATTGCGCCTTCATCTTCTTTATTTAGAAAATAAATAGTAACTGGGCCATGACTTGTGTGAACAGTCTCTGTGACACTGACAAACAGCCAGGAGCCAATTCCATACAGTAAAGTCGGGATGCCTAAGAAAAGACAAAAACACATTACATACAGAGAAGCCAGGAAAATTAAACCCACCAATTAATAGTGTTGATGATTCCAAAATGAAATTAGAAAGAAAGTATTCCTCCAAAACCTGCCTTATCCACATTTTGCTTTTACTGAAATGTTTACAAGCAGCTATCAGTACATAATACTCTTTAAGCGTAAAAGAATCAGGAAGTAGCTTAAGAAAAGCAGCAATTCACAGAAATTAATAGAAAAAGAAAATGGGAGGACAGCAGCATGACATAAGCGGAACATGGTCATGTATATAGCCTGATTTCTACTGATTACAAAAAATATATATGGAAATACTAAAACCCAAACTCTCTGGACAGCCACTCAGTTAACCAGTTCAGGCTTTCTCACGTGTGAAAGCAGAGATACGAAGGAAAATAGGCAGCAACTTCACATGATCAACATGAAGCTGCTCTTGGGAAAATCAATTCAGTAGTTAACACTACCAACTCCAACAAAACTGGAATGAGTAGGAAGGCCTATATATAAAAAGTACCATTTTTTTAGCACTGTCAAGTCACCCATCTGTTACAGACAACAATATTTTACTTAATATAGGGGGAAAAAACACAGATGGATTTAGGCCCCAAATTCAGCACAGAAACACTGAATTTAATGTGCTTAAAGTTACTCAAGTGCTCAAGCTAGATTCTCAGGTGAAAGAGGTGACTTTTCACATGTTCACCAATCATTTAACTACGAAACACTCAGGGTAACTATAGGAAAGATGGGGCAGATAAAACGTCTGTGTGGAAGGGAAAATAAAATCAGATTTAAAGCTGTTATTAATAAAACAATCTTTGTGATCTTCTAAGTCTGTAAAGATCAGGAAATTATGATTAGTGGGCATATTTTAGAAAAAAGCCACTAAAAACTTTTAAAGTGAATGAAAATTTATTTTTTAATGAAATATTAAAACTCATAGAATTAATTATGCCACTGTCGCTGCTAGCATTTAAGTACGCAGTGTATGCACAGGTAAAGTGTTGAATACTATCTATAGCTATTTTTATATTAATAATGTACTAAGAGTACATTTTTATTTATAAGCCTTTATATTGCTCAGCACTTCAGGGGTCCAGGCCCACATGAAAGCTGGATGTCAGGTGCAAAGATTCGCTCAGGCACTCTCTCAGAAACAGTTTCCCTTCAGCTGGCGCTCGTGTATTTGCTTAGAGGCGAGGATCTCACCCACGGTAAGAGAACATAGATCTGTATCTGGGTAATTATCCATCCCCGATGATGTCAGACGCCTCAATAACAGGACAGCGAAACGCGAACTCGGTAAAACCCCCGAGGAATGTTGATTTACACCGTTTCCTCACGCCGCCCGGTGCGGCCGCGGGGCCGGAGGTCGAGGCAGTCGCGGGGGGATCCCTCACCTCAGGGGAACGGAGCCGACCCGCAGGGCCCCGGCCCTCCCCAGCGAGCGCCGCTTTACCTCACCCCTTCCTGCCCCGCGCCTCAGGCGCCTCGCCCCTGCGCCCGCCTCAGCCGGCGGGGGAAGCTGAGGGGAGGCCGCCGGTCCCGGCCGGGCCGCTCCGCGCCTTACCGGCATTGAGGACCTTGAGGGCGTTGAAGGCGGCATTGTGCATGGCCAGGTCCTGCGGGGCGGCGCGGGAGCAGTGGTACTTGATGAAGGGGAAGCAGCCGGTGCGCAGAATGTGGTAGTTGGCGCCGTTCACCCGCCAGTTGAAGTTGGAGAGGCCGAACTGGTCGTTGCGGACGGCGCTGTACTTGACACAGTACGAGGTCCAGTGGGGCAGGCCGCGCTGCCGCAGGTGCTGGCTCAGCACCTCCGAGGCGGCGGGACGAGGCGCTGCCGCCCCCCGCCACAGCAGCAGCCCCACGACCGCTTCGTGCAGCCGCCTCAGCGCCAGCATCCCGCGGGGCTGGAGCCTCCCCCCCCCCGCCATTAACCACAGCAGCACCCACGGCCACGGCCCGCGCGCGTGCGCCACCTCAGCGCCTGCGCCCGGCTCGCCGGAGGGCGGGAAGGGGCAGCGGCGGCGGGGCTGGTGTGAGGGGAGGGCGGGCTCTGCGCTGCGGTGAACGGAGCCTCCCGGTGCGTCCTGCCCCGCACAGCCCGAGGGGAGCATCAGCAGCGGGAAGGGTACGTGAGGTCTCGTTACAGCGAGTTAAAATATCCCCGATTCCGGCAGTTATAGCATTAGGAATGGTTTTGTCTGCGGATCGTTTGCCGCTGGCACATCCGCGCGGCCACAGCGTCCACCAGGTTAACATACGCTGCATAAAAGCCACGCTAAACTGCATTAATTTTACTTGGTGGAATTTGCCACGTTAAAAATGGTTCTTTGCAAGCGTTAGACTCTTTCGAAGCAAAATATTTTAAGGTTATACCCAGTATTCCTCCCTGTGAGGGTGCTGAGGCGCTGGCACAGGGTGCCCATAGAAGCTGTGGCTGCCCCATCCCTGGCAGTGCTCAAGGCCAGGTTGGACACAGGGGCTTGGAGCAAGCTGCTCCAGTGGAAGGTGTCCCTGCCCGTGGCAGGGGTTGAAGCTGGAGGAGCTTTAAGGTCCTTTGAACCCAAACCATGCTATGTTTTCTCTAAATAAAAAGCAGGTTTCTGAACCATTAAACATTACATTAGAGGGAAAAAGTACAAAATTCTGTACAGAAAAACAGAGAAATGGGAACAGATTTTTTCCTTTTAATAATTGTGAGCAGTATCTCAAACTCAGCAATCTTAAACCATTGAGCTATGTAGTATGGATGTGCTAATCAATCAGTTACTACTCCACAATGTCCCGTGTTTATGTACTGCAGTGTACTACATGTGTATGGAACCAGTAATTATTAATCATTGCCAGTAACAAATTTGACTCAAATTCCCCTTCCTATAATTAATAGAGCATATAGTTAACTTTAATATCTTTCTTTATTAGTGGCAACAATAACTGAGGATAGAAAACTTGGAATTGGATACTGAGACCGTCTGTGGTGAAGGGCTGAGGTAACATACTTTAGAAGTAATATTCTGCTGTTTATTTCATGGTCAAAATTACCTCTTACAAACCTATTGCTATAAAGTGGGTATATGATAATTATTTTTATTCTTAAGTTATTTATTTCAAGATACTTTGCCGTTAACTTTGTGTTGCCTGTGGCAGCATAACCTCACACCTCTACTTCAAGCAAATGGAATGAAGTAGCATCTGTATTTACAACTGCAGAGCAAAACATTGCATACTTTTTAAAGTATGCAAGAATCATGACCAAACATCCTAAAGATGAGGTTGGAAGCATTACAAAGCATTCTTCCAAATGTCTTCTTTTAATAATGTTTGCGCAGTTCAGGCCTCTGTGTTCATTGCGTTCTGGTAGAGTTTGATCATTTTTACATCAAAATAGTCTCCTGAAATGCATATTCTTGTGATGTAACTAAAAACCAGTCTAGCTGTTCTTCAGTTGAGATGATATATTAAATTACATTCATAAAGGTTGTTGATGATTGTAGTTCCTTATCTTTAGTATCTGGTTGCTGTAACAAAATCTGTAGTCTAAACTGAAATGGAGAGGATCAGTGTATAGTAAGGGGGAGTACCTCTTAGGTGATTTGTTAATTGGGGATTGATGTTTTATTGTGACATTTTGCGGTGATGTTAGGTAATTACTGTGAAATGCTGAGTGCCAGGTTAGTCTTAAAATTCCAGAGATTTGTTACCTTAACCTAGATGGAAGGTGGTAAAATTCTCCTGATCCATCCCTCTGAATGAGGTACTGGAGATCTTTCAGGAAATGGGTAGGGTGAGTATTTCAGAAGACCTCCGGAAGTGGTTGTGCTGATGAACTATTTTGCTCTGTGCTCATTCTGAATATGGAAACTTGGGCTTAATGCCCACTCCCCTTTTTATTCTTGGGCAATTTCTGATGAGCAGCCATACCTGGGCCATATTTTATCTCTCCATTTCACACTTGCTCTGTTTTCTTCCCAGTCTAGATCATGCCCTGAAATTCAAACTGCAGCTCAAGGACCCTATTACTCCTTTAGTGAGCGGGAATAAATAATCCAGTTGTGTGAGCAAGGAATCATGACTATATCTAACTTTTTTTTTTTTTTAAAGATTGTAATTTCATTTTATATCTGCTGTATTGCTAAAAAAAAAAATACAATTTTGGCACCACCAGCATGACACTTGAATGTGAGAGACTGTAAAGCAGTTGCAATCCTTCCATGAGCTCAACACTCAGAAGTGTTAATAGTAATTAAAAACTTTTTTTCCCCCTCAAAATACATTTCACACTTTGCACGTACTGAGAAATCTCTCTCACCACAGGAACTTTCAGGTCACTTGTTTCCTGCAAAAACAGGTAGTTTTCTTTTGTCAGAATAGAACAAAACATAAGGAAGTGCAGGTTTCGTTTACTCCTAGGACACTACAGTCTATTAAGTGCCAGTAAACTAATGAGCCTCTCAGACCTTATGTTGTTCTGGCTTAGATCAAGGCTTAATTTTCCTTAACCCTTACAAAACTAGCTGCCTCCTAGGCTGGTACTCCTGAGCTCTCCCGTGCCTCCTTGTCCCCTAGGATATTGCTTCTGCTAAGCAAACTGGGGAGTTCCATAGCTTGGGCGCGAGACTGGGTGAGGAATCTATCTACAAAGAGCTGCTTAGCAGTAAAACGAGAGACTGCTTTATAAATGCTTCAACATACTTTTCTGCAGCCCCTCAAAGTAGAACAGAGAATAAATATATCTTATCTTTTAGAAGATCTAATAAGCATATATACTATCCTTTTTAGTGCATTATTTCTTGTCAAGCAAGAGATTATTACCTATACCACAGCCCAAAATAACCTGTTACTTTCATTTCTAACCATAAAGAATAGACACTTCCAGGAAGTTCATTCACTGTTTAAATCTCCTGTTAGAAAAATCTGTGGGTGCTGGAATACTTAAACCCAAGACTGTATTGAGATTACATGTAAGAATGGAACAAAATCAAGAATTAAACAAAAATACTTTTGGAGTTTTATCTGGAACAGGGATCAGCATTTATGCAAGCATTCTCACTGCAATAATTACTTCTGCGATCAAAGCAGAAGAGAAGAACATTAACACGAAAGATTATTTATGAAGGTAACAGATCAAAGACCTCGGCACCAACAAACCTGGGTGCTGATCTGCAACTGCTTGGTCACATTCATTGTTTGTCTTAAAAACTGGTTTTGCCTGAGCTTTTTGGGAAGTAATCTCAAAGATAGCTGACATGCTTGGACAGCAGTATCCATCCAGTGGATAAAATGTACTCTCCATAGTAAAATTAACAGTGTTGTCTGTTGGGATATGAGAGATGTGGTGGATGATTTTACAAATGTACCCGTAGTCCTTTAACATAACAGTGCACAGAAACGATGACAAAAAAAACTCACCAGTGTCTGAAATACAGGATCTACCTGATGGACAGATGGATCTGTAAAGTCATGGTACATTGGGAATCTTAGTACAAGTATGGTCCCTGTCATTTTTTTATCAGCTCTGTTCCCAGGCCGAGAGTCAAAACACAGTGCTGCACCAGCTACTGAGGAGAAAAAATGACTGCTACTGCTAAACCCAGGACAGTCCCTTCACACTCCACTGTTTAACTAGTGCTATTACTAGTATTTCTGATAATTTGAAAAATGAACATGAAAAAATGCTTCAAGAATCTGTAGATAACAAAAGAAATAGTGAAAGAGAATATGGACAATCAGTTCTAAAGAGGAATCTTGGTTATAGGCTTACTGCTACGATGGCATTTAAGTGTATGTATAGGCAGAACAACACTGGACCTATTTTCATGTTAGAGTCTGTGTTTTAGAATAAAGTAGGCTTGAAAGAGAATTTAGGGTTACAGGACTCTTCAGTGGAGCATGATCTCTTTGTATGATTTGGTGACAAAGACAGCATGACCCCTATTAATAAGATTTCAAATTCAGATACTGTACTTCAGTAATGACAGTATGAACAGAGGTGTTTATCATGATCCTCTGCTTTTCAGCAGTTTATTTTTGTGAAAGCAGGGATATTCTTCTAAACACCACACTCAGAAATCAGAACTGTTCTCTCAGTTAATATTCCCTCACATGCTGGTACAGAAGGAAAACCAAATCTGTTCTTACAGATGAAAAAGCATTTCCAGGAGCATAAAGAATAAGGCACTTAAACATTTCCCGTTAACTATTCTTTCAGAGCATCTGCTGCTGAAGGTTGCTCCTCTTGCAATTTCAGTTTGTTTTCTGCTGTAATTCCTAGAATTGCTTCGATATCTTGAATTGCCATCTGCAACAGATTCAAGGAATACAAATTGTTTAATGGGCATTATAATGAAATCCAGCAGCCAAAATGCACATCTGGTAGCGCTTGCCCTGCAAAGGTAACCAGTGTTACACAAGACATGATGCACCACCAATTAAATTTACTCTGGGGACAGTTGTGGGAATTATTAGTAAATACATACAAATCTCAGGTAAATAAATACAATTCATTGTAATTGTTACTTTTGATTAGCTAACAGTTTCTCTATTTCACATATGGAAATCGTTGTTAAGTCACTATGAAGGAGAGTTCCCTTTTGTAGTTCAGTGGTTGCTTTTCACTCCCTCATATTGGAAAAAGGTTTTCTTTGCTTATTCTGTAACATGTTGAAATTTAATTATATCTTCTCTAAACCTTCACTTTATGCTCCGCTTGGCAGAGGAAAGTACAGTCAGGGTTAACATGGGAAAGAACCTGGTAGAAAATATGCAAGTTAAGGTACAAGTCTGTAACATGGTGCTCCCCTTTCTACAAAATGTTTTCAGGCAGGATCTTGGTGAGTTTTTCTGAAGTTAAAGATGATGGAGTTTAGCAGAACTCCCTCTGGACAGTTCAGCTATTCTCTGGAACTAAAAAGCTGTATTGTGACAAGTGTGCGTTTCAGGGCAGGGGTTTGGATTCATTTCTGCTTTACGGTTGCTTTTTGCCAGCAAGGTCGTCACTGAGGAGCTTTGGAGTAAAGGTGGGTGCTCCAGGGGGAATGCTCCCAAAGTGAGGAGCCCCACGCTTTGTCCTGATGCCCCCCACCCCACCACAGGGCATCTGCTGGCACACAGGGACAGGCACTGTGGGAGCCTCAGAGCACAGGGAAATTGGGAACAAAATGGACTTGTGAAAATGGTGGTGAGGTGAAGGATGTGAACTAATGGGTGGAGCACACAGTGGCTGCCTGCTTAAAAGAAATCCGTGTTAATAATATAAGGAGCTATTATAAACTGAGAAGTTTGTTTCTAATTTAAGATTCCTACTTTGATGGTGCCCCTCTAGAATAAACCAGACAATTGTGACAGACCTGTCTGAGGCAGTACCAAGAGCTCCCTGCCTCTTACAAAGGACAGTCAGGAGCATTACATTACAAATCATTTCACACTAAAGTATGTCTCTTTTCAAAGAAAAAGTTTCAAACTTAAATTTAACTAACAGGTTCCTTGGGAGACTTGCTATCTTGACCTAGACAGTGTAAAATACATACTGCTAACGATAAAAAAGGAATGGTTTAGCACTTGTTTATGATCCAGCATGAGGTATTTTCAGCCCTTGTACAGAAATTAACCAGGATCGTTAGTTAATTAACACCTCACCTTAAAATTGGTCTCGCCTTGCATATTAGGTGCTGATATTTCTTGATGGATGATGAAGAGATTGCGAGCAAAGGTCATGAGGACCCCCTGGAGATCTTCTCCAATTGTTCTGTTAATGATATCCAAACAAATGAGTTTACCAATGATTCCCCTCACATGCTTAAAAACAATCGCCCTCTCATTTGTGCCTGTCTGGTGATGGAATTTAATGAGTATTTTCAATCTCACAAGGTGGCAATCTTCAGGGAGATATGAAAGATGAGGCTCCATTTTAACTTGTCAACAGAAAGGATTTGTGCAATAAATAATTTTTATTAATCAACTTAGCAGAAGTAAGCAGTGAGGTTTCAACTACTCCATGTAAAAGGCTACTGTTGAGTTAGGACAGAGATAGAAGAATACTGTAAACACAGAGATTAGCTCGTAAGAACTGTTGCTTTTGCCTACAATTTGTGAAAGGCATCTGAGAGAAACTGCAGCAGTTATCAGCATCTCTTTAGTTGTAGCTTTGGAGGCTTTGGTTTCTCAGTAGTCCATACAGATGTAATAGATATGATCTTGGGAACAAGATACTATGCGGCGGAAGAGTGCACCTCAGTTACTGACTGGAAATGACAGTAGATCTGCAATGTAGTAAATTGGATGAGAATTCACACGGATGTTTCAGGTATTTCAGTGATCTGTTGTTCTTGAAATAGTCTTCAAAGTATTTTCAACTGAAGATTTGCATTGGAAGTCTGAGGGAACACAAATCTGGGATCAGAACATGTGGCAAACATATTTGAGAGTATTACGGTAATATATTAACTGCCAGGTCAATATGGTGATCCAGGAGGTACTGTTTTGTTGATGCGTTGTTCCAGAGTAGCTAGCAGAAATGCAGGTACGATGCAGTGTCTCTCATCTAAGCTTTAAACCAAGCTGACTTGCTTGTGTACTGGCAGTCACCTCACCCACAAGGAGCTCAGTACAGGCTGCACGAATAGTAGCCCCAGAAACCATCTTCAGGATTCATTTAGTCTCTTCCCTGTTCCAGGGGAGGATCAATGCTACTTGTAGCACCCTCACAGAGGTTTGTCTAATCTGTTACTAAACACTGTCAGTGGTGACCACAGTGAACAGTGTAATTAGTTCTTCCCTTCCCTTACTATCAGAAATGCTAAACGTGAATCTTTCTGGCTGCAAGTGAGGTTAATTTCTTGTCCTACTACCCAAGACATGGAGATGGGATTCTTCCTTCCCACAGAGGCTTTTTATGTAAGGATTGTTACCAGATCTCACTTCTGCCTCCTTCTCCAAGGCCCCTTTAATTTGCCCTTGTAAGTCATGCTTTCTAGAACACTCAACATCTCCACTGTGAGCAGAATGGAAGGATTACTGCCCATGCCTTCCAGGTTATTCTGTTTCCCTTTTTCCATAAGATGATGACAGGGTGTCTCTCAGGCAGTTAGTGAACCACTGTAACTCACAGAACCTCTTCTTCAAAGCTGATTGTTCCTTGTATCCATTACTGCTATCTCAGTGTAATTCTTGCAGCTGGTTCCACCTTAATGTATTTCTGTTTTTCATGTTGTCTCTTCAATTTGCTGAGATCATTCTGAATTCTATTCCTGCCTTCCAAAATACTTGCAGTCACATCCAGCACTCGAGGAAACTGTTTTCTCAGCCAGGTTATTAATGAAATAGCTCCAGCACCAGACATACAGAACAGACTGAGAACAGAGCTTGCAGCCTTGCATTCATTACGTCTTGTTTTGGCACTAAACTTTACGTAAATTCTCTCTGAGAGGTTTGCCATCAGTGTGTAGTAGATTCATGCGCGTTACGCTTTCTTAAGACTTCTTGGGAGAGGTTCAGATGTCTAAAGAATTACTAAACTATGGGATCTGCTGTTGCCTGAGTGCTGTTTATCACCTTGTGAAGAACAATATAGAAAAGGCATTCAACTCCAACCTTCTCTGTGTCACGTGTAGTTAGGTTTTTAATAATGTTGCCTGTAAAAGCAAGCCCGCGCTAATCCCTCTGCTCCTCACAGCTAGATTGCATCTGACAGTGCATCTAGCTAATTGCTGTGTTGTTTAGTCTGCAGCAGTTAGGCTTTGATCTAAGCACATTCCTGTACTTTTCTTTTTATTACTAAAATGAAAGCCTCCTTAAAACTTTTCAGAAGGCCAATCTTAGAAGAAGTCATTCTGCTTTTCTGAACAGGAGGTGACAGTTAGTGAACTTGAGTGTGTGCTGTCCCGCTGTTTACTTCCCAACCTTCATCGGAGGCCAGGCTGCCGTGGGGCTCCCTTCACATCAAGATGTCCCCATGGAACTGGCTGTGTATACTTACATCATTCCCAGTCTCTGTCGCTGCTGATCTTCATACAGTATAAAAACTGTTCCCTGTTTTTCCTGTTAAATAAAAAGGCAAAAAGTTTTTTTAATTATTCCTAAATAGTGATAATGATAATAAATGTATTATACTGGGACAGTAAGTACATACCCATAGCTAAGAAAGGCTAGGCTTGAATTCTGCATAATGGATTACTGCTCAGTGTAAGCAGATTATTGCTCTAACTTATTGTAGAGAATACATTACCTTTATATTGCTCTTACTGTAAAGAATACATTAGGTTTATATAAATACAATACATACAGCAGAGTCTATTCAGTACCAAATACTTTTGTTCCAAAGCAGTAGGAAATGGTCATAAGTATCTTAAAAATTATTTCCTTACAGTTATTTTTATCAAGAGACAGGTTAACCCCTAAAAGCTTTATGGACACTTACATTGAAATACAGAATATGGTTACGTTTTCCTGTTCTTAGAATCTGTTTCATCTCAGATATACACGGGACATGCACTCTCTGCATTAACCTTCTGCTCTGGCTCTTCACAGGCCTGATACAGGTGAGAGCAGCAAAACCTGCAGTTAGTGCTAAGTTACCATGTATCACTGTGAGGTTTCATCCCTGGCGAGGATTTATTTAGAGAAAACACTTCAAGCTCTGCCTTTCCCAGTGAAGCCCTGTGCTCTGGGATCTGAAATCTGTCCTCTGTTCTGTCTGGTGTAACATCTCCTAAATGCTTTTACATTTCGTTCTCTTACAGTTGTGTTCAGAGCCTTAAGCACTTCCTTCCCTAGCACAGGCTGCATCTTCATTTCATCATTCCTCATTCTGTTCCCCATTATTACCCGACCTTGTGACCTCTGAAGGTTTATCTTTTCTCCTGGGTACAGAGGTGTCTGAAAGGGCCATATGATGGCCAAGTGCTCTCGGAAAACCCGAGCACTGCTCTGGGTGACTGCAGATCTGCACAGCATTCTTTTGGTGGTCTCGCAGAGAGAACCCATCTCACCCCCTAGTGTATAACATAAACATGTTGTCATCCTCTTATGCTACATCAGATGGATTCTTAGTTCTTCAAGACTCGCATTCCAGCTGAAGCAAGCTAACGGGCAAGTTGCAAGATTAGAGTCATCAGCACAGGAACTGCTGAAGACCTTTTATGCAATTCAAGAGTTCATTAATTAGCATCACAAAAACAATTGAAAATAACGAATTCTGATTTATACCAAGCCCTCCTCACAAAACTGCAGAGCATCACCTCACTGTGTTTTTAACAGAACACTTAAACATTAGATTATGCTAAACACAACACTTCATCTTTACACTGTACTGACGGGTTTCACCATATAGGGTTTTATATGCACAATTTCTGCAGGGTATCACATTTTCTAACCTTTTCTGCTCATACCTGGAGGTCAAATCCAACCCCACAAGCTTGACACGTCTGGAGGAAAACACCATAGTAGGTTTCTGCAAGGCTGGAGTGCCTCAGTTGGCTGCTTGCTGCAGCGCACCAGCTGCTTCTTGGAGCAGGCTAGAGAAAAATCATACAGGATTCTTTATTTTCATACCAGTTTAGATCAGAAAGCAACAATTCACTATTTAAATGGCTTTTTTCTCAGTGAACTCATGTAAGTGTGAAGTAAGACTCCCTTGGGAGGAATTCCTGTCCATCACAGTGTCTATTGAACACAGACATTTCCAGGCAGCAAAATTCAATCCTCACCTCACACTGTATGTCAGACCTGACATTCTAGAGCAGGTCTACACCATCATTCCTTATGAACCACACTTTGATATTTCCACAGCTTCATCAGTAACTGAGCCCTGTGAAGTCATTCTAAGTGAATCCACCCTGCCCTATGGTAACATACATTGTTCTGGAGCCAGCTCTTCCAATAGGAGAAATTCCAAAGCAGATAATGAGTTGTATTTGAAATTGGGATTTTCCAAGACTGAGCATTCCCCCTTGGCATTAGAGTGTGTAATTTTTCCAGCAAGTCATTGAGGAGCTACAGAGCTGATGCCAGGGGACTTGATACTATAGATTAAAACCAGCACTGCGTTGGAGTTTAAACTCTCCTCAGTGCTCAGGACTAAAGAACAGAGATGCTCCCCTAAAGCTAGGCTTTCCTGTGATGTTGTTTTTAATAGTGGACTGTTCAGAGGGGGGATACTGCACGTTGAAGCGTGTAATTTACAGTATTTTTTTACTAAAATGATACTTGTTTTGACATTGACTCATTTAAGTTGACATAGTTGAAATCCTTATCTAATACATCTCTGCCTGAAAATTAATCATGTTTATAATATTCTGAGAATTAATAACACCCATTGCTCAAGTCATTAACTTAAAAAAGGAGCTTCCAAAATCTGTTCTCTGCAGTAGGGGACCACAAATAAATGAATGCTTGATAAAATAATCCAAGCAGCAGTTTAACAAGCGTAAACTCGGCTGTGGCTGCAATAACACAGAACTATTGTTTAAGGGTTGGCATCAGGTTGATGAGGTGCTTATTTCAGCTACAAAGCATGCATACACATGCATAATGAACTGCAGGATGAATTATTAATGTGTTGCTTATTTAGCCTCATCTGTCTAGAAGATAATGTATCCTAACTATAATGAGTGATTGGGTTTGTACATAATTACAGTAGCAGCAGTATTTAGGAAATTTGTTCTTTCAAAGAAGCATTTCTAAAAATAAAACCATCACAGCAACTCGGGTGCTGCTCCATTTCATCAAAATCAAACCTACCAGCACTGAGAAGATCTAATAAATTAAAAGGGACAGAATCATTATTAACATCATAATTTTACACAAAGTGTTTTACTTAATCATTCATTACAGATCATGTGCTGTAAAAGCATTTGTCTCTTGGTTTGTTTGTTTCTTCTCAAGATATTTTCCTGAGTGTTTTTGTAGTTAACTCTTCAGGAGGTAAAACCCTCAGAAAGACAGAAAGGAGAAAAATCAAGGCTATGGTGACAATTCATGTTAATTCTGACAGAATTTTAATTAAAAAAAGTTGCCACTTGATTACTTTTCCTTTCTAAAACTTGTACTACTGGGACTAATCAGATCTCATTTACTTCTCTCCTACTAAAAGTGGTTGCTTGACAAGAACAATAGATCAAGAGCTCATTAACCTCTCAATTACAGAACCATGACATTTAGGAATGGGGCTAGCATTCCTCCTCCTCCTCCTCCATGAAAAAAATAGGGAGTTGTGACTCTTCTGTCAACGTGTGTAAATTGGCATCTGATTTGCATCTGTGTGTGTATATAGACATGAACATATACATACACATACACTTTTTATTATCTGACTTCCCACAGAATCCTGGAATGGTTTGGATTGGAAGGGACCTTAAAGCCCATCCAGTTCCAATCAAGATTTGGGTTTAACTCACGTGAGAGCTGAGAGGGATTTTGGGACCAAATCCTTCTGCAGGTGTTGTCCTGACTGTTTTACCCTGTTTTGTGAATATCTCACACAGCTGGGGCACAACTCCAGGTTCCAGTTTCTGATCTCAAATCAGCACTCGTGCTGAAGGCTCAGCTTTCATCTCAGCTGCTTTTAACCTACTCCTATAGTCAGGGCAGTGCTTTCACCTCCTCCCTTTTTCTTGCAGCATGTAAACTACCATATTTTTTACAACTTGAAAACTATCTGAAATATGTAGAACTTAATTACTACCACAAATCAGTATTACTGAATACAAAGGAGGAATAATCAGGTGCCCATAAGCATCCAGAACCTCTCCTTTAACTTCTGACATGTCGGTATCCTGTATTAACTTTGTAAAAATCTAAAATTAGCAGCTTAAAGTCTGAAAGGAGCAGATTCAGCTCCTCCAGAGTAGTGATCTAGGACAGATTTTACCTTTTTTAGTAGTTTACATTCATAATCTTATTTGTAACCAAATTGCTGCTCACAGTTTCTGTCTCCTCATGCTCAATACGTTGGCTTTCCATTCTTTTTGAACCAAGAGATACTTCAAAGCGGCTGGAGGTACAATCCAGGTTTCCATCTGTCACGTACAACATGAGCTGAGTCAAGGCCAGCTGGTCACTATAGCAAAGGTCAAGGTCTGTTGCCCACACCTAGTCCAAGCACAGACAGGTGCATTAATATAAAAGAATGAGCAATTGTGTGAAAGAACATCTTGTGCCCCCAGCTCCATTGCTGGGGACATGAGGAGATGAAAAGTCCATGGCTAGGGTAAGCACTACTCAGTGTTAGCCTCATCCTAAACCCAAAACCACAGCACTGTATAAGCTACTAGGCAGAAAATGAACTATGCCAGCCAAAACCAGGCTAGCTACCCAGGTTTTAGCAATGATGAGTAAAAGTAGATAGATGAGCTCAGCAGCTGTGAACTCTGCATCATGTAAAGTTGCAATTATCTAAATGCTACACACCACACCTGCATTTTTCATCTGAAGAATAATAGTGTTCAGTAAAGCCAGTTTGGAGTTACAGGTAGGTGTTTTGAGATAGGGAGTCTACAAGAAATCTGGAGAGGGGCTTTTTACAAGGGCATGTAGTGACAGGACAAGGGAGAATGGTTTTAACCTGAAAGAGGATCCATAAGTCCAGTCTATACTGAGGGCGCAGCAGAAGGAAGTGCCATGGATTGCTTCTGTGAGGCTCCCAATAACCTGATCTTGGATGAACCCCATGAGTTTTCCCCACTTAAAAAATGCTTGTGCCTACTACTCCAGTGAGAAATGTTAACACACACAAGTGTGCGCCCTACAGTGGACCCCTTTAAAACAAATCTAGCAGTGAATGACTTGAATAAGCCTCTGAATGGTAAATGGCATCATTAGAAGGATATTAAAAGGTCAAGCAGCCAAGGCCTCTTGGTAAACTGGAGTTAATTTCACAATTATATGCACATAGTAATGCCCTTTTTATAATGGTGAATAAATCACATCAGTAACAGTTGTTAATATCTAACTGCCAAGTATCTGTTGCTGTATTAAATATCCTATTTGTCAACTTAAATATTTCCTGCTGCATGGTATAAAATGCAAATCGGATGCTAATGGTTGCCTTTACTTAGTAATAGGGGAACGTTCCCCAATTACAGTGCTTAATTTTCTTCAATAATTTATTCTTTATCATCACTTCTGCAAGGCAGGAAGGAACTTTCCTGTCGATTTGTACTTCTCCAGTCTGTGCTGCCCTTTTCAATGAGCTGAATAATTATAAACTGTACATACTCTAGAAGCTTTACATTAATTTCCGTAAATATTATGGACAAATCAGTCACAGCCAAGGTGTCTTGAACCTTGTTTGAGTTGGAGTTTAGATTCTCACTTACAGTTATGCCCTGGAAGAGGTGGCAGAGCCACGTGAAGGATCCAGGCACTGTTGAAAGTCTTGGATACCCAAGAACTGTTTACTAGCTCCAAGTGAACTGATGGCTCTTAATCCAGACCTTGATATTACATCTGCATTGCTCTAACCTCAAAGTCTACATTAGCATTATCTGGAGGCTTTGTTGATGCATGAATAAAGGAGGCCAAGTGTGAATGAAGTTGGAAGATACAATGTCTGAGGTGGAAAAAAACACATTAGTTAAGCAAAGATGTCCCTGTCACTGGGTAACTACATGAGCCATGTTCTGGCAGCACTGAGAATGGGTTGAGCATTTAACAGCAGATAAAGCATTCAGAAATGCAGCCTGGCAAACAGAAACAGCCATAAGCCTAAGACAAATTCATCCCACTCTGGTAGAGACTCAGACAAGCTGTGCCAAGCATGGGATAGCATGTGTGTTCTACAAGAGTTACTCCACAAACCCCATGTTGTCAGTAACTGAAGTACCTGCAAGTGATATTGTTTTCATTTCAGATGTAGAAGAGACCCATTAATTACTTGTGAGACAAGTTTCACAGAATCTGAACAAACCCCCAACATGCCAAACTGGCTCTAACACCTTGCCAGCACCTTGCCAGCCACTGCTCTCAGAAGATACAGAATCATTCCTGGATCCCACAGCACCAGGGGATGACTCCAGCCTCATCTCTGCCCAAGGAAGGGACTATAACACAGGGAAGAGGAGTTGCTTAACAAAGCAACTTTCATGCCAGAGATCACGAGGCCAAACAAATGCCAGTTTAAGGAGTTTCTGTTCACTTTCAGAGTGCTTCAACTTGTTTCAGACATGGCTTCATCATCTCAGACCAAAGACCTCCACACCACTGGCTTCAGAATCAAGGGCTCAGATGTACAAAGTGGACTGATGCCCTGCCATGTAATGAAGGCAGGTGTTCATCCCCTCCCCAGCCCGTAACTCTTTAAGGTACAGGATATCTCTAAACACCTACTTCAGCTTCAGTCACAGTTATGCACTACATAAAGTCATCATATTATTTGCTTTTTCTAAAGAGAAGGTGCAGATTCCCGTGAGCACAGGGGGGAGGAAGGCAAACGTGGCTGGAAACCACCTGTCCACCTCCTTTCATTCTGGGCCTGAGGCTGAACCACCCCTACTGCAAGTGAAAGCAGCCAAATGGTCATTCCTGTGTGCCAGCTGGGATCACCCCCAAGGATTCTTTTCCTGGCTTGGGATTGTTGGAGAACGCTGTAGTGTGGCTGTGTCCCTTTCTGCCCTGGCTGTGTCCCAGAACATCCCTGTTGTGGGGAGAAAGGAAGAAGGATCAGATGGCATAAAATTCCAGCTTTATCCTAGCAGGGGATTCCCTTTTGACATGGAAATCCAGAAATGCCCTTTAAATCCCCTTTTCCCAGAAATGGGAAAGACACAGGGCCTAGGAAATTACTCTAACTTTATTTTCACTTAATATTTTTTCCATTTTATGAGTTCAAATGCAGGCTGGATCATTAGTAACTACTTGACTGAATTCTTCAGTGGAACAATGTCTAAGTCCCATTCCAGTTCCTGAATACAATGAGTGCTCTTCCCAAAATTATAGTAGTAAGCAACATTTGTGGTAGTTCTGAGCAAGGATGGAAGTTCAACACAGGTGAGCCTGGCTGGTGGAGCTGTGAGGAGACGACAGCTGTGGACCTGCTTGTAGTGCTCTTACTCTGGAAGTAGGCAGTGGGTGCCTTTCCACAGTAATACATCGATATATATTCCCAAATGGAGAGGGGTTGCTCCTTACATCATCCATTAGATTGCAGTGGATTTTCCTTTGAAGTAATATAAATTGAGAGTCAAAAGCATCTAGAATGTCTTGAAAATCTGAGCTGTGGTGTTGCGTGGGTTTGAGTTTCATTTGGTTTAATGTTACGAATCTGTTTCCAGAATCTATATAGCAATGTCTGTGCAGGTGAGGCAGTTAATAACAGAGAATTATCATCTCCTCCAGTAAATCAGGAGCTGTTAGAAGGAGGCCTATGCAAAGGGCAAGTTTAAGTAAAGATAAAGAGTGATGCAATTATAGAGATTAACAAATATCTCTTCCTTGAGTCCATCCTCATTTTCTGAGGATACACAAAAAGCGCATATATGCAGTCATAGGTATTTATGACCATAGATATCACATCTTGATAGGATTGACTGGAAAATGAGCATAACCTAAGAGCTTTCATGTGACATTTGGGGACTTTTCAGGACAGTTGTGTTCAGAAACTGAACAGAGCTCACTCGTGACGTGTAGAACTGATGTCTGGTTTTCAAACAGCAAATGGAAGTTCAAAGATAATCAGATCTGGGGGTTTATGATGACATATGATTTAAAAAAAAAATAAAAATTAGAGGCAGTAGTTAATATTTTAGGTAGTTTTTAGAGTGGTTTTAGGATGAACTAAGCAAAGCACAGATGAGGCCTTTCCAGAATCCCACCACTGGAAAAAAGATAGCTAGAAATATACATCCTGCAGGACTTCCTGCCTGTTTGTCCAAGGAAACATGATGAAGTCTGGAATCGCTCCTTTCTGCATAGGCTGCCAGGAGGTGCTTTCCTTCAGTGTGCACATCTTAAGAGCCCTCAAGGTACAGACATCTCTGTAGTGTCACAACTGTAGTGTAAATCTTTACCACTGCCATAAAAAATGCTTCAGCTTTAAAACATAAGCTTAAGAAGTAGCAAATTCTTAAAGTTACTAAATTATAGCTTTTACTTCTCCAGTTTAACTGTTTTATATATATGTAGTGTCTATGTGTTCTTGTAAAGAATACACCTGCTATTTTTAAAGTAGAGGTTGAATGACACTAAAAATGTCAATTAGTAGAATACTAATGCAACTTGGGCATTGGAAAGTGAGTTTCCTTTAGGAGTTTAAATCAGAATTGATCGTTTCGGCAGGGATCACAGACAGGATCTTATCCGGCTGCCATCTCGTGGCAGCTGCTGGGATGGGCTGGTGCTGGTCCCAAAACTGAAATTTTAGGGCCCCACAACTGACCCTAACCTCTGAGAACACCCCACCTAAATCTTCCCAGCTCTGCAGTTCTGCATATTCTGCCTCATCGTTTCCTCTGCATCCTGAATAACTGAATCCAGTGCCTCTCAGTACTGCAGAGGCTGTGTTAAGCTCTCAGACTGATGAAAAAGGTGACTTATGACCCCGCTTCTCCAAATTATCTCTCCACAGATCTATGGATGTAAGTTTATGCGCTCAAGGAATGGACTCAATTAAATGGACTTATTTAGGTGCAGCTCCTTGACAAGTTGGGATCTAAGCAGCACACAGTCAATACTGCGCAAGACTTCACTTCAGAGGGTCAAGGCCTTGCTCTTAAAGATCGGTCTTGGAAAACAGAGTGGGAATCAGAAGCAATTCAGTCCAAATTATGCACCTAACTCTCCTCGTCCACTTTTTCGCCCTAGACATTGAAAACAGCATGTCTCCATCTCCCTTTCCCTCAGGAACAAATCACAGATGCTTAGAACAGAGACAGAAACGGATTCCCATGATTCCCATGGCAAACAGAGCATGTGTCATGTCCCAGCTTTCCCTGCCCCTAAGCTCGCTGTCAGGGTGCAGGTCACAAATCACATCACTGATGCACACTCCTGTGGTACCTTTGCCATGCTCAGCCTCATGCCGCTCTCCATGGGGAGCACAGTGCAGAGTGATGCTGTCAGCAGCAGCCTCTGCCTTACACCCTCCTCAGCTAACCCTGTACTGCAACATCCATTTTAGCCTTGGAGTTAGAAATGGACTCAAGAATAAAATGCAAGAAAGGAAGTACAGTGTGCAGCAGACCACACGGCAGACAGGTGTGGAGACTATAAGATGGGGTTAGATCCTCTACAGCCACTACCCTTGATGCTGTTGGTTGCAAACTGCAACCTTCTGCAGTTCTATCATAATTTAAGGAAGAGTTACTTGTAGACAGAAGATGGTACAATCTGTAGAGGTCTCTGAATTACTCATTGTACGTAGAAGCAGTGGCAAGCTGGCCAGCTAAGACTCCACACAGACAGACTGAGAGGCTCCTTTGTGAGGATGAAGAAAAGGGAGCCGGGAGACACTTGGGTACCAAGCAGAAACACAAGAAAGCCCAGTGGAAATACGACACAGTGTACCTCACATCTGAAAGGTTATAACATCATCCACAGCTCCTCCAGGCCTGAGGACAGCATTGCTCTTACCACCTTTTGGTCAGTGTAGAACTGCACTGTAGGGATATTGTGGTGTCTGTGACAGGCACAAAGCTCTGCAGTGACCCAGGTGGAGATTACTTTCTCATTTCTGCGTTCACCCACTTGTGTGTTTGACAGACACACATTGTTCCTCATCCACCACACAGTCTCTTTGCTGCTAGTCCTTCAAAGGAACACAGCAATATAACAAAAGTACTTCCAGGAATTGTATCTGAGCCTTTCAGCTACTGCATTAAAGTGGGCACTTCTGAAATCAGGGAGCAAATGTTCTGAGAGAGTCTAATAGGATTTCTTGTTTGCCAAAAAAATAGCGCTTTCAGGAACACAATGTTTTGTGTAATCTCCCTCTCACAAGACAGATGGCATCATTAATTGCCTCTACATCTAGTTAAATTTAAAAACCTGTGCTTAAATAATGTTAAAGTTGTGGTACATGCTGACAAACATTGGAGATATTAAGGTAGAATCAATTTGAAACAGGGAAGAAAACCAAGGCAGAACAGACAGGATTAATAAGAGGCCACAAAAAACAATGACTGATTCAATGTGTCCTTGTTCATGCCAGGAAATGTCACCACCTTCATAATGCAGGAAATATTTCTGTGTTTGGGTGAACTCCTGGCTTGAGTGAAGCCATTGGCAAAACTCCCATTGGCTTCCACAGGTGAAAATGTCATCCCTTCATCTTTGTAAAGCAACTTTACATCAAGTTGTCCAGTGTGGCTTATCCACAGTCCTAATCACAATGCCCATGTAAATACATTTTGGGAGTCAAATGTAACGTGATCTGCATTTCAAAGCTAACATTATTCATATCCTCTGGTTCACCACAGTCACCCTTCAGTGGTATCAGTTACCAAACCCCAGATATTAAGCCTCTTCTGAGCTTAAAATGGAATATAATTATCACAGCACTGCCAAAGAGCCAGCTTTTGCCAGTAGATACCATATGCTCTTTGGTTTTAAACACAAGCCCTGTGTTTAAAGCCTTTTCTCACACCATGCAAGCTGTGATTTCCAGACAACGAAGGAAAACAGGACACCCAAATGGATTCAGGTGTCTTCTGAAAGTGCACCTATCTTACACAGCCCATCCCAAAAAATACAGATATGTTCCCTTTACAGTTAAACACTTCTTAAACAGTGCAGGTCCTAATTGAAGAGTGTAGAAGAAAACAAAAGAAAAGAGCAAAACCAAGGAGATGCCTTGGAAATAAAAGAAATAACTGAGACTTGATGTAGAGATCTTGAATTAGCATCAGGATCCACACACTGATTTTGGATTTGTGTAGTTGTACAGGAAGCACAACAGTACTGTCATCACTGACAGTATGGGGTTTGTGTTCTTTAAAAATTATCTCATTTTCTGTACTCTTCAAGCACAAGGCCACTAACAGAACACTGGAAGCGCAGTCTCTTCACCCAGATTTTACTTCATTTTGTGGCATTTTAGTCAGGCATTATCCCTTAGGTTTGTCCACCTGTCACACTATTCAATCCTATTGGCCAACATCAAATTTAGAAGAAGGTATGATTATGAAAAATATCAAATTCCCATGAGATTCCTAAAGTAAGTGGACAGAGGAAAGAGACCTCGCTAGTGACTTAACAGGAAAGGCTGCAGGGGGAGCTCAGCTGGAGCACATGGGAACTGGATTCAAGGCACAGCTGTATGGGAAGGCTGGCTTCACTGGTTTTAAGCTCTTGGAATTGTTATCTTTAAACTGGATACAGTATTCAGCAATGTTCTTCATTTGGTTATCACAGTGACTGGTAAGGGGACTGCCTTCCATTACCTCCCTCTACTTACATTAGCTGCTATGATGTAAACCAAACTGTTCATCACTACCATCCACTTTGCTATAAGGAATTGCCAGTATCCCCTCTTCTTTAGATTCATCCTCAACCTCTGATCCATGTTCTGATAGACACACTGGTCTACTCCAAAGAGAACAATAATTCCTCTGATTATTTTTACGGAGCAAAATACAAGGGAATCAGAACACTGAAACTAAAATCTTCTAAACATCTTAGCCATAAGACCATCATCTGTAATTACCAGCTTAATGCAGGAGGCACTTAATTTAGGGAAAAGAAAAAAAAAAGTCATTAGAAGGAATTAAAACATTATTTTCTTAACCACTCAGCTTTGAAAGGCTTTGCTGGTTTATTACTCTTCAGGCTGATGAAAAAGGCTCTTCAGATCCACCTGTCAGATCAGGTCTAAATTTTATGCTATTGTTAGAATAACCATGTGCTCTACCTCCATCCACATGCCTCAGGCTTAGAAATAAAGTGTGTTCAAAATGGCAAAGCTTTCTCTTGATCTCTGCTGGAACCAAGTAGGAAAGCAGCTGTTTCTTGATCCCAGGGGAACGGCATGAAGTGACATAATCTGCCCCACTCACCTGCTGCTCCATCGTGTGTGGGTGGATGAAACTCACAAAATCCACAGAGAAGTAACCCAGCACTCCTTTAGATTTACAGGTCTCTCCAATTTTAAAGCAGAGTGAATTAAGAACTGCTGGATCAACAGAACGCTGGGGAATGGTGGTGCCAGATGAGCGCAGAGGACCCTCAGCATGGAGCTGGTCTCCAGAAGACACTATTTTTATCTTGCCCGTAGGCTCTATCAGCATATCCACTGTGAGGTTGGTGACATGCTCCGAGAGTGGGAAGGCTTCTATCACACCACCTAGTAAGAAATGAATTAGCTGTTAAGCTTGTAATCAAATTCACATGTGATGCTCCTCAGAGTGCACAAAGTGAAACCAGCCAGCTCCTGTTGTGCGCAGGCATTGCAGGGAGGACTGCCATGGAAATACAGCAAGTAAATAATGTAATGTGAGCAACAGAGCTAGAACCCATGAATCTCTTCCAAGAGAAAGAAGATCTCTCATCTACTATAGCACTGTACAGTTCAAACAGTGGCTTTTCAGCTACAGACGCTTTCAATCAGTTCCAAACTGGATATGTCACTGAAGAAATATGATCTTGGGTTATAGGAATGGATCCTGGGCTGTCTCACAGCCCAGCTAAACCCCAGGCCTGGAACAGCAGTAAAATGGAATATTGGAACCTTGGGGGAGTGGTATCTCCTGCTGCGAACTAATCTCGGAGATTTCATCCATACAGTCACAGACTGGTTTGGGCTGGAAGAGACCTTAAAAATCATCCAGTTCCAACCCTCTGCCACAGGCAGGGACACCTTCCACTAGAGCAGGTTGCCCCAAACCCCTGTGTCCAACCTGGCCTTGAACACTGCCAGGGATGGGGCAGCCACAGCTTCTCTAGGCACCCTGTGCCAGGGTCTTACCACCCTCACCGAGAAGAACTTCTGCCTAAGAGCTCATTTAAATTTACCTTCTTTCAACTGAGTCATAAACAATTAAAAATAAATAAATAAATAAATAAATAAAATAATTATATTTATATATATATATATATAAAATAGAACACAAAGACAGGAACTGGATGATCTTTAAGGTCCCTTCCAAACCAAATCATTCTGTGATTCTATGTCTGTGCAAAGCCCCCTCACAGATAACACTCATTTGGAGAGGTTAGACGAGGGTTTGATCTGTGCTGCCTCTTACCTACACACATGGGCTTGCCTTGACCAGTTGCCTTTAGACCAGTTATGTACTGGGCAGCTTTGAGCCAAAGGTGTCACAAGTGGGTTAAATGCAAGAAGCCTGCTCAGGCTTGACACCATGAGAACATTTGATGGCATGCAATGTACGTATGTAGCATCCAGAGTTTACATACAGCTCCCTTCCTGGGCCTATGGGAGGAAAAAGCCATTCTCACAGAGGTGTGCTCACCAACACCTAGCCTAGATGAAACATTCTCCCACTTACCTGCTGCAAACTCACTGACATTCCCTAAAACCCTTTGCCAGACGTGACAGCCTTTGTACAGTAACCCAGGGTTAAGGAGTTGGTGCTTACTCATTCAGAATCATGCAAGAAAGGTGATCCCAGATTAATATATGTTTAAAGCTTGGATAGGACACATGAATGATAGAATGGTTGCCTATAATTCATTCGTAAATGAACATTTGAAGCATAATGGAGAAATAAAGGGAGATAAATATTCAAATGGGCCCAAGATTAACAAGAATATGGCATACAATGTGGTATAATTACTCCTTATAACACTTAACAGCGACTTTGCAGTCTTATTTACCTTGAGTAAGAAACGTTTGGAGGAATTTTTCCCATGTAGGGTATCGTTTCTCATTGACTGGCTGTACGTGCTGTGCTAAAAGGCCCGGCAGCTCCTGGGAGATCTTCACCAAAGCTAGCTCCTGCAGAAACAAATTAAATAGAACCACAAGCAATTTTACTACAGAAATGAAAACTGCTTGTGGGGTGATTAAAAACCAGGCCTCCAACAGGCAACCACAAAAAATGTGGTTACTGTTTACCCACAGTCAGGAAGCCTTTTTTAATTTTCCTACTTACTCCTCTTCCCTCTTATTGAAATCTCTCCTCCTCTGAAAGACACCCCCCCTGTCCCCCTTCCGTGTAGCATCTATTTCATTATAATTTATATCAATAACTTGATCTGGCAACTGAAATGCTGAAGCACTTGGTAACTGCTGAGAGATCAATACCTGCAGTCAATAACTTCTACATTGTTTAGATTTGGAAACTGAGCAGATTGAAATAGTCACAAATGCCCAAAATAGTTTTAGTGGTTCTATGTTTAAGCTGTTCTATCAACCCAAACACCCTTTAGTTAAAAAAAAAGGAGGAATGATCAACCAAAAGCATTTCTGAAGGAGCAGATACCCTTTTACACTCTCCATTCTGTATCATAAATTCACAAATGTATTTGTGCTTCTGTCTTTGGTAGAATTTGATTAGTGTTAGTCATACTATAGGAGATAAACTAGTTTTCTCCTAGTTTCAAATTCTTTCCCCTATTATCACACATACATGCACACACAAAACAACCCCATTAAATACAGACACTAACTGCATTGCTTTTACTGTTCAGAAACGTCCCAGAAGTACACGAGTATATAAAGTGCAAGGACCCTGACTCTATTGCTTCAGGCTCCTTTCCTTGCTGCTTCATAAGCATTTGCGTGCTTCCCCTGGGTCTCTTTGCTTCTGTTTTACATCCTCTCTCTTCAGCATCCTGTGCTGCAGAAGATGACCAACCATCCTCCTATCCTGGCAATGTCCTAAGCCACAATCAGATTACCTTGAGCTCTGGAGGGACACGATAAAACCTGATGGCTGACATCTAAGAATAGGAAAAACATAAAAAACTATTTTTTCCAGGCCAGTGAGTATGAAGAGATGGGCTTTGTCATGAAGCACATGATGTCATGTCGCCAAAACCACAAATTCAGAATCAGCTTACTGTGATTTATCTACCACAATAAGGAGGAGAAGGATGGGCCAATGACTAGGGTATCAAGGAGACCTAGACATATTGCATTCCTGAACTCAACCTGCGTGGAATTTCAGAGAGGTGACTTTCTGTCTGTGCCTCAGCTGACCAGCCATGAAAGGGGTACACTTTCCGTCCTTTCCTCACATGGAATTAAATACTTATTAAATACTTAATTAAATATTTATGCCTTAAAAATACTTAGGTGCTTGGATAATGATACTGATCTGGGTTATGTGGACTCCTCTCATATCCTAAGGAGTAAAGTATAAGGTTGACTTCAAACATATCTATAACATAAAATATAACATCAGACAACATGTTAAAAAATGGTTTTAGTCAGTATATCAATACGTGAAGCAGCACAGCCGTAACCTCATGGCAGAAAGAAAGGACCACATAAAATGTGAGATCCAAGTTCAGAACTGACCAGATTCAAGTCTTACACTGCTTGTTTCCAACAATCTGTGAGGAGGAATTCAGTGTTGCTTCATGGAATCACAGACTGGAAGAGACCTTAAAACTCATTCAATTCCAACCCCTCTGTAGGGCAACGCGGATGCACAGTGCCTGGCTCAGGAGCATCTCACGGTTCAGAGCACTCTCGGTACTCGCTACCTGTGAAGGATGTTGGCATCAAACCTGCTCGCCTTACAGAAGGAAGAGAGAGGATTTAAAGGAAAAACTAATCCAAGGAAATCTGAAAAATGTTCCTGTGAGATCAAAGCCAACATAACAGTGCTTTTAACAAGTAATGCCTCAAGAAGCAAGGTGTTCATAGGGAACTGCTCCTCAAGGATCAGCACCTGGAACTCTAGTTCATGGGGGTTGTTTTTGCAACTGCAAGCTCTAAAAAAGGCAATAATCCTGATTATAGGGAGGTTTAGTAGGCAAATTTAAGCCTGGATCCAACATTCACTCAGGAAGTCAAACCTTTTAAAAGGATCAGTGCTTGGTAGGCTAATTTCATTTAAATTGGACAGTATCTCCAGCAGAGCTTACCAATGGTTTATCTCTTGATGTGGCCCAAACCAATTCAGAATCAGAGGCTCAACGGAAACAGGGAGCATGTGTTCAAATGCTTCAGCTTGTATTTCTTAGTACCAGTAAAAAAGGAGCAGCCCAAATACTGTTTATGTCATGCAAAAACCTTTGAATCTATACAAACCTGGTTTGCATCGCTTTATAATAATGAATAAGCAAGAAAGAAAATTACCTTTTCCTTCCTAAATGTAATTTCTCACCCTTCTGCAAGCTGAATTTTGAAAGGCTTACTTAGAAATGGTAGTTGCAATAAAAAATGAGGAGAAAATTTGGCATACGTTGAAGGCACTGGTAGGAAATATACTCCAGATAGATCAGTCAGCAAAGAAAAGCCTGTTGAGAAGATAAGTAAATAAATAGGAAGAAGAAAACATCTTAGAAATAGGAATAAAGACCTGGGGACAGAAAGAGGCTGCAGAGCAGAATGCATGAGAAAGACCTAGGGCTTTTTAGCTGAAAATCATATTGAAAGGAAATTATTTAGACCTTGCAAGCAAATAGAGTGAAGAAAGTAACTCCAAATAAGTAAAGCTGACTGGGCCAGGGAAGAATAAAGCCAGCAGACAGATCCTCAGCAATACAAAGTGCCACATCCCTGTGGAAGTCAATGAAGCTACGGCAATTTATGCCACTTCAATGGCACAATGACAATTGATATCATTTATACAGTATATCCCTTCTACTGCGATCAGTGGAGCTGTGATAACTTATTCCAGCTGCCTTGAATTGGTCCAGTCCAGCTTATTTTCTGTTCTCAGCCACACCAGCAAACAGGGTCATGCTGGAAAAGGCAGTGACTGCTGTCTGACTCTCCAAATAACCCTCAGTATTTCCTAGTTTGCAAATTAAACTGATGTGATACTGTTTCTAATTCAGACAGGTACATGCTCGCCAGACCCATAATCTACCACACTGAGCAAAAACAATGAGAGTGGTTTATAACACTGGAAATGGGTTTTGGAAGTGATGCACTGGATCCCCAACTACTTAAAGTTTGCCACCTGATTTAAAGCCCAGGCATTTAATTGTTAACTGCAAATTTTAAAATTAAAAAGTGCCAATTTTGCCTTCCACGAGCTGGAAAAGTACATCTTGATAGAAGGCAGCATCGGGTAAACCAGCCATCATTACCAAGTAACACAAATGTTTTTTGTATGTAAAATTGCTTTGTAAAATATTTGCTCCATCTGCTGAAAGTAGCAAAGACAATTTTCCCTGATAGCTAATGGCCCATTGCAGCTGTGTGGCGAGCGATGTGCTGGGCCTGCGACTTGCATTAAGTACAGTGGTGAAAACAGAGCACAGAATTTGCCACTTACGTCGTATTATCTACTCACTGCTTCCTGAGAGCCCTTCCCTCATTATCGTGGCCTTCGCTTTGGATCAGCACCCAGGCCGAGGCTTGCTTTGACTCGAGAGGCTTTTTGTCAAACCCAGGCACATATGCTATGCTCCAATACAGAAGCACAAAACAGCCACTTTCCGTGACTACAAGAACAAGAAGGTTAGTTCTCTTTCAACTTTCCAGCACTTAAACTGCTGTTCCTTTTTTCACACCACATGGGGCCACGGGTTTCTCTTCTGGCTCATGCTGTCACTCTGCACGTAGAGGATTTCAATATATAAAGATCAAGCGCTTCTTTTAATTCTAAATTCAACTACATCCACACACACAAAAAGCAAAAAACCCACTGGCCTGCCCCCAAAACCCCTTCAAATTGCCTGTTTCATTGTACACGTTGCTATTTACCGTACCTCCATTGAAAAGCACATGTTTACATTGTGCCCTGAACTACTTCAACATCTGCTAACAGACCAATAAAAAATAAATAAACCAGGATCATTTAGAAAGAGAGACCCTTTCTATTTCCTCCAAACACTCCTAATGTGGCAGCAGCAATATGCTGCCAGAGCCCCGTTCGTAGATGTCATCTTGGAAAACACTATCTGCAGGGAAATCAAATAGAGAATCACAACAGCTACCAAAAATCAGGCAGAAAGAGGATCTGAGAGCTCCATGAACTTGTCAAATAATTCTGCATGTTTATGCGCAACATGTTAATTTGGGATTAGGACAATTGTATTAAATAGTTCTCTTTATCAATAACAGAGTATTCCATGTGCATTGCTGTTTTATCCATAACAGCATGTCTTTTGTGAGGTTGCAGCCTTCATTCCCCACATATACCTTCAGAGCAAAGAAGTAATGTAATTGTCATAACCTTCAAAAATCTCTCTTTTAAAAAACCCTGTATCTTTATTTCAAATGCAGCATCTGTAAGTTCAGGGCATAGGGATGTTAATTCTCATAGAAAATGACATAAGTAATATGTGAATGCATCTTTTCTGTATTTCAATGAAATCTCTGCAAATGCACAAACAACCCAGATGCCCTCAGATTAATAGTATTTTCCTAATTAATTTATTTTCCTCTTTCAATCTGTGTTTTGCTCACTCACCGTCCGTTCTGGTTTGACTCTCTAAAGAAAGGATGCTAATGAAGCCCAAAAATGTGGTTTCAGGAAGAAAAAGAGACATCACATAGATAATCCACAGCCACTTCCCAGGAATTGTTATCTAACTTGCTGAGCTGCAGTGCTAAAGGCATTGTGAGACAGAGCCTGCTTTGTGTTTCATAAGCAGCACACAGTTAAACTTCCTCTATTCCCCGAGCTGCCTGGGTGTTACTTCTTGGATTTTAGCAAAATAAACATTTTTACAATAATCCAAGCAGGCATTTTACTGGCTGCGATAACATTAACGGATTTCAGATTTCTTTAGTGCTCTTGCTTTATCCTCTCCTTCCACACTGTTATTGCTACAAACTGGCACTTAAATTCAATTGATTCAAAATATTCTGGATCCATATGGCCTAAAACCCTGGAGCTGAAGTTCTGATATTGCCTCACTGCTGTTTTCTAGCATTTGCCTCCACTCCAGTCCCCAGATGGTGGAAGTAACATTTAAACCTCCTTTCCTCTGCCTTGTACAATAGACCTTGGCACCATTTCAACTGTTTACTCCGGTAATTAACAGCACTGATACCACAACAATTACAACTCCTACAATCTTAGCACAATAATGCTATGAATTAGTGAGAGCTAATGGCTGGAAGGTATAGTGGTTCCAGACTGCGAGATCTGTGCGGTTTTAGTCTCAACTAAAAGGTACAAACAGCACGCTCGCGGTACACAATGATTACCTTGTAATTAGTTTACACAAAGCTTCCTATTTAATGGCAAAACGCTGTAATTAACGCGTGACAGAAAATCAAAGGGTACTTTGTAAGCATATGAAAAATTAACACTGCAGGCCTATAGCTTTATGTACTGATTAGAAGCATATTAAATCAATAGGACATACAAACCAACAGCTTGCATATCTGATTATTGCAAGGCTCAGGAATGGATATCCTGGCTTCAATTGAACCAAGGAATACAATTATCATGCTTTATTTTACTTAAGATTTGAGAATCACCTGAGACATCACCATGGCAGATAGACAGATATATTAATGAGCTGAGTGAGAGCACTACGGACTGTCTGCAGCCGCAGTGAATATTACAGTTATTTAGGATATATTGCTGACAGAGCACTGCGTGTACCAGGGGACAACCTGCAGCTGCACTGCTGTATAGGTAATCAATGTTTGTCTGAAGTCTTTGGGTTCTCTCTCTTTTTCTATTAAACATCATCTCAGTTATGAAGAATTTTAAAAGCCTGTCAGAACGTTGGAAATGCACCTTATGAGGAGGTGTCAGAGTCCCTGGCCCTCTTCAGGCTGAGGAAAGAACACACCTGCCAGGGCATGAGTGGAGTAATGCAGCAGCAAAGGCAACTGCCCAAGAACCCTTTCTGGACTTCAGGTGCTACACTAAGACCAACTCAATTACTTGCTATTTATTCGAGTTGCAGTAATATCTATAGCACTGCAATAGGACAAAACTGTTGGTGATACAAAAGGCGATGGGAGTGGTGAAAATTAGATTGGGTCATGGCAAGGAAAAAACAGTGTTAGGAAGTTGAACTGTGCTCAAAGGGGGTCAGAAATGATACATGGCATTGCCAGCACGCTCTCTGAAATTGCTTCTTTGACAGTGTTATGGTTGGTTTTATTTTGACCTGTTTACAACCATGTGCTCTTTACCCTGAATTCCTTCCTTCAGTAAAGAAGTAAGACATGGTACAAAGGCTTCAGCTCACTTTTAGTGCTTGCAGTTCATTCAACCAGTAAAGAATCCTTTCACCACTGTTCCTAACTTCAAATAATCACAAAGTTTATCTGTTACTTATTACAGGACTTTCTAAAGTTGACCAAAAGGTTTTATTAATTTAAGGGAACATCCAACCTTTTGCATCATTTTTATCTCAGCCTTTAAAACTCTTAATTTTCCAATAGCAAGAGATGCAAACTCTTGCAACCAGTGTCTGAATATTGCTTTGTGCAACCCAGACCAAAAGCTGGATTTTCCAGTTTTGTCGCCTTTTGAGAAGATTCTGATTTCCTTTTATGCATTTTAGTGAATTTACCAAGATAGAGTCTATAAGGAAAAGAAACTGTGACAAAATACCATGACACAACTGGAGGCAGTAGGATTCAAACGCTCTAACATTTAAAACAGAAGGCTGCCCAAGCACATTAAATAGCTTCTTTTCTTCTACAGCAGATATTTAATGGAGGGTTTTGAAATGGTTGTGTAGCCAGGGCCAATTATAATGGCTTATTGAGAAAATATTTGTTGCTTGGTTTTCTGTGTCTTGTTCTATTCTTGTCTTTTCAGCTCTTCTTTATCCCCACACTTCACCCTTTCTTTGTCTTTGGTCTGATCTTTAGGATTGCTGCTAGGTGAAAACTCACATCAGGCTGCTGGTCCTGGTGGTTAATTAAGAGTCACAGCGTAATAAAAGATATATTAATTTGACTACTGATTTAGATACTATTTTGAGCTCTATAGTTACAGGGTGGCATCCCTGCATAGTCTAATATTATTTTACTGAAAAGGGAACTTAAGAAAAAAGGGAACACTAAGGGGAAGGTGATGTTACCTTTCCTCTAAAAGGGAGGAGGACATCAAAAGTTCTGAGAATCTGAGGTGGCAGTTTGAGTCCCAAGATTCAGAGATCAGGAGGCATAACAGACTTTGATTTATCAATCAAAAGGCACCAAATCCACTTTGTAGACTGCTTTCCTGCCAATCTTCAGCTTGAATTCTGAGCAGGCATCTGAGCACCTTTCTTCAAGGTCATGACAGTATGGCTTTCACAGTAGAGAATGTCCCCACAAATGGCCTCACGGGTGCCCAATGTGCACACGTGGAGGCAGCAGCTCTCTTCCTATAAAGTATCATTAGAATATGCACCTCAGGATGACAGACCGCAGCAGTGCACAGTCAGAGGAAGGCCTTATAGAGATGTTTGGCATGGTTTGTGAATTGAACCCTGTATGCAGTTGCAGAATAATTCTTCAGGTAACTCAGATACTGCATTAACAGGGTAAAATAGCTCAGTAATCCTGTCCTGCACTTCTGCTTGCCCAACATTCTATCTGAAATGAGGAATCTAAAATCAGCCTCATTTTTAGATGGAATACATTTTTTACACAGTTCAAACTTACAAACTATATTATTTTTAATCTGTTGCCTACTCCCTACCAACGAGGCAAATCTGGGTATCGTGTCTTAAACTGCTATGCAAATGATGCTATTTGTAAGTATTAACATAATTTAGTGCTTACAGTCATGTTCTCATTTCTAATAATTCTAGCAGAATGGCGAGGTTTCCAGTGTACTCCTAGCCTGCAGGATAGTCTTTCATCAAGAAGCTGAATTTTTTAATAACCTGCCAGCATCCGTTTTGTATGTGGCAGCCAATGCTGATGACACAATGTCTTCATTATCAAAAGAAACAGGTCTACACACTGTAATAGGACATTAAAGCATGCCTGTGCTCATAAACTAATGCTTTGATGTTTAAATGTGTATCATTACAATGGGATTCCTTAACAAAGGATGATTTTAATCCTCTGCTCTCAATGGTAGTACTCAGTAGAGGCTGCAATTCATTAGGCAGAAAAGGTCTCCTATACAGATTTGAACACGTGTATTCCAACAAGAGGTTCAAAATGGCAGTGAGGTCCATGCTTTGCCAAAACCAGCTTTAATACTGGGCTGGATTTATGGAAGCATTACTGCTGGCTCTAAGAAATTAGATCAAACACATTATTCCACATATATTTTCCAACTTCCAACCCATGTTTATGCTTAAGGGCTGTAATGGGTTGATTCCTGGTTGCATCAAAGCTGAATATAAAAGTGGTATAAAAGGGGAACCAAAGCAAGCCAGTTAGCCCTGCATCCTTTCTGGAGTCACTCAGCCACAAAGAATCCAAAAGGCACAGGAATGCTAACAGGGAATTTATACCAGCAAAGAACTAGACTTGGGGAATGATTCCTGCACCCCACTGACTTAGGTGCTGGGTGTAGTACATGGGTCTACAGTTAGTTTTATGTCCCTGAGAGCTCAGTGGCCAGCTGCTGACCCTACACTGGCTCTCCAGCACTCTTGCTATATACTGCTTGACTTGCCCAGATTGAGGGATCTTTAGCAGATCAGGGAAATCAGCCCTTCAGCTTTACATCATCAGCTCTATTTTATAACATGGAATTATTTTGTAGTTATCAAATGCAACAGAACCATAACCAGCACAATTGGAAATTTTAATATACAATATAATTCAATCAAACAAAAATTTCAAACTGGTATGGATTGAATTAAAAAAAAATCAAAAGAGCTATAATGAGTAGTTTATGTAAATTAAACAATTCTTTCTGGATACATTCCTTCTGGCTTTAAAGCCATTACATTAGGAATGAATTTGGCACAATATACAGAAATATCAAATGCTTATTGAAATTAACACATTTAAATACCAATGAATTTTTAAACTACAAATAGTTTTCTGAATGGCAGAACTAATCAAGCCTGGTTTCTTATGGATTTTTCTGTGGTTGAAATGTATCATCTTACAGGCTCTCTCAGTCACGTGGATTCTTGGGAATCTACTAGTGCTATGCTGTTCCCTCTAAGTATTTACAGGGTCTCTCTCGTTACCTAAACACCCACTGTAATGAAACATGCAGGACAATCTCCAAGACCTCAAGCATTCTTACACAGCTGAAAATAACTTTATTAGTTACTAGTGAGGGAAAATAGAGGAAAAATAATCCTTAGAAAACCAGATTATAATGACTTTGGATGTGGTTTCAAATTGATTAGTGTTGTTCAGCTGTATTAATCCAACACTTTGTTCCAATTATTCCAAGTTTCTATGTAGATACAAGGCTCTGCCACCTATATATTTTCATTGACACATGTCCTCACTTTGGATAAAAAACACTGTAAAATTTGCACATTACTGCATATAAATGAAGTGTTACTTACTCCACATTGGATGCCAGGCTTTCATTTTTATCTTGGTATGTTTAACTGTTTTATTTGAGCCACTGTTACCTATTGCTTTGCACAAGCTAGTCTGGGCTCTGTAATATCAACTCTTAGCTAAGTCTTAAAATGAAAGCTGAGAGAAAGGGTGTAGTGTGAGGAATAACCACAGTGGGCTATTAAGAAGCCACAACATCAAACAGGGCACCCCACTCCTGTGTTACTTACGTGTGCCCGCTTCTCACTCCATGTCTCAGGGCTGTGTCGCTCACGTTCCTTCTGCACCCAGGGGTAGCATTTCAGATGTGAAATAATATCACAATAGGCAGTACCATTTCCTCCACACTCATCATTCACTTTAAACAGCCAGCGCTGCACTTCCATGTTGTCTACGATGAGCTGGCTGAGAATACTGATCATCTGTGGAGCAATCACACAGAGACATTTTGGGCTATGGTTCTTCAATTTAGACTTCCAGTTCTCAAATAACTGTGGACTTCAGATTTATTATCAAAACATAGTTCCTTTATCCCAGAGATGCTCATGTTGTTAAGAGTATCTTGGATACACAGCACAATGAACCATGAACATCTTTTGATGAAGGCTGTATGGCCTTCATCCTGTACTTGAGTCCATCAAACAGCACTGAGCACCTTTGCTGGTCAGAGCAACTGTGCTCCAAGAGAGAAATTTGCCTGTCCAAGCTATTTTGTGTGATGAGGATCTTAGGCTTTGGATAATCAGTACTGCTGAATAAATGTTTGCGACAGGGAACGACATGGGGTGGACTACACTATCTGCAGTATCTGAGAAACAATTGTGCCAGATTCCAACACCAGCCAAACAGCTGGGAAATTTTCCTACTGGAGAGCACATTCTCTGTTTATAAATGTAGGAAGGAGTTACCAAGCAGCCTTTATAAAAATGCTAATTATTTATTTGTGTATGTATACAGATTGAAATGGCTTTTAAAATGCCTTCTGCCCAGCTGGTGTAGGATGCAATTAGCTTCTTAGAAACTGCAAATGCCTTTGAACCTGGTAGAAGTGTTATCAGATCCTGTCACGTTGGTTACAGCCTTCTACATTTTTACATAGTAATTTGGGGGACTTTTGTTTCTAGCTTTTCAATGTTGACCTAAAATTCATTTCCATGTGAGTCCTGATGCTATTATTTGTGGCTTTTGGGAATTACTTAAATGTGTTTTTCTTGATGACTCCCCTACAGTAATGAAGAGGATCAATAACACTGTAAGGACTGTACCAATCATAAAGAATTATGTGCTCTCCTTAAGTGAAAATGGAATTGTGCTTTGGCATAGCATCACCTTGCTTTGATTATTTAACCCAAAATGTCAATATTTCATACAAGCAAGCAGAAGTAGAACTTCCATAACACTGTAGTAGGAATCACAAATATTTGATTCACATAAATTATTTAACAATAAATTGGTTGGGTTTTACATCATTGATCATGTATTTATTTCATCTACTACAGGAGTTGCAGTGTTTGTATAGCTGAGATTGTTTTCAGCATTAAAGGTGATTAATAAATAGCAAAGCAACGTGAAAAGCCTCTCGAAGAAGCAGGAATACCTGCAAATCGTGGCTTTCCTTTTGCTGTCTGAGACATAGCACCACCATAAAAATATATTTTAAAAGAATCAGTACAGATCATATTTAGACATATCATTGCAGATTGCAAAAGCAGCTTGTAGAATGAATGCACTGAATGCAAAATAAGCAGATGCAAACTGAACCCAATACAAAAAACTCTTGTGCCTTGTAGTTTAGGTAACATTTTGGTTTTTTTCTTAGGGGTCATGCTAATGAGATAGGTGACTTCAGCAGTGATAAGCTGGATGCAAAGCAAACTTTGGTTGCAGATACATTCAGTGAGCCTCAGTTTCAAAAGGCTGGCTGCCTAAGTGCAAGAAATGCTCCCTTCATTAAATACCTGATTTTCCCAGAATTCCTTGTTCTATTTTCTGTCACTGGTAAAACTCCAACTAGTTGCATTGAGGCCACAACTTCATCCATGGAGCAGCAACACAAACCCTTTGAAATAACCGGACCAAACACTCTTTATATATTCTCAAGAGAGACCATGAATGATACTGAACACTTGCGTTACTGCCAGACCAGGATACAAACTGCGTTTAATTGGTCAGGCAGAGCCAAGGAAGAGCCTAACCTCACACATGGTTTAATGAAACCCAGTCAGGGTCTGGGATGACTCTAATCAATAGAGTCATTGTAATCATACAATGTCTGCATCCCATCAGGTGAAAGCAGGGACCTGCGAGTTGCCCCATCCCACTTACCTGCTCCTTGTTGTAGATGTCTGACTCTCCAGGAGGGGTTGGCACACGGGCACTGGCAAAAATTCGTTTACTTCCAGACTTGGTACTATAGAGATGAGCCACTTCTGGCACTGAGCCTAATATAGGCACATTTAGCATGTCAGCCACAGCTAAATCATCATTGTGGGGAACCCCTCCAACAATGTAGGCAGCTCTGCTCTGGAGAAGAGTTCTTATTCTTTTGATAGTCTTGGGACTGTACTTCAGCAGCGTGGCCAAGCACATGTGATGCTCCTGGAGAAAGATAACATTATTCTTGTTAAAAGGTGTTCTTTTCTGTTCCCTGAAACTCATTTATAATGTTGCACACAATAAATACATTATTAATAGCAGGCTGGGTTATGACCTATCCTGTAGCTTAGCAGTTTAAATTGATAAAAGCTGTTGGGGTGAGGCTCCATAATCGTGCACATCTTTAGTGTGCTGGAAATGGGCTCATTGGGAATAGAACTAATTACTACACATCTGTATTTATTTGATCCATGCGGAATTATCCTTCTGTCAGTCGGCAGAGAGGCTGGTGGCCTTTGGATAATAGTGATTCATCTCAGCAACACTTCTGGCATGGTTTAACTCTAAAGCTCCCAAAAATCAATAACAAAAATGAAGAACACCCTCCCTATAGCAGGGAATGTATTTCACCATACAGTTCAGCAGTGTTTTAAGTGATTCTCTGAGAATAAACCACTTTGATTTACCAAAGCTTGCTCTGATCACATTAAATTACTGGGGATATACATTTCCATTACATGGTATTTCTGATAGTTACTGTAAATGGAACTGCAGAGTACTTAAGGGGTGGTATTTTTGTTGTTTAAAGTACAAGGGCTTCAACGTTTTGGAAGGAATTTTTAATTTCTTCTAAAAAAAGAAGTTCTGTTGTTGAATGAGCTTATCATGGCAGATGCTGTACCCTCTGAATTTAAACTTATCAGGTGAAGCCTCAAAAATATTTCCTACCACATATCCTATGCTCAGCCTGCAGATAACCTAATTCTCTTTGCAAAGATACAGAGGTGCATTGAGGTTGAAACAGACAGGGATGGACAGGGATGGACATCATGTAGATAGTACAAGAGGCATCCACTGCAATAGATTGCCATAAATGATATTTGTTACAAGGAAAAAATCATCTTTACATTTTGATTTCATCTAATTTAGGCCCTAGCCAGGAAAGTGTCCCTTTTCAGGCCAGCGTAACTACTGGATTTGCTAGGGATTTCCAGGACTGGGGAACCCAGAATATTTTCCTTCAAAGTCCTGGATGCTCCTTCACAGAGTCTCAAGTTTAAATCCTGATTTGGATGGAGATGAAGGTGGAAAAGGAGATGGAGTAGCCCCTGGAAGCAGACATAAGGAATCCCCTTTTAACAGTTCCTCAGTGCGTTGTCACACCAAACAGCTCCAAGGAACACCCAAGTCTCTCTATAAAAGTCAGATATACTGCAAGGACAGTGAGGATGTTAAGTCAGAGACATGAGATACTCTTCAAAGTTCTAATAGGAAAAAGAGAGTCACAGGAATATAAGGACAAAAAGAACAACAAACAGATTTCCTGGAGCCTTTTGCCTCCTATCAGTTTTAAACTCCAGACTCTCCATGTTCCAGTTCCTGTTTCTTTTCTCCTGAGTGCTGGGATAAAAGCAGGGACATGGCCCATTCTGCTGGTGTCGTGGCTGAGTTCTGCCACAGAGAGAACAGGATCAATTTCCAGCCCCGGTCACTTGCTCCCTGGGGCCACGAGTGGTGGTGTAGGGACGAGATTTGCTTTGTGTCTCTCAATAATGGATTTTACAGTTAATTAAAGAGTGCAGGAAACAGGCTGTAAAATCTAGTTCATTCCTGCTTTGAGAGCGGTAGAGCTACCATGATATATTATAGGAATGTGAGTGGCAGCAGGTAAAAGCAGAACGAAGGAATCCTCAGAATTCCTTCGGTGAGCTCCCTACATCAGAGCATGTAACTGTTCCCAGTAAATCACAGCTGCACCTAGAAAAGAAGCTTTCTTTGGAAGATCTCAACAGAAATTGGAAGAGTGAAGGCAATACACGAGAGATGCCTGAAAACAACCTACTTTTACACTGAAACTACTTCAGCCAAATCACCACGGCCAAAATCATTCATGAAAGACATTTTCCATTCCTGGATAGCCCTTCCATGTTTAGCAGCACATCTTTTATCCATAAACTGATGTGGTTTAGATGATATTTTTAACACATTTTATGTAGAAGGCTTCTTAAAGCTTCCAATATTTGGTAGTTAGTACCAGAAAAATCACCCGGTATCCAGAGAAAAAAGAGCTTCAATTGTCAAAGTGAAACTTGAAACAATTTCATCAACAGTTTATCATCCCAATAATTCCACTTTGCAAGGTGAAGGCCCAGCACAGGCAGCTCTGATTCTTATAGGTGTCCAGTATCAGATGAAAGAACAGTACTGAATCCAGCTCCTAAACCCACAGATACCACCTTGATGCTTTTCTCCAACTTACGAGCAAACAGAAAACATTCATGCCTACAGAATTCATTCTAACTGTGGCAAAGCTATCAGGCAGCTCTGACTCAGGGGTCCCCCCCTGCACAGCAAGAGCACTCAGCACTTACTTTGGTGTTTTCGGACTATTTCAGCAGAAGAGGATTCATACATAGAGCAAGTGTCTTGCTGAATAGTATACTAGTGTCAAGCAACACACTTGAAAAATATAAAAAGCTCCTTTCCCTTCTGAAGCCATTGGTTTCAATCTCTATATGGTATAACAAATGCTCAACAACATGATTAGAAGAGTATTATTAATATATGTCAAAACCAGGAGCAGGGTTTCAAGCACAGACCATAGAGATGGAAGCATAGCACGAAATTTCATAAAACTCAAATCTCAGCTGAGACCCCATAATACTTATAAAATTATTCTTCACTGTAAGGAGTGTTCACTGCCTACAGTATTCTCACAAACACTGTTCACAGTGTACATTAATTAAGGTCTCTTTTTAGACCATGTTTTATCACCTGGGTTTTAAACTTATTTAACAGGTTCAGCACTAGTATTTCTATATTAAGTTGTTTTTAAGTTGTGCTTTTTAGCAAGTTCTGCATTGGATTTCCTTGTAAGAAACACTCCAGACTTGACTGATTGAATGCTGGGCTGCCCAGAGATAAAAGTTGGAGTAATAAGAATGGTTTATTGCTACGATTTCCTTAGAGATATAAATCTATCAAGTTCCCAGGCCCAAGCATGTAGTAAGAAGGGACAGTGCTCTACAAATAGCCAATATAAGACTATCTCAACTAAGTCCATAAAGCTAAACCAGGATATTTATTTCCAATGCTCTAACTAGTAGTCTAATCAGTAAAGCCTTTAAACTTGCAATAATATTTCACTGATGTGTACCAGAGCGTTACAAGTTATAAAATTTCCAATTTAATTTTACTGCATCCCTCAAGCTGTAGTAATTAGAAGACAAACTCACAGGGAAGCTGTTTATAGCTTCAGGGGTGAGAATCCTGAACCTGTCCTGCAGGTCACCCATGGCCTCGGGGTTCCCAGATCGAACAGCTGCCTGCAGACCCAGGAGTTTATTGTAATACTGCAGTAACTCCTCACTCAGATGAAGGGGGCAGATGTAGATGACGTCCACGTTGGCATCTAAAACAAAGGGGCACAGTGTTCATTACCGGGAGGAAGGTAGATTCCATTCAGAGGAGCAATCCGCTAATTCCCGGTCACTTGTGAACAAACAGCTTCCCGAAAAGAGTGCTGGAAATAAAACAGAGATCTGCAATTCCCAGATCTTAGTGGTTTAACTGCTTTTTTTTGTACTTCAGCATTTCTCTGAAGACAGGTTAGCAGCCCAAAGAAATAGTTGGGTTTCAAAATTCAACCTGCAGAACATATTGGGGGCAGAATTTGGAAGTGTTGCAGGGGGATTTCTATGTGTGATTCCCATTAACATCAATGGGGATTGCAGCACTGCTTTAAAATATATCCCATTAGCTTCAGTAAATTATAAAACTGAGCTATCCAGTTTAGAAAGCTGATGAAATCGCAGGTTTTGTGCTTCCTGGATTTTCATGGCCTGTTCCCATTCTTGTCCTGCCCATATAAAAGCTCACGGTAGGATACCATTAATAACTACTGTGGAGCATGTGAGTGTGCAGATTAGCTACTTAAATACCACAGTGTGGAAATCTGCTTTTCTGTATGCAAAACAACTTGGGCTGAAAGACAGTGTATATGCAAACACTCAGAAGTGAGAAAGTGGAAGTCTTTAATACATGTTTGGAAAATCTTAACTACTCTACTCTTCTAAAATATTAATGTTAATAGATGAGCTAATGAATTAACAGGCCTTGCAACATCAATAGAACACAGTGCCAAGAAGCACTCCTAGATTGTGATCCAACTCCTGCTGAAATCAGTAGGAAGTCTTTCATTGTCTTTCCTGGGCACAGGAACAAGAGCCTGGGAAGTGCCAGGAACAACTGCTATTCCACATGAGTGAATCAGAAGCAAAGCAAGAGTCAGACTAAGAAAACCCAGAGCCTAACATTATAAAGGAATAAGATATTCCATCCGTTCAGTCAGTGGGCAGACAACCCACACTAAAATGTAAAGCTGGAATGTAAGGCTGGAATCTGAAGTGAGGCACTGAAGGAGTACAGCACCTGACAAGCAGCCCTGTATTTGAAACCCCCACAAAGCCTTTATATAATACATTTCATTACTATATAACTTCTTAAACATTATTAAAAGGACAGTTCACTAGAACTGTTAGTCAGTACTCTGTTGATTTTAGGCATTTACTCAGATTTGCAAAAATGAGCCGCAGGATTCAGCTTGGGTACAAAAAGACTCTTAGCTGGACCAACTGTCAAAAATGGACAAGCTTAAGTGAATCTGTTGAATGAAACACTGCAGTGCATTTAACTGCTCTTAGCACTGCCCTGTAAAGAGATAATACAAGTCTCCTTTGGACACAGTGGGGATCCAGAGACAGATTAACTCATGGGAGGTCACAACAAGCAAGGAAATCCTCTGGGATTCTCAAAAAAGAAAACCAATATGGTAAATCTCAATGCTCTTCTGCCAGGCAGAGGTAAAGCAGCTGGTCTAGGTAATAATTCAGTTAATATTTGACTAGCTTGTATCTTACTCATGGTCTAGTCTACATTTTACACTAGTTTTCATGTTGACAGATCTTAAAGTGAGAAAACGCCTGGTTAATGTGTTCACTTTGTCCCTTTAAGTTTCTAACTCTCATTTTAGAGCACCCAAAAAAATCTGTTAAAAAAATAAAACTGTACTGTGGAAAACCAATATTAGTGCCTAGATAATATATAAAGGCAATTACATTATTATTTTAGGCAACTGTAAATTTCTGGATCCAATATATTTTGGTTACAAACTTACTAAATGGCATTTATAAAATAATAATGATACTGAAATATACATGGATCATGTGAAGTATCATGAAGTATGTCATTCCAGGGAGCCAGTGAGGCTGGTCACTGACAAATCATATTCCTTACTGCTTTGCTTAAGAGAGGACTGTTACTCCAGCAAAAAAAATCCTATTTTAAATGCATGTCTTCTGCCTCTTTTGCTAATTTAAAAAACATCAGTTTAAATAAGGCCTTGCTCTTTCCTAGCACATCTTTCTCTCCATATGAGCCTGAGTGAACACCAGCAGAATTAGCTACCTAATTTTGTAGAACACTAAACACTTTTGTGGTGCTCAGCATGCCACAGGATGAGGCTGCTTTACCTTAGCACGGAGCTGGGAAGAATCAGCGTGTTTTTCTTATGAATAACATGGTCAGGAGCAAATGCCATAGCAGATAAATTGCTTCCAAGCTTATACGTTCTCTATATTTACCATTAATACACAAATCCTCAATAGTCATTCTCTTTTACTTATTATGGGCAAATAATGAGTAAAAAATAGGCAGCCAGCAGCTCAGAACATACCCAGTATGTCACACAGCCTTCCCATCTGCATGTTCTGCTGGAGAGCAAGGTCAGGAATATGCTCACGGATGCCTTGGGAATATCCTGGAAAAAAAGTAAAGCCCCCCCACCCCCTCCAAACTGTATTCAGAAAACCCTCAGTATCAGAAAGAAAT